>NC_086377.1:61205412-63605412 GCF_036588685.1 Mytilus trossulus | reverse complement strand
ATCATTATGACAAACTGTTGTAAATCTATAGAATAGTGACAGCTAATGATTGCTAACCCACACTGAAATACATCTGTGTGAAAATAAATTGCCTGGCAGTGATTGATTGATTGATTGTTGGTTGCTTAACGTCCAGTGGCAAATATTTCATGCATATTCAGGACGAGAACAAGTTCACAATAAATACAATAGGTAGGTTGTTATAATAGAGGATGATGGTCGGGGAAATTTGGACTACCACTGGAAAATGAGGGTATATTGGATAGAGACAGAAATTTTGCCTTGCAACAGGCCACCTACGGACCCCTCAGAGAGTTGTTGCAAGGGTTCTTAACGTGCAAAGAGCGTGGCACTCTCTTTACACTAGGCATCGGATTTAACGTCCCCCTTCTGACCGGACGTGACTGCGAACTTGATACATCCCGCACAGCCAAACGGACGCCCCACTTCGGCAAGCGTTTTACTGGCAGTGAGATGTTAGAATTGGTCATGAGGTTTGACCAGCCGGTCAAAGGATACCATGACAATTCTAGGTGACATCTAGGGAACTGACTAGAGGGTTTCCGATTAGAAGTCTCGGGGTTGTACAGTAGTGGACCTGCGAGTTGCTCGGATGGATGGTACGCAACCCGAAAAAAGATTGATTGATTGGTTGTTGTTTGCTTAACGTCCAGTGGCAAATATTCCATGCATATTCAGGACGAGAACAAGTTCACAATAAATACAATAGGTAGGTTGATACAACAGAGGCCATCTGGGATAATGGTCGGAGAAATTTGGACTGCCACCGGAAAAGGAGGATATATTGGATAGGGACAGACGTTTTGCCTTGCAACAGGCCACCTACGGACCCCTCAAAGAGTTGTTGCAAGGGTTCTTAACGTGCAAATAGCTTGGCACTCTCTTTACACGAGGCATCGGATTTAACGTCCACCTTCTGACCGGACGCGACTGCGAACTTGATACATCCCGCACAGCCAAACGGACGCCCCACTTCGGCAAGCGTTTTACTGCCGGTCGGTAGAAGACCAAGTGACCATATTTCTATACCCCAGTCACCCTTGAGGATCCCCGAAAAAAGAAAAGGGGGAAGAGTGTTGTAGACCTGGAGATATAACGGTAGTCTATCTAGTTGAGTTAGGGATGATCTTCTTTGGGTCAATTGGTAAGAGCGCTGCCTTTAGATCCCGAGATTGAGGGTTCGAATCCGCTGGTAACATCCATGGATTTTCAAAACAATAAGGTACACCTGACTTTCTCCTCGAATAACACTGTTACTTTTATCAAATAGTGAGCTTTTGCACTCTTACATGCTTTTTGTAAGTTCTTTACATTATCTTCATTCTTCTTGACAGCTATAATTCCAAGATGGAACACTATAGCGATTACAATATTCATCATGTTAGCTGGAGGATACATTTAAAAATTTAAGGGAACTGAATAAAATGGGGAGTGAAACGAATTAATAGGTATTAGCAGCAGGTAAATCTATCAAGCAGCATTCCAAGACTTGAGTTGATGGCCGCAGTTTTAGTATTAAAATTAGCACTTTCAGTTAAACACGCATTAGAAGTGCCCGCGGATAACATAACATGACATTCTGGTCGGACAGTATGAACGTTTTGTTTTGGATTAGAGGCAGAAGTAGAGAGTACAAGTCGTTTGTAGCTAATCGAATCGGAGAAATTCACACTTCATCGCATCCTAAACAATGGCGACATGTACCAACAAAAATTAACCCGTATCTAGAGGTAGAACAATTAAACAATTACAGTCAGACGTAATTTGGTGGAATGGACTAGAATTTCTACAAGACGAGGAACCGCAATGGCCGGAAACTAATAATGATATAAACGTCTAAAGTGTAAAAAACAAGCGATAACTTTACTAACTGTACTACACTGAAAAGTATTCATACTAGTGATTCAGGTTGGCGGTTAGACCCCCTACGCTATTCAAGTTTTGTAAGACTAGTTCGTGTACAAGCGTTTGTGTACAGATTTATTGACAATTGCAGAATAAAGCAAGAACAACGTCGTTTATCTACCGTCCAATATGCAGATGCCGAATTGGAAATAATAAAAAATGCACAAAGGGAGGCATTTGCAGACGAATATAACGCTTTGATAAAAAGTAAAGATTTACCGAAAACTAGCAAACTGTTAGGATTACCACCGCGAATTGATGAAAATGGATTAATTAGATGTGATGGACGTTTAGAGTACGCCAATTTTCTATCATTTGATGCAAGATATCCGATTATATTACAACGAAAAAAGGGGGGACACGAAACCATAGTTATATTCAAGTGGGGTATTATAAGTCGATATTTCTATAACTTTACAAAATAAGATCTTCTTGGATATTGCTTTCCATTTTGGACGCAGGCGGACTTCATCTTCTCCCTCGCAAAATTCACAGACGATAGAGATCACGAGTAGAACAAAATGACGTGTAACGAAAGTAACAAGACCCCCCACGGCATTGATTCCAGGGGAAATTACAGAGAACAACGTGTGTATGTAAACTATGAAAATACCGCAATCTGTCTCCACCCATATCTTGGTAAACTCCGTAACTAATGTGACTTCTTATTCCAGCAACCTCTACAGTGTACATTCTAAGGCTGACAAAACTATCGTGGTTTTACTTTTAGCATCTCAATAATTCACGGCAGTCGTTAAATTGTTTTGATTTAACCATGAATTTTGCATTTATATTCGTAGCTTAATCGTATTCAAATGCCTAACCCATGGTTAATCCTCGGTAACACTCGGGATAATATAATCGGATACGGTTAGATGAAAACAAATCTACGGATCGCTAACGCTTAGTATAAAATAATCGAATATAAATGCCCAACCCGTGGTTAAATGAAAATACTTCTACTTTTGTTATGATTTATTCCTTAATTAAAACAAAACAATCTTCTATTTATCCTAGGTGTTGCAGTATTTTTGATTATATTTATATGTATATATAGTAAATTGAATGCAATCGCATTTTGTACGGAACATTAAGTAGCAGTTAACAAACGTTTCAGTAGTTTAAAGTGGTTTAATTGATTGTTGGTTGCTTAACGTCCAGTAGCAATCATTGCATGCATGGTCAGTACGGGAATAATTTACCAATAAGTACAACAGTAGATATTGTGATAGAGGCCATCTGGAATAGAAGTCTGGGACATTTGGACTGTTAATGGAAAATAAGGTACATTGGATAGGGACAGGGCTCCTACGGACCTCTCAAAACCATAAGTTTGATGCTTCTCAAATTGGACGCATGGCAAGAAAACTGATGATAGAAAAGGTGTCTGATGAAGACTAAAACATATTCAAGGGTAAGAATTGGGGGTAAATAAACAACTGAAAGAAAATGAAAGGTATACGTAACGAACTGAAGCTGACCTTCATTCATTTGAGGTTATCCATTCTTACATTGACAAAAGGTATGATTTTGAATGATCAGAAAAGTATGCTCATGAGAAAACATCAAATGATTGCATCACAAAAAAAAACAGTATTCGATTCCTTTATGTCGTATGAAGGCAATCAACTCTTAGTATTTGTTACTGGTCCCCGGGGCTGTGGTAAATCCTTTCTGCAACACACCTTACTTCTACAGTATGAATTTAATTGTTAATTGTGGCAGCATTGGAAACATCAAGAAATTCTGCATTAATGGTAAATGGCCGCGCTGTGCATTCCTTTTAATTTTGAAACATCCATACAATACAGAAATACCAACTGGGAATCAATTTGTGATGACTGCTGAAATTCTAGACAAATTGAGTCAAATTTGTAATCAAACTTCAACAATGACAAATTAATAGCAATTGATTGGAGGAAAAACAGTTATTCTATTTGCAGATCTTTTACAATTGCCGACAGTTTCAAACAGTACCTCACAATAAAGGAAAATTTATGAAAGCCAACTATGGTCTAAACTTCAACCCTTTTTTTCTGAATAAAAAATTGTATACAATCACGGAACATAACATATGCAAAATTATTAAATCGTGTTCGTTTGGAAAACCACATCTCTGAAGACCTTGAATTACTACAAACACGTGTATGCGGGAGTGGACACGACCAGGATCATGAGTTTAAAGATATGACCTCATCAAATAGCATTGCTATCTGCTGAAAACATGTTGAACGCATGAATTTAAATGAACAACTGCATGATTCATTATTGCCAACTTCTACATTACACCATCTGCACGCCAATGATGCAAATAGTGAATGGTATAATGGGTATTTTAAAAACAATAAATAAACAAGTGCTCACGATTCACGATTCTAATGAACCAGTATCAAAAGTTAAACAAAACCTATTAGTTACCGTAATAAATACTCCAATTTAAAGAGTCCAGTTTCCAAATAAGTAGCATGTGCATGCACAGTTCACAAAATGCAAGGTGTAACTTTAAAAAATGCATTTGATTCTCTTGACAGTTCCTTGTTTGCTGCTGGACAAGCCTATGTAGCTCTTAGTCGTGATTGATTGATTGATTGTTGGTTGCTTTACGCCGCATTAGCACAAAAAGGCTATATCGCGGCGAGAGCTAATTCGACTATTTTTACAATTTAAAGCATATTTTTAAAATAAGACAAAAGGTCCTTCAATATACTAAAATTCTTGACTAAAGCAAATTGAGTATATACAAATAAAAATCAACAGTAAAATAACGTGATAAAAATTAAAATCGATTTAAATATAATAACAATTTTATATTCTATAATAAATTCCAATTTCTTTTAAAAAAGCAACAATATTTGTAAATGGAACATTATTAAATAAATCATACATATTATTGACATTGAAATGCTTCTTACGAATATCAGCAAAGTCAATACAATTAATTAAAACATGTTTAATAGTATATTTGCAGTTGCAAGGAACACATTGTGGTTCATCTTCATTTTTTAAAAGATACTCGTGTGTTATTCTAGTATGACCAATACGGCATCTAGTAATAACACACTGATCTTTTCTGCACATAATATTATTAAAAGGTTTGCCTAAATTAGGTTTAATTTCATGCAATTTATTATCATCTTTTTTACTCCATTTATTTTTCAATATATTAAAAACATATTCCCTAATATTAGATTTAAAATCAGTATATGGTATATCACAGTTCGATAGAGGGTCACCCAGGGCATTCTTTGCCTCAAGGTCTACAGCTGTGTTTCCAAGGATTCCAACATGACTCGGAACCCATAGAAATATTATTTCTTTCAGAAGAATTTTTAAATTCCTCATTACATATAAAATTTTTCAGGATTGTTGGGTTTTTAATTTTAGTATTTCGTATAGCTTGTAAACATGAAAGTGAATCCGAACATATAATAAATTTGGATTTGTCTGAAGAAGCAATAAATTTTAAAGCCAAAACTATTGATTCTGCTTCAGCAGTAAAGATTGATGCATCAGATGGCAAACGGAGGGTTGCAGCTCTGTCCCTGAAGACAGCAGCAGAAGCAACTCTATCACCATCTTTTGATCCATCAGTATAGACAGTTGAAAAATCTAGATAATCGGCTTTAATTTCAGCATAGTGTTGCTGAATTAAAAGAGGATTTGTTTTATTTTTATTGTGTTCACGGAGATCAAATATCATTTTTGGTTTGGGAAGTTCCCATGGAGGACATTTGCAAGTTTGAACTTGAGCAACAGATTTTAAATCAAAAGAAGCTAAATGTGGTTTTAAACGTAAACCTAACGGAGGAATTTTATTTTCATGTTTGGCAAAAATATCTTCATAAATCGGATTAAAAACACAGCTGTAGGCAGGATTATCTGAATGGGCTTTTAGTTTGACAGCATATTGAAGTCCAAGCTTCAAACGTCTGTCAGTGAGTGAGTGCTCATCGGCCTCTACATACAGACTCTCAACTGGTGAGGTTTTAAATGCGCCAAGACAGAGACGCAAACCTTGGTGATGCACAGCATCGAGAATCTGTATGTAGGACTTCCTTGCAGAGCCATACACTATAGAGCCATAATCTAGTTTAGATCTAACAATAGATCTATATAAATTGAGTAAAATGTTGCAATCAGCACCCCAGTCAGTGCTGCCGACAACTTTTAAAATATCTAAAGCTTTTAAACATCTCGCTTTTAACATTTTGATATGGGGTAGAAAGGTTAACTTTTTATCGAAAAGTAAACCAAGAAATTTGGTTTCATCAACCATTTTAATTGGGTTGCCGTACAAAGTTAGTTCTGGATCAAGATGCAATTTTCTTTTGTTACAAAAATGCATCCCGACCGTTTTTGAAGTGGAAAATTTAAAACCATTTTCCGAGGCCCATTTTTCAATTCTTCCAAGACATAATTGTAATTGTCTTTCAATGTTATTCATATTTTTGCCTCTGTAACATATTAAAAAATCATCAACGTACAATGAACCTTCAATATTACTTTTTAAAACTTCAACAAGGCTGTTGATTTTAAGACTAAATAATGTAACAGATAAAATACTGCCCTGAGGGACACCCATCTCTTGATCATAAAGATCAGACATGGTCGAATTAACTCTAACATTAAATTGTCTGTTAGAGAGAAAATTAGAAATAAAATTAGGCATATTGCCTTTCAACCCCATATCAAATAGATCTTTTAAAATACCATATTTCCATGCAGTATCATAGGCCTTCTCAAGGTCGAAAAAGACCGACACCACATGCTCATTTTTCGCAAAACCATTACGGACAAATGATTCAAATCGAACAAGATGATCAAGAGTACTGCGACCCTGTCGGAATCCACACTGGATATTGGCTAATAGCCCATTGGATTCCAGGAACCAAACAAGGCGATCATTGACCATCCGTTCGAGTGTTTTACAGACACAACTGGTAAGAGCAATTGGTCGATAATTAATAGGATCCGTATGATCTTTACTTGGTTTTGGAATAGGCACGACGGTTGCAAGCTTCCAGATTGATGGTAAATCACCAGATTCCCAGATGTTATTCATGAGCTGCAAGAGAGCTTCTAGCGAGGAATCTGGCAAGTGTTTTAAGAGTTGGTAGTGAATATTATCAGGCCCACAAGCTGTATCATGGGCTTTTGACAGAGATGTTTTAAGTTCTTCAAGAGAAAATAGTTTATTATAATTTTCACCATTTTTTGATTTAAAGTTTAATTTAATTTTTTCTTTTTGTTTTTTAACTTTTTTAAAGTCTTCCCTGTAGTTGTTACAAGAAGAAGACTTCGCAAAAGTTTCACCAAGTTTGTTGGCAATATCCTTTTCAGATGTTAATAAATTATTGCCGTCTTTCAAATGTTTTACAGTGGCTTTAGAATTTTTACCTTTAATTTTATTTACCATATTCCAAACTTTTGTCATCGGAGTGCGAGATGTAATCCCCGAGACAAATTTTTTCCAGGATGTTCGTCGGGCTTGCCTACAAGTCCGCCGTGCCTTAGCGCGAAAAATACGGAAATTACTCAAGTTTTCCGTCGTTGGTTGTTGATTGAACCGTCTTTCAGATTTTTTACGGTCACCTATGGCTTGATCACATGCGTCATCAAACCATGGTTTACTGGGATGTTTTGGATTTGCCGAGGTCTTAGGAATAGTTCTGTCAGCAATTGACGTTAGAACTGTATTAAAAGTTAAAATTGGATCTTGCACAGTCTCAAACATCTTTGACTGAAGTTCCGCTCGACAGAGATTCTCAAACAAGGACCAGTCCGCCTTGTCAAGTTTCCAACGTGGTATTCTCTGTTGGGCAGAATTAAAAAGATGTTCAAGTACTATTGGAAAATGATCACTTCCACATAGATCATCATGAACACGCCATGCATAATCCAGAAGCAGAGAGGGATCGCATATAGTGATATCAATAGAAGAATAAGACCCGTTTCCAGGATGAAGATACGTATTAGATCCATCATTAAAAATGCATAATCCTTCTTGAGAGACAAAGTCCTCAATGATCTTACCTTTGGCATTATGAGTCTTGCTACCCCATAATGGATTGTGGGCATTGAAGTCGCCCATAAGTATAAATGGTGAGGGTAATTGATCAGTGAGGTTTTTGAGTTTTGCTTTATCGATAATTGAATTAGGTGGAATATATATCGAACATAATGTAATTGTTTTGTCTGATGATAAACGAATTGCAACTGCTTGCAGATCCGTTGTGAGTTGGACTGTGCTATGAATGACGTTGTCCTTCACAAAAATGGATGATCCGCCTGCAGCACGTTCATCTACCTTAGAAAATGTACTATACATGTTGTATCCTTTTAAAGATACGTTGTCACTTTCTTTTAGATGAGTTTCTTGAAGACAAAATGCAATAGGTAAAAAAGACTGAACTAGAAGTGTTAACTCGAGAAGATTTATTTTAAGACCTCGGCAATTCCATTGGATTATATTTGTCATTATTTAATAAAAGAAGGGCGAATGCTGTCGAGTTTGCCAGCATTCTTATTTCGCTCACCCTGAGATCGTGATCTTTCGGGTGGCGGAACACTTTCGGTTTCCATTTCAGTTTCGATGATAAGTGTTGAAAATCTGTTGTGCGAGGAGAGTCGTCGATCTCCTGGACTACGCGCAGCTGGTGTTACTCCGCCTCGACCCCTACCCCGCGACCTCGAATCAGAAGACTTCTGAGAGGATGTATTTCCTGGCTTCTTTTGGACATCCTTCTTTTCTTGAGAACGAAGAGGAGATGGGGCTCTGGTAGACTGTGTACTGGACGAAGAAGATACCTTCTTAGATGCAGATGACGGAAGACTTTTGGAGGTGGAAGAATCATCTATGTCACTGGGAAGATCCCAGACAGATTCACCGCTCCAATTGTGTATTTCTACTGTTTCTTTTTTCTTTTTATTTTTTTTCTCATTTTTTTTTGGTGATGATAGTGAGCTCTGTAGGGAAGATTGAGTTGACTGAGTACTGGTTTTGGAAGATATTGGTTTTCTTGGAATTAATATTCTATCGGTAGGTTCTGTTTCAACAGGCAGCATTTTAAAATTGTCCGCATCAATTGGCCAAGTCATGCGAGTTTGTGTATTCTCGTGACTGAATGAGCGGACAACTTTGCTGGCGTACGATGGTCTGTTTGAAACAAGGAGATCATTCGAAACAGAAGCTATCTGTTTAGCTTTTGGGTAACTAATGTTTCTTTCTGTTTTAATTTTAATAATATTTTTTTCTTTAAGGTAAACAGGGCAGTCCCTAGACGATGAAAAATGGGATTCACCACAGTTTACACATTTAGAAGATTCAGAGTGACAGTTTGTTCCCTCGTGTCCTTCGTCAGAACACTTGAAGCATCTCTGCTTACCACGACATTGTTTGCTTCCATGACCAAACTTTTGACAAGTAAAGCATCGAATTGGGTTTGGGATAAACATGTCAACTCTGATTCCGAAGCAACCTAAAGTAATAGATGGAGGAGGAGTTGGAGTTCTAAAGGTCAAAAGATAAGTATTTAATTTGATTATATTTCCATTCTTTTTAATTTGAAATCTAATAACATTAGTTACACCTTGGCTTGAAAGTTCCTCACCGATTTCTTCCACGGTAAGGTCACCAAGGTATTGACTTCTGTCTCGAATGATCCCCTTACAGCTGTTCAAACTGTTATGAGGAGAGGCAGAAACAGGAAAGTTTGTTATTGTAGTCATTGTAAGTAAATTTGCTGATTGACTTTTGTTGGAACATTCAACCAACAAATTGCCAGATCTCATTTTTGAAACTTTTTTAACAGTACCAGCAACGCTTTGAATTTGTTTGTGAATTACAAAGGGCGATATTTTTGAAATTGGTTTTTCTTCTGTTCCTTTTATTACAATAAATCTGGGCCAACTGTCATCTTCCCGACAGGGCTCTGAATCATCACATTTTCTTTTCTTATGTATTAAAGCTGATTTAGAGGGTTTGTTTTGTTGTGCCATATGAAAGGAGAAAGATTCACCATTCTTGCCATCCACCGACCTCGGAGTGCCTACAAGGGCGATGCTGTGTTTCCGTGGCGAACCGGGATCGAGTGCTAATGCTGAAAACGAGCTCCAAATATAATGTAGCTGGTCCTCAAAATCAGCACCCAAGATCCACTGCGGAAAGCACCAGATGTTCCAAGAATAGTATACTCAAGCAGAGCGTATCCATCAAGCGAAAAAGAAAGCGTACCACTTGATTGACCCATGAGCCATCGCCTTCTTCAGTTATCCAAAATATAAATAGCTTAATTTAAAATACATGTGTATATTATGAAAATTGTTACAAGAAAGCTTATTGTTGAGGATTAACTGAAGTGCTCGACATGACCAGCCGATTGTTCGAACCGGGTCCATCCGACCTCCCGTTTAGATGATTTCGAAGCCAAAGCAGCTTATTGAACTATAGTCTCGTCCGTCCGGGTATTTTCTGACCGTAAGGAGTCTGGCTATAGCTCTCATCCACAAGGATCTCGTCAACCACCGACACGGGTAGCAACCCACGGCAAACGGGTTGGAGAGCCTATTTTATTTAAAACATCGGGCATCTCACGATGTTCGGATCACTTTAGTCTGGTCTCTACCCTTCGACCTGTCCAGCATGGGTAACCCTACCAGGAGACGAAGCTCCAGCTGGCATAGCTCTTGGGGTCACTGAGACACGCAAGCCCTCCGACCACGGCAAGGATAGCGATCCACCGGAGGGCTCTCTTAGTCGTGTGTAGATCTTGTAAGATTTACATCATATAAAATAACCATTGATACACCAAGGACTACAGAAAATATAAATGCTGCAGCATCATCTTCTGTTAAAACATAATACTGAACAATTGATTAATATGACAGGGGTAGCATTGCTTCCGAGTTAATTGACAATTGTCAGTCAAGAATGTCATTCATCTTTCCCCTCTTAATATATACTTGTTCAAACACAAGCAAGATGTAACTGCTCATGGTAACGGATTTCAATGTGACTGTTTATGGTAAAGGATTTCAATGTAACTGCTCATGGTAACGGATTTCAATGTGACTGTTTATGGTAAAGGATTTCAATGTGACTGTTTATGGTAAAAGATTTCAATGTGACTGTTTATGGTAAATGATTTCAATAAGTTTCTGTAATTAAAGAACAAATCTTTATAAAAACTGTACGTGTTCTAACAGCGTACACTTTACTGGAACACCAAAAAAAAGCTGTTCGCTGCAGAATGAAGTATTGCAAAACCAGTCCTGGATAGATGTGATGATATAATCAAAACTACTTTGACAAATAATGCATGGATGAATGAGTACCATTTGTATGATCTGAGCCTTATTTTACAGAGACCTATTTATATTTATTCAACATTCAAAATAAACGGCATTTTCAGATATGATAGGTGCAATGCAAGTGAATTGCAAGTAATGTTTGACAATCAATCAATTCTAATTGACAGACATTTGAAATATATCTTAGATTTACAATTAGGAATACAAGTGAATTCCGGTATACTATTGAGTGTATTTTCCTGTCATTCTCATTACACAGCTGTTTTATCATGCACAAATCAATCACTCAAATTAACGTATTAAATAATTATCCTGGTACATTTGATAACTATTAGCCCGCAGTACTTTATTTTACCATGTTAACATGAACTTCACTAACTTTATCACCAACATAAATTATCGTAAATAGTAAGGTACAATTATTATTTTTTTCCTTTTTTCAAAACATATCACGAATATCAGTCAAGGGTCTAACTTAAACAAGTTATTGTAGAAAATAACATGCATAATGTTATTGTAGAATTCTGTCAGTGTTATCTCCCCTGAAATGAACTGTGTTGTAATAACACATGCCTGTTACTGTAGAAAAAAACCTTGTCTGCAATAACGCATTTACGTCATTTCAGACGAAATTTTTTAATTATACTCAAATCGCGTCTATATATTTTCAAATTTAGCGCTGTTAGATTTGTCGTCAAGATCTCGCGTGTTTTCAACGTGTTGACAATTACATTCCCGCCATTTTCAGAGGAACAACGTGATCTCGGTGAGTAGCAGTTTGTTGTATTTTAAAGATTAAGTAGTGTTTCACGATGATTTTTATGCCAAATTTATTTAAAATTTACAAGTATTTGGAGACATGTAGCTTTATAACAAACTATGCGATTTTGTGGTATTTAGTCCTTTAAATTGAATGATAATATCTACTGCGCATCGACGAAAAAGTCACTGCGCAGATGTTTACAAACAATGTGGGGTCAATGAAAAATAACAACATGCGTGTTATTACAGTTAAGGTATATTTAGTCATGTTTTTTAGGAAGACAACTCGTACTGTCTTATGGATTTTCAGAATTAACCAGTATTTATCATTGCGTACTTGCCGATCGGTGAATATTGGACAATGGACAGATGAATAATAAAAATGTTATACGATTATTATTTTTACGAAAAGTCACAGACATAATTGGAGACTGAATCATGTATATTGTCACGTTTTACACGAGTATTTAATAAAGTATAGTAATTTTGTAAATAATACACAAAGTTCCATGGTTTGAATTAGGTCATCTGTGATCATCATGATCATTGATGATTGTTTTATATTTATCAATGTTCAATCTAAGATCCGAAAATTTGTAAATCATTTCAAATAATTAATTTAAAATAACTTTCTTTTTCTGTGACTTCAAATAGCTCTTTGAAAATATCTGTCTGACAATATCTGAGATTTGGTAAAAAAAATCTACCCCGCAGGGCTAACATGACGGTACCCAAATGAGGAGTACCCAAATTGCATCCATGCTTAAATTCACATCGTCAAAAGTCTAATAACTGAGCTTCTGTTTAATTTCTTCAAATATTTTGAACAATTGGATATTAGTCCATGCTTACTCTTCATATATTACGAAATGGATACTTATAATATATTGTATTTTCTAATTTTAAAAAGATGACGTTTTGATGACGTCGCATGGTGACGTTTTCGTACATTTTGCTTTTATCAGTAAACAGCAATCTGTTGATAAACACTGTGAACGTTTTGTGTATATCTAAATATGTTTACCTATGTTAAAAGTCGTACATAGTATCAAATCATAAAAATACAAATTGTTGAGTCCCTAGAAAATCTTGTAAGATTTCCGTTGCTATTTTTTCTGAATAGGTGCAATTTGGGTACTCTTACGTTAGCTAGCGCTAGACTAAAAAAAACATGTAAAAAAGATAATCTGTTATTTTACATGTTTAGGATTAATTGTCATTTGAAAGGATTGAATGGTTATATAGGTAATCCACAAATATATCATAAATGTCAAAAATTTCTATGAAAAATTTGTTCTTGAAATCTCCTGTCCTTCATTTGTCCTGATAATTCTTTTAACATGTTTAAGTTCTTATATATGAGCAAAATATTCTTGAACGGTTTTACACAGTTTGTCATTAGAAGTGCTCTTTTATAGCCTTCTGTTTGGTGTGAGCCAAGGCTCCATGTTGAAAACAATACTTTGACTTAATTAATATAATTTACTTTTACTAATTGTGTCTTGGAGGGAAAGTTGTCTTATTAACACTCGTACCACATCTTCTTATATAGGAGCAAAATATTCTTGAGTGTTCTCAGGACCGTGACGCATTTAACATTTATAATTACAGCAAAGGGTGAAAATTGTTTTTAATCAAATTGATTAATCTGACATTTCAAGAAATCAAATTTGCATGCATGCAATCTAATCCATTGTAATAACATGCATAGGTTATTGTGAATCAAAATGTGGATACAATAACAAGTGCATGTTATTGTGTGTCAAAAAGTCTTCATGGTAACAATCATGTGTTATTCTGTGTCAAAATAGGTGCATAAGAAGAAGTTAATGTTCTGACTTCAAATTTTTTTTTTAACCATCATGAAAATGCAAGGATTGAAATGACATGCAATTAATGATTTTAACATCTAAAAGGTATCCTGCATCTTTTTTATGAACTTTATTTAAACCGAGATAAATTCTAGAAATAAACACATTTTGTCTGAACATGCTGAATATTATCGCAAAAGAAGTGAAGCTGCAATGTGCTACTGTGCGAATGGGTCAACCATTTATAACATTTAAAAATGAGGGGGGGGGGATGGGGTGTTTGTGAGATAACTTATGTATATTAACAAATCTATCAAAGACTTTAAATCTGCAATCTGTCCATCTGTCTTTCAAATAGTTATCCTGTAACTTGTGTCTTGTTTATTTACATTGTATAAAAAGGTAAAATGTTAATCACAAGATAGATGAAACTACATGTGCCGTACGTAGGAACAACAACAGGAATAATTTAACATTTGAGTGAAAATGGTGGTTTTTTTTCTGTCCGGTTCATTTTTTTTTATTTATCTTAAACCAGCATTGCTGAAGCTGAAGGGAAGTTAAAATTTGTTTTATGTTCAGAACTTCAATCTGTCAACTAGTCGTCCCATAACGGAGAATAGAAAAAGGGAAAAATATTTCAGAGAGACGTACTTTTGTAAACACTCGAAATTAATCATTTAGGCAAGCACTATACATACGAGTGCCCAACCAAGGCTGTATGTTTAAACTTGTCCATAGGGGTTTCTCTATTCTATACAGATTGATAGTTACGAATTGCTTCTTTTTCAAGTAACAAAAATACATTTTTTATCAAGCCAGTCAATTGTACAAGTAATTGTCATTTACCCGAAAAAAGTAATAAAAACAATATACACATCTAAGTTAAGTATAATGTTTGAAAAAACTCTCCATAATTTACTAAAAAAATCAATTTTATTATGTATATGTCACTTAACACTAGTATTTTTGTTCAAAGACAAGATCTTCATCACAACCACAAACCATTCGACTCAACTTAAACCAACTTAATCATGACTTGTGCCAATTTAGAATAGAATTAACAGTGTGACATAATTATAACAATAACATAATAGCTATGTAAATTTTGAGTAGATGTACCAATATTTATATAGTCTGTATCAAAAATTAAACTACCTATTATTCTGTTCATCAGTAATTATAACGTCACACAATGCATTACCTAATATTTCAGTGACTCAGCCAGAACCTTGATACTCAAAAATATAAGCTGGTGAGATCAAAAGGTAAATCATTGATTTACCTATACAGAAACAACTAGTTCTAATGCAATATATTTTGTCTGCAATCTGTCACGGCAGTGTCCTTTTTTAGTCTGTCAAGTGGTAGGTGCAAACTATAGATTGTTTAAGACTTTTTCTGTGAGACGTAACAAAGGAGTATGATTGCCAACTAGACTTCTAGGCACAGCATAGGTTTAAAAAGAACATACTTCAACTTCAGTTCTAATGAGGAGATGTGATATATTTTGTCTACAATCTGTCACGGCAGTGTCCTTTTCAGTCTTTTGATGTTGCATCTGTAATAACTCCCTCCTGTTATCTAGGGCTTTCTTGCATTGTGTCATAAAAAAACTTTTTTCTTTTTTTTTTATTAGATTGAAGCGGACATTCATGCCCCTTGCCAAGATGTGACCGATGTGGAAAGAAAAGGAACCAAGAAGAGGGTAACTCCTACAGCCTGTCAAGTGGTAGGTGCCAACTATAGATTGTTTTTCTGCGAGATGTAACAAAGGAGTATGATTGCCAACTAGACTTGCCAACTAGACTTCTAGGCACAAGAAATGACAAGTTGGTCAGCATAGGTTTAAAAAGAACATACTTCAACTTCAGTTCTAATGAGGAGATGTGATATATTTTGTCTACAATCTGTCACGGTAGTGTCCTTTTTCAGTTTTTTGATGTTGCATCTGTAATAACTCCCTTCTGTTATCTAGGGTTTTCTTGCAATGTGTCATGAAGAAACTTTTTTTTTTTTATTCAGTTAAATTACTTAAAGTATGTAAAGGGGGTTTGTTAATTTTAATTGCTAAGGAAAGTATGTTTTTAAATAGTTTTGCTGGAGAGGAAAAGATCATAAATGATTGGTTGCTTAACTGTATATTTTTAGTTCAGAAATCCTAGTATAGTATTATTAAAGAATTACAACTTTTTTGACATTAAACTTTGATTATATTTATTATTTCATCCTAATATTCAACCATGTCAACTGTACTGTTAAAACAAGTCGTATATTCCTCTTTTCATATGCCAAATAAACACTTCCATATAAATACCTTGCATATGGAGATGTGGTATGATTACCAGCAAGACAAATATCCATATGCCAATTGTGTTAGCAGAGCATAAATCAAATAATTTGGTAATTTTAAGATAACTTTTCTTGTATAATAAAAAGTCTTTAATCATCAATACTTTTGTTTCTTATTTAATAGATACCCATCTGTCTAGATAGGATGACATGTTTTTACTTAACCTGTAAAACTCCTAGTCTGCTTGTTCAAAATAGGAATCAACTTTCAACTGGAAATGTTCTATCAATTCTCTCTATTAAATCCATAGACCCTGATAAAAACAAAATTAATCTTATTTGTGTAATAATACTGTTTGCTATCAGCAATTAAGGAGAACTACATACTTGTCTTCTTAAATAGATTTTTGTGAACTCCTGTTATCTCAGAATTGAGGGGAAGTAATCACTCTTAGATATATGGATTTACATACACAATGTGGCCATTCCAAAGATTAAAACTGAAATAACCACCACATGTTATCTCAGAAAGAAGGGGAGGTAAACCCTGTAAAAAAAATATGGATTTGCATTCACAATTATTCATTGCAACTATAATAACATATGGGTGTTATTGCAAAATCTAACAATACAAGAAAGACAACTCTAGGAAATTTCCACAATAACAATAAGCCTGTTATTTTCTACAATAACTTGTTTAAGTTAGACCCTTGACTGAATATTGGGAGTTTTTGTTCAGGGAATCTGCCACTCTTATGTATATTGTTGTAATGAACGAGAAACACCTAAAAACTGCAGAGGTTAAAAATGCTAATTTACTCACTTAAATATACTTTGATCCAATTCACATTGCCGTTTAGATTAACTGAAGCGAGACTATCACTGTCACATTGATTCAATCATTATGCCGAAATAATTTGGTGGATGTATTTCAACTTTGTTTCCCCATTGATAACGACCGATGGCAAAATTTGTAATCTGTAAAATTCAACACATGTTACGATTGGACCTCTTCCTAAATGTGCAAACGTATTCGATAGTAATACTAGACTCAAAATTGACGATATTGCAACTAACAAAGATTGTGTAGCTATTGGAGAATGCGGATGAGATTCTAAGCCTCCTGAGTTCACTTGTGCTTGTTCCCAATTCACATATAATCCGGAATTTTGCAAAGGGTTTTCCTGAAAAATCCTAAATTGGAGAGGCGAGATTGTTGTTTCCAGATGCATCTATACTGGCTCTTAGCGCCAAACTCACGAACAAATTTCAAAGAGCAAAATTTAAGTTTTGCAGTTGGATCCAAATGCAGTTGAAATAAGTATTTCTCCAAATAAACCAAATATAAAATTAGTTGTGAACAAAATATTGAATACTGTAGAAATGGTCATGTGCTGGTTAGCTGATGGACTCGGTGACAATGTTTTCCACAAAACAATGATATGTTGTACATCAATCAAGGATGCAGCTAACATGTATGCATATCTATCAACAGAAATTTCAACTTGTAAAGAATTCCAAATGTTCCATTCTGAAACTTCGCCAGACAGTAAAAAACAAATATTGGAATGCTTAAACAATCCAGGCAGTAGCATTAAAGTTGTTATAGCAACAAGTGCCTTAATAATGGGTACAGATATGACCGGCTTTTCCAACGTCATAATGTATGGTGCACCAAAATCAATAGTTGATCTCATTCATTATTGGACGGGTAGGGCTTGATCGAAAGGAGGCAGTTGCCCTTCTTTATAATTCCTTCCATTTAAGAAATGTTGAAACTAATGTAAAGGATATATTAAAGGCAACTGCATGTCGCAGATAAAGGATTAAGATCTCATAAACATGTTTAACCCCGCCGCATTTTTGCGCCTGTCCCAAGTCAGGAGCATCTGGCCTTGTTAGTCTTGTATGATTTTTTTTATTTTAGTTTCTTGTGTATAATTCTGAGTTTAGTATGACGACCATTATCACTGTACTAGTATACTTATTTTTTAGTGACCAGCTGAAGGACAGCTACGGGTGCGGGAATTCTCACTACATTGAAGAACCATTGGTGGCTTTCGGCTGTTGTCTGCTCTATGGTCGGGTTGTTGTCGCTTGGACACTTTCCCCATTTCCTTTCTCGGTGTTATTGTCACAGACTCAGTGGCCATGTATAAAAGAAGGCAAGTACATTAAACAAGTTTCTCTGCTAATTCCTGTAAATAAGAATAAAATTGATTCTCAGCAAATAGATGTAGATTGTTCTATTCGCCTTCTAAAACCCAATCATCATCGCTTGCAGCGTGACTTATCCGTACATGAATACATACAGGCATTTAAAAGCAAAAACATTGTTAGCGAATTTAAAGATTGTCGTGGTGAACTCAACATGTTTTTACTAGATATCGTAGAAATGGCAACAAAGTTTAAAGGCAACAATTTAAAGGATACCACAAGGCGTTTGCTTAGAAAGTCGCGGCAATCTAATTATTTATAGGTTTGAATGTTGTCTGGTCAATTAGAGATGAGAAACTCTATGCTTCAGTTTGCCCAGGGAGAGCTATAAATACATGTGGCGTAGGTGAAAGTTCTTTGCATAGCACTGAACTGTGTAACTTATATTGATTGATTGTTGGATGCTTAACGTCCAGTGGCAAATATTTCATGCATATTCAGGACGAGAACAAGTTCACAATAAATACAATAGTTAGGTTGATACAATAGAGGCCACCTGGGATGATGGTCGGAGAAATTTGGACTGCCACAGGAAAAAAAGGGTATATTGGATAGGGACAGAAATTTTGCCTCGCAACAGGCTACCTACGGACCCCTCAGAGAGTTGTTTCAAGGGTTCTTAACGTGCAAAGAGCGTGGCAATCTCTTTACACGAGGCATCGGATTTAACGTCCCCCTTCTGACCGGACGTGACTGCGAACTTGATACATCCCGCACAGCCAAACAAACGCCCCACTTCGGCAAGCGTTTTACTGCCGGTCGGGAGAAGACCAAGTGACCATATTTCTATACCCCAGTCACCCTTGGGGATGTGTAACTTATATGATACCTGACTGGGCGAAATCAACCTTTCTCAAAAAAAGCGCATTCTTACAACACCTTATTCTAAGCCACAATCAAGTGTCGACAAACACAACCTTTTTCGCAAAGGGAAATAAATCTGCAATTGATGCAGATACATTAGCATGGGAGCTACAAAGACATCCTGATGGAAATTTCGTTTACTCATTTATATAAACAGGTTATGTAACATGGCTACAGTCTAAACTATAAAGAAAGGAAGACCTACATCACTAGACATTATGAGATTGATAGACGTTTAACTTGGTGCTCCGCAAAATATAATTTTATTAATAATTCACGCTATTCACATAGCTGGAAAATGTTATACTATAGCAGATACTATTTCTCGGTTTCAGATAGACCGTTATCGTCAACTTTGTCCGACAACATCAGAGGAACCTTGTCACTGTCCGTCCAACAAAGACTTTCGGTGTAGTGTAATTAATAATTTGTGTAGTAAAAGTATATACTAAGTATAGTGCGACAAGAGATATTGATTGATTGTTGGTGGCTTAACGTCCAGTTGCAAATATTTCATGCATATTCAGGACGAGAACAAATTCACGATAAATACAATTGGTAGGTTGATACAATAGCGGCCATATAGGATGATGGTCGGAGAAATTTGGACTGCCACAGGAAAAGGAGGGTATATTGGATAAGGACAGAAATTTTGCCTTGAAACAGGCCACCTACGGACCCCTCAAAGAGTTGTAGCAAGGATTATTAACATGCAAAGAGCGTGGCACTCTTTAAACGAGGCATCGGATTTAACGTCCCCCTTCTGACAGGACGTGACTGAGAACTTGATACATCCCGCACCGCCAAACGGACGCCCCATTTCGGCAAACGTTTTACTGACGGTCGGGAGAAGACCAAGTGACCATATTTCTATACCCCAGTCACCCTTGGGGAAAAAGCTGCATACCATGGAAAAGCATGATAATGATTCATTTGAAATATCAATAATGAATTTCATAGTTTCAGTACAATCATGCATTGTATCTGAATTCCATGAATACCTTGGATAATTATTCATTTAAAATAGAAATTTGGGATAATGTGTTAATAATTCTTTCCTTTGTGGTACTAGTAACAATAAATTGACGGACACGTGTGTTGAAAATGTTTTGAACCAATTGTAACAGCAGCAAGTGTTATAAATTCAGGTACTACTTATTATTATAATTATCATGGGAGCTACAAAGACATCCTAATGGAAATTTCGTTTACTCATTTATAAACAGGTTATGTAACATGGCTACAGTCTAAACTATAAAGAAAGGAAGACCTACATAACTAGAAATTATGAGATTGATAGAAATTTAACTTGGTGCTCCGCAAAATATAATTTTATTAATTATTCACGCTATTCATATAGCTGGAAAATGTTATACTATAGCTGATGCTATTTCTCTGTTTCAGATAGACCGTTATCGTCAACTTTGTCCTACAACATCAGTGGAACCTTCTCACTGTCCGTCCAACAAAGACATTACGTGGAATTGAGTTGTGTAATTCATAATTTGTGTAGTAAAAGTATATATAGTGCGACAAGAGATATATACACAACTGGATACAAGTGTTTTCTTAAAATCCGTACCTCCCACTTAGAGGAAAAAGAAATTATTATTTGAAATGTAATGTCTAAAATATTTTAATCTAGGCATGCCTTTAAACTCATTTTTACTAAGTCATTCCATTTGTCATCGGACTCAGGAAACGATCATAGACACCTATTAGACTTCAATTTGGCAAAAGCTTCCCGTAGAAGGAATAACTACTCATAAAATGATGAAGTTCGACAAGGGCATAGTTACACTTAAAAAAAACGAATGTGCTATTCTCCTATTTTGTGGTAACGATGTTGTAGAGGACACGTCTGATGAGGAAGTGGCATATACACTGACAAGTTTCTGTTCGATACTGACAAATGCGTATGGCGTTCGACGAGTAGTAAAATGTGCCATAGTGCCACGTTTCCCACGGGATAATTTCAGATTTAAGAAGGATGTATACAATCGGGAAATTAAATTGTCCGAGATAGGGCAAACAAGAATGTGTATTTCGAAAAAAAAAAAAAATATATAAAATGATAAAAAAACGAGGTTGAATAATCATCGAAATTTATCTTCTGGGATCATAACAAAAGATTTTCCTTTGAAACCGCAAATAAATGATTGTTAGCGTCGTAAGTTTGCATTAGTATATTTCAGATATTGCCTCCAAAAAGACAGTCATCATACGGAGTGGCAGATGCCATTAAAAAAATTGAAGATGGCCGCCTAGAGGAAGAAAACATCAACTGCTATACCAAGTAGGCCTTCCACCCCAACCCCAAATAAAGCAACAGATGTCATGGAGGAATTTACCAATAGGGTAATAGATCGAGGTTAGTCGAATGAAAAGTAGGATGGACGAAATGTTTGACAAGAGTACTTCAAAAGTAAATCATGCAAAATTCAGATGTTCAGGAGGCCTCCTGAACCATCATGTGGACACTTTAAACGGAAGCATCCAAGGTGCATGTAATGGAGAGCAAAACCATGACAATAACAATGTGGTTGTCAGCCCAGAGGTCCTGGCTATTCAACCAACGTACTGATAAACAAATTGTTGAGGGTAATCAGCCTTTGTCAGTTGCCCTTTGAAAACCCGGGGGAAAACATAACGGATAAAATAAAACAACAAATATGGGTGGGTACACCGACTTCCATTCCCTCTGAAAATTACAAGACCAAATTTCCATTATAACTTATTCAAGGGGCCGACAATTCCGAACTTTCCATTACAAAATAGTGCAACAAGAAAACATTAACCCTAAACCAATGGCTATCAGCCTGGAAAAAATTTACAGCAATGTTTTGTACTAAGAACCCTAAATTATGGTCTGCATTTCCCCATCATATGGAAATACTCCTGAAAATGTCAGAAGGAAGAACTGACAATTTTATGATATTGAATTCAGGAAACTATTAGGGAGAAGCATAATGGGGGGGGGGGGGGGGGTGTACACTCCTATAAATACATCTCAGAGCAACATGGCAAGTAAATGTTAAATCTAGGAATGAAAGCAACAACTATGGCAATACTCGCTGGGCGGCTGCAGTATGTTGTTCATTCCATAAGAGTTTAGGTTGAAAGTTTGGTGATAAATGCAAGTTTCAACTCAGATGTTTCAATTGAGGTTTCAACCACTCATTCTCAACCTGCAGAAAAAAGTTCGGCTTCCTTATAGGTTCACATAGACGAGTCATATCTCAAAAAAGATGCAAGGCGGGAATAACCAGCTCCTTCGGGACCCTCTTTATCTAATGACACCTCTTCCCTAAGGCTAATATTTTTTAAGATAAACAAATTTGTTTAGCATCATATTGCCAGTCAGTGTTAGGGTTGAAATCTAATACTATCGAGATATATCTTGCTGGAATACGTAAATTTTCTACGTCTGAAAGTTGTTGTGGCAATACTTATTCGGAAGGTACCAAGACCTTGTTGATAAATATTCAGTATCAACATCACGAATAAAACATGATGGCATGAATGTATAGATTCTACTTACTGACGTTGTTTATCATCTTAACAACGTGTTACAGTGTTCTTTCATTTGTCCTACTATTATTTTTTACTTTTATAGTTTCAATTGTTTAAACGTGGTTCGGTACTTATACATCCCGTCAATGGGTTTGTATTATTTTTCTTTTTTGTTGGTTTGTCTAGGGTATGCGACTCTTTGTGTTTCTTTGGATCTAAACGGATTTAAAATCTACAATATTAAAGCCCGTTATCCATTGGGTACAAACTCGAATATTTTAATTTGGGTAGGTGGTGGTTCACTGTTGGGTATTTAACATTTGTGTTGATTATTTTGATCGCAACCTCGCTTTGGTTTTTTTCGAAATACGACGGCAAGGCTGCAGAAGACGAAAATTGGACGAGAAAATAATCTTCTTAAAAAGTTAAAATATAAACACCTAAAATAGGTTTGATAAAGGGCTACAAGTGTATATTGATATACGATGAAGACGGATTGATAACAATTTAATCCCGATGTCTTGAAATTTTAGTTAAAAGCGACATTTAAAAACATACAAAATATTTAATGTGCAACTGAATTGCGAATTTAAGTAAACGGTCACAGCCAAAAAAAATCTAAACCAAGATTGTGTTATACATTAAATTTTATGCAATTTGAAAGTGAGAAGGAATCTATGATATGTTATTGCCGTACTTTAGTGATATAAAGGGTTTCCAAATCAACCAAATGTTTTCACGAGGAATTTTTGAAATAGCTTATTGTCAGCATATAAGTTGATGCAGTCGATAACTACAGGACAAAAATGAGCAACAAGTTGTGTTTTGACTCTATTTATTGACAAGCTTGTAATGACACTTCCGGTAAACGGTGGGCATAAAAACCGGAACCGGCTTTGATAAACTCGTATGTTCCGGATTCGCACAAATGGTAAAACAATCATTTTAGTAAGTAGTAATTGATTCTTAGTTTATATATCCTGAGAATAACACCAAAGAGCAAACTATAGGCATATAATCGGAGAGAGATTTGTGAAATACGTATGTTGTTCGATATTCACTTTTAATATTTTATATATATATATATAAGGTAAAGCACATGTATTTATTTGAATGAAGATAACACATACAGTTTAAGTTTCAGATCATGTATAGGAGGTCCGGCAGAAAAAGGGTGCCGACAAGCAGGGCAGATAATGGAGGCGCAGCGGCGGCTGCAAAGAAGTCGAAACAGCAACAGGAAGAGGCGACTGCTAATATTGCAGATAGATTAGCCAGGAATTTACCTAGAACAAGTGGAACACCACCTGTACAGCTCTGCTCAATTACTGTGACAACAAATGTACTAACACACAGTCCAATAATGATCCCAGCAAAACTGCCAGCAGAAACAATTTACCCCGCTCCAGGTAATACAACATTACACCAACCCCTAATTAACACAGGTTATGCCTTATCCATTGAAACGGTTAAGGCGTCAGATGACATAGCGCGAAACGTTTCGCAAAATGTCAAACAAAAAGTAATAAATGGGGAATATGTAGATATGGGCAGTTTGTTAAATAATTCACAACACATAACAGGTGTGAATCAAACACTTACATTGAATCAGGGACAGATTATATTACAACCTAGGCAACAGGATACAAGAATTAACACAATAGGTATATGGACGGATGCCTTTTTAATATATATCAGTATTTATTGTTCTATACATACATCTCAGTTCCAAGAACTGTTGAAGTATATGCAAACCATAATAACCAGTATTTTAAATTGCCAGAAACTGTTTGAAGTGGCAGAAGACTACTGCTGAAGTTCAATTAAATATGTTTAGTGCTATTGTCTTGCGATTTTAGACTTTTACTTTTGTTAATCATGTTGAAAGCATACATAATCAAATGAATCTTTTTAACCGTTAAAGTTCCTTGTGTGCAATGTGTAATTATTAGGACAGCTGTATGGTAATAATTTTAGTGCTTGTTGACATAAAAGTGCAATCGGTTGCGGGAAAGCCATCAGTATTGGTCTCCATTAATCACTTGAGACGGTACCTCTTTTGGCCAGTCATCATTAGTACTCTGAAACAGAATCGATAATAATGCAATTAATTTCATTGACATGTGTCAGTCCTGCCACTAGTATTTGAGATGTTATAGATAAAAATTTGTAAGGGTTCCACGGAACCCAGTGTCTCGCCTACTTTTGCTGTAAATCGCAGGCTCAACAAAAATGACGAAAAAAATCAATAAAAATGTTCCTCTTGATATCATCTTATGATTGTAAGAAGCTTTTGTTTAAGTTTGGTAAAAATCTAGGATAGTTTATAAATCTAATGAATGTTTTGAAAACTTTAACTGCAAACTGTATGTAATGTTAACTTAAAGAAAATCTAAGTCCGTTTAAAAATAAAATACAGAAAAAATGAAGTTATCTTTTACAAAATTTACTTCTGGATACTATTTTATGATCATAAATAAGCTTCTGTCCAAGTTTGGTACACACCCAAGATAGTTTAAGAAAGTTATTCAAATTTTAAAAACTTTAACCACAGAGTGAATGTAATGTTTTCCCGCAGAAAAACTAAGTCCATTTAAAAGTAAAATACGGAAAAAATGGATTTATATTTTTACAAAATTTACTTCTGGATACTATCTTATGATCATAAACAAGCTTCTGTCCAAGTTTGGTACAAACCCAGGATAGTTTAAGAAAGTTATTAAAATTCTAAAAACTTTAACCACAGAGTGAATGTTATGTTTCCCCGCAGAAAAAACTAAGTCTATTTATAAGTAAAATACGGAAAAAATGGAATTTTATTTTTACAAAAATTACTTCTGGATACTATCATATGATCATAAACAAGCCTCTGTCCAAGTTTGGTAGAAATCCAGTATAGTTTAAGAAAGTTATTAAAATTTCAAAAACTTTAACCACAGAGTGAATATTTGTTGACGCCGCCGACGACACCGACGACGACGGAATGTAGGATCGCTTAGTCTCGCTTTTTCAACTAAAGTCGAAGGCTCGACAAAAATGTATGGATTGCTGTTGCTTTCGAGAACACCTGGTATCGCAAACGTACATCAATCATTGTCAAATCATGTAATTGTTGTAAAAATTGCCTTTTAATTGCTTTTTATTTATTTTTTTAAATGCATATTCTTTACATTGATTTTTTTTGCCTATTTATCCTTCTTACTTAAAAGCTTTTACAATGTATGTAACAGTAGCTGTTAACATGTTTACATTATTCATAATATCTATTTTCCGAGTAGGTATTCCATGGTTATGAATTTTTTTAAAATTCATACATAAATATTTTGAGACCTTCTTAATGTTTAAATTGTACGTTATATTTTCGACCAAAAATTATTGATTGATTGATTGTTGGTTGCTTAACGTCCAGTGGCAAATATTTCATGTATATTCAGGATGAGAACAAGTTCACAATAAATACAATAGGTAGATTGATACAATAGAGGCCATTCAGGGCCATTCATTTAGTGTACTAAAGTTTAGTTCAAAAATACTATTTAAATACGACCAGTGGTCTCGTTAGCCCAAAATGGAAGGGCGCCGCGCCCTGTGTGCCCTCAGTCTCGCCCTTCTGCCCTGACGCCGTTTTCCGAAAAACCCTTGTTCCGTTTTGGTAAAATTGCCTTTTGTTTCATCTATTTCTTATCAGAAGTTCAATTACATATATGACACCTGGTGATTGCCCCCAGGTAACGAGGTTAATCATGTCATAATTTACAATCAATTATTGTGGATAAGACTTCAAAGGTGTTAATTACTAGGTAATTTAATTAAGACAATGTACCTTTTTGTCATAAATATGATGAATGTGTCGGCATTTTATTTTCGATCTCCAAGTCACAATGGAAGAGTGTAAGCATGAAGACCCTAAGGCCACACCAATTTAATTTCTTGTTCTACGGATTTTTGGACTCCAAAATATGGGGCGAGCGAGCGATTTGAAAATTTTAATAAAAAAATATTTAATTTGCAAATTTTTGAGGCGAAGCTTGAAAAGTAAAGGCGAGCGATTATAATTTTTTTTTGTAAACATTAAAAAGTAGATTTTGACAATATTAAAACTTGATTTATCACTTGTACGTTGACATTTCTTTTATTTCTGATGTATTTTTTTCCTGTTCACCAAGAAATAGTTACATCTGGTCTATGTGTGTGTGACTGACAATCAGACCATTCTCCATTCAAGTCATAATCAGTTTGGGGGCAACCCCATAATGTTATAAATATCCCTTTTACATGTTTTATGAGGGATCAATATAAGTTATAATATATTTGTTTGTATAAAAGAGGTCATATTTTCTCAAAGAACTACATATCTATCTGGTATTAAATGGTCAACACATGTCCAAGAATTTTTTTTGTAATATTCCTGGAATTTATCCATGTTAACACATTTACTTTATACCCCCTTCACATACACGAATGTGTCTTACGATTCCTTACGAATGTTGTTTGTTTTATCAAATGCAAGCATTCGCAAGCAATCGTAAACCACTCGCAAGCAATCGTAAATCACTCGCAAGCAATCGTAAACCACTCTTAAACAAATCGTAGACATTCGCAGACAATCGTATCGATTCGTAACTATTTGGAAATTTTTGGACATGCCAAAAATCTTACACGAATGTCCACGAATCATTTCATTCGTAAAGAGCTCGCAAATCACTCGCAACAATTCGTTAATGCATCGTTAACCGATCGCAACAACTCGTAAATCATTCGCAAGAAATCGTGAACAGTTTGATTTAAGAATGTTTAACGATTCATTTACGAATAGTTGCGAGCAGTTTACGATCGCTTTGCGATGGATTAACGAATTGATACGAATTCACGCGAGTGCTTTACGAATATATCCGATTGCTTTACGAATGTATACGAATACTTTGCGACTGCTTTGCGAATGTTTTACAAATAGGAATATTTAACAAATGATTTGACGATAAAATTGGGGTTTTGTTTTTATTCTAATAGTTCGTTTCAGTTGTTATAAAATCGTGGAAGAAGGAAGTCGCATTTTACTATTGAATCATGGCTCCAAAGAGAAGACCTGCTGCAAGGAAAAGGAAGACAAATCCTGCTTCACCTAGATCCCCTACACCACCACCACCATCGCCCGAAACACCAAACCCCGCCGAATTACCACCACCAGAGGCAAACCCACCAACCGTTGGTATCGAATATCCTGAGCAGCAACTTTCAGATACTGACAATGTTGATACAGCCGGCTCAAACTTTGCCTCAGATGAGGACGATTTGATAGCCACTGCCACAACCAGTGCAGCAGTAAGTGAGATTTGCTTATTCAATGTCTTTGAAAATCACCTTTATAAAGCACATAAAAAATGTATGAGTTTCATAGACAGATATTTAGTGAAATTGGCAATTGAGGAACTGCATTTTATTCAAATAAATCATCAAAATACGATACATGCAAAGAAAATCTGCATTATTTAAATCAGATTAGTTGGACAGAATAGCAATATAATAAGGTTAAAGTTAAAATAATTATAACACGGAATCTATATCCAGAGGCCAGTGTATAACTGTTGTTGAACGTATTGGCAAAAATGTAATTAAAAAAGATAACAATGTTTATGATACTTTTCAAACAATTGCAATCAGCATATGAACTTCTTGAAAGACCGGTCATTATAAAAATATTTATGAGTGTATTTTATAGTAAAGTCGTTGATAGTTATCACGAAAATGGACATTGTGTATTTTCAGACTCGCAAGAAGAATAAACCCAAAACTAAAAGTGCGAGAATACTGACGATCGAAGAGGAAGACGAAGTAATTGAGTGGTTAAAGTCAAATCGTTTTCTATACGACAAGACAAGTATTGATTTCAAAAATCGCGATAAAAAAGAGCGAACATGGCATGAAATGGAACAGAGGATGAAGTTGAATCCCGGTGATCTTCAAAGATGGTATACGTCCTTAAGAACCACGTATGTGAAAGAAGTAAAGAAAAGAGAAAACACCACACGATCCGGAGCCGGTGTTGGAGATGGTTTGCTAACATCTAGAACTAGCTGGTTGTTGGAGAAATTCGAGTTTGTAAAACCCTTTGTCTGTCAGGCAAGAGGAACCAAGGGGTCACAGATCAAGAAACCTGACCGGTACTCAGACTGCAGTGAGTCATCAGTTCCATCAATAACGACCATGGAAAGTACACCACAGTCAGTGACAACATCGTCAACTACAACAAAGATATATGACTGCCTAGAAAAAGTTTCTCAGCAGTTAGCAGTCCCAAAGAGTGACATAGAGAAGACCTGCGATTTCCTTAGTACGCTAATGGCAAAGATGACCCCTTCCTGTCTGGAGGATTTTACGAATGAAACTATCTTCAAGGCAATGGAGTATGTTAAACAGTCTAAACAGGAACAGCGTCAAACACAACAACCGCCAAGGGATGATTTTATACAGCCATCCCAGCTTTCATCTACATTCACAGACCCTTCCCAGCAAGTAAATCGCCAAACATTACCTCAATTTACCCAATTACAACCTCAACAGCAAACTGCAGTAGGAAATAACAGGCCTTCAATTAGACCGACAACATCATCCATGTCGTTCAGGCATCGTCAGCCGCAACAAATGTCTACTGATCGCGACTATATCATTGCACGCAACTTAGCAGCTTCGAATCCGCCAGCTGACGTCCTTCAACAATATGGTCGATACCAATGGGCAGAACTGCAACCGACTAACTTGCAACCTATCTTAATGGGTCAACAGCAACAGACAGTATACTCAACTCACACTACAAGTCAGACACCAAGTGCTATTGAATCAACTGCGACAGATACAACATCAGTACTGACGGATGCTTATGAGACAATAAACCCAGAAACACCTTTCATATAGATCTTCGACGTGAATGACTGTTTATTTTCATTTAGAAAAGATTTAGGAAAATCTTGAATAGAGAACCTTTAAATGTATAACTATTTGTAGATTGTAGAAAATTTGTAGCTTTTTTTGAGAATGAAAAGAAATAGGTTAATCCACATTTGTTTATGTTGTTTATTTTAGGAACCAAAATTTTTAAACAAAACCAATAAAAAATGACATCGCTGAAAAGTGTAATATGCAAACGGAATCTTTTGCCATTACTTGGCGCCTGTGCCCTTTTCAATGTACATTTAGTTGTAAATCAAATTCGAACACACTAAGGAGCAATCAATAATCATAAACCACAAAGAAGACAATGCCATGGCAAATACACAACAGGCAACACAAATAACAACATAACAAAAACTAAAAACAAAGCAACATGGACCCCAAACAAAAACAAAATGTGGTGAACTCAAGTACCCTGGAAGGGTTAGCAGCTCCTGCTTCAAGTGTGACAACCGTCGTTTAGCTTAAATGTCAAAATCATTCTGAAACTCATTTATTGATGCTTATCAAAGTTTGTGTTTAAACTCAACCTATTCTTTTTTGCGCGTGTTGGGTCGTTGCCTCTTTGACACATTCCCCGTCTTCACTCATATTCTATCCCTTAAATACCATTCCAAGTACTAGTATTGCAACAAATTTGTATTATAAAGTGTATGTCAAACAAAGTTGGAGTGAATTATTCATTATGATAGAACATCATTCTGAGATTTTTTATAGTCCTATCTATATCTAAATTTTTATTTTTAAACATTACATCAATTAACACAATACTGATGCATTCAAAACAATCAATGTTTCTGAACCAGTCAAATCATGTTCTCTTGCCAATCTACGGCGCCTGCTTCCGAGTTGAAGTAATTTTTAAGATAGTTCCTTTGATCAATTCCAGCAGCGTTACCAAAATTTCTCTGATACCCTGGGTCTCCGTCGGTAAGTTGCGCACCTTGTCGCCATTGTCCCTCTATTAAATTATGATTGTTGTCTTCTTCGTCAGCAAACAGTTGTAGATCAGCACGTTTCCTTATCCGAAGTAAGTTATGAAGAGTAGTACAAGACAGTACGATTAAATCTACTGTTTCTGGCAGTTGTTGCATAGTTCCAATCAAAATCTGAAATCTCATGGCAAGAATGCCAAAAGCATTCTCCACAATTCTACGTGCACGGGACAACCTATAGTTAAAGATGCGCTCATCGTGGTCTAAACGTTTTCTTGAATAGGGTTTCATCATCCATGATCGGAGAGGAAATGCGTCATCGCCAATAAGAAAATAAGGAATATCTGTTTCACCATTTGGAAGAGGGGAGGGAGGCGGAAGATCCAAAGTTCCATCTTCTAACATTGGTCGTAGTTCCGAGTCCCTAAATATCTGGCTATCAGATGCACTTCCGTATGAGCCCACACTCAGCCAAATAAACTTATAATCTGCATCAACTAGAGCCATCATCACTGTAGAGAAGAAATGTTTGTAGTTAAAAAATAACGACCCCGAGTTAGGCGGTTTTCTTATTCTAATGTGCTTCCCATCCAAAGCACCACAAGCGTGTGGGAGGTTCCATATTCTTTCAAAGTCAGATGCTATACGCATCCAATCTTCCGTCGTAATCTCATCCGGCATGACTTCATCTTTGTATGCTAAGTAAATTGCTTCGCAGACTTTAGGCACAAAGAGTGATATGGAGTTCCGGGCAACACGAAAGGCATACATAAGATCAGCATACGTGGAACCGGTAGCCAAATGTCTGAGTGTAACGGCTAACTTCAGTCCTGGTTCAAGTGGTTCCCTGTAACGAGAAATATTTATCTAAACTTACAATGCAATTAAAAGAATATTTTTTGTCGCATAAAAGGTAAACTGGAAATGTGTCATACATTAGAATAACAAAAGACAAGACAGTTTAATATACCCACTTCCATATGAATACGAACGTTATTTGGGGCGTTACTAACACGTACTTTGTTCACTTTGTATTAAATTGAATTATTTAGAAGCAAAGTGCTTAAGGAAATTTTTTTAAAAGATTGTTTTGCTGACCTTTTTACTTAGATATGAATTTCTGAAAAAACAGTTAGTATGGTTTTCTAAACTGACTATATCATGCGGAAAATCCAAGCCCCGTCCTTCGGCACCGTCGGATATTCATATGATATAGTCAGCATACAAAATAAAACTAACTATTATTCTTAATGTACATTTCTGTTTTATTTTGCTTGAAAGTTGAAGTACTTACCTGAAAGAGGTAGAGCTTTTTCTGATTGCAGGGGTAATTCTGTCAAGTATCTCCCCAAACAAGTCTGCATCAACTCTTAAAAAGTTTCTGTAACCAGACGCATCTTCCCGGTTAAGCTCATGCAGGAGTTGGTCATATTGTCCAAACAAAGTTCTTCTGATGAGCCATGGCCTGCACCAAAATCTACGTTGAGTCCGCCTCCTCCTCCTCCTAAAACAAAGAGGAAACAGTTGTTGATTTTCTTCCTCTGCCCTCTGTGCCAGTGGAAGAAGAAGTCGAAGGAAGTTATGGAAGAGTAATAATTTATTTCTCTCGTAAGACATGTCTTGTTACTCCGAATGTTTACATGGATAATAAATGAGACTGTATGGCCTACTATCTATATGAGTGCATGCATTTCCCATTGCAAAAATAATAAACATTCGTAAAACACTCGTAACTCAATCGCAAATGTTCGTGGGCTATCGTAAACTATTCGTTAACCAATCGTAAAAACTTGGATCAGATCGTTACCATTCGTATTGTGCTCGCAAAACACTCGTATGCATTCGTTAATTGCTCGTATCTATTCGCAATGAATCGTCTACTGTTATCGTAAAAGCATCGCATTCATTCTTAGTAAATCGTAACCAATCGTAAAGCACTCGCAAATCACTCGTAAAAGTGGTTTATTCGCAAAAGATTCGTTAAAGTTTCACGAATCTTGTAAATTTTGGTGATTCGTTAGCATTCGTAAGAAACATTCGTGTATGTGAAGGGGGTATTAACAATTTAATATTATTCAAAATAAGTGGACCCCTCTTTTAGAAAAAGTTGTTTAATATATGATGCAACTCTCCTCTTTTTGAGTACAAAATTCTAAGTTTTCAAAGGTTTTGTAAAGAAGAACTAGACAAATCCTTGGTATTTCTGTTTTCTTTTCTACATCAATAAATTGATCCCTTATCTGAGGGAGGGTTGTTCATTTGTCAACCTGATAATAATAAACACAGGTCGAAGTACGCCCTTTTACACAGGGCTTTGATACAGACCAAACAGCAAGCTATAAAGGACCCCAAAATTATTAGCGTACACAATTCGAACAGGAAAAATCAACGGTCTAATTTATATATATATCCAAACAGGAAAATCCCAAATTATGAACAACATCAACAAACGATATAGTCCAGTCAAACTAAGATTTAACCTCAAACTAATTGCAACAGAAAATGTTTTAGTTCTAATCTATACTATTATGTCCTTTATATACACAAGAAAAAGTCCCAAAAAATCTAACTTGAGGAAAACTCAAAATCAGCATTTTTGATTTCCTATGGAAATTAACATTGGAAGGGGAGATAACTCTTGCAAAAATGAGTCTTTTTTGGGCAGTTTTTGGTTGTTTTTCTTGAAATTTATATAAAGTATGATTCTTTAATGGGGTTGTAAGTTTGAATATGACTAAATTATATAAGCTTCTGCTCATGAAATGTACAAAACCGAAGTGTTATGGGTAGTTTTATTTTTTTCGTGCATTTTTCATTAAAGAAATTGCAAATTTGAAGCTTTGTAACCATTTTGAAAAAATCATGTGAAAATTTGGTATTGTTTATATCTGTATATTATATTGTTTCAGCAACTTACTTATCTAAAGAAACTTTAAACCACAAAAAGAAGAATACATGCTTAATTATTTTTATTAAATTTGAGTTTCTTTAAATGACATGTTGAAAATCTGGATTTCTTAATTTATTAGTTGACCATTTATTGAATTTATATCTTGATAAAATATATGAAAACACCTTTAGAGTTGTTTGTTATACTTTAAAGACAGCTAAAAACTCAAGAATCAATACATTGTGGTGAATAGAAGCGGTAAAGTTATAATTTTGTATCAACTTTTATTGATATTTCTGCCTTTTTTTGCAAGAGTTATCTCCCTTTTCAATGCAAATCTCCATAGGAATTTTAAATGGTGATTTTTTTAGTCTTCCTCAAGTAATATTTTATGGGACTTTTTTCTGTGTATATTTGGGGTATAATGCTAAAGATTAAAACTTAAAAATCTTCTGTTGCAATTACTTTCAGGTTAGGGTCATATGTATGCTAGATTGACTGGACGACAGGCCTCTGAATCAATCAGGACAGGTGCATAAACATGCAGTGGCTATAGATAGTTTTGTTTCGCCAGCATACAATATAATTGCAGTTGAAGGCAAATCCTTCAGAAGATCTTCGTACTTTATTCTAACAGCGAACATGGTTTGATAGGGAATATAAGTCAGGGGGAAAGAAACCAATTGTTTGTTCTTTACAGGTATTTCCGCGCTGTTATAAATTTACAACGGAGCACTCCCTCTTTGGATAAATAGGTTTCATGCTGAAGCAACTATTCTCACAGATATTTACACCTTGTGGTATGGTGATTTTATGTTTAAAGTCGTTATATACAGGTTAGACTGTTATTTTAAAACAAATGTTGATATCTTTTTATAATATTTACAAAAACAACGGTGCGGGAAATGGACATGATTACATTTCCGGATGCGGGAAGCGGGAATATAAAAAAATAAAACAATTCTGTTGTGAAAAAAATAGGTGCGGGCGGGTCCGTCGAACAAGGAATCAAATTGGTGTGGCCTACGATATCACAAGACTGCAATTTAGCTCAAGACAGTGTGAGTTGTTATGGTATAATAGGAGGCAAGGTAGACAGGGTAAAACAATGGAGATTAAATGCTTACGTTACGCATTTTCAGCCCTCGGAATAGGCAGAAATGACTCGTGTTTTCCAGGTTAGAAACCAGACACACTAACATCTAAAACTGTGGAGTGATATTCCCAGACATTTCAACATTTTAATTTAAAGGTGGTTTTATGCGAATGTTTTACAATTAACCTTGGAATATAACAGCAGGTCACCACGAGAATAAAAGGTTAACATTTTATCAGATGTTCATATCCTGGTAGATGACGGACATGTTTTTAAAATATTTAAGGCTGATGATTTGCTCATTGCAAGTACATTAGTCTGCATTATGAATGAAAACATATTATAGAAATTAACGTCTTAATTGCAGGTAGATTTCTTAGTAATGTTAGGCGGAAAAGTATTGGCGATAGTGTCAGACAAGTTTGATGGAGATTAGTTATTAAAGTCAAAAGCTAAGTTTGAAAAGGAAAAAGGTTCCTCCAGACAGACGGGCTGTACAAAAATAAGTAGTGACTATAAACATAGTGTAATCAACTCCTTGTTCGACAACACAAGATATTTTGAGGGGATCTTACAGAAATCCGACTAATCACATATCATAACATCATTTAAGCATTCACAATAATGTGCAGACAAATTGTAAACGTATCACAAAGTGAATATCGACATTTAATGAGAAAATATTTACATAACTGTCCAAGTACCTTATGAAATGTGATATGTTGTTGTTACAATTTTTATAGATTGTCTTCAGTTTAACTTAAAATTGTGGACATAGATTAGAAAATAATGACATGTCAAAGATTGAGTCTGTACATTTCAGAATCTTAATGTTGTCAATCAGGAGGAATCCGGTTCAACTTCAAGGCAATAATTATTATTTGAACACAACATATTTAAGCTTGAGTGATCAAATGGTGATTAGATATTGGACTTATTGACGACGAATAATTGTTTCTTGGATACAGAGAGCGTCAATGTCATTTTTCAAATTTCCGTTATCATATTTTTTGTTGCAATGGGTTTTGTATTTAACGAACTTACTTCAAAAACATGACAAACATCAACATATCAGACAATGACATAATCCCTGTAGAGTCTTCTTTAATATTGTAATATACCTTCAATCATAGCAATCGGTCTCCAAAAATCATTCTCGTAACATAAGAAAAATATATTTGTCACTATCGGTCTTCTTAAACCGTACTTGCTTTATGGAAACTTTTGTTCAATTTACGTCGAAACTGACCGACTGTGCAAGGATTTTAGAGCCAGTGAAGGTCGTTAAAAATTTCTGTCACTAGCATGATCTGTATTGTCCTTGCAGAAGATATACACGATAAACTAAATCTAAACCATATTACCTGGTATAACTGCAATTATTAGAAAACAAACAACGTCAATAATTTTTTCCATTATCCCAATTCTTTTGTCACCTAAGGTTTTCCAAAACCGTCCTTTAATGTAATACCGTACATTTCCCAATCTAAAAGAGTTTTAAAATTAATGATATATTAATATTGATCTGTTTAACAATTACATTTGTAGAAACAGTGATTAAATTGCTGTATTTATTTGATACTATAAACGTCAATATTCTTTTTTTATTTACCGGCTTGAGAATTCTTTTGTCAGATCATTAACACTACAAAATATTATTCTGTAATCTGTAATCTGTAATATATATTCTGCCAATGTAGGCACACCTCTTCCGAGTATTGGTTTTTCACATCATGAATAAAAATATCTTCCACCAATATCACTATACACTATTTACATTGTTCATCATATTCTTGACGATAAAATTGGACTTAATGTCAATATCATCAAATCATTAAATATTTTAAAATCTAAAAATATTTATCTAAAGATATCACTGTTTAAGAGTAGACAACCAATTGACACTTAGGATTCATAAAATGTTACTTTCTTTTCTTTTTCTTTATATCATCTAATTGCAACAGTCTATATCTTTCACAATGGAGATTGTAACATAATCGCCTACATTTTGGATCTATAATGTTCTGTATCACTTTAAAAACTTTTTCATTTCTTAACATTGTCATGTAATTAAAGGGATCTATGATCAGTTGTAAAATGTCAAAATGTTCACCTTTCATATTAAAGGCAGCTAGTTCTTCACTACAGGAATTAATTAAATCTTCCAAAATTGGTTTTCTGATATCTTCTAAACTTTTACACGTTAATAAGAAATGTGGTAAAGTTTCTTCTGTTTCATTACACAGTTTGCATATAGACAGTTCTGTATTACTTTTAAACTTGGCTCTAACTGTTTGCAGAATGTAACTCCCAGTAGCTATTTTCAATTTTGTAGGAATTCTAATAATTTCCCTTGAATTCATAGTATTTGTATTTGCAATAGGATGACATTGTCCTGGTTTATATATCAACGATAAGTATCTTAAACTGGTATAAAGTTTTGCTTGATTCAGTATCTTCTCAATCCAGAATTTTTGAACTTTGGAAGTTATTTCCCTTTTCCATTGGTATTTACTAATTGGATTAACTAAGTATTGTGCAGGATCATTAAGTTCATATTTCAAAAATATTTTCCTCAGTAAACTAAACCAACTATTACTATTAATAGATTTAACATTTAATTGCCTTTCCGCTAGTTGCCATTCAATAGAATTTTTTCCTTGTCTAGTAATATTTCCATAAAAAGTTAAAATTTTTACATCTATTTGAGCTTCTACAGGTAACATCCCAGAAATCATATATATAGCAGGATCTGCTACTGTTTTTGGTAAAGATAACAATTGTTTCAAGAACTTCTTAAATTGGATATTTAAAGTTTCTAAACATCTTCCTCTAGGGATTACTATTTCCAATCCATAAAACATTATCGGTATAATATAAGTATTCATTATTGACATTGAAGTTTGTGGATCTAGTCCATTTTCGCCATAAAGTCCAACCCCCATTAAACTATATAGTGTCCTTCTTGCTTTCTTTAAATTCTCATCTATTGTTGCTTTACATGAATCATCGTCTGTACGACATATTCCTATATGTGTTGCTTTATTAGAAGTTGGAAGAACAGAATTGCCTAAATTCCAAAAATTTTCATTTACTTTCTCATGGTGACGTGATTTAGACTGTATAACACAACTTTTTGCTGGTTGTAGTAAGTATGCCTCACGTTTACTAAAATCAAAGGCCATATCAATTAAAATTTGCGTTTCATACGGACAGTTACTAAGAATGGCTAAATCATCTGCGCAAGTAGGAGCACAACAAGAAATAGATCCAATTTTGCCTCCATATCCTGAATCAGCTAAAATGTCTAAAAGTGTATTTATATAGATTTTGTACAAGTCTGCACTAAGAGTCCCTCCTTGTCTTACGCCTTGTTCTATTCTAAAAGTGTCCGATATTTGATTATTCCATTTAACACAAGAAACAGCATTTTTATATAGATTATCAATAATTAAAATTGATTGTTCCGGAATTTTCATTTGATATAATCTTCTGATAAGCCCAGCATGTTTAACAGCATCGAATGCAGATTTTGCATCAAGCATAGTTATTATTATTTGATCATTTAACTCGATACATTCCTTGTGATATTCTTCTATAATAAAAGAGCAGTTTAATGGTGCTGTTCTTTTAGTAAAGCCACGTTGTAATGGATTTTGATATTTTATAATGTCAGGATTAATTCTGATCTTTAAAACAGCCTCAATGAGTTTGGATAATGTTGGAGTAATTGTTATTCCACGATAATTTTTACTGTCTTTACAACTTCCTTTATTCTTAAAGAGCGGAATTACTATCCCTAATTTCTGTTCGTCTGGTATATAACAAAGTCTAAAAGTACTATCCAAGAGTTCTTTAAGGTGATAAATAAGAGATTGTCCTCCATATAATAAGTTTTCAGTTGAAACTCCAAATATATCTGGTGATTTATTTAAATTTAATAACTTCAAAGCTTCTACTATTTCATTTTCAGTAATACTTTGGTGCTGAAACATAGCTCTACAAATGTCAATTATATCAATATATTCTTGTTCGATCTTTTGTTGATATTTGTTATCAAAATGTTCATGAATAGAATTTTTTGTTAAATTTTCAAAATGATGTTTCCATCCACTTAAAATGTTGTTTTCTGTACTATACACTGTGTCTCCTACAGATAGTTCATCTATATGATTACTTAATCTTCCCCTCTGTTTTTTAATAAGTCTATAAAATGAATTTTTGTTTTTGATATTTGCTTCCATTATTTTTTCTCTTTCATCGATTCTATTCATCGCAACTGCCTTGCGACAGTGTTTACGTAAATTATAAGTTGTCTCTTTTTTCTGAATATAAAGTTCATTCCTTGGATCTTCCGACCGCCCATTAATCTTCCATTGATAAAAAGCCTTTTTTTTCATTGCAATTGCGCCAGAAATATCTTCATTCATTACTTTTAATTTTGGTTTTCTATATCTTTTTCGAGGAGTTGGACAACAACTTTTTGCTGAATTGAAGAGTAAACTGTTCATATTTTGAAAAGCAATATCCACTTCATATTTATTTTCTAAAGATGATGAAAAATTATCTAATCCATTTTCAACTAAAGTTTTATATGCGTCTTTATCTATTTTTTTCCATGGAGTTTTTCCAGAGGGTAGAATATTTGAATTTGAACATTTCAGTTTTTCTTTAGCATTGATGATATATTTCAATTTTGCTTTAACAGGAAAATGATCAGACACGTTAGTAGCTACATTGTCCATTGTTTCCATACTGATCACATTCTCTTTAAAATCTTGTTTAAAAAGTAAAAAGTCAATAGTTGAAGTTCCTTTACCACTACAATTTACAAAAGTAATACCATTTTCTTCAGTATATAAACTATTTTCATTCAAAAAGTCTACTAAATATTTGTTTCTTCTCGTATCTATTTTACTTAAAATATTTTCGTTAAAATCGCCACCAATTATAATAGAGTGAGAGTCGCTATAACTTTGAACGATTTCATGTAGTTGGTCTATACAGTTATAAAATTCTAATGAGTCAGATGGTGTTCCTTTACATGGTAAGTAAACAGATACTAGGAGTAGCTTTGAAGATCCTAAAAGTTCAACACAGCAAATTCTATCGTTTCCAATATCTAACGGATTAATAAAATTGTCAAGGTCTTTTCTCCATAAAATTCCTGTTCCCCCATAACCACGAGGTAAATTGGTTGGATTTATTGGATCTTTATCATCGACCGCTTTTCCAATTCCACAAATATTTTGATGAAGTTCATTAAGTAAATTCAGTTGAAAATTAAACAGCCAATGTTCTTGAATTAAAAATATATCTGTTGATTTAAAAAGTTCATCAAAAAACATACCACATGTTTGTATATTTTTACAATTAAAAGTTAAAATATTAAGTTCTTTCTTTTTATCATCCTCTCTACTTTCATGATTTAATTGTTCCATTATGTCGGTTGGACACTGAGGCTTGTTTTCCATAAAAAATTATTTCCATGTAAAGTTTTGGCAATGTTATTACTTTGGAAATATAAATTTTGTCCCAAATAGTCCCTAGGTTGATTACTTTGTGAATCACAATTTGTCCTTACTTGGTTGTCTGACGCTAATACATCAATAAGATTCGAATGAGTAACAGTTTGAGTATTGTCCGGAGACGTATCTTGAAACCATTGATTTTCATAATCACATCTACTTTCTGAATCACTATGACTCTCATTTACAGTTCCATAATTATTTATATAATATGAGTTGTGATGATCATAATAATATGGATATTGATGATAATAATTTTGGTAATCCCAATTATGTTGAGAATATTGATTTTCTGAGTTATCTTTCACATTTTGTTGATAAACATGATTTTGTGTATCCTTTAATTTATCATTGCTTTCAGTAATATTGTCAGATAATTTATCCAATTCATTTTCAATCTTGTCCACAATAAATTTTGTGACTTTATTCCTTACTTGTACCAGTAAATCTTCACTATTATCCCTATGACTATTTAAATTTCCAGATTCTGATTTTTCATTACGCAGGGAAGAGTTATTTTGATTTTCTTCCAATATAATAATTTTCCTATTCATTGTTTTTATGGTTTGTTCTAACTCTAAATTTCGGGCTTCAATTTGGTGAAGATAATCAAGAAGCTTGGTTTTCTCTTTAAGTTTTTCATTCACTGACAACTCTTTTAATTTCAGACTTTCTTCTTTTTTCTTTAATTTTAGTTCTAATTGACGCAATTCTTTCTGTTTCAACACACTATTTTCATTATCCTTATCTTGATTTTCTTTAGATTTATCAGTAATGTTTTTGTCTACACAGACTAAAGTTGGACGAGGTGAATTAACCTTCTTTACTGAAGTTTCAATATTCAAATGCAAATTTTCAGAATTTTGACTATGTGTTGCTTCACATCCTAGACATATTTTATTTTCTTTTCCCATACATTTTATGTGATAAGATTGATCACAGAATTCACAAATTTGTTCATCAGTATTTAACAACTCTAAACATAAGGCACAAGACCTTGGAAATTCCTCCAATAAAAGAGATTGAGCAAAAGTTACTTTGGGTATTACTTGATCTTTATCTATATGTTTTACTGAAGTATCGGATTCTATTCCATTTCCTTCTAAAAAAGATTCTTCATTAATCATGTTGACCAAAGGTAAGTTGATACTATCACATACTTGAGTATGAGTGGGAGAATTCACAGATAATACTTGCTTATCATCTATGGAGTCTATATCACAAATTGAACATATATAATGGTTTGTATCAGAATTATTCTCTAAAATGTTAATCATTTCACTTTTTAGTTTTTCGCAATTATAGTGTATCCAATGTTCACCCCTATTACACCAGACACTTCTAGATAAGCAATTTCTAGTACATTTAGGGCATACTTTAGGGTCCTTAATGTCATTACTACCAGCGGCAGCATTTGTAACAGCTTTAGATTGACTAATCTTTGTATTATCCACTACAACTGACGGATTATGACCGTTATTAATTGATGATAATAAAAAATCACATTGCTCTTTAATTTTGGTGTTGAGATGTTTATAGTCTACATCATTACTCATATGCGATGCAATTTTAGAAAATTCATCTATGAATGACATAAATTGTTTCCCATTCACTTCAATACGACATGTTGTATTAAAAATGTTCACCCTATATAATTGCTTTGACGGATTACTAACGTCAGCAAATGAAATTGACCTCTCAGATAATTTCTTTGATAAATCGAACCTTTCATGTACTGTTAGTTTTAAACTTTGGTTTGAGCTAAAATACTGGTCGAAGCATGTATTGAATTGCAAAAATGCAGCCGATGAAAACTGTATGATTAAATTCCCCCTTTTCAAAGTTGCTTGAATATCAATGTCTCTATTTGCAGCTTCCTTAATTTTATTCAAAGTTCTTTTCTCATTTAATACATAATTCTTAGTAGTTTGAATACTCTTGCTGGGTGTATATATTTTAGTTGGAACTAATTCTCTACTTGACCTTCTCGACATTTTGAATTTACTGTTGGTTGTATCTACTCAAAAACAGTGATTTGGAAAAAATGTTTAAATAAAACAATTGTCTTTCTTAAAACTGTTCACTATATATTAAAAGTGTTCTATGTTTAAAAGGTAAAAGGACTGTTAATTAAAAACTTCTTTAAAATTTCTTCATAAAACCAAGATGGCGACTATGAATCGGCTATTTCTTTGTCTCGTGTATCTCATTTTCTTTCGAGAAATGGCAGTAAATGTATTTTCACTTTGCTAAAACATCATTCAGGGTTCTCATTGGCAATACAGGAAATAAAAGTTCACATTAAAACACTATCAAGTCTGTAAAAATCTGTAAAATCTGTAAAACTGGCTCTCAATAAATTACACAACCACCACCTTCAACCACCACACAAACAAACAAGATAATTATTGTCATCTTTAGTATGCTTACACCGTCCATATTGTAAGGTTTCTATTGTAATTTAACCAACCGTGCAAGGGCTGTATAGCCAGCTAAGGTCGTTAAGTACTACCACTTGTTTTGTTGAAATACAGCTGTGTTAAACATGCCGACGAGAATGGACGTGTACATGTGATCTCTATTTGAATATTAAAGAGTCCACCCAGTTTAACATTTCAGGAAGGGTAAATTTTTAAGTTTGCCACTAAGCTGTAAAAAGTATATTAAATCGGCCACCCTTTCATAACAAATTGTATTATGTTTATTGAATAGGATCAGATTATTTGTTTGTTCTATTTATAGATTACCTTATCTACATACTGATTAATCTATCTCACTTGCGGACTAACTTATTTCCCACATGCATTAATACACTACAGTTGTATGCTATACTCTTCTCCAGATACAATTTTGTGTCAATATTCATTTCATAGTCTTCATAATTGTAAGTAAGCACAGTGGACCACATAGTTGTTCCACAATTATGAGATTGTAAATTGTAAAGGAAAACATTTTCTTCTTTAGATGAGTTGTCATCAGTTTTCAGTGAAGGAGGACGTAGATCAAATTCAATAATTTTGTCCACTTTCTTTTTCTTTTCTCCTATGTATGAAGATTCAGTCACCTTTTTGGGGTCTGTTTTTGTCCTACAAACGGTACACTCTCACTGATGTAATGATGGATATGCCCTTCATTGAAGTGATTTGAGAGATCGATTGAGGGAAAAAAATTTCACACTACTAAATGAGGGACTTGTGGGTTTGATGTGGATTGCAAACTTTCACCGTCTTTGACACCTTGAAGATTCAAGTCATACCATTTTCCATAATCTACTCCAACATTTATAACATCTCTCTTTGATCCAATACAGTCTTTTACTCTATTTAAGGAAAAAGTATTCATTTATCTATTGCACTTTTTTCATTCATGATCAATTATTTATATGTTTTTCTCCCAACAAAAAAAAATGAATTATTGAAATGTGCAATTAACCGTATAATTAAAGTCTATGATATTAATTAAACATTCATTTCATAGCTTATTATTTTTTATGGAAGAATTAAAATTCAAATATATTTTTTTGCTTTTGTTTCATTTTGGAGAAATTATGCACGTTCAGTTGTTTTCCATGTGTAAATATGTATTGAAACAAAGGGAAAATGAATTTAAGTAAATGCCTTTTAATTAAAATTGATTTGTTTCCAGTTGTTGTAAGACCTCTACATAATAACCATCTTTTTAATTGCACATTGGAATGATTTTCTACTTCTGGATAAATTAATTGAGCTCTAGGTACATCTTTTTCTTTAAGTTTAACATATTGATACGCATTACTGCTAGCCATTGTAAACAGTAATGCTGTAGATGTTTGTCCGCAACATCCGGGTAATCAGAGATAAGAATAACTATCAACATCTGCATATCATTAGATGACGTATAACATAAGATAATCTGAACCTATGCTATAAACGCACATTCTACCCATACGGGTTGAAGGCATACATAAATCAACATCAAATTTTAACAATATATAACTTTATTGATGCAAGAAACACTGAACCCTGACGGATTAAAATGCAAACATAGTACACAAGTGACAAGCAACATAATACATGATAAATGCTTTTGAAAAATGTATATATAATAATTGTACACTTAAAACTTGTAAACAATGAAAAACTTGCGAAAAAGATTACACTTAAAACTTGTAAACAATGGAGAACTTGCGAAAAAGAGTACATTTAAAACTTGTAAACAAGTAAGAACTTGCGTAAACGAGTACACTTTAAACTTGTAAACAATGTAGAACTTACGAAAAAGAGTACTCTAACAATTTGAAAACAATGAAGATTTTGCGAAAAAGAGTACACTTAAAACTTGTTAACTATGAAGAAATTGCGAAAAAGAGTACACTTAAAACTTGCGAACAACGGAGAACTTGCGAACAAGAGTACATTTAATACTTGTAAACAATGACGCCAGTCTAAGAAAGTATGTTTCCCGATCTCAGTTGAGAGATTTCAAATCAGTGTTGAGAACAAACATATCTATTTTAATTGATATCTTATTGCGCGTCTTTTTATGTTCTATTTTTTTATTATTACTTCAGACTAGGAGAAGTAAACTACTACTAAACAAACCTGTTTATGTAGGAAGTGTCGTTTTTAGAACTTTCAAAAATAATCATGTATGATTTTCATTACAACGTTATGCAGAAGAAATATGGTACAAACCTAAATCTTCTTTTCACCGATGTTATGATATAAACAGATGATGTGTATGATGATATGAATAGTTTCTTGAACTACTTTGATACATCAAATTATCTACTAAGTGACCAATTGTATTTCACTACATACAAAAACTAACCGGTAAAATGAAATGGCTGATATATTTATTTTTTATGTATCATTTTTTTTCTTCTAGAATATTGCTATTGAACAATAAATTCATATTAAAACATTTCCATAAACATTTGCAACTCCTTTGATTTCATATAAAAATTCTAAGAACAGTGTATTACTTGTTACTATGTTATTAAGATGAATGTTTTGGTAATTTTAGGAGTTCCAATCAAAAAAATTATAGGTTTACGTCCAAAGATGTATAGTCTAATATATGACACTAAGAATGGTGGAGGGTTATTAGAAAAGGGAAAGCGGACTGCAAAGGGGGTTGCCAAATGCGCTATTGATAAACAAATACGACATATTCATTATAAACAATGTATAGTTGATAACTAGATCACAATAAATGATATGGATTTAAAACAAAGTGAAAATTGTACTTAATACATTAATAATGTTCGAGAAGTTGTTTAATGTAACTTTGACGATAACAGGTTCTGGAAAAACTCAATTAACAGTTTTTCATATGAACATTTTAGAATATCAAATGTGAAAAACATATTGTTCGATCTATTGTTAAAACATTTATAAAGAAGTATATTGTCTATTGGTCTTTGTGTTGTCTTTATACTACATATAAAAACAACTATTTTCCCTCAAACTGCTGCAAATGTTGAAAAAATTCTAGGGGTTAAAATTTCCCTCTGTTGTAACAGTCTGTCTCTTCGGTTGAGGTTCGTCCCTGACCGCGTCGTGCTGTCTTTCCCCCTCTGGTGTTACTATTGGTGTGGCAATGTGGGTGTTGGTGGGGTGAACATCTGTTCCTTTTGTCGTTGCGTTGCTCAAAAATTAAAATAAAAACATCACACCAGTTGTTCGAAAAAAAATAACTAAAAAGTTAGAGATAAAAAAAGAAGTACCTTTAAGCAGTACCATAATACACCTTAACAAAATACACAACTTACCTCTAATTGTGAATGTAGCTGCTCCAACACATTACGCATTGCGGTCATCTCAATAAATTCATTATAACCTAGGGAACACCTGCCTGGGTTGCGCGGGTTATTGTTGTACAAGTTGACATACTAGTATTCGTTGACTTTTGTCGAAACAAGACCCATGTTTCTACCAAACATGGTTCTCATCTCTACATTCCCCTTCATGCTGTTCTTTTTGCAGAATGCGTATTGGTTCATAATTCTGGTTCTGTTGATTCAAATTGTTTTCGTAAAGTGAATATGTAGTCATATTTATATCCTTTCTTTGATTCGCTAGGTGATTATAGTCATAGAAAAGCAGACCACCTTCTAGTGGTTTTGGACAAAGTGCTCGATAGAAAAAAAGATAAGTACGTTTTGTTAATCAATATGAGCTTAGCTGCTTTCGATTATCACTTGATCTGGTTATTATTTTTAGAAAATACAATCAATTTGCGTGATGGGATTGATTTTTCCGATTGTACCGCCACTGGCAGGACAAAATGCTCCATGAAAACCAAAAGATAATTTAGTTTTATCAATCAATTTGAGTTCAGATGATTTTGAGATTTTCAGAAATATAGTCTTGGTGTGTGGCGAGTTTGCTTTCTTTGATTTTATCAATACTTGAGAGACGAAATGTTCGATGAAAACCAAAGATAAGATAGTTTTATCAACCGAGTTAATGGTAGATGCTTTTGATTATCATTTAATCACTCTGCTGTAAATTTGAGTAAATGGTATAAATGCATGTGACGAATTTTCTTTTTTCTGATTTTATCACCTCTTCCGAGACAAAGTGCTCAATGAAAACCAAAAGATTGACCAATTTTATCAACCGAGTGTATGTTAGATGCTTCTGATTATCAGTTAATCACGCTTTGAAATTTGAGAAAATATGATCGAGGTTTGTGGTGCTTTTTTCCAGATTTTATAAGTATGCTCAATGAATATCTATATAATGATAGACATGCTCCTTATCAAAGTTTTGAGAAATGTTTTCTCAATATCTAGTGTTCTGACTTTTAAGACCTTTACAATTCATAGAATCCCCAAGGGTGACTGGGGTATAGAAATATGGTCACTTGGTCTTCTCCCGACCGGCAGTAAAACGCTTGCCGAAGTGGGGCGTCCGTTTGGCTGTGCGGGATCTACGGTATCAAGTTTGGAGTCACGTCCGGTCAGAAGGGGGACGTTGAATCCGATGCCTCGTGTAAAGAGTGTGCCACGCTCTTTGCACGTTAAGAACCCTTGCAACTCTTTTGAGGGGTCCGTAGGTGGCCTGTTGCAAGGCAAAATTTCTGTTCCTATCCAATATTCCCTCATTTTCCAGTGGCAGTCCAAATTTTCCTGACCATCATCCCAGATTGCCTCTATTATATCAACCTACCAATTGTATTTATTGTGAATTTGTTCTCGTCCTGAATATGCATGAAATATTTGCCACTGGACGTTAAGCAACCAACAATTAATCAACCAATATAATTCATAGTGCATTGTTTATGGTGTTGGTTAACCGCTCAGTGAAAACTAGTAAACCACAGAAGTCAAATGGTTGATGAGTTCTCAGTGTGTCCAACAACCCAATGATTCACTTAAATTTAGAAGTACACAAATGTATTTCATTGTTGTTACATGACATGCTATTCAGAATATATCGGGTATAATTGAATGAATATATCCCCCTTAACATACAAAACAACAATTGAAGTTATTAACGTGAGTTTCAACACTAAATAATGTGGTAACAAGCAGTGTTTAAATATACTGATCATAATTATTATCATATATATTTTCCAAAATCTGTTCAAATACACTTTTCACGATGACTGTACCGTATTTTCAACGTAAAGTTTTTAAAAGTTAGTTTCACGACGACCACACTGTACATACTTCAACAATTGTTCCCCTTTGAACAGTGATCACATTAACCGTTTAGCGTATGGGAGCTAACTCTATCATCCTTACGACTGTACGAAATATGGCTACTTTTGTTGTGTTCCAAATTTGTTGCTTTTTGTTTATGTTTGGTGGTGTTGCGTGTCGTTTTGAAGTACAGGATTGTGACAAGAAGTATAATGTGATTGATTTTGTGTTGGAAGAGTACAATTGCAAGTTTCGAGGAGATGGGCTTTACACTTATGAAGGTGTAAAAGAGAAGATCAAGAAAATAACATTTGACAGGTCAGCAGAGATATCTTTTCTCTTCGTTGACGTTGTTGTAATGCAGGATGTTGGAATACTCAGGTGTCTGATTACACTGTATTCTAAAACTAACTGCTTTTGCTTACGAGAGAATGATGCTGTTTTCTACAGAGAAGTTGTCATTGAAATTTTTGGAGGAGGCATCAGTTGTCAGTCAGTGAGATGCACATTTAAGGACACAGACATTTGGAACAGTACACTGAAATGTGAAAGATTTTCACATGAATTTGCACTCATTTGTTTCAGTGTAACGAGTATATATCCTTTGGTTTTTCCAACGAAGGGGATTTAGATAGAGTTACAAGTTGTCCCATTGGCACTCATATCACCTCTTATTGATATCTGTATAGTTTTGAAAGATTCAATGTAGCATTGTGTTACTAATATAAAAAAGCCTCCTTTATTGACAAGATCGAGACTTTTCTACAAAAACAATCATGTTTTATTCATGCTCCATATCCCACCAAAGGCTTATCATAGCTTTTTGGTTTCACAGAATTCTGATGAATCTTCAACCATCTCAACTGATAAACAACTCACTTTTCACCTACTTCAACTGCATCTTTTACTGCAACAACTTCTAGACCTTCAACCCCAAATGTAAAGAGTAGGACGACGACATCTAGACATTTAACCCCAAATGTAAAGAGTAGGACGACGACATCTAGACATTTAACCCCAAATGTAAAGAGTAGGACGACGACATCTAGACATTTAACCCCAAATGTAAAGAGTAGGACGACGACATCTAGACATTTAACCCCAAATTTAAAGAGTAGGACGACGACATCTAGACATTTAACCCCAAATGTAAAGAGTAGGACGACGACATCTAGACATTTAACCCCAAATGTAAAGAGTAGGACGACGACATCTAGACATTTAACCCCAAATGTAAAGAGTAGGACGACGACATCTAGACATTTAACCCCAAATGTAAAGAGTAGGACGACGACATCTAGACATTTAACCCCAAATGTAAAGAGTAGGACGACGACATCTAGACTGGCAACTCCAAATGTAAAGAGTAGGACAACAACAGGAACAGAGTTAAACATGTGCCCACCACACCACCAATGGAGTCCACAACTGTGGTATGTATACATGATGTATGTTAAAAGTAATACAATATTTTGAAACATCCAATGCTTTGCTTTGCAACTAATGAGTTTTGTTGGAGATCATACTTTGGCATATAGATATCTCAACATTGACATACACTCTACATGGAATGACAAACAATTGTCTCATTTGTAATCATACATCATTCAATTAATTTGTTTTTAAACAAACCTAAGTGTTTTTAAAGATGATATACCGGGGTATGATTGTTCATCCTTAATTGAGGTACATGGTTATTGTACCTCATCTACAGATTGTTCACTGTGAATTTCCAACATCTCATCCTCCTCCACCCCCACTTCGTGATTCCATGGGGGCTGGTCCAAAAAGTTGTCGGCCATTCCAGTTCTGTAAATTAAAAAAAAATAATAAAATATTGCTTTATTCTAGGAAGCAGAACCAAGCAGTATTGGATGGGTGGTTGGGTTCGTGGTTTCTTGCATTGGTAAGTTGATAATTTGCAAAATATGTAAAAATAATAACTTACCCCTTTTTCAAAATTTTGTTACACATCTGAAGGATGCAAGTATTTTGTGTCCTTTCTGCCGAAACTTTCATCCCAATTTAAACTGTATTGTCTCCATAGTACAGGAGGTCCTCTGATTTCTTATGCTACCATGTAAAATGGTGTGGTAGAGTCCGACCACCATTTTACTGAAATTGGTGTTGTCAGTTAGGCTAGATAGTAATGCCATCTGCCTTCTACTGTCCAGATCCACGGTACAGAAGAGCCATGGAATCTGCCTACAATCCACCCATCTCAGATTGGGCATCTTTTCCAATTCGCTTGAGACTTTCATGAAGAGATTCATTTTAAAGAAGTAAAGTTTTATCTGTTTATAAGCAAAAATGTGATCTGAATATGGCAGGGGTAGGGTATCTACAGATTGTTCACTGTGAATTTCCAACATCTCATCCTCCTCCACCCCACTTCGTGATTCCATGGAGGCTGGTCCAAAAAGTTGTTGGCCATTTCAGTTCTGTAAAATAAAATAATAATATATTTTTTTTTATTCTAGGAAGCAGAATCGAGTAGTATTTGATGGGTGGTTGGGTTCGTGGTTTCTTGCATTGGCAAGTTGTTAATTTGCTGTTATTTATTCTATTATCATTCGTGTCATTGTAATCATGATAATACATGCAAGTTTGATCAGTATGTTTAAAAAGATGTTTATACAAATATTTACAAAATAATTATGGACATTTCACTAAGGTGATGATTAACAATGTTTTTTCACTGTTCTTAATACTCTGACAAGTGTACATGTATACCGTAAATGATTGATTATAGAGTATTTTTAAGGCAGATTTTTGAAATACTTTTAGCATTTATAACTTGGGAAAATGTCAAGTTATTGATGAAGAGGCGCAGGAGACAGTATATGAGGAGAAATGTAAGACAGCGCGCCTTTTCGGAAAGAATAAGGGAAAGTAGGGGGATTGAGGAGATTGAGCTAACTTCACCTTAATGATTTAATTAAATGTGTTCTATTCTCATTAAAGCAATCATAATTAGAAACATCACATAGGGTTTTTAAATTATTACCTCTCTGATATAAGTTAATTTATTATTGTAGATTGGATGCATGCAATATTTGTACTGATTATAACAGGAGTGGGGCTTATTTTTCAATTCTTTCCACAGATGTATGACGATATGCAAAACCCCACTATTGATATAAATGAACTACCTGCACCACTCCTCCCTGTTATCATTGGACCACTGGCAGCACTTCCACCGTAATAAATGGACCACCGGCAGCACTCTCATCCATAACAAATGAACCACCAGCAGTACTCCCACATATTTTAAATGAAGCACCTGCACCACTCCCACCTGTCATAAATGGACCACAAGCAGCACTTCCATCCGTAATAAATGGACCACCCGCAGCACTCCCATCTGTTATAAATGAACCACCTTCACCACCCCCTTAAGCACCATTGAGGCGTTGAAATAGGTTGAAGCCGGATTATTATCATAATATGTACAAATAATGACTTACCTCTTTTTCAAAATTTTGTTACACATCTGAAGGATGCAAGTATTTTGTGTCCTTTCTGCCAAAATTTTCATCCCAATTAATACTGTATTGTCTCCATAGTTCATGAGGTCCTCTGATTTACCTATGTAAAATGGTGTGGTAGAGTCCGACCGCCAGTTTACTGAAATTGCTGTTGTCAGTTAGGCTAGATATTAACGCCATCTGCCTTCTGCTGTCCTGATCAGCAATTGACTAGAAATATATTAAATTTATATATAAAACAAAACAAGTCTCTAGCATACATTATTTACATGATATATGATTAAAATTGTTCATCCTTAATTGAGGTACATGATGATTGTACCTTATCTACAGATTGTTCACTTTGAGTTTCCAACATCTCACCCTCCTCTACCCCCACTTCTTGATTCCATGGGGGCTGGTCCAAAAAGTTGTCGGCCATTTCAGTTCTGTAAATTAAAATAATAATATATTTGTTTTATTCTAGGAAGCAGAATCAAGCAGTATTGGATGGGTGGTTTGTGGTTTCTTGCATTGGTAAGTTGTTAATTTGCTGTTATGTATTCTATTATCATTATGTCATGGTAATACATGCAAGTTTGATCAACATGTTGAAAAACAAATGTGCTCACCAGTTAATACAAATATTTACAAATCAATTATGGACATATCACTAAAGTGATGATTAAAAATGTTCTTTCACTGTTCTTAATACTCTGACAAGTGTACATGTATACCGTTAATAATTGACTATAGTGTATTTTTAAGGCAGATTTTTGAAATACTTATTTTATTATTTCGGAACAGTGGCATTTACAGCTTGGAAAGTTATCAAGTTATTGATGAAGAGGCACAGGAGACAGCACATGAGAAGAAATGCAAGACATCGTGCCTTTTCGGAAAGAATGAGGGAAAGTGGGGGGATTGAAGATATTGAGCTAATTTCACCATAGTGATCTAATTAAATGTGTTCTATTCTCATTAAAGCAATCATAATTAGAAACATCACATAGGGTTATTAAATTATTACCTCTCTAATATAAGTTAATTAATTATTGTTTATTGGATGCATGCAATATTTGTACTGATTACAACAGGAGTTGGGCTTATTTTTCAACTCTATCGACAGATGTATGATGATATGCAAAACCCCACTACTGTTATTAATGGACCACCTGCACCACTCCTACCTGTTATCAGTGGGCCACCGGCACCAAACCCACCCGTAATAAATGGACCACTGACAGCACTCCTACCCGTAATAAATGGACCATCGGCAGCACTCCCACCCATAATAAATGGACCACCAGCGGCACTCCCACCTATTTTTAAATGAAGCACCTGTACCATTCCACCTGTTATAATTGGACCACCAGCAGCAATCCCACCCGTAATAAATGGACCACCCGCAGCACTCCCACCTGTTATAAATGGACCACCAGCAGCACTCCCACCTATTTTAAATGAAGCACCTGCACCATTCTACCTGTTATTATTGGACCACCAGCAGCAATCCCACCCGTAATAAATGGACCACCCGCAGCACTCCCACCTGTTATAAATGAACCACCTTCACCACCCCTCAAGCACCATTGAGGCGTTCAAATAGGTTGAAGCCGGATTATTACCATAATATGTACAAATAATGACTTACCTCTTTTTCAAAATTTTGTTACACATCTGAAGGATGCAAGTATTTTGTGTCCTTTCTGCCAAAACTTTTACCCCAATTAATACTGTATTGTCTCCATAGTACAGGAGGTCATCTGATTTACTTATGCTACCATGTAAAATGGTGTGGTAGAGTCCGACCACCATTTTACTGAAATGCTGTTGTCAGTTAGGCTAGATATTAACGCCGTCTGCCTTCTGCTGTCCTGATCAGCAGTTGACTAGAAATATATTAAATTTATGTAACAAAACAAATGTCTAGCATACATTAGTTACATGATACATGATTAAAATTGTTCATCCTTAATTGAGGTACATGATGATTGTATCTTATCTACTGATTGTTCACTTTGAGTTTCCAACATCTCATCCTCCTCTACCCCCACTTCTTGATTTCATGGGGCTGGTCTAAAAAGTTGTCGGCCATTTCAGTTCTGTAAATTAAAATAATAATATATATGTTTTATTCTAGGAAGCAGAATCAAGCAGTATTGGATGGGTGGTTTGTGGTTTCTTGCATTGGTAAGTTGTTAAATTGCTGTTATTTATTCTATTATCATTCATGTCATGGTAATACATGCAAGTTTGATCAACATGTTGAAAAACAAATGTACTCACAAGTTAATACAAATATTTACAAATCAATTGTGGATATATCATTAAAGTGATGATTAAAAATGGTCTTTCAATACTCTGACAAGTGTACATGTATACCGTAAATGATTGATCATAGTGTATTTTGAAGGCAGATTTTTGAAATACTTATTTTATTATTTAGGAACAGTGGCATTTATAGCTTGGAAAGTTATCCAGTTATTGATGAAGAGGCGCAGGAGACAGTACATGAGAAGAAATGTAAGACAGTGTGCCTTTTTTGGAAAGAATGAGGGAAAGTGGGGGGACTGATGAGATTGAGCTAATTTCAACATAGTGATCTAATTAAATGTGTTCTATTCTCATTAAAGCAATCATAATTATAAACATCACATAGGGTTATTAAATTATAACCTCTCTTATATAAGTTAATTAATTATTGTAAATTGGATGCATGCAATATTTGTACTGATTACAACAGGAGTTGGGCTTTTTTTTCAATTCTATCGACAGATGTATAATAAAATGCAAAACCCCACAACTGTTATAAATGGGCCACCTGCCCCACTCCTACCTGTTATCATTGGATCACCGACACCAATCCCACCCGTAATAAATGGACCACTAGCAACACTCCTACCCGTAATAAATGAACCATCGACAGCACTCTCACCCATAATAAATGGACCACCAGCAGCACTCCCACCTATTTTAAATGAAGCACCTGCATTATTCCACCTGTTATAACTGGACCACCAGTTGCACTCCCACCCGTAATAAATGGACCACCCGCAGCACTCCCACCTGTTATAAATGAACCACCTTCACCACCCCCTCAAGCACCGTTGAGGCGTTCAAATAGGTTGAAGCCGGATTATTATCATAATATGTACAAATAATGACTTACCTCTTTTTCAAAATTTTGTTACACATCTGAAGGATGCAGGAATTTAGGTCCTTTCTGCTAAAACTTTCATCCCAATTACTACTGTATTGTCTCCATAGTACAGGAGGTCATCTGATTTACTTATGCTACCATGTAAAATGGTGTGGTAGAGTCCGACCACCATTTTACTGAAATGCTGTTGTCAGTTAGGCTAGATATTAACGCCGTCTGCCTTCTGCTGTCCTGATCAGCAGTTGACTAGAAATATATTAAATTTATGTAACAAAACAAATGTCTAGCATACATTAGTTACATGATATATGATTAAAATTGTTCATCCTTAATTGAGGTACATGATGATTGTACCTTATCTACTGATTGTTCACTTTGAGTTTCCAACATCTCATCCTCCTCTACCCCCACTTCTTGATTTCATGGGGCTGGTCTAAAAAGTTGTCGGCCATTTCAGTTCTGTAAATTAAAATAATAATATATTTGTTTTATTCTAGGAAGCAGAATCAAGCAGTATTGGATGGATGGTTTGTGGTTTCTTGCATTGGTAAGTTGGTAATTTGCTGTTATTTATTCTATTATCATTCATGTCATGGTAATACATGCAAGTTTGATCAACATGTTGAAAAACAAATGTGCTCACCAGTTAATACAAATATTTACAAATCAATTATGGACATATCACTAAAGTGATGATTAAAAATGTTCTTTCACTGTTCTTAATACTCTGACAAGTGTACATGTATACCGTAAATGATTGATTATAGTGTATTTTTAAGGCAGATTTTTGAAATACTTATTTTATTATTTGGGAACAGTGGCATTTATAGCTTGCAAAGTTATTGATGAAGAGGCGCAGGAGACAGTACATGAGAAGAAATGTAAGACAGCGTGCCTTTTCGGAAAGAATGAGGGAAAGTGGGGGGATTGAAGAGATTGAGCTAATTTCACCATAGTGATCTAATTAAATGTGTTCTATTCTCATTAAAGCAATCATAATCAGAAACATCACATAGGGTTATTAAAGCATTACCTCTCTTATATAAGTTAATTAATTATTGTTGATTGGATGCATGCAATATTTGTACTGATTACAACAGGAGTTGGGCTTATTTTTCAATTCTATCGGCAGATGTATGATGATATGCAAAACCCCACTACTGTTATAAATGGACCACCTGCCCCACTCCTACCTGTTATCATTGGACCATCGGCACCAATCCCACCCGTAATAAATGGACCACTGGCAGCACTCCTACCCGTAATAAATGGACCATCGGCAGCACTCCCACCCATAATAAATGGACCACCAGCAGCACTCCCACCTATTTTAAATGAAGCACCTGCACCATTCCACCTGTTATAATAGGACTACCAGCAGCAATCACACCCGTAATAAATGGACCACCCGCAGCACTCCCACCTGTTATAAATGAACCACCTTCACCACCCCCTCAAGCACCGTTGAGGCGTTCAAATAGGTTGAAGCCGGATTATTATCATAATATGTACAAATAATGACTTACCTCTTTTTCAAAATTTTGTTACACATCTGAAGGATACAAGTATTTTGTGTCCTTTCTGCCAAAACTTTTATCCAAATTAATACTGTATTGTCTCCAGAGTACAGGAGGTCATCTGATTTACTTATGCTACCATGTAAAATGGTGTGGTAGAGTCCGACCACCATTTTACTGAAATGCTGTTGTCAGTTAGGCTAGATATTAACGCCGTCTGCCTTCTGCTGTCCTGATCAGCAGTTGACTAGAAATATATTAAATTTATGTAACAAAACAAATGTCTAGCATACATTAGTTACATGATACATGATTAAAATTGTTCATCCTTAATTGAGGTACATGATGATTGTATCTTATCTACTGATTGTTCACTTTGAGTTTCCAACATCTCATCCTCCTCTACCCCCACTTCTTGATTTCATGGGGCTGGTCTAAAAAGTTGTCGGCCATTTCAGTTCTGTAAATTAAAATAATAATATATATGTTTTATTCTAGGAAGCAGAATCAAGCAGTATTGGATGGGTGGTTTGTGGTTTCTTGCATTGGTAAGTTGTTAAATTGCTGTTATTTATTCTATTATCATTCATGTCATGGTAATACATGCAAGTTTGATCAACATGTTGAAAAACAAATGTACTCACAAGTTAATACAAATATTTACAAATCAATTGTGGATATATCATTAAAGTGATGATTAAAAATGGTCTTTCAATACTCTGACAAGTGTACATGTATACCGTAAATGATTGATCATAGTGTATTTTGAAGGCAGATTTTTGAAATACTTATTTTATTATTTAGGAACAGTGGCATTTATAACTTGGGAAGTTGTCAAATTATTGATGAAGAGGCGCAGGAGACAGTACATGAGAAGAAATGTAAGACAGTGTGCCTTTTTTGGAAAGAATGAGGGAAAGTGGGGGGACTGATGAGATTGAGCTAATTTCAACATAGTGATCTAATTAAATGTGTTCTATTCTCATTAAAGCAATCATAATTATAAACATCACATAGGGTTATTAAATTATAACCTCTCTTATATAAGTTAATTAATTATTGTAAATTGGATGCATGCAATATTTGTACTGATTACAACAGGAGTTGGGCTTTTTTTTCAATTCTATCGACAGATGTATAATAAAATGCAAAACCCCACAACTGTTATAAATGGGCCACCTGCCCCACTCCTACCTGTTATCATTGGATCACCGACACCAATCCCACCCGTAATAAATGGACCACTAGCAACACTCCTACCCGTAATAAATGAACCATCGACAGCACTCTCACCCATAATAAATGGACCACCAGCAGCACTCCCACCTATTTTAAATGAAGCACCTGCATTATTCCACCTGTTATAACTGGACCACCAGTTGCACTCCCACCCGTAATAAATGGACCACCCGCAGCACTCCCACCTGTTATAAATGAACCACCTTCACCACCCCCTCAAGCACCGTTGAGGCGTTCAAATAGGTTGAAGCCGGATTATTATCATAACATGTACAAATAATGACTTACCTCTTTTTCAAAATTTTGTTACACATCTGAAGGATGCAGGAATTTAGGTCCTTTCTGCTAAAACTTTCATCCCAATTACTACTGTATTGTCTCCATAGTACAGGAGGTCATCTGATTTACTTATGCTACCATGTAAAATGGTGTGGTAGAGTCCGACCACCATTTTACTGAAATGCTGTTGTCAGTTAGGCTAGATATTAACGCCGTCTGCCTTCTGCTGTCCTGATCAGCAGTTGACTAGAAATATATTAAATTTATGTAACAAAACAAATGTCTAGCATACATTAGTTACATGATATATGATTAAAATTGTTCATCCTTAATTGAGGTACATGATGATTGTACCTTATCTACTGATTGTTCACTTTGAGTTTCCAACATCTCATCCTCCTCTACCCCCACTTCTTGATTTCATGGGGCTGGTCTAAAAAGTTGTCGGCCATTTCAGTTCTGTAAATTAAAATAATAATATATTTGTTTTATTCTAGGAAGCAGAATCAAGCAGTATTGGATGGATGGTTTGTGGTTTCTTGCATTGGTAAGTTGGTAATTTGCTGTTATTTATTCTATTATCATTCATGTCATGGTAATACATGCAAGTTTGATCAACATGTTGAAAAACAAATGTGCTCACCAGTTAATACAAATATTTACAAATCAATTATGGACATATCACTAAAGTGATGATTAAAAATGTTCTTTCACTGTTCTTAATACTCTGACAAGTGTACATGTATACCGTAAATGATTGATTATAGTGTATTTTTAAGGCAGATTTTTGAAATACTTATTTTATTATTTGGGAACTGGCATTTATAGCTTGCAAAGTTATTGATGAAGAGGCGCAGGAGACAGTACATGAGAAGAAATGTAAGACAGCGTGCCTTTTCGGAAAGAATGAGGGAAAGTGGGGGGATTGAAGAGATTGAGCTAATTTCACCATAGTGATCTAATTAAATGTGTTCTATTCTCATTAAAGCAATCATAATCAGAAACATCACATAGGGTTATTAAAGCATTACCTCTCTTATATAAGTTAATTAATTATTGTTGATTGGATGCATGCAATATTTGTACTGATTACAACAGGAGTTGGGCTTATTTTTCAATTCTATCGGCAGATGTATGATGATATGCAAAACCCCACTACTGTTATAAATGGACCACCTGCCCCACTCCTACCTGTTATCATTGGACCATCGGCACCAATCCCACCCGTAATAAATGGACCACTGGCAGCACTCCTACTCGTAATAAATGGACCATCGGCAGCACTCCCACCCATAATAAATGGACCACCAGCAGCACTCCCACCTATTTTAAATGAAGCACCTGCACCATTCCACCTGTTATAATAGGACTACCAGCAGCAATCACACCCGTAATAAATGGACCACCCGCAGCACTCCCACCTGTTATAAATGAACCACCTTCACCACCCCCTCAAGCACCGTTGAGGCGTTCAAATAGGTTGAAGCCGGATTATTATCATAATATGTACAAATAATGACTTACCTCTTTTTCAAAATTTTGTTACACATCTGAAGGATACAAGTATTTTGTGTCCTTTCTTCCAAAACTTTTATCCAAATTAATACTGTATTGTCTCCAGAGTACAGGAGGTCATCTGATTTATTTATGCTACCATGTAAAATGGTGTGGTAGAGTCCGACCACCATTTTACTGAAATTGCTGTTGTCAGTTAGGCTAGATATTAACGCCGTCTGCCTTCTGCTGTCCTGATCAGCAGTTGACTAGAAATATATTAAATTTATGTAACAAAACAAATGTCTAGCATACATTAGTTACATGATATATGAATTAAATTGTTCATCCTTAATTGAGGTACATGATGATTGTATCTTATCTACTGATTGTACACTTTGAGTTTCCGACATCTCATCCTCCTCTACCCCCACTTCTTGATTTCATGGGGCTGGTCTAAAAAGTTGTCGGCCATTTCAGTTCTGTAAATTAAAATAATAATATATTTGTTTTATTCTAGGAAGCAGAATCAAGCAGTATTGGATGGGTGGTTTGTGGTTTCTTGCATTGGTAAGTTGTTAATTTGCTGTTATTTATTCTATTATCATTCATGTCATGGTAATACATGCAAGTTTGATCAACATGTTGAAAAACAAATGTGCTCACCAGTTAATACAAATATTTACAAATCAATTATGGACATATCACTAAAGTGATGATTAAAAATGTTCTTTCACTGTTCTTAATACTCTGACAAGTGTACATGTATACCGTAAATGATTGATTATAGTGTATTTTTAAGGCAGATTTTTGAAATACTTATTTTATTATTTGGGAACAGTGGCATTTATAGCTTGGAAAGTTATTGATGAAGAGGCGCAGGAGACAGTACATGAGAAGAAATGTAAGACAGCGTGCCTTTTCGGAAAGAATGAGGGAAAGTGGGGGGGGGATTGAAGAGATTGAGCTAATTTCACCATAGTGATCTAATTAAATGTGTTCTATTCTCATTAAAGCAATCATAATCAGAAACATCACATAGGGTTATTAAAGCATTACCTCTCTTATATAAGTAAATTAATTATTGTTGATTGGATGCATGCAATATTTGTACTGATTACAACAGGAGTTGGGCTTATTTTTCAATTCTATCGGCAGATGTATGATGATATGCAAAACCCCACTACTGTTATAAATGGACCACCTGCCCCACTCCTACCTGTTATCATTGGACCATCGGCACCAATCCCACCCGTAATAAATGGACCACTGACAGCACTCCTACCCGTAATAAATGGACCATCGGCAGCACTCCCACCCATAATAAATGGACAACCAGCAGCCTCCCACCTATTTTAAATGAAGCACCTGCACCATTCCACCTGTTATAATAGGACTACCAGCAGGAATCCCACCCGTAATAAATGGACCACCCGCAGCACTCCCACCTGTTATAAATGAACCACCTTCACCACCCCCTCAAGCACCGTTGAGGCGTTCAAATAGGTTGAAGCCGGATTATTATCATTATATGTACAAATAATGACTTACCTTTTTTTCAAAATTTTGTTACACATCTGAAGGATGCAAGTATTTTGTGTCCTTTCTGCCAAAACTTTTATCCAAATTAAAACTGTAGTCTCCAGAGTACAGGAGGTCATCTGATTTACTTATGCTACCATGTAAAATGGTGTGGTAGAGTCCGACCACCATTTTACTGAAATTGCTGTTGTCAGTTAGGCTAGATATTAACGCCGTCTGCCTTCTGCTTTCCTGATCAGCAGTTGACTAGAAATATATTAAATTTATGTAACAAAACAAATGTCTAGCATACATTAGTTACATGATATATGATTAAAATTGTTCATCCTTAATTGAGGTACATGATGATTGTATCTTATCTACCGATTGTACACTTTGAGTTTCCAACATCTCATCCATCTCTACCCCCACTTCTCGATTTCATGGGGCTGGTCTAAAAAGTTGTCGGCCATTTCAGTTCTGTAAATTAAAATAATAATATATTTGTTTTATTCTAGGAAGCAGAATCAAGCAGTATTGGATGGGTGATTTGTGGTTTCTTGCATTGGTAAGTTGTTAATTTGCTGTTATTTATTCTTTTATCATTCATGTCATGGTAATACATGCAAGTTTGATCAACATGTTGAAAAACAAATGTGCTCACCAGTTAATACAAATATTTACAAATCAATTATGGACATATCACTAAAGTGATGATTAAAAATGTTCTTTCACTGTTCTAAATACTCTGACAAGTGTACATGTATACCGTAAATGATTAATTATAGTGTATTTTTAAGGCAGATTTTTGAAATACTTATTTTATTATTTGGGAACAGTGGCATTTATAGCTTGGAAAGTTATTGATGAAGAGGCGCAGGAGACAGTACAAGAGAAGAAATGTAAGACAGCGTGCCTTTTCGGAAAGAATGAGGGAAAGTGGGGGGATTGAAGAGATTGAGCTAATTTCACCATAGTGATCTAATTAAATGCTCCCCAAGGGTGACTGGGGAATAGAAATATGGTCACTTGGTCTTCTCCCGACCGGCAGTAAAACGCTTGTCGAAGTGGGGCGTCCGTTTGGCTGTGCGGGATGTATCAAGTTCGCAGTCACGTCCGGTCAGAAGGGGGACGTTAAATCCGATGCCTCGTGTAAAGAGAGTGCCACGCTCTTTGCACGTTAAGAACCCTTGCGACAACTCTTTGAGGGGTCCGTAGGTGGCCTGTTGCAAGGCAAAATTTCTGTCCCTATCCAATATACCCTCATTTTCCAGTGGCAGTCCAAATTTCCCCGACCATCATCCTAGATGGCCTCTCTTACAACTACCTACCTATTGTATTTATTGTTAACTTGTTCTCGTCCTGAATATGCATGAAATATTTGCCACTGGACGTTAAGCAACCAACAATCAATCAATCAATCTAATTAAATGTGTTCTATTCTCATTAAAGCAATCATAATTAGAAACATCACATAGGGTTATTAAATTATTACCTCTCTTATATAAGTTAATTAATTATTTTAGATTGGATGCATGCAATATTTGTACTGATTACAACAGGAGTTGGGCTTATTTTTCAATTCTATCGGCAGATGTATGATGATATGCAAAACCCCACTACTGTTATAAATGGACCACCTGCCCCACTCCTACCTGTTATCATTGGACCATCGGCACCAATCCCACCCGTAATAAATGGACCACTGGCAGCACTCCTACCCGTAATAAATGGACCATCGGCAGCACTCCCACCCATAATAAATGGACCACCAGCAGCACTCCCACCTATTTTAAATGAAGCACCTGCACCATTCCACCTGTTATAATAGGACTATCAGCAGCAATCCCCCCGTAATAAATGGACCACCCGCAGCACTCCCACCTGTTATAAATGAACCACCTTCACCACCCCCTCAAGCACCGTTGAGGCGTTCAAATAGGTTGAAGCCGGATTATTATTATAATATGTACAAATAATGACTTAACTTTTTCAAAATTTTTATACACATCTGAAGGATGCAAGTTTTTTGTGTCCTTTCTGCCAAAACTTTAATCCAAATTAATACTGTATTGTCTCCAGAGTACAAGAGGTCATCTGATTTACTTATGCTACCATGTAAAATGGTGTGGTAGAGTCCGACCACCATTTTACTGAAATTGCTGTTGTCAGTTAGGCTAGATATTAACGCCGTCTGCCTTCTGCTGTCCTGATCAGCAGTTGACTAGAAATATATTAAATTTATGTAACAAAACAAATGTCTAGCATACATTAGTTACATGATATATGATTTAAATTGTTCATCCTTAATTGAGGTACATGATGATTGTATCTTATCTACTGATTGTACACTTTGAGTTTCCGACATCTCATCCTCCTCTACCCCCACTTCTTGATTTCATGGGGCTGGTCTAAAAAGTTGTCGGCCATTTCAGTTCTGTAAATTAAAATAATAATATATTTGTTTTATTCTAGGAAGCAGAATCAAACAGTCTTGGATGGGTGGTTTGTGGTTTCTTGCATTGGTAAGTTGTTAATTTGCTGTTATTTATTCTATTATCATTCATGTCATGGTAATACATGCAAGTTTGATCAACATGTTGAAAAACAAATGTGCTCACCAGTTAATACAAATATTTACAAATAAATTATGGACATATCACTAAAGTGATGATTAAAAATGTTCTTTCACTGTTCTTAATACTCTGACAAGTGTACATGTATACCGTAAATGATTGATTATAGTGTATTTTTAAGGAAGATTTTTTAAATACTTATTTTATTATTTGGGAACAGTGGCATTTATAGCTTGGAAAGTTATTGATGAAGAGGCGCAGGAGACAGTACATGAGAAGAAATGTAAGACAGCGTGCCTTTTCGGAAAGAATGAGGGAAAGTTGGGGGATTGAAGAGATTGAGCTAATTTCACCATAGTGATCTAATTAAATGTGTTCGATTCTCATTAAAGCAATCATAATTAGAAACATCAAATATGGTTATTAAATTATTACCTCTCTAATATAAGTTAATTAATTATTGTAGATTGGATGCATGCAATATTTGTACTGATGACAACAGGAGTTGGGCTTATTTTTCAATTCTATCGACAGATGTATGACGATATGCAAAACCCCAATACTGTTATAAATGGACCACCTGCACCATACTACCTGTTATCATTGGACCACCGGCACCAATCCCACCCGTAATAAATGGACCAATGGCAGCACTCCTACCCGTAATAAATGGACCACCGGCAGCACTCCCACCCATAATAAATGGACCACCAGCAGCACTCCCACCTATTTTAAATGAAGCACCTGCACCATTCCACCTGTTATAACTGGACCACCAGCAGCACTCCCACCCGTAATAAATGGACCACCCGCAGCACTCCCACCTGTTATAAATGGACCACCTGCACCACCCCCCTCAAGCACCATTGTGGCGTTCAAATAAGATTATTATCATAATATGTCAAAATAATAATAACTTACCTCTATTTCAATATTTTGTTACACATGTGAAGGATGCAAGTATTTTGTGTCCTTTCTGCCAAAACTTTCATCCCCATTAATACTGTATTGTTCCCATAGTACAGGAGGTCCTCTGATTTACTTATGCTACCATGTAAAATGGTGTGGTAGAGTCCGACCACCATTTTACTGAAATGCTGTTGTCAGTTAGGCTAGATATTAACGCCATCTGCCTTCTACTATCCAGATCCACGGTACAGTAGAGGCATGGAATCTGCCTTCAATCCACCCATCTCAGATTGAGCATCTTTTCTAATTCGCTTGAGACTTTCATGATGAGATCCATTTTAAAGAAGTAAAGTTTTATCTGTTTATAAGCAAAAATGTGATCTGTATATGAGAGGGGGTAGGGTAATTATACTAAAATCAACTGGACTGAAGAAGAAACCGGATTATTATATAATTAAAAAAAATAACTCGCCTTTTTTTCAAAATTGTGTTGCACATCTGAAGAATGCAAGTAGTTTGCACTATTTCAGTCCTTCAAATGCTGTGTTATATCCATATAATAGGAGGTCCTCCGACTTATTAATGTTCCCATGTAAAATGGTGTGGTAAAACCCAACCACAGTTTTACCAAATTTGGTATTATCAGTTATACTCGAAATTAATGCCATCTGCTGAATTCTAGACAGTTCGGCACCCAGACAAATCGGCACCTACCATAGACAAATCGGCACCTTATAAATTATTTATCTTTGGTCTATATATAGTGAACCAAAAATTAAAATTTCCTGGCACTGTTTATGTATGAGGGGATGAACTCAATTTGCTGTTCAGGGTTAATAGACAGCAATTAAGTTTGAGTGTTATTTATTTGTCTCCTGCACTATTTATAACATTATTGTCAATATTGTACATTGTTTCTTCGAATATGTATCTTATTAAGTGGTTTATTCCTATTAGTTATTTGTTCGGCACCCAGACACATCTTTGACTATGTATCTTATTAAGTGGTTTATTCCTTTTAGTTGTTTTTTTTTGTGCACAAGACTGCAGCTAGTCATTTTGATAGGTGTATTATTTGTGTGAATTCTTTTTCCTGAAACAATGAACATTCTGTTTTTATAGATTTCACCACACATGTACTTGAAATGTGCATGTACTAGTTTTAATGTTATCCATATTTCTGTTACCATTGTATCCAGAATCAATAAAACACATGTAGAATATTAATAATATTTATTTATTATATCTATTATATATTATATTCAACAGTTTATGCACACATGTAATCAATGTAATAAATAATAATAAATAAGCTATATTTAGAGTCGGCAACGTATATTTTTAACCGACAAACAAAACATTTATAACAATACAACACATACTTATTAATACACAACATAAAATGAAGCATTAAAAGCATGGTTCATGGTTGTAATAAGCATGATAAACTAGTTCATAAGAATACTATAGGTATGAACACAAAGGTCAAATACTGAAATCATAACATATATATGTTACAGTAAATAGGTGAAATTAGGAATTACACGTAATTACTAAACATTTCAGGAAATACCTGTAATTACTAGCCAATTTAGTAATTACATGTATTTACTAGTTGTTTCAGTGATTACTGGTAATTACTGATTTTTTTCGTCATTTTTACAGCTATTTACTAACTTGATGTTTTTGTTTTAAAATCAAAAACATAATTCAAGATACCAAATAAGAAAGTAAAGGGGTAGGGATTTTAAGGGAGCTTACCTAAGGATGAAGGAATATAAGGCACATCAAAAGTGCATACTCTTTAGTGTTTGTGAATTGAAACTGGAAAATGGTTGTTTTATAGGCCTTGAAACTCCGTAAATATATGCATGCAAGACAATGATATCAATATAAAATTGATTTTCATAATTTTGTTAAACTAAAATCTCAATCATGCAGTGTGGTTTAAAACTTTAAAATAACTTTCTCCAAATATCCTGGATTTCTACCAAACTTGGACAGAAGCTAAATGTTTATGATCATAAGATAAAATCCGAAAGTAAAGTTTGTAAAAAAATCCTTTTTTTCCTATATTACCTATGAACATGATAAATGGACTAGTTTTGTTCCCAGTTAACATTAAAACAGTTAACATTAATATAAATAAAATTGAGAATGGAAATGGGGAATGTATGAAACAGACAACTACCCGACCATAGAAAAAACAACAGCAGAAGATCACCAACAGGTCTTCAATGTAACGAGAAATTCCCGCACCCGGAGGCGTCCTTCAGCTGGTCCCTAAACAAATATATAATAGTTCAGTGATAATGAACGGCATACTAAATCACATACACTCTGCAGTTAAAGTTTTTAAAACATAAGATTTTATAAACCATCCTGGATTTTTACCCTATGTTGACAGAAGCTTCTTAAAATGTCTTATAGTACTAGTCAAAAGATAGTATCTAGAGGAAAATTTTAATATTTTTTCCATATTTTTGTTGAACCTGCGATTATCAGCAAAAGTAGGCGAGACTATTTGTTCTGCAAAACCCATACAATTTTGATAGCTTAATACATCGATAACCCATCTCCAGCTAGGGGTTGAATTGAAGGTCACATGAATACGTATTCAATAAGGTCTAAATATTCACTCGCAAGTGCACAACTCATCAACCTGGTTTCTCAGCTAATTTAGCAAAATAGAACCTGAGACTGGCTGCTAACAGTGAATTTATATTTCACTATATCATTTTTATTAATGATTTAACAACAACAACAAAAATTATATCTCGAAGCTAATGCACATAACAGTTCATTCCAGTTCTAACCTACATAACGTTATCTTATCTTTATAAGGTAATAAGTCTGAATATTCTTTAAACTCTTAAGTTTTTTTAAAAAGTTAAAACATATTGCTTTGGGAGAAATTTTTATTTCTGATTTCCATGTCTGCTGAAATTGGTCAAAAATTATTTGTATAATGCTCAACTTTAACCATTTTGGATTAAAACTAAAGTTACTCTGATTGAACCAAATATTTGAAAGTCCATATTTATTCAAAATATTTTTAATACAAATCAACCATTCAATATTTTAAGAGTACTAACTGATCTTCAAGTTAGTATTAACATAACCTTTGATCATCTGACCATTGTACAACATTGTTTTAGCAGTCAGTAAATAGGTGTAAAAATTCATTTTAAAATTAGTAATTACTGGTAATAACTGGGCCGTTTCAGGAATTACTTGTATTAACTAAGTGCATCGGGGATTACCTGTAATTCCTAAATTTTAGTAATTACATGTAATTCCTAATTTCACCTATTTACTGTAACATATACAAGCACTATAAGTCTTAACACTTTGGTGGTGGTCCGTAAACACTGGCACACTCCTTGAGGAGTCTAGACGCGGAGATACTGTTGTTGCAGTTCTCGTCCCACAAAGCAAAAAGACGGCCCCGGGTCTGTCTACTCTGTTTGCGCTAGTACCTTTGTAGCTTGCCTTCAGACACTAACTTAAGCTGTAGAGGAATATCGGAGGCTTCCTTAAACAGTTCGGTAACCAAGGAATAGAAAGACATTGGTCCTCTGGTGCATACTCTGGTGTTGACAGTGTTATGTCACCCATCGACATCATTGTTGGTACGGATGGAGGACATGAAAAGACACCAGTAGTCTATGTCAAACACACTGTTGCGTATCAACGTCTTGTAGATGTAGTCCATTACCGTCTGGACACCTGGATGGTCGGCTTTCTCGTCTAGCTGACGGAAGGTGTCTGGGATATGCTCTGGTGGGAGGAACGATAAGGCCATCGCCTGTCTTAAGTATGTATATACTGTATCCTTCTTGTTGTAGGCGGACTGAAAATGTAAAAAGAATATTTTTAACTGAATGTTTTTTAAAATTTGTACATGATTTGTCCACATTTAAGTATTGAGTAAAGAAAAATCATATACATTTAATTCAGGCAGGATCAGAACAATAAAGTTATAACAATTATGAGTGTTATTTCATACATTAATTAATATATATGAACATATATATCTATTCATCTGCACAACAATAATGAGTTAGTTAATATTCGGCCTGCAGTCGACCCATCTCAGATTGGGCATCTTTTCTTATTATTAGCGACTTTGATAGAGAGATTCATTTCAATTTAAAGAATTATAGTTTTATTTGTTTTAAAATATAAGCAAAAATGTGATCTGTACATAAGAAGGGGAGGAGATTTATGCTCAGTGAACATTCATCGAATAATATTTAGAACTGGTAAAAAATGATTATTCTACAATGTTTTTGAAAATGATGCAACTTCCAAATGAAAATTTTGTCTACTAGTATGTTTGGTTGTGATACAACCACCATTTTACTTAAATTGGTACTATCAGTTAAACTCGGAATTAATGCCATCTGCTTTCTACTGTCCAAATCGATGGTACAGTAAAGACATGGAATCTGACTGCAGTCTACCTATCTGAGATTGGGCATTTTCTTATTCACTAGCAAATTTCATAGAAAGATACATTTTAATATAAAGAAGTATAGTTGTATCTGTTAATGTAAGCAAAAATGTGAAGTTTGTTAAATTTTGTCTTTAAATTTCAACTACAACAAAATTGTTAGTTCTTTGCATTCTGAAAAACATACCCTGACTTAATTAATACTTTAATTAAAGAAAACTGATTGATTGTTATTTGCTTAATGTCGAGTGATTGATTGTTGGTTGCTTAACGTCCAGTGGCAAATATATCATGCATATTCAGGACGAGAACAAATTCACAATAAATACAATTGGTAGGTTGATATAATAGAGGCCATCTGGGATGATGGTCAGGGAAATGTGGACTGCCACTGGAAAATGAGGGAATATTGGATAGGGACAGAAATTTTGCCTTGCAACAGGCCACCTACGGACCCCTCAAAAGAGTTGTTGCAAGGGTTCTTAACGTGCAAAGAGCGTGGCACTCTCTTTACACGAGGCATCGGATTTAACGTCCCCCTTCTGACCGGACGTGACTGCAAACTTGATACATCCCGCACAGCCAAACGGACGCCCCACTTCGGCAAGCGTTTTACTGCCGGTCGGGAGAAGACCAAGTGACCATATTTCTATACCCCAGTCACCCTTGGGGATCATTTGTATATTGAAACTGTCTCCCAAGTCTCTCCGATGAAGGCCATACTTTGACCTTTTATTGTTTACTTTAAATATGGCATGACTTGAATAGTCGTATATGTTCCAGCACAAATGTTCAGCAAAAGTTTGGTTCCTTAACAAAGGGGGTATAGATACAGAGTTAGAAGTAGTCTCATTGGCACTCATATCACATCTTATTTATGTCTATATTATTTTGAAATATACAATATAACATTGAGATACCATTTACAGGCCAAATTTTGGCAAAATCAAGACTTTTCTATATGACTAAAAAGCCTATAGCATTTTGCTTTCGCAGAATTATGGGGAATTTCAAACCACCTAAACGGATAAAAAACACCCTACGTAAGTTTAATATGTATCAAGTTTGCAGCCACGTCCAGTCAGAATTGGGAAGTAAAATCCAAACATTTCATTAGTTCACTATTTATTTGAAATTTTGAAATTTAAATAAAAAAATCTAGATTGTTATATTCTTTTCCTGCTTCTTTAAATACTCCTCTCTACTTCTAGCTTTTGCCGAAAATAATAAAATTGTCGTCAATGAGTTTGTTTTTTTTAATCTGGAAATAAAATTAAAGATGATCGCCACGGTTTGTTTTTTTTTTGTCGTCGCGTGTTATATGTTACCAATAACTCATTAACAGAGTGTTGATGAACTATGTAATCAAAAGCGAGCATTCTTCCTCATCCATCACTATTATCTTCCCTTCCACTGTATCAAATAGCTCTTTATTGGACAGTGGAAGTTCAAAGACGCAAGTAGCTTTAAATGAATTTTTTGTATCTGCTCAATTATTATCAGCGTTAAAGTGTAAGTAACGATCGCTGTGTTTAAAACTTCTCCGTAGACGGAATGTTCCTTCAGATTTGACTTGATAATTATCATCCGAAATAAAGACTTATCGTAAAAAAAAATTTACTACTTAGTAGTTTAAAAAACTAACTGGACACGAGTTGAGATTGATTTTTGGTTGTTTAACGTCCAGTGGCAAATATTTCATGCATATTCAGGACGAGAACAAGTTCACAATACATATAATTGGAAGGTTGATGTAATAGAGGCCATCTGGGATGATTGTCGGGGGAATTTGGACTGTCACTGGAAAATGAGGGTTCATTAGATAGGGACAGAAATTTTGCCTTGCAACAGGCCATCTACGGACCCCTCAAAGAATTGTGGCGCTCTCTTTAGACGAGACATCGAATTTAACGTCTCAGAACTTGATACATCAACATCCCGCAAAGCAACGGCAAGCGTTTTACTGCCGGTCGGGAAAAGACCAAGTGAGCAGTCACCTTTGGGGGTATATCATTAAGAGTAAAGCTGTTTTTCATATATTTCATTCAAACTATGCCTCTTGTTATGGATAAAAATTCACATTGGTCATGATTATTATTTTAGTAGAGAAAATGCAGAGAGATTGGTGGATATCTAGTGAAGATTGATGATTCGTCGGAAAATAGTATTTTTGGTTGCTTTGCTTTTACATTTCACAAAAATGGAAAAATTGGCATGCGATATTTTATTTAGATTTTTTATTGTGTCGTAATGCACAGACGAGTATAATCAGTTATCCCTCAAAGGAATGGTTGCTAACTGAACTAGAAGATATGAATAAAAGTACTCACACTTAGGGTGAATCCCTGTTTCGTTTCTTTTATAGGAATAATACTAAAAAAAGAATTACATTTAATACAAATATATTCTAACAACACTTACAAGGGGAATTTTAATACTCTGGTCATCTGCTCTGTTTTCTGGGAATCTACCAGATACGTGAAGAAATATGTTCCAAGTGCACACATCAACTACTTTAAATGATTAAATCAAGTTCCTGAACGGATACGAATTACCCATTTTGATCACAAGCTTTAGTCAAGAAGCACCGTTATCTTTAGATATCTTATTATGCTGTTGGACGAAAAACTGTCAAGTAATGAAATGTTTTGAGAACACATAATGAAGTTTAATAATAATATCCATTACGATAAAACAAATAGCTTGAAAGAGGATGAAGATTTAAGGACATTTAGTGTTTTAAAAAATATTGATTGATTGTTGGTTGCTTAACGTCCAGTGGCAAATATTTCATGCATATTCAGGACGAGAACAAGTTCACAATAAATACTATAGGTAGGTCTCGAAACAGCAGAGACTATCTGGGACGATGGTGTGGGAAATTTAGACTGCCACTGGAAAATGAGGGTATCTTGGATAGGGACAAAAAATTTGCCTTGCAACAGGCCACCTACGGACCCCTCAAACGAGTTGTTGCAAGGGTTCTGAACGTGCAAAGAGCGTGTCACTCTCTTTATTAGAAGCATCGAATGTTACGTACCCATTCTGACTGGATGTGGCGGCAAATTTGTATATTCCGCACAGACAAACAGACGACCCAAAATGGTGACCTTACTTCTTTCCCAGCTATCCTTGGGGACTCCTCTCTCTTGAATAATAAACATAATTTCTTCAGAATCATTTTATAATCTTATTAATAGATACTGAAAAAATCAAACTTAAAGTTACTTGAAAGTTCATTAAGAAGATTGAGTGAATTGGACCACTTTTCTAGCGGCATGACATAAGTATAGAAATAATGTTAACTGGAAAATTCGTGCGAGGAAATGATGATTGAACCAAATGGGAAATTACGACTATATAAATAGCGGACCTAGAAAAAAGATACCAAAAGGGATGTTTTAAAACTAAAAAAACACCCACAAGTCGGAGTTATATTGACCACAAAGAGTAACTTCTTACAATGTTTTGAGAAGAGTGGACTTTATCTTATATCGGCTTCCATCAGTTCAGATCATATTGTATGCGGATCGTTCTATAGGATCATCTTTATTATTAATACCATTTAAGATTGACCCTTTAATTAAGGTCTTTAAAATAGTATTATAGTGGTTTTGATTATGGAATCTGATAGAAAGTCGCAAATTCGATTGGATTGTAATTCACAGGACAAACAGTTTTTCATAATTTCTATGCAAGTGTTTGATCACAAATTCTTGTCATTTTTTTTTTTTTTTGGTTTATTTCATGAAAGGACATGTATTGTCGAAATGCGCATCTGGTGCAAGAAAATTGGTACCGTTAATTGTATTACATGCGGTACATAAAACATAACAAATGGATAACATGCGGATACTTTCATTTTGTATTACATATTGAGTGTTTGTTCAAAAATCTGTTATCACCTAATTAATTAACATTAAACAATTATAAAAGGAAATGATAAAAGTAGCAGATGCTTAGTTATCGTCTATCGCCTTATTAACAGTAAACAATCATTAAGATTCAATTCAATTCAAATCTTTATTGCCATTAAACTACATATTTATAGTATGTGACACAACATAACAAAATGAAAATAAAATTAACAACATCATTAATATACACAATAAAAGTATATTTGAAGAGTCCCCTGTCCTCAGTTCAATAGACTGTTTTAAAAAGGATCCTAGCTTATTTACCTGAATGTGTGAAATTGGGTTGAGTATATATGTTATTTTATCTATGTCATTTAAATTTATAATGTGGATATTCTCATTTAGAAATTATACAAATTGCCAAAGGCTAGGTTATCGTTAATCAACTAATTTACAGTTAACAACCATTAACAAAAAAAATAAGACTGCCAAAGGCTATGTTATCTGAAATCACCTAATTAACAGTAAACAATCATTAACAGACATGCTAAACTGCCAAAGTCTAGGTTATCTTTACTGACATGGTTATCACATGATTAACAGTAACTACCTTTAACAGAATTTATAAAATTGCCAAATGCTTTGTATCCAACAGCAAAACATTGTCAGTATACAAGTGATGTCAGTATATAAGTCAGTTACACTTCTACTGGAAACGCCATCAGTTATGTATTTTTAACAAATTATTTAAAAAAAACAGACGTTATTTTTTTTCTATATTCTGCTTTTGAGTAGCCACGTAATAAGTACTTATTCATCTCGTCAGTATGTCATGTTATGCTCTTGTAATTTTTGTATGCTTGTCTTTAAGTCTGCTGATGTGCTTCCACTATAATATTTGGGTTGGTTTGGGTTTTTTTTGTAAATAAGATTTCAACACTTTGCTGACTTCTGTATCCCTATTTCTAACATTGTTACCTATTATGTTTGTTAGTTTTGTTCACAAATCGTTGTGAATATAATGGAATTTGGTGCAACTTTCATGCAAGTGAGAGGTTTAACTAGCCATTTAACCAAGTTACATCAACTATTTTATACCAAGTCTGGAATATGACAGTTGTTATCCGTTTGTTTCGGTTGGTGTGTTTCAGCTTTTTATTTTGCCATAGATTAGAAACTTTTCGTTTCTTCGGAGTTCAATATTTATGTGATTTACTATTTTTAAAGTTTAGGAAATTGTTCATAAGCTTTGATACTGAAAATTTATCACTTTTCAATCAGGCAAAAAAATATTTATTAACATCATGAAGCCATTCATTACAGTACCAAGTGCAACATACTGCTTTCTTAACCATGGCTTAATCAATTAATTTGATGTTTTACAAATCAACTTAAGATTACAAATTGTTATATATGCTCTAGATAAAACAGAGACATTTTTTTTTAAATAAAAGTGATCTATAATTTTGGAAGATAGCTTTATCTCAAAACTGATGTGTAATTTTTGGCCATTGATGTTCTATCCCACATCCACAGTTTACACGTTTTGAACAACGAAGTTATTTTGGATGAATTTCAAGATTAAAATTTTCCCGTAACGAGTATGAATTTAAAAGTATCGTCCCGAATACGGCTTTGTAACGCCTGACGATGCAACACATTCATAACTTTAATATACATTTTGTACTAGTAATTATTAGTAATGAACTATAGGTATCTGTCGAAATATGTAATTCATCGTTGTGGAGTGATGGGGCGGAAGCACAACCCTTTGATAAGAGTAGTGCACTCCTTTCCATTAACGGTTATAACTTATCTTTTCGTAGATCTATTAGGACCATTTATGAACAAGAGGTAATTCACACGTGTTCGGAGGGTCCGTGAGTCAATTGCAATGCAGGTATGTCAACCAATGGAAGTTTTTAACGACCTTGACTGGCTATACAGCCTTTGCACGGTCGGTGCAGGTATGTAGTCAGATAACGTCCTTTAAATATTACTCACTTTCTTTAACAAAATATTTTTGTCACCACCGGTCTTAACAAAATATTTTTGTCACCATAAGTCTTTTAAAACTGTACTGATTGCATGAGTTCAATATACATATTTGTCAAATAAACAAATGAAACATGTTTGTGATAAACTCGAACAAAAAAAACTAACAAACATTCGTTTAAATGTATATTTATATAACTGTTTCATGTTGCAAGTATAAATTACAATGAAAAAAATATAAGTAATAATTAATATTATTGTCACTTTCGGTCTTCTTTAACCGTACTTTATATACGAGTTATTTTACAATTACACTTAAGTGCGTATCCTTGTGTTAGTACTGTTAGTACTGTGTTGTTGGGTTTATAAGTGTCGGGTCTTTCCCATCACTCGTACAAGGACGGCTTGAACCAACAATACACTTTAAAAAATTTAGAGGATTACCCAAGAACTAGACATAAATGTCTTATCTATATGTAGAGTAAGTGCAACCCCTTTCTTATATATATGCAGAGTAAGTGCAACCCTGTCTTATCTATATGCAGAGTAAGTGCTACTTCTGTCTTATCTATATGTAGAGTAAGTTCAACCCCTTTCTTATCTATATGCAGAGTAAGTGCAATCCCTGTCTTATCTATATGCAGAGTAAGTGCAACCTCTGTCTTTATTTATATGCTGAGAAAATGCAACGTTTGTCTTATCTACATACTTTTTTTTTTTATAAAACCAGGACTTTGCTGCATAGATAGTTTAATGCTGTCCTAATATTTAAGACTGTCAGTAGGTGACAGAATGTCAGACATGATAGCATTAAAATATATACAATATACATGGATATACATTCATCTAGAAGTCTAAAAAGTATAACATATGAACAAAACAATATATACAGGTGTGGACATAATGTCGTAAATCATAATATTCATTGAGTAAAGAAACTTTTATTGATGTCGTAGAATTTATTCTAATTCCTACAAAATTCACATGTTATTGTTCTCTATGGAACATTCAGTTGTTGAAGACACAATTATCAGTTTTCTATCAGAATATATTTCTTTTCAGACTAGTTGCTGATAGGCAAATAGACTTTTTTTCTGACTTACAACTGATTTTACTTGTACCGGAAATTCTAGTTTGGTACCTTGACTATTAACATTTAATTTCAAAAACAACGAGGAGGCAACGGTAGGCCTTTAAAGTCTTCTTTGTTTACGATCTGGCTGTTGTAAGGACCAAATAGGAACTTGAATAAATTGGTTGGAAACGGAATAGATATTATGTTGTTATTTGACGAGAGGCGTTATTGAATGTCTTCTTCTAATATATCATAACATGCTAATAAGCACTCTTCTGATACTTCTGATTGTTTAAAATTCTCTTTCCTTTTGAAATAATAACAGAAAATAATACTTAAATAAGTTACTTAAATGTTCAGTCCGAATCGTTCGCCTCCACCTGTCTCCTATACTTATCCTGAGCATGAGACGAAATTTATTCCTATCCAATATACCCTCGTTATCTAGTGGCAGTCCAAATTTCCCCGACCATCATCCCAGATGGCCTCCTATTATTTCAAGACCTACCTATAGTATTTATTGTGAACATGTTCTCGTCCTGAATATGCATGAACTATTCGCCACTGGACGTTAAGCATCCAACAATAAAGCAATGAGACGCAATTTCATCTTGGATTCCTTCAAACGTAGCCAATCTGTATATTTAGGATCATGGTGCAAAGAGGATGAAAAGATTTGATCTCTTCTTTCTAAAAATATGTGCCTTTCCCACATACCTCCTTGTAATTGCCACAAATATGGACACTATTTCTTCAGTTTTTGTTAAATCCTTTCCATTTGTTTCATCTACCTGTACATGTACTTCTTTTGGAACCGTAGAACGAATTCCTTATAGACCTGGACTTGGTTCGAATTTTGTTTTACATTTTGATTTAACTGATATACACGTAGTTCACCTGATTTATTAGCTCACCTGGCCCGAAGGGCCAAGTGAGCTTTTCTCATCACTTGGCGTCCGTCGTCCGTCGTCCGTCGTCGTCCGTCGTCGTCCGTCGTCCGTCGTCGTCGTCGTCCGTCGTCGTTAACTTTTACAAAAATCTTCTCCTCTGAAACTACTGGGCCAAATCAAACCAAACTTGGCCACAATCATCATTGGGGTATCTAGTTTAAAAAATGTGTGGCGTGACCCGGTCAATCAACCAAGATGGCCGCCACGGCTAAAAATAGAACATAGGGGTAAAATGCAGTTTTTGGCTTATAACTCAAAAACCAAAGCATTTAGAGCAAATCTGACATGGGGTAAAAATGTTTATCAGGTCAAGATCTATCTGCCCTGAAATTTTCAGATGAATCGGTCAATCGGTTGTTGGGTTGCTGCCCCTGAATTGGTAATTTTGAAGAAATTTTGCTGTTTTTGGTTATTATCTTGAATATTATTATAGTTAGAGATAAACTGTAAACAGCAATAATGTTCAGCAAAGTAAGATCTACAAATAAGTCAACATGACCAAAATGGTCAGTTGACCCGTTTAGGAGTTATTGCCCTTTATAGTCAATTTTTAACCATTTTTCGTTAATTAAAGTAATCTTTTACAAAAATCTTCTCCTCTGAAACTACTTGGCCAAATTAATCCAAACTTGGCCACAATCGTCTTTGGGGTATCTAGTTTAAAAAATGTGTGGCGTGACCTGGTCAACCAACCAAGATGGCCGCCACGGCTAAAAATAGAACAAAGGGGTAAAATGCAGTTTTTGGCTTATAACTCAAAAACCAAAACATTTTGAGGAAATCTGACATGGGATAAAAATGTTTATCAGGTCAAGATCTATCTGCCCTTAAATTTTCAGATGAATTGGTCAATCGGTTGTTGGGTTGCTGCCCCTGAATTGGTAATTTTGAGGAAATTTTGCTGTTTTTGGTTATTGTCTTGAATATTATTATAGATAGAGATAAACTGTAAACAGCAATAATGTTCAGCAAAGTAAGATCTACAAATAAGTCAACATGACCAAAATGGTCAGTTGACCCGTTTAGGAGTAATGGCCCTTTATAGTCAATTTTTAACCATTTTTCGTTAATTAAAGTAATCTTTTACAAAAATCTTCTCCTCTGAAACTACTTGGCCAAATTAATCCAAACTTGGCCACAATCATCTTTGGGGTATCTAGTTTAAAAAATGTGTGGCGTGACCTGGTCAACCAACCAAGATGGCCGCCATGGCTAAAAATAGAACAAAGGGGTAAAATGCAGTTTTTGGCTTATAACTCAAAAACCAAAGCATTTTGAGGAAATCTGACATGGGATTAAAATGTTTATCAGGTCAAGATCTATCTGCCTTGAAATTTTCAGATGAATCGGTCAATCGGTTGTTGGGTTGCTGCCCCTGATTTGGTAATTTTGAAGAAATTTTGCTGTTTTTGGTTATTATCTTGAATATTATTATAGATAGAGATAAATTGTAAACAGCAATAATGTTCAGCAAAGTAAGATCTACAAATAAGTCAACATGACCAAAATGGTCAGTTGACCCCTTTAGGAGTTATTGCCCTTTATAGTCAATTTTTAACCATTTTTCGTTAATTAAAGTAATCTTTTACAAAAATCTTCTCCTCTGAAACTACTTGGCCAAATTAATCCAAACTTGGCCACAATCATCTTTGGGGTATCTAGTTTAAAAAATGTGTGGTATGACCTGGTCAACCAACCAAGATGGCCGCCACCGCTAAAAATAGAACATAGGAGTAAAATGCAGTTTTTGGCTTATAACTCAAAAACCAAAGCATTTTGAGGAAATCTGACAAGGGATAAAAATGTTTATCAGGTCAAGAACTATCTGCCCTGAAATTTTCAGATGAATCAGTCAATCGGTTGTTGGGTTGCTGCCCCTGAATTGGTAATTTTGAGGAAATTTTGCTGTTTTTGGTTATTATCTTGAATATTATTATAGATAGAGATAAATTGTAAACAGCAATAATGTTCAGCAAAGTAAGATCTACAAATAAGTCAACATGACCAAAATGGTCAGTTGACCCCTTTAGGAGTTATTGCCCTTTATAGTCAATCTTTAACCATTTTTCATAAATCTAAGTAATCTTTTACAAAATCTCCACTGAAACTACTAGGCCACAATCATCTTTGGGGTATCTAGTTTGAAAAATGTGTCCGATGACCTGGCCATTCAACCAAGATGGCCGCCACGGCTAAAAATAGAACATAGTGGTAAAATGCAGTTTTTTGCTTATAACTATGAAACCAAAGCATCTAGAGCAAATCTGACAAGAAGTTAAATTGTTAATCAAGTCAATATCTATCTGCCCTGAATTTTTCAGATGAATTGGACAACTGGTTGTTGGGTTGCTGCCCTCCAATTGGTAATTTTTAAAGAAATTTTCCTGTTTTTGGTTATCTTAAATACTATTATAGATAGCGATAAACTGTAAACAGCAATAATGTTCAGCAAAGTAAGATCTACAAATAAGTCAACATGACCTAAATGGTCAATTGACCCCTTAAGGAGTTATTGCCCTTTATAGTCAATTTTTAACAATTTTCATTAATTTGGTAAATTTATGTAAATTTTTACCAAATATAGTTCTCTGTTACTAATGGGCAAAGTTCATGATAGATATAATTGTAAGAAGCAAAATCGTTCAGTAAAGTAAGAACTTCAAACACATCACCATCACCAAAATACAATTTTGTCATGAATCCATTTGTGTCCTTTGTTTAATATGCACATAGACCAAGGTGAGCGACACAGGCTCTTTAGAGCCTCTAGTTATCTTCTTCGTGTTCTTTTTTCAACATTGTTTTCTTTGTTATATTCCTACGAAATCTGGTTTAAACTTTCTAATATATTAACACTGGACACTTTTAATTTGCAAAACACTCATTTGCAAATCCGCCGCCTCAAATAAGAGCTTCAATGTCATGAATATAACCAAAATGTGCGGAATTGCATGGGATTCAATAATTTCATTTGTTTTCCACTGTTACTATTATATTTATTTTGCTATTTGATTTGTAAAAACATGGGATTTTCAATATCCCATGGGACAGGGCAAAATCCCATGGGATCGACCATTATCCCAATGGGATTTTGGTAAAATCCCATGGGATATTTGTTGTCCCATGGGATCTAAAAATCCCATTGGACTATAGGATTTTAATTTGTCCCATGGGATATTAAAAATGGGATTTAAATTATAAATATACAGTAATGTGTATATTTTCTATTTTGGTAGTAAATTGTTATAAGATGAATCTTTTTAATTGATTTTTTTTTCTCTTTGGAAATGTTAATTCAACATATTGTTCTATAAATGTTCAAAACGTAACCTTAACAAAGAAGTATCAATATATGTTTATTTATGAAATAGAATACTTTTTCGAAACACAATTATTTACCATTTGAAATCAGTGAAAAACTCTATTATTAGGCTTAACATACTAGTAGCTTTATAAGTTAATGTATTTTGTTTCACAATATCCCTCCACACAAAACATTAATAGTTACTTATCATCAAGCATTGTGTGATGTCCACTTTTTTGGTCATTCAACACAGAACATTGACATTATTGTGGTTTCAAGATCTTTTGGTATTTAAAAGAACTTCAAATCATTGACTGAGTGATGAAAATAATAACTGATCCAACTTTTGTCTTTGAATTTATTCTGGTCTTGTTTCTATGTTTTTTCATCTATTCTAGGTGATGAAATTCAATCCTTCTAAAAAGGATTAATAAAATTTGAAGTTATTAATTATACAAAATTGTTTGCATACATGTAGCAATAATATGCTTTTCAATCAAAATAGCTTAAGTTTAATGATAATAAGAATTATACCAAAGTATACTCCAACTTTTTCGAGATAAGAATTAAAGTTGAATGTAGAATACTGGAACACTTTCACCACGAGTAAAAAGAGTTAAGATTACAAGATAAAACTAATCAAGAATAAATTGACAATGTTCAAAACCTTGAAACAGTATTTAAGTCTGAAACTTACAATGTAAAGGGGCATTAGCTGTCGATCATATTCACCGATTTGATTCAAATGCGCATACTCCACTCATAACATACTAAGACGTACATCCAGATTAACAAATAAGCACAACATAAACAATTAAAGATTCACAGAGTCAGCATTTCGTGTTTATTTTAGTCTAGACGCAATGGAGGCGAACCTCCGAAGACTGCAGGGGGTCATATAATTCGATATCAAAATAAAACATAGATATAGATAGATATCGAACTCATGTAATTGGATTTTCTTCTAGATCTGTTTGATTTCATATTGTAGGTTTAACTGTGTAAGAATGAGTTTTTGTAGATTGAATCAGTCAACCAAATAGTTTCCCCCTTGTTCCAATGTTAACAGTAATTTTTTTTAATTTCTGATAAAGTCTAGTTTATGCGTTACCCATCTCTAGCTAAGGTTCACATGAATATGGAATTTATGAGGTCGAGCTATCCACTTGCAAGTGAATAATTTACTGATGCCGTTTCTTTGCTTATGTTGACAAAACTGATGCAAACTGGCTGCTTAACAAGAATAACCATTTCACTATTTCACTTTTATTAATGACTGAACAAAAACTGATTTTTTTCTATATCTCGTAGCTATTGCCCGTTAACAATAACACGAATCATTGAACAATAAAAAGCGTTTGTTCTTTAAAACGTAATTGATAGAAACATGCAAAGGTCGTAAATTTTATTGAATAAAGCTAAATTGATAAATGAAATTGTTAAAAATAGACAACAGAAAATGAGCATTCTATATATCTTTTAAGTAGGCAGTGGCTATTTTCCCGACGCCGGCAGAAAATAAAATATGCTATTTTGTCGTCTCTGATTTAAAAATATCTTAATTGAAACAAACAAAATAGCATATTTTGATAGCAATGGCTATTTTGCCGGAAACAGCAATATAGTTAACTTGTTATTTAACCGGTTCTGTGTAATGAGTGAAAGTTAACTTTAGAAAAATACTACGAAAATATGCATTGTCATACAAGAATTCAATTAGTATTCAACATTTAGTTGAAGACGATAAGTGTAACAATATTTGAGATACATTTAATCGTTTAAAAACATTTATGAGTCCAAGTGAAAGTAAAAATTGGTAAACAAAAAAAGAGTAAAAACCAAAATCATTCTGGACTAATTTGTAGCAATGAAATCATGTAGTTGAAATTATTACTAACATCATTCTAATGCTACATGTATGTATAAAAATAAATGATCTCAAGATTCTTTAACTATACGGTAAAAACAAATGAAAGATAAAATCATAGAGGATGTAGATTTGGCAAAATAGCCACTGCCTTTGAAATATTACTTTGTCTAGCGAATTTTTTTTGCAGGTATAGCAGTGTACTTGGTTTTCCCACACTCAGTTCCATCTATAATACGAACTATGTACTTTACAATTTTTGCTGACTTGTCTATTGCCTGTAAATAAAGTGAAATTATTGTAAATGCTTATAAGAAGAAAAATAATATTATTAGTCAATATGTATTCTACATGGATAACCAGCCATTCCTTCACCTTTCGTCTGATAACTTACTTTTTCAATATATTCTACACATAAATTTAAATTATGATGATTTTAAATTTACACCTATGCGAAGGAAGTAATTGGTTTTAAATATGTATTACTTTCAAGTATGTGTTTTTTTCAACCGGGGCTACTTCAGGTGGTGTTGCATTTGACAAAGTATATCAAAATTATTTTTGCATAGAATTCCAGCCAAGAAAGTGCTCGGCGCCATCTTAAACCTGCACCTTGTTGAAGGTGTCATTGTGACTTTGAGATGAAGAAAAAATATTAAAATGCACTATTTTTTGTATTTTGTGGGGTTTTTTTTTTAGATTTTGTGTCATGGATGGATATGATATCCTTTAATTTGTCTATTTTTCTATACATATATATATAATTTTGGCCTTACCTAAAAGTAAAATTTCATTTTCCTGACAGTATGCTTTGTACTGCTGTATTATGTCTGCTGAACCCATGCAACGTACAACGTTAGGTAAATTGTGGACTGTTCCATTTGTTTCATCCCCAAAAGGTAGATCACGGACAACATGAATGGATGTAATGAAATCTAGGAATGAGTCTTATCTTTCAAGATCTAATTTTTGTCGATGCAATTTTTTCTCAGGAATTGGAAGTGCTGGCCCTAAGTTCTTTGAATGACTGAGTGCAGCATAGTAGCGATGAGATGTTACTTCTGGTAGTAGAGACAGTAAGTCCTTGAAGGACATTCTTGAGGCAAGAACTGAAGGAACTTGTCTCCCTTGTTGCCAGGATTTTGCTTTTCTGTATGAAGTAACAATATCTTTGTACTCCGTATGACCTTCATTTAACTGCTTGGGACATTTTATATCTTCAATAACTTCGTCAACATCGTTTGGAAATAAAAATCCTATTATCAATTTCATAATCTCATCAAATCTTTCTTTGTAGGTGTTTCTTGTTTTATATGTGTAGGACTGCCATGTTTTTCTTTTTTTTCTGAGAATTCCTGCAATCTGACAGATGACAGGAAATCATTCAAAGATGTCAAGTAGCTGCAACATTCATAACTTCTGACTGATTGCTGCAAAGAAGTATAAAACTGATTACAATTAAATAAATGAGGAATGGGTACATGGGTCATAGATGATGCTCCTGCTTGCATGTAACATTATAAAGGGACACAACTTGGTGAATAGTTGTCTTATTCACAACTTTACAGCATTTCCTTATTTGCTTACAGAAGCTTTTGTCAATGGAAACCAGTGAGAAATATATACAAATCTATTTCAGATAATTGTAGTGGCAATAATATATTTTATCTTACCTCCTACAGATTTATGGTGATATGATTGGTTAATGAATTACACATGGTGACTATATATATTTGATATAGAGTGTCCTCAAAAATACATGGTTAGTTACCGCATAGGTTTAGCAACCATATAGGTTTAGTAAGTAGTTACTTCCCTTTCAAAACAAAAATGAAATCAGAATGGTTTAAACAGACAAATACATTTTGTAAACTGATAATGGACGATTGAAATACATTCATAACTGTACAAATTTAAATTCCTAATAACTGTACAAATTTAAGCGCAATTCCAAACACCTGTAATAAAGTGTTATAATTTTAAAGTACCAGGAAGAAGTCTTCCGTCTCTCATTAAAGAACTTTACAATAATATTTATTGTTTATTTGCTGTTGTCCTAAAAATACATGAAATATTTGCCACAGGTTGTAATGTCTCTTGTTAAGTGATGTTTGAAACCCAAAATTTATATCAAAGAACATGAAAACAAGTTGTTAATATCCGTGTCATTTTGGTCTCTTGTGGACAGTTGTCTCATTGGCAATCATACCACATTTTCTTTTTTATATTATGATTTCAAGAGCTTTCAAAAAATCAGAAATGTTGAAAAAAAAATTAAAGCACCTCTGCAGGAGGCTAGTCCTGCATTATCCTGATCCATGTTTAATATAGTAAAGTATCGCAGCAGTTTATTAGTATATGTACAAAATAATTTTCTGAGTAAATGATAAATATAACTGTCTAAAGTTTTCATTTTTACTTCAAATATGCATCAAATACTTGCCACTAGACATTACACAGGCAGCGGTAAAGAATTATGTATAATAGGTTGACAATCATCTAGCATAAACACAAACAACTGAACAATGTAATGCTTATATATTTTGAATGTTCTTTTAATTCTGTTTCCTATTAATTTCTAGTAATTGTGCCTACAATATATACTTCAGGATTCATGTCTTTTGAATGAGGCTTTCATTTCTGTTTTGAGTTGTCACATTAATCATGTTTAAGTGTAAATGATATAAACTTTAACCATTGTAAAGTGATAAAATACTTATTTTGTAGATTCTACTTACTTGTGACTGGGATAAATAATTCTGAATTCCTGACTCTTCTGATGTAACTGTATATTCGGATGCTGAAATTTCAATCTGAAAAAATAATGATGTATTTTGTTTACATTTTTTGAAATCCTGAATGTGCTAAATGCATTAACGCATTTATAGTTTTCAAACATAATTAATTACTATAGAAACAATGTATTTTGGTCTGTATACAGTATCTTATTTTTGCACTAAACTATATTCTAACCTTGTTTTAACTAAAACAGTTTTTACCACCGACAAATATATATATTTGTTTGGTACGTAAAACACAGACACATGTACTAGACTAAGTATATAATACATTAACCTGTTATTAAAATCTTTACATGTAAACATCAAACATCAACAAAAAAAGTAATAGAGAAAAACAAATGGAAATATATACTTTGGTTAAAATTAAATGTATTTCTTAGCAAAAATTACATTTTCTATGTGCTTTTATTTTTGCACTTTTATCAATTTAGAAGGTACATTTAATTCAAATTTTATAATTCAAAATCATTGCTAAAAGGGACAGATTTATAGAGGGGGATGCTAGTTTTCCTCATTGCATTGTTTTACATATGTCTTTTGGGGGCCTTTTGTAGCTGACTATGTGATTATGGGTTTTGCTTATTGTTGAAGACATTAGAATGACCATAAGCTATTTACGTCAATGCTTTTGGTCTCTGGTGGAGATTTGACTCGTTGGCCATTTTACCACGTCTTCTTGTGAGGTCTTTCAACTTTCGGTCCTTAGTTTAAGACCTTGAAATTGAGGTCAAGGTCATAGGTTAATTGGACGTTCTAGATTTTGACCTTGCTTAAAATTCATATTGATACATCATAAAGGCATAGGAACTGACATTTTCAACTGAATCTTAATATTTTCATATCAAAATAGATCCTTATTGGTTGAAAGACCTTCAATTGTTCTCTGAACAATTGGTTTTTAGGCAGTTAAGCTGCCTTATGCGAGCACCCTGGATTTGTGTGCTACCCAATAAATGCTGAAATATGTGCCATTGTTATCATCTAGCTGGCATCTAAATTATTTATAACTAATTGAACAGTTTTTTCATACTTTTCATTCTGGATTACAAAAAATATGACCAGAAAAACCTAAAATGATCGTCGATTTTCCCAAAAGTTTTGAAGTTGCACATAGAAAGTAGAGCTCATTAGAAATCCTTATGTAGTTTATTCTCCCTGAGCTTTTGGCTAAGATGTCAAAGAACAAATGTATGAAATATTTCATCGCCGAAAATCTCTAAAGACTAGTAGTTAAGATTTCCCAAATTGCAAAAGTCGTAGGAATATTGTTTGTCGTCAATATGTAGTCAACTACGTATGTATACGTCAGTAGTCTATTATATAAGTTCAACTGATCACGTTGTTGGCGGCAATTTTAAATCAGAAAACGAAAATTTCGTATCTTTTCAATTTGGACACAAGGTTTCAAATTAGCGGTGGTCCGAGGTCTGCGACCTTCCAATTTTGCAGTCGGACTTTCTACTTGGTTACTAGCTACGCCCTACATGCCCGACGGACCTTGAAAGAAAATACAAAAATAACTTTGCAAACCAAAGTTTCCTAATAAATATCAATACACGATCTCAAACTTATTTTTATCATTACCATTCATGAGAGCGATGCTCAATTTGTTCAACCGCTAGCTTTATACAGAAAATCGCCGATTAATAATGTGTAAATCCGAGTAAAATCGTATCCCACTCTCTGTCAAAAACAACATTGAAAATAAAATGGCTGCCGCGAGATTACAATATCGGATCCTATTCCGGAAGCGGATAAAGGTAATCCCGGGGTTTGGCTATTTTAAACTAGAAAATCCAGACAGGTGACAAAATACATCTATGCATGGTGAATAAATATAAACACTAGAATTGAAAACCAAAAGATATATGCTGAGACTACTATAACAAAGTAGTCTTAAGATATATATATAAAAGATGAAAAAGCAGAAAATATTTTGTACATCAATTATAGTGTCAAAATCCAATACAATGTGACAGTGGTAACAGTTTATCTAACAGTTTATTTTTTTATCTGTGATAAATGTTGGTTGTGCATGTTAAATGTTTTTCAAACATATTACTGCAATTTCAAGGGGTATTTTTTTCTTTTCAGTTTTAATAGGTCAGTTAAAATAGCTGGAAGTTTCTTATATAGAAAAAAAGATGTGGTATGATTGCCAATGAGACAACTATCCACAACAGACCAAAATGAAATATAGGGGAAGTCCTTGTGGTCACCCTACCCCTCATGTTTAAGAACTTTGAAACAGTTGGGATCTAAATTAAATGAAATATAGGGGGAGTCCCTGCAGTCACCTGATTAAGAAATTGGAAACAGTCGAGATCCCCACCATTAGATTAAACCATCTATATTCATGTATGAGAACTAATCAAATGAAATATAGGGAGAGTACTTAGGGTCACCCTTCCCACTCCTGTTTGATAACTTAGAAACAGATGAGATGAGATCCCCACTCCTCAACCATATATATTCATGTATTGGACAATATAACAAATCAAATTAAATAAAGGGGGAACTCACTGGGGTCCCCCACCCCCTCCTGTTTGAAAACTTGATAACGGTCGAGATCCCCACCAATAAACCATATATATTCATGTATGGGACAATATACAAAATCAAATGAAAATTAGGGCTAGTCCCTAGGGTAACCCCACACCCTCTTGTGTGTGTTTTGAGAACTTGTAAAAGATTGAGATACCAACGCCTAAACCATATTCATTCCTGTTTGTCATTTCAAAAATAGAATGACATACAAGGTCAATCTCATAGGCGACACATATGCATATCACTTTGCTAGACCCTAACACCTGTTATTTTATTACAAACTTATACATCATGGACTTGGGGTGAAGGTTGGAGTCATTTACATTTATCAGTCAGACCTCACCATTGATCCCTGTAGTAGTAAACATTTGTCTGATTTGTGTCTCATATCTTTTGTACTGTACAACACAAACTCAGTTTTTGTTTCCAGGGAAGCAAGTCCATTCATACTTTTACAAGCTTGTACTAAAGTCAACTTGAACTACTAACAGTCAACTAATACGAACAATTACGATCAAGTAGAAGAACTGCAATCATTGCAAATTTGTACCACTGCTGACTCATTAAAGACTCATGACCATTCATGGTCATGTGCGTTGCTATTGAAAACCTTGATAAAATATGAATTATTTGCCTAAATGTTTGATTCATTAAATGAACATAAATGTACAATTATATATGAATGTTTAATGTTTATTCTTTTAAATCTTTAAACAAAAAGTTGAAGCAACATTGCGACAGTTTTCATAATTATGTTTGCCTTGTTTTTTGGTTAACTGCCTACAGTGCTTACAGCGCTTTGATTTAATTTTTGTATGAATTGTGCCCAAAAATTATAAATATGTTGTTCTTGTGTTGAAATAATGCAAATGATGAGTAAAATATCCTTTACCTTGTTATAATTGTCTAATTGTCTAATATTTTAGGGACACCCCCTCCCCCCAAAAAAAACTAAACAAAGAAACAAATGATGGGTATATCATTAATGATGTTCTAATAATAACATTTCATAAAAAAATATTCATTATAAAGGCTGTTGCCTTATACCGCTGTTTAATATTCATAATCCTATTAAACAGAAACAAGTACAAACAACAAATTAGAACCGAGGGAAAAAATGTAACAACTGAAACAATGAACTAATAGAAAAGCTAACGAAAGCATACATAAAAAAGTACTGTCTGATAACAAATGCCATACAAACTGTCTTTAAAATGTTTATTTAATGTTTGCAACGCTGTAAAAAAGATATTTGTATACGAAATGATACGAGATAAGTGCAAATGTTTACCTACGACCGATTAAACTTGTGACTGTTAAAGGTGTATTAAAATTAAAGACCAAGATGTTACTTCTCATGATATCTGATAAGAAATTGTCAATTATATTAACTGCCTTGTGGTGATATGATGTTCGTGTTCAGTATATTCCTATTGTTTACCTTGGTGACAGCTCAACCAAATACGCATGACTTAGATCTCGCATCAGTTGTGAAAAACTTGCAAGATGATCTACACCGCTTGAAAATACAGGTTGAGAACTTGGAAGAAAGTCACAAAACGTGTGTCTCAACGTTGAAATCTTTTGGTACGTAGCATATTTTATTTATTGATATCTTATCATACGATAGTGTATTTCTTATATATGACTAATAAAACCATATCAAAGACTTCTGCATCAGAAATATGTAACCTTATCTGTATTTGGCAATAGTTTTAGTATCAATGCTCTTAAACTTCATACTTTTTGCGGGGGCTTTTTTTGTGTGTGAACGCCACTGATATTTATTTTGTAGACGAAACCCGCGTCTGGTGTAAACATAATTGTTGAACAAGTTGCTAAAGATGTTTGTAAATTAATTGATATCAACATAACTAGTCCTGCTATCCAAAACCTAGCTATAACTGCCGATATTAACTCTTTACATGCATCAAGTTTTTACAACTATTTTAGTATTTGAAGATTATGCATTTCCATTTTTTTACAGGACTTGTACACAGAAAACGATTGTTGCTACCAGAAAATGACCAATCGGACCATGTAGCCTTTTCTGCGCATATCTCATCCGGATTTACAGCTGCTAGCTTAGGGAAAGGCCATGAGGTTGTTTATGATGTAAGCGACACCAACGTCGGAAACGGATATGACAATGTTACAGGAACATTCCGTGCACCATCAGCCGGTGTGTATGGCTTTACGTGGACAATTTGTGCTGACAATCATGGTGAAATACAAGTTGAGCTGGTTATTAATGGACGTCAACGTGGGGTTAATCATGTTGATTCGGAAATTAGCAACGATCTCGATTGTTCAACCGCCTTTGTCATCGAAAAGGTAAATATGGGTGATTTTGTCTTTATTCGGTCGACAGTTGCAGGCGAAGGACTATTTATGAGCGACGGTAGAGCTCGATGGGCATTTTCCGGTTGGAAATTATTTTGAATTGGTACCTAATTGAATGATTTGAGATAAAGACAGCAATATTTATTAAAAGTATGCTATTTCTAAATGTTGTTAATTTGTTTAGTGTATTAAACTGTATTTACCTCGTTAATTATATTGGTAATTCTTTGTGACACTATCTCTTGCTTTTTATGCTGTAGTGTTGGGAAAAACAAGCAATTTTCACTTGTAGCAATGACTTCGAACTTTTTTCCTTGATCACTTGTTACCTAATAACAATAGCAGTGTTACTTTGCCCCTTCGAAATCTAAAACAAACGTTCAGAGATGATAAGACCCCAAGGGTGACTGGGGAAACGAAATATGGTCACTTGGTCCGGCAGTAAAACGCTTGCTTAAGTGGGTCTGTCCGTTTGACTGTGCGTGATGTATAAAGTTTGCAGCCACGTCCGGGCAGAATGGGGACGTTAAATACAATGCCTCGTGTAAAAATAGTGCCATGCTCTTTGCACGTTAAGAACCCTTTCAACACCTCTTTAAGGGGTCCGTAGGTGACCTGTTGCAAGGCAAAATTTCTGTCCCTATCTAATATACTCTCATTTTTTAATGGAAGTCCAAATTTCCCCAACCTTCATCCCGGATGGCCTCTCTAATTACAAAAACCTACCTTTTGTAATTTTATTGTTCTCGTCCTGAACATGCATGAAAAATTTTCCACTGGACGTTAAACAACCAACAATTAATCAGAGAGATGATAAAATACAGATAATAAATTAAATCAGGGCTACATATTAGGGTTCACATTCCTTCATAACAAAACTCGACATTTTATAACAGCAAATTAAAGATCAACAGCATTTACCTGCCAGTTCCACATTTATATTTGCAATAGAAACACGACCAATGCCATCAGTGGAACATGCTTTGGAACGTTAATTTAATGCCTTTGGTCGAAAGTGTACAATGTTAATAGACATAACATAACCATAACGGCAACTCTCTGAAGTTACCAAAGCATACAAAGGCAGCGTTATCCATGTCGAATGTGTTGCCTTTGTCCGTAAAAAGTTTTTTCCTCTTGCAATATCATCTTACCTTTTGGTGGGTTATTTTTGTTGCCTGGCAGTATTCGAACTTCAACCATCATTGCCACACAAGCCGTATTCATTAAACTTAAATGAATATTGTTTATTATGTTTATTATAAGAATACTATTTTTTCTATATTTATCTTAAGGTCTGATATTCAAAGTTAAAAAACTTCTTAAATGGTAAAATTGATAAAATTGTATATACTTAGTTGACTCTCCCATCCTGGTCTTTGTAGAGATCACGTGTCCAATGATAGTAAAGTGTCCCTCTTACTACAGACTTTTTGATTTCTGTATTTTGGTATAACACTTTTTCACTGTTATTAATTATAACTTCAAAATGAAGAGACAAGAGGATGCCAAGCCAAATCAAATTCGTTTAAAAAAATAATAACTACAGCTAAAACCGAGGGTATTAACAGCTCAGTAGTCAGTACTTCGATACTGGCATGATTTATAACAAAGTATCTATAATTGTCTACAGAAAGTAAGGTTTCAACTCCCTCAGGCAAAATTAACCTAAAATGTATGGATTAGGGGTTTTTTAGATCCTTTTTGGTTTGAAGCTCTTCAAAGTATTCGGTCCTTACATATATTTGGCTTTCAAATATTCGCCTTTTGGCGTTCCTACTGAATGTCAATTCCAAAAGGCGCATCGGACGCATGACATTTACAACGTGGTGTTTTCATATTTTTCATTACATGTGACGCACAAGAACATGAAATACTACACAGAGAACTAAGGCTATAGCAACATGATTCAATTAAAAAAACAATAACAAACTCGCCGCAAGACTCGTTTATTACTGAAATTGAATAACTCAAATATATATCAAACGATGTTCAATTCTCATTTGTTTTGAACCCTATAATTATCGACCAAAAGGTATTATTTCTTGTCGATATTTGTGAGAAGAGTTTTAACTTTAAATATGTCGTGATACCCGATACCCAATTTTTCAACATTCAAAAAAGTATATATATGAGACTTGTTATTCAATCCTTAAGAAAGGTTGCCAATCAGTTCATCAATTCTATGCAATACTTTATTCTCAAATTTCTTACTATTTCATTCTAATATGATTTGACCAGGAAGAACATCTTCAAGAGCTATATCTGATAACTGGAGACGTTTAAGGAATGTAATTTAAATCCTCTTTTATGTTTAAACTAACAGGGGACATTATTCTTGTATCTGTATTCAGGATCTCTTTTCATCTTGGGTGTATGAAAATGACGAAATCACCAGGACATTTTAACATTCTACGTCGATGAAATACAGACAACACTATATCATACAGAACAATGCCAGAATTTGAAATTTTGGAAAAATACCACATAGAATTTATAAGGAGTGAAGTGAACTGAAAACTCGGGGTCAGATGTGCCATCTCACACAGCCAAGAAGACGCACTTACAAGGTCAGAAGGCCTAACTGAACATTTTTTTTATTCCCAGAATGGAGACTTGAAAACTGAAGCGTCCGGTATAGAGTGTGCAACGATGTTTGAACTTTAAGAACACTTGCGATATCTATTTGAACGTCTGTTGCAAGGCACAATCAGTGTCCTCTATCCCAGATGGAACCCATTACACGACTTCCGTTTGTGTTTAATGGTAGTTTGTTATCGTCTCAAACATGCATGCAACACTTGTCGTTAAATGTTATTCAACCAACAAAGAATCAATTAACAAAGTTGAAAACATTGGTCAGAAACTTTTCACTGTTTCCTTTATTTTGCTGTCTACGTAATTTATTTATTGAATGATACAGTATGTTATCAGATGGTCGTAGGGCACTATTACAATTGAAGATAGGTTTCAAGTTAACGTCATAGTCTTTATTTTTATTCATATCCCGAAAGCAATGAAAAAAGAGATTGTAAGTCGTTACTTTGAGGGTAGTAACGCGTTATTTCGATCAGACAATGTTAAGGAGAAGCTAAAGAATATAATGGGACTTTCAAACCCATAAGTCGTAAATAAACTGGCAATGTCATGGCAAAAAAAAATGAAAGACCAAAACATGTAAAAGACGAACAACAGTACACAAAACATAGAAAACTAAAGATTGAGAAAATCAAAACCCATCAAAAACTTAAGGTAATCTCAGGTTTTTTTGGGGGGTAAGCATATCCTGCTCCACATGTGGCACTCGTAGTGTTGCTAATTTTAATACAAACCCGGCGAGCAAGTTTCAAGAGGTTTTTCCTTGTCAGAACTATCATCCTGTTTGCACGACATTACTTTCCTTTGCTTGACTTGTCGTATTTCCTCCAGAGTGACTTTCTGATTTTTTGGTAATCTGTTTCATTATCCGACGTAGTTTGCTTTTGATTCACTGGTGTATTGTCAGAAGGGTAATTTTGATCCAAAAGTAGTTCGTTCCTGAAAGACAGCAGTTGGCTTTAAAAGAACAATTTGATATTGAAAGATTTATAGTATTTGGCAAATGTATTATTACAAAAACTTTGTGTAGGACTCGGATACTTCGGACGGTAACAAAAAAATAAATGCTGTTTGCGCCGCGAATATTTCAAGCATATTAAGGTCGTTGAACATGTTAATAAATTATGTTTTAGACGTTTGATGACAAAATAAAATACGATCATGCAAATCGTGGGAATTGTATAGTTTTCCTTATTCTAGGTATAAATGTAAATCATGTTTGTTTTTTTTTTTGGTATTGGGGATGTGTCGGATAGTTTATTTACAGTTTAAATCAATAAATTCTTAACTTTTTCCCCACCAATATTTGATTCCCGTACTTTACATCAAATATGATATCATTGAGGTACTTTGTAATTTACTAAAATGGAAAAATGCATACATATCAAATTCAAACATAAATGTATCATCCTGTTTTTAATGTGTCGGAATATTAGAACTTTTGTTTTACCCAAATTAGAAGTAGTTCTTTAAAGTTTGTACGCGTATGAGCTAACGAATTGAGTACTATTAAATAGAAAAAATGTTTTCTCTACGTGTTGCTAAGATTATTTTATTATTTTTGTCCTCCGCGGAACATTTTGTGGAGTAAGAAATACCGTCCGTTCAATCTTCCTAGCGCTCTCGCATGTACAATGTTTGCCAGATTAAAAAAACATAATCAGCAATGACTGTGCCGAAATTATTTTCAAGAGAGTTATACCTCTTAGAAACATAAATTATCAGAAAAATTGCATTACTAGCGCTCTCAAGTGTACAATTCTTGTCATTACTGGAAAATAACTTTCTACTGACGATTTCTACTCCAATTATTTTACTTTTCCAGCTAATGTTCGACAGAGATGTTGTTACTGGATTGGTTGAACAGTGCAACAGGTTATGTTGCTGAAACTGGCGAAGATGCCGAAACGAATGACAGTGACCGAAGACTGGTCCCCTGCCTATTGAACATAAATCCACTGGCGGGACTAACTCACAGACTGGTAGAGTGAATACAAACGAAACTTTCAGTATGGATTTTATTTTCACTTTAATGAACGGATGATATCAGTTCGAAAGGCTGACTTCGACTGAAGACTTAACTTCAGCCGAAATATTATAAAAACAGACAATGTTTCCAGGTTGCTACAGAATTTAAGATTACCCAATAATAGGGTTGACACAAACATAAGATTAACACTTTAGAGTAACAATGGACCGTAATTGAAAACGAATTAATGTCACTGTTATCATAAATGTCGTGGACAAGAACTGATTAAACAGATATTGCAAATAATTATCGATGTACGACATTAACTGATTAAATAGTTATCAAAGGTACCAGGATTATAATTTAGTACGCCAGACGCACGTTTCGTCTACATAAGACTCATCAGTGATGCTCATAAAATAATTATGAAATGAAATACAAAATGTAGTCGTGTAGCATATATAAACACAATCCCTTGCTTAGTTTTTCTCACAGTTTTAGATTCAAAAGAGACACATATGAAAGATCTTTAAGAATGCAAATCAACGAACATTGTCTGTTGAAATATAATGAAATTGTCTGAACGATTAAACAGAAACTATGAATAATATAAGAAACACGTCCAAATGTCCGAAATAAGAAATACATAAATTAGTCCGACTTTTTCCACGTTCACAAATGAATAAACATAAACAAATGTTACAATTTGTCTGTCGTGGTCTTTTATACAGTTTTGACATATTTTGGATAATTTGTTTAGCTCGACATTTTTTAAATATTTTGTCAGCGTTTTTTTGGATTTCAAAATATTAGTAACACAATTGCATTTTTACTTGTATGATATACTGTGGATTCATTTATTTTCGTGGGTACCAATTTTCGTGGATTGCGGAAAACTTGCATATTCGTGGATATTTAAATTCGTTGTTTGAGAAAAGTTTGCATACATTCCTATGGAAATTTTGTATTTCGTTCAACATTTAGATTCGTGGTTTCCCTGTTCCCACGAAATCCACGAAAATTGGTAACCAACGAATATAAATGAATCCACAGTACTTTTACCCATATCTGCCGTCTATGGTGGCAGGCCGGGACATCGATGGTTCTGGCCAGGTTGGGTTAAATTTGGCCCAGCAGTTTCAGAGGAAACGATTTTGGTAGAAGAAAACAACAGACGGCGGATGCAAGATCATCAGCAAAACTAACATGAACCTTCAAGCCAGGTGAGCTAATATGCCCAAAAAAAAGTTATGAATCTTATTTTGTAGTTTAATATCAGTAATGTCTCGGATGAGTTCGAAAATTAGTTCCGATTAAATATTGTTATAAGCGTTTGGAGAAATAATGATACTGATAGTATGGGAAATTGTTAGCGCTCTCATGTGAAATATTCTTGCCAGCTTATTATGATTCTTATATAGAAGTTTTATATCAGTAATGTCTCGGAAATTTTTGAAATGAATTGCCCATCACATGATGTTTTGAATTAGTTATGTCCTTTAGAAATATTAAACAAAATTTACAAATTGTTCTCAAGATAATTGTAAAAAAAGCAACGTTGTTTGTAGGTGTTAATTTAGATTGACAAAATATGTGCAACGCGAAGACACTGGAGATCTTTCTTTTTATTTTTTTTAGTCATTTTGAAGCTACTTATATTAGAATTGTCATTTTAATAATACATATTTTACTACACAAGTAAACATCAACTTATTGTGTTATGGTTTTTGTAAGTATGGGACCTTTTATGGTGAACCGTGTCAACAAATCAAAAACGCTTACGCCAATTTTCATGAAACTTTGATATTTGGTATATCTATTGACGTAACTCCCTGTTGTATTCATCAACAAACTTATTCTTAAAAATGGGCGATTTAAAAAATTTCTTACTATAACCCGAAATGCTTTGGACATTTAAATAAAAATGTTTTAAATAGTGATTATAAATGATCACATGAGTCCCCCTTTCGTTTTTTAAGGTAAAATTTTCTGAGATACATTTAACATAAAAATGTGTAGGATTTTTGGCATAAATCAATATACAAATGGCTGTGTTTTTCAAACCTCAGCTAAAAGTCTGAATCCATACTTGATACTAAATCCCTAACGGGAAGGATTGTGCCTGATATTCGTATGATGAAATCATAATCTTTTAATCAGTTTGATTGAAGTCTGGAGCTGGCATGTCAGTTAACTGCTAGTAGTCTGTTGTTATTTATGTATAATTGTCATTTTGTTTATTTTCTTTAGTTACATCTACTGACATCAGACTCGAACTTCTCTTGAATTGAATTTTAAATGTACGTATTGTTATGCATTTACTTTTCTACATTGGCTAGAGGTATAGGGGGAGGGTTGAGATCTCATAAACATGTTTAAACCTGCCGCATTTTTGCGCCTGTCCCAAGTCAGGAGCCTCTGGCCTTTGTTAGTCTTGTATTATTTTAATTTTAGTTTCTTGTGTACAATTTGGAAATTAGTATGGCGTTCATTATCACTGAACTAGTACATATTTGTTTAGGGGCCAGCTGAAGGACGCCTCCGGGTGCGGGAATTTATCGTTACATTGAAACCTGGTGGTGACCTTCTGTTGTTGTTTTTTCTATGGTCGGGTTGTTGTCTCTTTGATACATTCCCCATTTCCATTTTCAATTTTATTGTAGGTTTAAACAACATCACCCAAGAATGTATATCGGCTATGAAGTCGATCTCGGTAAAAAACAAAACTGGCCAGAAAATTGTGAATAAATTAGTCTTTTGACCTTGTTGACATTTGTTGTTATGTCATGTATTTGGAAAGATGTAATTCAAATGTATGTTCCAATGCGAATATAAATCATAAATTTATAAGAGCTTAATTGCCACCTCTTTTGTGTAAAGAAAATACAGTCTAACATGAAATTAAGCTCTAAACACCTAAAATTATTGTCTTGCGTATACTTTCCTGGGAATCGAAACCTTTCGGTGATGAAATATCTTTATTTCTTTGAAATAAGCACGTGTAAGGAAATGTTTTCAATTTGCTGTGATACCTCCCATAATCATATATATAACTTTAAAACGACAACTTAACAGTCACTTGAAGGTTTGTGCGAAAACTGTGCTTACAGAAACGAAAACTTAACAGTCACTTGAAGCGAAAACTGTGTTTTACAAATACGAAAACCTAGGAAGACGTGATTTGGAAACATGCTAACTATTTATAAGAAATTTTGAGATATCAAGATGACTATCTGTTTACATTTATCATATAACTGATATTAGGTAAGTAAAACATGACAAAACAGAAGTATTCATTTGGAATAGTACTTTCGCCTAAAGTAGATGAAATTTCCCATTTAAAAAAGAAACCAATTGTCCATTCGTTTTTGATGCGTTTTGTTTCCAAATTGATTTTCCTCTGAGTTCAGTATTTTTGTGATTTTACTTTTGAGTACAAATTGATATATTTAATCATTAATTTATAACTGATAGAAGTTAAGAACGCGAGTAAACACATCTGCACGTCAATAAAAGAGGTCATTCAAAGTTAAAAGACGGGTAGTTTGGGTGGTGGGTGTAAAAGAATTCAATTTAAAAGTTCATGTCGGTATTGGGAACTGTATTACCTTTGTTACACCTTCAGTGTTTTCCTTGACAAGACTATGACTGGAACAATTGCAAATTAATTTATAGTATGGTCAAATGGCCGCCCTCTGCATCAAGTTCACTGTCGAGCAAGTTGCAGAGACATAAAGATTATACACAACTGTACAATATAAAAAAGAAGATGTGGTATGATTGCCAATGAGACAACTATCCAAAAAAGACCAAACGACTCAAACATTAACAACTATAGGTAATCGTACGGCCTTCAACAATGAGCAAAGCCCATACCGCATAGTCAGCTATACAAGGCCCCGATAAAACAATCTAAAACAATTCAAACGAGAAAACTAACGGCCTCATTTATGTAAACAAAATGAACGAAAAACAAATATGTAACACATAAACAAACGAAATCCACTGAATTACAGGCTCCTGACTTGGAACAGGCACATACATATATAATGTGGCGGGAATGTTAGTTGAAATCTTCAATACACTTTTTATTTTGACATAAATCAATAGAAATAAATACAATCTTCTTTTGCGACTTTATAATACCAAACCAAACAATTGGATTCAATCAGAATGTATACAGTGCGGTTGCAAGAGTACACTTTAACATATTACAATTGAATAACCGGCGAAAACATTTTAATGTCAATATATTTGATTCGATTTATTATATTCCAGTTGAAATAATTGTTTCTTTTTAAAAGACATTGAAATGTATTACAAAATATAAATATGTTGTAAAAAAAAATATAAAATGATTAAAAGTTTTATCACGCTACAGTATGTGAGAATGTTATTTTGATAATGAGTAATTTCGCTAAGTTTTAGTAAATTGTAAGACCTTTTGTCAGATTTGAAAATGAGAATGTATCTTGTACGAATATTTAAATTGTCTGACCAAGCAAAATAGCCTTTTTGTGCTGATGCTGCGTAAAGAATTCACTACTCAATCATCAATCAGATTCGACTTAAAAATAAGGGGAAACAACACTAGACAACATGTTATACGTGAAACATCTTGTTTTGTTTATCAAAAATGATAATCCGATTGTATGATATTAGTAGGAACTATGTTAGTGTGTTTTAGTTTGAGAAAAGTTCTACCAGTTAACAATATCAGATTTTTTTTATCATTTAGTAGTTAAATATAAATCTTCACAGATAACGAAAATAGTGAAAAACAACGAAAAAAGTGCTATTTAAAATTGAAAAAAAAGGTTTGTCATGTTTTTTTCTTATTTTGTCATCAAGTAAAATTTGCAAAACACATTTAAAAATAATGTATGTTTGTTTAAGAATGAAGTAGGGATTTCTTTGCGGGATTTAAAGAGTTAAATAAAGCGGCCTTCATATGCGTTTCCAAACTTAAATGTTTTTAGCATAAATCACTAATTAATTTTGTTTTGTCTTAAAATGGCGATGTGTAGCTAATGTCGCTTTACAAATCATATTTTTGTTTCGAATCAGATTTTGGTTACCATTTAAATACTACGAGCGTGCGGACATGTAACAATCGCTCATAAAACGTGGGCCTTCGACTAAACAGTAAATTAAAAATGCAAATATATATTTGTTTAGGGGCTAGCTGAAGGACGCCTCCGGGTGCGGGAATTTCTCGCTACATTGAAGACCTGTTGGTGACCTTCTTCTGTTGTTTTTTCTATGGTCGGGTTGTTGTCTCGTTGACACATTCCCCATTTCCATTCTCAATTTTATATAATTAAACAGGAGCAATGAAAAAAATATCATATACATGTTTTTATTTCAGTAAGACTGCAAAAATAATATTACCAAAGTAAAATGAGTTCTAAACTATTAGTAGTAACTATTCAGTTTATTGTCGTTTTGTTGATATTTGTGGCAGTCAATGGTGTAACAACAAACTATACAGGTAAGATTTAAAAGACTTTTTTTACTATTTGGTCACTTTGACAAATTTCCCATTTTCATTCTCAATTTAATGGTCAAAAGATCTAAAAATAATTGAAAAGTAACGGTCGATGCATTCCATCAATGATGTCTTGCGTACAAAATTTTAATCCTAATATTTATGACGAGTTTATTCTCCATATAACGTGGAACACTGTTTAATGATGTTCGCTACTTTGTTTTAAAACATAAGCTATTTAAAAGACTGTTATACACTGATAGTATGTAAAAAGGATATCAAAATATGCTTGTTTTCGAGTTATAAGGCATGTAAAATTTGGATGGAAATAATTTTATCGAGTATTTTGATACATTTAACATTGAACCCTTTTTTCTTTCGAAAACAATGAAAATATATCAAGGATTTTATAAGATTTTCAATAACGGCTTTGTTTATTACTATACTATTTATATATATAATAAAAATATGAAAAGCCAAACCAGAATATCTGGCAAAAATGAAAAACAAGAGGAGCGAAAGTTATATTTCCAACGCAGATGCTAGTGGCGAAAGATTACCTCCTTTGTTAATACTGCAGCAATACTACTTCGTCTATTGGTTGACTTCAAATCCTAGTATCCATATAATAATGATAATATTCGAACCGAACGTATAATTCCGATTTATTTCACTACTTCAACAATGCAGAAATTATGTTATCTTCAATTTTAATATATGCAACAAAATCTCTTTTTAGCTAGCTCTTAGTCAACATGTTTTAACCAAGGGTGTTGTTTTACAGCGTTAACACAGACCGGATTTAAAATCAAATGATTTTCAATCTTTTTTTATTGAATGATAGAAACACAAATAATATCGGGTATCTATCCATGACACAATATCAGTAAATGGACAACAAAAACCTACAAAAAGCTATCAAGTACGTTTTAGAATCAGTATTGAAAAAGTATTTGTTTAAAAAGAATAGCAAGAGCTAAAGTCAACATGATAATGCATATCTGGTTGCAGTACCTACAAGGATATATTTATGTTTCGTAAAAGGATGACTGCTATCAGATTGTGTTTTCATTTGTTACTTGAAACAGGCATCAATCAGAAGATAGTCTTGTTATTTCTCTTTTGTTACAGAAAACTAGTTTGTTCCTTGTCATCATCATATTTGAAAGAACTAAGTAATTTAGTACATGCACACTGCACAACAGAGGCATATTATGTGATAAGTGGAAGAGATCTTTCGAAATTATTCAAATAGATACAGGAAGATGTGGTATAAGTGTCAATGAGACAACTCTCCATTCAAATCAAAATTTATAAAAGAAAACCATTATAGGTCAAGGTACGGTCGTCAAGATGGAGCCTTGGCTCACACCGAACAGAAAGCTATAATGGGTCCCCCAAAAAAATAATAATGAAAAACCATTCAAACGTCAAAATCAACGGTCTAATCAATATAAAAAAAAAGAGAAACGAGAACCACTGATGAATCACATCAACAAACGACAACTACTGAACATCAGATTCCTGACTTAGGACAGGTGCAAACTATTGCAAGTTCATATTGTTGATTTTAAATGAATGACTTTAATTATTAATGATTGCTCGAAATTATCTATTTTTATTTTCCATTTATTTTTATTATTCATTTTTTTTTGTGCTGATTGGATTTATGCAGTATCGATCGACACACTCGTTAATGTCTGTCTAGTGTTTTGATTATTTGATAATTCAACTCGTCATGAGATATACACGAAATAATGCTCTAAAAAATTTGGTCGGGAGTTGAAAAATTGATACAAATGAATGCAGTTTGTATTTATCCTTTTTGTTTTACACTTTTTTACCATTCAATCTTTCAACAAGAGTCGGTCCTATAGTGAACTTTAGACCCTAAGCTTTCATTTAAAACCAAAACTACACAACTAGTTCGCCTGTTGACAATAATACACTAGTGGTTCTATACCTTTAAGCAATCTCACTATGGGTTAAACGACCGATCACGTTCTGGTTTTTTTCACGATGTTATAATAATGTGTAATATGTAAACGAAACGAATTTCTGACCGTTAAGACTGGTATCATTGATGTTTTATTTCAGGAGCATTTTGTAAAGTAGCCTTTGAAGACGAGAAAGATGGTCAAAGTAGAGTCAATACATCTGCGAAACTTTTACATATTACACTGGACTTTAAAAACACGACGACCATGTTAGTTCTACAAGATACCATTACTCTATATAATCCACACGAATGGATTATAACATCGGGGACATATGGAAGTGGATTGTTACAATTAAGATCTATCTATGAAATCCTTTCATTAAAATCATTAAGTGTGCACACAAGAAGAAACAACATTAAATTAAAACAATTTCCCCATGACTGCTTGCAAGGAATGAACGCATCAGAATTCGAATTAATTATACGGATGTTCTTGCTTCAACATATTGGTACAAATGAAGAGGTCTGCAATATCCATATCCTGGACGACTCCGGATTTGCGGAATTCGATCATGAATGCTGTTCTTTAGGTGCGGACACGGTTGAGTGCTATGTCGTTAGGAAGAATTTACCGATGCGAATGATTGACATTTGCTCTTATATAGTTGTCGTTCTCGTTATCCTGTACTGTCCCCTTCTGATACCGTCTTCTTTATACAAAAGAAAGCTAGAGTTCATCCATCGTCTAGCTGAACCATTGAGAATTAGATGTAAAAAGACGGGAACTGACCTTACGTGGAGACAGAATGGTTTAAGAAGTCTTGTGTATCTGGCAAGATTTGTTAAAAATAAACCAGAGGAAGACGAAGATAAGATTGTCTCAGAATATACATTCGGGAAATATTTTCAAAGTACTTTGGAGAAAATGTCTCGTAATGGGTTTTACGAAATTGTCATAAGTCAATTGCATTTCAAGGTAAAACACAGAGAGATAATTTCCGAAAGTAAAATTGAAACTGGATTATTACACATTTGTTATAATTTATTCATCAAATGTGGACGAAGAAAGAAATATGATAGAAATATTTGGATTAAGAAAAATCCATATAACTGTTGCTATCGAAATGTACTCGGTTGTTTTAGGCCGTTCGGAAAGGAATACCCTTGGTACAAATGCTTACGCGTCTTTATGCATATCGTTCTCGCGGCAGTTGTCTGCTCCCCATGGGTGTTCCGAATATGTGTCTATTACCTCTACGAATATTCACTAAGAAATGAACGTCTTAAAGCGGCAGAAAAGAGGAATTTGAAGTTAAGACTACACGAAAATTTGATGTTCTATCTTACACCTATTCACGTACTATTTATAGCTTGCTATGTCATACTGGCGTTAGAATGGATTTCCTTCAGATTTATGAGTAAAAATGTCAAATATTTGACAAAGGAGATGTTGCAAATATGCTTTCATGGAATGAATGACTCAGCAAAAATGAAAAAGGTTTTCTTTTGGGCAATCAATACGCTGAGTATCCCAATTAAAAGCTGTGGTATTTTCGGATTTTTTCTAGGCGTGATATTTTGGCCAATCACATTGCCATACGTTGTAATTGTCGTCTGCTATCACATATTCCCCACAATCAGACTATGTGTTTCGTTGTTTTGGATAATCGTATTCGATACCATTCCGGATTTTCGATCTTGCAGCGTCAGCATAAAACAACACCGGTTCCCACTGTTAACATTCTTTACAGATCCGATTCAGAACACATTTGATATAGGATATATTGAATATCGTAAAAGTCGAGGGAAAATCATAAGATTCGTACAAATACTGTTCTCCATTTTAGCAGTTTGCTCTATTGGTTTAATAACGATAGAGTGCGTAGTTTTCCTAATCGATGTTGCGGTGTATACAATGATTGGCCTTATTTTAAACTCATCCCATGCGATGCAATTAGTTTCTGCCTTTTCTATCGCCTGGTTTTACTTCCAAAAATGCTTTGAAGGGAATAGTGGTATATATTTGAAATATACGAAGGTGATTTTGCGCATATTACAAAACGAAAACAAAGACGAGTTACAACTGGTGGCTGATCTTGATTCTACCCACCAGACTAATACAGCATTCCTGGTCAAACATGCTAAATGCAATGCGGAATTTTTCGTCAATAATAATAGAAAGCCCATGTTGACAACGAAAGGCGTAGTATTACTTCTGGATAAGTATGACAACCTATATATAGAACGAGCATTTTTCCGGAAGGCTTGTCAGATTGATCACCCATCCTGTCCGGGTCCGGTGCATGAACAGATTATGAAATCATTCCGACGTTTTATGTCCATAGTTATGTTCCTGATCTTTGTGACGCTTATAGTGCTGGCATTTGGTGAAACATACAGCATTTCTATTTCAAACCAGCTCCTAGCCACCATTGCTGGTGGCTTCGTGCCATGGGTCCTAATGAAATCTGACATTTTGTTTAAAAATCCAGTTGAACCTGATTTTGATCAGTTATCCGAAAACATTTGTTTTCAATCAAGACTTAAAGAAAAGATAAACAACGACGAGGAAACATGGCGGATTTCCGATATGGAAGTAGAAAGTATAAGAGAAATACAAGCCACTGACAAAATCGACTTAATCGTTAAAATACCACAGTCTGGTATGCGAACTGCGCTTTAGCAAATTGTTAACTCTTTCGCTACTTAAATTTAGCTATTTATAATTTAACATTATCCATAGGTTTTGATGATTCAGACATGACTTGCAGACAAGCTTTTTCTTGATGTTTGTTCTTAAAGATAAAAAAAAGATGGTCCAATTTCCCTTACAAATTTTTTTCTCAACAACTAAGTATAAACTTCTCAATCACATTTTGAAAGCGTATGGTGTTAAAGAGGATACTACCAGCTGAAAACTTTTAGTATTTTTGATTATGTTGGTTTTTTCAAATGTGTATGCTGCTATTATTTATTTATATTTCTAGTAAGCTTGCAACAGACATACAATAAAGTATATAACAAACACGTTGTTATTTTAGTATGTTTTATGATTATAATAATTGTGTTTTTTTACGTTTTGTTAGACTTTCGAAGTCCTTTCGTTTCAACGTAGTGCCATTAAAATGTTGTCCTTTAACCTTTGCTTTTCATAAATTCATGACATATTGTTTAAAAACTCATATCAAATCCTTAATATTTTTATCAAATGCTTTGAATATAAAACTTCCAACGTTAGATTTATGAAAATGCAGGAGATATCAACTTTAAAAGACTGCTCTTTCTAGAAACAAGGACGCAACAATGTAAACAACAGGATGCAGAATTCAAGAAATGAAAATAACACTTTGTAATTTAAGCGCTTTTCTGGATTTATCATCACCAGTAACGCTCGACGCCAAATGTTTAAAAGACAATGGATGTATAGGTACCAGAACAAGAGTAGAGTAGAGTATTACAAGAACCTAACAATTGTTTCACTCCAATGATACAATATGATTTGAATATAATAGGATTGTCTTTTGTCTATCTATCAATTATACTTCTATAATATCTTAAAGTATGGTTTGTCTAATGGTATGCTTTAAGATCAAGTCTGTGATAGAGTACAATTTAAACACATTTACCTTCAGCTGTTAAAAATGTCTCATTGTTATTTATAAACGTTATGTACATTATGGTTTTGAAATAGTGTTCACAGCTTTTCACAGGGAAAGTTGTAAATCAGGAAGTTGTGTAATGGACAAAGAAGAGTCATTACTTTGTTCTAGTTGGTTTACTTAAAAACTCCTGATAAACTACCAGCTTTTGTCCCTTCACGATAGTCAATTTTTTTATTTCAACAACAAAACATGGTGTAATTCTCTGATCTGTTGATCCTCGGTCATACTGTGAAATAAGGATGTTAACATTGTCTTCAAAAGATTATTCATTAAATTTCTGCTTTGTATTTCTTGTTAAAACATCGGCCTAGATTTGCTGGTCAGACAATGCACGTTTTCTTACACGTATGATTGAGGTTTAGTTTTCCTCTGATACAACTAGTACTTCAATACTAGTTAATCAAGTTTTACTATCAACCACATAATCGTTAGGTTTTCTTTCTGATTTTACCGATTCAACATCTATGATTTCATTCGTGTTTTCAATTTATTTGTTCTCCTTTGGTACTTCTTTGAACACTTTCTCCAAATCTTCCTCATTTTTAAGATTTGGAAAAGGTTCCCATGACAAAGAAGATAGTGACAAACATATCTTTGGGTCAGAACCAAACAGAACATGATGAGGCGATTGATCAATTATTCCCTGATCAATTTTTCGGAAATTGTACAAAGCGCAAACCTCCAAACCACTCGTGTGTCATTATCATCATCAATTATATAATAGAAGCCTTTTACTTTTGTTACTCATGTATGTTTGTTTAATTTTTTGTTCATTTTTATGTTTTGGAGTTTATTGTGAAGTCCATTTTCGCTGAAAAACTGCGTTTTTGTTAAGGGACAAACTGAAGCCCTCCTCCTAGTGAGTGATTTTCTCGATGTGTTGAAGCACCATTTAGGGTATTGGACTGTAGTTCGCTCTTTGATCTTGGTTGTCTCTTTGACACACTTTCCGTTTCCATTCTCAATTCTATTTGTATTTACTGTGATCATTCAGAGTAATGATGGTAGTTTAATGCGACATAGTGCCTGCAATCTTCTAAATGCAATCATGCACGACATAATAATCGGATTTCTAAATTATAAAATAACACATAACAAACAAATTTCTTTTAAACTTCTGTATTTGGTCTTTTGAAGCTTGAAAAAAACAAGATTGATCCTTTTATGATATGAGATAGATGGGTTTGTTTTAACATTCGGTTATGGGTTCAGACCTCTTTCTTTACTTTAAAAGCAACAAACTTTACCCTATTGTCACCGGGGAAATAAGAGTGACTTCTAGGTTGTGCAACAAGAGCCTGCCTGAATGGCCTCTTGTTACGGAAACTGTGTGATGCACCTGATCACACAATGAACGATTGTTGTGAATAGCAATGAGAACTCTGGAGACTGGAACTCTGGTGAAAAACTAACTACTGAGACTCTGGAACTAGCGAAGAATAAACCAATAATTCAGCATGGAATACTAATACTTTTATTATACAGATGGACTGTGTTCAGTGTAAAGTCCTGAGTCCAAATCTTGCTTATAAAAATTATAAACAAGTATTTATACACAATTGAAATGACAAGTATAGACATAACATATAACAATTAATTTGAGTGATATTGTTCACTGACAAAGATTAAACTATTTTTAGAACTTGAAGAATAGATAATCTGATTATGACAATTAAGAACATACATTAAGAATAAGGTAAAATGTCACTAATTACCTAACAGATTGAAACATGTCACTCAATGTCCAAACTAAGAATTAACTTGCATATCAAAGCATGTTGATTTTAAGTCCTGGATACGAAATGTAAATAAAAATGAAATTATAAAATATAATGAATAATAAAACACAGATAATTAATGTCTAAAATATCAAAATTGAGAATTAAATATTAATGTCCTAAATATTAAACGAAGTTGCTTTTTCCACTGTCACATATGCCTCTCCTCCCAATTAAGTCCGTCCTCGGACTTAGCACTATCTGAATCGGCCTCCTCTGCGGTTGTTATAGTGTCTGTTGTTGTTATTGGGACGCTGTTGGTTTTGACGGGATACAACATGGAGTTCGTGGTTAAGGTCCTGAAGTTGAAAAGTCAATTGAGAAATCGAGTCCGCCTGAAAATTTACCTTTGAACATAGGTCTGCTTTTTCTTTTTCTAACGCTTGTTTTTCATTTTTCAATGATTGGATTTCATCCGAAAATTCGGTCGAACGCATATAGTAAAGATCTTGCACCATTTTAACAGTCCCGTCTTTTTCGATTACTTGGTCCTTTAATTCTTGAATTTGATCCACATATTCCTGTACGTTTATGCGCGAAGCACTTTCTTCTTTCTGTTGACGCAGGTTTTCAAGTTCTTGCTTGAATTGGTCTCTTTCTGATACGATGATTTGCTGATTCTTTAATTGAATTTTGAGTGCCTCGATGCACTTTTGCTGTTCTATATTTGTATTCTTTTCCTTGAAAATTTTCTGCTTCACGCTTTTTAATTCTGTTTTGAGCACATTTGAAATATCCAAATATTGAATGAACGGTGAATTACGCATACCAAAGAATGGTAACGCACGGATAATATTTTTACACTGAATATAGCTGTTTATCCTAGCTGTATCGCGCTCTTTCTGTTTTCTGATTTTCAAACTAACTGATTTACTTTTGCTGTCCTTTGTAACTTTAGAAAAACACTTACTAGAATAATGTCCGAATTTTCCGCACGAATAACATCTCTGATTGATAGAGTTACAAATATAATGTTTGTGAAATTTGCCACACCTTCCACATGCTGGACTATAACCTGACTGGATGTTCCATGGTCTCCATTGTGGTCGGAAGCTGTACTCCATCACTGAATATTGTCTTCGCTATTTATCTTGGGAACTCGCTTGGCTGCTTGAGGTCTCTGGATCGTGTGCTGGGCATAGAAGTCAGCACGCCGTCGTCGTCCACCAATCTGTCACCGGGGAAACTGAGTGACTGCTGAGGTCGTGTAACAAGAGCCTGACTGAATGGCCTCTTGTTACTGAAACTGTGTGATGCACCTGATCACACAACGAACGATTGCTGTGAATAGCAATGAGAATTCTGACACTGAAACTCTGGTGAAAACTGACTACCGAGACTCTGGAACTAGCGATAAATAAACCAATAATTCAGCATGGAATACTAATACTTTTATTACACAGATGGACTGTGTTCAGTGTAAAGTCCTGAGTCCAAATCTTGCTTATAAAAATTATAAACAAGTATTTATACACAATTGAAATGACAAGTATAGACATAACATATAACAATTAATTTGAGTGATATTGTTCACTGACAAAGATTAAACTATTTTTAGAACTTGAAGAATAGATATTAAATGATAATCTGATTATGACAATTAAGAACATACATTAAGAATAAGGTAAAATGTCACTAATTACCTAACAGATTGAAACATGTCACTCAATGTCCAAACTAAGAATTAACTTGCATATCAAAGCATGTTGATTTTAAGTCCTGGATACGAAATATAAATAGAAATGAAATTATAAAATATAATGAATAATAAAACACAGATAATTAATGTCTAAAATATCAAAATTGAGAATTAAATATTAATGTCCTAAATATTAAACGAAGTTGCTTTTTCCACTGTCACATATGGTGGAGATGCCGGGGAAATAAGAGTGACTTCTAGGTTGTGCAACAAGAGCCTGACTGAATGGCCTCTTGTTACGGAAACTGTGTGATGCACCTGATCACACAATGAACGATTGTTGTGAATAGCAATGAGAACTCTGGAGACTGGAACTCTGGTGAAAAACTAACTACTGAGACTCTGGAACTAGCGAAGAATAAACCAATAATTCAGCATGGAATACTAATACTTTTATTATACAGATGGACTGTGTTCAGTGTAAAGTCCTGAGTCCAAATCTTGCTTATAAAAATTATAAACCAGTATTTATACACAATTGAAAAGACAAGTATAGACATAACATATAACAATTAAATTGAGTGATATTGTTCACTGACAAAGATTAAACTATTTTTAGAACTTGAAGAATAGATATTAAATGATAATCTGATTATGACAATTAAGAACATACATTAAGAATAAGGTAAAATGTCACTAATTACCTAACAGATTGAAACATGTCACTCAATGTCCAAACTAAGAATTAACTTGCATATCAAAGCATGTTGATTTTAAGTCCTGGATACGAAATATAAATAGAAATGAAATTATAAAATATAATGAATAATAAAACACAGATAATTAATGTCTAAAATATCAAAATTGAGAATTAAATATTAATGTCCTAAATATTAAACGAAGTTGCTTTTTCCACTGTCACACTATCCTCCGTTTGTTTGAGCTTTTCAATATTAGTAACCTGAAAAAAATCTTACTTCTTAAGCAAGTATCTGTCTTGGTCACTCTTTGTCAATGCCATTTTTGTAATTTTGATTTTATATATCAATTCATGCAATGTGTCCTTCGTGTAAAGATAGTTGTTCTTTGATATGTTATTCTTAGCAAATTATATTACTTCTTATCAGAATGAATCATGTCAATCAACAATAATAGCAATTTTATTAAACACTATTAGGTTCATTTTTGCAAATTACCATTCGAAAGTTAAGAGTAGTTCAATTTTGATATCAAGTGAAAATATATATGACTTTAGGAGTTGCATTGATCTTACATGACTGGGCAAGGCTGTCTTTTATTCATAAAAGTCCTTAACAATTTGGTTATCCGTACCCTAGATCCTATTTAATTGCCAACCACTTAATTTAAATTGTTGTACATGATCTTCAGTTCACTCCAATGATTATATATTTTTATGGAAAAAATAAAGATAAAATCAGTAGCGATGTCATGTCAACAGTATTTACTGTCATAAAAAGAATAGGTATAGTTTACATTGTTATATTTCAATGCCCTCTGTATAGTCATGTAAAAAAATATCCTGGTAATTTGATGTTATTCACTACCGAAAACATACCGCCTTTTTTACTTAAAAAATTTCCAAGAATTGTAAAACCTTCAGCGTTTCATAACACGGAAATTTTGCCCTCTTGCGATCATGTTGTTATATATATGATGTTGATACAAAATGAGTCATTTTAGAACTTGTTGGAATGCTCCTTTTGTCTGGTATGATGAAATACAACACTTATTTTTTTGTCACATTCTATGTATATTCTTTTTTAAGTTGACTTGTAAAGTAGAGAACAATTTGACAGGTATAGTTAGGTAGCTCGTTATGATATTTTACTTGTTTGGCTCCAAATGGCTTAAGTAGTGTTGATTATACCTTAATAAGTGAAAGTCTGCTATCTGCAGTTCTTTATCTTATTGCTCTTTAAGATATTTAAAACTATTTGTCATTATATATGTATGCTCAAAATAAAATGCAAAAAGTTTAAGTCATTAAAAACGATCGGATCCAATCTTAAATATGAAAAATGTCACTTTTCAGATGTTTTTTTTGTCAACAATGAAAGTGGCCTGCATCTGTGTTCATCCTACACCTTTATATATTTCATATATTATCATAAAATACAACTTACATTTCAATATTAAGGATGAACACGAATGCGGCCACTTTCGTTTTACACGAAAACCGTTTAAAATTAAACTAAAACGCTAGAATTGTGAAGATTTCAGTAATTTAGCACGACTTAATGGTGCTAGTACCCGATATATGTGCATTGTATTGTCAAAAACAGCCCATATTTATGTAGCAGAATCATATTACTGTCCAATAAATAACTAAAAGTTTACATTTTAATAATTTTGTAAAACTGCTATATTTTGGGGCCAAAAAGGGGTCTTTCTGGACCTACTCCTTTAGAGAACAAGTCCGAATTTTCATCACTAGACACTTATCAACATTGTGTGTATCACTGTTGTCTGAATTACATTCTTCTGTACTTATAGTTTTATTTAAATTATAATCTTTAATATCCACCAAGTTACATTTGTTTTTATCTTTATTTAAATTGTCAACTTCTATTATATTATTTACACATTCCAATAACCGAGGGGATTTATCTAAATCGGATGTACACAAATCAATATTTATATTCTCAGCTGATGATTGCCTTTCATCTGTTGTTGAGGTGCCAATCGGAGTTGGTCGTAAACGAAATTTTGAAATGTCTTGTAAAGTTCTTGTACATAAATAAGAAGCTCCACGTTCTTTTCTTTTGCAATGCCTTAATTTAAACATATTTTATGCAGACATATTTGAAATAAAAGGTTCTTGTAAAGCAGATTAGAGAGCGAAGATCAACATAACAATACATTTACGAAATGTTGTCTGTGACAAATTCCCCATTTCCATTCGCAATTTTATTTACCAATTAAAACATACTAAGGGAAATAACTCAATTGTATATAACTTAAGTTGTATCTGACAACACTTTGTTTCTATTCTTTTGTTATGAGAAAAGTTTAAAGATTAACTTACTCAACAATAGTTAAATTAAATTGTACTCAGAAACTATAAGCCGGAAAAGGTCTAGCAAGATTTGATGTGCAAATTACAAAACTCATGAAAATATGGCAAATGACTTCTTGTTCAATTTTTACCAAGTATTTTGTAGCTTTAATAATAGATAAGTAGAGAGCAAAATCAGTCCACGGTTAGAATTATTATCAAGTCAACATCTGATTAAAATAAATCAACGCTCTGAAATCGTTATCAATTACTTTTTTTTTCATTCCGTCATTTCTATATTGTATTATCAATGATATATCATATGTTTAACTGATGCTTCTGTATTTACAACCCGGAGAGCGTGTAAGTCTCTTTGAAGGAATTTGTAGGCGTTATTACCCTAAAATGGAAATGTTTACTTATGTATTTGCATTTTTGGAAACTTTCTCAAAAAGTGAAAACAAAAAAAATGCACATCAGATCTTGACGTTATCAGCAAATATAACCAAATACAAAACAAGGTAAAATTATTTTTCAAAATGATTCGTTGTCTCTTTATTTTAGCGACTCGGGCTATTAAGTATTATCTTAATTTAATTTTATGAAATATCTTAATCGATCATCATGCAGAATGTTCTGCGTTTCAATATCGATCGAAAGAAGGTGATTAGTTTGCCCTTGACGAGCCGCCAAGGTTAAAGGATGCAATTATCTACAGACGTGCTAAATAGAATCGACAGATCATATGATAAGTATTTTCATCTCTCATTAATAAATGTTCAGCTCGCAGCAATACTGTGGCATTAAACGCGGGTGTTTTTTTTTAATGGATACACTGCACTATAGCAATACCGGACGACTATATCAATAGCTCGCAATAACTCGGCAGCTCTTTCCATTGTAGGTCTTCGTATGTTTTTCTCAAATTTGCTTACACTTTAGTTTCTATGGGATATACTTAAACTATTTGGTGTTACGATGATTGGCAATTAAAGTTTTGAGTATCAAGATACACATAACTAGACGATCAATTGAGAATGAAAATGTAGAATGTGCCAAAGAGACAAAGACCCGAACAAAGTGCAACAAACAGTCTCTGGTGAATAGTGATCTTATCGGCCATTATACCACATTTCCTTATAATTGTGCAGAAACCTCTTGACAATTTTTATTTTTCCTAGTTTATCAGGCATTTTTGGGTGTTTTTTTATGCGATTTCAATTTTCGTTATTAATCTGAAAATCAGATAGCATAAAGTTCAATTGTGAAAGCCCTATCCGAGAACGAAAGTCAACTTTATATTGAAAAAAAAACTTTTGCAATTACTTGATTTAAAATGAAAACTTAAGCAAATAGAACAAATTCCGATAGCATAAACCCATTAGTTGACTTAGTATTATTTATTTATACCAATCTTTATGAGGTATTTAAGAACAAATACAGAACTGCAATAGTTTACACTTTGGTTACATCATTTCTAGACAAATTAATCGCTGTGAATCATTACCTTAGACATTACATTCGTTTTGTCTTGTCTCTGATATATGTAATATAATAATTTTCTGTAATTGTATCTTACATTAATTTGTAGGATCCTTTACTATAGATAATTTAGCTGATCTGTAAAAATAACATCTCCATGCCTTATATATCATGTACTGTATTACGCCGCTAGATTATAAAACTGACGTGGAAAGGTAACACATGGCCAGCGAAAGCTTCATTTTTATGAAGCCCAGGTGGTCGTGTGATCTAGCGGGACGGCTACAGTGCAGGCGATTTTGTGTCACGATATTGCAGTAGCATGGGTTCGAATCCCGGCGAGGGAAGAACAAAAATTTTGCAAAAGCAAATTTACAGGTCTAACATTGTTGGGTTGATGTTTAGACGAGTTGTATACGGCGAGGGAAGAACAAAAAAATTGCGAAAGCAAATTAACAGGTCTAACATTGTTGGGTTGATGTTTAGACGAGTTGTATATAATCGTCTAAACATCAACCCAACAATGTTAGACCTGTGCTTTCGCAAATTTGTTGTTCTTCCCTCGCCGGGATTCGAACCCATGCTACTGCGATATCGTGACACCAAATCGCCTGCACTGCAGTCGTCCCGCTAGTATATACAAGTCTAAATTGAAAACTACGTTCAAACCTATGATTGCGTTGGATAAAAACCGCAATTTTTATACGTGTGCATGTAAAACAACATTTTCCAAAAGACCAAAACAGTGAAAAAGTATATTAAAACAAAATGCATTTGACTAACAGGTCGAACAACTGATGTTCTTTAACCCTGCTGACTGCCATTGGCGATTGCCAAATAAAATTGATCACGAGATGTAACAAAATGGATCTTAATATATAAATATATTAAGTAGTACTTGCAAGAACATATTGAACAGTGTACTTTAGCGTGTGTGCCTGTATCATGTTATGGTGAGTTAGGTTCCTTGTCCAAATTTGCTTCAGTGTCTAAAAATATCCTAAATGTCGAAATAAAACTCATTGAACTGATTTTCTTTTTTCAAATAAAAATATATATTAGATGCATGTCTTTTTTGCCAGTTCCTTTAGCAAAACAATTTGATCATTTATATACAAACAGACAAATAAAAGTACAAAAGACACACCATTGAAAACTAATGACTAAGCAACGCGAAACTCACCAAAAAATGAGGGTGATCCCATTTGCTCCGGAAGGCTAAACTCGTTAAAAAAGGAGAAATGTGATAGTTTAATGTAAACATGGTTTTCACTGTTAGAAGAAAAATAAGACTGTTTCTGGTAGAAATCACACAAGCATTGAATAATAAAGTAATTAAATAACTCGATGCTAATTTGTTCTGAATACTATGAAGTAGTTCCCACTGGACGATAACCAAAAATATTCAATAAATTAGGTATTCTGTTATTATATTACATATATGCTGAAAATTCATTTCACTTCAAAATATCGTTCCCTAATCTTCTGTTTCATAATCGAACCATTGCAAAATGTTTTGTTTTGAAACATTTGCAACTGGACGTCGAGAAATCGGCTAGATATTAATATTTTTTTCAAATCAATTGAAAGTTGTATTGTCATATAAACTTTACAGTTTTTGACATATAACAACAACAAAAACAAATAAAGACAACAACTAAGTAACTCAATATATATATATATACAAATTCAGGTAAATATTAAAGGTCCCCTGTAAAGGGATCAGTACCTTGTCAATTACATTTCCGATTGCGTACCCTTTTTTGAATGGTACTGTGGTTTTAAAGGCAGTTCTAACCTTCAACTTGTCAACTAACTTCGAAGAACCTGATTTATTGATTTTTTACGATAAATTGCCGTCCTGAAATGAATGAAATATTTGTGACTGGAATTGTTAACAAACAAATCTCAATAAATTACCGATAAATAGGTGGACAAAAGGTGATCCGTACATTAGTTAGTCATAAACACAGAAATGTATATAACGTATATTAGATTCACGTGTATCAGAGGGCTCATGATGAACCAATTTGATTTGTTAGCATGCTAGTCTATTCGTTTACACACTTTGTCATGTCGGTGCCTTGTATAACTTAACTATAGTTGCCTACATCCTTTACATTTGGTCTCTGGAGGATAGTTGTCTATTTGACCATCATTCCGCAACTCTGTATTAGTTTAAAGGCATATCCTGACGTTCTCATTTTTCTTACTAATAGACCAATCTTGCATTGTCACAGCATCACTAAGAGAATGATAATTCACTTCCTATTGGAAAATGTTGTATACTCCAATTAAAAAATGTAATTGGCATGGATCGATACATTTGGAATATAAAACAAATTCCGATAACAATAACGACATCTCATAAACCCATTAATTGACTAAGTATTGTTCATCACTTCTAAACTTTCTGAGAAACTTCTGACTTCAGACAAAGACAGATTTGCAATATTTTACCCTTTGGCAACATCTATTCAAGACAATGTAATCACTGATATCTGCTTCCTTTAGCTTTATAAACATTATTGCTTTAGATATGATATTTGATTGTTATTGTCTTAAGAAGATATTTATTAAGTAGTATTTGCGAAAACATTTGTACAGCCAGGCTTTCTTATCAGACTCAATGAAGAAATAAAAAAAAGCTTTGTACTGTTGCATTCTCTTTAAATTAATATATATATATCATACATAAATCCGATTGTATTCAGCTCGCATACCACAACTCCTGCAAGTAGCATGAGAAGAACATCTAAGTGCAAATGCTCATCTAATTCCATTTGGTTTACATAGTTTACTATGACTACAAACAATGGCGTATTTGCTGCATCTCATTTAAGTGTTTGTAGGTGACCTGTAACAGGGGCCATATATGTTCCTGTCGACTATATCCTTTTCCAATGTCAACTAAACTTTACAGCTTTTTTATCAAGTTTGTCCCATTCATCCAAACATAGCTAAAGTAACGTTTTGTTAAATTTGCAAAAATATGTATGCAATATTTGTCACTGGGTTATCGTGTTGGTTACACTTTGAAATGATACTTTAGTAACCTTTTGTTCTACAAGCAGTTTTAGCACCCATGTACATAATATTCTGAATACTTTATACCCTATATATATTTTTTCTTGATGCGAAGAGTCAATTAATATCTTCGCATTCAAATAAAATTGAGAATTGAAACGGGGAAAATGTCAACGAGGCAACAATCCGACCAAAGAGCAGAAAAAAGCCGAAGGCCACTAAGCGAGAAAATCCCGAACTCGAAGATTGGCTTTTGTCGGCCCCTGGGTTATGTCCTTTTTGTTGACATGTCAGGTCTTCATGTGTTGTATTACATTGACATTGGCTTCTCACAAGTTTGGGTTGGGACGGTGAAGGTTAATCTGTAAAAGCAACCAACTCAGACGCATACTTGTTTTATAAAGTGTTTCTTTCATATGCTGTGGATTCATTTAAGTTCGTGGATTGAGGAAAACTTACATGTTGGTGGATTTTTAGTGTCTGCGGAATTCTACATAAAATCTGATAGGAAATTTTTACAGTTAATTTTGCGGTTTACCTTTACCCTCGAAATCATCAAAAATTGGTTTCCAACGAATATCAAAGAATTCCTAGTTGTGTTTTAGCAGAAGTAACATAATTAAAAGGCAATAATAAAACAGAAATAAAATACAAAATACAAAATTTAATAACAATAAATAAACAAAACTTATAAATATTGATGATCAACTTCTACGATTTATACACATTTAAAAACATTTATAATTGCAATCTATTGCAATTTCAAATACATAATTATGATTATATTGCTGGCAAGATAGTTACATTTGTTGGTTGCCAAAAAGTGATAATCATTCCCGCTGATATTTCGTATGGCAATATTACATTATCATGTTGCAAAAATAATCGTTTCAGATTCTAATGGTTGCTGGGTAATATTTTCGAAAGCATGAATCGAAACTTTGCTACTGCGCATGCCTTACACTCTAAACATAATGATTAGAATAATAGCGTAACGGTATTTTAATCTTGATGTACTTGTTCAAAATTACCCATTTTCCTTCTGATTCTGAAAAGGCGAAACCATATATATAAAAATTCAACCACGAAATATATTCAAAATCAGAAAGCCCACCATCAAATATGTTACCTGCACACGATTTGTTTTCAGCAACGCAATGATGACAAAACTAATGAAAAAGTCTGTCTCTAGATAGAAAGAAATTAAACTAAACATTATGTACATTTTGTATACACGTCCTATCTAGGAGCACCACAATGAGATGAATGTCAAATTTTAAATTTCCTACGAATCTCCCTCATTATTTGTTCATCATATCCTTGTGGATAGCTTCTAACTGTGGTATAGGTTGGTACGTCTGTGGGTAAAATACTTTGAGCTGAAAAAACAAAATAGTAGTTTAATGGCGAGCGGTGCAGGTATTCAAAGAGGGACGAAAGATACCAAAGGGACAGTCAAACTCGTAAATCTAAAACAAACTGACAACGCCATGGCTAAAAATGAAAAAGACAAACAGAAAAACAATAGTACACATGACACAACATAGAAAACTAAAGAATAAACAACACGAACCCCACCAAAAACTAGGGGTGATCTCAGGTGCTCCGGAAGGGTAAGCAGATCCTATCTTCAATAGTGTAAGAACTCTCGATATAGAAATGAGCAGATGGGGTGACGACTACGCAACATAGACCACAGACCGACGGACGACGATATGTATGTCACTGTTTGTTTTTAAATATGGAGCTATATTCATTACGGTATATTACACGAAGTTTATAAAATAAAAAAAAACAGAAAAATTATCAAGCTGATTTACGTTAGAACAATAAACAAAAATCAATAACGATATGAAAGTAACCAACGACATGGTTGTGTTTTGATTGATTGATTGATTGTTAATTGCTTAACGTCCAGTGGCAAATATTTCATGCATATTCAGGAGGAGAACAAGTTTACAATAAATACAATAGGTAGGTTGATACGATAGAGGCCATCTGGGATGATGGTCGGGGAAATTTGGACTGCCACTGGAAAATGAGGGTATTTTGGATAGGGACATAAATTTTGCCTTGCAAAAGGCCACCTACGGACCCCTCAAAGGAGTTTTTGCAAGGGTTCTTAACGTGCAAAGAGCGTGGCACTCTCTTTACACGAGGCATCGGATTTTACGTCCCCCTTCTGACCGGACTTGACTGCGAACTTGATACATCCCGCACAGCCAAATGGACGCCCCACTTCGGCAAGCGTTTTACTGCCGGTGTCCTATAGCCATTCTTCCCCCATGCCAAAATTTCCGGGGGGAAATACTTGATCGATCCAATATTTTCCACCGAAAAAATTGGCATGATCCCACTTTTCCCCCTCAGCGTTATAAGAGGAAAACTAGGATCAGGCCAATTTTTCCCCCGTGAGTAGCATGATAAGGTAAATTTTCCGCCTTGTAATATCACATCTTCCTATATCTATATACATGTTATATATCTATTCACACGAATCACATTCTGATCACATCCATTTTCTTTCGTGGACCCTTGGTATCATTGACCAAATAAATACAATTACTTTAACCACTTCTGGTCAGTCAATAGTTTTTTCCTTGCATGCGGACATATAGACAGTCATTTAAAAATGTAAAAAGACTAGGGGACACGTAGAAAGACTGTTGAACAGAAAGACAGACTTGTTGACTCATAGACAGACTGATAAACCTGAAGACAGATTTGTGTAAATGTAAATGAAAAACAAATTTGTATATTTATAAATAAATCTAATTCTAACACTGTTCGGTTTAATTTCCAGACTCTATATAAACATAATGAAATCTATGATGGAGGAAAGATGGCATGGGGGAAAAGTTACTATATGTATACGTATTGTCAACTTTCCGCAGGGAAAGAATCACAATGATCCAAAATTTCCCCGGGGGAAAGATTGGCTCATGCCAGTCTTTCCCCCGGGGAAAAAATGGCATGGGGGAAGAATGACTATATAACACCGGTCGGTAGAAAACCAAGTGACCATATTTCTATACCCCAGTCACCATTGGGGTTTGGTTGTGTTTTGTATGCCGTTGTAAGTCGGTTTTTCTTTCTTCTTTACAGTTTGTCGGCGGTTTTTAGCATTGATATTTCTTCTATGCGACTCTCTTTTACCAAATCTGTATTTGTTCAGTATCAAACAATAATTTGAATATATACACATAACTCACCGGGCTTGTTGTTGGACTTGATTTTAGATTTCTTTGTAATTTAGAAGCAGGAACGAAACTGAAAAAAATCATAAACTGGTCATGCATGGATTCGAAGTTTAGTAGACAAATTGACCCGCATGAATGTATACTCCTCGACAAACCTAGGCATATCCCGGTATCATACTTTGTATGCCCCCTCCCAAAACAAACAACAACAAAATCCACGGATACAAATCTTGGTCACAGGTTGCAAAAAATAATTCATGGCAGCCGTAGATATTGAAATGGACTGATTTGTTCATTTTGCTGTAGAATAGAGATAAATACATTGTATCTTAATCTTAGTCTACAAAAGTCGGGGTTTTGATATCGAAAATTGAGAATATCAGGCAGTAGAAATAAGTTGGTCGTAAGGCGGAACAGCCGTTTCTATGCAATTACTGCGTTTGCGCAAAATATAGATATATTGTGATTATACTGGTTGACGATAATAGGTCGTCATATTAGAACAAATAGTTTCCTACCTGACGTCTGGGTCATGAACTGCGCTGTAGATAAGAGCTATTCCTCCTAACACGCCAGCAGCACCAACTAATCCCATAACTGCCATAACCTATAAAGCAGAAGATAAAAGCTCATTAACTGGTTTAAGTCTCGTTCCCGCGAGAATTCAACTAGTTTCTATATGTAATGTCTGATATTTAATCGAGTCACATGATATCCAATTTAATACGATTGGTGTAAATGACGCCACAGAATAGAGTAAACTACTGTTGCCTTTATTTATAGCTGATAGGTTTGTTGAGCTACGATAGAAAGAATAGATAGGACGACGTGAATCATTTATCTGATAAGTTAAACTGTAAATGCTACATTGAAACGCGCATTGTTGCGGGCTGTAAATTGTATATTTGAACGTATACATAGTGTACATGTAGATACTACATATTACATAATATATTTTATTCTTAGAACCGGTGTACATAACGGATAATTGAACAATCTAACGCATTGTTGATAACCAACATTTTTTCTTTAAAGCTTTGACGATAAATTGCAATTGTATATTTGAACGCGCCGTAGATGACTGCATAAAAAATCTGGTATAATTGAGCGCACTGTAGCTGAGTGCATATGGTATAATTAGGCGCGCTGTAGATGATTGCATATGGTATAAATGAGCGCGCTGTAGATGATTACATATGGTATATTCGAACGTGCCGTAGATGACTGCATATGGTATATTTGAGCGAGCTCTAGATGACTGCATATATATGGTATAATTGAGCGCGCTGTAGAAGTGTGCATATAGTATACTAGTAATTGAGCGCTGTAGATGATTGCAAATGTATAAATGAGCGCTGTAGATGACTGCAGATGGTATAATTGAGCGCTGTCGATGATTGCATATGATATAATTGAGCGCTGTAGATGATTGTATATGGTATAAATGAGCGCTGTAGATGACTTTATATAGTATAAATGAGCGCTGTAGATGACTGCATATGGTATAAATGAGCGCTGTAGATGACTGCGTATGGTATAAATGAGCGCTGTAGATGATTGTATATGGTATAAATGAGAGCTGTAGATGACTGCATATGGTATAAATGAGAGCTGTAGATGACTGCATATGGTATAAATGAGCGCTGTAGATGACTGCATATGGTATAAATGAGCGCTGTAGATGACTGCGTATGGTATAAATGAGCGCTGTAGATGATTGTATATGGTATAAATGAGAGCTGTAGATGACTGCATATGGTATAAATGAGAGCTGTAGATGACTGCATATGGTAAAATGAGCGCTGTAGATGACTGTATATGGTATAAATGAACGCTGTAGATGATTGTATATGGTATAAATGAGCGCTGTAGATGATTGTATATGGTATAAATGAGCGCTGTAGATGACTGCATATGGTATAAATGAGCGCTGTAGATGACTGCATACGGTATAAATGAGCGCTGTAGATGACTACATACGGTATAAATGAGCGCTGTGGATGATTGTATATGGTATAAATGAGAGCTGTAGATGACTGCATATGGTATAAATGAGCGCTGTATATGGTATAAATGAGCGCTGTAAATGATTGCATGTGGTATAAATGAGCGCTGTAGATGACTGTATATGATATTATCTATAAAGGAGCGCTGTAGATGACTGCGTATGGTATATTTCAATAAGTTAACTTACATCTTTATGGTGTAACATCGACTTCATTACTGTTTTGCCAACTTTTTGTGCCATTGCTTCTGAAATGATAATCAAATAGACATGTTTAATTCCGCCATATTATGTACGTGTCTGACCCTTAAGCTTGGCAGGAGCCTATAATTCAGTGGTTGTTGTATATCATATTTGTTTTTCGTTCATTGTTTTGTACGGGATTCAAACCCACAACCTCTTATAGTTATGAAATAAGCCATTATGTCTCAAAGTGCATTTAACTATAAAACTTTTGAATTTAAGAAAACATCCAACCTTTTTAAGATAAATCATGGGGTGGTGGGCTTGTTCCATTCGATTTAAATGTCCCACAAGGCCAGTCAGAATTCATTGATAATATAAACTTCGGTATATTATTAGGCTGTTTTTCTTAACTTTACTGTATGTTTATAAGTTACGACATGTAAAACATGGGTTATGTTCGTATTCCCATTTAGTCAGTATTCACTGTACAACAACCTATAAGGCTATTGGTAAGTACATAATAGCTTGCATAAGAAATTAATAAAAATATTATAAAATTTTCAGTTCCCGTAAAGGGTGACTTTTGTATAGAAATATGGTCATTACAGGTCTTCTACCGACCGTCAATAATACGCTTGTATAAGTGGGTTGTCCATTTTGCAGTGCGACAATTACAAGTACGCAGTCACGTCCTGTCATAATTGAAACGTTAAATCAACTGCCTCGTGTAGAGACTGTACCATGCTGTCTGCACGTTAATAATCCAACCAATAACTGTTTGAACTGTTTAAAGCGTGTGTAGGTGGCCTGTTGTAAGCAAAATTTCTGTCCCTATCCTTATATTCCTGAGGCAGTATAAGTTTTCCCGACTTTTATTCTGGACGGTCTCTATTACAGAATCTATTGTATGTCTTGTTAATTTGTTGTCGTCCTGAACATGTTTGAAATATTTGCCACTGGACGTTTAGCAACCATAAATCAATAACATTATCAGTTATTATTGTTTGTGACGTTTTTAACCCATTACAGCGTGTTGGAGTAAGATTTTGAATACTAGTTTAGATGTATTTTATGTAAACCCATGATGCATTAAATTCTATTGGTGGATATGGTATCGGAAACATATTTTCCCAGTTTGTATTAAGATTCTTTAGATGGTATTGGAAATTTTATTTCATTTTTTTTATTGTCAGCATTTCTACTTTTATTTATTAGATTTTCAATTGTTTATTTTCTTGTCATAATTATGTTATAATATTTCTATCATTTCGGTTTAATAGTGTATATGTTCTATGGTTTTTGATTTGTAATATAACACTGAAAACCACATAATTGAACTGGGAATACATTTTAGGAATGTCAATTTCTGTTAATGAAATCGATTTACATCGATGGAATTGGTTCGTTTGCCCTTGGAGACGAGACAAGGTTAAAGCAATGACTGAAAGTGTGTTATTATTGATTATATTGATTCATTTTAATATTTTTGATTATCAGCCGTGTATAATTATAGCATAATCTCTACAAGTGTTATTTTCTTCCTCATTTTAAAGGGTTTGAGTGTAACGCCTTCTCTTGCCTTGAATCTATGCAATAAGTAGCCATGTCTTCTGAATGTAATTTTTAAAATATAACCATGGTTTGGCACCATTCGTATTATAAATAAGAAAGAGGGAATACGATTTTGGTTTTGCGTCAAGTAAATGCAGTAAGCAAAAATATGGGAAACAGATAGTTTCCTGCTGATCAAAGGTAAACAAAAATGTCCATATTCAATTATTTCTCTTGTTTTAATTGTACATACAAAATAAATGTTAAAACTCCGTTGTTGTTAAAAATACTTATTCACTCACTCATCGTTTCTTGGATAAAAAAAAAAATACGCCACCCATGTACTCATCGCTTTTCGAAGGAAAGTTAAAAGATTCTTGACAGCCTACTTGGCTATGGTTTATCATATTATTATGAAATATCCATGTCTTGTTTGTTTTTGCTTTATTTTGAATTGTTGATGGAGCGGTAAATTTTACGATATTATGTAGGCTCAAAAAAGACTACGATATGTTTTTAATTGTAGACGTTTTTATGTGAATGGTGTTGAATTATTTTTTTTTATGAGTGATGGATCATATTTACTTTTCAAAATGTTCATAATACAGGAATGCTTTAAAACAAATTGAGTCAATAAAATAACTTCCTGAAACATAAAATAGAAAATATTCATGCCTTTTACTTTCAGTTTAGAGCTGTGAAATATTTAAAAAAAAATAAAAAAAAACGGCTGTTGCATGATGCCGAAGTCTTTTCAAATCAGATTTTAATAAATGTATATACATGTAACTAAAGATTTTAATGATTATCATATAATATTTTATTACTTTAATTGTTTTAAATGTTAATATAGCTTTCATACTTATAAATAGATCTTTAAATTTAAATCTAGATAAAACACTTGAACTATATTTGTTTAACTTTCCATTATCTAATTACACATGTAATATTCTTCTTAGTGAAATGACTTTCTTTGTTGAACCAAATTGAAAATTAATTTCTTTCCGGAAAGTAAAATAACACAGTATTTCACAAAAAAATATATCGTTAATATGGACTGACGTATAACCCCCCCCCCCCCCTTTCCCCCAACCCCTTTTTTCTTTAATTTACCACCTTTACAAAATATTTTAAAAATCGTTATTTATCAAGTGTAAAACGTTTTTTTTTTTATTTCCAATAACATCCCATTTGATTGTTTATAATAAACTTTTACTTAAATTTACAAACACTGTGTGTTAAAAACCAATAAACTGACATACCTTTAAAAAAATTATGATATGTTTAATATTTCCCTTCGAAATGAAAATTGCAATTCATTTTTCGCGCTGCTTTATATAAAGCCAGAGAAAAATCTATCCGTTCGTCTGCATGAGAATCATCACGTAGACAGCTTCATCGGACAACTTGCGGGCGGTTTAACCTGTAGGATTGACCTCCGCGTAAGTTGTACGTCACGTTTGTAAACAAAGTAATGACGAAATCCTTCAATGTACTCAGAGAAATCGATTCTCGGTGAAGTGAATTACCGGGAAGAGACCTAGTGTTTATTTTTAGTTTTTCTCGTAAATGTATTTTTATCAATTTATCAAATAACTTCCCTTTTTTGTAGTTAATACTTTTATACTGCTGTTTGTCTTTACTGCGTTAGAAATTATGTCTACGCAACTTAATTTGTTTCTGAAAACTGAAGTACGAAAAGCACAATATAGATATTATTTGTATTATAAACTATTGTAATTTACAACCATCACTACTAACAAACATTTAGCTTCATACTACACATAATTTTATACAAGAAATGTGATTAATAATGCTTTGGCTTAAGTTGTCCTAACATGAATGGTCTTGCAAAACTTGTAACTACCATGACATACATCGACTTGGTTCCATGGCAACCATTGCAAAATTAAATTGTAAAAAGTCAAAACACAAAATTAATATCAACTTGCATCCAAGTGCAAAATTGATCTTAGACTATGGCATAATTATTTTGTAACACATGTTCATGTCAAACAGCTATTTAGACTTGCATAAATCAGAAAATAAAAGAAAAGATAATGAAATGCTTTATAACATGTAATCTAATAATGTTTCTGCTGTTCGTAGAATTCGATTGTGGCAGATTTTAAATTTGAAAATGGAAATGGGGAATACATCAAATAAACAACAACCCGACTAAGAGCAGACAACAACAGAAAGCCACCAACTAATGAGTCTTCAACACAGAGAGAAATCCTGCATGGTTTTTTTTTCAATTTTTAAATAATCTTGACGATTATGTGTTTTATTGGTTACTACACAGAATTTGGGACGAGATCAAACGTTCAATGTAGTTTTCACATAGTTTTTTCACTGACCCCCCCCCCCCCCCCCCCCTCCCCCTCCTCTTAACTTAATTTGGGAAAAATTGATTTACCTATATGGATAAATCGATTTTGGATTAACAAAACTTGCAGCAATGTTGACAGCCCCCCCCCCCCCCCCCTCGAACTATTTGATTTAATTATTTTTTTCCTACATCGATCTTTTGATGTCGTCCCTTATTAAAGTTATGTACACATGTATTTTAGAAATGATATTTTTAAACACCTTTGTGTTTCTGTAAAATAAAGATTGAGAGGAACGGACACTGAATTATAGCTAACAACAAAAACACGGAAATTGGAAACCACATTTTGTATGTACTGTTGTGTATCATTGTAGAAGTCATACAGGGGCGGAAATTGGCCATTATTCTTGAGAAGGATGTAAAATCGAGGTAAAAAAAAACTATACTTTGTACAATGTTATTAGGTGATATAAAATGAACAACAAGCGACGTATTAAACATATTTAAAAATCAATTTTAATTTATGAGGGACCAGAATTGTTTATTTTAACCATTATAGCATGTTTTCATCGTTATTTCATTCAATTTATTTAAAAGTGTTATTTACATTTTTGTAAATGTTTTTGTTTTCTTCTATGTAGGGCCTCGGTCTCCCATTGTATTTGTATCACTCAGGTTGTGAATTCAAACCACGCACGTGTCAGATGGATTGGACTTCAATCTGAATTGTCTAGAATCGTCAGTTTTCCTGCCGAAAATCGATGCTCCCTCCACCACGAAATGGCCAATAGTGACGAAAGTGGTGTTCAAAACCAATCAATCAACGTTATGCACATCTTGATAACGCTTCATAGGTTAAAGTACCTATAACCCGAATAATCCAGTCGTTAAAATACGATCACTTCGATCACTCCATCATCGAGAAAGAAGTGGATAGAGGGCGCTGAATAATTCGAGTTTAAGAACCTAGGCATCAATGGCTTAAATGTATTGCGTATGATCTTTTTTGATTAAAGTCAAGCCAGAAATATTCTCCAGAAGGAACAAATTTATACAGGGTTATTATTGCTTTAGGTATATGTGTAGTGTTTGTTCATAGTTGAGGGTTCGGATAAGGGGATCCCTTATTTCTGTTCTTATGTCATTTTTATGCATTATTTATACTTTTGGCCGTTATTCTCCATTCATTATATCCAAGCACCTCATTGTTTTCTATTCTGTATCATTTTAGTCCATTTTTCTTTATTCTATATATTTTTGCTGATTGTTATCTATTTTGTAATTTTACATCCACACCCTCGTGGTGCTGTTTCCCGACCGGCAGTAAAACGCTTGCCGAAGTGGGGCGTCCGTTTGGCTGTGCGGGATGTATCAAGTTCGCAGTCACGTCCGGTCAGAAGGGGGACGTTAAATCCGATGTCTCGTGTAAAGAGAGTGCCACGCTCTTTGCACGTTAAGAACCCTTGCAACAACTCTTTGGGGGGTCCGTAGGTGGCCCGCTGCAAGGCAAAATTTCTGTCTCTATCCAATATACCCATTTCCAGTGGCAGTCCAAATTTACCCGACCATCATCCCAGATGGCCCCTATTGTATCAACCTACCTATTGTATTTATTGTGAACTTGTTCTCGTCCTTAATATGCATGAAATATTTGCCACTGGACGTTAAGCAACCAACAATCAATCAATCAATCGTGGTGCTGTTTGTCTTTATTTATTTGATGGCATCATCTTATTTTTTTTATTACCAACGGAAAAACATGCCAACAAATTTTCTACAATAAATTATCAGAAGCTGTGAATTGGCTCTAGCCATATTCTCACACACGTAAAAGGGTAATTCTTTGTGTCAGGTAAATTTGCGAATAAAATGTCTTCTACTTAGTTACTACAGCTTTGTTGCTTACATTTCCAATTTCATTTTATATTATCTCGTTTTCTTTATGCTGGACGTTACAATACATTAAACCATAAGTCAATCATCAATACATGATATTAATACTATGATTATCTTTGGATGAATTATAAACGACAAAATAACGTTATAAAGGTTGAAATCTCGTTATAATATACGATAAAATCTCGTTTTATAGAAGATTAATGCCTCAAAACAAATGCTGATTACTGTCAACTGTTTATTATTAATGGCTTTGGCTCAGTTGCATGCATATTAACAGTATATATTCCGTATCGTTAATGAAGTTCTGTTTCTTGATTGCCAGTCAAAAATACAGTTCTCCAAATTTTCTGTACTTTGCGAGCGTGGTTTATCAGAGTCGGATTTAGGGGAAAGTTTCTTCAGAGAATCAATTAAACATGACTGGAGCGGATCTCTCTCTTATGCAGTCAGTTCCCCCTCTATTTATGAATATTTATGAGTCCGCCACTATCAAAAACTTTTAAAGCTAATGAGTCCTTGAAAGAAATTGCTTGGTGTATATAGACAACACTGTTTATTTTTATGTTTATTACAATTAAACGGGGTATGGGACACATTAAAAACCTTTGCGATGGTGAGATGTATATAGCAACCTCCCTTGTATTAAATTTCCTCGTTTCGTACTATTTCAACACTACAAGAACTAGCCGCTGCCTATTTTATGTATTACCAGTGGATGCAATATTTGAAAAAAAAACGCCTTTGTGTATATAAAAGTCCTTCTTTCACTATCTATATCAAGTCTACAAGAACTGCCTATTGATGTATGTAGAGGTTTAACAGGTTCTCTTTTTAAGGTAAATGTCTCTCGTTCCCTGTGTCACGCCATCTATCTGAATTCTACATGAAGTTGTGTTGTTCTCTGTGATATAACGTTTCAGTTGAGCTATTTTTTTTCTGTTGTTGAGGTACCAGTTGTTCTATCGAGCTCGATGTCAAATGTCTTAATAAAATCAATAGAATAATACCCATTAACCCCCTCTCCCCATGCCCTTCCCCCCCCCCCCCCCCCAAAAAAAGATATCCAAAACTATACAGATGTAAGAAGCTTACATGTAACTATCTCCTTTCTTTTCTTTTCAACACCAATCATTAATTTCTTTTTGAAATTATATTTTAAATCTCATCTTATTGACGAGGTAAACAAGAGCAGTTATGATAATAATGCTGATTAGGAACTTTCAATGGTATTTTTAGAATTGGTGTTATCCATAACTTTGTAGAATTCATCTAGTTCAATACAAGATCAAATTAAAATAAGAATTTTAGAATAAGAGATTTATCGAAAACCTATTTCTAACACCCGAAACCAAAAGTCCACGTTGGAGGATGTAAAACTTTAGGAAGACGTCATGGTCGCTTCTCGCTCGTGAAGCTCGAGTCTTAGAAGTCGAATTTTTCTAACTGCATGTAAAATTCCAACAGCTAGCTTAATGAACATGTGTCTTAATTCAAGAAGATTCTAAAGAGATGTAAGTGCTGACATCCTGTAGATTTCATCAAGAATGTATATTTAAAATCAATCATGTGATGTAATATAAGCACTAACTTTCACTTCATTATGAAAATCGATGTTTGCCTCTTAGCTGCACCACGTACGTCAGTGCTACAGTAGTGATTGGTGTCTGATTACTTGGACGACATTTCTAGACATATAAGAGGGTCAGGATAGGGGGTCCCTCGTTTTTTATTCTCTAATTTCTAGACTCTTTTCTTTCTTTATTTCATTCATTATTCTCTATTCTTTATTTATTTCATTCATTCATTATACATTTAATTAATTAATTATTCTCTATTCATTATATTTAAAACACTTCTTATTATCCATTGGTTTTTGCCCATATTTTCCTATTTTTTATGTTTTATTATGCACCTTTTGGCCATTAGGGTTTATTATGTAAATCACATCCCTAAATTTAGCAGAATGAAATTCACAAAAACTTTTCAAGATTCCAAACTAGACATTTGTCTAGCTACACACAGTTTCTTGACTTACTAATAACAGGTCAATGTTGTTGATGTAAGTCAATTCCTACAGTTCGAACTAATTGCCACTGGACTTATTAAACAAAGACACATACAATAATATACACATTGCAAAACTCAGTTTAAGGTGGTACTTAACACTACAGGGAGATAACTCTATAAAGTCAGCTTAACGTTTTAATTACGTTGTGTTGTAAAAGGAATATTAAGCTTCTCAATGATCAAAATTGGTGTTTGTCAAATTGCTATACAACCAGTGTAATTTTTCTGACAAAACGGTTGGTTCAAAATTTTTTAAATATTTATGTTTTTGTTTAAGTGTCAAAGTAAATACTTTGACAAAATTTTATGAAAATTAAACGAGCCAAATTTATTTTAGTGAAAGTGTTGGGTACCACCTTAATATCTTTCTTATTGTCCATATATAGACATCTTTGGATCCTTTTAAAAGAAATAAGGTTGTGCTATGTTTTTCTTTCTTCTCTCTTTCAAATTACAATTCTAATTAGACAAATGTTAGTATTGGTTGCCTTACATGTAGTTACACGTAATTTACTTATAATGGGACTAGCTCAACAAAAGTGTTTATTTCTGACACTTTAGATTTCTAGGTTTCGATGAAAACATTTAAATAGAAATGTATAAATAATTTATTTTTTTGATTTGTGAAGTTTTCGATGTAGATCCCCCCCCCAAAAAAAGAAGAAAAGATTGTTTTCATATTGCAGAACTTAGTTTTAAAAGTCCATACACTGTTAAATACAATAACGTAATTAGTGCGTTTAATAATAATTAACTGCGTTGTTTTAGTATTTTCATCAACCGAAACTGTATTAACTGTAATAAAGAATTTAATACATGATCATTTATCTAACGACGATCTTTAGCAATTTACCACTGCACCTGTGCACCATGTTTGTTTATTGCAAATAGGTAAACAAAAACGCAATACATAATATGCAGCCTTCTTTATTTGAAATGTTAGTACAATCGAACCTGAATTGATCTGCTAAGAATAATGTTTGTTTATTTCAGAAATGTAAACGCGATAAAATACAGCCGTTAATTACCCTTAAAACGTACGAAATTATCATCACGTTTCACACGAAATCATTTTATTGTAGGTAATATTAATTTTTAAACTCCTCGTCATACCGAGCAAATATAAATGATTACTAGATTAAAAGCTTAATAAAAATTACGTCCCAGTTGATGAATAAAATTTAGAATGAAAAATGGACATATTGACCTTGCAAAATTTACATATATCTTAAATGTAGGACACAAACAAATAGTTAGTTAATGGACCCCCTTTTCACATGTTGATTACTTCCCAAAAAAAAAATGAAAGCATATTGTATTGCAATTCATTTATACTATTTCTCATTTGCAGTAAACAGGATTTATGACGCATTTTCAGAGTTATATATAATCTTCTTAAAAAAGGTAATTTATAGACAAAACCAGTTTCTGTAATTATTTCTTACAAAAAAATGCAAAGCCTTTAATAACTTATTATGTAATATTTTATATAAAAGAGGGGCGTAATTTATGTTATTAGTGGCGGATCCATATATTTGCATAAGAGGGAGCACATTGACTGCCAACATTTCATCTGTGTAATCACTCGGATGGATCGTCAGTTATTAATAGAATTAAACAAACCACAATCGTACAGCATGATAAAGAATAAGTAATGTATTGAACACGGTATAGGTCACGTAGACACTTCCGGGTGAATGCCGCGTGAATTGATATAGCTGATAAAAATACGAAGGTCGAGTGCTGTACTCTACTAACTTTTTAAATATGATATTACGAACATATGCGATCAATTGTTTCTTTAGATTAGTCATGTTTTTTACTAAATATTTCCTGGACTTTCATCTATGATAGTTTTTAAATTCACGACTTGAAAGAATGTGCCGCATTAACTGTTGATCATGTTACCTACCGAAATATTTTATCAATTGTGTGTTTTAACATAAGGTTAATTATTTAGATAATTTCTTTACGTTTTAAAATGATGTCATTGCATTTTTGAACAAAACATATATAAGGGGAAGAAAGGGTGTTCAACAAATGTTTGTAGCACTCAATTGTTGGTTCAGAATTCAAAGAATTACATTTCAATAAGGTTAACAAAGTTACATTGTCATGCGATGTCAGTTATTTCTAAGATAGTCAAATAAAGAACGATATAACCGCATTCTAAGGACAGAATAATTTAAAAATGCATCTCATCTGATGAATATATATATATATATATCATTCATGATACATCTGTTGTAGGGTTGTCACTGACTCAGACGTACTTATGAATATATTAATTTTCTGTGACTGTATCTTACATTAGTTTGTAGGATCCTTTACTATAGATAATTTAGCTGATCTGTAACAATAACATCTTCATGCCTTATATATCATGTACTGTAGTACGCCGCTAGATTAAAACTGACGTGGAAAGGTAACACATGCCCACCGTAAGCTCTTTTTTTGAGAGCCCATGTGGTCGTGTGGTCTAGCGGGACGGCTGCAGTGCAGGCGATTTGGTGTCACGATATCACAGTAGCATGGGTTCGAATCCCGGCGAGGGAAGAACCAAAACAGATCTAACATTGTTGAGTTGATGTTTAGACGAGTTGTATACTAGTATATATCATTCATATATCAGAAGTACAACTATAATATTTGTAACTGAACGTGTAATTAATATTATCAATTTACATTATTAATGATGCTTAATACATGCAGCAAGTATGAAGTAAATGTGATAATTGTGTCATTCATAAATTTAACAGAAATATAACTGTAATATTTGTAGCTGAACATTTAATAAACATGTTATCAGTTTATATTGTCTATGATGATAAACACAAAAAATATATCCGAAATAATTGTCACGATTGTTATATAAGCAAAACATATTTTAGCATGTCCATAAAAAGGCAGGTATTAAACAGATTCGTCAGATTAAACTATCAGCATAGCTGGTATATATTCATAAAACTACTTTGTCATTTTGGTCTTTTGTGGATAGTTGTCTCATTGGCAATCATACCACATCTTCTTTTTTATATTTAGTTTAGATTTGTTCCGAATGGGCAGATTTTTCTGCATGACCTACGATAAATTAGCACTTCGATTGGATCTATATATATATGCATATCAGCCAAGATCTGCATGTATGTTATAATTGAAGTCATTTTAAAAGCTTTTAGTGATTTATATTCTGCCGATTTATACAGCTAAGGGAGCATTAATGAAGACTCTCGTGCTTATTTAAATCTTACAATTTTTAAAATTCAACCAACAGGGAATTTAATGACCTTATTAAACTAATTTGAAATAAATTGATTTAACTTTGAATTAAACACAAGCACTTTATTTAAAACGTAAGTGCATTTGATCTCATTATATTGCACATATTGCTACCTAGAATATTTGTATATATTAAATTTAATAAGCAATATTAAGACAAAGTTCGTAGTAATAGATCACGTATACGCAACTTTATTTGATAGATAATTGTATTTACAGTGAAACCTGTCTAAACCGAACTTTAACTATATTTACAAATCGATTTATCACAAAATTCCTAAAAGGAATAAAGTGCTGTGATAAAACAATATATTTAGATCCACACACCGACATCTCTTTAACGAGTTTGATTGCATTATCGTTACCATTTGATGTGTTTTTTCATTATCAAGGACTAAAGTAAAGAGTTATGTTTTATTCTTATATGCATCGGTTTTAGGTTTTACTTGACTTGTTCTTCCGCTTGTAATATTTGCAACTGAGCGTTCAACATCAATCCATCGTCATAAGCAAACCTTAACGACTGCGGTAGTGCATGTAAATAATATGCAAGAAGCTGACGTACTTTTTAATAAGTGCATTAACGAATGAAAATTATTCCTGGCACATTTGTTAAGCCTACGCACATTGACTTACAAAAGAATAAATGCAGTTTTAAGCTTTACATCTTTAACAATAATTTAAGTAAGCGTTGCTTCATTTTTGTTCATATATGTGAACAAGTTCACAGACAACAATACACCAAAGTTCAAATAAAGCAGATATTATAGTTCGTTTCTGTGTGTGTTACATTTAAATGTCTTTTTTAATGTTGTGTCGTTGTTACATATATATTTGATGCGTTTCCCTTGGTTTTAGATATAACCCAGATTTGTTTTTTTGTTTTTTTTCTCAATCGATTTATGAATTTCAAACATCAGTATATTAATGTTGCCTTTATTTATAACAAAACAGTTTACGTAAAACAAATATGACAGAAACTTCAAGAACCAACCACTGAACTACAAGCTCCCAACTTGGGACAGGCACATAAATAATGTGGCGGTGTTAAACAAGTTTGTTAGAACTCAACCTTCCCCAAACCTTGGACAGTATGTAACAGTACAACGATAGAACAAACAATAAAAATCAGTTGAAAGGGGCTCCGATGTTCAACTCGCCCTTACATTTTCAATGTTCAGTGGACCATGAAATTGCGATAAAAATCTCATTTGGCATTAAATTAGAAAGATCATATTATAGGGAAGTTGTGTACTAATCTTCAACTTGTTCGCACTTCAACTTCATCAAGACTACCCTGACCAAAAACTTTAACATTAAGCGGGCCAGACGGACGAGAAAACGATCTAGCGAACGGACGAACGGACAAACGGACGTACATACCAGAACTCATTAGGCCCACTACTATCGTATATGGGGCATAAACAATGATCGATAATAATAATAATATAATTTAAGTAGAACATGTATTTTTAAACGCGATGTTAGTATGCAACACCACTTTAAACTCTAATGTACCATTACATTTCTCAACAAAAATATGAAATTTAACGACATTTGATACCTATCTATATTTTTTACTGGTAATTTAACACATTAGAAATATGACCATGAGAATTTTTAACACATGACTAATTTTCATTACTTGACATATTTTGTAAATAACATGTAAACATCGAGTTTACGGATGCAAGGTTTTTATTATGTATTTTAATTTTACACTCCCATCCTGGTGAAGACACTTCTGAAAAATTAACGATAAATAACAACTGCTCCCTTTCTACGAATTAGGACGTACTTATCTGACTAAAGGGATATTAATTTAAAAAGTATGTCTCCTGTTACAATAATTTCAAGTTTAACTATTTAATATACTAAAGAATGATAACTTCCTGGCCCTATAAGATCCTATATAGATATATGTGTGTGTGTGTGTGTAATTAGTAAAGTAGATGTGTAAGAAAGTATAATATATATAACTCGTCTAAACATCAACCCAACAATGTTAGATCTGTAAATTTGCTTTCGCAAATTTTTGGTTCTTCCCTCGCCGGGATTCGAACCCATGCTACTGTGATATCGTGACACCAAATCGCCTGCACTGCAGCCGTCCCGCTAGACCACACGACCACCTGGGCTCTCAATAAAGAGCTTTCGGTGGGCATATGTTACCTTTCCTCGTCAGTTTTAATCTAGCGGCGTACTACAGTACATGATATATAAGGCATGAAGATGTTATTGTTACAGATCAGCTAAATTATCTATAGTAAAGATATATATATATAACTAGAGGCTCTCAAGAACCTGTGTCGCTCACCTGTTACTGTATTTACTGATGTTGGTCATCTTGGTGGGTAGGTGGGGTCATTAGACACTTTTTTTTAAATAGATACCATAGTAATGATTGTGGCCACGTTTAGTTTAATATGGCCCATAGTTTTAGAAAAGAAGATTTTTGTACAAGTTACAAAAATGAAGAAAAGTTGTTCAAAATTGACTATAAAGGGCAATAACTCCTTAAGGGGTACTCTTACAATTTTTATCATGTTGACTTATTTGTTGATCCTACTTTGCTGAACAAAATTGCTGTTTACAGTTTATCTCTATCTATAATAGTATTCAAGATAATAACCAAAAACTGCAAAATTTCCTTAAAATAACCAATTCAGGGGCAGCAACCTAACAACGGGTTATCTGATTCATCTGAAAATTTTGAGGCAGATAGATCTTGACCTGATCAACAATTTTAACCCATGTCAGATTTGCTCTAAATGTTTTGGTTTCAAAGATATAAGCCAAAATATACATTTTACCCCTGTGTTCTATTTTTAGCCATGGCGGCCATCTTGGTTGGATGGCCAGGTCACCGGACACATTTTTTAAACTAGATACCCCAAGGATGATTGTGGCCAAGTTTGGTTAAATTTGGCCCAGTAGTTTCAGAGGAGAGGATTTTTGTAAAAGTTTACGGACGACGGACGCAGGACGACGGATGACGGACGGAGGACGACGGACGACGGACGCCAAGTGATGAGAAAAGCTCACTTGACCTTTCAGGTCAGGTGAGCTAAAAAAGAAGATGAGGTAGAATTGCTAATGAGACAACTGTCCACAAGAGACCAAAATAACACAGACATTAACAACAATAGATCACCGTACGCCCTTTACACATTTTATTTGTAAGTCTAGCAATAACAAATGGTTTGATAAATTCGCTTTCATTTTGAATGATCATTCATCACTTTCCTACAATGTACAAAGTTAAAGCTTTGCATGGTATTGTTTATTAGGATTTTACCATTTTTCCAGTGGCGGAGATTCATTAGTTCTACATACATAACACGCGAGATTTCCTATATATAATTACAACAAATTGCCCATAACTGTACGTGCGAAAGCCGTATTACACAGCTTGCTCATCATGCCAAAATGTCAATAAGATTAAAATTTATTGAAGTTATAGATGATAAATTCATTGGTGTTCGGAGTTCATAAACGAGGGCCTGGATTGTTGTTTTTTTTTTTATCTTTTTATTTATTTTAATTTTTTTGGGGGGGCTTCATTTTTTAATAATTAATTTTTATGGCCATATTTCTATAAATTAATATTTAAGACTATATTTCTCCATTCTTTATCAATTTTGCACATTATTCTGTATTCCTTTCATTTTCCTTAAGAACCCTGTTATTTTCTATTCCTTAAATAATTTTGTACCTTCAGTATGCACTATGAGCTAATTTTTCTCTTTTCTGTAAACCACATCTAGATCTTCATAAACATCACTCAAATATAGCATATTTTGTTATATTTCTGATCATTCATGGAAGATAGGACCAGAAAAAATGAGACACTGAACGATTAAAAGCTAGATATACTATATAAACTACATATGTAACATCCAGATACTGGTAGCCAAGCGGTCTTAGCGGTCCATTTACAGAAATCATGAGGTGGTTAGTTTCAGGTCGTAACCCGTACATAGAGGAAATTTTTATAGGCTGCTCGGTCAGTTGACCTGTAAAAGGTCGGGGTTCTCTCTCGACACTGTGGCTTTCTCAGCTAATCAAAACTGACCGCGTCGAAGTAGTCAATAGTGATGAGTGTCAAACAGAAAAAATTGGCAAAAAAAACCCAACTTAGCATAAAAAGGGGAAACAGGGGGGCTTCCAATTATCATTGAAGTCATATTAAATCACTTTTCGTTTAATGTTCGTTAAAATGAAATGGTCCTTCCTTTCTACAATAGATACTTTTGGATCATATTAATGTTTATATTTAAAATCCTTGCTAATGCTTGTCCCGGTTTAATTGCTTTGATAATTTTTTGATATTTGTCTTATAGTTTTTTTCATAAAACTACTTTCCTTTAATTTTGTTAAGTGATTTTTTCAATGAAATGTATGAAAATCAATTATTACAAAGCAATTTGTAAATAAGTATATTTCAAAATTCATACCTGTTTATTCACACCAAACGTTTTCCCTTGAAATACTAGAAAATTTAAAGTTCGCTTTTTTATATTTTTATCAAATTTATTTTTGAGTTTCCGCAAATCACTACTTCACGCACGTACACCATCCGACTGCTTGTGAAACACTGAAAAAGTTTATGATTGGCCAATCCTTAACTATAAATAATCAATCGATGATATACTGATGATGTGGTTGTAAATAATAAAACTGTTTATAATAGCAATTGCATTTTAAATTATCTATGGTTGTCTTTTAAATTTATTTATAGCATAGCATATTCGTGGTGAATTCATAGCACATTGGATTAAAGGAAGTGGTACACACTTTTTAAAATGAATAACACTTTCCGTTAATTCAGATAAATAAAGGATACAATAGTATACCGCTGGTCAAAATTCATAAATCAATTGAGAAAAAAACAAATCCGGGTTATACAAACTAAAACTGAGGGAAACGCATCAAATTTAAAGATTTGCTAAATATACAGTGGCAAATGTTTTATGACAATTTAGGGCAATCAAATTAGTTAAGAAGAACGATGTTTTGTTAAGTTATTTTGTTATTTTCATTATCCTGTTTATTGTATGTAATGTTCGGCCTCAACACGCATGTGCTATCAGCCACTGGACGATACACTACACCAGTCAATTTATCCATTCAAATTAAAAGTTGGAAAACCATATCATAAAAATAGGATGATTTTTGGTTGCTTGACGTTCAGCGGCAATTAAGTCATGCATATTCATGACGATAACAAATAAAAAATAAACACGATTAGTAGATCCTGCTATACAGACCGTCTGGAAGGTAAGGAAATTTTAAATGCCACTGTATAATGAGGGTACATTGGATAGGGACAGACGGTTTGCCTTGCAACATACCACTTGTTAATACTAACGCATAAAAGAGTTGTTGCAAGGGGACATAACGACCAGAGAGCTTGACATCGGTGACATTTTTTGGTGCGAGCGTCACTGATAAGTCTTATGTAGTCGAAACGCGCATCTGGCGTAAATATAAAATTTGAATACTGGTATCTATGATGAGTTTATTTGTAACGTCCCCATGCTGACCGGACGTGTCTTATGGTGCGCATTTTTATTTATATGTTGATGGGTGATTCTGTCTCTGTGATTTTTGTGGTGCCTTTTTAGCATGAATTATCTAAAGTGGTGAAAAGCAATTCAAAAGTTCTAAAGTCAATAAAAGGTTTACACTATCACTATCAAATATGAAACAAATACTATACTACTTAAAACAAATTTCAACACCTATCAACCTAACCCGAACCTGTTAAATTAAAACTGTTTGAAACCCTTTCAGTCCTACTGTTTGGAACTATAGTCTAAAACCTAAATGTTTGAAACTGTTCTGAAACCTAAATGTTTGGAACTGGTCTGTAACCTAAATGTTTGGAACTGGTCTGAAACCTAAATGGTTGGAACTGGTCTGAAACCTAAATGTATTGAACGGGTCTGAAACCTAAATGTATGAAACTGGTCAGACGGTTTGAAACCTAAATGGTTGGAACTGGTCTGAAACCTAAATGTTTGAAACTGGTCTGAAACGTAAATGTATAAAAGGGGCTAGACCTTATAATGTATAAAACGGGACTGAACCGAAATGTATCAAACAGGCTGAAACCTATCAAAACGAATGTATGGAAACTATCCCAACTGTAAAACTTTCGACGTATGAAACTTTATTAGAATATATTTATAAAAACTGTTGGAACAGGGTAGCACTAATGTATGGTTTAACAGCAAACACTCACTGCAATAGTTAGAGATGTGGAACGCAAAACCCTAGCACTAACCCTGTTTATACAACTTCTACGGAACCGAAACTATCTATATCTTCTCAGCCTTCTCAGCAGGTTTAAAACACTCGGACTCCACTTTGTTTGACTAATCCTGCTACTCGTCCTTAAATATTAACAGTCCTAACTTCTCTTCTTCTTCTTACGACGTCTCCGATAAGAATGACAATTTACACTGTATATATGGAAGTGTTTTACGACCTTGACTGGCCTTTCAGCTCTCGCACAGTCGACTCGATTTCGTAAGGCGTTTGGTGAGCTTTTACATATTTTGATGCCGTTGGTCAGGAACAAGAAGTGGAGGACGCAATATTTAGGCCGCCATCTTAGGTTTGGTGAGTTGTTTTTGGTTTGTTGACTATCAGTATTTTGTTGTTAATTCTTCACTAACAGCTGCTTTTAGGGCCGGTTTGGTCAGCTTGGCAGCCCGCTAGCCTCGATGATGGAGTACTGGTAGATGATCTCGGACGTAGTATTATAGATGACAGGAAGCGTTATCAAGACCAAAGCCGCGAGGCAGTGAATTGTAGGTCAATCACCCAACACATAGAATACAGCCCTCGGACGTTAACTAATCGGCATACCACTCCCCATGATACAATACTATCTGTACGGCATGTATTGGTTTCTGTCATTTAAAGTAGTAGTTCGTTGAACATCTAACTGTAAACCCTCATCGAAGATAGGGGTAAAGAAGAGCTGGCCCAGCACGTCCGTTCAACTGTAATGACTGAGACGTGACTGATGGATGAATTTACACTGAACAGCTACCCACTATTTAAATAATTCTAACGCGGACCTCGAAGAGAGCACCCTAGCAACAACTGTCACAGGTAAAGCGTCTGATAGCAACCAAGGATAAAGGGAGGTTTTTAGATACAGTTTTCAACGATAAAAAGATGATATGGGAAACTAATAGCGATATATCGGAAATTATATAACTGTAGAAATATTATAACCTTCTCCAACTGCAAATTCGTAACAGTACTATGTAGGAAAGAAAATGGAACGGAAGAATACGGATGCGTACTTGAACATCTCACAAACAAAAATGAACGCCCCACTGAGACGAGGGTTTTATTGCTGGACGGAAGAAGATCTGTTCTATATACATAGTCATCCTTAGGGATTTATCGTAGAAATCTAATATTTAACTAATCTTGAGTTTGCAGAATAGTTTTTAAATACATTTAAATATTTTCCAGCGGTCTGTGACTTTAACATCGGAATTAAATGGTCTAAAACAGTCAATTTTCTTTAAAAGGTATTGTTAAAGCTTGTATTTATTTTGTTTTGACACAGTGTGGTTTTGGTCTTGACCCATATGGTTGAAATTTGAGTATTTTCCATTTAATTAATTACATGTATAAGACGGTCGAAATATTAAAAACTAAGTAACTATCAACATACATAGCTTTACTAAACTGTTTCGATTTCATTGCCCTTTTTAAAATATTCAAATTGAGAGGCCTTAATCTTTTATGTACACTTAATGGTGTTCATATTAGCTTTTGAGAAATTAAGGATACTTTGAAAAGAAATGAATTTGAAGTTAGTATTTTCCTCATAGCCTCAAAGTCGTATCCTATAAGAACGTTCTAGTTTTTAGTACATTTACCTTTGTATAGTACTTACGTGACTTTCAACGTTTTTAAACTATAAAAATAGATAAAAAGTTCAGTATTGTTTAAAGTTTAGTTTTAAAATATAATATAATCAAGTACCCCGTCGATGAAAACTTCTATCATGTGACGCGCTTGACTTCTCTGGTATTGTTTAAATAAATAAAAACTAAATACGTGACTCGCACAGTGTATTAGGAGAGAGGCGATAGGTACCAGAGCGACTTTCAAGCTCATAAGAATAAAACAAACCGACAACGTCATGGCATATGTAATACAGTGTGGTTTACGAATTTATTATACTTTTTCATTCTAATAAAATTAACGGTAACAATTTTGTTGTCTAAACTTAAAATAGGATAAGTACTTTATATGGACATTAAGTGAGACTAGTTGTTCTTTTTGATTTTGATTTGATATTAACAACAAATGGAAGTTTTTAACGACCTTGACTGGCTATACAGCCCTTGTACGGTCGATTTGATATTTATAATAGCAAACCTGCACGTAAAAGACACTCTTGTAAATTTCGAAAAAGAGCAGGTTAATGTCACTACAAGACAGGACTTTTGCACCTGCAGAGTGAAAAGGGATTACTTATAAGTTTCAATAACTTGTTTCTCAATCTTCTATAAGTGAATATGTTTAAACTAGTCTGAGGATCATGACCTCTAGATTGATGTGTGTCGTGATTTTTACCGCGTCGAATAAAAAGATTTCCTATGCTTTTAGCCAATGGAAAAAAAAACATTTATATTGATACAATTATAAGATATGCTATAGATACCAGTCTTGTATTACAACTTGAGTTTCCGGTGCATGTCAAAACATGGAGGGAAACAAAATAGTGCATTTTTTTCTGATTTTTTTTCTGAACTTCTGTTTGATTATGGGTTTATGATGAATTGAAACATATATATAAACTTGATCACAGCCTAAATTCAGTTCATGATATCGTCCGTGTAAAATAAGCCCATCGTCTTTTAAAATATGCAATTGCGTTTTATACTGTGAAATAACAAAGTGATTTTAGCTGTTAAGTCCGTGTAATATAAGCCCATTGTGTAAAATCAAGAAATTGATGTGCTCCTAACCACAGGAGGAAGTTACTGAAAGAAGAAGAAGAAGAAGAAGAAGAAGAAGAAGAAGAAGAAGAAGAAGAAGAAGAAGAAGAAGAAGAATATTCAACCTCTGCGGTCGTATAAAGCTGCGCCCTGCAGAACACATGGTTTCTATTAATACAGCGATACAGTTCTTTGAATAGTATTTTTTATGTTCAAATATGGCTACTTAATGAAACTAAGTACAGTCATGTAAATGATTTATTTTTTAAGACATATCATTTTTGTTTTAAGTACCAGTCATGTTTTACAGCTCCAGTTCTCGGTGCATGTCAAAACATGGAGGGAAACAAAATAGTGCATTTTTTTCTAAATTTTTGCCTAAACTCATTTTTTTTCTGTTTGATCATAAGTTTATGCTGAATTGAAACATACAGTATATATATAGACTTTGAAAATCTTGCATCTTTTGGGGGAAATTATGATATCAATCCAGGAAAATGGAAGGATTGTATAATTTTGTATCTGATTTATGTATAATGGTAACACGGATATTAAGTAAAAAACAACTAAACAAATACAATAGGTATAAAACAAAATATTAACATATATTTTCAGTGACCAAAACATGAAAAAAATTATCATACACAAGTTGTTTAACTTAAAACGTCTTCTACATCAAGCACAATCAAAAATGTACACGCGAAAGTACTTTTGTAAAATGTATTTTCTATGTTGAATTTTGTTGGGAAACCCCTTTTATTAATGGCTGGATCTGCCCTGCAAAATATACAGAAAGATGGTTTAAAAAAACAAAGAATAGAGAAAAATAAGGCAAACAAATAAAGAATGGATAGGAAATAGCGGAATTCTAAAATATATAGATAAAGAATATAGGTCAAAAAGTATAAAGAATTAAATCAAATGCTAAAAATGAAGGAATCAATCACAGATTTTCAATAAAATACCTTTGCCGAAAAAAACCAACCAAACATTAAGTCGTTCAACACAACAAAGAAATTTAACAAGTGCACTGTTTGACCAAAATCGATTTAATAATGATCGAGTATTTTTAGTAACACAGGACTTTCTCAAGGTTTGTTTGTTATGAAAGAACTTCAAGTGTATTTATAAGTGTGTAAACTAAATATAAGTATGTGTATAGTGAATTATCCTTACAGCAGATGGGTAAGTTTTATTAATATATCTCTCTATCGTGCACGCACATTTTAATTAACATTGTCTGCAAATTTATCTGCTATATAAAGAATGTTTCATTCCACATCTGCTTTTTTTCATATTTCATTTTAATTTATAGTTAGACGTTACTTATCTTGTCATACAATTATCTATTTGACTATAACATGTGTATAGGTAACAAGTGTTCTGAGAGTGCTATCATACAGCCTCTCTGACATCGTTTGTACCATGTCCGTTTTACTTTGTTTGGTTCGGAGGAGTTTTAATAATGGTTTGTGATTGTGATTCGACCATAATCGATTGGTTTTATCTTATGGCACATTTACCCACCACGCTGAAGTACGTCCATTATACATTTTTCATTATTAAAAATTCAATAATGAATAATGAAATAGTTCACTATTCATTATTCAATGTTAAAAAATGAAAAATGAAAGAGTTTAAGTTTCATTATTCGACTTGAAGAGATGAATAGTGAGATAAAAATTTAAAAAATGACTGTGACACTATAGCTATATCCCGTATTTTTATATTCGTCATTTTGGTGTTATCTAACAAAAATTCAAATCAATATCATAAAGTAGAATAACAAACTCTTTAGAGGTATAATTTTATTTATTTAGTTAGTTTCGGAAGACATACTTGTTGGTTTTCCTAACAATTTTTAACACAAATTCCTTGGTTCAATGTATAGACGACCTGAATACCAAAACATATATCAAAATTGAAATACTCTATTGTGCAACCCGTCAGCTCCTAATTAAGGGAAACAATATACATTAAATTAAATCTGAATGATGGAGGCATAAGCTGAGAATTAACAATATGTGCTGCAATGACCATTACCGGGGTTACGGAGGACCTATATGCCAAAATACGCGTGAAAATTAAGAGATAGCCAATTTTGATTAATGGAATAGATGTTTTGAATAATGGAATGGACTCATGGAATTTAGATCCTCCGTAACCCCTGTAATGGTCATTGCAACACATATTGTTTATTCTCAGTTTATCCCTCCATCATTCAGTTTTAATTTGATGTATACTTTTTTCCTTAATCAGGAGCTGACAGGTTGAAGCGGTCCATTCCATTATTCAAGATAAGCTATTTCTTAATAGTCACGCGTATTTTGATATTTTAGTCCTTTGTTACTCCTCTAATATGCGTTGCGGAACATATTGACTATATACCTTTTGTTCCTCTCTTAATAAGCTTCTTTTTTTTTTTTATAGATTAGACAGTTGGTTTTCCCGTTTGATTGGTTTACATTAGTAATAAGGTGGCCCTTTATAGCTAGTTGTTCGGTGTGAGCCAAGGCTCCGTGTTGAAGGCCGTACATTGACCTATAATGGTTTACTTTTTTTAAAATTGTTATTTGGATGAAGAGCTGTCTCATTGGCATTCACAATGCATCTTCCTATATATATTTCGAATGAGGTATAATGTATAGCTAACATTAGGGGCTAAGGGTCACAGCAGTGCAATCCATTATTCAAAATATCTATTTCATTATTCAAAATTGGCTACTAGTATTATTTAATTTTTACGCGTATTTTGGCGTTTAGGTCATCCGTTACCCCTCTAATGGTCATTGCGGAACATATTGGTTATACTCTGTTTATTCCTCTATCAATAAGCTTTACATTTTGCCTTGATTGAGGACTGACGGCTTGTAGCAGTCCAGTCCGTTATTCAAAATAAGCTGTTTCTTAATATTCAATCGTATTTCAATATTTAGGTCCTTTGTTACTCCTCCAATATGCGTTGCTGAACATTTTGACTATACACCTTTTGTTGCTCTCTAAATAGGCTTTCGAATGAGGTATACAGTATATATGTTATTAGGGGCAAAAAGGTCACATCAGTCAATTCCATTATTCAAAATATATATTTCATTATTCAAAATTGGCTGTTTCTTAATTTGCATGCGTATTTTGGCATATTGGTCCTCCGAAACCCTATGATGTTCATTGCGGCACATATCGTTTATACTCATTTTATTCCTCTATTAATAAGCCTTAATTTAGGGTATACATTTTGCCTTGGTTGAGGGCTGACAGTTTGTAGCAGTCCATTCCATATAGTCTAACTAGTTGTAGTTCAGATCTTGCAAAAAAAAGCAAGAAAAGTTTTATTTGCTATTAACTCTTACTCATCAGGCTTTGGACAACTTCCTGTGAGAGTGTCTTGCAACCTTTTTGAAACTTTGGTCAAACCTATTTTAGCATATAATAGTGAAATATGCTATATGGACACTTATATTCAATTTTATAGAGCTAAACTCCGAGCTAACAAAAATAGCTCAACACCAGATGCTATTCATTTTATTTATAAAACTGTTTTAGAAAAAAACCAGCTACATTTTATGAAACAAGTACTGGGGACAAAAAGAAGCTCAACAAATCTAGCTGTTAGAAATGAACTAGGACTTTTGCCATTAGAAACTTTCATAAAAACCCAAACTATGATGTACCTATCTAGATTAAATAATGAAAATCTAAACCCACTTCTTAATGAAGCCTTTAAATTAACTAAAAGTTTAGATACCAAGGGAACATACTCTTGGTATACTTTTGCAAGAAATTTGTCACAAGATATACATATTGACATTAAACTTATTGAGGAAACTAAAACTTTAAAACAGACTAAAATGTTAAAACCCCAATTAAAAAAAAGTTATATCAACTATTATCAAACTCTTATTGATGATAAAATAAATAACTTAAATGAAAATAATAAAATATATCTATATAAATTTCTTAAATCTAATAAAAATAACCAAATGCAATACTACCTATCACACCCAAGTAAAGAGACAAGAAAAATGTTAACCAAATTTAGAATAAGCGATCATTGTCTCCTCATAGAAACTGGACGATATACCAAAATACCACGAAATGAAAGAAAATGTAAAATATGTAATATCTTAGACGATAAATTTCATTTTTTCTTCAACTGTAAAATAAATAACAATATAAGAGAAATCTTTCTAAAATATTATATACAAAAATATGTAAATTTTAATACACTTAATTTTACTGATAAACTCGTGATAATACTTAATCCATCAACATCAAATGATGTAAAAGCAGTTGTTTCTTTTATTAAAGAGTCATTAGAACTGAGAAAAGGAGAACAGTAACTGTTTTTATCATATTTCTTATAATATTGTCGAGTTTTCATTATGTTTCATTATGTTTGTTTGTCAATGTATTTGCCACAACCAAAATTGGTTTTTGTATGTTTTGCAAATAAAGATATTATTATTATTCAAACTAAGCGATTTCTTAATGTTCAAGCGTATTTCAATGTTTAGGTCCTTCGTTACTCCTCCAATATGCGTTTCGGAACATATCAAATATTTACCTTTTGTTCCTCTCTTAGTAAGCTTTCGAATGAGGTATAAGGTATATCTTTAATTAGGGGCTTAAGGGTCGCAGCAGTCCATTCCATTATTCAAAATATCCATTTCATTATTCAAAATTGGCTATTTCCCCAGGATCTACCCAAGACAGGAGGATATAAAAGTATCACTAAAAGTCAATGCTTGAAATTTACCAGACATTTGAAAATCTCTTGTTTTTATCAATAAGGTGCCGTTAAAAACTTTGCCTGCTTTCTCTTACGTTTTTTCAATTATTTAAAAAAAGATATAGTTTAAAAAAGTCATTTGAAAATCTTATAAATCATTGTTATGTTTTCTTATTTTTTTAATGTGAATTCTATGAAAAATAGAGAGAGAATAAATTCGCTCCGAATTTTCAATGGCTCATATTACAAAAAAACAAGCAGACGGACCTTGTATTTTTCTCAATTGTTAGTTCTGTTTTATGAATTCCCTAATGACATCAATGTCTTTGAAAAAGCTTGCTATTTTGAAAAAGAGTAGCGAAACATCTTTAAAAAGAAATTAACATAAAACATGAAACCGGCTTTTTTTTTCTATTTCAGTGGAAATACAAATGCTTGAACTGTACTTTCAAGCAATGAACCATGGACTTGGTTATTACACATAACAAGCCACAGTCAAATAAGCATCAAGTTTTAAGTTAAAAAAACAAAAGCCAGAAGTCATCACTGAAAAAAGCCGATCAACTTAAATATGCTACAGAGGAAGCACCAAAACGAAATACAACCTAAAATTTACAATGGACTCTGGCGAAAGTTATCGAAAGGGAGGAATCGGGAAAAATGAAAGTCAATTGAAATATGCCCCCGAAGATGGCAACCAAATAAGGATAACTAACAGAGACCAGCAAGTGGATACTCACAACATAAGAGGCACTGACAGCGATCAGCAAGCGGATACTAACAGAGTATATTTCTATGATATAAACGAGAAATCGGAATCTGTTATAATAAAAAACGCTAAAAAGAGTAACAATATTAAAATAGACAGATCTCCAGGTAAATCAAATGAAAGTAAGCCACCATTTTATCAAAGAGCCCCATCACACATTACTGTTGGCAAAGGACAGAGGAAGACACACCTACAAAAAACGTGGATTCAGACACGACGAGGGAAGAACAGATCAATACATTAGGACGTAATAGTACAAAGAAAAAAACTAAGAATGATTCAACCATAACTGATGTTTCTGAACATGTCATTAAGACAGGGAAGTCGAGATCTTCAGTTAATAAATCTATTGAACCAACTCTAGAATTAACAGCGTCGGAAGATGAACACGATAATTTACTGGAAACACACGATGATGATGGAACAGAAAGACTTCCCGACGATCATTCAAACAAAAGCTGTATGGATTGTATCAAACCAGTACCAGTTAAGAGTTGGAAGGAAATTCTCCCAGGCGATCATATTATTCTTCGAAGGAGTTTTTATGACCATCACGCAATTTTAGTTGGCGTTCTTCAACCAGAGGAAGATAACATTGACCAGATTGAGTTGGATTTAATTCACCAGACAAACAGTATAAGGGGTGCTGTGTGTGCTTGTGTGTGTCGTAGAACATTAGCCGAATTGAAACGTAAAACCGTAATTGTCAATCTAAAAGAGGATATGGTAATGGTTTGTAGATATTGGGGAAGAATACAGCCGAAAAATCACGAAACAGTAGTGAGACGGGCAACGGGGGCTTTAGAAGGTGACAAGGAAGAATTTCAGTATGACATTGTTAACAATAATTGCGAACATTTTGCTTCTTGGTGCGTAACTGGAAGAAGGCTCAGCATTCAAATAAGAAAGATTAGAACAGTTTACAAAATATTTTGTCGAAGTAGATTACGTGGTCTAGGTGACGAGCTATTAAGAAACAAGGTTATGTTTGAACATGGTATGCTGTGCAAAACGTGTTTCGAGAGAAATGAGAAAATGCTTGATGTTACAAGAAAGATAGTTCGACGAAAGGACGACATACAAAAAGGTGACATAATTTTATATAAATATTACAGAATTCTACATTGTTCAGTGGTTCTTGATGTCGTAAGTCGTAAAGACACATATATCAAGTGCAACATTGCCCACTATGCATTCAATGGACCATTTGGCATATTGAGACGAAAAATAATACAAAGCGAAACTTTGAAATGTTCTTTAAATGGATCTTTTTCTGTATTTGAATACTCGAGTGGTGAATTTAACACTTATGAGCCGGATGAAGTAGTTTGTCGAGCTAAGAAAAGAATGGAAGAGAAAATGTTTGCTTATTTTTCTAATGACTCAAGCCATTATGCCCGCTGGTGTAAATTGAAATTGTCAAAAAGTGACAAATAAAAACTTGGATCATTTTGAATTTTATACATACGCTTAGCATAAAAAACGTATCGTCGGCTGATTGAACAACATTGTAAGATAAAGTTGTTGACTTTGAAAGATCAGTTTTCTAAGTGCTGGTGATGATAAGCTTTGTAGGACGGTATAAATATAGTTTGAAACTTACTGTTCATTATTATACGTTTTGAAGATAATTACAGATCATTTTTATAGATTTTTAAAAGCCATTGTAAAAATCAGTAATGCGATAGAGGACGAAAAACACTTCTTTTTCAAATGTTCTAAATATTAACGTTATAGAAAAAAGTATTTTGACTCCATAACATTCAATTCTGAGTGTAAAAATACTGCTAAAGATGACAGACTAAAAGTTATATTACTAAACCCCACATCTCACAGTCAAATTAAAAATACAGTCTTCTTTATATGACAGTCATTGGAACTGAGGACCAGAGACCTAAGACAATAATTTGAACTGCTATTTCAATATTGTATTGTTTATTTTTATTTATATGTTACATAAAAAGAAGATGTGGTATGATTGCCAATGAGACAACTATCCACAAAAGACCAAACTGACACAGACAACCATAGGTCACCGTACGGCTTTCAACAATGAATAAAGCCCATACCGCATAGTCAGCTATAAAAGGCCCCGATAAGACAATGTAAAACAATTCTAACGGCCTTATTTATGTAAAGAAAAACAACAGAAAAACAAATATGTAACACATAAACAAACGACAACCACTGAAATACAGCCTCCTGACTTGGGACAGGCACATACATAAATAATGTGACGGGGTTAAACATGTTAGCGCGATCCCAACCCTTCCATAACCTGGGACAGTGATATACTAACAGTACAACATAAGAACGAACTGTACAAATTAGTTGAAAAAGGTTTAACTCATCAGATGGACAAAAATTTTGTTGTTTTTGGATTTATATGGCAATAGGGTATTTGATTTGATTTGATTGATCATGAAAGGTATTGTTGTTTTGTTTTCTTTCCTTTTGTAAATTTTTTGAAATTTATTTTGAAGGTTTGTTTGTTTTTCTTTATAGACTCATTTTTTGAATGCTATGTATATTTTTTTTTATGAAGCGAACTCCTTTAAAAACTAAGCTTATATTCAACGGTCTATTTATAAACCTGGATTTTTTTTTTTATCTTGTCCCATTTTTCAAGGTCCAAATCGGGGTATACAATTAAACTGTGTTTCATTTCAACATAAATTGAATATATATAGGTGTTTTTTTCAAATGCTGAACCTAAACCTGTATTCAAATTTTGGATTTTTGGGCCCAGTTGTCAAATTGGACGAAATCAGGGTCCAAAATTAATCTTATTTCATTTCAAATTAAATTGAATTTATGAGGTTCTTTTAAATACCGAAACTAACCATGTATTTAGAGATTTTGGATATTGGGCTTCTTTATCAAATTGGTCCACATTGAGGTCCAAATGTTCCTAAATTAAATTTTTGTTTGATTTCATCACAAATTGAATCATTTAAAGGGCTTGAATTTGACTAACTTTCCGCTGAATTTTTTATTAATGTTTATTCATGTTTTTATTTAGCTATGTCTGTTTCAACTTTTTAACGTTTTCCCCAAGACGTCACAACAGATGTATTCATGATTAACTGATGTTTGCTTAACGTCCTATGTAATTATTTCATGCATGTTGGGAACTAGACCAAAAAACAATAAATTTTTAATGTGCAAGAGAGCGTGCCACACTCTACACAGAAGACATCGGATTCAACGTTTCCATTTCGAACGGACATGGCTGCGTAAGTTTATATCCCGCACAGCCAAACAGACGTCCCACTTTAGCAAGAGTTTTGTTGCCGATTGGACGAATATCTTAGTTGCCATATTTCTATTCAACAGTCACCCATGTTTGTTCATGAACATGATAAATGAGGTTGTTGATTTTCTAGTTTGAATTATTTTACATTTGCTATTTCTGAGCCTGGAGGTTAGGTTAATAACATAGATATATTTTTATCTGGAACACGTTCCTGTATTGATTATGAATAAATGACAGGAAATTCAACCTCACCGTAAAAAAAATAATATATTGTACTGATAATATGAGCAACACGATTCCTTCTAAATTTAGCTATTGGTTCCGGTGGAAAACCTGTTAAAAATATACTTTTTCTCTTTTTGTGTTTTTTAAATGTTATTTATGCTGTATTTAGACACCTCTACCAAGAAATTTGTTTTTAATGAACATATAAAAATTGGGGGTTTTATCCAACACAATCATAGGTTTGAACGTTGTTTTCAATTTAGACTTGTTTATACTTTTTCGATTGGGCTATTTTATTTGCTTTCTGGTTTAAATAACCTGTTCATCACATTATAGACTCTTCAAAATTCAAAATTCTGTCCTAAATGTATATATAATCAGTCCAAAGTAACAGAAATGCAAATCCAAACCCATAAACTACAAAAAGAGCAATTTGACTATTGTTCTGCCTATTTTTTTTTATCCTGAACTTTATGAAAAAGTGTTTGAAATACAACAACACATGTTTACTCCTGCCGCATTTTTGCGGCTGTCCCAATGCAAGTCAGGAGCCTCTGTCCTTCGTTAGTCTTGTATGTTTTTTTTTAAATTTTAATTCATTTTTATATTTCTGAATTAGTGTGACGTCCATTTTCACTGAACTAGTACACAATTTTATTTAGGGGCAAGCTGAGACCACATCCGGGTGCAATATTTTTTCAGTGTGTTGAAGATTCTTCTGTGGACTTTGGCTGTTGTCTGCTCTGTGGTCGGATTCTTGTCCCTTTGACATATGCCCCATTTCCATTCTCATTTGTATTATGTGTTTTTAGACTTGGGATGGATTTCCGACCCCACTTCTGGCAGATTAATGTGCAGCAGCAGATTATAACCAGTATCATTGTTAATAAAAAAAAAAAAAGGGAACTCAGTATAAATATGCTAAAGACAATTCCCAAGTTATCTTACTGTTATCCCTACTATAGTTCGTATTTTTGAAATGTGACTTCAAGTTTATAATTTATTCATGTGTCTAGCTTCACAACTGTATCACCGATAAAAAAAAATACACATCGAAGTGTTTGCTGCATATCATTTTAGCTAAAATTAAGAATACAGTGTATATATGTCAGGGAATCAAGATGGTCACATAAAAACAAATAATTACTTTGTGAAGACTAATGATCAAAATATCATGAAAGCTACATATGTGCCAATACTGTTCTTATCAAAATATTATGTGCTTAAGGTGGTACATAGCACTACAGGGAGATAACTCAGTGAATTCCGCTAAACGTTTTAATGACGTTGCATTGTTTAGGAAATATTAAGCTTTTCAATTATCAAAATTGGTGTTAGTCAAACTGCTACATATCTAACATTTTTTTTCCGAGAATGTAAATCAAATTGAGAATGGAAATGGGAATGTGACAAAGAGACATGTCTAGTTAAAAAAAATTGATTTTTTTATATTAAAGTCAAAGGGTCAAAGTAAATGTTTTGACAAAATTTTTATGAAAATTAAACGAGTCAAATTGATTTTAATCTACTAGATACCACTTTAAAGTCTAGAAATAAAACATAAGTTGTTTCATATTCGTTCGTCTTCAATCTCTATATGTCCGAATAACCAATCTACGTGATGTAAACAACTTCTTTCCAGACTAGCCCTGTCCTAAAAAGCAAAAAGAAACATAGTGTTTTGTAAAACATTTCTAATTAAAAATATCTTTAAATAAAGGCAACAGTAGTATACGCTCTTCAAAACTCATAAATCCATGGACAAAAAACAAAATCGGGGTAACAAACTAAAACCGAGGGAAGAAATTAAAGCTTGCGTTATCAACTTCATATCATCAAAAGGATAGGAGTAATGCAAAATTGTTCATTCAAAGCTTTCTTTAACTTATCAATCAACAAAAATGTGTCCACAGTATACGGATTCCTTATCCGCGCTATAATTTTCTATGTTCAATGATCCGTGAAATTAGGGTAAAATCTCTAATTTTGCATCAAAATTAGAAAGATCATATCATAGGGAACATGTGTACTAAGTTTCAAGTTGATTGGACTTCAACTTCATCACAAACTACCTCGACCAAAACCTACCTGAAGTGGGACTGACGGACGGACGGACATACGGACAGACATACCAGAAAACATAATGCCCATAAACTGGGCATAAAAATAGTCAATCTTTAGTTTCTTTAGTTTCTTTGTGTATATCTCTTTCATATTCATTTGATAAAATTTACTGTTTGCAATAGCATGAATTGTTCTATATAATAAGAATGTTCTTATCCCGGGCATAAAAACAATGCCGTATTTTGCGAAACCTTTTCAACTTTTGATCTTCAGTGCTGTACAACTTTGTACTTTTTTCACTCTCGATCTTTTATATCTGGGCGTCACTGGTGAGTCTTGTGTGGACAAGGCGCGTTTTTGGCGTATTGAATTTTAAACCTGATGCTTTTTGTTATCTATTAATCATGTTTTTCTGTGTCTATTATGTTCTCCTATTTATTTGTATTGTAGTCCTGTAATATTATGTTGTCATTTCAATGTTATATTTAACTTTGCCATTAAAGTGCGAGGTTTGGCATGCCTTAAAACCAGGTTCAACCCACCACTTTTATTCCCCTTTAAAAGTGTTCTGTACCAAGTCAGGAAGATGGTCATTGTTATAATATTGTTCGTTTCTCTTTGTGTTGCATTTTAACGTTGAGTCGTTTGTGTTTTCTCTTATTTTTGAGATATTGATATAAGACGTGGCACGGTACTTGTCTATCCCAAATTCATGTATTTGGTTTTCATGTTACATTTGTTATTCTCGTGGTGTTTTGTCTGATGATTGGTCTGTTTCTGTGTGTGTTGCGTTTCGGTGTTGTGTCGTTGTTCTCCTCTTATATTTAATGCGTTTCGCTCGGTTTTGGTTTGTTACCCCGATTTTGTTTTTTGTCCATGGATTTATGAGTTTTGAACAGCGGTATACTACTGTTGCCTTTATGTATATATATATATATACGTCTGAGTCAGTGACAACTCTACAACATTGTTGGGTTGATGTTTAGACGAGTTGTATATATTTTACTATTTTATTTAATGAATACATATATATATATGTGGTAAAATATATGATAAGTGCGTGTAATGCTGAGTGGTTTTAATCGTTTGTGTAGTGTCTACCAGAAAAGGCAAAATGACGTTCTATGAGGACTAACCTTATATATATTTTATACCATATTGACATGAGAAACAGGAATGTATGTGGTTTAGTGTGGGTTACTTGTCCATTTTCAAGAAATTCAAAGACTCTTAAATCGCTGGAGTTAGGGATTACACCTGGGGATTAACTTTGTATTTTATTTGATCTGTTTTGAAATGAAGAACATGTTTTTTCTTTGGATTCTACATTTAATTTTCATATTTGTATAATTAAAAAAAATATGTTCAAGTTCAAAGGGCACGGGTATCAGTAACCTTTGACCTTTCAACCCAAAGAAGGTCACTTCGTCACTTGATCATTACTGAAGATCCAATGTGTCTATCACTTACTATTCTCATGATACAGTGAAACGTGTTTAAACCGAACAACGAGACTTCAGATTATGTTCGGTTTTGGCCAATGTTCGGTTGAATCTGTGCTTAAGAACATATTTGGTTTATACAGGTTTTCGGTTTATGCAGGATTCGGTTTAGCCAGGTTTTACTGTATAATTATTTAATCTTTAACAATAACAAATTCCCACAGGTTCTATTGTAAACCCCTTTCTATTTTTGGCCCATCAAAATATCCCTTCGTTTACCCTAATACACAAAAAAACTCTGTTACAACTACTAAAAATCTTACATATTTTAGAACCCTAAGTTATTCATCCAGAAGAAGAAGACAGAAGAACAAGAACGTGGACAAGAACAAAAAGAACAAATGAAGAATAATAACAAGAAGAACAAGAAGAAACAAAGAGAAGAACAAGAACAAGAAGGGGAACGAGAAAAACAAGAACAAGATCCAAAAGAAGAAGAACAAGAAGATAATCATGGTAGAACAAGAATACATAAGCAAACAAATAAGCATACCATTGAAACATTCTTCACTAAAGCGCTCATCATAACACCCTCCACAATCATTATTTCCATCAAGTATTTTGCTGGCGTGAATACATTCTACGCTATCAAAAGGACAAAACAGCTCGTCCGCACCACATTCTATAAAAACATGGAAGGTAAATATGATTAAACAAACACATTCATGTTAAACAGAACAGTAGTAGTTTCTTTATTTAAATTCCTCACATTTATTTGAAAACAAGACATTATATATACAGAGTGTCAAAAGAACGAAAACCATTTTCTTTCAAAAACATTATAAAATTTCAAAAAAAGATCTAACTGGAGTAAATAAAACTAAACAACAATATCAGGTTTAAATATTTTAGCACGCCAGACGCACGTTTCTTCTTAATAAGACTCATCAGTAACGCTCTAATCGGAAAAGTTAAAAAGCCAAATTAAGTACAAAATTGAAGAGCATGGAACCAAAAGTTCCAAAAATTATCCCAAATGACGCTAAGAAATTCTATGCCCGAGGTAGAAAATCTATAGTATATCGATGAACTCAAAAATTGAGCAAGCTGTCAATTTATTATTACGATTATATCAGTGTGATATCTTGTCAACACAGAAGCGCTGACTACTGGCCTTGTGATACCCTTCGGGAGTAGACCTCCATCACCAGTGACATCGACCAATTGGTTGTAAATAAAACTAATCAGGCTTAGATATTCCCCAAATATCCCAAAGTCATAATGAACAAGTAAGAACTCTATCCAAGCAACAGATGACCACGTTTTTTTTCATATAATTTCAAAATGTTTGAAAGAGTTTTTCATTGAAAAAAGAACGAGGTTATCGTCAGCACGTCGGAGATATTTTGGAATATATTTAAATTCGATAACAACATGAACGGTAAACATTTGTGCATATGCAAATATTTCTAAAACGTCAGTGAAATTTGCTATTCCTGTTTCCTGGGTCATGAAGATGAGTGGTAAAGTTGCTTTCAAAGTAAAACCGTTGAAATGATTGTCGTTATGACGTCACAATACGTCATCATAACAAAAAAGCCTGACAAGACGTGTAAAATATTTGAAATAACTTACGGAAACATCCGATTTCATCTGCAAAATCATTGCAGTCTGCTGTCCCGTCGCATACCCACTTTTCTTGAATACATCTTTCTTCTTTTGGGCATTTGAAAGCATTCTTGTTACAAACTATGTGTACAAATAAAACAAAATAACAATACTTTTCTATAAAATCTATAAACCAAGAAACAATAACTTAAACAGAAGTTAAAGCTGGGTTGAACCGAAGCTGAAATTCAAATAAAAAAACCCGATCTCAACAGTTTTACATCTACTTGCGTTTACTGTGAAAATCTTCAAAGTACTTTTAATTCTAATTTGGTTTGCATTTCAACAAATACTTGAATGAATTTAACTGAGTCTTTATAGGTTCTTTATAGGTTAACACTTCGATAAACTATGTTGCCGAAAAAAGCGCTGACCGAAGTACTTGTTGTATGAAGCGCGGAAGCGCTTCATTCTAACAATGTGCGCACCGTCAATGCTTTTACAACCATATGAAGTTACAAAACTTCAATACTTATTATTACATTTTTTAGCTATGATCATGGAAACACAAATTATATAATTGTTTTATTTAATTCAGCTGTGCACTTTATTGTGGGACCAAGTGTTATCATGAATGAAAAGTTTTATTGATTAATGCAATTGCTTAAGGAATAACACGTGATGTGCAGTTAGTCAATCATAAAGAGTATCATAATGAAACATACATCTTATGTAATTATTAAAATAAAAATGATAAATAATATTAGAATTAGACTTATAAGGATTGAACACATTTTTGTTGGTATTGATGTGTTAAGGGCAAACGATACAGTTTTGATCCCGTATTCAAATTTTGATGAAAATTCCATATAGGCTATTTTTACCTGATTAAATCAAATATGTATTAAAACATATACTTCCATGTGATACTTTTTCATTGAAATGAGGTTGAAAGTTCAGATATTTACTCAAAATTAGGATTTGTGGACGTATTTTCCTTTCGACAGAAATACATAACTTTTTTGTTTTGAAAGATAAAGTTATTTGTAATCTTTGTTTCATATAAATGGCATATAAATTTATGCATTTTATTTTTGCAAATAACTCATATGTATTGAATATTCATGAATGTAGAAAAAAACGTCAACTTTTCCTGTACATTTATCAATTTTTTAAAAATTGCACTATTTACGTTTTCATGAAAATTGGTACTAATAATCTTCTTACGTAATCAAACAAAATGCCATTTTCAAAAATAGGGGTCAATGAACTCGTTTTAAAGTTAAATCAATTTGAATTCAATAAAAATTAGCCGAAATTGCATCTTTTCCTGATAAGTCACCGTTTGACGTCGCGAAAATAACATTTGACGTTAGCAACGTCATTTCCTCCCCTGTGACTGTATCGTATGCCCTAAACTGGGTTGCTGACTCACAAACTTAACATAAAACGCCTTTGAACTGTTCTTTAGTTTATGAGTTAATCGACCGAGTTTACACATCAATAACAGCGACATATTGGGGTCAATACTTTTTTTATTAGAAATATCATATTATAGTGAACATGTGTACTAAGTTTCAAGTTGATTGGACTTCAACTTCATCAAAAACTACCTTGACCGAAAACTTTAACCAAAACTTTAACCTGAGCCTCGCACTATCTTTTTTTTTGTTCACTGGATTGTGAAATTGTGGTCAAAACTTTAATTTAGCATAAAAATTAGAAAGATCATATCATGGGGAACATGTGTACTAAGTTTCAAGTTGATTGGACTTCAACTTCGTTAAAAACTACCTTGACCAAAAACTTAAACCTGTAGCGGGACGAGCGGACGCACGGAACAACGAACGGACGGAAGAACAAATGGACGAACGGATGCACAGACTTGAAAAAAAAATGCCCCTCTAATATCTAATAATACTGCCTTTGTTTTAGAAATGTAGAAAAATACAATATCAATCTATTTATATTCCTAGAAATTAAAGCAATATATATGATCAAAATCATGTGCTTTCAAATAGAGAAGTTTATAACTTAATAGTTGACGACTATTACGAAATTGGGGTTCGAATAGACTTTTTTCATATGACCGACTTTTGACTCCGGATTATATATTTGTCGACTGGTTACCTTGGACATCATGGTACCAGGTCAGGTAAGAGCAAGCTAAAAAAAAAGTAAAACCAAGCAAAAACAATCGGTACTTTTTTGGAGGAAAATTACCTGCTTAACATTTTTTTTCACTACAAAATCATCGGAAAACAGCAAAGTTTGCCCTCAATTACACCGATTACATGTTTGATTTTACTCATTTTGGTTGCTTTGACTTGAAATACTTACATTAAAAATTATAAAGCAATTCTTCTGAGAACACTTAAGGTCTTTCCACATCAATTCTCGAAGTTATTGAAAAGAAGCTAGTTCTTGTTTACTCAAAGTTAAAATTGGACTTCAATCTTAAGTTTCCTCAAACTGATGAGATAATTTAGTGCTTGAATACACTTTTGATTGAAATAAGGGAGATAATGTACTTCTTTCGGTGAATTAAATGTCACTTCCGGACTCATATGATAGCTTCTTTCACACTGATTCCAAAAATATATAGTTTTTATATACTTTTGACCAGGAGATAACTCCACATCCGGTTAATCGAAAGTCAGTTCTGGACTTAGTGATAAGTTGCAAAAAAGGCTACTTCCGGTTTTCTCAAGTTCACTTCCGGCTGTCATTTTTCAAGGTCATTTGTCATCCAGTCATACGACTAAATAATAAACCAAGTTGAAGTTATTAATAATTTACCTTATAATAAGACATTCTAGGGGAACTAATTACTATGACATGCCATTTGATTGTTTTAGACCAATTGTAACACTGTTACATATCTTCATTACAATTAAGCAAACATTTTGCACTTGTTGTTTTATTTAAATCTTTTAAAGTGTTGGAGAAAATGCAAAAACAAGAAAAAGTCAAAATTGAGAACATGACCTCGACCTCTTACATTGACCTCATTTTCTGAGTAAAATCTAGGGGCCTCGAAAAAGATTTCATGGTTAAACGGTTAACGGTTTATGAGTAAAACACACATACCGACAATTTTTTTCGTGATGGTAGATAACTCATATAACAGTTCATCGAATCGCTTCAATTCAAATTAGCCCAAATTTTCCACGAACAATTTGTAAAAAAAATTTTGTTGATATTTATTTTTTGTTACGAAGGAGATGCAAACATATGATAAACAGTGCATAGGGAGATAACTCTTTCAAAGAAAATGGTTCGTCTTAGCAGGGTGAAATTTTTAAACGCAAAAATTATGATGACCAATGCGAAACAAAAATTAATCGCAAGAACAAAATTTGTCGGAATAATAATAATAATTATGATAACAAATACAATAGGTCTGTCCACAGAAAAGTGGAAACAGACCTTATAATCAGAACAAATACAATAGGTCTTTCCACAAAAAAGTCATGCATCAGAAACTAAAATCTATCAAAACACATTTCACATGTTTCAGGGATTTATTGTTTTAACGTCATGGACAGTCAAAGAAGACATGGCTTATGCAATGCCAAATTAAAGTATCGACAGTTACGAGTTACAATAATATATTTGCACTGAGATTTTGCAAAAGACCATTTAGTTAAATATGAAAACGATTCTTGATAAGATTGTGTGGAAGTGTACTGAAGTGTAGAGAGTAGAAAAAACATAACTGTCTCATCGATATGCAAAAAGTGAGTTTGTTGAGATTGAAAAATATTCAAAGTTGTTTCTTTAAGCTTGCTGCATATGAAAAAAAAGGAAAACTATTCTTTCTGATTAAAAAAAAGTATTTATGATAGATATTGACTGATTTATTTCTTAAGATATGCGCTTTTCATGTTTTGGAGGGAATGATAAAAAAAACTAATCAAATACATCAGGCTTAATTTTTTTCCCACACCAGACGCGCTTTTCGTCTACATAATACTCATCTGTGACGCCTTTGATTTCTTTGTTAACTTTTAGTCGGATTGTGGTCTCCTTGACACATTCCCAGTTTCAATTCTTTAATCTAATCGAAAAGGTAAATAGCAAGATTAAGGAGGTACACCTGGTTAAGGGAAACAACTCTTAGAATCATCATTATGTTGCGTCAACCATTTTTATAAATACATTCTAAGCTTGTAGGTTTCAGAGATTATTTCCAATCTGTTTGAGGTAAATGCTTAAAATACTTTGATGAAACTTGACTTGTACAAACACAATACTGATTTAAAGAGTTATCTCCCTGAACCATAAAATAAATTATTATAATTACCAGTACAGTTCTCTTCATCTGGGGCACCTTGACATGCCATAATTCCGTCACAACGCGTTTCACTAGGCAAACATTTCACATATGAGCTGCGTCTGCATGGAACGGCACCACCATTGCATGCTGCAATTGGCAGGTAACATGAAATTGTCATCAAAATGTAAACAACTTATATGGTGAAAATTAACAGAACCGGTAATCTGTGCAAATATATATTATATATCAAGTTATGTGACCGACAGAACTTGTTTTTAAATATGATGCGAAACATGTGTTTAGGTCACGTACAACTGTGGATTCATTACTATTCGTTGGATACCAAATTTCTTGGATTTCGATGAAACAAGGGAACTACGATTTCAAATGTTCAACGAATTGAAAAATTTTCATAAGGACTTTATGCAGAATCTATCGAAACCACGAAATCGGATATCACGAAAATACATGATTTCCTCAATCCAAAAAAATGGTACCCACGAAAATAAATGAATCCACAGTATACGTTATAACCATCGCTTTTTTATGATCATGTTTGATTGACAATTATTGCAAAAGTAAATTTATTAATTCATATGTTTCCCTTATGTTTTAGAAGTCAGTTTACAGTGATAACATACGAAATATAATAATAAGTAAAATTAAGAATGGAAATGGGGAATGTGTCAGAAAGACAACAACTCGACCTTAGAGCAGACAATAGCCGAAGGCCACCAATGGGTCTTCAATTCACCCAGAGGCGTCCTTCTGCCCCCTAAACAAATATGTACATTAGTTCAGTGAAAATGGACGTCATATTAATCTCTAATTAAAATGAATCATACAAGACTGTCAAAGTACAGACACTCCTGACTTGGGACAGGCGCGGAAATGCGGCGGGGTTAGAGGTATGAATATAACTTCATTGCACTGTATATGAACGCCCTATCTTTGTTCAAGGAATAAGACCGTAATGACTGAATTAAATAGTTTGTCATATAGACCAGAATTAACGACAGAACATGGACTTTATTAAAAAAAATAACACAAAAGAGAGACGAAAAATACTGAAATGACAATCAAACTCAAATGTGGGAAACAAACTGACAAAGTCATGGCAGAAATAAAATACAACATAAAGACAAACAGCAGCACACAACACAACATGGAAAAAAATAAAAAATTGAGCAACACATACCCTACAAAACAAATGGGTGGTACAATGTGCTCCGGAAGGGTAGACAATCCTGCTCCACATGTAGCACCTGTCGTAATGCTCAACATACGTATAAATCATGTTAAAAGGAGTCTCAAATGGTGTTGTTATTATCAAGAAAAGAGTAATTAATTTCATAAATGTATTAACAGTTTAAATTTTGAAGCGCGTTTCGAAAAACAAGGTAATTCCCGTGGTTTAAGAAGCCAACAACAATATCAAATTCCAAATTGTGATGCAAAAAAGCAAGCTGATAAAGCCCTAATCGACATTTATTATTATTATTATACAGTATTTGTAACAGCGCATTATATAATATTAAAATTACTCTAAGCGCTTTACAATATATTGCCATATACATATATACATGATATAAGTATCAACAATAAAATATAAAAGCCCATGTTAAAAACTTTTAAAACAAAAAGAATTGAAAAATATATCATTGATAAAACAATAATAAAAATGGGCATGATAAAATTAAGGAGATATTGAATCAGTACCAAAAAAGATAAGTTAAAACTTCAAAATATTTGCTAAAAAAATCTAAAATAACCAATAAAAGTAAATTCAAAATTCAAAAAAAAGTAATAGCTTGAAAATTCAAAAATTACAATAATGTAGAAATATTTTTAAGAACTATTAAAAGCGTGTCTGAATAAATGAGTTTTCAAATTTTTCTTAAAAACGTTCACCCAATGGATGTTTCGTAAATCACTTGGTAAATCATTCCACAGAACGGCTGCTGCTTTGCCGAATCTTCTTTCCCCATATGTTTTAGTTCTTACACGTGGCGTTGTTAAAATCATGGAATTTTCAGATCTTAGTGCTTGCATTGGTTTGTATATTCGAACGAGTTCTTGTAGGTAGACCGGTGCCTCATCGTGCAAAGCCTTGAACACATACACAAGAAGTGTATACTGGCATCGTTATGTTACAGGCAGCTAATGGAGAGACCTGAGGATTGGTGTTATAACTCAACTATCTATGTTTATATACCTGTTTGTAGGTTTGACGTGTCAGACTCTTAACATCTGATGTTTACAGCTCTTAATTTGTGCTGTTACACTTATCATTCAGGTCAGTTGTGAATGCTCACAATATAAAACAAAAAAGATGTTTAAGGATTGCCAATGAGACAACCCTCCATCAATAACCAATTCAAATGACATCGATATAGGCAATTACAAACTTCAATGCGGAACCTTACCTCAAACCCATAGTAGTTATCAAAGGAACCAGAAAAAAACTTATAATGTATTACGCCAGACGCACATTTCGTCTACATAACACTAATCAGTGACGCTCAGATATCCCAGATAACTCAGATAAAAATTTTCATTAAAAAGCTAACCAATTATCCTGTGAATGGCATTGAGAATCCAAAATTCCAAAACGTTGTGCCAAATACGGCTAAGGTAATGTATGCCTGGGATAAGATTATCCTTAGTATTTCGAATAATTCAAACTTTTGCAAACAATAAATTTATGAAAATGACCGTATAATTAATATTCATGTCAACACAGAAGTGCCCTCTGGGAAGAAACTAGATGCTTGCACAATAATAACAAACTATCTTTTATTCGACCATTCTCCTTATTGTTGTTTTAATCAAATAAATTAGAATTATTATACGGTCGAAAATCTCATAAAAACATTTCATCGAAATAACGTGATTTATCAATCAAGTACTAGTAACTTAAAAAGCTTCTTTTTTTAAATACGATAAACGTTGTAGTTTTGAATGATACAAATTTTAAGTTGAATACACTATACACCTTTTAAGATGGTGTCTAACACTACAGGGAGATAAGTTCTATGAAAATTAATCCAACCAAATTAATATAAGTGAAGATATTGGGTACCACCATAAAGTATAACAAACTAAAGTGAAACTCGTTTAAACTGAACCACTTCGGGACTTAAGATTTTGTTCGGTTTTGGCCGATGTTCAGATTTATCTGGTTCACAACGTATTATTTGATTTGCTAACGAACATGTTTGGTTTTCACAGATTTTTGGTTTTGACAGGATACGGTTTAGTCAGGTTTCACTGTATTAAAAAAACAAATAAAACACAAATTAGTAATTTATGATACAAACCATCACATTCATATTCATCCTCTCCATCGGGACAGTCTTCTATCCCATTACATCTGTTTTCCTTTGGATAACATTGTTTGCCAATTCTACATTCTAGTTCATCTGGTGAACAAATTTCCCCATCTGCATAATAAGATAATTTAATTTTGGATGTAACGCGTCTTCTGATTGGCTGACGTCATTTTGTTTATCATCTCATTTACATTATATTGTCATGTGACCTTGACATCATCAACGTATTTTTATTGTTTAAACGGGTTTAAAATGAAATTTAGAATTAAATAATAAGAGATGACTTTTTCTGTCTATTTTAAATAACATACAAAATGTGGAGCACACTTTAAAAAAAAACACGCTATGCACCACATTTTTGATGTTATTTTGATGTTATTTCTTCATAGACAGAAAAAGTATTACAGTCAAATAGTAAGATATACCATATCAATAATTTTAAAATTAAAATTCTTTTTAGGATATTCTACAATTTAGCAATTAACATGGCTTTTTACAATGTACCTTACATCATGAAAACATGTATAGCTAATACAAAAAAATGTCCTTGTCCTTACTTGAAAATAATAACTTTTTTAAGTAAGGTTTTGTATTTGAATTAGATTGAACAATTGTATAATGTGTATGACAGCGACTTTCAATTCCTGGTTTCATTACATCAGTTTATAATGTTTTTACTCTAATTTCACATGAATCATATTGCAACACACTTTATATCTATGATAATAACAGTTTTAAAGGCCACGCTTGGACAAAATTCTGAAGAGGTGTTTTGAGAATGCCGGTACCAAGTCCGGAATGTGACAGTTGTTTTCCTTTCGTTTGATGTGTTTTTTCATTTGATTTTGCCATTTGAAAAGGGACTTTTCGTTTTGAACTTTCCTCGGAGTATTTTTGTTATTTTACTTTTAAATCTTTTAATCTCGATTTAAATCATAATTGTTTTCCGACGAACTACATATGTATGCATGTATTGATAACAATATTGATAATCAAAACTAAAATACTTAGAACTGTGCTTAATTTATTACTAAAAGGTTTACTGCACTTAAAACACGTTTTTAAGTTCAAAAAGGGGCATCGGTGGCCAAGTGGTTCAAGTAGTTCTACTACTGTAATCACAAGCCAGTCAACACTGAGGTTGGAAGTTGGAACCCAGCTTGTGCGGGAGCACTCGATACCTATCTTAATTGACTAAAATTGTCACTTTTCCTACCGAAGGTCGTTGGTTTTCTCCAATCACTCTGGCTTTATCCACCTATAAAAACTGACCGTAACGAAATAGCCCAAATGTGGCACCTAAAAGAAGCGTTTAATCACCATCATTCAAGCTACAAAAATGGAAACAAGAACATACCAACACCTCTTACAACTCATCTTCTGGTCAAAAATATTACATACTTGCTACATGGAGTCCAATCATAACCAAACATATCAAACTGTAATGTCTTTGCATTTCAAATGTCTAGAAAAAGAAACAAAACATTGTCGTATTCTTTTAACGTTATCGTTATCGTTGACCATCTATTTTTATTTTATTTTTATTTTTTTACGATTGCATATTTTTATAATGTATTTTTTTCTAATTATTAGAGAATCTACGATGTTTAAAATCGGAAATACAAATTAAATCTATATAAATTAAGGAATGCAATAAGAAAAAAATATTCCACTGTTTATACATGTTGATAGTTTTATCAATATTTGATTGGTTGAGAATATCCCACGTGTCTTTGAACATTATCCTTTCGATATCCATAAAATCTACATTGGAATAAAGAATTTAAACAACTTTTGAAGAATCTCTAAATTATGATATCATTTGAAATACATATTTATTTGTTTGGTACAAATTGTTTACATTACATATCTTGAATAGCTTTGTGTTGTGTCTTTCATTTAAAATTAAGTGTTCTAATTTTTATACTGTATCCTACAATGCTTCAGGTGACATGTATATATGCTACCTCTAAATACAGTGAAACTTAACGTAACCGAATCTTGTAAAAACCGAAAATATGTAAAAACCAAACACGTTCGAAAGTACCTTCATATCAAGTAATGTGCGTTCTGGATCTAATAAAATCGAACATCGACCAAAACCGAACAAAATCTTAAATCCCGAAGATATTCGGTTTAAACAGGTGTCATTGTACTTGCAGCATAATTGATCCTTGCGCATTGATGTGTTTATAGAAATGTAAACTATATGAAAAGCAAAAAAAAATTTATTGATATAATGACAACTTACCTTGTGTCTGTAGCACCAGAGTCTGTTTCTTTTAAAACTTATCAAGTAAATTTAAAGCCTAATAGTTTGATTTTTTTAAGTAACGCGCCTTCTGATTGGCTGATAGTTTCATTACTTGTGGGTTTAATGAAAATACGTTATTTTGATTGGCGGACAAAAATCGATAGGCCACCAAAAAAAAGAGTTTATTTTCGTTAACAAAATCAATATTTATTATTGCACGTTGTTCATATGAAAACGACGATGCGAAGAGAAATGAAAAAAAAGGTCTGATATAACGCGTTATTTTAGTTTGAGCATAACACTGGGTTTTTTTTAAATAGCAAAACATCAATACAAGAACTTGATATAGATGATAATCAGTGGATATATCATAAATATCTTAAAATGTCCTGTACCAAGTCAAGAAAATGCTATTGTAATATTAAAGTTCGTTTCTGTGTGTGTTGCACTTTAGTGTTGTGTTTCTTTTTTGTCGTAGTTCTTCTCTCATATTTGATGTGTTTCCCTCAGTTTTGGTTTACCGATTCATGAATTTCGAACAGCGATATACTACTGTTTCCTTTATTTATATAGAAGAGAATCAGTGGATATATCTTAAAGTGTTGCAGATCACGTTGACTCTTCTATTGAATATTAATGGATGAGACACATTCAAGGTTATATTCCAGTGTTTTAAACATAATGACATTAATGAACAGTTATCCTTGATGATTTCATTCAAATACCAGACCTCACATTTGGAGATAACGTGAATAAACGAAAATTTATAGATAATTGATCAATTATAACATTTAAGTATAGGACGAGATAAAAGAATTACCATGTACTTTCAAAAAATAATTTTCCACGTAAGTAATTGTCAGCTAATTGAACTTTCATTTTAAATAATGTGATGAAAGTGGAGAAATTCACATGCCTTCATTTGAGCAATAAACTACTATCCATTCATTAAAGGTTATTAAAGTTTAAAGGCGACAACCGATGAAATTTTCTTTTGGACTTAGTAAAACTGATAACGTATACAAAAAAATCAAAGGCCGTACTCAGTAAACAAACGGTATAATAATTGAATAAAAAGATCAGAATTGTTTAATAAAAAGTACTGGAATAAAGAATCAGAATAGTGTAATAAAAAGTACTGGAATAAAGAATCAGGATGGTGTAATAAAAAGTACTGGAATAAAAAATCAGATTAGTGTAATTAAAAGTACTGGAATAAAGAATCAGAATAGTGTAATAAAAAGTACTGGAAATAAAGAATCAGGATAGTGTAATAAAAAGTACCGGAATAAAAAATCAGAATAGTGTAATATACTGGAATAAAGAAACTGAAGAAATGACAACAAAATTAACATAGTTACAATACCAAATACATCATGTACTTCAGATTATATTAATATTTTTGTAATATCAAGACCAATTTTAATAGTAACTGTTGCGAATGCAAACCATTTAAATATTTGTTTTGTATCTTAATGAATACAATTGACATGGTACTTATAAATCATTTTAATCATTGAATACACAAATATCAACATTGCGAAAACCTATTGTACAAAATGGGCTTTTATTTTTTTTTATGAAAAATCAACATAAATCATGTATAAACAAAATAAATTATTTTGTCAAAACAAACAGTATTCTTAACAATTAATTTCAATTTAATAACTTTAACATTATTACTTCAAACAGCGTGTTTTCATGCTGATTATAAGGACGAATTCTTAATTCCTATCCTAATAAAAATTATACAGGCCACGATAAATAATGCAAAGTTGGCGAGCACCATCCAAAATGTATAATCGAAGCAATCACAGGATTCATGATTTCCCTCTGTCCATGTTGAGTAGTTTCCGAATGCTACAACAGCAGCTGAAATTCAAAATTCAAGATCAGCAAAGTATAGGTAATTTCATTGTTCGTACCCCAAAATGAAAATAACGTCACGACATAGGTTGAATTTCCATTGTTTGTGACATTATTACTAATCCCGATGTTTGGTGTACACTGTTGAACATTTTACCCATGATGCATTAGATTCTGAAACGGCGAATTGGGTATGTTTAACGACATGCAAAGTATTTTCAATTAATAATCTGATCAAATCTCATATTTTTCAACAATGATACCACTACCAATAAAAATATCCATTATAATAAAATTCATCATAGATACCAGGATTCCATTTTGTATTTACGCCAGGCGCGCGTTGTGTCTAAAAAAGACTCATCATATTATACAATTATGGCCCGTTGAAAAGGTGAATATCCAAAATTGTCAACATGAAGAGGTTATTTCAATGAGGGCACAGCCCGAAGTGAAATAACTTTTAAAGGTTTACAATTTTGAATATTCGTCGATTCTATGGGGCCACAATTGTTTTATTATATCGAACTAACAGTGGAAGGGCATTTCGAACACTTACCTATTTTTAACATTTACACAGACTGACCCGCACAGAAGTTTGAAATCCTATCAATAAGGGGGTAAAAATATACCAAAGTCGACTATCACAGTAGAGCTTCTCTCGCTTCTCTTCCAGATAAGCTTTACTGTGATAGTCGACTTTGGTATATTTTTACCCCCTTATCGATAGGATTTAAAACTCCTGTGGACTGACTTTTGAAAATACATTTGTTTTCGAATGTCTCAAATTTACAACAAAAGTAGAATCTTTTTGTAAAATATTGATGGCCCTGAAAAGGACCGTTTATAAGAGATAGCATCGGCTGCTGTCACTTTCAACTCTATTCATGTCCAATGCCTTATTTCCTCATCTGTCGATGGGCTTCCAGTGTACAACGTGAATGCTGCCATTTTGTTTATTTACGTCTGTGACGTCATGTTCATGGAAGGTAACTCAAGTACAAATCAACAAATTCAAAAGGTTATTCACCGGTGAATAATAGGGTTATTCAACGCTGGTGTAAATTTCTAGGGTTATTCGTCCTTCCTTGCAATTGAATGAAAAACAACTGAATTATTCCATGTCACGTGATAACGTTTCACCCAGGGTTTCCGCTGGCGGTCGCCATTTTCGCAATTTGCGAAAAAATAATAATTGTGGCGATAAAAATTCGTCATTTGCGAAAGAATTTGGCGAAAAAAATATATAGAACGATTTATTTTCCTCCATCTTGTTTATTTACTTTTTTCGAGTTTCTCGGACTTTACCCGATCAGACAATACTCGGAATTCACCTTGACCTCATTAAGATTTAGACAGAAAATCAATAATCAGCTGATTGCATTCTATAGCTATCGACAACAAAGGACTAACTAATAAAGGTGTTGATTGAGTTGTTTGACAAAATGATATGGTTAAATGGCTTCCGCTAAATGTCACATTCAGAATTTATTTACCACTTTGCGACGCACGTGTTTGAACCAAACTTTTGACGTCTCCTTTCCTTTTAAAGATAGTTTAGAAAAGAAAGCTGTTGTGACGAAAATTGTTCAAAAGCAAAAAAAAATTTCCGATCTAAAACTTTTAGTTATCCTTTGACTTTAATATAGGTATTTGATTAGGGAGACTACGTCGTTTTGGGTTGAGCTATGTAGAAAGCTGTAACAAAATAAACTGGAATTGCTTATAATTTCGGAGAAAACATGTTACGTAGCGTTTTGTTACTTGATCACACTGTTTATGCCCCGTTATTTGTCTGTTTGACATTTATCTTCCGACTTTTATATTAAAAGGTAAAAAGTTTAATTAAGTATTGTAATAATCTCATGATACTCTTCTCCTTTGATCATATACATGTGTGTGCTTTACGATCAAGCTGAACAAAAACTTTACTGATTATAACGAGAAAACAAAAGAATCATTTAAATGAAAGGCATATTTCCAGGCAAAAAAAGAATAAAATGTTCGTGAAGACTGTTCCCGATCATTCAATCAATCAATAATTTCCTTATTACATATTTTATTGAAAGCATTTTAAGTGATTGTTGTCATTTTTATCAAAAACAGGTGGGTAAATTGTTGCTTTATAATCAAAGGATTATTTAACTAGTTTCGATGGATGGATCAAACTTGTTCTATTGTCATTTGATATCAATATTGATGTGCGTTATTTTGATAATCTGCCTATTTTTAATGTATGTTCAAAGTATAAATCATATCTGTGACGCTGGTATAGTAGCATGAAATGGTAAATATCCATTTAACGTTTGTTAAAATCATCCCTTCACAAAATTGTTCTGCAATGAGATACACATAAGCTTATCATAGTTTTGGACGAAAACCCAGTGTGACTGCAACTTCAGACTTGCAAGTATTTATTTAGATTTTTTTCCCTATAGACTAAGGCTTTGTTTGCAATTGTAAACCAGATATTAGTGTACTTTAGTCTATTCCATACTATAGAGTGATGTCTAAAACAATACTGATTTTCTTTGCAACATGTTCGTCATCAGTTGTCCCTTTATAATATAATAATGTTTGGTTTGTCACAAAATAAACTGGTAGTAACGATGTTTGATAGTTTCTGTTAAATTAAAACACAACCTGTTTACACTCGGGTGATTTAGACAGTATATCATTGTAGTACAATCAAAATGTCTATTTTGATATATTAATAAACATTGGCGGAAACTGTCATACACCTACGATTAGGAATACAATTACACTTACAGATATCATTTATATCTTGGGCTTTCTAGAAGTGTGAAAATAAAGCGTCGATCCAAAACAATGTAATGATAGTGATGTTTTTCTGTAGTTGAACTTTTTTTTTCAAATACGCACTAGTCTACATAGCATATTACGCACTTGTCTACATAACCTTGTACTTAACCTACTTTTCCAATTGAAAGATAATTATATCGTATTGATTTTCAAACAAAAATTTCAGATAGCGGACTGAAGTAAAAATATGGTATAACTATTTTACAGATAACGAGTTTTTAATTAGGTCATTGATGACTGTCAAATGTAAAGACCATGTACATTGCGTCCATGCCAACGAACACATGTGATTTCTTCAATAATATGCAAAACACTCACATTTTTCACCTGATTATCTTTTTTATCAAATTTTATTACATTATGAAGAGTACAAAATGCCTGATGTTAAAGTTTGACACCGGAAATGACGTCATACTGGAATGTGCAAAAGACTACATCAACGGATCGCAGAATTTTTAATCTTACACCATAATAGAAATAGTTTTAACACCTTACGAGAATTGGAAATTGCTTAATATCAACTCTCGTTATTTAATATAAATAATAATAATAAACTCGCCGAAGGCTCGTTTTTTTTTTATTTTGAAATTAAAAAAACTCGAGTTGATATAAAGCGATATCTCATTCTCACTGTTCATGAAACCTATGAGAAGAAATGTTTTGTAAATGAGAATGTGACGTAGTAGTTGAAGAACAAAAGACTGCATCCTAAAATTTTGAAAATATCAACAACTTACTTTAAAAGGTTTTATATCTCGCACTGTTTCTGCTTCCTCGGTAAAAAGATTATATCATATTTATCTTCAAATAAAAGTCGAGATATCTGACTGAATTAACATTTGTGTATCACAGGACAAGTTAAAACGAACCCTTTGTAATGAAGATATCTTGACAAAAAGAAATTGATTAAAGTATATCAAATGGGTGGTCAACATATTGTTCGCTTGATAAAAAGCATTGTCAATCAAGTCGAATCTATATGATTAAATGATAGAATTATTAATTTCATTTTGATAGTGAAAAACATAACTGTGTTGAAACAAGTTGCTTACTTTAAAAAAAAGAAAAGCAATACATGAACCTAAAACTGCTGACTGCCGGGTCACCAAAAGATTGTTGCTGAATTTGTGTTTGCTTTTGAATTGAAATAATGTATAATAGAAGAATACTGTGAATAGAAGAAGCCAGCTGAACGAATATATTTACATCTTCTATTTGAATAGTTATTGTAAAGCTCGACTATTTTATATATTACTTGGGAATGTACATATTTTTTCCGATTATAACCCATTGGCAAATCCTAATTTCTACTAACCGGATGACTTATGCAAATTGCACAAACCTATCGCAATATAAATTTATGCACTCAGTTTGCTTTATAATCTGGAATTCTGGATACATTTATTTTATCTATCATATCTTTATATTTTGTTTCCTAAATGAATGCCTTAAAATTCTCAACTCGTACTTGAAGCTGTTTTTACTAATGGTAGATGTTGTATGCGGTTAAACCTGTGGCATGCAATTGATTGGGACCTCTTATGAAGAGACTTATTTTGGTATAATAAAACATCTCAAATTTTAAGGATTTCCTGATTTTACTTTAATCAATTCAAAAATTATACAGAGAAACTTAGTTTTGCTAAAGAATTTTTTAATTCAGAAGTTTATGAATACCTGAACACACTTTCAAAATAACCAATTTATATAAAAAGGTATGTAGATATAAAAAAAAAAACAACGCCAGACACGAGTTAAGTCTACAAACAAAGCATCAGTGACGCTCGAATGAAAACATTTTAAAGACTAAATACATTACAAAATTAAGGAATCTATTCCTTGGGTAGACAATCCTCAGCTTTTTAAAAAGGTCAAAGTTTATAATAGGACAGTGACTCAAAAAAGAAACAAAAGAGAAACAACTCGAGGTCAGAATACCGTTAGTAATGATGACCGTGCTTGAAAATCACATGTAAGGCTCTTTCTGTCGTGTGCTGAATTTAGATAACAAAAAAGAAAATAAGCTTCCACGAGTGAATTTAATAGTATTGCATGCAAGTAGTATTTTAGCGCACGAAATAGTAAATAGAAAGCATCTCACTGATACTCAGGAAAAGAATACGCATTTGCGTCATCACATATCTTAATCTAATAGTTAAAATCGAATGTCAAACGGCCTACATTAAATGTTGTGACTCCGGATTAATTGACATTTTATCCGGAATTTTTGAGAACGCAAACCGATAAATATAGTGCGCTTTTGAAATGTGATCTATAATGTGAATGAATCAAGACGTGTAGGATAGTTGGTCAACACAATTAATACAATTTTCAAAACCGTACCATAGTACAAATATTTAGATGCTATAAGGTTAACTACAAACAAACAAAAATTGAATTAAAATTTTATAATAAACTAACGTTCCTGTTAGTAATTTTTTCAAATTCTTTTGAATATATATATAATATCAATAAACACGAACGTCAAGTATTTACGGATGGACTTTTTATTTATCGAATGAATCTATTTTTAAATTGTAACATTCCCCTATGTGAATATATTACTATACAAAATATAAGCAAAGACTTCTAAATCCATACTAACAGCATAAAATAATCAACATTGGGGTTGTAATTAAATTTTGTTGTAATTATTGTAAATTATTTGTACGGTTGTTGTGAGCTGCAAGGATTTAAAATCATGCTTTATGAATTGAAAAGACACAAATATTTTTATTCACGACCGTTTAAAATTTAAATATTTAATAAATTGATCTTACTTTCCGTTTTATGGATATATTACAATACAAAAAAATAAATAATAATTACTCATAAAACATAAAAACTATAATGGTATATAATAATTAATGTAGAAATATAATGATTATTGTTTATACACATTTTTTTTTGTAGGATGCAAGTATTTATTTAGATTTAATTTTTATGTTTCCTTTACAAATGAATATTTAAAAATACCAAAGCAGAGTATATTGTCATATAAAATACTTTAATTGCAACTCTGAAAATATTCTGATTTCAATCATTGTTAGTTTCTCCAGAAACATAAATACAGTAAATATTTTGTATATATTTGTTTGATTCCGATTGAATTAAATACTTTTGATAAGAATATTATCTTTCTGTTTTACGATCTAATATTATCTTTCTGTTTTACGATCTAATATTATCTTTCTGTTTTCCGATCTTATATTAATATTTTAACCAGAATGTTATCTCCCGTAAGTCTAGTATTATCAGGTATCTTGGTGTAATAATGGTTTCTTTATTTTGGCAAAATTTTATTTTTTGGAATTTTATGCAAAATTGTATTTATCCCGGGGTGAACAAGGGTGGGGTGTTATTTACACCGGGATAATTAACAAATCAGATTGCAGGATTTTTGCTGCATAAGAAATAAGATGAAATACACAGTATCCCGTGGTTAAATCTTCAAACATAATTAGTTTACATGTAATCGAGACAACAGACAATACCACGTTATAATTGACAATAAATATAAATATGGCAATCGCATACAATTTCATTATACCCCTCAGGGGGTTCATGCAAAAAGTGAAATTACAAAAATACCGAGGATAATTTAAAACGGACAGTTCGTTATCAAATGGCAAAATCAAAAGCTCAAACACATTAACAGATGGATAACAACTGTTATATACTTGTCTCGGTACAGGCATTTTCTTATGTAGAAAATGGTGGATTAAACCTGTCTTATATCTAGCTAAATCTCTCATATGTATGACAACGTATAAAATTCACATATATTGACAATGATGTGTGAACAAAACAAGCAGACATGAAAGGTAAAAATTTCCCAAATATGTTACAGCAATCAACATTGTGTTGAAATCCGTATCACTATTAAATCAAACAAAGAAGCACAAAAAGCATTTAGACAAAGCACATTGGTAAATATGAAAGACAAGAATTATACTAAAATCCTCATAGAACAATATCACAATGACGGGAGGTATGAATACAGAGTCACGTCAGGTTAATAAATGATTACTTTTAAAGTGAAACCTTTTTTTTGCGCTTGTGAGTTGAAAATCACAAATATGTGTATTGAAAAAAACGAAAAATAATGGCTTTCCTGTTCAACATAGAAATGATGGTTTATAAATTGATAATATAATGGAATTGTATGCGATTGCCATACAAATGAGTGGTTCATCTTGTGTCATATATAAAATCAGATTTAATCCCCAAATTTGTACAGACGGAAATGGCTGTACCAATTCAGAACTAGGACACTTGTTTTACTTTATTTCTGTGCTTGAGCCTAGTTTGCTTTGTGTTTTCATATCATACAGTTTCGACTAACCGGTTACTCGGATAATCGTTCGACCGATTAACCAGTTAACCGGTAGTTTAAGTTGATATGTAAAGGCGTTATCTAAAGTACCCTACACTTGTATTTTTTTTTATAAAACGATGAATTGAAGTTTGTCCTTTGGCATTATAATGCTTATCATTGAGGATTCCTTGCGAAGTTGGCTTTTAAGAATGCCAATACCAACGTATCTACTATTTCATTTAAAGTATGACAAAGCCGTACACAATGGAGGTTTATTTAAAGTTACTGTTTAAAAAAACGTTTATACTAATTATGTTAACTTTAGTTATCTTGCTCCGAACTCAAAGGCAAGTTAATAAATTTTATGTTTTTGTGATTAACATTTACAAAGACAATTGATATGTCAAATTAATAACCACGACGATATTTTTTTTAATAGAACACCATTCTTTAATGATTTCAATACACATTCATATCAAATTTATAAAAATTGAAAAAAGTCCGGTTAACCGGTAAGCGTTTTTGATATTCGATATTCGGTCCTTCCGACGGTTAACAGGTTAACCGGTTAACCGTTGACAACACTTATTTTGCCATTTAGTGAAGAACTTTCCGTTATGAATTCTCCTTGGAGTTATATATTTTCTTGTTTTATTTTTTCTTACGGTTAAGCGTTCGCGCTTCAGTAACCGCGTGTAGAATGAGACAAACACCAAAACACCAGCAGACATTAAATCATTTATTATCATATAATTCAATAACAAGGAAGTAAGTTTAAGAGTGAGGTTTAAAATCGTCCATGAAAATTTTAATCATGCCCTAAAAATCGTTACGATTTCATGTTATAGTTGAAAAAAAAAGTTATACATATCAAATGAACATCGGACTTCTCTTGAATTGTATTTTAAATGTGCGTATTGTTATGCAATCACTTTTCTACATTGGCTAGATGTATAGGGGGAGGGTTGAGATCTCATAAACATGTTTAACCCCGCCGCATTTTTTGCGCCTGTCCCAAGTCAGGAGCCTCTGGCCTTTGTTAGTCTTGTATTATTTTAGTTTAGTTTCTTGTGTACAATTTGGAAATATGTATGGCGTTCATTATCACTGAACTAGTATATATTTGTTTAGGGGGCAGCTGAAGGACGCCTGCGGGTGCGGGAGTTTCTCGCTACATTGAAGACCTGTTAGTGACCTTCTGCTGTTGTTTTTTCTGTGGTCGGGTTGTTGTCACTTTGACATATTCCCTTTTTCCATTTTCAATTTTATTCATGTTGACATGTCCCATTATAACATGTATAAATGGAGAGGTTACAGAAGGTATAATCTCCTCTATATCATACACGTGTTGTTAATAACTCGTTAATAACATGAACAACCAGACGGGTGTCTTATGTGGAGCAGGATCTGCCTACCCTTCCGGAGCATCTAAGATCACCCCAGTGTTTGGTGGGGTTCGTGTTGCTTAGTCTGTAGTTTTCTATGTTGTGTGGTGTAATCTATTTTTGTCTGTTTGTCTTTTTTATCAGGGCGTTTTCAGTTTATTTTCGATCTATGAGTTTGACTGTCCCTCTGGTATCCTTTGCCCCTCTTTTGTGCTGAAATACAAATATCGGTTCATTTGCATAATTTATGATAGTCACTTGTATAGGCGTCTTTGTCGGATTTGTTTTTTAGTATTTATTGCTTGATTACAAATATTTTGTCACCTACATCTAGTGTTTTACTTCCCATATTTTTTTCAATATCACGAAACTTTAAACAACCGAGGTTTAGTTAGCTATGAAAAACCAGCTTTACCTCATATCATTTTCTTTTTTTTTTCAAAGAACCTTAATGAATGACTTCAATGATAAAATTAGGTTTTACTGTTATCAAGGTATGAAAAATAAGAATTGTGTTATGTGTATCTTTGTTTGTTTAAATGTTTTTAACCAAATAGTGTAGTAGTAGGATAGATAAAAATCATTGTGAAAAGAAATGGCATACACTCATTTAACGAGGCCCAATCTAAAAGAATTATGAAAAATCTGACCAATAACTATGTCTGAATTTTTTCCTCAATTCCTATATATGTATAATGAATGGATTAAGCTAAAAAAATATATATACCTTACCTTTATTGTAGTAAAGGGAGGGACATGCTAAAATAGGGCTAATATTATAATGGATATATAGTAAAAATTGCCCTGAAATGAACTAAACGTGAATTTAAAAAAGACTGTTCAATAACTAATTTTATTTTTCACATATGACATGCATCAAACATCACTCTTTCCATTCAAAGTCAGAAAAACAGGTGTTACGGGGGAAAATTTTTATAGGGGGGCTCTCAAAACCTACATTTTACCATTTTATTTACAAGAAAATCAAGATATCAAATCAAAATATCAAAAAAAATTAAAAATGTAATAAGTTGTCTCTTTGTTATCCCTGATAAAAAAAAACTGTAATTATTAATTAAAAAAACATACCTTAAGGTTGTACCCAACACTTTGACTAAAATTAATTTGGCTCGTTTAATTTTCTTAAAATTTTTACAAAGTATTTACTTTGACCCATTGACAAAAATATAAAAATTTTAGAAAATTTGAACCAACCGTTTTATCAGAAATAATACACTGGTTATATAGCAATTTGACAAACACTAATTTTGATCATTGAGAAGCTTAATACTCCTTTAACAACACAACGTAATTAAAACGTTTAGCTGAATTTACAGAGTTATCTCCCTGTAGTGTTAGGTACCACCTTAAAAGGTAAAATTTCACAAGGAGGGGGTGGAGGTGGGGGGTGCAAAATTTCAAGAGTCATTTATTATCATATCTTCACAAGCAAAAATTTAATAATCAAAAATAATTGAAAAGAAATATGTAAATGTAAATTAAACAAACTTATAATACATACATAAAAGAATGCGTTTGAGTTGAAAGAAATAAAAAAAACTTGGTTTATTGGGTTTGACATTTTTGTAGGGAGAATCTCAAAATTTTTTTTTTTTATTTTACACATAGAAAATATTAATAGGAATTGAATTGCATTTTATTTGAAAAAAGTAGATTCCTAGTAAAGACTTGCAAATGGAAATATTGGTTAAAAAATCTTAATGGGGAACATCTCAAAACACAAATTGAATATCTAAAAAAAAATGTAATGCAATACCTTTTTTACATAATCAATGAACCGTGAAGTTGATTAGAAGGGGTAAATACCAAAATGATATTATTTATACTCTGATGCCTATAGGATTATATAAAGTTTTCATAATGATATCATAGCACAATCCTTTATGGTAAAATAAAATAACTTCTACCTGCAGTTCAACCAGACTTTGTACCAATGGACTGACGGACACAGAGATCTTTACACTATAATCCCCTACTTTTAGTAGACGTATATATATAAACTTGTGAGGGTTCACCTATAAAAACAAATATCTCATACAGAATCCTGTTGAAATCATTAAAAGCTGGTCTGTATAGCCTGGAGGCTTGGGTACTTTTAAGGCCGTGTGAACTCCTCTCTGGGAATGAGGAGTCATATCAGTTATCTTGAAATTTTGCTGAGCCATTGTATTTAACTGGTTTTTTTTAAATGTTTTTGAGGCAATATGGAGCAGACTGTCAGTAGTCAATTCCAATGTCATTCAGTGCAGATTATATTGTGAGCCTTTATAGCTGAATCGGTTTCATTCGTAATCATACCACATCTTCTTATTTGTTTATATCTACTGCACCCGGGAGACTTGGTGATGACTTCATGCATTTGTTCCAACAATGGTCATTACTACAGACAGAACTAACACTCTCTGATCTATTTTTTGGTTTCAAGGCCAGATAAACATAATAAAAAAAAACAATCTCTTACTGATTGAGTATTTAATAATTTCAATATTAACAATATAACAAATAACATAAATTCAACAATGAAAACAAGGTAACTATATATGTTTATGAACAGATTTTTAAAGTCCCTAAAACATAAGGTTGATAACTGAAATCAAATGAAATTGTAATTTTTGTGCAACTGTATTAATGATCAGTATATATCTGGACAACTGATCTGTCAAATTAATTGCTATTTTTTTTTTAAAGAAACAAAAGTATTTAATGATTTCAATACACAAATAATATAAATATCAAAAGTCTGGTTAAACAGTTTTCTATATATATAACAAGGAGACTATATCAGACCCTAAAAAAAGAATAGGTTTGTTTGCCCTAATGCTACCTACCTTGAAAATACTACCTACTTAAAAATCTTTTATTGTCCTAATGTGAAAATATTTATTTTTATTCAGATAGACATGAAGACTTATAAACATTGATACTTAAATTTCTCATAGCCAAAAGAAAAAGAAAAGAAATAGCCTACCTACATTGTAGCAGAAAATATACCAACTGTCTCGATGCATAGATTGGGTACTAAGGGTTTTGGCAAACCAAAATATTTCTAAGTGTGGCCTCATTCTGACACCAAATTTTCACTGATTTTGGATATATCCACATTGCGGCACATGATGTTAAAGGTTTTGTTATAAGAGTCAGGGTTCTCACTAGGAATTTTTCATGGTGAGTCCTGGGACTCATCACTTTTAGAAATGCTCAGTCCCAAAAGATTTTGATGATTGCAGGATGCAATGTATTTTTTTTTGTGTCATAAGATAATGAAATGTGACGAAATACAACTTAAACGATGCGTGTTGGGTTGGCAGATTTTATTAAATCAATAAAAAATATGACTTCTTAATAGTTATTGCTCAAAATTTATGCATGTTACAGACTTCTTTCTGGGTCTATATCATATCCTTGATGTGGGGCCACATTGAAAAAAATGTTGGTTTGCCAAAACCAGAGTTCCATAAAAAAGATCAGGGCAATAGTCTGAGTATTTGGTGCATAGTACAGAATAAATTTAAAATGTACATGTTCAAAATATAAAAAAGAAGATGTGGTATGATTGCCAATGAGACAACTGTTCACAAGACACCTCAATGACACACAAATTAACAACTAAAGGTCACTGTACAGCCTTCAACAGTGAGCCAAAGCCCATTCAGCATAGTTACATGTAGCTTCAAAAGGCCCTGAAAGCTATATCATAATTATGTCAACAAATTTAATCACAATCCCAATTCAGACAGTATCAAGCTGGAATATTGTGTCCAATATTGCCCCAATTGTCAGGGTTTGATAAGCGCTCAATGAAGCATTTTATTCTACTGTGTAAAGTACCTTTTCACTGGATGATGTAAGATTTTGGTTCTGTAAATTTGATTTTGTATTTTTTACATTCTTGCCCGACAGAAAAACCCAACCAAAAGCAATAAACTAAAGTAACGATGATAGTCCGTTGGAAGGGGACGAAAATTGGCTGATCCGTGTTAAGAGAGTGTCATATCTCTTGCACGTTAAAGACACCCTTATAGATTTCGAACAAGAGTAGGCTAATGTTACTACAAGGCAGCACTCGCAAGACATCATAATTATTTGCAGTCCAGGAATTGGTACTAGGTAAACATGCTACATGTGAATATAAAGTATAAATATACAGGGTGTGCAGATTTTATTTTTGCACTTACCAGTTGCAAGTTTGGTGTTGACATCAAATATCCTTGGCCCATGGGATGCATTGTGGGTTTTGCCCATGACAACACGTACAAAGTCATTACAGTTATAACAACGAACAACCAGGTGACCACATAAACCAGCAGGCAAAATTCCAATTCCATCTTTTAACTTCAATGTAATGTCACATCTGGAACATCTCATATTATCAAAAAAGGTTTGAATGTCAGTCACATGTCTGGTATAACCTAATGGCTTTAATTTTCCAGAAAAATAGAACTCATTGATCTCATCAAACGACGCAGAGGATTGATACGTGTGATCATGTTGGAAAGAACCTGGTGTAAAAGATGTATCAAAATCGGGCGTAAAAGTAGTATCAAAATCGGGTGTAAAAGTAGTATCAAAATCGAGTGAAGATGGTGTATCAAAATCAGTTGTGGATAAATCGGGTCTAGATATGTTGTCTAATCTGTTGTTGTAAGTCTCTGCCTGACAGTTTTTCAAAAACCGACCGTTCTTCTTTCTGCTAGGCATGTCGTCTGATATTGTTTACTTTGCCGTAAATGGCGCGAAACTATGTCGTAAACAATAATAACAGTATAAATGTAAATAAAATATAAACTACGATCAAAAATTGATTTATTTTATCATTTTAGTTCCTAAAATAATCAGAAAAGGTATTGTCTATATTTATTTTATGTGTTATGTTATAACCGTTAAACCAACTACCGAAAAATGCCCGAGTTGCGCAATAATCAAAAACGCGTTCTAGATCGGACCTCGTTTATTCGGATGACACAATTATATTAAACGTACTGTTTTATAGAATATCTTGATATAAGTACGATGACATATTATCCAAATTTCATTTTGTGAGAAAGAGTGTTCTATGAGACAGGTGAGAATGCAAGCTATTTGCTTGAAACGACTAGTTCTACATGTGAGCTAAATACATGACGCAGTAGGTAAGCTTTAGATCGTTAATAAAGATAACGTAAGGAATCCGGGCCCATGGTATCTTTCTAAATATTACTGTCTACTGTGTCTCCTTTATTTAGTATAGACAAAAGATGTGATACTGAAATTCAAAGGAAATGCGAAATCTAAAATATCTATCCATTTGTTTGTTGCAAAAATTAACAACCTTACTTTTATTAAATTTGAAAAAAAGTACAAGAATTAATGACTTAGCGATAATAGAAATAGACAATTTTCGAGTTCGATGCATTTCAGTCAAAATCATTGGCTTTAGTGAATGTCATTCGTGCATCAACAATGAGTCTTTTGTAGACGATGCGCGAGTCTTGCGCAAATACAAAATTACAACCCTGGTAATCTTTTAATGAGTTTGTTTAGGGGCATCGTCATTTTTTTCCCATGTTGGACGAGTGGTATGAAAATAATGATGATATATTGCCCGAATCCTTCGTCCTTTATTATTATAATTGACAACCAACACTGCTGTCATTAGGGAATTGTAATTAAGTGCCTACGGACCAAAGACTATTTCTAGTTTATTCTGCACAATGACGATTCTCAAGACGCTTGATGAGCGTTAATAGAGCAAGGATACAGTCGATCACCTATATCTGGTAAATGACGTCATCAGGGCGCGCATTATTGGCGATTTTTTCCGGTAAAGGACATAACTCAAAAGTGGTCTTTTAAACAACACTTGGTTTGGAAACATAGGAAATATCATAACCATTATTCATAGTTCAATTAGCCAAACATTTATGAAACATGCATGAAAAGATTTTAACATCAATTGTTCTTCATAATTAACAGCAGTACATATTATTTTGAAACATTGACTTGTAAATCTCAAAATAACCGAATATCATAAAATAAACAAATCTCTTAGTCATGTTATTAAAAGAAACCAGAACAAAGCAAGGAACAATGAAAATAATAAAATCTTATTTCAATTTGTTTGATTAGTTTAATTTGAAAAACAGTAATTAGGACGAGCACGTTGTTGCACAATGAATAATTGCTGCCAAGATGAACAGTACCCAGTGCGCTATCACCATTCCAAATGTATAATTAAAGCAACCACAGTTGGTTTGATTTCCCGCTGACCATCTTGAGAAGTTGTTAAATGTCAGAGCAGTCGCTACAATTAAAACAACAACATCAGAACTCGCAAAATAGCTTTTATCATATCGGTTTATCTTAATAGTAAAAGTTAATTTGCTTCATTATACATATCTATATCATATATCATCACATTAATCACATGTCTTCTTTCTTTCACTACGCATTCTAGTTTTATGTTTTATGTTTGATTTTTTTCCTTTGATGTATTACTTAAATTATTTGTTTAGCAACAAAACCAGGTTCAACCCACCTTTTTTCTTAAAATGTCCTGTACCAAGTTAGGAAAATGACTGTTGCTATCTTATAGTTTGTTCCTGTGTGTGTGTTGCATTACCGTTTGATTTTTGATGCACTTCAGTCTTTCTAATGTTTCGTTGTTTTCTTCTTAAAGTAGATGTGTTTCCCTCGGTTTTAGTTTGTAATCCGCATTTGTTGTATCTCAATCGATTTATGACTTTCGAATAGCGGTATACTTCTGTTGCCTTTAATTATCTTATTTATTTAATTGCGTCTCAAGTTATCTGTATAACTATTATCAAACGTACACTTATGGTTTTGAAAATTTAATATTCATGAAATTTTAATATTCATTGGGGGTGAATTTTCGAGCTGTTTCTAAGTACGCTGTGTCTTTATCTAGTTTTGATATGACCATTTCACTTTTCTTTTCATTTTGATTCAAAATAAAATACTACAATCTAGATACTTATATAGGATACAGCCACAAAGACTAAATATATTTATTTGTTTTTACTCAATCGATTTATAAATTTCGAACAGCGGTAAACTACTGTTGCCTCTATTTAGTCGCCTATCCTGATTTTAATTTAATAGTTAATTATGGGGTTTGGATACTAATATTTGATTTTGAAATAAAACAAAAGTTATTTTCAGATTAAGTAATATTTAGCCTATAAAGAGCTAATTCAATAAATTACCTGCAATTAAAAATCCTATGTATGCTATTATAATGATTCCAACTAGACCTTTAAAGAAAATTCCATGACATTCCGAATTTGCACAACAAGTGTTAACTATGAAAAAACTTCCAAATATTACTGCACCGAATGTTCCACAAAGTAAAAGGGCTCTTGGCACGCCTTCTTCAAATGGACATATGCAAGGGAGCCCTAAAAGAATAGAGTTGCAAAGTATTCCATTATAAATTAAATACTTCTTTTTTCTCTTATAGTTGATGTGTTTCCCTCGGTTTTAGTTTGTATCCCGGATTTGTTTTCTTTCAATCTATGACTTTTGAATAGTAATATCTACTGTTGTCTTTCTTAAATAAGCATACGAAATACAAAATTTGATTAAAATTCAAATTTTGAAGAGACATTGTTGCTTTTTTACAGAGGAGAACCGTCTTCCCTCTCTAGCCATGGAATTCACCGATACAAAGGAGAAGTCAGGTAATCGTAAACTTGTAAGACAATACCTGTACCAAGTCAGGAATATGACAGTTAGTTATTCATTCGATTGACGTGCTTGAACTTTTGATATTGCCATTTGATTAGGGACATTCCGTTTTGAGTTTAGTATTTTGGTAAAAAAAAATTTGGTAACCCAAATCCTTAATGAAAATGTTCAATTAGTATCTTGACATTATATTGATACAAACAGAATACTAGTCAATGGTTTCTTCAGTTGATTTCTCAAATTACGTACCAAAGTTAAAAGTAGCTTTGTCGCTTTTACGGGCAATGTAGACATATAACACTGCTAATCCCGCTTGGATTCTGACGAACAATTGTAATGCATAATGAAAGATAACAAAAAAGTTATTCTGTATTTATTTTGTTACAACACTCACCAACACCAACGTTAATTGTTTGAAAGATGAACATCCCAAAGCAGAAAAACAATCCACATGCAGCACCTTAAAGAAAGCAAAACTCAAGTTCGAACAATAACCTTTATTTAATCTAAGTATTATTAATTTTTTTTAATTTTAGGGTTTTAACGTTAAAGGTAATACTGAAATGCTCCTCGGTTGAACTAAATTGATACTGTGTTTTCTAAATTTTTATAAGGTTAATGATTAAAACACATTAAAAGTCTTTCATTTTTTTTCGTCATAGTACATTGACATATTGCTTGACTAGTTTGTGATTTTGTAAATAATACAGAGCCTTTGCCTAATATTTTTTAAGAAAGATAAATAAATAGTTGAAATTTTGCGGTATTTTTTATAGACATATGTCTGTTAAAAAATATATATATATGATATAAAATTTACAAACATTGTGTTTGTCGATATAATCTTGTTTCATAAACTTCCACTTCTTTTTTCCCTTGGAGTTCGGTACATATATTTTTTCAATTTCTTTAAAGGAAATATGCACAGGATGCAATTATCACTTGCGTGTAACTGTCTGTCTATTGTTTTGTTTTTTATTTGTGTTGAAGGCAAATGCATTGTTCTGATTTACCGATTTATAAATAAACATGATAAACTCGATTTTTAGTTCAACATTTTTCGTTTTATCTCCTTGAAAATAAGATTTTTTTATTTAATACATAAGGTTTATTCGTTTACAGTTATGATTAAACTAACTAAGTTGAGTTGTTATACATGCAATAGTGAATTCATACAGTTAACCTGTAAGCCATGTATTACACTACCGATAATTTTTCATAGAAATAATATAATAACATATAACCTGCCATCTTCCTCTTACTCTTCCTAAAATAAAACAACGATTTTTATTTTACATTTTTCATAATACAGCTCAAAACTAGAGTATCAATCCATCATACGCTGCTGTCTTGAGAGTAAGCACGTTAATGATTAACATTTTTGGCTATAATTTTAATCAGTTGTCAGTAACAGCAAGTAGTCTGAGTTCATGTTAAACGGGTGTATTGATATCTGTGTTTTCTGCGACAAAATCAAACGCCAACATACATAGAAACAGACTCTCTAGTAACAACTACAATTTTCCTGACTTAGTACAGGACATTCTAAGACAAAAATGTTGAGTTGTGGCTGGATTTACGGCTAGCCAAACATCCCACTTATATGAGTATTAAAAAAACAGGAATACAGTACAAGAAAATACAAGAATGCTCAGGACAGAGAATTACATAGTTAAATAATATAATAGAACATTACAACAGGCAAAACCAATAAAAAAAAACGGACGACAATTGAATGTACGACAGTATACCAGTAAACAACAAACAAAGTATAAACCAATGCAGTAAAATCCGGTTTGCTGTCACTCTGAAAGCCTAGCTCTTGTTATGATGTTTTTATGGTGTACTGTTACACCAAATCGAAGGTAAGAGCAGGTTTTGGCATTAATAAACTCACCAGTTTAACCCCGTCCCATTATGTTTGTGTCTGTCCTAAGTCAGGAGCATGTAGTTCAGTTGTTATGATTTATTGATGTGTAAACATTTTATTTCGTTCATTATTTTGTACATAAATCAGGCCGTTATTTTTTTTTAGTTTTAATTGTTGTACATTTGTATTATTTATAGCTGACTATGCGGTTTATGTTTTGCTCATTGTTGACGGTTGTTCCGTGACCTATGTTGTTCGTTTCTATGTCATTTTGTCTTTGCTGAGAGTTGTGTAATTGGATATCATACCAGAACTTATTTTAATATGCAACTAAATTTTGATTTCTTTTTCTTTTCTTTCTTTTTTTCTTTTTTTTTTGTATAGTTAATGTGATAGATTCGCGTGAGGTTTTATGAAATAATCTTTCTAGTAAATTAATCGTATTTAAAATGTCTACTTACGTTCAAAGATATACAACCTTGTTTTACCCTTATTTAACCCCGCATTCTTGCATATCTTTAACTTTAACAGGTGATAAGACTTTGGAATCTTAAAGTAGTAGACAGTTGATAACATGCTTATGTGTACAGTTAGTAGTTGTCGTCTGTTTATGTAGTTTATAAATATTTTGGGGCCCTTTATAGCTTGCTGTTCGGTGTGATCCGAGGCTCCGTGTTGAAGGCCGTACCTTGGCCTATAATAGTTTACTATTATGTATTGTTATTTGGATGGAAAGTTGTCTCATTGTCACTCATACCACATCTTTCTATATCTATTAACCCAAATCATTGATATATGAAATTAAGAAATTTTGAACTAAAAAAGTGTATATAAAAGAAGGACGTACGAAATCCATGTATACAATTTTCGAAGAAAGTTTCAACTTGTTTACATTTTCACAATATATAGTTCTTAATATTTGCCACTGGACGTTATAACCACTTACCAACAAATATATCATCAAATCTTTCCCGTCATTGGACCCAAAAAACTTAATTAATTAAAATGATTTGCTAACAAATACAGTAATAGTTTAATCAGACGTGTTGCTTTTGTCTACTTCCGATCCGTAGTAAGATTTTGCCAAAGTAGGACACCCGTTATGTTGAGTAATCTGTATTCGCAGCCACATCACGTCAGAATTAGGATATTAAATTCGCCGAAGGAAAAAAGTACCAAGCCGCTCTCTCTTTGTTCAAAACTCTTGTAAGAACTCGTTGAGGAATTCATATGCGTCCTGTTGCAATGCTTAATGTTCTGTCCATATACTCAACGTACGTACCTTTATTTTTAAAAGGCATTCAACATGTGGCGTATCCAAATCTTTTTGAAAGGGAGCCCGCTGAATGACCTAGGAAGGGGGCTCCAGTCACGCTCTAGTGATTCCCTTTAGTAATCAACCATTTTTCCAACGAAATTGGGGACCGGGTCCACACATCTTCCCCCTGGATCCGCCTATGATTTGAGTAGTAACTAAAGTAGTAGTTGATGTCGTGAATATAAGATGTTGAATATAATTATTCCAGCAGCACCTGCATACGGGGTATATATCTCCCAATTGATACGATATTCCCGTGCTTGCATTTCCTATCTTGATTTTCTTGATAGAGGGTTACTGCTCACAAGGAAGCTATTAAACCAAGAGTTCCAAATGGTGAAGTTGAAATCATCCCTTCGTAAATTTTACGGACGCCATCACGAGTTGGTTGACCGTTATGGAATAACCGTTTCACAAATGATATCGGATATGTTCCTTACGTCGTAACTACAATCCCCTTCCCTTTCATGAATTTGACCTACCGAATTAGACTATTTACCGGATTTGTAATCACATAAGCAACACGACGGGTGCCGCATGTGGAGCAGGATCTGCTTACCCTTCCGGAGCACCTGAGATCACCCCAAGTTTTTGGTGGGGTTCGTGTTGTTTATTCTTTAGTTTTCTATGTTGTGTCATGTGTACTATTGTTTTTCTGTTTGTCTTTTTCATTTTTAGCCATGGCGTTGTCAGTTTGTTTTAGATTTACGAGTTTGACTGTCCCTTTGGTATATTTCGTCCCTCTTTTAAGGACAAGCTACAATTAATGGGCTATATCACAGATATTGGTAAAACTTTCCAGTTTTGTAGTTTTTTCATCGGAGTTCGGTATAAAATTTTTGTTATTTTAACTTTTAACTGAATATTTTTTATATATAATTTACAATTCAAAGTCATTTCGTACTTTACAGAATTTGTCACATTGGTAAATTGTAAAATAAACTAAAAAAAACGCGAAGGAAAATTCAAAACGGAAAATCCTTTCTTGAATTGTAAAATGAAAAGCTAACTTGGACTTTCGTGTATTAGTATAATGTTACATATTCGATATTAAGTTCGGAATTTATATCAATCTTTTTCCCGATTCGCAATTAATAATGTTTGAAATTGCATTGAAATACACTAGTCACGGCGTTTCTTCAGAAATGTACCCGTTAAAAAAGATTTTTGTTTCTCATTCCAAAAAGTGTAAATTTTATTACAAAATAAGGAATTGAAAAAAAGAGACTAGGAAAGGTGGAGACAAACTATTACTCAAAAAGTTATTTATAAGACTCCTCATTTCGTCGCGATTGCCATATACGAATAACGGGTTTTTCTCTCTCTCCTAATTAAAAACCTTTAAATCCGGCTCACGGCGTGTCGTTCTTGTACAAAGTAGGATACATATTCAATCTGATCAAAAAAACATGTTCGCGTTCTAACATGCATTATATATTTGTCACGGTCAAACAGTCATTATTTTTTTTTATTTTTTTTTAACAATTTTTTTTTTATTTTGTCTTTGACTTGTTAATATCCATCTGATGCAATGCAAGCTCCTTCTATTTTTACGGGGCAATAATTAGTTGTAAAATTCAATAACAAATGTTAAAGCAACCATATAATATAGATATTCTTGAATACCACAAGTACATTATTTTTCAAATGATTTCTAATAAAATTAAGAATAGAAATGGCCTGGGAATTTGTAAATGATACATCATCCCGACAATGTTTAGATATTAAAGAGAAGTTAACAGCCGAATGTGACTTCAACGCAGTGCTTGAGAAAATCCCACCTGGCCCCTTAATAAAAATGTGTTTTAGTTCAGTGAAAATGGACTTCATACTAAACTCCAAAACATACTAATAAACTAAAATAAAAAAAACAAACAAACATACAAGACTAAAACAAAGTCTTGAGGCTCCTGACTTGGCACATGCGCAAAAATGCGGCGGAGTTAAACATTTTTTTCCCTGTAATACCACTGAACCCTCCCCTATACTTCTAGCCAATTAAGAATTAACAAACACACTGCAATACGCACAGTAAAACTCAGTTAAAAATGATTCCAAAAATATTCATTTTTCAAATTTAGATCTCCAGTTGAATTCTTAAGAAACCCAATGAAATACAGAATTTGTTTGTTCTTTTGGCCATACATATTTTGAATAAGCTTTATTTTAATAAGCATTTTTTTTATGGAAATATTCTTTATAAAGCACAAAGGTGTCAGTATTCACCTCAGAAACTTACAAAACCTTTGAATAGACTTATTATATATGTTATTTTATCTATGTCCTTTAAATTTATAAAGTGGATATTCTCATTTATAAAATGGACAACAACACAAAACAAAAATAGATAAGAATTAGCACGTACGGACCTGTACAGGTGCTTGAACAAAAATTAAAAAAACACAAGAAGACCGAATTCAAAACGGAAAGTCCCTAATCAAATATTAAAACCGAAAGCAAATCAAACGAATGGATTAACAATTAACTGTCCTATTCCATTAAAGTGCTAAATAGGGCGAACGGAAGTTGGGCCGAACACACCCGGATTCGGTTAGGTTGCTTAGCGAATACGTACACTTCCGGTGACTGATCATTGATGATCCACCAAAAAGCCCTAATCGAATGTGGTGCAACTGGCTCTAAGACAGCCTGTCATTGAACTTCTAGAATAGTTTATAGGGTAAAAATGAATATTCGACAGCTTTGTTCATAAAATCATACTCGGAATTAATGTTTTCACTTTTGCCAACTTTTTGTTGCATTCTTTTACCTCAGCCACTATCAGCGAGTGCGTGTTACAGTAGTCCAAATAACTATGACGTCTGGTAAGGCTATTTTGTTAAATCAGGGGCGGATCCAGGCCTTTTAAAAAGGGGGATCCAGCCATATGTACCAATTCAAATGCATTGATTGTCCAAAAAAGGGGGGGTTCCAACCACTGTAGTCCGAGATTACTCTGACGTCCGACGGCTCTTTAGCCATAAAAGCTGGGGCCGTGGGACGTCAGATCTTGTCCCATATCAAAAAGTGGATATTTGCCCACCCAAAATAGATGCGCTACTTCCTCGCTTCTGGAGCCGACTGAGGGCCTTGGAATTATATAAATCGGGCATCAATCTCTTCAGTTTTCATTTATCTCTTTATTTATGTAAGTTTCACCTACCTGTCAAACCTTCAATTTTCTATATTTTAACATTTTTCACAGAGACCCATGATTTCTCCATTTTTGACTTTGACTTTCAAATGGATGTCAAGTTACGAGAGATTTCGTGGCCTCGAGACTCAAATATGCAAATATTTATATTTTGTTACCTCCTTTGTAGGAGATCGATGAATAACGTTTAGAAGCAACCACGTTTTTTCACCTCCTATTACAGGAGATCGGTAACTAGCATTTAGTTTCGACCACGATAACAGTCGGTAGCTCTCGGACATTTAGGTAACTTACAGCGTAAATGAACGAGGTGTGACATTATGGTCATTTGCACTGTTTTCCTCGTGGTCACGTGATAATCTTTGAAAATGAAAGGCAACATGGAGAAATCATGGGTCTCTTTGAAAAATGTTAAAATATAGAAAATTAAAGGTTTGGCAGGTAGGTGAAACTTACATAAATGAAGAGATAAATGAAAACTGAAGAGATTGATGCCCGATTTATATAATTCCAAGGCCCTCAGTCGGCTCCAGAAGCGAGGAAGTAGCGCATCTATTTTGGGTGGGCAAATATCCACTTTTTGATATGGGACAAGCTCTGACGTCCCACGGCCCCAGCTTGTCTGGCTAAACAGCCGTCGGACGTCAGAGTAATCTCGGACTACAACCACTGGAACCTCCCCCTGGATCCGCCACTGTAAATGTTTAAATGGATAGTTGATCATCGTATGGATAGAAACCAGTGCCTGTGTACAGTGTGTGGCCATAAGTATTTTGTCACTTGAGATTTTCCCCTATATATTTTAGGCGAGTCTGCCCGTACCCGCATGCGGGTACAAATAGTCAACTTGCAGTTCTAGTCTGCACATACCCACATCCGTTATTTATTAAAATGCCATTGAATCGGGAATGAAACGTGAAATATTTACAGAAATTATCAATAATATTGGGATTTCGTGTAGAATGAGTGAAGAATATGAAAAATAATATTTTCAAATTGTATTTATTAAATAATGATACATAAAAACATTGCAAAATTAAATGCACAATAATGGAAAATGAAACTGTACAGTTCCTGGAAAAGAAAACATGCATATGATAGAAATTTATACAATTATAAAATTTAGACAATAAAATTTTAATAATTTAAAAATATACCCATGATGATATATTTTTAAAAATAATCTTTTAGTGAAATGTAAGACAGAAACTGAAATTTTAAAATATATAAAACTACTAAAATTAAAGCTTGAGTTTATAAAAATTAAAGAAGCAAGTAATAATATCAATTTAAACCAATTATTAAAGAAATTAAGAATGTCTTCCCCACAGTTATAATATATCACTCTCTTCCATTTTTAAGAATATTTGCTAACTGAGTTAAAACTGTTCACTTACCTATTTATATACATGATACATGTTTCAATTCAATGTTTATTGTTTATTAAAGTTTCATCTCTCAACAATTCTGAGTAGTTTTAATCAATTTATTCACTAATTGCAACAAATTCCGTATATATTTCATGTTTCATTACCGATCCAACACCATTTTCTTATGAAACCAGATATGGGAACGTGCAGCCTAGAACGGCAATTTGGCTATTGGTACCTGCATGAGACTTATAATTTGCATAAAGTTAAGCAATTGATAGTTATCTAATTTGCATGGCAAAAATCCTCAAGTAGTCCTCATGTCAACTGACCCTCAACTGATGGCCAGCAAGCCGTCAATTGGCCCTATACTGTTTGATCAACTTGGGGCCAGTTGAGCCATGCAGTTAGCCATCCTATCATTTTTCTGTATGGGTAAAGTATATATTTCAATTGGTTAATTATAATTTCATGTAAGTATAGGTAGTTTTGTTCTTACTAAAAATGTGTGTATGTTCCTGGCCGTATGAGTATTTTTCAAAATACACATACGGTCGGACCGTGCATGTACGGTCTGACAAAATATAGAAGTTAGTCAAGTTTATCAGATACAACTGTATGTAATATATCAAAATAACTCATACATGTATATCAAATACATTAAAAGAGTTCAATAGTTATTAAAATAAAAACTAAATATTTCAACTATTTAAAGTAATCACGATTATTTGATCTGACAATCTAGCTCCTGTATTTAGCATGTCAGTAATTCGTTAAATGCAGCCCAGTACGCGCATTGAAATTGAAGTTACCAGAAGTATTTTTTTTAACTAAACATAATGTGGAAGGACAATTCTTTTAGAAAATAAAGGAACTTTACAAAAAAAAAATGCATATGGACCATAATTTGGTATTCGGCCTTTGGTTTCTTTTTGTATCCTTTTTTATAAGTTCTAAAATTTAAACTTTTATTTAGTGGGTTGTGTTGGTGTTAGAATAGTATGAATGGAACAATTGAGTTTTTCGAGAAAAAATTAATACATTTTGATTCACCATTTTCGTGACATGAAACCAAACAGGAAACCAATCTTTATTTTCTTTATTTTGCACAATATAATTCAAAAGGCATAAATAAACACCATTACTAGTGTTACTTGCTTCATGTTAATATTTAAAATCTATTTTTAATGTTATATTAAAGTTTTTTTTAAACCTGACAGGAAACCATAAGAAACCGAAAGCATTTTTTTAGTTTTATTTTATTGCAAAATCTGCTTAAATTAATCTGAACAGTATACTTTTTCTTAAAATCCATCTTAAATGTAACAGTATTATAAAACTCCTAAATATGTGCTTGTTTTGAAAACAATTAGTACATTTTATTCAGAATTTTCCATATTTTCTCCATTGATACAGGATACCATAATCGTTGAATCATGATGTTTAAGCAAAAAAAATGTATTTATATTTGGTTTTGATTTTCCAGTTAATATATACAATTTATTCCAAATCATTGGCAATGTAACATTCTTTAAATCCAGTAAAGAAAAATCCTTTAACTTGGAATTAAAATCTTTAAAATAGACACAATGTGATACTTGTGACATGTACACCATCTACAGGGTTTCCACATTTTAACCTATTTTAGTGGGCTAAAATCAATAAAGTACTTCCTTTCAAGTCATGCATGCTAAAAGTTTACTTCTCCTTTGACAAATTTATTGCGTTTCTGATAAGTGTTTGCAGAACATGAATAAAAAATATTAATTAAAAGCTGTGACAGGATTCCAACTTTGTACATTCCAATTGTAACGGTATATTAACATGTATTTTTTATTAAATTATATTTATTCACCTAAAATATCCAGTAATATTTACTGCTGAAGTTAAATCAATCCAACGAGCATTGGTACAATGATAAGAGACGTAATTTCGATTGATTTTTCCAAGGACTCTTCACGTCATTATCGGGAAACGAAGTGTGTTCTAACGTCTGTCAAATATGAAATCGATTTTGTCAAGTCATTGGGCATTTATTTTCACACAGGATCGTATGTAACATTATGCACATAGGAAAAATAACAGACCACCGGCGCAATCTCTTTGACAATTGTATTTTCCCCTTTTAAACAAGACGAAACAAGTCTATAGATTATGTTTACTAACATCCCGTTGGAAACAAAAACAATGTTTAGACCTAGTATTTCGTACATCCGGCCGTAATGGCGTGATCACATGCTAGTCACATGTTTCACGTATGACCGGAAATGGTTAGAACTTAAGGACAAAAACAATTTTAATAAATAATTGGACTTCTGTTTCGTGTAAAATGTAACGCATAACGGCAACGTAATTTTCTTACTTAATTATTACGACGATCAAAACAAGAATGTAAATCATCTCGGATTTACCTGTTTGAACATCTCGCGAGAGTTCATATTTGCATATTGTTTTTAAGAATTCTATTACAACAAAGCAGATTACATCATCTAAAAATTGCGTTATGAAATCGGACGCAAAAATCACGCCACTGTTCTTACATCTGCTACATAAATACTTATAGTTCTTGGCATTTTCTTCTCACTATTCTTATTGGTCGATGTTCTTTGTTATTTGAAAGCAAAAGTTACGAATTTGCCGGTGACGATTATCTATAAATCAGTCAGCGTTATGCTCTTCGGAAGCAATAAATAACGCGAGAAACGACACAAAAATACGGTTGTAGAATCTTTGAAATTCGTATATTTTAATTTTTTTTCTAGGGAAGTGTAGCATACACTTGTATGTTGATAAAAATAATGGCATCTTTAGATGTAGTTGCAACTTTTCTTACAGTAATTCACATTTTATCACTTTTCTATAGTTATAGGAAACGGAGCCCAATAGCAAATTATGGTCCATATTCAATGGAACATGCATAAACAAAATATGTTAATGTAAAAAAAATGACGTTCCGTGTGAAAGCAAGTGTCACCTTGAGCGAAAGTACCTAAATAGAATCCAAGGATATACAATTAAATAAATATTAAATTACATTTGCTCGCTTATTCACTTTACACATCTTTTTGTAATAATAACAATTTGTATAACTAACACAAAAGATTTTGATAAATGTTTGTTTAAATTTAACCCATATGGTCCCTAATTAATAAACATGTATGTTAAGCTGGACCATACACGTAAACTCATACGGCCTGACCTTACGAGTATGTTCGGACGGTACAGATATGGTCTGACCGTACGCATATGGTCGGACCGTACGCGTATGGTCCAAATACTCATATGGTCTTGAACATGAACAATACACATGATACATGTGCCAGTTGATTAAAATATTAAGGTCAAAATAATCATGAGGATTTCAACAATCTAGTGACTGTATTACTAATGTCAAGAAATAAGTCATGTATGTGGTTCCCATGAAAATCTTTAAGAGAAGCTACCTGCTTTAAATGTAGGAAAATAAAACATTTTGTATTTGAAACATTTCAAATAACTCATTTAAAATCAATCAATCAATGTGTATGTTAATTTCTATTTTGACTGGGCAAATATTTAGAGGAATAATCATGATTACAAATACTAGTAATTCCATCATCATTAACTATATGTAGTGGTTACAAAACAAAAACAAGTATATGAGACAAACTATCTCTTCTAACATGTCTAAGGGGTTTTCTCAGACCTTTATAATATAAAAAAGAAGATGTAGCATGATTGCCAATAAGACAACTCTCCACAATAGATTAAAATCACACAGCAATTAACATATATATGTCACCATAGGGCCTTCAACAATGAGCAAAGCCCATACCCCATAGATCATGTTTATCTGCATCTACATTTTTTAGCTCACCTGGCCCGACATTTTGAACTACTTCTAGAGAACCACTGAATGGAATGAAACCAAACATTGCATGAATGTTCCTTATGAGGTGCTGACCAAGTGTGGTTACTTTGTAGCCAATCCATCATTCAAAATAGCCACCAGCGGGGGGACTTAGTTTAACATAGAACCCTACGGGAAATGCATACAAATGACTTCTTTTAATAGAACCACTGAATGGAATGAATTCAAACATGGCATGCATGTTCCTTATGAGGTACTGACCTAGTGTTGTTACTTTGTAGCCGATCCATCATTCAAGAGGGCCGCCAGCGGGGGACCTAGTTTAACATAGGACCCTATGGGAAATGCATACAAATGACTTCTTTAGAGATCCACTGAATGGAATGAAACCAAGTGTTGTTACTTTGTAGCCAAATTTTATCTTTTTTTTTATATGATTTCAAAAACCCAGGTAGAATCAGGTGAGCGATACAGGCTCTTAAGAGCCTCTAGTTTTTAGACAACAACCTTTTAATATTTATGAGATTTATAACCCTATATCTTTCATAATTGGTCTAATAATGATAAATTGTAAGTGTAACAGTTCTCCATGGTTTAATTTACATATTTGATCATTGGTTTTGTTTATTGTAGATTTGTTCAAGTTTTAGGAAAATCTGAACATGCGTAGAAGTCAGCGTAACGATTATCACAGACCTAAAAGGATTAATAGGAAAAGTAATTTCTGTGAAGATGATATAAGTAATTTCTGTGAAGATGGGTTTCACTCGTAAGAATAATTATTTATTATCTGAGACTTATGATAGGACTGGGTGTGGGTTTGTCATTTTTTATACTCCCTGCGGTAGCAAAGGGGGCAATAAGTTTTACCCTTGTCCATCTGTATGACCTTACATCCCTAAGTTTTTCAACCAGATGTTATGAAACTTATATACAATGCTTATAGCCACATAATACAGATCTAGTAAAAAATTAGATGGCATCAATTTTACCTTTCTTGTTTATACCCCTTGTAAACATAAAAGTTGTTGAATTTTGTGTTTCCTTTCTCTAACTTTAGTTTGCTTTAACCAAATGATTTTTTTGTTTTAAACTTATGCACAATGCTTATTACCACAAAATACGGACTAAGCTTTGGGGTGTCACTTTTACTGTTCTCAAGTTTTGCCTAATTACAAATGGAAAAATTGCTGAAATTTTTGTTTTTGTTCTCTTACTTCAAGTTAGTCTCAACAAAATATTATAAGACTTATACCCAATGCATATTACCACATAACTCAGCTCAATTACAAATTTTGGTTAGTGTCACTTTTGCTGTTTTTCAGTTATAAGATTTGGTATGATTGCCAATGAGACAACTGTCTACAAGAGAACTATAGGTCACCACACAGCCTTCAACAATGTGCAAAGCCTATACCGTTTAGTCAGCTATTATAGGCCCAGATATGACACTGTAAAACAATTAAAACGAGAGAACTTAAGGCCCTATTTATATAAAAAAAATCATAAGGGTTCCAAAGAACCCAGTATCTTGCATACTTTTGCTGTTAATCGCAGGCTCAACGAAAAAGAAGAAAAATGTCAATAAAAATATTCCTCTTGATACTACATGTACTACCTTTGACTGTAAGAAGCTTATTTTCATGTTTGGTAAAAATCCAGGATATTTTATGAATTTAATAAATGTTTTAAAAACTTAAACTTCAGACCGTAATGTTAACTGGCCATGGAAGTCCATTTATAAGTAAAACACAAGTACAAAATTTTAACAAAATTTCCTTCTAGATACTTTTGATCACAAACAAGTTTCTGTCCAAGTTAGTTTTGTACAAATTCGAAAGTGTATAAGGAAGTTATTTAAATTCTAAAAACTTCAACCTCAGTGACAGATTGAATATGTTGAGAAAATCTAAGTCCATGGTGGTCATGGACACATTCCCATTAGTTGAATTTTTGACCATCTTTCTCTATTCTTTATTTTTTGCCTGTTATCCTGGATTTAGAGTTGACATTAAACTCAGGTTTTAATTAATCAAATTTGAATGAATAACGAAGCATCTTAACAAATTAAATTTTTTCTGTGACAATAAGGGACCTACTTTATGATTTTTATGGGGGATGACATTTTATGTAAAAAAAGTCAGGATGAACTAAAAGAAAAAGGCAGGACCGAAACCTAAAAGAGTGAAAAATAAAAAGGCAGGACAGAGATTACAACTAAAAAAAAATGCAGAACAATTTTTTTTATCCTAAGCCCCCCATAAAAATCAAAATATAGCTCTCTATAAACATAAACTATATCTTTGTTCTACAGGTCTAAGGAAGATGATATTGCCAATCATTCTATGTCAAAGATTCAAGGAAATGAAAAGAAGAGACCGTGGGGTGAGAAAGTCAAGTGGCAATTCAAAAATGACAAACAAGACAAATTGAGAGAAAAGCAGGAAGGTTACACTTCAGGAGCAATATACAATGATCCCCTAGGGTAAGTGTAATACAAATCGAATATTTAAAAATCAATTGTTCAGAGAAAGGTCTTTTCACATCAAATTTATAAATTATTGATGAATTAAGCTACTTTAGGTTTACTCAAAGTTACTTTTAGCATCCAATCATTATGTTTCTTCATACTGAAGGTGTCAGACAACCAATTACTCCTTACAATTTAGAGCATATGTGAAAGTAGGCATACTCTGACAAAAAATAGTGCAATAGATGTTGTTTATTTAAACTAACCACCAAATTTCCAGAAATGAAACTTACGGTGAAAGGGAGATATATTTAGACTACTGTAAACAAACTTAATTTCGCAAGCGATTTATTTTCGCGACTTTTGCGAGTAGAAAAATAACGCGAAATTAAATCGTTGTGAAGATGTAAAACTTAGATCTTATCTTATCAAACTACGTCAAGTGAATTAGAAAATCGCGAAACTAAATAGCCGCGAATTCGACTATCTGGGGATAAACCCGAAATAAAGTATTCGCGAAAATAAGTTGGTTTACAGTATTTTGTGCCAAAATTCACTTGTCTATGACTTTGCATTAACAATTCAGGATAAGTGCGCTACATAGTAACTTAAGATTTTCAGAAAACCAGGAGTTATTTTTGTAGTACATGTGTTTTCATGATCAGAAATTTCTTATTAGACTTTAAACATTGGTTGAAAATTGGCATGTAGAAAGGTGATACATGTACAATTCAGGATATACTGGTTTCATTGAAGTTAAAGTTAAGGTAAATAAAGGCAACAGTAGTATACCGCTGTTCAAAACTCATAAATCCATGGACAAAAAACAAAATCGGGGTAACAAACCAAAACCGAGCGAAACGCATTAAATATAAGAGGAGAACAACGACACAACACCGAAACGCAACACACACAGAAACAGACCAATCATCAGACAAAACACCACAAGAATAACAAATGTAACATGAAAACCAAATACATGAATTTGGGATAGACAAGTACCGTGCCACGGTAAAATATTTATAAAGCTGTGAAAATTGCAAAGTTTGGTTGAACAGATAGGGATTTTTAATTGGTAGTCTGACACCTGAACAAGGAATTAAAGTAAAAAGTGTTGCTTTCTTTTATGGTTAAGGAAGAGATCTCATAACAATGAAAACAGTGTTTTGGGAGATATCTCATACAATAAAAAATCTTTACCTCAACACAGTCAGTCTCAAAAGTGCATTAAAAATTAACCTGTTTGATATCGTATGCAAAAAAACTAAGCCATTTCTTGCAAAACCACAAAACAGGTTTTTAAAGGAGTAGGTCTGGTAAGACCACTTTTCCGCCCAAAAATATAGCAGTTTTACAAAATTGTTCAAATGTAAACTTTAAATTGATCATTGGATAGTGGAATGGTTATGCTACATAAATATTGGCCGTTTTTGACAATACAATGCACATATATTGGGTACGAGCACCAATAAGTCATGCTAAATTGCTGAAATCTTCACAATTCCAGCATTTTATTAAAAAAATTAGACGGTTTCCGAGTGAAACAAAAGTGGCCACATTCGTGTTCATCTCAAATATTGAAATGGAAGTTGTATTTGATGATAATAAATAACATATATAAAGATTGAGGGTGAACACGAATGCGGCCACTTTCGTTTTTGACAAAAACCATCTGAAAAGTGACATTTTTTTCGCATATTTGGTAGATTTTTCATATTCGACCTTGAATCGGATCGTTTTTTATGACTAAATAAGTTGAAATCTTTCACATAAATTAATTGAATCATATGAAATAGACACTTTCGTCAGATGAAACTGAAATTTGAGGCCAAAATCTGTCCTTACCGGATCTACTCCTTTGGCAGAATAAAAATTAATTTATCAGAACAAATACAATAGGTAATACAAAGAAAAATTGAAAAAACTAATAACTGAAGGATCCAATCTGCAACAGTAGGCACTAGACCAATGCCACAGATAAGCAAAAAAAGCATTTTGGACCAGTTTGTGCTACACAAGTTTGTATAGACACATAAGAATTATGTTAAAACATTACAGTCTTCAGTAGTAAAAAGTACTGGTGCAGATGGAGGTCCGCAGTAGCCAGGTTGTCTAAGTCTGTCTTCCATCTTCTGTATCACTAGCCGGTCATCACAGATGTTTGAGCCACACATCTGGCAGGTGCATGCAACTCGTGCTGAATGTTGGTGTTTCACTTCTATTATATTCAGTTCTTAAAAAAATCCCTCCAGACTGTTTCATAATTTATTGGTTGGAGAGATAGGATGCACTTAAATTGATTAAATATGAGTGGTTGTATTTTTCTTAGAATTTTGTATAAGAACTATGAACTTTTATACATGAAATGAACATTGAGGCAATTTTTACTCCTCAATGCTGTTCAATTTCGAAAGCAAATATAAAATTTAAATCCTGGTGTCTATGATGAGTTGATATACATCTGACTTTGACCTCATTTTCATGGTTCTTTTTCTCAAAAAAACGTTTTCATGGTTTGGTCTGTTACTTGTGTATTATAAGCAATAGAGATCAACATTATTTAAAGTTTATGAGATACTTAGTACTTGAAGTTAACTTTATATTAAGAACTAGCATCACATATGCAATAATTAAAACATGAATGTTGGGAAATCTAGCAACCTTGTTGAATAAAAGTATTTTTATTATTATTTTTATTCAGAAATGGAAGTAAAGAATTGAATAGACATTCCCAAATACTCACACCACCCAATAGGGACAGTCCAACCAGTGATGAAAAAGAGAGGAATAGGCGATCACTTATTCTCACACCACCTGATACACACAGACAAACAAATCAGGAGAGGGAATGGTTCAAATCATCAAAGTAAGATTCTTGTCTTATTTAGACTAAGCAAAAACATACGGTATTTGTGGTTCCAGTAACCTGACTAAACTACTGACCCTAAAGAACTTTTTTTTTCTATTTCTCAAAAAAAAACTTTAAACTATCAGATTTTGTAAAATGTGGATTTTTAATTATTGAATACACAAACCTGAATTTTTAGCTCACCTGGCCCGAAGGGCCAAGTGAGCTTATGCCATCACTTGGCGTCCGTCGTCGTCCGTCATCTGTTGTCTTCTGTCGTCGTAAACTATTTCAAGAATCTTCTCCTCTGAAACTACTGGGCCAAATACTTCCAAACTTTGACTGAATGTTCCTTTGGGTATCTAGTTTATAAATTGTATCCAAGGTTTTGATCTATCAATAAACATGGTCGCCATTGCTAGAAATAGAACATAGGGGTCAAATGCTGTTTTTGGCTTAAAACTCAAAAACCAAAGCATTTAGAGCAAATCTGACATGGGGGTAATATTGTTAAACAGGTCAAGATCTATCTGCTCTGAAATTTTCAGATGAATCAGACATCCCGTTGTTGGGTTGCTGCCCCTGAATTGGTAATTTTAAGGAAATTTTGCTGTTTTTGGTTATTATCTTGAATATTATTATAGATAGAGATAAACTGTAAACAGCAATAATGTTCAGCAAAGTAAGATTTACAAATAAGTCAACATTATTGAAATGGTCAGTTGACCGCTTTAGGAGTTATTGCCCTTTATAGTCAATTTTTAACCATTTTTCGTAAATCTTAGTTATCTTTTACAAAAATCTTCTCCTCTGAAACTACTGGGCCAAATACTTCCAAACTTTAACTGCATGTTCCTTAGGGTATCTAGTTTATAAATTGTATCCGAAGTTTTGATCTATCAACAAACATGGTCGCCATTACTAAAAATAGAACATAGGGGTCAAATGCAGTTTTTGGCTTATAACTCAAAAACCAAAGCATTTAGAGCAAATCTGACATGGGGTAACAGTGTTAATCAGGTCAAGATGTATCTGCCCTGAAATTTTCAGATGAATCAGACAACCTGTTGTTGGGTTGCTGCCCCTGAATTGATAATTTTAAGGAAATTTTGCTGTTTTTGGATATTATCTTGAATATTATTATAGATAGAGATAAACTGTAAATAGCAATAATGTTCAGCAAAGTAAGATTTACGAATAAGTTGACCCCTTTAGGAGTTATTGCCCTTTATAGTCAATTTTTAACCATTTTTCCTAAATCTTAGTAATCTGTTACAAAAATCTTCTCCTCTGAAACTACTCGGCCAAATACTTCCAAACTTTAACTGAATGTTCCTTAGGGTATCTAGTTTATAAATTTTATCCGAAGTTTTGATCTATCAACAAACATAGTCGCCATTGCTAAAAATAGAACATCGGGGTCAAATGCAGTTTTTGGCTTATAACTCAAAAACCAAAGCATTTAGAGGAAATCTGACATGGGTAATATTATTTATCAGGTCAAGATCTATCTGCCCTGAACTTTTCAGATGAATCAGACAACCTGTTGTTGGGTTGCTGCCCTGAATTGATAATTTTAAGGAAATTTTGCTGTTTATGGTTATTATCTTGGAAATTATTATAGATAGAGATAAACTGTAAAGTGAGCAATAATGTTCAGCAAAGTAAGATCTACAGATAAGTCTTTCTGACCAAAATTGTCAATTCTTGCCCTTTAAAGACTTTTTTCACAATTTGTTCATCATGTTGACTTACTTTAAAAAATCTTCTCCTTTGAAATCGCTGTATCAATTTCAGCCAAACTTAGGCTAAATAAGTTTCATAGTATCTATTATAAATTTTATATTTTATTTCCTTGTATGTCAAGAAACATAGCTTCTATGGCTAAAATAGAACATAGGAGAAAATGATTTTTTTTTTGCTTTTGAAGAAAAAAGGACGATCCAAAAAACATTTAATAAATTAAAAAGCCAAAATAATCATTGATGAGAGATTTAACCAAAAGAATTAAGGTGAGCGATTCAGGCTCTTGAGAGCCTCTGGTTATTAGAAATATTCACTATGGTTAAAAATGCAATAAATTTTTTTAACAGAAAGTAACAAATATAACAAAAAACATGACATGTCTAATCTTTTTACAATTAAACAATTTTGAATAAATGCAGAACATCTGATAGACATGATAGAGGTTTGTTTAATACAGTAATCAAAGATTTTTATTATTATTGAGTATTTTGTTAAAAAAGGGGGAGGTATTTTTTACATATGTCATGCTGTATCTCCAAAAAAATTATGATGATTGATTTATACACTTCTCTGTTATATTAATCTTCAGATGACTGTATACATTTAGGTTTTGTTTCAAAATTTTATTTTAGTGATATTTACTTTTTTGTTAAAACAAAAGAGGACAGGGGGTTTACATATCCCACTGTATCTCAAAAACAATGTATGGTTATTGCTAAATACTTTCTCAGAAACTATTTATGATTATTGCATTAAACTCCCACACCAGACGTGGGGGTATCATGCACTCATGGCACAGCTGTTCATTTTTACAATACATTCAAAGTGCTTTGAGCAGTTTTCATTAAACTTTGGTTCCTGGTTTATATCTATGAAGATAACCTCCCTTTATTTGTTGATAGTCTAACAACAGATTTACTAATTATTGGGCACAGTGTTTTGCACAACAGAAAGAAATCTTTAATTGAATATAAATTTAATGCATATAACCAATATCAAGTTCTTTGACTTCATTAATTCAGAAACCTATAATATGTCAAATATTTGATTACAATCCAAAGTCAGACCTGTATCAAGCTTGAATTTTGTTTCTTTTACCTATTATTTGGGTTGCAAATCCAAAGACAAGAAATCTAGAATCTGCTTAAATTTTTGTAAATGATCTTATGTAAACTATTGAATATTAACTCCCAGTCTCACTAGACCACAATCGCAACACGCTCCCCTCAATCTAAAATAAATTTAGATCGTGGTGAAGTCGCGGTATGAGCAGCATGAAAAAGTGAATTTTTGTTACAATTTCACTATGTTACTACGTCCTCACTACACTTCTACTACGGACATACCATGAGTCCTATTGCAACATGATCTTACTGCGATTATAACATGTTCTTACAAAGATTATACTACTTTCAAACCGCCATCTTACTACGTTCTCAGCAATAACATCAACATTTTGTCCCATATCAAAACAGTTCAATTAATTCTATTTCTGATTAATATGTAGATTTCTCGTAAACAATACGTCATGCAACCAAAATCTATTAGAACATGTGGGCGTGGTGTTAGGGGTTGATGTATAGGCAGAGGGAACAAAGTAACGAATCCTGATCAAGCAGAGATGTAGGACCGACCAATCCAACCTAAATTACAACATATTGCTGGTCCATAAAGCTCAAATGGCAATATTTTAGTGACACAGATATGTCAATAGATATAGGAAGATGTGGTATGTGTGCCAATGAGACAACTCTCCATCCAAGTAACAATTTATAAAACTGAACCATTATATGCTAAGGTACAGCCTTCAACATGGAGCCTTAGCTGTCACCAAACATCAAGCTATAAAGGTCCTGAAAATAACTAGTGTAAAACCATTTAAACAGGAAAACCAACGGTCTAATCTACATAAGAACGAGAATCATGATTGAGCCGTTAGAGCAAATCGATAATTACATTCAGACAAACAAATATATATTTTTATGTGAAAATAACAATGAAAATGATGGTGGTAGTGTGAACATCGTCAGGTCTTAAGAAGAGCGTGATGAGGACGGCAAGGGCATGTTAGAATCATACTATGGTCGTGAACAGCGTGGTAAAGCCGTTGTGGAAGCGTAACAGTAAGAACATGATGGTCGTAGTAAGGTCGTGATAACGTCGCTTTGAGATCAAAACGCAATCTTGCCGAATAGAATCACACTTTCACTACGATTGTACAGCTACCTTTGCAATCTTACTATAAAATCTAAGTGCGCCTCTATTACGCTTCTACTACGACCTGATTTCGCCACGACCGCACCAAAATATTTGTTTAACATGTTCAAAGTTGGTCGAGCTGTTCATGATCTTAAAGACTTCACCACGACCGTGATACGACCTTACTTCAATCTACATGATCTTACTACGATCATCGAAATTTGCATTTTTTTCTCAGATCGTAGTGCGATGGTGGCCTATTGGGACTGCGGTATTATATGATAGGAAAAATGGGCAAAGTATTTTATCCTCTATCATTATGGAAAAAAGCCTTTAAGGGTTGATGTAAATTCCTAAAACCTGACCTAAGTGTATAAAAAATGTACTATATACTCATTATTTTTGTGTGATACCAATTTTTTGGTTTTCATTTGTTCAGGTAATCCATGAATTTGAAAGATCAATATAGTACAACAAATTGGTTTTTTTTTCAGATTTTTGAAATCTGGTATGAAGAAAGACTTACCCAATCAATTAGACCATTCAAACATACTGACAGAGACAAGCCATTCAAACAGACTATCAGTTCAAAGTCACTCGCATGGACCAGCAATGTCAAGATATACTCACGGACCGGCTGTGCAAGGCCATTCGCACGGACCAGCCATGTCAAGGCATTCACATGGACCTGCAATGTCAAGCCATACACACGGACCGGCAATGGCAAGCCATTCACATGGACCAGCATTAAACAGAGCAAAAATTCAAAACAGACCATCTGTTCCGATCAATACGAACGGAACAACAATTCCAACCCATTCAAACAGACCAACTATCCCAAGGCGTTCAAGCAGCATTACAATGACAAGCAATTCATACAGACCAACAATTCCAATCAATTCAAACAAATCAACAATTCAAATCCATTCAAACAGACCAACAATTTCAAGCCATTCAAACAGCATTACAATGGCAAGCCATTCAAATATACCAACAATTCCAATCAATTCAAAACCAGAAATCGCAAGACATTCACACCTATATCCAACAGAAAGCTATTTCAACGGACAAGAACTTGAAAGCCTTTCACAAATACATCCAATGGAAAATGTTTTAGTTGGACAAGAAATGGAAAGCCATTCACATTTATATCCAAAGACAAGCCGTTCAAACAGACCAGAAAGAGCAAGTCAATCAAACCTACCTGCAATTTCAATCAATTCAAACACACCCAAAGTGCCAAGCTATGCAGGTCTACCATCAAAGGCAAGTCATTCAAATAGACCGACAATGGCAAGTCATTCAAACAGACCAGATTTTGGTAGCCATTCAAACAGACCTGATTTTGCAAGCCCCCTTGTGGTAAACCATTCAAACAGAACCATACGTTCCCATTTTTAAAAACTCCATTTGGTATCTGGTGCATAACATTTCTATAAAACATAATTTTAGCTGGTGGTGTTTGCCTGGACGGTATTTTCTATCTTAAAGTAGTGTCATATACCTTCTCTTCATTTTAGTGTACTGTCGATGACATAATTCTCTCACAAAATCTTCTATTTGTATCATTCTTGTACTTATCATAATGTGTAGAAAGAATTAGTGTATTTATAACTAGAATACCAACATTTTTTTTGGGGTGTAGTAATGACTCACTTAACCAAGACGCTTATCTAATACCTTGTAACTAATAAGACAAGAACTTTTAGTTTGATAATCTAATAACAAAACTGACACCAGTATAAGACTCAATGACAATAATTGTAATGTTAATATTAGCTACTACTTTTTGTGATTCTAGTAGCACTAGCACAGCTCATATAGAAACATTTCTGTTGTAGTTATTCGGATCATTTCCAACTTAAATCATGTAGTATCAAAATATTTTGGGTGAAGCTTAATTCTGGTTTAGATTGTTTTAATTTTAGTAAACAAAGCACTTTGAAAATATAAGTGAACTAAAGTTTGTAGAAACAGTTTGATAAATATAAGTTCTCAAAAACTATTAGAAAATAATAAAGATTTCATAAGACCTTTACAGATGGCTTATAATTATACATTCTAAATATTTATAAAAAGAAAAATGGGGGTCAATGGGCAAATGTTTTAAGGCATTAAAAGGGATAGAACAGAAGATTCTGAAATGTGACAAAAAATCCAAAATATGGCAAGCAAACACTCTTAAGGGTTACCAGGGGTTATCCAGACAAGTAAGCCTTTTTAAAACTTAAAAGATGTTGAGAAATATGTCCTCTTATTTAAAACAAAATTTCCTTGATATGGTTTTAAATGCAAACACATAACTGACAATTGGACTGTTCCCATGAATGGTATCACTTAAATAACCATAACAACACTTATATGACGTGAATATGTAGAACAAGACAACTTATTCAGGGGTTTGAAGCAGTCATACTTGAGTCTTAGAGGGAAAGACAAAAGAACTTATTGGATTTGATTTGATTATGTGTCAATGGAACCAGTAAATTAATTTTACAGATATCGAAATTTAGACATAATGGAAATTACAAACATGTGAGATATTACATAATAAAGCTATATGAAGAGGAAAAACTAAAGAAGTTGATTACTGATTGGGATTATGGTGAGGAAAATCCAATAAAATGCTGAACACTGTTGTGGATACAAATTAGTATTGCAAAGAATGAAACTGCACAGGTATATTTTTATATACAGTATTAATAACATTATTAAAATGACTTCAAAACTAAATTATTTCGCCCTTACAAAGAATGAATATGCAGAGGTATATTTTTATATACATGTATAACTGGAATTAATAAATGTATGCAACATATGTTGTACATATACTAGTTTAAGTTTCTCTTCACGCCATTCATATGGGTTTGGATGGTGTTTATCATAAAAAGAATGAAAAACAAAAAGTGCACAATAAAGAAAAAAAATAAGCATAGAACAAAAACTAAATAAGAGAGAATAGTGAATGCTGAAATAAACACATTAATAAAGAATAGATGAAACTGGTTTTAAAAGAGTTTTAAAAATAAAGAAAAGAAAGGACCCCTCCCCATCCAGGTCCTCATACATTTGATGATACAATATTATTTTCTTTTTGTAATGCTCAAGTAATTTTCAAGTTATTTTACTGTTTTCGAAATGTTATGTCATATTTTTCAGGTAATGAGGGAAAATTTAAGGATTATTGTTATACTACACATACAGCAAACAATATCCATGTTTGTTTGACAACACAATGGAGCAGAGTGGAAAAGTGTTCCTTATAGAGCGCGGCACATAAAAATCATTTTGGCAGATTTTGAACGAATCATTAGACTATTTTGTAAAGATTATTTGAAACTAAATGACGTGATTATTTTGACAGTGTGCCATCTGAATCATGTGACAACATCTAGCCTGTTTCCTATATGCGACTTTGCTGAACACTTGGACGTGTTAATGGTACCCTCTTAGACTTTTCCATCAAGAAGACATAAAGCACTAACAGTTACAAGACAGTTACAAATCAGATGTGAAAACTTATGTCTAACTGCAGTGATATAATACCACCAGACAACATTCAAAATATCAAAAGTTGAAGGTAGTGTCTAGATTCACAATAATTCACATGGTAGATTGGCGTCGTAGAAGACCTGTGTCATACAAGATCAATGACACTCAAAACAAAGGATGTCTTAAGGAGTTGTCTTTTTTAAAACTTTATCTGTTTGGCGGTTCTGTATTCTAAAGTGCCTTAAACAAAGAGGAGAAAGTAAATCCAAAACTGAAACAAATCTGAAGACTTTGTAGTTTGTGATTAAAATAAATATTGCAAATAGTACGTTGTAATTTTGATATACATTATAGTGATTTAACAGTTTCATTAATTCTTCTTTTTTGGATAATATTCACTTCTTGGCGCACATAACTTTGATTCTTGTGTAACTAGATTATATTAATATGATTTTTATCGAAACACATATCTAATAAAAAACAGTAAAGGTTAAAGGGATACAAGGTCAATATAATGGATTGTTTTTTTGTGAATGTCACACAAGTGAGATTTTTAACTAGCTATACGACGAAGTTAAACTCACCGTTTTCTACCTTAGAAAATATCTGTTCCAAGTCATAAATATATTTTTTTTTAATTTAATTCTTTATTTATTTAAAGAGGATTGCCAACAGCCAGAGGCTACGCGTGGATCTCCTCAACATAGATATATACAGATTCACAATTATCAAAGTATTTGAATACAAACATGTTAAACACAAGACAAGACAATATGTACAGGACAAGACATACAAATACTACACACCCATCCAATCACTCGCTCATTCTTACTCACATGCACACGAATTAACAAACATGTATGATTCAGTAATATAAAATAGTGATTAAGTTGATACGGAATTTTAATCATAAAGGTCTTGGTATCTTTCTATTATTCTTTTAGAAACAGGACGAGGCGATTTTTGACATTAACATGGCTCATCAACTTTCTGCTCAGACACGTTGATGTTTTATTAAGTCTGAGAGCAAGCTCTTGAATACCGAATGAGTTGGGAAAAGTATATCCCATAAGCTGGTTAAGTTGGCATATTGCTGCTTAGGCGGGGAAAGTTTATATTTTCAAAATTAAAATCGTCTTGCTCGTCATAGATTCTCTTATTGAGATGACTACGTATGTCAAATTTAAGGTGGAAGTCTAAAAATGAGTTGGAGGGAAGACTTGTCTGTTGTGTCTTTAACTTCCATTATAACGATTACAATTACTACTAGGATATTGGACAATAGAATAAAACAACACCAACAATCACGCAAATATATAAGAAACAAAAAGACTTGATCCTGATATCTTTATGTACATGGTGCAGGGACATGATTTTTTTTTGGGGGGGGGGGGGTCCTTTCCTTTTTTAACCACTATAAGTTGGACAAACAATCAAAAACCTTGAAACAACAAAAGTGATCAGCAATACAAGATCATAAAAGAGTATTTTGTCATGCTTTTAGTAAACTAGTTTGGTTTTCAAAATCTGTAAAGGTATAGGACTGCTCTATTTCTATACCGCCAGATGTGTAGAAACTGTATGACAGCTGCCTTTCAACCGTCATCAATGGTTCTCAAGGGTCTCACTAATTAGCGACAACAAGCGACAACAAGCGTCAACAAGCGACAACAAGCGTCAACAAGAATTATTTTAGCGACAACAAGCGACATGAAGACTATTTAGCGACATTATTAAATATTAGATATTAGATATAAAGAAATTTGTATGAAATGTTGTTTTTTTTAAATTTACGAGCAGATATGTCTAAATAAACAAATAAAAAGATGAAAACATTCACATTTCAATTTTCTTTTCCTCTTGTTTGATTTCAGTTCTTTGTATTTCACAATTTGTATCAATATTTTCAGGACAATGATGCACAAATAATTCATTTTGCGAGCTTAATATATATTGCACGAAAAGAGTTTTAAAAAACAAATTATAAGATAAATAATATGTTCTAAAACACAAGGAAAAGTAATCTCATAATACAATAATAAAACGTAATACTGGCTGTTATACATAATAGATGATAGAATAAATATGTAAATAATGTTTCATTTTTTTCTATCAATTTTAACTTTCTTGTCGCTAAAATTATTTTCTTTTGCATATTCTTTTAATATTTATTGCAATAATTAATTTCAATTAAAAAAATATGTTTTCTTGTCGCTAAATAGTTTCTTGTCGCTTGTTGTCGCTAAAATATTTCTTGTTGTCGCTTGGTGTCGCTTGTTGACGCTTGTTGTCGCTAATTAGTGAGACCGGTTCTCAAATATTCGCATATAAATTCATATAAAGATTCACGACTCGGATATTCAAACACGAACCTTTCTTATAGAAGATATTCACAACTTAGTAGTTAATGTGAATAGAATGATTGAATTTCAAGTAGTATCAATAATAAAATCTGAAGTTAAAAACGATGAAGTTACTTTTGCAATGTTCTAGTTTTTCTATCAACAAAGAGACGATTGTCAATGAAATTACTCTCCAACGAAGTTCAATTTGGGCTATTATAAGCTTTCAACCCTGAAAATCTCATGTTATGAAGTCTTCCATAAAAGGTCCGAAATTTGAAATCTATAACAATTCAATTGTGAACCCTAACGGCCTTATTTATTAACTAGAATAATATAATGTGGTACAAAGACATTATTACATTTATGGTGAAATGTGTGTGCACGTTAATTGGTTTCCTCTAGATTTTAGAACATGATTTTAGCTTTTCCAGTCTTAAGGTATCAATCCAACGGATGTCGGGTTTTCTGGTTATAATCTATAAACCAAAGACTACACACAATTGCCATCATGAGGGTCGTATACACAGAACTACACCTAAAGGACGTTTCATGATTTAGATTACAATAATCATCATAACATGTGGTCTTCTCCACATCGGCTCCTCCTGTTGAGCAGCCTCTTATGATAAACGTGAAAACAAAATTATTTAAACCGTGTAGTTTAAATTATAAAACTAGTTTTGCCAAAAAGCACTGCAGCATGGTAACCAATATGTACAGATGCGCTGAATTTAAGAATATCCGTAGACATGTTCATGTTTTATTTGTTAACCTAATTATTCCCGGTAAACGCTTGCTGAAGAACGTTCAATTATAAAAAAAAACACAGAATAACTGCAAAAAACGAAATCCTACACACAAAAGTGCATAAACAGAAACAAAAAAGTGCTTAAAGTAACTAATTTCTTCTTTGAAAGGGTATCTACTTTGGGGATTATATAAGCGTGTCTGGTAGATGCGACATAAATCGATATATACATGTAATAGAAGTTAGATCAATCTTTTTAACATATGACTGATATATCACGATTGGTTTTATTGCACGTACAATTTACTTGTATTTAAAACTGTGTATGCCAGTATCTCATGTATCTATATTGCATGTAAAATAAACATATCATATCTCTCCTTGATATAACATATCTAGATAAATTTGCATTGATTAAGATATAGTATTTTGATAGATACCTGCTTATTCCCCTAAATCACACAGCTTATTTTCCTTTAATATGTAGATATCAATTAACAACATGCGCAATTTCTGACGATTGCCTGCCTGATCTGGTTTTTTGATAACCTATTTTAACTAGAGTTTCAATTTTAAAAATTTTACCCATTCCTTTACTTGATAAAAATATTCACGAAGGACACGTTTTATTTACCCGTTCTGTTTTCTATAATTCGTCTACCGTCAAAATCACAAATTGGTTACTATGCATGACTTATCGTTACATACCTTTCGACATAACTACAATCCCCTCCCCTTTCATGGATGGAGGTGACCTACCGAATAAGACAATTTACCGGATTTGTTATCACATACATTTGTAAGTAACACGACGGGTGCTACATGTAGACCAGGATCTGCTTATCCTTCCGGAGCACCTGAGATCACCCCTAGTTTTTGGTTGGGTTTGTGTTGTTATTAATTCTTTAGTTTTTTTTGTAGTGACATTTGTGCTTTTGTTTGTCTGTTTGTCTTTTTCATTTTTAGCCATGGCGCTGTCAGTTTATTTTCGATTTATGAGTTTGACTGTCCCTTTTGTATCTTTCGTCCCTCTTTTGCAATGGTGAAATCTATATTTGTATTTGGCAAAACTTTTAGGATTTTTTTTATCCTCAATGCTCTTCAACTGTGTGTGCTTTATTTGGCTTATTCATCAATTTCTGATTCGAGCGACACTGATGAGTTTTCTATAGACGAAACGCATGCCTTGCGTAAATGAAATTTCAATCCTTGTATCTATGATGAGTTTATCTATATGTGTCTGTATTTTTTCACATATTTCTCAGTGTTATTTATATTTTTTGTCTCGCCTTGATGAAGCCAAAAAGAAAGACATAGGTATGCTGTTTCCGGTGTCGATGTCAACAATGTATAAGTTACTGATTAGGTCTAGTTTATGGTGAACCACAAGTGGTAGGTCATTCATATTTGGTATGCATTTGTATAAACATTGGCACATCACATTTACATGGAGATCATTTAGCCCTACCCCCTCAGTCATGGTCTATTGACTTTTTTCTAAGTTATCATGTATTAGATTGTGATTAGGTCAATTTAAGGGGAACCATTGGTGGTAGGCCAATGTTAATTGGTATTCAGTGATATAAGCATTGGCACATATTTCCATGGATAATATTTGGCCTCGCCTTTCAGTCACAGTCTAATGACTTTGAAACTTATCTTAGTTTACATGTATTAGTTTGTGATTAGATAAGTTTAGGATGAACTGCTAATGCTAAGTCAATGGTAGTTGGTATGCACATTTATTGACAATTGCAAGTATTGTTCCCATGAATATTATCTAGACCCACCCCTCTTCATGGTTCATTGACTTTGAAACTTTATTTAGTTTACAAGTTAATGTTTGTATTTCGGTTTGTGAAGGACTTAAAATAAGTCAATGGTATTTGATATGCAGTTATTTTAGCATTTGCACATCTCATTTACATGAAGATTGTTTAGCTATGTAACTCAGTCATCATGGTCATGGTATATTGACTTTGAATATTTGCATAAGTCGTGCAAGATGTTTCTAGTTTGATTTCAAAATTTGCATACTAGTATTCAAAATTACAAAAAGTCGAGACAAATCTCTGTGATAACAGTCTATGTACTGTGGATATATAGTAAAACAGTTAGTACCTGTCACACCGTCATGATCAATTCCCATCATGAAACAATCATAAGAACACCAAACAACTGGAAGATATTGTAGGGCTTCATGCATATTAACTGTCGTGGTACACTGATTATTCGTCGAACTAGTACATTTGAAACATCTCATACCGTCTGAAAAGAGAGCACTTGTTTGTTTCTAAAATCTACCAAATGCTTTGTTTCACATTGGCGAATACAGAAGGTTTTTTTTTAGAGGGGGAATGTAGGGTCCAGTTTTGTTTTTATTTGATACGATCTGGGTTTTTTTCTTTTCTGATGTGTTGTTACGTCATCCATTATGTTTGTTTGGAGCTGGAGCACCTAACTCAGACTAAATTGTGCATAGTTCTATCTAATCAAGACATTTTTTTCAAATATGAGTTATAGGTTCGGCTACGAATTTATCAGCTCAAAATATGGGATAAATACATACATTGTATATATTTTATATAATTCATGATAACTTATAAAGATATATAAATCATATTTAAGACGTAAAAATCGAACGTGATTAGAAATCGCGGTTATAATAATAACTGTATATCCTACTAAACACGATTTTTGTATAAAAGCAGTCCATATATTAAAATAAGAAGATGAGATATTTTTGCCAATAAAACAATTTTTCAACAAAGTTAAAATAAGGTGGATGTTTGCAATTATAGGCAATCGTACGGCCTTTAACTATGAGAAAAAAAACATCGTATGATTGGGTAAAACAATGCAACAATTAAATTGAAAAAACTACTGACCTAATTTGAAACAAAACAATTTCCAAAATTATTGAAGAGACATGAACGAACGACTTCTACTTAACTTCAGGCTTCTGACAGGCATTTAAAGAATTATGGAACACATTGATAACTTCTCTCGTTAAATGATTTAATACCGAGGTGAGTGTAAAGTGACATGGAAGGAATTTTAACGTTGCGTCGTTTATTTTCTCTTATTTTTAAGTGTAAATTCACATTGCGATAAGACGTGTCACAGTACTTGTCTATCCCAAACTCATGTATTTGGTTTTGTTGTAATATATGTTATTCTCGTGGGATTTCGTCTGATGCTTGGTCTGTTTCTGTGTTTGTTACATTTTAGTGTTGTGTCGTTGTTCTCCTGTTATATTTAATGTGATTCCTCGGTTTTAGTTTGTTACCCCGATTTTGTTTATCATTCAAGGATTTATGAGTTTGAACAGCGGTATACTACTGTTGCCTTTATTCATAGCCCAGTTACTATCTATGTAAATATTTGAAAATCACGAAAAGGGAAGAAGGATGAAAAGGTCGTTGGTCAATTTACGAGATAAATTACTTTTTTAGGTATATTACCTTTCGGTGTTGTTGTCGGCGGAGTAGTGGTCACCAGGTTCGCATTATATAAAGTAGGGATGCTGTTGGCAGTCAATATCGAGAAGAAGACTGAAATGAAATATTTCATAAAGTTGATAATGCAGATAAAAATCAAAACAAAACTACAGTGCACACGAGGTTCTTCGGTGAGAAACAAAGGCAGGACATAAACTCACAACTGCTTTTATCGCCTATATAGCGTTTTGCAAAAAGACCCAATTGAGTAAGATATTTATCAATCGGATTTTTTTTAGAGAATATAAGTACGTTATCACAGCTTAAATGGATAAAAGAAGAATTCGAGTTAGGAAGATATATAAAAGTCATGATATTTATCCGTTGAAAATTTAGGAGTTTTGAAGTAGATCAAATGTAAAAATGGTGAGTAATAAACTGTTACTGATATGATTTATATATTATATGCCACGCATCGTCTATTTCTAACTTCATTGTCGTAGTTCGTTGGTCAATATGAGTTTTTGTAGATTGATTAGCGTCTTTGATACTTTATACAAAAAGTCAACTATATTGAAGGATTTAAGGTATACAAATATATCTTCCGGGTGTATCTGACCTTCACCTTATTTTTATCGACCTTTGATAGATTAAGGCTTTATGTGAGTCTTTCACTAAATGAAATCAAATGTTGTTTTCCGCTGTACAAAAGTTTTAAAGCGATTAAACGAAGACACATCCGGATAACAAACTAAAACCGAGGAAAACTATGGAAGAACAGAAACACTAAAGCGCCAAAGTGACAAAAAGGGACATAACAATGAACAACTGCTATATTCATGACTTGGCAAAAGACATTTTAAGTGAACATTCTAAGTTTAGCCTGGTTTTATGTCTAGCCAAACCTCCCGCTCAGGTGAAAGAAAACAGTATACATAAATGACAGAACACCGAGAACAGAGAAATACGTAAATAGAAAAATAACAAAATATCGAAATTCGAGAAGTTCAAAACGGAAATTCTCTTATTAATACACATTTTTTTTGTCATTATTATAAAACTAGGATAATTGATTCCGCTACACCATACTAGTAGTATAGATACGTTTGTTGTTTTATTTAGATAGTTTGATCCGATTAGTGATAAAGTTATAAAAGGTTTATAGATTAAAGTATGAACAACAAAATGTCTTTGAATGTAAAATAAAGAGTATGGCCAAAACTACTTTTATTACATGGCCGAACTGTTACATGGTCAAAACGACCTAGATCGAATCAACAAAGGCAGAATCATCTTCATGGCCGAAACGACTTATTTTCGTTTTACTGATTGTATGCCATTCCTGATTGTGAAACTTGAACTGAGTAGCAGTTGAAGTTTGCATAACACAGGACAAGAACTCAGTTGACACAACCGGTTTGATATGTTTTTATTATTAAAGCTTATCTATAAGTATAGTAGAAATTGTTTATTTATTTTCATCCTGAATATGCATACAAAATTTAAAAAATGGCTATAAGCATTCATAATTCTATCAAAACACAACATGCGTTCTACTATTAGTATCTAAAAAACGAATTTAGATATAAATAAAACAACCTAATAACATCAGTCATTTCTGGTGGGCCTGTTATAGCTGACCGTTATTCATTGTTGTAGGCCGTACTGAAACCTATAATTGTCAGTTTTATAGATGTTTCATAACATTAACATTAACATTAAAAAATTGTTCTTCACATTGACAACTATATCACATGTTCGTATTCCTATGTACAATATTATTGAGTTTCGGTCTTTGACCATATGCTCTCAATGTTCATGGTGAAGGTAAATCCACAGTTGCAATTGTTTTATTATTATTAGTCGATGAAAAAATTAGTCTAGTAACTAGATTATTATTTAATAATTACATTAGATGTATGTTTCATTATGATACTTTATTTTGATTGACAAACTGCACATCACGTGTTATTCTGTAAGCAATTGCATCACTCAATAAAACTTTTCATTCATGATAACACGTGGTCCCACAATACAGTGCACAGGTGAATAAAAATATTAAATTCGTGTTTTCATGTTCATAGCTAAAAAATGTAATTATAAGTATTGAATGCTTCTTTTTGTAACTTTATAGAGTTGTAAAAGCGTTGACCGTGCGCACATTTTTAGTATGAAGCGCTTCCGCGCTTCATACAAAATGTACTTCGGTCAACGCTTTTACCCCCCAATAAATTTACAAAATGAAGCATTCAATTCTTAAGTACTAAATCAATATAAAACATTCATATGTTTTAAAACGTCTTGACAATCAAGTCGTGCTCTACTTTATTGAAAGGTTTTAACAATTATTTCATAAACGAAAGTCTGCACAAAATTGCCATAATGAGCGTCGTGTATACAGTACTAGTTCTAACGGAAGTTCCATGATTAAGATTACAATAATCTTTAGTACACGTGGTCTTCTTTGCTTCGGCTCCTCCTGTTGAGCAGCCTCTTATGACGTCTGAAAAATTATAAAGCTAATATGAATGTTAAACATTTTATTCAAAATGAGTATGATTTGTAGAAATTAATTATCACCAAACGACAATGCAACATGGGGAACAACAGACATAATGAATTGTATAATACTCGTAACAATGTTAATGTTGTATCTGTTTTATAACTTCATTAACTGTTATATCCCTTTTTAATTGTTATCGTATGCTTGTCAGTACTTGGGTTCGTAAGACAGTAACATTAGTAACATGTATTGTCGAAAAGCGCATCTGGTGCAAGAAAATTGGTACCGTTTATTAAATTACTACCACTGGGTCGATGCCTCTGCTGGTGGACTATTAGTCCCCGAGGGTATCACCAACCCAGTAGCCAATACTTCGGTACTGGCATGAAAATATGGATTTTTGTGTTATTAAAATTTGCTGTTACAAAAGGATAGAATTTATTATAAATTAAGGAATGTATCTCCCTCATGCAAAGCTCTGATTCCTTCATGGATTTGGCTATACTTTTAGGACCTTTTGGATTATAGCTCTTCATCTTTTATATAAGCTTTGGATTTCAAATATTTTGGCCACGAGCATCACTGAAGAGACATGTATTGTCGAAATGCGCATCTGGTGCAAGAAAATTTGTACCGTTTATTAAATTACTACCACTGGGTCGATGCCTCTGCTGGTTGACTATTAGTCCCCGAGGGTATCACCACCCCAGTAGCCAGTACTTCGGTACTGGCATGAAAATACGGATTTTTGTGTTATTAAAATTTGCTGTTACAAAAGGATAGAATTTATTATAAATTAAGGAATGTATCTCCCTCATGCAAAGCTCTGATTCCTTTCATGGATTTGGCTATACTTTTTGGACCTTTTGGATTATAGCTCTTCATCTTTTATATAAGCTTTGGATTTCAAATATTTTGGCCACGAGCATCACTGAAGAGACATGTATTGTCGAAATGCGCATCTGGTGCAAGAAAATTGGTACCGTTTATTAAATTATATCCCTTTTTAATTGTTATCGTACGCTTGTCAGTACTTGGGTTCGTAAGACAGTAACATTAGTAACATTGGTTAAGTACAAGATCCGACTTGTGCGAAAAAGGTCGTAACCTTCGTACCTTACTTCCTATATGGTATTTACAATAATTAAATAGTGCCTATAGAAAAAGAATTCTCAAAAGACAATAGTATCTATTTAAATGTTGTACTTTTTGTCAACACATTGGTCATGTTGGTTCAGTTTTCATTGATTTCACTAGTAAAAAATGATAAGTACAAAAGCTTATTGTGAAATACTAACAGTCTTTAATAAACAATGCAATATACAGACTTTTGAGCATTTAGGATTATAAAGGTGTCGCTAGTAGATACGTGTGTAATATTGAAACCACCATATCATTTATACTTTATTTACCTCAAGTAGACGTTTTCTACGTGACATTTATAATACAAATTACATGATTGATAACTGATAATTCCTCAAAACAAATAACTCATAAATCGTGGTTTGATTTTATTACACCTATAATCTACTTGTTTTTACTGCTTCGTATATAACATGTATAATGAACTATTTTTTCGTATCTCTCCTTTGTAAATACGTATATAGATATCGTTAAAATCATATTGTTGTAGCTATTTCAATGCAACCTACCAAATCTTCCTTAATAAGGATTTTTTTTCAATTTTAGGGAAATGCTCGATTACTGACGATAAGAGCATGAACGAAATGTTTTTTGTGATAACCTCATCTAACTACAGTTTTAATGTTATTCACTATCTCAAGAATATTATCTAAAAAAGAAGGCAATTTTTTTCAAATGACTCTATCTTGTCCTATAATATTACTTTTGTTGTTGCATTGTTTAAAGTAATGATTTCTCATTTTATACTATTTAAATCTAGTACTTGCGATTCTTATGATTATCAATTTTGACGTTGTTTGAACATTAAACCGACTTTTGTAAGGATTGATTGTTTAGTCTTAGAGGCATGATTTTTTTTATTAGTTGTTAGTGTCTTTGAACTAGCTGTCAGATAACTGCGAGTACTCTCAGATCTGTTCATTGTGTCTTTATGTGTCGGGATGTATAAGTACCCGGCCACGTCCACTTGTATTTTTTTTTTTGTCTATCTGTTGAGTTAAGCCCTTTTCAACCGATGTTTATGGTTCGTTCTAATGTTGTACTGTTATACCACTGTCCCGGGTTAGGGGAGGGTTGGGATCCCGCTAACATGTTTAACCCCTCCACATTATTTATGTATGTGTCTGTCCTAAGTCAAGAGCCTGTAATTCAGTGGTTGTCGTTTGTTTAGGTGTTACATATTTGTTTTTCGTTCATTTCTTTTACATAAATAAGGCCGGCAGTTTTCTCGTTTGAATTGTTTTGCATTGTTTTATCAAGGCCGTTTACAGCTGACTATGCGGTATGGGCTTTGCTCATTGTTGAAAGCCATACGGTGACCTGTAGTTGTTAATGTTGTGTCATTTTGGTCTTTTGTGGATATTTGACTCATTGGCAATCATACCCCATCTTCTTCTTTATATTTTGAATAACGAACCAATATCATGATAACCACGTAAAAGCATCTGTAGTGATTTAGGATACCCTGACTCAACATAGTTTTAAATCAACCCGTCTTAAGTGGAACTAGTCGGCAAGCGAGCTTTTTCGCCTATAAAAACTATGGGTGTCCTTCAGGTTTTTTTTTCTTTCATTAGTGTTTTCTATTTGATTAATGCAAGTTGACTATCAGTAAACTACTTTTGATTCGCGGGATTATATTGGTTTATGTTTTAAACAGTATGTTATATTGAAAAACCATATCATATTCACTTTATTATATACCTCACGTGGATGTTTGTATATGACATTACGTCATACAACTTAGGGTGAGATACCGCCTTCTGTTTTGAAATAGTTACTGACATCTATTTTATGACGTCACACGTACAGTTAGAGTAGTGACAAAGCCTTTGGTAAAGTTACTGATATCGTGAGCGTCACAGATGAGTCGTATGAAGATGAAAAGCGCGTCTAGCGTATTAGATTATAATCCTGGTACTATCATCACGAATAGCTGATACAGGAGATTGCGTTGATCGTGGTTTTTTTTTTTTTTTTTTTTTTTGGCATCCAATTTATCTGTTTTACTACTAACTATATACATGTAATAAACTAATTAGTACCTGTAACACCGTCGTGATCAATTACCATGGTTATACAATTCCCAGAACACCAAACCACTGGAAAATGCTGCAACGCCACAGACAAACTGACTCTCTGCGAACAATAATGGTTCTTCCAGCTGGTACATTTGAAACACTTTATTATTCCTGAAAAGAGAATATAGGTTTTCTCATTGTTTCTTACATCCACTTCATTTGATCTTCTATTGATACCTTTAATGGGTGTTTCTGTTTATTGTTCGTGTCTTCCTTGGATTTGTATGTACCTTGAACTGAAACGCCATAACCGGATTAAAACTTATGCTTAATTCTAACCAATACAAATAGACCTGATTTTTGTTATCAAATATGAGTTTAAAAAAACAATATGTGTAAATTACCTTCTTGCTGAGGAGTTGTTGCCACATTAGCATTTGTTGATGTATGGATGCTGTTGGCAGACAATGCTGAGAAACAAACTGTAAAATTTAAGAAACATAGTACTTTGATAATAATTGAACAATATATTGTTTTAAATACTGAATTTAGCAAAATAAACATTTTTAAAATCAGGTTTGTACCAACGAGTATACTAAGACTAACACTTAAATGTGACTATGACCAGACTATTTATCATTTAAAAGGCAAAATTAGGAGGTTAAATTTGATGTATGCCATTTATGTGATTCTTTAACATATTTGTCTCGTTTTTTTTTATCAAAATTATAACACAATGTTGACTGCTATATCCCTATTTTTATTGTGTCTGTTTGATTTGTACACGCATAGTTCTTAATATAATGGAATTTGATGCGACTGTCATATAAAGGAGAAGTTTAGCTAGCTATAAGACCAGGTTCAGTCCACCATTTTCTTCACAAGAAAATGCCACCATTTTCTTCACAAGAAAATGAAGAAAATAAGAAATGCCTGTACCAAGTCAGTAATATGACAGGTGTTATCCATCGATTGATGTGTCTGTCCAAACCGACCGGCATTTCTAATAACACTACTAACAATGATACCTCTGATATTGCCTCCATCTAAAACAGTCTTCAACGAATATTCCAATAAAGGCAACACTAGTATACCGCTGTTCGAATTCATTGATATAAAAACTTATCAGGGTTACAAACAAAAACTGAGGTTAACACATCAACTATAAGAGGAGAAAAACGAAACAACAAAAACACAACACTAAAATCAAGACACACAGAAACGAGCTATATAACAATGGCCGTTTTTCGGACTTGGTACACACTGATTTACTGGTCTTATTACTATTTTCATCAACTAATATTTGTTGTAACATTATAACATACAATTTACATCTCCAATTTACCCCGTTGTTCAATTACGAAACAAAACAAAACAAAAATATAGCCTACGTATCGTTTGTTATTTTCTTGTAATTGAACAACATTGGTATTTATAGGTATAAATTTCAATCAATTTCCGTAACAAAATATATAGATAAAAACGGTTTGTACTTTCATATATAGTTACTCATTAACATATGTTAATTTTCAATTGAGAATAGACTGAATTCCTTGGCACGTGACACCAATATACAGTATACCGTATAGACCGTTTATAATGAATTTCGAAATAATATTCATGGAAGTGATATACTCACCAAAATTAAAGAAAAGCATAATCTAATTAATATACTCACCAAAATTAATAACAAACATAATCTGATTAATATACAGAATCTTCATATTCGTGATACAGTTTAACATTAGTATTCACTGCCTCTAATCTGCTACAATAGATATGCGTATTTGAATTATCCAAAAAGTTATTTTTAATATATATATATATATCTTGAAAATTGTCGAGCAACTCATAAATTTTTCTTATCAGTAATTGTTTGGTCGTAGTTTTATAAATCATTGTCCCGATAGATATATAGAAAATGATGTTATTCATGAGAATTCATGCCAAATTGCATCAAGATATATTTAAATCCATATAAAAAGTAAACATGGATTTGCCTTTATTGTGTTACGCCGTACTTCCTCAACTACAATCTTGTAAATATATACAAATTTGATAGATAGACTCACATGACTCATCATATATACTATATTTTTAGTTCAGTATTTCAGTAAAATTATCTCGTGTCCTCTGAAATTGACATTCATTTCATTATGAAATGTTTCATTCCTGATACCTCCCACAATGAAGTGCAAAGGTTAATTAAAGAAAATTTGATAGAAATCGTGTTTTAATGATCCTTGCTAAAAGATGTAATTATAAGTATTTTAATTTCATAGGGTTGTAAAATCGTTGATCGTGAGCACTTTTTATAGAACGAATCGGTATCAACAATATCACACCAGAAAGAATTTTCAAAAAGAAGTATTTAATTATTACAAGAAAAAGAAGATACTTGTACATAAAGAAAACACTCAAAAACAACTACATGACGACGGAGGACAAAAATACTGCGAAAACAAAGTTGTTTACTTTGATTATAACTTAGTCTTTTATTTTAGTCGGGAGTCACTGATGAGTCTTTGAAGACGAAACGCGCATCTGTCGCCAATATCAAACTGCAATCCTTGTATATATGAGTTTATTTATAGATGATATGATAACGCTACGATATAATATCTCATCTGACTCAAATAGCAAACCTCGGTAAATTGTTAGATCACAGAACGTGTGACAAATGATGTCTGACTCAATCGGAAAACCTCGGTAGATCACACTCCCCTGCAACAAATGTAAGATTGTTATAGCTACCGACAGTGATGTCTGCCTGTAATTACTGTTGCACTCTCTGCCTTAAATTCAGAATCAATTCCGGACAGTTCGCTTTCATTTAATAAAAGGCAGTCATGTGATTTTGTATAGAACCTGATGCAACTAATTTTGAATTCATAGATATTATTTGCCTCTGACTTAAAGACAGGCAGTATTATGGCAATGCGGTCGACTGAAAACAACCGTGATGATTTGAATAATGAAATGATGATTACATTCGTGTCACCAGCAATTTGAAGTAACTGTTGCAAATTTGTTTTTCACTTTCAGACAACGTTACGCTTTGGCTACACAAATATATAAACAAATCTGAAGAATTTTGATTTCCAAATCATGGACTATTGTGTTTGCATTTTCAAAAATTATATTCTAAAATAAAGGCAAAAGATCCTTATGTAAAATAAAAACGAATGAGTGTGATAAAAAAGACGATTGATTGATTTACTAGTATTGATTGGCGTTTAGCATCCATTTAAACATTACTGTGCTATTTCGTGGCGGTAAGTTGTTATTGGTGGAGAAGACGGAATGCCCGAAGAAAAACCATCGAGCTTAGAAATAAAAACTTATTTGTCAATTTCAATTGCAGTCGAGCGCTTCTGCAGCTTGCTTATGTAACAACGGCGGACGTATTTGCATTATTTTTCTCTAATTTGCTCAATCAAATGTAATTTTGCCAAATCGAATGTTCCTTTTCAAATCCTCCACGGAAACAATTGATCAGTAATGGACTTTAATTAAAATATATAATGATATTGAAAAGACCACCAACGGAGTTCTACGCAGCCAGAAAATTCGGCGGCGGGATTAAGGTGGCACTTTAAATAAACAGTACGCGGCCACGTTCGCTCTGTGTTTTTGTTAGTTGTATTTTTATGTGTATCCTTCTGCTGAGGTAAGCCTTTTTCAACTTATTTATTTAGTTCTTTCTTATGTTTTACTGTTACATCACTGTCTACTGGTTAAGGGGAGGGGATCCAGCTAGCATGTTAAACCCCGCCACATTCTAAATGTATGTGTCTGCCCCAAGTCAGGAGCCTGTTATGCAGTGGTTGTCATTTGATGGTGTGTAACATATTTGTTTTGTAGTTAATCTTTTGTACATAGATTATACCTTTAGTTTTCTCGTTTGAATTATTTTACATTTTAAATCTGGTTATGCTGTATTGGCTTTGCTCATTGTTGAAGGTCGTACGATGACTTTTAGTTGTTAATTTCTGTGTCATTTAGTCTCTTGTCGAGAGTTTTCTAATAAGCAATCGCACCATAACTTTTTTTTTACAAAATGAAAAAAAAAACATACATGACTTACAAACCAGAAGCTGGTGACTTAGGATAGATGCACAAATAAAATGTGGCGGGATATAACATGTTTTGTGAGATCTCAACCCCTTCCCCCTTATACATATACTATGCAGAATACACAAACACACAGTTATACGTCTGTTAAAATCAGTTTAAAAAAGTCTGAGGACGACGTTAGGAATCTCAGAAAAATGACAATAATGAACATAAATTTACAAATACCACACCTCAATTAAACTGATTGAAGATAATGTCTCATGCAAGTTATAACAAAGAATGACTAGAGCAACTGGACGTTAACGATTTATTCGAGTACTTGAGTGCTCGCGAGTATCATGACCGAGTATCCGAGTTTTAAATTTCAGATATTTTGCCATTCCTAATTGTGATGTAACAATATTGTTTCAGATGAGGGTGATAGATTAGCATTAAAAATCCGATGCAAATGTTTGCACCTGTCTTAAGTCAGGAATCTGATGTTCAGAAGTTGTCGTTTGTTGAGATGGTTTATAAGTGTTTCTTGCTTCTCGTTTTTATATAGATTACATTGTTGGCTTTCCCGTTTGAATGATTTTTAAATGGTATTTTCGAGGCCCTTTATAGCTTGCTGTTCAGTGTGGGCTAAGGCTCCGTGTTGAAGAGTGTACTTTGACCTATAATAGTTTACTTGTATAAATTGTGACTTCGGAGTAGAGTTGTCTCATTGGCACTCATACCACATCTTCTTATATCTGTTACAAAGCCTAATGTATGTCTCTATCTACGAGACTCATTTATAGTGACTGTCTAAATTTCCCCTACCTTCATCCAAGACGGTCTCTTTGGCAACACCTTCATATTGTTTGTATTGCTAATTTGTTCTCGTCTTCAACATATATAAATAGTTTTCTATTGGACGTGAACCAACCAACAATCAATCGTGTTTATACAATGCAATTTGATCATCAGTCGTTAGTTTTCCATTTACAGTTTTAAGTTTTCGTATATATTCTTAAGAGGTTTAAATGACCAGTTTAGATCTCTCGCCTCCGTTTGAAATTCGAATAAATATTTGGAAATAAACAAAAATATTATATATTCAAGATATTTCAAAACGATTTTCCTAGGTTTTTTTTTAAACTTGCATAAAAATTAATTTGACACCTAGTAAACAGGTGATAAAGAGTAAAATGGCAAACACAAGATATCAAAGAATGGATAGCAACTGTCATTCCATCATTTGGCACTATACAGGCATTGTTGTATGTGGAAAATAGGTAACAGAAAAATAACATAATATTATTGTTATTATTCGGAAGGGGATCTCATACATAACTCACATATTTTGTTATGCGGCATTATTTTGATGAGTTGATTTTTTATTTAGTCTAATACAAAACGAAAAAGGTACACAAAATTGCTGTAATCAGAGACTTATATATAGTTTTAAAAGAAGTTCCTCGATTACAATGATCCGAGTCACATGTGTAGTCGTCTGTCTCGACACCGGTCGAGCAGCCCCTGATAACACCTGAAACATGACAATGTTTAAGTTAACAAGGATTCGAGATTACATTTCAAGTCATATTGAAACAAACATGTATTGCAAAAACGATATGGATAGGAAATATTCGACCTCGGTCCGGAATAAACTATTGGATTTTAGATTGGCATTATAAAACGCAATATGAAACGCATATATTTTCCCTTAAAACAGAAGTGCAAATAAACCGTATAGTCATCGTTAGATATTCGAAATTGACATTAGTACTTCCTTTGCTGCAGCTCGGCAGATTATAAATTTTATGTTCCGTGTCAAGTTTTGCAGAGGTTTATCAATTCATAGTTGCTTCAATTTAAAAAGTGTTCATTTATTCTAAATCGTACCTGAATTAAGTTGTTTGAATCACAAAGTGTATTTCATCAGGGTCAATTCAAAATTGGCATATTTACGAAACAGATCATAACTTTAGTATGGTTACAAAGATAAACAAAACAAAATACACAACATGTTTCACTATGGCAACAGAAGTATTTTGCACTTTAATTTCATCCAATTTTGACGCTATCGGGGTTTTAAGGAACGTTTATTTTCTTTTTGTTGACCGCGTCATCTCGATAAAAGTATGTTTATTCGAACATGGATTTTCTTTCATTCATGAAAATTGCTAAATGCATGTACCTAATTCTCCATCTAGTTTTATGACAAGCTTGATGCAATCGTCTGAACAGGATACAACCGGAAACAAACGATAAGCAGTTGCTGTGTAGACAGATAGTCCACATTCAGGAGTATCCCAGCTGTTACATTTGAAGCATCGTATCCCCTTAGATCCTGAAAAGACTATAACATTTTATGTATGGTGTTAATATTGAAAATCTGTTGGTTGGGATTATAAGCAATTATTTCAAATTTAGTCATGTCGGGTTTATACTTACTAACCGATACATCTTATTGCTTATTGTTGATGATTGTACGCTGATCCACAGCATTAGGTTTTTTTTCTTTATTCATTGATTCTAGGGAGAGTTTTATCCATTGTATTGGGTCTATTATCTGGTTAATATTCAAATAGGCTCAAATGCAACCGTAGCATCTAAAACGTTTCAGTTCAATTATTATGTTTACTTTTAAACTTGTAATGTCGTGGTATTGTTTAAACAGGTAACGGAATTGTCTTTTACTTTGGTTCATTTCGATACTGTTGATATTTAAAAACAAAAATACCTTAATAGCTTCTATTCTCTATCCTTAACTCTTAACTATTCAAAACTTATAAAATAATGTTAACCTTCAGGGTTCAAACTGAAATATTTAACCTTTCATTATCTCTTTTAAGACGCATGTACGTATTAAACGTGTTGTTTACAATTTTTACTTCACTGGGTCAATGCCTCTGCTACTGGACTATCAGTCCTCAATGGTAACATCAGCTCGGTAGTCTGTACTGACATAATTTATAAATTGTCCGTTTATAAATTTTGAATTTATAAAAGTAACTAAGGTTTCAACTCCCTCACGCAAAGTTGACCGTAGGTGAATTTGGCTATTTATTTTAGGTATTTTTGTCATATAGCTCTTCAACTGTTTCGGTACTTATACATCTTCGGATTTCAAATGTTTGGCTTTGAGCGTAACTGATAAAGGTAAATCTAGAAAAACGCTTCGGACGAATGAGTTGTTTTCATTTTTTTTATTATTATTATTAAATTCATAAAAAAATATAAATATCAAGTTTAGAACAAATAAAATTAAATTCAATCATGTGTACAGCGTTTTACACTTCGATGATTATTTTTTCTTTTAAATTAAAAACACAAAATAGAGGCACATTGGTTAAAAGTCATATGATTTTTTACCAAATAATTTGAATTCAATAATAATTGTGCTTGGGAAACACATACTTTTTAATGAAATAAATAAAATAAAAAAGTACTCACCAGTTAATAACACTGCTATTATTTGGATAAGTTTCTTCCCTTCCATTATTTTTTCTTTGCATTTATAAGAATCGCGGTCAAAACTTACTTGTTTAAACAAATTGTCATTGTGATTTTTCTGAAGCTGGTATGGTAGTTTGGCCTTTTATGTCCCTTTTTTAAATTGGTAATTTTGGGGGAAATTACATTATAGAGGATGTATGTCAAATTTCATCAAAATGTTAATAGAATTCTAAGAATATCATACTATATTTCACGAATTTTATGTTGGAACAATTAGATACTTCCTTGTTCTAATAATTAGACAATCCACAAAGACCTTTTGAGGTGAATAAACTCATCATAGATAACAGGATTTAAATTTTATATTAACGTGTTAGACGCGCGTTCCGTCTACAAAAGACTCAGTAGTGACAGTCAAATCAAAACATTTTACAATAAAGTAACTACCATTTGAAATTATGGTAATTGTCGCCTTTTGCCTGTACAGACTTAATTTCAAAATTAAAATCAAAAACACATATATTATACAATAACAATTGTCATATTCTTGACTTGGTAAAGGCATTTTCTTATGTAAAAAATGGTTGAACAGTTCTGGTTTTATAGCTAGCTAAGCCTTTCACTTGTATGACAGTCGCATGAAATGTCATTTTACTGACAACGATGTGTGAACAAACTGACATAATAGGTAGAAATGCCAAAACTATGGATACAGTAGTCAACCAATATATAAAACGTTAAAACGAGGTTGAATATCAAACATAAAATGAAATGATGATATTCAAATAAAAATTATCAAAACTAAAATTTATAGATGCAAAATAGAAATGGACACTTTTGAACTTTTTTTACAATAGCGCTGTGCTAAGAAACCATCATGCTGTACCTCTTTAACTTGTCGAGCTTGAGCGAGTGTCATAAATTTATGGTTTTTAATATCAGTAATGGCATTCATCACGAAAGAGCAAATGATATATCAATACTACTATTTAACAACGTGTTACATTTTACACATTATAAATACACATTGAGCAATTTAACACAAGACAAAGGATATATCAGATGGAATAGACAATTCTATATTCTTTGTCAATGTAATACGCATCTCAAACAAAGAATGATGATGTAATCTTGGGACATTCTTTCAAGTGGAATGTTGGCTAGTGTGAACAAACATAACTGCCATGTAATGCAAAATAATAAAATAGTACACAGATATTTTGTATGGGTTCTGTACTTTTGAATTATAGACAAAATCACGCGAGTTATGGGGTGATAAATTTAAAATAAATGCAACATTCAAGTTGCGCGTGATTTCAATAATATCGTTACAAGACAGAAGATGAATATTCATATTTTGGGCATTTAATAGTGCCATTTGATGATGGATTTCCGTTGTGATTTTCACTGGGAGTTCGGTATTTTTGTTATTTTACTTTTTTAAAACAAATCAAATAAACAACATCGCAATACTTGTAAGTTCATTTTTTAGCATCAAAATATAATATTTAGAACATTTGCTTCTTTGATAGTTTTGTAGGGGACGAACATGTTTTGATCATGCAATGCACATTTTGTTTGAAAGTTTTGAACAACAGAACTGTTTTATGTATGACTAAATGTTAAAACCTGCCATTTAAGAGTTTTAATAATCAAAAATAACTTTTATTAAATTAATCCAAATTCACAATAAAATAGAACTTTACAATTATTTGTTATTTCTCAAAATGTTAGCATGATGTTCTTTTTTCAAAAACATGGTTTGGAACTAAAATCTGGTTTTAGCATTCGGCCACATTTAAATAAAACTGGATCATGATACCTTCAGCTTTTTAGTTACTTTGATTGAATGTTCTATAACATTGGGTTTCGCAATGAGCGCCTCTTTCATATGTTCCCAAAAGATTCAAAGTACATTATCATGATTAGTTTGACTTGTATCGTTTGGCTTGTATGTTTTAACAGACTGAAGCAGATCGACCCATGAAGGGTGATGCATCTAGACCAGGAGACGCTTATCCTGTTAATGCACCGTTATTTGTCTTTTCTTGGGATTAATTCGTCGGATTGCAAAGACCAACTAATTTACGTGAGACGGTGAAGACGAAGATAATCATATATTTGCATGACAACCAAAAAGTAAAATCACAAAAATACTGAACTTAGAGGAAAATCAATTCGGAAAGTCCATAATTGCATGGCAAAATCAAATAACAAAACACATCAAAAACGAATGGAAAAGAACTGGCATAGTCTTGACTTGGTACAGACATTTTCAAATGTAGAAAATGGTGGATTAAAACTGGTTTTATAGCGCTAACCCTCTCACTTTGGTGACAGTCTCATCAAATTCCGTTATATTTTCAATGATGCGTTAACTAAACAGACACACTAAATGAAATAGTCAAAATATGGGTACAGCAGTCATCATCGTGTAACAATTTTAAAAGGAGCAATTTAACAGAACACAAAAACATCTATCTACAAACACATTCATCCTGTTATGGCTAAATATATGCTATAGAGGGGAATTTTGTTTGGATGTGGATGTATTATATTTATTCATTTAAATTAAGTTACCAACAACACATCCCATTACCATATTTCATTCCATTATTGGAAGAAGTATTTTTTTTAAAGCAATGTAAGGCACAGACAAAAAGACAGGTGATATTCACCACTGGGACCTGGCTAGACAGTAAATGCTGAGAGGAGCACATGCTATTTAGATATAATGATACGACGTTACAAATTTGAATGCACCAGATTCGCATTTAGATAAAAAATGTCTCTCCAATGATGCACGAGGACAATGTATTGGAAATTTCAAAACAAATATCAGAGAACTGATTTGACCAGATAGAAAGTATAAGATGTCTGTGTAGCTTATCTGCATCTAATTTCCTCTTTAATTATCATTAGACAAGAGAAGCATGCTTGACCAATATTTGTTTACTTAAACAAATGTCGCCAATTTTTGGTTTCTCTCTATTTGCTTTAGATTTAAGGACTATAATTCCTGAAGGGGTCATCCAACTTTTTGGTCATATTAGAGCTGAAGAATGATTTGGTGTGACTTAAAAACTTTTGTTGTTTAGTTTATTTATCATTTCTATCTTAGCATATTATTCATGAGAAGAAAAAAAATATCTAGTGCTTCTGATAATTTATGCTGTTTACAATTTCTCACCATCTACTCCAGTTTTTTCTCAGAACGCAAAAAAAAAATCCAAAATAAAATCCATCATCTGAAGCCTAGCTGGCCAGTCTTTTGTATTACTCATTATTTAAAGGATGTGTACTTTTAAAAAGGAGGAGCAAATTCCAAATATGAAATATCATGGTTAAAACCACTACGTCCAATGCTCAAGGCTAGCACACTACCAAGAGACCAACGATGTGGCTAACATAAAATAGAAAATTAAATTGTCAGCATGGCCCCAGGACGCATGGAAGTTTTTAACACCGTCAGTTTTATTTGGTTCTCTTTATTAAGTCAGCTCTAGATTGACTAGTACTGCTTGTTCCCCTGCCAAAACCAGGTGGTACTATGTAGATACTTTTTCTAGCTCCACCAATAACAAATCGCCACCCTTATACAGCTAAGTATGAAGAAAAATGAAAGCAACACGTTGTAAAAATTATGTATCCAAAGCCATTTTCTGTTTTTTAGAAACGCTCAAAGCCCAATATTTGTAAGACAAGGATGTATAAGACCTGAAAAGCTTAAGAAAGAAAGTGTTTAACACAAGATAATTATCAACCAAGCTTCATGTTCTTTGAACCGTTATTTTCTAGCATATATCTTTCTTGCTCAAGATCTTTGCCTTTAACATTGCTGTTTTAAATTCTTTTATCAACATACTACAATGATATTCAAAATATTAAATAAAGCTAGATGACAGATCGACAAATAACAGTAGATTGTAGGTCTTGACAGAGTTTCTCTCAGACATCTCTGCCTACCAGTAGAGATTGACTATTGTTTGATAAATGGTTAGTGGCACTTATCTAGAGCATGATAGAGGATAGGCATCAAACCAATCAAGCTGTAACAATCTTGGTGCCTTCAAATTTGTTTAACACCGCCATATTCTGTATGTGCATGTCTCAAGTCAGGAGTCTGTAATTCATTCATTTGTTGCTGTGTAACATATTTGTTTTTCGTTCATTATTTAATACATAACAATTGGTCTTATTTTCTTGTTTGAATTGTTTTACATTTGTCATTACAGATCATTTTATAACTGATCGTGTGGTATGGGTTTGGTTCATTGATGAATGCTGTACTGTGACCTACAGTTGTTAATTTCTATGTTATTTGGTCTTTTGTTGAGAATTGTCTCATTAGCAATCATACCACATCTTCTTATTTTTTATTAGTAAAAAAATAACTATTCCTGATTAACTGCTGATGTTGGAAACAAAATGATAATGAATACCAATATCATCGTAATAGCTGTCCAGCATTCAAAGATCTGATTATAATTGGTCTTTTACAAATGTTAAATAAATACCAATTTATTAATATTTTTTATTTTTCTCTCATAAATATTTCGAGGTATAAATATTTACAAATAAATATTATAAATTAAAAACATAAAAATATATTTGATTCACAATTTAAAACACATTAACATAAAATAAAACAAAAACAATGAAAATTACAGATCTTTAAAAGTAAAATGCCGCTCTAAACTTATAGAATATAATTTTTTATGGATTTTTTTTCTTTTTAAGATAAAACAAATCAATTTACAATTAAAATGAAAGATGAAATGTTCCATGTTTGAAATTTGTAGAAGAAAAAGGAAAAAGGAAATTCAATTAAATTTTTTTAATAAGAAGAATAAAATAAGTTGGCAGAAAAATGAACCAAGAAAAACTTCCACAGAAATTAAAAGGAAAGTAATAAATATTGTTTTGAAAAAACAAATGTTATCATCTTGCGATGGTTATTTAAGAATTCCAAAGCATCTCATGATTATTCAATATCTACTATTTGAAAAGTTAAATAAGATTATGATAGTTACATAAGTGAAATGTGCATAAAACAAGTGCATGTATAAATGTTCGTATAACAAGTGAATGAGATTAGTATCCTATTAAACATGTATGATCAGGGCGAAAAACGAAATGAAGCTACCAAAGTCAACAGGACTCTAGGGTCATTCTTCCTTGTCAGTCGTGCAAATGATGATTGATATGAAATTGCACTTGAACTCAAGTTTACAAAATTTGCTTTTATAAAAAATCTTGACTTTAAAACAAATTTAATTCTAAAATGTTATTCCAAGATAAATTACCTGTTTTAACACTTTCCTCTTTTACTAAAATACAAAAAAAATAGAATCAGTTTTAGCGGTGGTGTTTTAAAAGAGGATTGTCTTTCCAGAAAATTAATATATCAATGGGAACTTTTCAAATGTATTTTGTGTCCTTAAATGTGCACACTTTCAATTATGTATTAAACACAACACCCTAAACCATCCTTTACATGACTTTGGTAGCAATATAAATGATCATTATGTTATGAGGTGATTTTTTAAGATAATTGTATTTTTTTTCTTATTTTTCCAATAAAACACAAATACCAAAATCAGAGATTCCTAAATATCAAACAAATAATTGTGACAAAAAGATATGAAAAAAAGTAAAGAAAATAATGAAAAATTTAATTTTTAAGGTAATAATAACTTTTTTCTTAGAGGTAAATTAGTAGTACTGAGTTTCAATAATATCTTATTAATCCAATAAAATAAAATATATTTAATGTTTTTTTATGAACTGAATTCATGATGGAATCATGTAATTATTAGAATGTGATCTGAATCATTATTAGAATGTGATCTGAATCAGAAAATAAAAAAACAATATAATGGACGGATAAAACTATTAACATTGCATGATCATAAAGACATGAAAGAAATAATAAAATATGTCCATTTAAATGCATAATTTTACAATATCTGCAATATCTACAACTACATGTTTGTCTTAATTCAGTTTCAAAACTGCAGAAATACCTGCAAATCCTTTCCTTTTAAGAATAAAAATTAATGCTACCAGCAAAGACACATGAGCAAGAAAAATAACATCTGAAATAATATATAGAAACCTTCCGAAAATAATTTTTGGCTAGGAGATTGATGTTTCATTTTTCTCTTCAGCTGAATAAGAAATAAGACATTGGATGTAAATTAAAAAAAATTAAAAAAATTAACATTCATTTGAATAATTTAATTTCCATCAAATTTCTTGTACTTTAAACTGATATTAAATTAGAGTTAATTTAACTTATTTTTTTTCAGGAGAAGAAGCTTATTGTATACTGGTATAAAAAAAATCTTAAATAAACTTAAATCCATTCATGTGAGTATAAAATGAAAAAAGAAATAAAAGAAATTTGTCCATGATGACAGTTTTTAACACAAGAAGATTTATCTGTTTTTACAGAATTTGAATAAAATATTTTGACTGAACATAAGTTGTAGATATAACAGAAGTTTTTATAACTACATTAATATATTTGTACTGGCATTACATAATAAAAACAAGCATTCAATACTTTAGCAGCATCTACAGTCCTATGGAAGCCTCAAACATATTAAACAGACTGGTTCAAACAGGAGTTATCTTCCTTAGTTTAGTCACCCAAGAGTTTTCTTAGTACGTTTACATAAGAATTACCCATTTTTCACATAATTTTAATTTTCTATCACAGATATTTGTTAACTTGGACACACAATTTCGTTGACTGATTAGAAGAACAATACTACATAAATTTAATTTCACAGAAAAATATTTCAGAACAAAAAGAGGTTGGTGTAAAATCATTAATTTTGTGGTTTCTGAGTTAAAATGTTGACATACTTTAAGTGAATTCTTGAATCAAAATTACATTTCTAAATTAATCTAAGAAACACATTCCTTTAAATAAAATTTGACAAGGAATAGCCTTAATAATAAAATGTGAATGTTTATGGTTTTCAAATATGTGGTCCAAGTTCAAAATGGCAATAATACTAAAACTAAACAACACCAGAAAATTGTTCTACTAGATTCCTAACTGGTTTTGTCTTTGTTCCCCCGTGATATCTGTTAAAATCTCTGTTGACTCTTTCCTGGCTGGACATATTTTCCTCTCTCTCTAAACTCAATGGCGCTATCTTCCTCCTCAGTCTAGGGGTTCCCATCGGGGATTCCCCTGCATCATGGGCTAATTTTTCAGGGGAGGGATTAAATTTTCTTGGTGACCTTTCCAGACCAAGATGATGGAGTCCAATGTCTACACTCAATGCCTTTTGATTTCTGAAGGCAGTATTGTTTATTGGATAAGATCTCAAGTCTTCTTGGGATATGCTGCTATTTTTAGCTGGTGAGGTAGCGACAGGGGTTTTCCCCAGGGCATCTCTCAAGGACGTGTATTTATAACTACCAAGGCCAGATTCTCTCAATGAAAATGGCTGTTCGAATCCAAAACCTAACTCTGGTTGTGAACGAGCCTTGAACAGTGAACTTTGTTGGTGACTTATTGATGGAGTTGTGTCCCTTGGTGACAAATAATCACGAGGAGTACGGTTTGATGTAAATACAGGCTGAACTTCTGGTGAAGACTTTTTACTTGTCTGATTTGGGCGAGGATCAAGTGCAGAGAATTTTTCTTCTGCATCATTCTGTGCTTCCAATGAAGACAAATATTCTCTGGAAGCAGGGTCACCGGAATGAACGGAATCAAAATGCTGAAGGTTGTTCGTACGAGAACTATGACCGTTTTCATGTCTTGATAGATTTTTACTTAAATCCTTTGTAGGGGTGAAATGTACATTTTTGGAACTTTTTCTAGCTGTGGAACTTGGTTCATGTCTTGAAGACTTTCTTTCATGTCGATCTACTCTCGACGGATCTTCATGTCGACTTCTTCGCGATGACCCACTTGTTGACCTCTTTTCATTATTCTCATTCATAACATACACATTTTCCTTCCCTTCATTTCTTCGTGAACTACTGTAAACATTTTCTTTCCCTTCATTTCTGTGTGAAGAACTACTATATACATTATCCTTCCCTTCACTTCTTTGGGAAGAACTACTAACAGGTCGATCATAATCGCTTTCACTCCTTCGTGAAGAACTACTTGTTGGTCTATGTTCATAACTTTCTTTGTCCGTATCACTTTCTACAATGCCACTTCTAGACAACTTCTCTTGGACACTGTACAACACATCTCTAGGTGACGACTGACTAGTTAGCTCCCTTGGGGACTTCCTTCCAAGATTTGTCTCCCTTTGGTTTCTATCTCGCACAGTAATATTAGCTTCAGCAGGGGAATGGTCACCAGATTTAATATTGGATAAAATGTTAGGTTTGAATTTGAAGCCGTTTTCTTTCTCATCATCAATGTTTATGTCAGAAACCCTATAGCCTGAACCAACAGGAAAACGCTCACATGATCCTGCTATCGAGGAAGATCTTGGAGTTGGGGTATTTGTCCTTGAAATCTCATCTCTAGGTGTATGTGACCTTGAACTATTGACTGATATCATTTCCAAAGCTTGCTCTATGTCTGACAGCTTAGATTCAATGTTTGCACTGAAAGTAAACAAAAACAAATTAATCTAATTGCGAAAACAAAAATCACATTTCATAGGTCAACAAAAGCAGATTAACCTGCATTAAAACATTTTAATTAAATCAATAGTGTTATAACATTGATGTGTATTTTACACAGAATGCCTGAATAAAATCGATCACTTATATGAATTATCACGTGGAGTATATCTTTTTCATCTCCCCCTGGTGGGCAGTCACACTTCATTTAATTCAAATTTAAATTATTTAAAATGTTAATCAAAAGTTTAACTTGTGTTTGTGTATGTTAAGATCTCTTAATCAAAAAAGAAAATACAGTTGATACAATCATGAAATTTTTCTCATTCTATACCAATTCCAACAGTGGCCACATAAATTGGACAGCTCTAGTTTATATGTGCCAAAAACAGACTGCAATATTTTCATTCTTGATGCAAAGATTGCCTAAATGTTACCCTTCTGGCTTCATGTAACATAAAATCAATTTTGAAAAAATGATTCAGACCATTTTTGACATGCTCTTCAATCAATTCAAAGTAATATTTGTCTGTGTTTCTTTTTAAGTTTTATTAGAAAATTATTTTCTACTCTACTTAAACTTTCTTTTTTCCTATTAATATTTTTTTTTACTATGTGTCGATAATGTACAAGACAAGAAAAAAATATATCAAATAAAAGTGTTTTTCTCATGTACTCAAATCCTGTTGTATAGGCAGTGAAGAAGTGAAGTAATACTATCCTAGAAATAAATGCTGAAATACTGAGAAAAAAGTGAAAATAGTGTGATCACAACTAAAGCTGACAGCAACACAAAAACTAAACTGAAAATAAAGGGGGGTTCTGTTACATTTGAGCACACAGGTTCTGGTAAAAAAAAAATCTGTAAAGACCAGAACATGAAGAACAAAATATATCAAATATGGTTGAAAGTGTGTTTCAGTTTGTAAAGTGTTTTTATTAAGTACTCAAATCCTGTTGTATAGGCAGTGAAGAAGTGAAGTAATACTACCCTAGAAATAAATGCTGAAATACTGAGAAAAAAGTGACAATACTGTGATTACAACTAAAGCTGACAGCAACACAAAAACTAAACTGAAAATAAAGGGGGGTTCTGTTACATTTGAGCACACAGGTTCTGGTAAAAAATCTGTAAAGCAGGCATATATAACCATGTATTGTCAAAACTTTTTTTTATAAATATTTTATTTTCTTTCAAATATTTTTGAATCAGTTAAGATAATTGTTCAAATACTTACAGGAAAATTTGACAATTTCTAACTAATTTAGAAAATTGTGTTCAGTTTCCATGAAAAACGTCAAACTGAAAACTTCTAATTAGTTGTTTTTTTGTTGTTTATTAAATCTTACTTTATTGAATGCCAGAGATAATATCAATTCAAAAATATTCTTGTGTAAAGATTTTTTCCTAAGGCATAACATTACATTGCACAAACATCATTTTAAAATTATTATTAATCAGTTAAGGATTTTACAATCTTTCAAAAACAATTGACTGGCCTTTAAATAAAATCATATACCACTTATCAAATTAATGATACGGAAAAAAAAAGTATACATGGTTATAATATATGCAAGGTGAAAGGTAAAAAGGGGGAGTGGCAAATCAAATCAAAATAATGAGTGACACGACACACTGGTTGTGATTTATACCGGTACTCTTCAACTGTTATGTATTTAGTTTTCCCATCCTCTGATATTCCATTTAATAAACTGTAATGGTCATATAAAATGTTAATCATGATTATGTTCATTGAATACTATCAATTTTATCATGATTATATTACTCAATGCTATAACACTCATGTGTTCATCAAGGTTCAAATTGTATCCTGATTATCATGATTAAGTACATTATATGCTATAGAGACTATGTTTTATCGTGAATAGGTTCACTAAAAACTGTTAAGTTTATCATGATTATGTTCAATGAATCGCAACAAGAGTAATGCAATTTGAACAATAATTTCTTAGTGCATTTCTTTTGGTGATTATCTCAAATAAAATAGTTTGGTGTCCTGTTTTGCTTTATATCAAATTATTTGTAATTATTTTGTACATAATTGAGGCAATTACATTTTTTTTTAGTTTGAATTGTCATTTCAAGGTCTTTTATAGCTTGCTGCAAAGTATATTGTTTGACATTTGCTCATTGTTGAAGTTCAGTACTGTGTCCTATAGCTGCTTATAGCTGCTTATTGCTACGTTATTTGGTTTCTAGTGGTTAGTTGTCTCATCTGTAATCATACCACATCTTCTTATTTTCATAAATAAATCCAGTTTCTTACGGCAACCCTTTATTTGCCCCAAATATAATCTTTTTTTGATAATTTGTGTTCCTTCTATTCACAAATGTTAACTTTGGAAAGGTAGATCACACAAGGTAAAGTCAATACACAAAAGATTTACCGTTGTCAGGAATGTTTAATGGGTATTCAAATAACAAACTTTGAACTGAATTTGAATTGAAAATCAATTGGTTTTAAAATTAATGTAATGACTGAATTGGACTGTAATATAATGGTTGAAATTAATGAAATTTAATGGTTAAACTAATACATGTAATGATTAAATTAATGTAATTCAATGGTTAAATTAATGTAATGCATTTGTTAAATGTAAATGTATGAGGACGATAAGAGGCTGAACATCAAAGGTGGAATGGATAAGAGGTTCACAATGTTTACCCCTTCCAAATACCTTCTAATCCAGAGACACATTAAACGCACTGTTTCTGATTAATAAATGATAAAAAAAATTGTAATGAATTGCATATATATAATTATATACAATGTGCTATTGAATGATGCAAATATAAAATACCAGGTCAGACGAAATCCAACTTGAAATGAGCTGACAGTAGTTTTTCTATGAAATATATAGCAAAATTTGTAGGTTACGAATACTTATTGCATAAGGTATTGAACCACTAATTCCTGCCCGGACAGATAGAACATTGACGAAACAATTACTTTTTTAAGCAAATAAATTTGTTCAATCCAATTCAACACACTATCATTTAGTTTTATTTTCCTTCTGATCAATAGATTAAAATACTTTACATGGTAAACAATTTTAGTTGATTCATGATTATTTTTTTTTATATTTAATTTAGTTGTTTTATCTTACATACAAGTCGATCTATGAAAGTTAATATCCAACAAAATATTAGGATTCCAGATAGAATTCTATACTAAGCACACAATATTTCTATTGTACAAGAATCTAAACCTACCCAATAATCTCATTTTGTAAGACTTTCCTAACATTATCCATATAGATCTGTTTCAGTTGTTTTAGGGTAGCGTTTCTTTCCTTTAACATTTCACATCTAACTGTTTCTGCTGCCCTCATGTTGGTCTCAGTGATGTGTTTCATAACATCCTCTAAAAAAATACAAATATTTAAATTAGGAAACAGTTGTTAATGAAATTCGAAACTTCTAAATCTGATTTTCAATACTGACTAAAAATTTATATAACTGAATTGGGGTAGGCATTAGTTTATGATGTCCACCTTCATAACTCTTCATTGTTTTTTTTTGTTTGTTTTTTATTTTTGTATACATCCTGCTTCTTCATAAACTCGCCTACCTCACTGTTGTTGTATGTTAATATCTCACAGCAGCATACTACTGTTAACTGTATTTATTCACCCCTTATTTTATGGATTTTTTAATTTAATCATTCATTGCATGTTCACTTGTGTTAATATGTCTGATGAGTTAAGCTATTTCAATTGATACAGTATAGTATGTCTTTCTATGTTGTGATGTTACACTATTGTTTGGTGTAAGGGTGAAGGGGATCAGTGTGTATTTAATCAAATATCTTTATCTCACCTTTAATTTTGGTAACAGTATCTAAGTACTGGCCTCTGATCTGCATCACATTTTCTTCATCCAAATCCTCAGAATCAGTCTAAAATAAAATGAGTTGACAATCGAAATGAATATTTGTATTCAGATATCGCAGATCAAATTTATTCGTTCATTGTGTAATCATACGTTTTTTGATTGAGTTAAGTCTGCCAATTGATATTTTATCGTGTGTTTTTCTATGTTGTGATGTTATGCTATTCTTTCAGAAAAAGGGAGAAAAACCTATAATGGTTTACTTTTTAAATTGTTACTTGGATGGAGAGTTGTCTCATTGGCACTCACACCACATCTTCCTATATCTAATTACCAACAACCATCTCATATAAAATGCATATTATTTTAAGTGATGCTAAATAACTGTCATGTCAGCGAGTTTTCAACAATTAAAATGAATATAACAAACAGTATTGTATTATGGTCTCTGACACATAAAATATTCTTCCAAAATAATTTTTTACTAAAGAAATCAATTTGGTAAAGCATTTTTATCTTGTTGATGTATTAAAACAGATTGATTTTTTTTGTGTCGGGTAATCAGAACTTGACATGTTTTATTAACACCTGTCTACTGATGAAGTTTGTATGTTTGAATTTTTTAACTGTTTCATTGACAATTATACCACATCTTATAAACATTGCTCTCTAAAATGCCTATAGAAAATTCAACTGTGGTAACATGAATGTCTTATCAAAAGAATTTGTCATATTTTCTTAGAGAAACATTTACCTGTACTTCTGTTGAATTCAGACTCCTTTCTCTCAGATTTTTCACTTCATTATTAATCCTTGTATATTCTAACTGGAATTGCCTTTTCATGCTTTCCAAAGTTTTCTTATGGCTGTGTTGCATGTCTACCATTTTGGATTTCATCGTATCCATGGCGCTATTGTTTTCTGTTTCCAGACCCCTTTTGATTTTCTCCATTTCATTTCTATAGTAACGTTTAGTTTCATGATAAGCTTTTTCAGTCTTTCTCAATTTTTCGTTAACTTCATCCTGTTTTTGTTTTTGAGAAGCAAGATCCTTTTTGTATGCTGTCTCCAAGTTACGAATGTTGTCAACTAATTTCTCTTTCTCCGTGATAATGTTCAACAGTTCCGACCTACATTTTTCGTACTTTTCACCTTGATTTTTCCTCTGTTCTTCAACAGCCTCCTGCTCAAGTTTAATTTGTTCTGACGCCTGTCGTAAAGTTTCAACTTCCTGTTTCAGAGAATCTAGTTCTTTCATTTGGTCCGACTGACTCCGTAACTTTTCATTCAGTTCATTAATTGACTTTTTATAGTTTTCTGCAGCTTCTGCTGAATTCTGGGAAACTTCCTCTAAAGAAGATTTGACAAATTTATTTTCTTCTTTTAAAGTGTCAAGGTCATTTTTCAAATTCTTAATTTCTTCTGTATTTTTCTGATTTTCTTCCTTGAATCTAAGGCTATCAGCTTTAGCTTTTTGATTATCTAACTGAACTTTTTGATTTTCGAACTTGACCTTTTGATTTTCTCTCACGACCTTATCAACCTCTGACCTAAACTTTTCAGTGTCTGTTTTCAACATTTCATATTTTGAGAGCACCATTTTATTTTCTTCCTCTAAATCTTTGTTCCTCTTTTTCAACTTTTCAACATTGGGGTCCTGAAGTTTCAATTTATTTGACTCATGATCAAATTTCTGCCGTGCAGTATTAATCTCAGTCTCAAGCTTAGTCTGATAAGCTTTCTCAATTTCTGCAGTTAATTTTTCTATTTCATGAGACAAATGGCTGTCAGCTTTTTCCAACAATGCATCTCTTTCCTGTACTTCCTGTTCCAGATTGCTTTTCTCCTCCTCCCACTGCTTTCTCTGAGATTCCATGTTTCTTCTGAAGGAATCATTTGCCTGAAATTAGAAATGACTAGATTATGATTTGGATTAATAAAGTAGAAACGATGTGTAAGTTAGAATCCATATGAAACACTGACTTTAATTGTTGCCTTTATGCAACATTTTGCGTATAATTTCAAGGTACTTGCAAACAATGTATTAGGAGTATACCTGAATAGCTTATAGTTATATACTTTGACTAACTTTGTAGAAATGTTAGTATTTTAAAATCATCATCACCTTTTATAACTTTTAGAAATTTAGATATTAGTGTAGACTGTGTGGTATGGGCTTTGCTCATTGATGAAGGCCGTAAGGTTACCTATAGTTGTTTATGTTTGTGTCATTTTGGTCTTTTATGGATAGTTGTCTCATTGGCAATAATATCACATCTTCTTTTTTATATCTATTCATTGTTGACTATAGATGATGTGTAGATGTCTATTGGTTTGGGTTTTTATTAAATTGGGTTGCTGTCTAATTGGTGTCCAAACCCCAATTTCTATGACTGAAAGGCGTGAATTTATAAATTTGAAATTGAAAAACTCTAACATACAGTGTCATCTTCCTTCTGTAAGAGTTCTCTGTACTTCTGGATTTCTTCCTCATGGCTTTTCTTTAACTCATTCTGAAATTACAATCAAATGTTTCATACATTTGTATGGCGTTCATTATCACTGAACTAGTATATATTTGTTTAGGGGCCAGCTGAAGGACGCCTCCGGGTAAGGGAATTTCTCGCTTCATTGAAGACCTGTTGGTGACCTTCTACTGTTCTTTTTTTATTTGGTCGGGTTGTTGTCTCTTTGACACATTCCCCATTTCCATTCTCAATTTTTTTTAATATTGTTTTGAAATTGATGCGATCACTATAAGTAAGAAATATATCAAGTTGGCTTCATTTGAACATCTTGTGAGAAAATAGCATTTGCACTTGCTTTAAATAAAACATTATTAATAAATAAATCAAAAAATATTGAAAATTTTGCAGTTTTTCCATAAATTCAAATTGTTTAATGGCTATATCTATAAGTTTTTATAATATAAGATATTTTTTTTTTAATTGTTAAGCAAAGATTGAACAGTTAAATCATGGATTAAAGCCTGAAGTTGCCATATAGTATACTAAGGGAAAATACAGTATGACCTATGGTAGAAGTGGGGGCTTTATGTTTTCTGGTCTCTGTCATTCTTCTGTTAATAGGTTAATGTTTTTAAGGTACTGTAAATTTAGAAATTATTTTGAGTTTTTTTAATGTGAATACTGCGACTTGGTAAGTATTGAAATAGTAAGAACTAGCATTTTCGTTGTTTATCTATAATACTAAAATTACTAGGTCCAATTTGTCAGCCGTCATCATGTAAAAACGAAGAATCAAAGAATTCAACTTTATATATAACTAATATAGTACAAAGGTATAGATTAAAAATTACACCACTCCAGGCCCTTTTGTTTTCCACGTAATTAATATTGCCAATAATTAAGAAGTTCCTGGCCGAGTCCGATACCGATACCAATAGGATATTTACCTGTTACCTATTACCTTATCTGTACGTTCCGCATCTGACAGGCGCACCACCAAACGGTGTATTCAGGATAAATATGCATAATCACAGGGTAACGTTGACACTACTAAATTGTCAAATTGTTACCTATTGTAGTGTTTTAATCAGTAAGACTTTCTAAGATAACAATACGAATACTAAAAATCTGTACTGAAAATACGGCGCATATGTACAGTTTTCAATTTGTTAGCGGGCATGATGAAAACAGCAAATCAAAGAATTCAACTTTATTTATAATTTATATAGGACAATGCTGTTGATTAAAAAATACTCCATTCCAGGACCTTTTGTTTTCCAAATAATTAATATTACCTGATTACCAATAATTGATAAGTTCCAGTTCGACGAGTTCAAACAAAAAGATTTGAAAACAGAGAAAACTGTGTATCTTATAATCGGCATGACTTTATCAGAATACAAAACTAATACTGAAATAAGGCTTGCGCATAGTTATTTACTTTAATTCAGTTCTAGTATAAAGTTTAAGTATCTTACCACTTCTTTGAAGAATTTTTCTCTGGCCTGTTTCAAAGCCTCAGTCAATGTCTCATGGTTCTCCTTGACCAGTTTGTCATGTTGGTCTTGTAACTCTGATATCTCCAGTTCTAATTTCTTCTTAAACTCCGCCTCCTTCTGCTTAGTTACTGCCTCTTTCTCCGCCTTCCATTGCTCCTCCCTTTGTTTCAACTTGTCAATCAATTCACCATTCTCATCTTTCAAAGTTTCTATCTCCTAAAATTTCAAATCATATGATAATTTGTCAATTAAATAAAATCTAAACATTTCTTATATTTTTTTTTTTTTATCTTAAAGTTAAATAGTATTTGGAGAAAAGGGTTTTAATTTTAGATCTATAAAATATAAGAAGATTTGGTATAATTGTCAATATCTTTATGTCCAATTGCAGAACTTTGTATTTTTAATACCAATTTGTTACTATAAACACATAAGGAAGTGTTCCAGCAGGAGAATTAAATTACTTTTTCTGTGATCTTTATTTCACCCAGAGGTTGCTCATGGCAAGGTGGGTTTGACTCTGATCTTAATTGTGAAGCATTGCCAGATACCACCTTTCACCAGCAATAAAACTAGCTGCCATGAAATTGTTAAATGGGCTGAAATTTGAGATAAGCACTAACAACAATTCAATCATTTTTTCATTGGTGTACTGTCAACTATGCTTGAATACTGCTTTTTCAGTGTTGTGATGATGAATTCAATACTGCAATCAAGTACCTTACAGTCATAAAAATAAATCTAGTGGAATAAAAAATTTGCAATAACTCAAATAGAAAATGTACATTGGTTCTTATAATTATATAAGCTAAAAAAAAAAAGAAGTACTAAAAATATTAAACACTCTGTGGATTGAGTAACATAAACATGCTGCTAAATTACTGTGACTTATTGTGATAAATTAAAAATGTGAAAATCAGAATAGAAAAAGCTAAAAGGTATGGTCAACAAGGTCAAAGGTCAATATAATCAACTAAAGTTTAGCAAGCTTTTTTATCAAAGGTTTTCTATTTCATTTAAGTGTGTTTTCTTGAATTGTGTGTTGTGTCATCATAAAGGCTTGTCCCAGCAAAACAAATCATGCAGTTCATTTAAATAAAAATTTAATATTTTGATTTGTCGTTCATATCTTCTTTCTTTTGATTTTTTTATACCCTTTTTTAGGGTAAATATGGAGAAAACATAAATAAAAATTTAGCAAAAGAAAATTTAATAAAAAGCATCTAATTGAAACACAGAACACAAAATACTTACTCTTTTGTCATCTAAATACTTAGGAATCCAAAAAGGGAGATAATTAATGTTTTTCTTCCTCAAGTTTTTACTAGTGTAAGGGAGATAATTATACATTTCCTCTAGTTAATGTAATGGAGATATTTCCTATAGATCTCTGTCTGTCTTGTTTAGAGTTGTCTAGTATACGGGAGATAATTATATATATCTTCCAAGAACTTTGTCAAGTATAAGGGAGATAATTATGTATTTTCCAAGAGCTTAGTCCATTTCGTCTATTGCAAGGGAGATAATTATGTATTTTCCAAGAGCTTAGTCCATTTCGTCTATTGCAAGGGAGATAATCAAATTTCCTATGGGTCTTTTTCTAGTGTCAGGGAAATAACATATTCCTTATAAATAAAAGGCTATTTTTCAGGAGATAATTTACATTGTCTTGACAGAACGATTATTTGTAAGCTGGTGATTCTATGTTAGCTTGTATCAAAATTTAATGAAAACGGCCGGGCAACATTTTTCCTTTAAAAAGTATACATTTGATGTAAAAATCTTATTCATGTATTCCTATAATGTATGGTCCAGGCTGCCAGTACAATAATGAATTTGTTAAGAACATGTATTTAACACATTTAAAAGTACAAGAAAAGATAGAAATGTAGAAAGAAAGAAAAACACTACTTTTTTTGGTTCAGCATGTGTTAAAACTGTGTATGCTATTCACACAAAATTAATCATTACAAGTTATGACATGTGAAATGTTTATCTTATAACAACTTACACTCTGTTTAAGTTTTATCCTCTCCTTAAAAAAAGGTTTTGCATTAATATGAGGTGTGTGGTTCTTTTTGTGTGCTTTGCTTTTTCTTCTTTTTTTATTCCAAAGGAAAGATGGTCAAAACAATTCAAATGAAGTAAAAATATATATTTTTAATCAAAGTTGTACACCAGTTTCAGTGCATTATTTATATGGCGAATTCCATAGTTTAAATGTAATATTTTCAGCAACTATGCAATGATTAGATAATTATACAAATAGAAAAATATAATGAGATAATCTAGATGTATATATATTTTTCTACTTAAATAAATCATTTAAAATAAATTGTGCCAAGACTGAAGAATTAATTATTTTTGTGATAGTTACACGTGTTGTTTACCTCATATTTAAGATTATTCTAAAATATAAAATTTCCAAACTTAAATATAATAAATAATAATTATTTACCTCTTTTTAGGAATTTATTAGATGTGGAACCAAAATAAAACAAAATATTCAGAATTTTTATAATTCAAAGGGCATCAAAAATAAAATTTTACACAAAAATAAGTCTATGAAGTATTATTTTATGATTTTTGAGAAAATTGTAAAATAAGAAATAAAATTATAAGATCGATAAAAAAAAAACAAAAAAAACTGAAGAAGTGTGAAGAGAATGAAATCTCATAAATCAATTTAATGTAGCTCTTTTCGGTCACATCAAATGCAAATTTCTTTCATATTACTATGGTAACAAGTTCCCTAAATATCTGACATATTAAATGATCTAAACAAAACTAAGAAGCATTTAAAGATCTTTTCTGGAATAATATTTCATCTAATTCAATCTTATTTACTTATTTTCATGTTAAGCTAAGTCACATAATTTAAAAAAATAAAAAACACTACAAAATAAACGCCGAAAAAAAGCAGTAACCCTATAGTAGAATAATCAGACTGGAGTAGGCTGCCACCTGATAAAGTTAAACATGGAATTGTATCCCTTTAATTACCTCTTTTATAACAGACAGACTGAGTTCCTCACTAGCAGACCTTTCCTTTTGTTTTTCTTGTAACCATTCCTTTCTAGCCTCATCTATTGCTATGGAAACCTGAAAGAAAATAAACAAGATGTTATATGACAATAAAGTGAATAAAAATAAATAAGATTATTATGTCCACCAACATTATGGCAAGCAAATTTATTTTCACTACAGGGAGATAACTCTGTAAAATCAGCTAAACGTTTTAATTACGTCGCATTGTTGAGGGAATATTAAGCTTCTCAGTGATCAAAATTGGTGTTTGTCAAACTGCTATATAACCAGTGTATTTTTTCTGACAAAACTGTTGGTTCAAAATTTTTGAAATTTTTAAACTTTTATTAAAGGGTCAAAGTAAATACTTTGACAAACTTTAATGAAAATTAAACGAGCCAAATTAATTTTAGTGAAAGTGTTGGGTACCTGCTTAAAATTGCAAAGTTTGTTAAAATGAGAATTCAACCAAAATACTGTAAATACAGATTTTAATATTTGTTTATTTATTGGAATAATTTGACTGGGTAATAAATGATAGTTTTCCTAAAAACGCAATAATCTCTCATTTTTGTAAGTTTTGTTGAAGTGTTTCGGGTCATTAAATCTACTCTTCTGTGAATTTCTTTGTTTTTGTAGTTTAAAAGACATAAAAAATCAAAAAATGACAACTTCAATCTACAATGCTCTATTGCCCTCAAACTAACCTCAGCAGATATTCTTTCCTGAATCTGTTCCTCCATGGAATTCTTTATCTGCTCAACACTGTACTCATGCGAGTCCTCCCATTCCCTCCGAGCATGCTCTATAGCTTGCTTCAAATCCTTCTTCTGCTCCACCTCTCTCTGCTCAGCTGTCAGTTTATCCTTTTCCTCTCTTTCTCTTGTCTGTTTCTCCAGATTATTCTGCCATTTTGTTCTTTCTTCCTCTAGAAGTTCTTTTATTTCTATATCTTTTTTTCTGTTCCATTTTAGTTTCTCTTCATGAATTTTCTAAAAATGTTAAAGAAACATGTTATATATATATATGTAAAACTTTTCAAAAATTATTGTGTGCATTTATCACTGGTAATTTTATGAAGACATGATAAAAATGTAACATAAATCTGCTTATGTTAATATATTAGAATGTGAGTTTTCATTAACAAAAAGCAAGTAACAATTTTTTAACTGACATTTATCACTCATTTTGTAGCTTTTGCTTGTATCTATGTTTCTTGATCCTAGAATATTTCACATGTATATTTTTGATAATTTCTGTAATTATTTTGTACATTTATCAATGCAAAACACACACAATCAACAACAATGCAATCATCATCTATATATATAGATGTAGTTTAGTATACTGTAAATGCATAAATTGTTGGCTTTGCGTGTTCCTCATGTAAAGTTACTTTTGACAAAAGAAATTAATAATCCAGAAAAGTGTTTCAGATGCACAAGATTATTAACATTTTATTTACATTTATCATATTTTTAGTACAAAATACAGCTATTTTGTATATCTAATAAAGGTTGTTTTTCCAGTCTGTATACCTACCCTGTATCCCATACCCCGTATCGTATGGTAAAACCCTTATCGCATACCTTTTTTTTTTTGTTTTTTTTTTTACATAAAGTAAGTTTTTTTGGGTTTTTTTGCTTAAGAAAAAATTTCCTCAAAATAGGTCATTTTTTTTAATGACGTCATTGTTTGGTATGTAATGTCACGAACGTCAAGTTTTCATATTGAAGGTGACGTCACGAACGTCAACTTTTCATATTGTATGTGACGTCACGAACATCAAGTTTGCATATTTTTTGGCACACTAAATGCAACTATACAAAATACAAAACACTCAAATATATACAATAATAAACAAAATATTTTTTAAAACAGCAGCAGGCAAATGGTAAGGTAACCCAGGTGCTTTGTATAAGCAGTTATTTTAAGGCTTTGAAACAAGACAAAAGCAGAACTGAAGGTAACCCAGTGCTAATCTATAATGGATCAGAAAACAGTTCATATAATATAATACTCTTCTGTTGAAATATATGATAAAGCGTATAATACATGGCAAAATCCGTATCACATGCCGTATCACCCTCGACCAAGATCATCCCTCGGGCCTAAAGGCCCTTGGGCTGATATTGATGTCTCAGGATGATACGACATATGATAAGGATTTTGCCATGTATTATTCTCTATTTATCATTAATTATTTCCTTTTACCTGTAAAACATCAATTTCATTGTTCTCCTCCCAATCTGTCTTCTCCTTCTCCAGTCTAATCTCCAGATCCTTCTCCATCTTTAATTTCCATTTCTCCTCCTCCTTCTGTACTGCCACTTCTCTATCGACCTCGGCCCTGTTGGTAGCCCTCACTCTCTCTTTCTCTACAGCCTTCCTGACATCTGAATCTTTCTCGTTCTCCATCTCCTCTCTCACTTTCTTCAACTTCTTTTCAAATTCCGTCTCCATTACTATTTTGATATTCTCTTTTTCTTTGGTCAGTTTACTCTGAAGTTCCTTGTCAAATGAGGTCTGTCTTTCTTTTGTCCACTGTTCTTTTGCTGTAATTTAAAATCAAAATTTGAGATACGGTGGATTCATTTATTTTCATGGGTATCAATTTTCGTGGAATTTGCTGAAAACTTGCATATTCGTGGATATTTGATTTGATGGTTTTGTAGATCTCTGTATATAAAGCCTTTTGAAAATAGGATATTCGTTGAACAATTGAATTCATGGTTCACCTGTACCCAAGAAAATAGATATCCAAGGAATAATAATGGATCCACAGTATATCAAATTTGCTGAACAATTCACTTGAATATGTCATAAAAGAATTTTTCAGTTACAAAGGGGTCTTTAGAACAGTATCAATTGTGGGTTCATCATGATGACAACAATTATGCAGCTTAAAAAGCAACAACTATGTCTTCCCTTCCAAGACTTTAGCACCAAAATAAAGAGCCCTTTTTTAATCATCTAATTTTAGGAATCTGATGTACAGTGGTTGTTGTTTGTTTATGTAATTTATATGTGTTTCTCGTTTTTTATATAGATTTGACCTTTGATTTTTCCATGTTGAAGGCCGTACATTGACCTATAATGGTTTACTTTTATAAATTGTTATTTGGATGGAGAGTTGTTTCATTGGCACTCATACCACATCTTCCTATATCTATAAATCACTAATTTTCATTGTTAACTGCTCTCTCACTGACAAAATATATCCCATACAGAAGATTTTTTTTTGTGAGTACCATTTTTTATGATAAACTTACAATGTTACATGCTGGTTCATATTTGTTTTCATGATTTTGCCGAAGTTTGCATAGAAGTTCATAGAAAATTTGTCATTCAATGAACGTTTCATTTTGAAATCGCGGAAAAATGGCATCCAACAAATAATAAACCTAACTATACCTTCTGTCACACGAATGTCAACTTCTGTTTCGAGAGCTGTTTCCAGTTTAGATTGCCACTCAGATTCGGCGAGTTTCACAGCATTTTCTACAGCTGTCTGTTTGGCAACTTTCTGTTCTTCAAACCATTTTACTTTGGCCATAGCAATCTAAAATCAAGATATCAAAATAAAGAAAGCATGGTTTTAATAAAAATCAAAATAGATGTATTGATACACATACACCTGTTTGTAATTCAAATTATGGTCAAAAAGAAAGTAGTAAGATCTGAAAAGTGCTCACGCATTACAACTTGCCACTGCCAAGCTGATGACAAATTAAAAATTTGTTCTGTTCAGCAGTTTTTAAGAAACTTATCAATGTCAAGCATTTCATTAAGGTAGCACAATGATTTTTCATCCCCATTCGGACATCTTTAAACTGATGTAATTCCACTCATCTTTCTTTAAATCTTATAAATGAGGTACCAAAAGAAAGAAGATTTATCTTTTAAATATAATTAATTGTTATGTAATATTAGTTGCTACATTGTGATGTCCATACTTGAATGAATTTAGCTTCTTTGTTATTCATAGCATCCCAAAATATTTCATAGATTCTTGCACACAACACAGTTTGACCACTAAAATCATGTCTCCGGTAAGAACCCTGACAATCCTAGTCAATTTAAATTGGAGTCAAGGGCAACTTCAAGTTGCAAGATTTAAACTCAGATCCTCGCTCAGTATTGGATAAAAGAACGGAAAGAAGAACCAACGAGACCAATGCAATAGATCCCCTTAACATGTTTAACACCGCCACATTATTTATGTTTGTGCCTGTCCCAAGTCAGGAGCCTGTTATTCAGTGGTTGTCGTTTGTTTATGTGTTACATATTTGTTTTTCGTTCATTTTTTACATAAATGAGGCCGTTAGTTTTCTCGTTTGAATTGTTTTACATTGTCTTATCGGGGCCTTTTATAGCTGACTATGCGGTATGGGCTTTGCTCATTGTTGAAGGCCATACGGTGACCTATAGTTGTTAATGTTTGTGTCATTTTGGTCTTTTGTGGATAGTTGTCTCATTGGCAATCATACCATATCTTCTTTTTTATATCCACTCCTAGATTTTCAGACATCAAATAATTGCTAACATGAGAGAAATAAATAGAGGTGCCATTATAAAGCAGCATTTATACATACACCTTTTTATTTATTTAACCTTAAAAATTGTATTCTTTTATAATTACCCAATCAGACAAGATAATAACACTATTTAAATACCCAAATTATGGCTTTTATTTTTACCTGCTATGTCCAATTTAAATGCATTTAAATCCATATTCACAATTAAATTCAACACTGAGTAAAATTCCCTTATCTTTTTTGTAAGAAATTTACAATACCCTTGTGTTTTACAAACTGAAATATTTTAAAATTTTGTACACAAATTTTTCACCCTGGCTACAATATCAAAATTCATTGCTGAGATCTAATTTTCCAAAACAAAAGCTTTTAATTAAGAGGTGTATTTAAAGATCACTCAAGCATGTCTTTGAGGAATGCAATGAATTATTTAAATCTATATTTATCAAAGGTATGATCCCTTTAAATGTAATAAACTGATTACTATTCAATTGTATATTATCAATAATAAAGATATTCATAATTAAAATTACATTGTATATCTTTAAACATTACAAAGAGTAGGTTAAAGCTGTTAAAATACTTAATGTGTTATGTGATAGGATAAAATATAGACAACTGTCCGAATATTCACAATATCAGTCTTAAATGATAAAAGACAAATCAATAAAAACTGAATGCAAATTGTAACCATGATAACCAATTGTAAAATATTCAACAGATTTGAGGTTGATACAATGGGTGGTTGTCAAATATTTAATGTGTACAAATCTCTCTTCCCTTGGTAGGATGCATGATTTAATGAAACATTCTTTCTTAACGTTGAATAAGGGGTAAACTATGTATTGTTACGCTTGGTATTACTGCTTCTTGTCCACCAAAAACGTGATTATAAAAAAGCAATAATTTTCAAAAGATTATAAAAAGACCGTTTACACGCATTTTAATGCATAAATCACACACTAATTTAAAAATTGCTGATAATAAGTTTGTATGTGGTTCAAATTACAGATTTGACACAGTTGTATACAATATCAAATTTCGCCAGGTATTTAAACTAAGGTCAAGGTGACACAACACTAGCCTATTTAATAATAGCAAAACTCTTCTTTCGTGTCTTTATTGTTTACAAATATGTTGAATTTATGTTTTTGTGACTGGAATCAAAAAATTTTCTTTTGCTTTTAACTGGATAATCCTTGATACTCTCTAATTCTTAAAAAATGTGAAAAATGTGTTTTGCCCTGAAAAACAAATTCTTTGCAGTTTCTGAAGATTTTTGAAAAGTTTCACCAGTAAATACTGACAAAGAACTACTTTAAAAATTACTGTAATTTTTTTTCAGATTTTTACAGAACATTTGAAAAGTAAACAATATAATTATCCGGTCTTAACCAAATATTCATTGGAAAATTCTAATGAAATTTTTGAACAACTAAAAAGTATGAAAGCTATAAACAATGCTTTGCTGTAAGATACTGTAAGAAATAAGTTTAAACCAGAGTTAATTAAGTCATTCTGTATAGAAAAATCTTCTTTGACCCAATGATGATGCCTCTGAAGATGACATTTTTCTGTTTAAATGTTTAAAGTCTGATGGATAGATAGAAACAAGGAACAACAGTTAACCAGTATATCCCTCCCTCAAAGAAGGGGGTATAATGAGGAAAGATGTCTTGCAATTCATGGAATTTTATGTGACTGTCATACAAGTAAAAGGTTTAGCTAGCTTTAAAACCAGGTCTAATTCACCATTTTCTAAATAAAAAAATCCCTGTACCAAGTCAGGAATATGACAGTTGTTAATAATTCGTTTGATGTATTTGAGCTTTTGATATTGCCATTTGATTCAAGACTTTCTGTTTTGATTTTTCCTCAGAGTTAAGTATTTTTGTGATTTTACTTTTTTTTAACAAACAAATCAGGAAACATTCCACACCAATACCTACCTCAGTTTCTACAGTTTTCTTTGTCTCCACTTCAAACTCTTTCTTTAGTTGTTCCCTTATTTTACCGTTCAGTATATCATTAGCTTTAGTGCATTCGTCCTTCACCTCTTCTCTCAATTTACTGACTTCCGATTCCTTTTCCTTCTCAAGGCTTTCTTTTAGCTGTAATTCCAAAGTTTAATTCATATTATTCAGTTGAAGAATAGGTGGCAGAACAAATGGTACGTAAAATGCATTCAGATTCAAATCAAAACACTATTTAAAGTCAAAGACTTCAATAATATACAACTCTGGCCCGTTGAAGAGGTGAATATCCAAAATTGTCAACACGAAAAGGTTATTTCATTGAGGGCGCAGCCTGAAGTGAAATAACTTTTGATGAATGACAATTTTGGATATTCATAGATTCTAAGGGGCCACAATTATTTTATCATACCAAACTAACAGTGGAAGGGCATTTCGAACACTTACTATATAGTCTTTATTTTTAACATAACACACAGACTGACGTTTGAAAATACATGTGTTCGTTTTTCTCGAATTTACAACAAAAGTAGAATCTTTTTGAAAAATATTGATGGCCCTGAAAAGGACCGTTTATAAAAGATATCATCGGCTGCTGGCACTCTCAGCTCTATTTATGTCCAAAGCCATATTTCCTCGTCTCTCGATAGGCTTAAAGTGTAACGTGAACGCTGCCATTTTGTTTATTTACGTCTGTGACGTCATTTTCATGGGAGGTGACTCAAGTACAAATAAAAAACTCAAAAGGTTATTCACCGTTGAATAATAGGGTTTTTAGGGTTATTCATCCTTCCTTGCAATATGAATGAAAATTAACTGAATTATTCCATGTCACTTGATTACGTTTCACCCAATAGAATTGTTTGAAATATATGTAAGGTATAATAATACATTTTATACCATTCTGTAAACCTAAAGGAACAATCCAGATTAAATTACATTTTGGAAACACGAAAAAAAATTTTAGACTCAACTGCCGATAACACAAAATTTGTACATTATCTTTATTGCCCAATATTTTTCTATATCATGGACAGGACCTGATACAAAAAAATATAAAGCAATGCAGTTATGTTTAGGTGCATTAACTTCATGTGCTCAAGTCCATCCACTTCAATTCATCAATGAAATGAATTCATCTTCATTCACACAACTGAAAAACCATCCCAATGTTTTGAACATGTAAAAGTAGTTTTACTAAGGGACGAAATCAAAAGATCGATGTAAGATAAAAAAATTAAATCAAATAGTTTGGGGTGGTTGGTTTACATTGCTGCAAGTTTTGTCAATCCAAAATCGATTTTACATATATCCATGTTGGTCATTGGTCAATCAATTTTTCCCAAATTAAGTTTAGAGGGGGTGTGGGGTCAGTGAAAAAACTATGTGAATTAAGTTTTTTATCCTACATTGAACTTTTGATGTCTTCCCTAACTATTTCATTTTACTTCAAAATCTTACCCAATTCTATAGTATACAGTGAAAACAAAATGCAAATAAAAAGAAAAAATGGCTTTTTATTTTCTTCATACAGATTTTATCAGCATGAATATCAAATCGCCTTTATAACAGACTTGCTTGATATTCTTGATAAGTCAAGAACAAAAAAGTGATATTCTTACAAAATTCATATTATAATCTAAAGTAGAGAAATCATACTTTGTTTCTTTATAGTACAAATTGATTTTAATTATTATCCATAAACTTTATCTGAAGTTGGAAATGAATGAATTTATATTTTCCAAGTTATCATTCTGTAACTGCACTAACCTCTAGACACTAACCAAGAACACAATCAATGTAGGTTTTTGTACTTTTTACTTTCAGTTACTATAAATAGACTTACCGTTTTAAGTTTTTCAGAGAGAGACTCATCCATCTGTTCTTTCAGTTTCTGTTCTAATTTGTCTTTCTCCTCACAGACTTTGACATACAATGTTTTACAATCATCTACTTCTTGCAGGGCATTGTTCAAGTCATTTCTGTAATAAATATAAAACAATTATCAAATTTTGTGTTTGGTAAATTTCTCTGTGCAATGCCTTCTGCAATCATAATGAAATTAGTCACACATTTTATTTCCTTCAAAAGAATTTAAATGTATTAAGTAGTATAATATCTTTGTAAATAATTAAGTAAAAAGAAGATGATAATTGTTATTACAGATTAACTAAACCCTCTGATATGAAACTTAATATATTTCATAATAAAAATTGTTGAACATTTAATTTTCAAATTTCTAAAATTGTATGGCAGTCAGGGTTGTGTTTTTTTTTTAATGAAACCAGAACACATACAAGTATGAAATTTAATTCTGACTCATTAAGGGCTACTTCATGCAAATATGACAGCGAAGTTAAGGGACTTTAAAATCACCCTAATTGCTTTGCATCGATTAATTGACCTCAAACAAAAAAATCACCCACAGACCAAATCCAGAAATAATCTTTCTTCCTATCCCCAGTGTTCTCACCAGCGCATTAAAGCACTGTAGCTATCTTGGATGAATTTATAATAGAATGTATAGGGGCCAGTACTTTGTTAATTTCCATGGTAGCCCAGTGTAATATATAGGTGTGCTGTAGCTTCATATACGATGAATTCATTTAATTGCATAGATCAAAGGAAAATGGCATTTTTTTTAAAATTAATAATTGATTCCAGGCATATTCTTGGGGCCCTTTATAGCTTGTTGTTTGGTGTGAGCCAAGGCTCCGTGTTGAAGGCCGTACTTTAACCAATTATTGTTTACTTTTTAAATTGTTATTTGGATGGAGAGTTGTCTCATTGGCACTCACACCACATCTTCCTATATCTATATATTCTGCATGTAAAGCAATAATATAGTTGTTTTATGAATACTGAAATTCATGGTTCATCTGGATAACAGAAAGAAGTTACCCAAATAATACTTAAATCGCTGTATTCTTAATTTCCCATTACTGATATTCAAATTCTGGCTAACTTCTATCACCTCAATATCTTACCTGAGTTTATTACATTCAGTTTCATATTTCTTTATAAGGTTGGCCTTCTCTGAAGAGAATTCTTCTGAAAGTTCCTTTCTTAGGTTATCCCTCGTCTTTTCATGTACAGAGTCACTGGCCTTCTGACACCTGAAAAAGGTCAAAGAATATTCTTAAAATTTAAACATTTAATATTGAGGGCAGAAAAGCAGAATGATAATATAAAATATGCAAATGATATCAAATTCAGGAAAAGATCAAAGGGTATTTATAAAATTGAATATTTAACATTCAAACTACAATTGCTGCCAGAAAATATATATGCTTTGCAAATATAATCAAAATTCAGGAAGAAAGTCCAGAGTTAATTCTATAAAATTTAACATTTAAAATTGAGGGTACAGAAGCTGAAAGGCATTATATGTGCCTTGAAAATGAAATAAAAATCTGGTAAACATGGTAAAGATAAAAAGTTATTTATTAAATTGGAACATTCAACATTGACACTACCTGATCAGAGGTAATATATGTACCGTGCAAATGAAATCAAAATCTGGAATAGGTAAAAGGTTATTCATAACATTGAACAATTAACATTGACACTACAGTAGGGAAATCAAATTCTGGAAAAGGTCAGAAGTTATACATAAAATTGACCATTTCATATCATATTATGGGTCAACAAGCAGAATAGTAAGTGCAAATGAATAGATACAGGAAGATGTGGTGTGAGTGCCAATGAGACAACTCTCCATCCAAATAACAATTTAAAAAAGTAAACCATTAAAGGTCAATGTACGGCCTTCAACACGAAGCCTTGGCTCACACCGAACAACAAGCTATAAAGGGCCCCAAAATTACTAGTGTAAAACCATTCAAACGAGAAAACCAACAGTCTAATCTATATAAACAAAACGAGAAACGAGAAACACGTATACATTACATAAACAAACGACAACTACTGTACATCAGATTCCTGACTTAGGACAGGTGCAAACATTTGCAGTGGGATTAAACATTTTAATTGATCCAAACCTTCTCCCTTTTTCTGAAACAATAGCATTTCATTCTTAGATTGGACAAAATTACAAGGGAAGTGAGGGCTAAGCCTATCAATCCTGATTTTACTCTTACAATAACATCAGTATGTAAATCAAAGAAATCAAGAATTTGTTCCTAGTACATAGATTCCCCATCCGCACTATCATTTTCAATGTTCAGTAGACCGTGAAAATTGTGTAAGATCTCTAATTTGGCTTTAAATTAGAAAGACCATATCATATGGAACATGAGTTCTAAGTTTCAATTGATTAGACTTCAACTTCATCAAAAACCACCTCAACCAAAGACTTTAACCTGAAGCGGGACAGACAGACGAACGGATGCACAGACCAGAAAACATAATGCATAATAAACGGGGCATAAAGTTTACCTTTCTAGAGCCTCTCGTTTATCTTGATCATAATCTTTGACCATTTGTGATATTTGTTGATTCAGATGATTGTTTATTTCAGTCAACTTCTCCTCATTCACAACAGCTTCATTTAATCTTTTCTTTAATTCCTGAAAAAGTTGGAAAAATTCAAAAGAATTAAGAATAAAATCTAGGAGTCATATAAATGGTGTCAAAAAAATATTTAAATTTAAAAAAAACTTAATATTTTATCCTCACAGAATTTGCTTTCTACAATTCGTTTTTAAGATAATGAAATATTAAGACTCTCCATAAATAAAAGAATAGAAATAAATTAATCTAAAATTTTAAGGAAAAGATAATGTTTCTCAATCTGTAAATAAATAGATTGTTGGTTTTCCTGTTTGAATGGTTTTACACTAGTAATTTTTGGGGCCCTTTATAGCTTGCTGTTCAGTGTGAGCTAGGGCTCTGTGTTGAAGGCCATACTTTGACCTATACATGCTATAAAGGTTAACTTTTTTACACAACTTGGATGGAGAGTTGTCTCATTTGCACTCATACCACATGTTTTTATATCTAATAAATTTGAGAAAACACACAGATGACTTACATCTATATCCTCGTTTAGAATGACTTTCTCTCTCCTCAAATTTTCTGCCTCCTTCTTCAATCTGGTTTCTATGGCATTGGACTTGTCCCCTGTTCTCAGCAAATCTTCCCACTCTTGTACTTTACCCTATACAACAGAAAAAATCTTTTTATAAAATATCCTACTTATATTTCATTTTTCCAGAAAATTTAAATACAATCTGCCATTGAAATAAAAGTACTGTACATGCTGTAAGTATACAATTTTAACAGAAATCTTGTCAAGTCAGCTTTGATGAGAAAGTTCTTTCTTTACTAAGGGCTATTCCAGAAAAAAATGTATGGTAGGGTTGGAAGGCAGTTTTTGTCAGCACCCGCCACCCATACAATTGTAATTGAGAATTATAGTGCATTATAGTGTGAAAAGTTGCTCTGATACCCATCACCAATGTATTATTAATACAATGTGCCTTCCAACCCCCCCATACATTTTTTTCTGGAACAGCCCTAAAATAGAAAATCTAATTTTACTGATCATACAACATTGACTGATTTGCTCTATATTTTAATATTAAAGTTCACATTTGCTCGTCTTCATCTGACAATAGTATTCATACTGCCGTTAAGGCTAGTAAAGAAAAAAAATACACCTACAGACGGTTTGACATTATTCTGTTGGAAGCAAATACGGGATGATTACAATCATATTGCATTAATGAGGGACGGGGTATAAAAAGAATACCCCTTAAAAAATTTCATCTCATCAATGCATTTTTAGTCAGTTATTTTCTTTTCTAAGTACATTATAAAAACTTCACAATGTTTTAAATATCAGTCTAAATGTCTTTCCCATAAACAACCATACATTTGAGTTTGTTCTCATTATCAATCATAAAACAATGTATCCGTTCTTACAAAATGTGAGTTTTTTTCAATGATTAATGTGTTTTGTTTTTAATGATATACAATGATAACTATTACTGTTGTTAATGCTTTAATGATAAATGTGACTGTTCTTGATAAAATAATGATTGATTTTATTGTTGGTTGCTTAACGTCCAATTAAATAATATGACTTTTAATATCAATACATTTGATAAATATGTCAGTTTCCTGACGTTACCTTATATTCCTCAGCAGTTTTCTCAGCTCTCTCACACCTGATCCTGTATTCTCCCATCTCCCTCTTAAGCTTTCTTAGTTCTTCCTGCTGATTGGAGACTTGGATCCTCTTCTCCTTGTTACTGAGTAGACATCTCTCTAGCTCACACCTCAGACTGTGGACAGTTCCATCATCAGCTGCTGAGGCATTGGCACCAGTTCTGATATAAATGAGTAATTTTAATATTAACAGAGATATATGACAAAAACATTATGGTACACATGTTGTGTAGAGTCAATTTTCTAAAGTCTATACCAACAAAAATATTGGTTTTTTTTCTTATATCACAAAACTTGATTAATGTTTCACATTTTAACAACCTTTGAAATTGTTCAACATTTTAACAACCTTTGAAATTGTTCAATCTTTTGAAAATTGTTTCAGACTTTTAAGTCAAAATACAGATCTGCTCACAAGGACAACACTCTAAAAATCACTACATCGGGAAATTAAATTTTTAAAGTTGTATATTTGTGGGTATTGTTGGTACAGGTTAACCACAAATTTAAGTGTTCAACAAATTAATAATGTTCTATAGACTTGTACGGAGACATTGGTAAAAGCATGAAGTCAAGTATCCATTAAAATTGATAGCTACGAAAAGTTGAATCCAACGTGACTTCTTTGTGATTTGGTCTCTGGTGCAGAGTAGCCCCATTGGCAATCCTCTTATTTTAATAATAACACTTTTAACACTATTTCAGTCATTTTTTAGTTACTTACCTAACAGAAGTGTCGGGTGTCTGAAAGTCCAGAGTTTTCCTGATGCCCAGGTCCGACAGTGAGTCATTACAACTATCAACTTGCAATGTGTTAGAACTAAGGACACCCAGAGCTGAGGCTGCCTCAAACATGTTGAGCTGTTCCTTCAGGTCTTTGACTTCATCTTGGTACGTCTGACACATCTCGTCACCAATCTTCCTTGAAGCTAAGGCTTGCTGTAACTGTATCTTAACCTGACTCAACTCATGTGATGAAGCTGAAAAAATCAAAACAAGTTAAATAGAAATTCAGTTTCACTTTTGATATCAAATTTCCCCCAACCCATCCTACATGGGAAATAATGCATTAAGATTAAGATTTTGCATATAATGCATTAAGAAACTGATGACTAATGATTTAAAAATCCTGTTACTCATTTTACAAATAATCTTACAAGAGAAAATACTTTTAAGTCATGAACATTTCTGCATAACTTGCAATTACCTTTTATCATAATTATTATGAAAAGAAAAGACCCCCAGATAATTTGAACTTTTGTAACAATTTCATCATGTGATCTTTCTTTATCTAGCTATGGTAGTATGGTAGTATTCCACTATTTTGCATCACCAACAAGTGAAACTGCGAGCTACTGCTCACTGATGATACCCCCGCCGCAAGTGGATAATATTAATAGTGTAAAAATATGCAAGTGTTCGGTAAACAGGAAGTTGACGAGTGATGAATCTGAAAACGCATCACACGGTATAGCTGACTTATATAAATCCTGAAACCAAATTTCAGAAATCCTTGTATTGTAGTTCCTGAGAAAAATGTGACGAAAATTTTTAACTTGGCTATCATGTGTAAAATCATACAAGTGTTCGTTTAATAGGAAGTTGTCAAGTGATCAATCTGAAAATGCATCACACGGTATAGCTGACTTAGATAAACCCTGAAACCAAATTTCAGAAATCCTTGTATTGTAGTTCCTGAGAAAAATGTGACGAAAGTTTCATGGGACGGACTGACTGATGGACGGACTGACAGACAGAGGTAAAACAGTAAACCCCCCCTTTTTCGGGGGTATAATTACTTCTTTTGATTGGACCATATTTTTTGTTACAAGTCAAAAAATTTAAGTGCAGAAATTTACATATGGTCTTTTTACAATTGAATTTTGTAATAGTTTTATATAATGGTATAACTTTTTACAAATTCAGAATATTTAAAACTTTGAAATACAAGTGCAGTAACCTGTATTTGTTTAAAATTGTTAATTCCCCATCAACAGAAAGTTAGTAGATTATAGAACATACTTGATTCAAGTAAGGCCTGACATTGTTTCTGTGAGTCCTCCAGACTTCTCGTCAGTCTATTTATAGTTTCAGCTCTGGATATCTGAGCATTCTCCGCTGCCTTGTAACTCTGGTCTAGTTTTAATCTCAATGTCTCATTTTCAGAATTCTGTAAAATATCAAATACATATTTGAATATAAAAAGTTATATAATTGCAACCAACCCATTACTAAACACCATTTTTCTCAATTATGTATTATTTTAAATCATTTTCAACCCAAGAAAACTTCATTCTAAAACTTTATTGAAATTCTTTCAGAACTTTTAGTATTAAAACTTATGATAATTGTTTCATCTATGACTTCAAAACTTTCAGCTCAAAGTGTTTATTAATGACTGCAAAATCAGTAAATTTGATTTTCAACTAAATAGTTGAAGTCAGAGGGAGAACATTTATGTATACCCATAAACTATGTGGTTGCTGTCTTCTTGACACATTCCCAATTTCCATTCTCAATTAATGGTCCTTTTAAATAAATGACATGTATTATATGATTTGTTTCTTCAGGTCACTTACAAGATCATTGATTTTTCCATTTAATTCATCAATCTTTTCATTCTGAACTTTGATTTCTTTGTCATACTTCTGCTGTACACAGGCAATCACTCTTTCATGTTCATGTCTCGCCCTGGCTAGGCTGTCTGAGTTACCCATCTCTGTCAGCTGTTGTGACATGGACTCTATAGTTGATTCTGTGGCCTGTAGCTTCCTCATCAACTAGAAAAATAAAAATAAAATCATGAGTTTGAATGAAAGGAGTTGTGGGTATAAAAGGGGGATGTGTGACACCAACAAACAAAAACAAAATACAAAAAAAACAAGAACTGTAAATTAATTATTTTTTGTGGATGGGGAATTTACATTTGAGGAAATTTCAATTCTTGGTTAATAGTTATCAAAAGTACCAGGATTATAATTTAGTACACCAGACGCGTGTTTTGTCTACATAAGACTCATCAGTGACGCTCAGATCAAAATAGTTAAAAAGCCAAACAAATACAAAGTTGAAGAGCATTGAGGACCCAAAATTCCAAAAAGTTGTGCCAAATACGGCTAAGATAATCTACTCCTGGGGTAAGAAAATCCTTAGTTTTTTGAAAAATTCAAAGTTTTATAAACAGAAAATTTATAATATGACCATTTAATTGATATTCATGACACCTATTGCCAGGAAATGCATGCAAATTGGTACCTCACCATTTAAAACGGCAAAACATGACAATTTTTTAAAATCATTTTAAAAGTAATAAACCAATTTTGGTGAATTTTTATATATCATATTGATAAACATTAGGATTTACATCGCAATGAATTTAGTTTCTTGCATTAGATTATCAGGATTTTTTTAGGTGTAGATCGCTACCTGTTTTAGGTAGGGTTCATATTGCATTAGTTTTCTATGTTTTGTTTCATGTACTGTTTATTGTCTTTTGTTTTTACTTTTTTTTTGCAATGGCTTTGTTAGTCTGTGTACGCCTTATTAGTTTGAGTATCCCTTTGATATCTTTCGCCTCTCTCTGTGACATCTTACCTCATCTTTAGATTTCTGAAGACTTTCCACTTGATTTTCAGAAGATCTCAGTTTTCCTGTAACCTGGGAGACTTCACCTTTAGAGTCAACCAGAAGATTTTGTAGCTGTTCCATATTTGTAGAGGCTCCTGCTTTTTCTCCTATAAAAAGATGACATTAAAATAAATGGAGAATATTACTGACGATTCATCTGTTTTCCTGAGTACCAGTTTTATTAATGGAAATATCAATCTGATAGAAATACTGATTACTACAACAGTCATTTATAGGCCCTTTATAGTTTGCTGTTCCGTGTGAGCCAAGACTCCGCAATAAAGGCCGTTCTTTGATCTATAATTGTTACTTTTTATAGGTTGGGACTTAAATGTGACATGAGACTTGTGAGACATTGCGAGTTGTCTCATTGTCACTCATACTCTCTATAATTGTAGGTGTCCAAGCTTTGCTCACAGTTATTTTTAAATCAGATTGTGGAAAAATTTGTATACAAGTCAATGAAAAGTTCAAATTTTGTTGAAAATGCAAATTTGTGGTTTCCCCAATATCCACAAAATCAAGAACACCTAGCTTGACCTATAGAGCCATACCTTGAGCAATAGAGAGCTGATGCTTGAGTATTCTGTGTTCCCTTTCTTTCTGAGCCTTAAAAGTATCCAAATCTTCTGTAATTTCCTCCAGTTTTCTGCCTCTAGCTTTGTACAAGGCCTGGAGTTGCTGGTACTGTCTATTGTCTGAACTATCAGTGTCTAAAAAACAAATTATAACTTTTTTTAAATTTAGAAGACATATTTACAAAGTGATGTTTTGTTAAGCCATAATAAAATATATGTCCTGCCTCATGTTGGCTTTTCTATTTTTTTCTTTGTTTTTTTTAGTGTGTGTGTTTTGACAAAATTCAGAATAAATCATCCCCCCCCCCCCCCCCCCCCCCCCCCAAATTTGTCTAATTATCCAGTATTTCAGGCATGCATGAACAATGATACATTAGTAATTTCCAATACCTTTGAATTTTTTTTCAGTCGATTTTGGTTTAACTAGTTACATATTTATTTGGTTGACTGGGAATTTGTAGCTTACACAAACTACTCAAAACATAATAAAAAGGTCATTGAAGGTGGCAAACAATCAGAACATTTACAAATTTAGTATTTTTCAACAAATATATGCTATTATCGCTATTTTGCACATTTTGCCTTTGATCTTTTTGTGTGATAATTTTTCATATCATGCTACTATCTTGAGACGGATTATCACTAGAAACTATGCAGGCGCGTGGTGCTGCTAATGAAATGGACATGAAATTGACAACGTCGTCAAATGTAAAACAGTAATAAACATATTGTCATTGGTCATCTCAACTCGATTGCCTTTCTAGCTTTTGCTATCCTGGCTCAAGCGAGAAAATCAATTGTTGAGTTGATCAAAGATAATCTTTAATTATTGACACTCCTGAAATGAAGAAATATCTTCTCAATATTAGATATCCATACCTGAGTAATAATTTCTTTCTGCTGCAAAATTTTCTTTTGTTTGCCTGGGCATATTATCTCCCTTTGACAGTCTAGTTAAATTATCTCCCTTTCTGTCTTCATTCTCTTTGTCCTTCCCATGTTTATACTGAACTTTGTAGTCTTCGGTAAAATCTTGTTTCCTTGGTGACAAGGGCTTGCTGGGTAGTTCATCATGACTTTGAGTCTGCTGTAAGCTGTATAGGTCATGGTGACTTTGTGGAGTGACCCCTGTGGCCATAGAGGTCACTGTGTGGTATCCAAGGTCATTGGAAGGCATAGTTTGGTATCCCTGAGAATATGGGGTACTCTGATATGGTGTTACAACTAGAGAAATAGAAAACAAATATGATGTTGTTTACTGCACATAAAAAATCCATTCTTGCTGTAATAATATGATTAATCAAAATCAATTTTTAAGCAACATAAGCAAATGACTCATATTAATCATAAAGTTTAGTGTTTAGCGTTTCTTTTTTGGATTTGTTGATTTCTTAGTCTGAGTACAATAACCGTATTAGAAAGTTTTTATGAATGAAAGGATGAGGAATGCCAGAATTTCAGTGTCAATTACTCTGTTCATGCAATATATGATATTCAGAGTTAGATCCTCTAGTCTACATTAGCAAAGGGCTTATCTTACAGTTGATGTGAGTGATTTGTTGTGACTACACTTACCGGTATATAATTGTACACAAAAAACATTCTGATGGCAGGTTTCTTATTTGGCATATTTGCACATATTTGAAAGTTCTTGAGTTACCTGTCCTTGGTTGATCCTCTTCCTGATAGGTGTCTCTGTAAAAACCTGGATGAAACTGATGCTGCTGATGGGCATAAATGGGTGTGGCATAATGATCTGTGTGAGCATGCCCAGTGTCTGTATTCCCACCTTCTGCTTCCTGTCTTTCTGGTATAACACCAAATTGCTGACCATAATATTGTCCATACCCTTGACCAAGATCTGAATACGCATTCTGTTGACTTGGTGGAATCTGACTGGTGGGAATGAAATTCATTTGGTTACCATGGTGATGCATGTTGTATGCATCTTTACCCAGCCAATCAGAACCTTTGTCATGTTGAATCACATGACCAATAGCACTGCCTTCACTGTTGCTATGGTAACCATCACTAGTAGTTCCCCCATCATGTCCGTCAAGTATACCTTCCTGAGAGCGACGTAACATTTCTTGAGACTGCCGAACAGATTCTTGTGAACGTCGTAAAGAGGATGCCACCATTTCTTGGGACTGTCTGAGTAAGTCCTGTGATTGGCGGGTAGATATTGTGGGCAGTTCTTTTGACTGTCTAACGGGTGGGACTGTGTCATATGGCGTGGGGGAATCTACTTCCTGGTGTGTGGGGAGGGGTGTAGAGGTAGATCCAGGGAAATATCTTCTTCCCCATCCATTAGCACCATTTAAACCTGGAGTCTGTTCAGTTTCTTTGTCTCTGAAATTGACAAATCAATATTGTAAAAATATTTATCAAAATAAACATTCTGCTAAGGTTGAAAGTAGACTTTTTTATACATAGCTCAAAATATGTGCAAGTGCAAAATTGAAACCCAAACCTTTATTGTAAATAATTAGGTATCCATTGTCATAAATTAACCAAAACACCATAATGTGTTTTTCATCAAGTCAAAATTAATCAAAACACCCTAATATGATGACATGTTTTTCATCAAGTCAAAATGTATATTTTTTCAATCCCAACAGTGTCTTGTTACCAAGAAAATTTATAATCAATCTGAAAATTACTAAAACATAATTGGTTATTTTTCAATTTGCAGCCAGTGACTAAAGAATGAGCTGAAACTGCACAATTTAATATATTAATTATAATGAAATAATTTTCTCTAGTTCTATGTTCTGTTGATTTATCCCCCCGCCATTCCACCCAAATCAGGTTAATTAACATTCATTTGTTTTCCATTATCAGTTTATGGCTAGTTTGATCTTATTTTTTCTTGGTCACAATTCAATTGTAACATCAAATTTTCTCTTTTTTTAGCTATTGTGATGCTACGGAAAGATTCCTGATGATGTCACATAGAAAGAGCACTTTTTTACAGATCTTTAGATAAACAGATTCCACAACAAATCTGGTGCAATTCAATATCTCTGAACTCTACATGCTCTAGACAGTAAATAATTTGAAAAATTAATAATTGTCTTCAGCAGTGATACATATTGTATGGTAAAAAAATCTTAAATAATCAGTTGTTGTGAATATTGTTGTCTTAAAGATTGAAAACTAGTTATATTTTGAACTATTAATAGACTTACTCTTCTTGTCGATTATTTTTAATATGTATACTGGAGTTTCTGGAATCATTTCCTTCGTCGGATGTCACAGAGAACTCATCATCTTCCATCAAATCATCAAAAGCATTGGTCAGCAACTGTCGTAACTGAAAAAAAACACACAATTAGTTAGGATTGATTGATAAATTGGCGCTTGAAGCCACTCTCAACACTATTGGCTGCTCTGTAGCAGTCAGTTTTTATTGATTGGTAGGGGGAGGAGATTGAGTGGCTAGGAAAAGCGAAATAATGCAAGAAAATTGTCAATTAAAACTAGATTTGAACATTAATACCACTGGGGTGTTCAAACTCAGTTTTTCAGTGTTGAAAGCCTAATCCAATTTTTTGTCGTCAGAGGAGGGATTGAGGTGAAGATTCTAAAGGAAGAAAGCCCCACAGCCTTTGAAAAGAAAATCTTTGTTTGATTATAAAATTGTTCTAACAGGCACTGTTTTTACTAATACATCAAACACTGTACTCCAAAAGATAATCAGTTGGACTAACAGATCTTTCACTGAGCAAAGTAAGAAGAACATCTGTCAATTAATTATCAACAATTGTCAGAAATTTCAATGCTATATTTACATTCAGTGTAAAACATAAGAACTTTCAATGCTATTATTACATTCAGCGTAAAACATTAACTCTCAGCTGGGTTATAAAAAAAAAACATTTTCAATGCTATTTGTACTATCAATGTAAAACATTAAATCTCTGCAGGGTTTCATTTTTACAACTTGATAAAACTTTTCGAATTGTTTTTTCAACACTTCAATCAGAACTTTCTTAATATAACTATTTGTCTACGGATTTAACACAAAGAACAGTAGCTTGTCACCCAGAAACAGTGAAACTAGTATTTAGTTTAAGCAAATAAATCTTTCTAAGTTTTACAATTGTAATATAGATAAATTATCTCTTAATTGTACAATAACATTGTTAAATATTTGCTAACATGTCAAGCCGTATTTGCATTACAGAAAATTCTGATACTACGTTGTACCTATGTATTGGTAGGTTTAATGTTGATTCAGATTTAAATATATTATTTCTAAATAGTCTCAGAATTTTGTAACATGTTTCGAGATTTTCTTTGCATATTTTACTATTTATTTCATTTTGTAGTAAAAATATTTGTTAAGAAGCATTTTTAGACATCAAAAAGATATGAAAGCAGTTGTTTTTTTATCAGCTGAATACTAATAGCTATAGTTAAGAAACAGTTTCAACATTGAGACTTCACTTTTCAATTCTAGAGCTTTATATAACTACTCAAGATTGAACACAAAATGTATGTTTAAGTCAAATCTGGAATATAAAATGGTTTACAAGTATTTATTATTAAAATTTGCCTCTTTATTTCAGATAATATTTTAAATTTTGATCTTTGTAAATTCTTTATTATTTTTGCATAAATTGTAGTTTTTCTGACAGGTGAATTTGATTTGCCAACAATGGAGTTTTGTTACACAAACAGTGAACACTTTGAATGAATAAGGGTTGCAGAAGCGTTGACTGTGCGCTTCATACAAAATGTACTTCGGTCAACGATTTGACAATCCAATGAATTGACAAAAAGAAACATTCAATTCTTAAATAATGCAAAGAAGTATATAGTACTTGTTTTTTCAACTGTTGTCGACTGTTTAATTTCATGATGACATACACCTCCTTCCTTGGCCTCAAGAATCACACAGCTAATTATAAGTCACGGTATGGCCTTCAGCAATGGGCGAATCACATACTATAGTATACTATACATATCCACTCAAACTTAACTTAACATATCTACTCCAAGTCATTTCGTGAATTTATCAAACCATTCCTCGCTATAAAGACCCATGATAGTTGTTCCTTAAGAACTTTATAAACAAAGGATCTACACTACAGGATTAAGGGGATTTATGGCATTGATTATTCAATATGATTTTGGCACAACATGACAAATTACAAATTCTTTCAAACCATAAACTGAAGTCATGTTGTATATATCATGTATATCCAGAATACTTAAAGTTAAATCGAGGTTGAAAGTAGATAATATAAATACATGCTATCATATATGATATCAGCTCAATAGTACATTTTTGGTAAGCGCTTCTGTACTGACATGATTTTAACCAAATTCACATAAGTTTTCTTCAATTCATTGGTCATAAGTTTATAAGTAATTCAGAAAATCAAATTTCACCTCATAAAAATGGTCAAGCAAAGTTGAACGTAAATGAACTGGGATATTCTTTTAATTATCAATGAGTTCCTTTTAGTCAAATACATAAAATGTACATTGTAGCTCTCAAATTATTGGCTAGAAAGCATTAGAAAAAGTAGATCCTGGAAAGAGCTTCTAACGAAAAAAACAATTTTAGTCTTATTTTCAAGATCATTGAAAAAGACAATAATTGACATCAAGCTGAGGTGCTAAAAAAATCAATGTTTACAAGGATTAAGTAATCCTGTAGGCGATACAAATTTAACAGTATAGTCTACTTATTAACTGATTTTAATCCTAAGTCTGGTCAGAACAGGTTAAAATACCTTGTACATATTTATATATGTATTTACCTTTGGGGTTTGAATGCTACAGCAAATCACAAGTGTTTACAAAAAGTCAAAATAAGTTTAAATGACATTTACACTATACTAACATTTATAAGTAAGCATGGCTAGTGTAGGCTTTTGTAATGTTTAAATTATTACTTTAAAGTATTACCAGTAGAATGACCTTTGAGTATGGGATTTGCTCAATGTTGAAGTCAGTATGGTGACCTACGGTTCCGAATTTCTGTGTCATTTAATTTGGTCTCTTGTAGAGAGTTGTCTCATTGGCAATTATACCACTGGCACTTTTTTATTACCACATCTTCTTTTTTATATTTCCACAATATTGTCAGCACTGGGATACACAATCTTTAACTAAATTAAATTTTGTTTTCATGTTCTTGAATTTTTACTATTTTATTTTTTTTATTTTTCCCATGTTTATTTTGTTATTTCATGTATGTCAGGCACACAGCACATTCATTTTAAATTCAAAACTGTAATATTCAATTGTAAATCAAATTAAACAGCCACACTTAAAGTTATAATATTTTGCATATAAAAAGAACTTTAAATGTTATCATTTAAAGTTTATGATTATTTTATAAATCAAATTTATCAATATCACAGTTAAATAACTCAATAGGCATGATAGTATTCCTTTAAAAAGTTGGTGAACAGTTTATTTATTTGACTAACTTCAAAAGCATTCATGAATCTAAATCATGAATTTTAATCCACATGACCTATTTAAAGTTCAAACTAGCCTAATTAAAACTTAACTTGGATTTATGAATTATAAAATGAAAAGGCAAGACCAAAAACCTTGAAAACAATACAGCTCTTTAATAATTTAAATAGTTGAATTAGTTTGTTCAGTATAAATGATTATGCATACATTTACCATGTAACTTTACATTTCTCTGCAGTGTGGACTAAAACTTCTACATGGATACTGTTTGTTGAGGTTTTACTTTAACATCTATCATCATCATACAACATCATATATGTATTTATGTTACAAATGTATACCTCAACAAACAGCATCCATGTAGTTATCAATTGATATCAGAGCTGTTGAATACCTCCGATCATTACTTTATTCAGAATAGACAAAGTCACAATATATGTGGGAAGTTAAGCCTCAAACTAGTGTTTAGAATCTGCTGGACAATCACAAACAATATCCATGTATCTAAATGGTCTGTATTCATGGTATTCAAGTTATTTTCTTCAGAAAGTGATAATTTTACTTTATTTCTTTAAACCACACACAGTGATAATAAAAGCAGGTCCAAACAAACTGGATGTAAGTTGAAAAACGAAACCAATATAGGCATGATAGGGTCACTCTATAATTTGGGGTACACATTTAAAAATATCTTTTTTGTTCATTAAACATAGTTAAATATGTGATTTTAACCCTTGTCAATCATGTCAAATGCTTCCAATGTTTGTGCCTTTAACTACAAATGTATTATTACTAACCATAGTGATTTTGCTAGCGCTCGTCACTTTCGTAATTTACGAAAGGGTTTTTGCATTGATGAAAGTATTACAAATCAATTTCGTCACTTAAAATTTGAAAGTGTAAAAATATTTTTGCATTAAAAAACTATAAATTTACCTGTCTTTATGTTTTTGACAAGTTTATGAAATGTTTTCACAAGTCAGACGGGTGCTTCCTGTACGGTGTACTATGCATGCATGACAATATTCCTTTGACTATTTATAGACACCAAAAACGTAAAATACAAATATATATCTCTTACCAAAGGAATTAAAATCGAAAAATTATAATTTCCTGATGAATCCGGACTCGTTTTGAATTTATTATCCAACTATTATACATTTTTACCCTTAACAATAACATATATCCTTATGAACATTATAAAACCATTACTTTTGCTTATATGTGACAAAATCAAATTAAAATGGCCTCTATTGGCTCTAAAAAAATATAAGTTATCATATTTCATTGATTACTATAATAATTTGAAATTTCTTAATTATTGTTCAAATTTATTGAGTTTTCTAATTGATCAAACATAAAAATGTTTAAATTCAGAATAATTACATGTTCTTATAATACACATATTTGGCAACTTCCAAATTCCTCATTGAACAGTTTAACATAACAATAAGTAACTTGTTACCTATATACAATAGAAGGAATTTTAATAGTAATTTGATTATCTTAACATATCAATCATGCCAATATAGGATTATATTATCAGTCAAATTTGGAATTTTTACAAATACTATGTATAATATAAAAAAGAAGATGTGGTATGATTCCCTATGAGACAACTATCCACAAAAAACCAAAATGACACAATAATTAACAACTATAGGTAACAGTACAACACTATAACACTGTTTTTAGTTGCGGTACAGCAACAGGGGTTCAAATTAATGTGTGTTCGAGGTCTGGGACTGGTCTTTTTTAGGAGAGGACTTTTCATTTTTAATTAACAAAAGTGAAGGACCTACCATTTTTAACACTGATACTTTTATGCATGACCATTCATATTTAAAATGATCCTATACCTTTCTCTATATCATCAGTGGCATATCCAGAACTTTTCATAAGGGGTGATGGGGATGCTGACTGACCTTAGGGGTGGGCCAGCTGCATGACCTTAAGGGGGGGGGGGACGCTCAAGCCTTGCTTTGGTGATTCCCTATCTAATCAACTAAATATTTCTCACAAAAAGGCCCCCACTGGATCCGCCAATGATCATGTAAATTGTAAAATGTATATATGGACCATAATTTGCTATTGGGCTCCGTTTCCTATAACTATAGAAAAGTGATAAAATGTGAATTACTGTAAGAAAAGTTGCAACTACATCTAAAGATGCCATTATTTTTATCAACATACAAGTGTATGCTACTCTTCCCTAGAAAAAAAATTAAAATATACGAATTATTGCTTCCGAAGAGCATAACGCTGACTGATTTATAGATAATCTTCACCGGCAAATTCCTAACTTTTGCTTTCAAATAACAAAGAACATCGACCAATAAGACAATGTAAGAATAGTGAGAAGAAAATGCCGAGAACTAAAAGTATTTATGTAGCAGATGTAAGAACAGTGGCGTGATTTGTGTGTCCGATTTCGTAACGCAATTTTTAGATGATGTAATCTGCTTTGTTGTAATAGAATTCTTAAAAACAATATGCAAATATGAACTCTCGCGAGATGTTCAAACAGGTAAATCCGAGATGATTTACATTCTTGTTTTGATCTTCGTAATAATTAAGTAAGAAAATTACGTTGTCGTTATGCGTTACATTTCACACGAAATAGAAGTCCAGTTATTTATTAAAATTGTTTTTGTCCTTAAGTTTTAACCATTTCCGGTCATACGTGAAACACGTGACTAACATGTGATAACGCCATTACGGCCGGATGTACGAAATACTAGGTCTAAACATTGTTTTTGTTTCCAACGGGATGTTAGCAAACATAATCTGTAGACTTGTTTCGTCTTGTTTAAAAGAGGAAAATACAATTGTCAAAGAGATTGCGCCGGTGGTCTGTTATTTTTCCTATGTGCATAATGTTACATACGATCCTGTGTGAAAATAAATGCCCAATGACTTGACAAAATCGATTTCATATTTGACAGACGTTAGAACACACTTCGTTTCCCGATAATGACGTGAAGAGTCCTTGGAAAAATCAATCGAAATTACGTCTCTTATCATTGTACCAATGCTCGTTGGATTGATTTTACTTCAGCAGTAAATATTACTGGATATTTTAGGTGAATAAATATAATTTAATAACAAATACATGTTAATATACCGTTACACTTAGAATGTACAAAGTTGGAATCCTGTCACAGTTTTTAATTAATATTTTTTATTCATGTTCTGCAAACACTTATCAGAAACGCAATAAACTTGTCAAAGGAGAAGTAAACTTTTACCATGCATGACTTGAAAGGAAGTACTTTATTGATTTTAGCCCACTAAAGTAGGTTAAAATGTGGAAACCATGTAGATGGTGTACAGGTCACAAGTATCACATTGTGCCTATTTTAAAGATTTTAATTCCAAGTTAAAAGTTTTTTTCTTTACTGGATTTAAAGAATGTTACATTGCCAATGATTTGGAATAAATTGTATATAACTGGAATATCAAAACCAAATATAAATACATTTTTTTTGCTTAAACATCAAGATACAACGATTATGGTATCCTGTATCAATGGAGAAAATATGGAAAATTCTGAATAAATTGTACTAATTGTTTTCAAAACAAGCACATATTTAGGAGTTTTATAATACTGTTACATTTAAGATGGATTTTAAGAAAAAGTATACTGTTCAGATTATTTTAAGCAGATTTTGCAATAAAATAAAACTAAAAAAATGCTTTCGGTTTCTTATGGTTTCCTGTCAGGTTTAAAAAAAAACTTTAATAGAACATTGAAAATAGATTTTAAATATTAACATGAAGCAAGTAACACTAGTAATGGTGTTTATTTATGCCTTTTGAATTATATTGTGCAAAATAAAGAAAATAAAGATTGGTTTCCTGTTTGGTTTCATGTCACGTAAACGGTGAATCAAAATGTATTAATTTTTTCTCGAAAAACTCAATTGTTCCATTCATACTATTCTAACACCAACACAACCCACAAAATAAAAGTTAAAATTTTAGAACTTATAAAAAAGGATACAAAAAGAAACCAAAGGCCGAATACCAAATTATGGTCCATATATACAAGAAATATAAATCAAAGGTTAATCATTTCTTCATAATTTCTATGATGTTTGGTCAATTTTTGTTGAAGGGAAAACAAAAAAAGTTTCCTGTGCCTTAAACATTTTATTGACAAAACAAAAGAATTACAAAAAAAAAGTTTTTAAGAGTAATTTAAGAAAAATCTGATTCAAAGTATTTCTGCTGATCTGCTCTGTTTAATCTGTGAAGAAAGCAACAAAAATCAAGTCTATTTTTGTGACTAAACCCCCTCAAAACTCCTAGTTGAAACCTTTGCAGTTTACATAAGACAAAGATTAAAATGCCCTTTTTGAAATATAAATCATTGTGCTAAAGTGCCTTTTTCATGGTTGCCTCCCTGCCCTTTTGAAATCTTAATCATTGTGCTAAAGTGCCCTTTCATGATTGGCTCCCTGCCCTTTCGAAACACCTTGTGACCTACCTCATGTTCTTGTTCCTCTTCCTCTTTCCTGTACTCAGCCTCCTGGATGTTCTGTAGAGCTTGTCCGTCAAAGTTGATGCTGGTTCCACTCATGTTACTCATGGTTCATTTCATTAATGTACATTCCTTCAAAAAATATGTATAATTTTTTTTAATTTAGGATGAAAAGTTATCTGAGAAATTGGTTAAAGGACCTAAGCGGTATCATGATGGTTCTAAGACTTGAATTTTTAATGACTTATAATCTCAAAAAGATATTTTTATGAGTCACCGTTATGTACAAATGTACATGTATCTTTTATGTTTTGTTGTATAAGGTGTTTTGTGAACTTCATAACTTGACATCACAGTTTTCATGTACATGTATTATCTTGTGTGGTAATATCAATCAATAAACTTTAAAAGAAAATTACCAGACTTAAGGATATATAAAGATTATGATAGTGATACCTCTGTCTATTGTTGCAGAGCCAGGGTATGAAATTAGCAGGGGCACAGAGGCCAATGACCCATAAAATTTGGTGTGGGCTACTCAAATTTCTGCTTTTCTTGTATAGGACTATATATTTGGGCTACAAAATTTAAGTGGGCTACCATTGCCAAAACCTTAGGCCAAATAAAATAATATGTGTGTTTCCTGTTTCCTCTTTGAAAAAAATAGGGTAGGTAGGTAGGGATTTTTTTTTATTTTACCATTTTTTTTTACATTGAGTCTATGGGAGAGAAATCCTGACTTTAACAGTGCTTATTGAAAAATGACCAAAAAAACTTTAGGGTAGGCTATTTCTAAGCTTAAAATATAGGGTAGGTAGGAAAACAGGAAACACACATGCTTTTTTATTTGGCCTTATGTTTTAACCCTGAGAGCGAATGTTGGCCTCTACATGAAGATGTTTTTTAAAGACAAATAGTATTTAATTTTTTTTCACACAGTCTGAGGTTAAATTTAAATAGACTATTTCTGGAATGACCTGAAACTTTATTTCATAAGGTCCCCAACCTTCTCATAAGGGGTAGAACAATGTTATTCAGACATGTAGAATTAATGCATCTTATTGATATTTGTCGGCGCCATTACTGGACATCACAAAAGTTCCCGTAAAATTTTGACGTAATAATAGAAAATATCTCACAACACAATAGAACAGATTGTTGTATATATGAGGGGGGTAGGAGGGTGTCTGATCCGGGGATTAAAAACATAAAGTCATGAGGTCCTGAATTTAAAGTACAAAATGTAATCTAAATCACAACATCACTAAATTCATAAAAAAAGAATTTCTAGATCCCTCAAGGATCAAACCAGAAATCCCAAGCGTAAAACGCCTGATCTGGAATTCAAATAAAGGTCCTACCCTACTCATATATGACATCAAAAAAGACATATCATCTAAGGCCGCCCAAGACCTGGGCTAAGGTTCTACTAATATTGTTTTGGCAATTTCCGGACTTGGCTAAAAAGCTTCATCAAAATCTTGATTCAAAACATAACAGAACTTAACCCTTACTCAATGATTTGTTCTACAATGATAAACAAATGTACTGCATGTAAATGATGAATGTGTCTCTATCAACATCATGAACATGCTTTAGTCTTTATGTACAAAATGTAAATAAAAACTTATCCAAAAATAAAGTCATCAAAGATTTTAGGTTTGCATGTAAACTTATGAAAACATGTAGTTAGTTACTTTGTAAGTTCAAACCTACCTTAAAAATGTGTATGTTTATGACAATCTAAATCTCCATTGGGCTGATTCTACTCAGTTTAAATGTTTATTTACATATTTTCCGAAAGAAAAATTTCTAAATAACGATCAGACAATGACACAAATAACACCGAAAACAATAGACAGTTTTTTAAAGATATTGATTAACTCCACACAACAGCATGCTATACCAGTCAACTCCAGTGATCATGATTCAACGTGTGACTGGATTTAATGTTCTCTTTTTAAAAAGGTCGATGTCGTGTTTTGACTTGTTTTCTTGATGTGAGATGCAGGTCGGTCAGTTTTATTGCGATGGACAAGGGAATTTTTGTCTCATAAAAATGAAAATAAAGGAGGATTTTGATTAAGCTTTAATTTTGTTTAGTGTAATTTTAGGTTCTATCTATCAGCAGGTCTAATTAAACTAACTTTGGCAAACAACTTTTGCAATTTTAAAGTCGCCGCCATTCACAAACAATTCCCACAATGCATTGTTAGAAGCGGAAATTATTAACTTTTGTAGAAAAGTTAACTATCCAGTCCCGACCACAAAAGAAGGTGTACCTATAACAGGTATTATAAAATAGAGAATTAAACATATTTAAATAAAAATGATAATTATTAAAAGAATAAAATTAAAAACATTAAAGACAAAAAATTCGAAGCTAAACAAGTAAGTAAGTAAGTAAGTAAGTAAGTAAGTAAGTAAGTAAGTAAGTAAGTAAGTAAGTAAGTAAGTAAGTAAGTAAGTAAGTAAGTAAGCAAGTAAATAAGTAGTAAATACATTTTGTTTAGAGTCGGGCATCATAATGTACAATTTAACAAGGTAAACATGAGCTCTGTAGAGCTCTTAACTGACTTATATTAATTCCGAAAAATGTTTACCATGTTTACTAGACGGAAACTTTTATTAGAGACTCATATGACTAATAATAAGTAATACAATTTATGAAACAAAGCGATGCTACTTCAGTCCTATGAATGCTCGAGTACTAACGAATGCTCCACTGTCTTTCAAGTCGGACGAGTCTTCGCCATTGTGTTAAAATCAACGCTAAAAATGCTTTCAATACTCATAAATCAATGAAGACAGACACCATGTGCAGAATTGCACGCATCATATTCTATGCAGTGGGACGGCATTCGGCACAATTTAGCTATACAAGTCCTTGATCAAATTAAAGCAAATTTTATTATATTAAATGGAATTATTCAATTTAGGTTCGAAGACTGTTCTATTATATATGGATGGTGTACTAGAGGTAAACATATTTCTAACAAAGAATTATATAAACATATTTCCTGATTATCTTATTATCAAAATCCTAGAGAATCTTTATGTATGTCTATAGCAACCCTCGAATCTTTTAAAACGCATGCAGGTATTTCTTCAAAAGATTTAACGTTAATTTAACGTTAATTTCCGTGATTGCAAAAAAAACAAAATCATTTTTAAAAGATTTGTGACATTATAGTACACACAGATAACATACATGTTACACTATTGTTTCAGATAGGGTGCTGGTTGATATACCTATTAAACTTGATCGTCATTTAAAACCGCTGCATTTATTCGCACCTGTCCTAATTAAGTCAAGAATCTGATGTTCAGTAGTTGTCCGGTTTGTTGATGTGGTTCATAAGTGTTTCTCGTTTCTTTGTAATTAGACGTTGGTTTTCCAGTTTGAAGGGTGTTACATTAGTCCTTTTTTGGAGCCCTTTAATTATAGCTTGCTGTTCGGCGGGAGTCAATGCTCCGTGTTGAAGACCGTACCTATAATGGTTAACTTTTACGTGAAAAATTGTGACTTGGATGGAGAGTTCTCACTGGCATTCATACCAAATATTCCTATAAATCTATGTATAAACATTATATATTTTGATATTATAATATTAGTTTTTTCTTCATCACTGTTATCAATAAAATCCATGTAAATCATATGAAATTGAGAATAAAAATGGGGAATGTGTCTAAGAGACATCAACCTGACCATGAAGCCGACAACAGACGAAGGCCACCAATGGTTCTTCAATGCAACGAGAAACATCCCGCACACGGAGATGTCCTTCAGCTGGCCCCATAACAAATATTTAACTAGTTCAGTGATAATGGACGTCATACAAAACTCCGAGTTATGAACCTAAAATTAAAAATCATGCAAAACTAACAAAGGCCTGAGGCTCATGCAGAGTTTTGAGAGGGGAAAAAAGTAACAAGATGAGCAACTTGACAAAAGTATTAAGGCAGAATGAAAATCTATGGAAAAAAAGCCGGTCAGGGTAAACTGAGGAAAAAAGTGAATGTTATGTTAACTAGAACATGTAGAAGAAAAACTAAGTACATTTCTATAAAATACAGATACACAGGTACAAAATTTTAACGAAATTTCCTTCTAGATACTAGCTTTTGATCATAAGCAAACTTCTGTCCAAGTTTGGTACAAATCCAAAATAGTATAAAAGTTAACGTTATTAAAATTTTAAAAACTTTAATCACAGGGTGAATGTGTTGTTCCTGGCAGAAAATATAGGTCCATTTAAAAGTAAAATACGGAAAAAATAGACTTTTATTTTTACAAAATTTACTTCTGAATACTATATTATGATCATAAACAAGCTTCTGTTCAAGTTTGGTACAAACCCAGAGCTCTAGGATAGTTGAAAGTTATTAAAATTTTTAAAACTGTAACCACAGAGTGAATGCAATGTTTACTGGCAGAAAAACTAAGTTAATTTATAAGTAAAATAGCGGATTTTTTTTTTATTTTTACAAAAATTACTTCTGAATACTATCTTATGATCATTAACAAGCTTCTGTCCAAGTTTGTTATAAATCCAGGGGTAGTTAATAAAGTTATTAAAATTTCAAAAACTTTAACCACAGAGTGAATATTTGTGGACGCCGCCGACGATAACGCCGACAATATTTTTCATCATAGTCTCCCTCCCCATAAAAATTACAGCCTTATATCAAAAGAACATGTATACAGCATGAGCTGCATGATTGCCAATGCGACATCTTTCCACCAGAGTTCGATTGATGTATATGTTGGCAACTGTAGATCACATAACAGCCTCGAACAATAAGCAAAACATATACCTTCTCAGTTGAATTGAGGCACGTTCATAGGTGGACCCAGAGGGATAATGAGGGCTGGCTCCCCCAATTTTTTTGAAACATAGGTTGATTATATAGTCAATTACTGAAGCATGTCTTAAATGGGACCCTTCATTTGGGCTGTCGGGGTTCATAAAAGCCGTTTTGGATTCACCAATAATGTAAACTATATTATAACTATAACATTGCACAAGGTCGTCTTTTTCTCTGAATGTTCATGACGTCTTTACACTAAATCTGATGAATGTTGGATGTATACCAACTATTTTAACACATGATTTTTGTCAAACCTGTGACTTTTGTGCACATAGGGATAGTGATCCGGCAGCGGCGTTATCAAACTTCTTAACAGCTATATTTTAGAAGGTGGACGATCTGGATGCTTCATACTTTGTATATAGATGCCCTATGTTACGAAGTTTCCGTCAGTCACATGTCCATTGTCCTTGACCTCATTTTCATGGTTCAGTGACTACTTGAAAACAATAGGGTAATTATATTTGTTATGTGTTTACTTTGCAAGGTCCTCATGCCTGTCACTGGACCTCGAATATTTCATGGATTAGTGAACAAGGTTAAGTTTCGGTGGTCAAGTCCATATCTCAGATAATATAAGCAATAGGTCTAGTTTAGTTGGTGTATGGAAGGACTGTAAGGGTACATGTATATGTCCAACTTCCAGGTGTCATCTGACCTTAACCTAATTTTCATGGTTCAGTGGTCAAAGCTAAGTTTTTGTGTTTTGGTCTAATTTTTCTTATACTATATACAATAGGTCTACTATATTTGGTGTACAGATTGGTTGTTAGGTGAACATGTCTGTCTGGCAGGTATTATATAACCTTGATCTCATTTTCATGGTTTAGTGGTCAAAGTGAAGTTTTTGAGTTTTGGTCTTTTTTTCTAATACTATATTTTTTATGTATATGCATTTGGTAAACTATATTTGGTGTATTGAAATATTTTTGATGTACATGTCATCCTCACAGGTTTTATTTGACTGTGACCTCATTGTCACATTGTACAGTGTTTAGTTTTTGTGTTTTCTTAAACTATAAGCAATAAGGTCAACTATGTTTGTTGTTTACGATAATTGTAACCTGTATATGTCTGCCTGGTATGGTTCATCTTATGTTGACCTCATTTGCTTGGTTCATTGGTCAATGTTTAGTTTTCTTGGTCAAGTCTGTTTCTTGGAAACTGAAGGCAACAGGTCAATTATGTTTAGTGTATTGAATGATTGTAAGGTGTACATGTATTTCTTGTTTGGTTTATATGACCTTGATCTAATTTTCTTGGATCATGTTAAGTTAAGATGATGGTTGTAGTAAAGCTTTATATTTAGGACTATTAACATTATATCAATGATCATCATAAGTAGGACATTTCAGTGTGTCCACTCCACCTTTTATTAGTTGTAAGAAGAAGCTTTAAACTAGCTGTAAGTAACTGTGAGTACTCTCAGATCTGTAATTTGTGTCTTATTTTAATATTGTGATAGTTTGAATTGTTTTACATTTGTCATTTTGGGACCTTTTATAGCTGACTACTACTATGTGGTATGGGATTTCCTCATTGTTGAAGGCCATATTGATGTTAATTTATGTGTCTTTTTTTTTATCTTGATAATTTCTGTGTCTTTTGGTTTCTTGTGGAGAGTTGTCTAATTGGCATCAAACCACATCTTCTTTTTTATAGTTTAATAGAATTACCATTATTCACAGGTTTTAATTGGGCTGAAAAACAACACAAAATCGAACCTAAAGTTATATTATTATCTAGGTGACTATTTTGGCACTACACAATTCTAACAAAGATATAATATAACAAACAACATAAACTTGTGATTATTGTAACACATTTGTACATATGTCATTGAAGAAAAGTACACATAAGTTATCTCACTTTACAAAATAGAAATATAAGGGAGATAATACAGGATGGTTGTGAAATTGTCTCCCTTTTAAAAGAATTATTTCTAGTCCAAATATAAAAAGGATGACATTTTTCTAAAAATGCAGCAGTAATTATGTATAACAGAAATATTTTAATATTTCACAATACAGCTTTTTCAAGTATGATATACAATTTCAAAGAAACCAAAAATATCAGAAGCAGATGTAATGAATAATTCGCGCAAATGAATAAATGCACTTTGTTAAAATAATTTGTCAGATCTTGATTCTTAATATGTTTATCTTATAATACTTCAACTTATTCTTATGAAATCAATTAGTGTTAAAAAAGTTATGAATGAAAAAAATGTAAATTCAGAAATTATTGCAATGTTTTTATATTGCAATATGTGATAGGATTATAATTGCAATAATTAAATTTTGCATTTTGAAATGTTTATATGAGTAAAACAGGATTTTTCACAATATTGCAGAAATTAAAATCGCAATTTAGTCAAAAATTAAAAAATGCAATATAAATGCAAGCAATAATTTCTGAATTAACAGTAGTTTTATTTAGTCATTTGAATAAGTACAAAAGTATTTTGTTCTTTTTGTATCAAAAAACCTTATATTTCTTGGAAGTACTCATAATCGAATTGGAAAATAAGAAAGAACCACCAAAAGTCAATATATAGTTTTAATTTCTTTACCACATGGTGGCACCACTTTTCATTTCATGGCTAATGACACAAAGCAGTTATATTATATTTGCATACATCTACGTCACACACAAACAGAATGAAACAGTAGCCATGCCTTAATTTCAATTTATGTTGTTTTTATTTATATTTGAAATGGGTTTTAGATTTTAGACTTTTTAGATTTATAAAAATAAGCACTTTACAATTTCAATTTCCAAATAAAAAAAAATGTATTTGTTAAAGATGCACCTCGTGATGTTTGTCAAGGTGATGATTAGGTTAATCAACAAATTTATGCAAAATCCCCCCCCTAACCCACCCCCAAAAAATAAAAAAAAATAAGGATAATTTTGATTCAAAAATATCATATGAATTGTTTAGCAAGGATGAAGGTTTTTGACATGTTTAGAAATTTATCATAAAAATCTTATCCCCCCCCCCCCAAAAAAAAAGTTCAACTGTTCCTTTTTTGCTGTCAAATGTATCAAATCCAACAAAAGTTTCATAAAATTCTTATTGAATTTACTATCTAAATCGAAGCAAAAAAATAGTTCAAAATTTGATATAAAAAGTACAAAAAGTATAGCATGCATAAATTAAAACCCAAAACATGTCTGTTCCCAAAACAATATCTTCAAAAAACATAAATGAAAATTTTATTAAGGCTTGACTTCTGTTTCATCATCTCTTGGAAAACTTAGAATTTATCTCTTGCAAAGTGTGTTATGCCTATACAAATAATAATGATCAAGGAGTTCAACTATAGTATACCATAGTTTAGACAATAAAGTTCTATTTAACTTATACTTGTACACCATGAGCATTTCAGTCTATATAACAATTTAAATCTTTATAATATATGTTTTTTTAGTATGGAAAGTTAAAATTATCCAAATGATGGTTTTTTGTTTGCTCTGGTAATATTTTCATTAAATAAATTTGAAATAATAGCTGTTTGAAAATAATTCCATCCATGAAAACTTTTGTTGCAGTAATTTAGTAATTTAATACTTTCCTTACTTTTTTAGGGGATAAGGTCAAGAGGCACGATTTTCAGCCTTTAATAAAAGTTAGACTGTTCTGAGAATTATAGAATTCTTGACAAAATATTCACTTTTTTCAATGACCCCAATACAATCTCTCATCTCTTTATACTCAATTTAAAAATTGACATGGTATTATGGTGTACTTAATTATAACATCAAATTCCCCCTTTTTTTCAATTTTTTTATTCAATATAAAAATTGACAAGGTATTATGGTGTACTTAATATTAACATCAAATTCCCCCTTTTTTATTGGAGACCAATATCTGCAAGAATTGTTGGACATTTTTATTATTTTCTTTTTTATAACATCAAAAGTCTACCCTGAAAGTTTTTTGAACTCCTGACCAATGAAATCATTATAGTCCAAGTTTATAGCCCTATGTGACACATGGTGCTTACAGGAGTTGTAAGTTGTTAAATCATTATATAGTCTAAGTTTCACAGCAGTAAACTAATTGGTTTGTAAATGAAAAAAAATTCTACTTTCCTTTTTAGACCATCAAAAGTCTATCCTGCTTGATATTTGAACTCCGGACCAATTAAATAATTTTTTAGTCTTAAAAAAAGTTTCACAGCAGTAACAGTGTTAAATTCTAATTTTTCCTTTACAAACATAAGAAATGTGTAATGGTCACCCTTATATAACTACATATATAATTTGTCTACCACTGTATAACATACAATTAATCAGGGTCAAGTCTGCATTTTACAAAAGTCACATGGTTAACAACCAGTAGAAACATCTAGCTGATTAGGGATTTACATCTGCTTGTAAGTCACATGACCAAAGTGAAATGCAGCTTAGGTCATTAACAAAAAATACTGGTAAACATGACATAACATAATTAAACAAAAAAATATTTTCATCAAATCAGTAACAGATATATGTGGTGTAATGTTCATTATAATTATTTACAAAGAGTTTATGAGATTTTATGAGAAGAAATGTACAAAATGTATTAAAACACTAGATAAGGGTCGTCAGAAAAATAATTTCCTAAAAGCAGAAACGATATAAATGTGTTAGCTAATGATTAAAAAAATATATTTATAGAAAGCACTAATACATTAAATACAATAAAATATCACAAAATTGTTGACTTTTTTTATTTTTTGCGTAATCAGAAACAATCTTGCAATTTGAAGATTGTTATCATCTGTTTATAAAGATGGGCTTTAATAACTTTCGCTAATTTTTTGAACTGTGAAAATAGTCTTATTTGCAATTGGAGGCGATCCACTTATATGCTGATACCCGGAATTGATATTAACACTTGGAGAGAACATTTTAATGGGTGTTTAAATTCACAGCCCCCTTTTTAACTAGATAATTGTTGCCTCTGTTTAAGAAAATTAAGATAGCTAGATATGAATTGATTTATTGGTAATAATAATATAAAAAACCAACAAATAACATTTCAACAACAATATGTAAATATTTAAAAAATTAGAAAAAATATTAGGATCAAATCTGATTTTGAAAATGTTTTAGAAAGGTGTATGCTTTGTGTACCTGTGTAAAATGTTAACAATTCCAAATGAAAAAAAATCAAAAAAAAAATTCTGAGTGTCCTACTTTTTTGAAAATTTTGAATTTTTCTTTTAAATCAAAGGGAGGTAATTCATTACAATGTTCTTATATTCAAAATACTAAATTATTAAATTTTCAGATGCTTGTTGAATAAGTGGTAATTTGTGACATTGAACTAGAAATTGTAATTTTTTAACAATTTGCCATACAGAATAACTAACAGACATAGATAAAATAAAACAGATTAACAAAAATAAACATTTCTTTTATGATAGCTACAGTCAGCTTCACATTGTCAGTTCACAAATATTCTATTTTACAAAATTAACAAAATTGGCATTTAAATACAAGGCCATTTAAAAAAGTAAAGACAAACTGTATTTTCCTTCAAGATTTTAACATAAGATTTTTTTTATCAAACACTTCTATGTTACCTCATATCAAGGTTTAATACTGTATCATTGAAAAAATAAATCTTGTGTTTAAAATTGCCAACCAAAGTTATTAATCTGAATTGAGGACCATCAGAACTAATTTTATGCTTAACCATGTTTATAATCCAGTGTTTATTATTGGCATATGTGGTACATAACACTACAGGGAGATAACTCTGAAATTATTAAGCTTCTCAATGAACAAAATTAGTGTTTATCAAACTGCTATATATCAATTGAATTTTTTCTGATAGTGTGTGGTTAAAGTTTTTTGAAATTTAAAATTTTTGTAAACAGGTTAACTAAATATTTTATCAAAATTTGATAAAAAATTAATCAAGCTAAACTTATATTATTCAAGGTGTTTTGGAAACACCTCAATTTGACACATGAACTATGTTTAATTGGACCATACTAATGTCCTTTATCATACAGTTTAAGTTATTATCATTGTTCTATAGAAACAGATCTTGATGATTTTATCAGATAATAAATTTCAACGGTATTTTAATATTCAGTGTAACAGACAACAAAATGATGAAATATAATGAAAGCAATCGTACTCTGCATAAATAACAATATTAAGCAAAAAAAAAACTTGTCGGTCAAATATATTTACAGCTTTAGTCAATCATACTAAATTGATTATGAACCCTTAAAACTAAAATAAAATAGTTACTTATATTGAAAATATTCTACGGATTCATGATTAGAATAAAATATATTATACAAGTTTTATTATTATTAATAATAAATATGATTGATAAATGACAAAAATATTTTTTATTATTGGTTTTGTTTTTATCATGATGAAAGATTGAGTATGTTATTTATACACTACTTGTATGAGTTTACTTTATGAAATACTTTAAAGACGTGATAAATTCATCGTGATTTTGAAATTTATAACAAAAATACATTACAAGGTCATTCTACTACATGTATATTTCATCAAAAATAAATGCAAAATGTTTTCACGATAATACATGAAATTCATTAGTGATAAACGCTGTACAAATTATACAATTCACGACAATAACAACAACAATCTAAGAACTTTTCTATACAAAATTACAAATTCATCAAAATACACTAATTCTAAGTATTGCCAATTTATAACTGCATGCACAGATGCAGTTCTGTAAGGAAAAACTATTCATAAATTGAAACACAATCGGTTTCAAATAATTTGATGTCATAGAGTGCAAGTTTCAGGTCGTTTTTTGAATAGATATTATATTTTATATTAAATACTCTTGGTTATTGGGACATGTTTCCATGACTACTGTGGTTAGTAAACTAATGTTTAAATAAGAAAAAGACATTTGAATTATAATTATGCTTTTTAAAAACCAGCTCATCTTTTTCAACCTATATTCAGCAGAAAAATAAAAACTGCATGTATGGCACTTTCTGAAACAGCCCTATTCAAAACTTGGTAGACATAATTTGCAAAGTTCAAGAAAAATGTAACAATAAAATAATATGAGCCATTTCCTATTTCCTATCCTTGTATTCAATGTATGTAAGGTTTGGGGGAAGTCTTAACACAACTTTTGTAATATTCATTATGCAAGAAAAAACTGTAAGTTTAACAAAAATAACCTGTTCATTTATGGCAAATCAAAACCAAAATGCTATTATAGCATTTTTCATGTTTTGTCTAAAAACTTATTTTAAGAAAAGCAAGACATTTATATACTGTGGATTTATCATTATTCGTTGGATACCAATAATCGTGGAATTCATGAGTACACATGAACATTGAAGTTAAATGTTCAACAAATGACATATTTTATATAGGCTTGTACACAGACTTTTGCATAACCACGAAATTAAATTTCACAAACATGCAAGTTTTTCTTAATCCACAAAAATTGGTACCCACGAAAATTAAGGAATCCACAGCATTGCAAATATTCATAAACTTCATAATTAACATAAACTTGTGTTTAAACAAACCTACAAATGTATCATTTCAAAATAATGTACACAGTTATAACAGTCATGGCAGATAGTGGCTAAAATACATGAAATATGTCGATCACCAAAGGCTTGTTAACATGTATCTCACTTATAACAGGTAATATTTATTCAAATTGTTTTGAAAGTGTTAAAACATAAAACAGTGATATGTTTTTTTTTGTAATCAAAATTAAAAGTTCATATTGAATTCAAGTTGATCAAAATTTATAAAAAAGATACTAGGGACTTTTTTTCAAATTGTTAATTTCAACTACTAGTACTAAATAGTTTTTGTATAAATGTAGTTTCTGCTTAAAAATGTATTAGGTCCCACAAGGGGTCAACTCTTTCTGTATTAATGGTAACATTTTTGGGAACCATTATATAAGATAAAAACTTAATTAAAGCACTGACCATTCTGAGGCAGCATGGGGATTTAAAAAACAATAAATTCTTTGGTTCTAAATTTTGAAAAAGAAAGAAAAAGTTAAAGAAGGTATAAGATTTTTAAGTGTTAATCATTATTGAAAATTATGATGAAAAAAATAACATTGTGTTTCAAAACATATTCTTGATGATATTAAAAACAATAATTTGCTTATGAAAATTTTTGAAAAATTGTTTAATTTTGTCACAATTATAAAACCCATTTGTCTCCCCTCCCTCCCCCTTGAAAATAAAATTAGATAAATGGTTGATGCATAACTTTACTTCCATCATTGCTCATATTATACCTTTTGAAAATATTCATATTGAAAAATATTAGAGTGATGCACTAACTTTAAACATTAACAAATTTTCATATGTACCACATTGTTTGTACTGTCATGACAATAGACAGAGCCGTCTTAACTATATAATACAAAAAAAAAACTATACAATTTTTCATGTTTTAAGCTTGTGACACTTCTGTCATTTCAACATCATTAGATATGACTGTTTCCTGTCCTGATTTATCTGGTTCCCTGTCCAGCTCCATTGACTGATGAGATTCTCCAACTGTGGACTTGGAACCAGTATTTGAATTGTCTATAGTGTCTGCATTATTGTGCAAATGTTCATTCCTTGAACGACTATTCTTCAGTTGCTTGGACACATGTTCTTCATGCTCTGCGGACACATGTTCATCTCTAGTTGAATTCTGAACAGCATGTTCAACATTGGCTGAATTTTGCATCTGTTCTTGCAAAGCTCGTTCAGCATTCGCTGAAGCTTGTAACTGTTCTTGGACTGCACGTTCTGCTTGCAGTTGTTCCTGAACTTGACGTTCTGCATTAGCAGTAGCTTGAATCTGCTCCTGCATTGCTCTTTCAGCGTTAGCAACTGCTTGTAAATGCTCCTGCATCTGACGTTCCATGGTAGCAGCTGCTTGCATTTGTTCTTGCAACTGCTGTAATGCAATGGCGCTATCGACACTTATTGATCTAGATGCTAAAGCTGCTGCAACATTTGTATCAAGCCCCGGTGATTTTGCAGGTTGTGCAACTCCAACAGAACTATCAACACTTAATGACCTCATCTGAACTAATCCGGCTGAAGACACATGCTGCATGTCGACTCCAGGAGGCATGATTTGTGACAATGCAAGAGGATTATCCAATCCCTGCGCTTGTGCCATCTGAGCTCGTGCCAGCATCATTTGATATTGAATATTATTTAGAAATTGTTCATGACTGGCTGTTTGTCTCAATTCTGCTGATGCTTGTGGCTCTTCCACATGTTTCTTAAGGTGATTTTGTAGTGTGCCAGACTGTGAAAAGACTTTACGACAAATATGACATTTAAAAGGTCGCTCACCTGTATGGACACGCTGGTGAGATTCTAGGTGTTGTTTTTCGGTAAATCTTTTGCCGCACTCATTACATTTATGGGGTTTTATACCCATATGAATCATCAAATGTCTTTTAAGTGAGAAAGGCACGGTAAAATTCTTGCCACATATTTCACATGTTCTATTGTTTCCTCCTGTGTGCATGATCCCAAGATGTTTAATTAAAGCTTCATGATCCATAAACAAAATGTTACATATTGTACAACGGCATTCTATTATCTCCTCTTTGCCACCTGAAGATTCAGATTCACTTTCATCTAATGAAGTATTAAGTCCATTTCTGGGAGGAGCCACCACTGGCTCACTTTTGATTGACGATTGACTGGTTGAAGCAGGGGGCATAACAATATCAGTTTCATTTTCAGATTCTTGATGTTCGTGATCATGATCGCTTCCATGTCCATCTTCATGGTCTTTGATTTCTTGTAAAATGTCGTCTTTCATAGAATCAGAGTGTACAATGACGTAATCTCTACCTTTCAGTCCCTTTTCAACTTTATGAACGAAGAGGAGATGACGTTGAACAGCGCTATAACGTTGAAAATGTTTCCCGCAACACTGGCAGATGTATGGCTTTTCTCCAGTGTGCACACGTTTATGTGTAATAAGATGTGTTTTAATACTAAATGTTTTACCACATTCATCACAGCTGAAGGGTTTATGACCATAATGGTTCTGAATATGATTACGCAGTGTATACAGTGTGCTTAGAGTCTTTCCACAAACATGACAAGTAAACGGAGATTCTCCTGCTTTAGCCATCTGTAAAAACATGTTCCCTTCTCCCTGAGAGGAAGCTGATGTCGGTTCTTGATTCTCCCCCTCCTCATCCTCATCATCTCCATTTTCATGATTTTGCTGTGCCTGTGCTTGTGCAGCATGTGCCTGTGTTTGTGCAGCATGTGCCTGTGCTTGTGCAGAGTGTGCCTGTATTTGTTGAGAATGTGCCTGTGCTATTGCAACAGCCTGAGCCTGGGCTTGAGCTTGTGCTTCAGCCTGTGCAACTGCTTCATTCTGTGCTTGTTGTACTTGTGCTTTGGTTTGCTGCTGCCCATGTGTATGTCGAAGCAATTGTTCTTGTAGTTTCTGTTCAAATTCAGCATCTGCAGATCTTGCTGTTTCAAGTCTGATTGGTGAAGACACGCTTGTTGTTGGATTAGGAATGACAATTGGTTGACCAGAATCCACAGTCTTACTTAAATCTATAGTTTGTGTAGAAGTAGGAGGAGCTCCCTCAGAATTGATTGACAGAGATCTTTCCCGTTCTCTACTATGAAACGTTAGATCAAGGGCATCTCTATTCTCATCGGGATTGGCTACAGCTGGAGGTACAAAAACATTGTGTAGATTAGGATCCCAGTAAGCTTTTTGTTCTGAAGTTGGACCATATTCCATACTCTTTGTTCTAGGTCGAAGCATTTCTATACTTTGTGCAGCAAGATTTTGGTTAAATCTGAGTAAATCTGCTTCATTAAAGCTCAATCTTCTCCTTAATTCCATAATATTTGCCTCCGTCAAACTTAACTTAGCATCAGGGGATGATTCCATTTCAGCCGAAGTATTCAAACTTTCATTCATTTCTCCCTCCTCAGTTGAAGATCTTTTGCCGCCATCTGCTCTTTGGTGAACTCTTTGGTGAATTTGCAAGCTGCTCCTCTGGGCAAATTTTTTTGGACAGAATTTACACCGATAAGGCTTATCTCCAGTATGTGTTCTCATATGACAGGTAAGGTGTTGCTTCTCAATGAAACTCTTTCCGCATACGGAGCAAACATGAGGTCGTTCACCTGTGTGTATCATTTTATGGCGACGGAGAACGAAAGGTGTTGAAAAACTCTTCTGACAAACATCACAAGTGTGTTTATTATGAGTTTTAATGTGCGCTCTCATCTCTTCGTAGGATGGGACAGAAACCTGACAGACGGAACATTTAATATCTCCCATTTCAACAGAACCATCATCTTCCCCGGCATCACTTTTCTTGTGTGCTAATTTTTGAAGAAGGTTTTTGGTTAAACTCGTAAATGATTCCAATATTTGGTTATTTGACATTGATTTGGAATCTTTTTGATTTTCTGCTATTGTGTTTGGAGGTAGTCCTTGGTGAAACTGTTGAACTGCTAATGCATTGGCTTGGGCCTGTGCTTGCATTGCAGCATTCCATTCTTCTACAAGTTGCTTTTCCTTCTTAGCTTGTTCTTCTAGGGCTGCAACATCATTAGTATGTGGCGGTGCTCCTTCCTGACCAGGATAGATATAATTTGGATTAGCTAAAACTGCCTGTGATGTTAATAAATTCAATGAATACTCTGGGTGCGTTACATCTAAGCTTGGAGGAACTCGTGGAGGAATTTGAGGTATATTCAATGGACTATGTATATGTGTCTCTGTTTTTTCAGGTGCAGGTTCTGGTTGTTTGGTTGTGGTTTCAGAGCTAGGCGATTCTGTGTTGTTTTCTCCGTGATACATATACTGATACTGTGATTGCTGGTGTTGATGATGTTGCTGGTCGATTGATTCTCTTTCTGTGATAGTACTCAAATCGATTTCTTTCTCATTCTTTTCATGCTCTTTTTTGATAGCCCATGGCAGCGTTTCTAACGAGTTCACAGATATATGTTCTGGTCTTGGTTGCGGTACTGGTATTGCTGATTTTTGTTCATCGGATGCTTCACTGGTTTTCGGCCATGCACCTTCTTTGGTACCACCACCTTGTCCATAAATCTGCATTGGATTTTGTGGTCGTTGGAAGAGCAACTGATTATAACGTTCCAGCAGTTCAGGTGTAATTCCTTCCTGTGCCAGTAACTGTTGCGGAAGAATACTTTCCAATGAGGTGTTTGGAGATAACATAACATTTGGTGGATACGATAACTGTTGCTGTTGCATTGATGGAAAGCCTGACTTTTGAGAATCTTCAACAATAACTGGTGAATCAGCAGTTTCGGTGCTCTTTGTAGAGTGATTTGACTTAGCATCACTCTGATCGCCACCTCTTGGTGATGTTCCGGGTTTCTCATACTCGCCATTTGCTTCATGTTTCTTCTTGTGACGATAAAGTGTTCCATATTGAGTAAATGGTTTGCCACATACGTGACATTTGTACGGCTTTTCTCCAGTGTGTATACGGATATGAACAAGCAGATTATTGCGGGAATTGAGAACTTTTTGACAAACTGGACAAGCAAAACTATTACTATCTATATGTGTCTGTATATGGTTATTCAACAAATTGTAACTCGGAAAAGTTATTTTGCAAATACAGCAAATTATTGTTTCGTCTTCTGATTCTACGACTTTTGGTGACAATTCATCATTTTTATTCATTTCTTCCTGACTGAGATCAATTAATGAAACATTCTCTGGCTCATTTTGAGGTTCAACTGTATTTTCAGCAGATTGTACTGTGACCTCTTGCACATACTCTGGTTGCCTGTACTGGCCATCATCCTGAACTGTCTGCTCCTCAGCCATTGTGTAAACTGGTAACTTGTCATTATGAACTAGCTCGGTTTGGTCCTCTTTTGAAGAAGGAGTTAAATTAAATGAATTATACAACGAAAACTGGTCCTCTGTGGAAAGAATCTGACTTTGTTTTAAATGGTTAAATTGTGCCTTCAGCACTGTGTTTTCACGTATCAATATCTCTAAGTAGTTTTTTAATGACACACCGAATTGATAAAGCTCCTTTTTAGTATGAGTTTCAATGTGATCGTTCAACAATTGTAAGTCTTGGAAAAAGTTGCTACAAATTTGACACTGCAGCGATTCCATTTTGGGTTTTTGCGAAATCTTTCAATTATACTCCAATGAAATTTAAATGTTCTAATCCATTTTGTTTTACACTATTGATCAGCTACATGATTCTATATGGTTGGTTTACATTGTTGGATTTTGATATGGATCCACCATTAGAGAAAATCTTTAAATTTCCTGAAGAATCCTGAAAAATAAAATAAAAACATGAGATTTTGCAACATGATAGACGACATTATAAATCAATAGTCAGGAATGCAAATATTTGAAATTTTGTATACTTGAAGATGTACTTTTTCTAAAGTAACAGAGTCATAATAAAATTCCTTTTCTATTTTTATGAATCTTCCCATATACTTCTCTATAATTTTGTTTTCACTTTTATTAATAACAATCCCAGAAATTCTCAAGTAATAACATGTCTAAGGGATTTTTCTAATTTTAATTTGAGTTCACAACTTTTGTATTTGAAACTAATTACTGAACACAGATTTCAGAATCTTCAGGTACATGTACATGTATATATTTAGCAGTTACAAAAATATAAGAATTGTTCTGTTGATGCTTCATTGTACATCAGTGTTCCAGCTTGAATCTCACATGACATAATTTTATCAAAAGAAAAGACAACTACATGTGTTTAAGGGCATACAAAACAGTTAAGGGGAGATAATGAAAATGGAAAAGACGTTACTAGGTTGTAAAACTTGTGTCTAATCCATTTGTCATTTTGAATAATAAAATATGTTTAAACTGAATGAAATTGATGAACATAACATGTCATTTTTCTTGATGTCTTTCTGTGAAACTGTGACTGATTTGGAAAATATGCATTTTTCGACTCATTTCCTCATCAGCTTTAAAACAAGTGCAACATGTGCAATGACCCTTATTTTTTGAAAAAAGACAATTGCCTTGATTATGTTTGAAGATTATATGTACATGTACCAAATTGTATGAGCAAATCACTGATGGAATTTTTATAAATAAGATAAAAAATACCACAAAATATGCTGAAATTTATATGCAAAGTTGATAAAATGAGTTATTTCCCTTTAAGAAGTATTGCATAAACTTAAGGCTTATACATGTACATGTAAGGTATTCCAAATGTTTTTTTTATAAAAATCCTTTTATAAATCTTTTGAACATGTTGAAACAAAAATGTAAGATATGTCCAATGAATAGTAATATTGTATGCCCTTAAGGATTCTAAACTAGAGGCTCTAAAGAGCCTGTGTCGCTCACCTTGGTCTATGAGAATATTAAACAAAGGAAGCAGATTGAAAATTGACTACAAAGGTCAATAACTCCTACAGGAGTCAATTGACCATTTCGTTCATGTTGACTTATTTGTAGATCTTACTTTGCTGAACATTATTGCTGTTTACAGTTTACCTATATCTATAATAATATTCAATATAATAACCAAAAACAGCAAAATTTCCTTAAAATTACCAATTCAGGGGCTGCAACCCAAAAAACAGGTTGTCCAATTCATCTGAAAATTTCAGGGCAGATAGATCTTGACCTGATTAACAATTTTACTTCATGTCAGATTTTCTCTAAATTATTTGGTTTTTGAGTTATAAACCAAAAACTGCATTTTACCCCTATGTTCTATTTTTAGCCGTGGCGGCCATCTTGGTTTGATGGCCAGGTCACGCCACACATTTTTTAAACAAGAAACCCCAAAGATGATTGTGGCCAAGTTTGGATCAATTTGGCACAGCAGTTTCAGAGAAGAAGATTTTAGTAAAAAATATATAAAATTTACGAAAAAATGGTTAAAAATTGACTTTAAATGGCAATAACTCCTAAAGAGGTCAACTGACCATTTTGGTCATGTTGACTTATTTGTAAATCTGACCTTGCTGAACATTATTGCTGTTTACAGTTTACCTATATCTATAATAATATTCAATATAATAACCAAAAACAGCAAAATTTCCTTCAAATTACCAATTCAGGGGCCGCAACCCCAAAACAGGTTGTCCAATTCATCTGAAAATTTCAGGGCAGATAGATCTTCACCTGATTAACAATTTTACCCAATGTCAGATTTGCTCTAAATGCTTTGGTTTTTGAGTTATAAGCCAAAAACTGCATTTTACCCCTTTGTTCTATTTATAGCCATGGCGGTCATCTTGGTTAGTTGGCGGGGTCACCGGACACAATTTTTAAACTAGATACCCCAATGATGATTGTGGCCAAGTTTCAAATAATTTGGCCCAGCAGTTTCAGAGGAGAAGATTTTTCTAAAAGATTACTAAGATTTACAAAAAATGGTTAAAAATTGACTATAAAGGGCAATAACTCCTAAAGTGGTCAACTGATCATTTTGGTCATGTTGACTTACTTGTAGATCTTACTTTGCTGAACATTATTGCCTTTTACAGTTTATCTCTATCTGAAATAATATTCAAGATAATAACCAAAAACAACAAAATTTCCTTAAAATTACCAATTCAGGGGCAGCAACCTAACAACAGAATGTCAGATTCATCTGAAAATTTCAGGGCAGATAGATCTTCACCTGATTAACAATATTACCCCATGTCAGATTTGCCCTAAATGCTTTGGTTTTTGAGTTATAAGCCAAAAACTGCATTTTACCCCTATGTTCTATTTATAGCCATGGCGGCCATCTTGGTTAGTTGGCGGGGTCACCGGACACAATTTTTAAACTAGATACCCCAATGATGATTGTGGCCAAGTTTGGTTAAATTTGGCCCAGTAGTTTCAGAGGAGAAGATTTTTGTAAAAGTTAACGACGGACGACGACGCCGGACGCCGGACGCAAAGTGATGAGAAAAGCTCACTTGGCCCTTCGGGCCAGGTGAGCTAAAAAGCAATGAAGTCTATGCAGTCACGGGTTATGTTCTTCTCATATATGTTATGATGGTATGATACTAAACCCCAAATGGGAAGGATTGTGCCTGATATTCATATAATGAGATCATAATCTTTCAATCAGTATAATTGAAGTCCGGAGCTGGCATGTCAGTAAACTGCTAGTAGTCTGTTGTTATTTATGTATTATTGTCATTTTGTTTATTTTCTTTGGTTACATCTTCTGACATCCGACTCTTGACTTCTCTTGAATTGAATTTTAAATGTGCATATTGTTATGCGTTTACTTTTCTACATTGGCTTGAGGTATAGGGAAGGGTTGAGATCTCATTTTTGTGCCTGTTCCAAGTCAGGAGCCTCTGGCCTTTGTTAGTCTTGTATTATTTTAATTTTAGTTTCTTGTGTACAATTTGGAAATTAGTATGGCATGTATGGCGTTCATTATCACTGAACTAATATAGATATGTTTAGGGGCCAGCTGAAGGACGCCTCTGGGTGTGGGAATATCTCGCTACATTGAAGACCTGTTGGTGACCTTCTGCTGTTGTTTTTTCTATGGTCGGGTTGTTGTCTCTTTGACACATTTCCCATTTCCATTCTCAATTTTATTCTAATAATGGAAGGGGATGATTGCATTTAAACCAATTTTTACAAAATCCATATGTTCATTTGTGCCACTACTGACTAGGTTATATTTTAATTTGCGCCAAAAAATAAAACCTACATTGCGCCATTTTCATGATTTTATAGGTAATATATAAATGTAACAGAGCATATCATATTAATTGCAACATATGAAATAAGATTTACTAGGAAATTTAGTAAATTTATACTTATTTCTTTTATAAAACTGAGTCACTTAGGGTTTACATGTTGTCAATTCCGAGTCAAACGTTTTCTCAATAGGACTGTTTTATATTTTTCATGTCAGGTTGATTAAAACCAACTATACAGGATGACAGTGTTTTCTCAATTTTGCAGACTCATTGCCTTTAAATGCTTTCATCTACTTCATTGGAACTTTGTTTGATAGTTGTTGCATAGGCAATTTAACCAAATAGCTTTCTTTATATATCTATAGAGAAAATAAGTCGTGTCATGTTTTTGACCACATGTATACAGTGTAAGTTATCTACATGATGTGTACACCAGTACTTCAGAGTTGCAGCTTAGAAATCTTGTGTCGGCACAAACTTTCAGGTTTACTCCCGCTGCAGGTTTGGGGTTTTCACAATCTAGTTAACATGTTATTATGAAAAGTCTCTTATTAGGAACGTATCAGTGTATAGTGGTTTCATTATGGTTAAGATGACTGATTTTGGAGGAATGTGTTTTTTTTATTGCAATCAAAAACTGCATTTTGTAGGGTTTCTTTAAAGTCTCTCAAAATATTTTATACATCATGACCATTTTATACTTGTATTATTGTGACAAATAAAATGTTTTATTTTGATGCAAATGAAATATGGTGTGGAGCAAATGAAATATTATTTTGACACAAATGAAATTCTAATTGATGAAAAAGCAAAGCACTGCCACTGTTTAAATATACCTCAAAGATATTGAATTTGGCAAGTTAAGCATGATAAGTGGAAAGTACAAAATGTATGAAATCAAAATTTGGTTGGTGGATCCATTTACAAAAAATGATTTATACCCACAACATAAAACAACATTTTTTTTTACAATAAACTAAAAGAGACAATATAAAAATGAAGATATGGTATGATTGCCAATGAGACAACTATCCACAAAAGACCAAAATGACACAAACATTAACAATTATAGGTCATCGTACGGCCTTGAAATTTTACTAGTCTGGGGCATCGGACTAGTGGCTAAGGCCAAAATAAAAATATGGTTTGTTTCCCCTCGCCCGACCGACTCAGAGAAATCCCGCCGACTCAAAAGTTTTTATTCCGTTTTTTTGCAACATTTTTTTTTATTTCCGGAAATTTTTCGGGGTTGTTTCCGGTGCCGATGCTCATTTATGGTGACCGGAAGTTTCTAATTTTTCATCGGATTCTATTAAAAGTCAAGAAACGATACGAATATTTAGGTGGTCTGCTATGAAATGTCGTCTACACGAGGGGACAAAAGAGTTAAGGGTGGCGGAACGTTTACCTTGTGTTCTTCAGTAATTGTAAAATGTGGTAATGAAATAAAAAACTTGTGCAAAAATCACCTGTACGAGTATGAGGATCAAGAAACATGGAACGACGTGCTGCATGACGTTTTGGAAGGAGAAAACTTCCTGTTTCACAAAACTGACACTATTACTCCATGTGTTTCCGATAAATTAACGGGAACGGCAACTTTTAAGCCAGATATGGAAGAACCCATCAGAATCGTAAAGGAATTTGACAGAACATTGAAATATGTAACCTTTACTATAAACAGAGACGAAGATGTTGGTTTGTCCAACCCAGACAGTAGGAAAACCACTTCTACAACACAGTCGGCCTTCACTGTCATGATGAATTCCTGTAATTCTAAAAAGGATCCCAAACATAAGGATACAAAAGCAGCAAATTTCACAGGTAGGTAAATTGAAACATCATCATTTCTCAAAGAGGGGATTGGTTTCTTTAGGATAAGGGAAACCTTCTCCCATCTCCTCTTTTTTGTTGCATCTGACAGTCCTGGGTTAAGGGTTGGGGGTAAAAAGCTTTAAAATGGGGGGAACCCCTGCTCAAATTTTTTTTGGTTACAGCAAATTTGTTCAAAAAAACTAGTATACCATACAGATAAAACCATATATCCAGTTTTTGTTTTTTTTGCATCTTTGACAGTGAATGATAACCTGGCAGTGGTAAGAGGAAGGGCTTGTTACTGAATAGCTGCGGAACCGTAGCTCTTTAGGTCCTTGTGGTATTTTTTTATTTTTTGCAGACTCCGCTAAAAAATAAAAAAAATAACATAAGGACTTTAAGAGCTATGGTTCCGCAGCTAGTTACTGAAGGGTTATGGGTTCGACTCTGGTCACCGTCAATATTGTGTTGTTTAATACCTTGAGCAAGATATTTTACTTTGCCTGTTCCAGTCTACTTGGCTGTATAAAATGAGTATGTGGTTAATGGTAGTGATGAACATGATGTTGAATCCTGTATGCTTCTGATAAAGGAGTTACTAAAAATAGACTACATAGCTGACTATGGATCGGCTTTGCTCATTGTTGCAACCGTACAGTGACCTATAGTTAACAATCTCTGTGTCATTTGGTCTTATGTGAAAAGTTCTCTCATTAGCAATCATACTGGCACATCTTTTTTTTTTTTAAATATTTGTTTTTCAGCTAAACACAAACTGTTCAATGGGATAGTGGACATGTTTCTGGCATCTGAAGATAAGTTTCCAGTTGTTATGACAGACAATGTCATTAGTGATCAGGTGATAATGCCGTTGACCAATGCTGTGTGGTATATTAGTGGAAATATGGGGACAATTCAGGAACGATCCAAACATTTGCCTAATGTTCATGGAATTCCTGCAAGGTACTTAATATAAAATTTACAGTAAAAACACCCAGGTTCATACTTATTTCTGAATACATTGATGAATATTGAATTGTAAGAATGTGTAATTGAAGGTTCACAGGTCAAAATCTAGTGAAACTTAGTTGAGGTACCGTGCCGACAAATTTTGTTTTTGTGTTTATTGGAACATGTCTGGCATTGAACTAATTGAAGGGTGTATCCTTTGTCTAAACCTGGTAGAAGGGCACTCTGTGTCTATAAGTTCTAGTTGTATGCACTAGTCTACCAACAAATATTTAGGAATTTAATAAGAATCATAAGTGCATATTAAATACAGATTGTTGTTTCAATTTTGAAGTTAACCATTTTGAAGATGTGCATTTTATATGCATTTCAATTTATTTTGCAGGTTTCTTGCTTATGATGACATAAATGACTATAAGAAGAAAAAACATAAAAAACCTACTTTGAGTGCCAAAGAACTAAAATTGCATGGCCAAATTGTTTTCAAAATTTTTGCAAAACCTTTCACTAACAATTGGAATATTAAAGATGAATTGCGTTTATTTGCACTCTGCTTAGACTCATATGCAGAGTACTTAGAAACAGCCAATCAAAAGCAACAAAGCCGTCAGTTAATGATGCATCCTGTTCGTCAGGTAGATGTTGATGTGTCAGTACAACATGTTGAGAAAACTAATGCAGTGTCCAACACATATGCTAAATTGGATTTAGCCCTTTCGGAAATGTCATTTTTTGAACCCTTATATTTTGATGAAACAACTCTTGCTTCTGAGAATATGAATAGTTCACAGAGATACAAATTTTTGAACAACCTTGCTTTATCTGTAGATGTGCACATTCTCCACTATGATCCAGGTGCAGGCTTAGGTGCATTGACTTTTTTTTGGAAGGTCCAGGATAACATTTCTAGCAAGGATATGTATATGATAGATAATCAAGTCATTCACAGTCTGCGCCCAAAGTTACCCCAGTATCACACCAGAAAAATGCGCATGGAATTTTATTCCATCTATGAGCGGATTTCAGGTATTAATATACCACCGCATGTTCTAAGGTCTATCTATAGCACGTTGACTGGAGATGCTAGTGCGGATCAAAATCCAGGGATTGACCAACGAATGCGTATAGCAGTGTTGGCTTCTGATCCAGATCTTATTATAGATTTGCGCCATCTAAATAAAGGACGTCCAGCTGACACCTTTGAAGTTTTTTTTGATACCTTAGATCATGAACTTGAAGAACTGAAGGCAGCTGACGAGCGAAGACATGGAGTTGAACACATTTCAAGATTTCTGTCTGTTAGGGATCTGATCAGTCAAGTAAAAGCTAAACTACCAGAAAATGTGCCAATTCCAAGTGAATCTACAGTTCTTCTGGCTTTTGTACCCAAGAATGCCCATGCAAATGTTTCAAAGTTGTATAAAGGCCGTGTACCTATGAAAATGAAAGTGCAAACACGACAACTCAGAGCAAGCCATCAAGATGAGCATTATTGTGCCAGCTTATTTAAGATGTTGAGAGAATATGCAGTAAAGTTTAGAGAACAAACTTCTTTTGTATGCATGGATGACAAATCAAAAATTGATTTTGGGGAACCAGGGGTCCATATATCATCTGGTGTTCGTGGCAGGAAATCTATTGTGCCAGTTGAATCTGCATTATCGTGTCTAGATCATGACGTCTCCAGTAAAGGCTCCCTTACACCATCAGTTGTATTGCTTGTTGACATACCAGAGGATGTATCAGAGACATTTTATAGAGGACAAGTAGCACTCACAATGAAGGACAGTATTTTTCAACCAAGTACTCCCTTTAGACATGCTATAGAATTAAAAAATGTTCTTGATGTCAGTGAGAAAAAACCTGTTCTTTTTCTTTACACAGATGGTGGGCCAGATCACCGTACTACTTACAACAGTGTAAAAATGTCTTTAATTGTTTTGTTCAAACAATTAGAGTTGGAGTTCTTAGTTGCCTGCAGAACAGCACCAGGACATTCCTGGGCAAATCCGGCTGAACGGATCATGTCTTTGCTGAACATATGTTTTCAGAATACAGCTTTGTCTAGAGAGGAATCAACATCTGAAATTGAGCAAATTATTAAATCATGCAATGGCATGAGTGAGATTCGCCGGAAATCTGAAAAAGTTGACGGTCTGAAGGACAAGTGGATCGAATCCCTAAAACCCATGATGAATATGTTGGAAGATCGTGCCAAGCGGGTTCAACTGAAAGGAAAACCTTTCAACGTCTTTCAAGCTGCCGATGATATCGATGTCGAACAGACAGAGGCAAGAGTAACTCTGATTGACCCCACTATAAGTGTTGGAAAATACCAGCAGACACATATGACTAAGGCTAGAGGCTTTAAGGAATATATTGGTAAATATAAAGCTCTAAATTTAATATTGAAAATAATTTCTTTAGTTACTGTTAGATATAAATTATTGAAGATATTAAGGTTTATTAAATAATTTTGTCATGCATGATAGGTGCCAGGCTGGAAGTCTTGTCAGATGTGTAAACTAAAACACATGTAAAGGTTCAAAATATTAAAGCAATACTTAGTATGTAGTATGAAACTCATTTTTATCAAGTTAGTGTCGGGTACCTAAAAATGTTAGAATGTAAATGTGGTCAATAGCTCTTGATTTCCTTTTGTATTTCATTTAGTGTCAGAGTTTGTGATGTCTTTGTGCCATTGACCCATATCTGTTCTTTTTAATATAGTATAAACAAAAGGATTGTACAGTCTTTTATAAAGATATATATTTGCTTAATACAGGTTGTTGATCAAACTTGTTCTACTCTGAGTGTAAATGTATTTATGATGGTATTTTGTTTTCAGAAAAGCACTGTCAAGAACGCCATTATGTCTTCCAAATTCGAAGATGTTCCGATGCAGAATGCTGCCTGCCACCTTCCAGAGAATGGCAGTGGTTACCAGATCCTATTTTGGATTATACAGGAAAACACTATAAACCATTTGAAGCAGTATTGGGTACAGTCACTACAGAAAAAGATAGACCCTCATCCATGAATCAGACGATAGCAGCAGTTGCTCAGGAACAACAAGTTAGTAAATTTATAAAATAAGTTGTTTGTTGTTCAATGTAAATCAGGAACAGGAATGTGAGGATTTTTCTCATCCTGGAATCTTCACCTTTATCTTTGTCAGACATGTGTGTGATTTGTAATATCTTGCTTAATATCTCTTCTCTGACAGATGTAGAGGTTTAATACTAAGTTATAACTCTGACTGTGTCTGACATGTAAAATGACAAATTTCTACCACTTGATGAATATATCTCTTTAATATAAATGGAATGAAATATTTACTCTTTTGCAGGGTTGTGAAAACAGGATACTTATTGCCCAGAATGTTAGATCAACAGTAACATGCACTGAATGTGACAAACCCAGATGTGTCTATTCCAAGTTAAAGTTGACTCCCAGAGATGTAAGAGCATTAAAGCACACCATTGAAAAATATGACTACAATTGTGGAGCAATTTTAGCACCTGAAGGTATAAATATTTGTTATTCATGTTCATTAATCCGACAGCAAAATAATTTTGAAAATTGGGACACTTGAACCAAAATTATTTGATCAGTTCTAAAACACCATCAACACGGACCCAAACAGCAAACCATCCACAGATCTGCTCAGGACGAGCGAGCCATAAATGCCACTTTTAAATAGCCATCCACTTTAATGAATGTGGTAAATAATTGAATTACTATCCAGACTGAAGACACACATGAGAGAATACATTCTGATGATAAAAAGAAAAATTTAATGAATATATAAAATATTTTAATCAAATTCAACATTGCCTGGCAGGACCATACACCTTTTTAAAGAACTTTAATATCTGACAGAGGTCAACTGTTTATAAAGGCCATGGTACATGTATATTTGTTTTATTTATTTATATAATGAATGTATCCTTGTACAATTTGAGCATATGCCTAGATCAGATCCTTGTTTGACATTAAATTATGATGAAACTTTGCCTAAAGGAATGACACCTAAATAATATGGAGTTGTTCATGTAGGAAAATAATTGCTCTCATATCATTGAAGGGAAATAATTCGACTTTAGACATTTCAGTTATTCAAGTCAAAGATTTGCATCTGACATTTAAGCATTGGTTCAATACTGGTACTACAGTTGTAAATATATTTTTCAAAGAAATTTTAATTAGAAAACAGAATACGTATGTCATGTATGATAAAGATTTCAAATCATTCAAATGAACACTTTAATGGTATATAGGATTATTTTAAATTTTGAAATTTGATTTTTTGCAGGTGATGTTCTACAGTAAGACTTCAATTGTCATGCTCTAGCCACATTGAATTTGCCTTTTATGCCTCCAATATTGGTAGGGTGGATCTATGTGCTCATTGTGCTTCACCTGAAACGAACAAGGATCAAGAACTGCTAAAAAAATTTAAAGTCGTATTACCTGTTTGTGGAGAGTGTATCCAAAGAAAGAAAGATATCCCCAAAAGAAATCCCAAAAAGTGAAATGTTGACATTCATATTTGTATTTTCAAAAGTACTTAATGAAGAGACTCTGACACCCAGAACCTCAACAGTTTTTCTGTTGTTTTATTGATTCATTGTTTGAAGTTCTGTCCGACATTTGTTTTATTTCTATTAATTTGTTTTCAATCTAGTCATTTGTTTAATTCAAAATTCATTAAAGCATTAAAATCTGTCTGATGTATTGATAAATAAGTGCCAAGGCTAAAGAATCTACCCCCTCATTACTCAGGACTTAAACATCACTTTGTATCTATTGAGACTATATGCATATTAGTTTAGTTTGTTATCTTTTAGCTCAAATAAAGTTCATTCTAATAATTTTATTAATATTGGTGATTTCCTCAATGTCAGAAGCAAAATCTGAGTCCTGAGCTGTCAGAGGGTAAATTGTTTGATGGAACATTCTTCAGGTTGAACAACTACAGTACATGCATATATATATATTTAAAACAGTTTGCTACTTAGTAGTCACTGTCAAAGAGGGAAAAAAATCACAGTCTGACATGAACAATTCTGAGATACAAATCCAAATAAAATCAAATAAAATTAATGTCAAGTTGACACCTGACACAGAGAGCTACGAACATTTAGACAATTTAACACGTACATTTAAGTTGCTACAGATGGCTATATATCGATTTGTTTTGCTCTGTTGGATATTAAAAAAATATCAAGATATAAAAAAAAAAAAAAAAACCCTACCTACCTACCCACCTACAAAAAGGTGGGTAGGGGTTTGGGGAAACATACATTCTTTTAATTGTGGCCTAACCGTGCAGACTGTTATATTAAATAACATTAACACTTGTATGCAAAATGAAATTACCAAAAAGTTCCTGCAAAATTTAGCATCAGAATTTTAAAATTATAATTACATAGTGTTTGTTGATTGGTGTCAAAAGGTTACTCTGAGACAGATCAAGCGTCACCTTGAGCCAATTCAGCTAAGGCTATGGTCATTTTTTTACCGCTGGGTCATTTAATTTTTTTGTAAAAAATTTTTTTTTTTTTTTTTTTGCAGAGACATCTTTTAAAAGTGTTGAAAATATGCAAACAACATAATAGTTCCGCTATGGAAACAAAGCATATAGATGTAAAATAATGCATGGTTATAAAAAAAAAGCCTGCCTGCTGGGTCTTTAAAATTTTCCCATGTGAGGGAAGACATACAATTAATTTCCCATGGCCTAAATACCCAAAATCTTGCAAAGTGAAAATGCATCTGACACTACAACATTTCAAGTAAAATACAATAATCAAAAACTGTTCAATACTACAATAGAATTCTTTTTTTGTTCCACAGTAATTCTGTTTCTGTGGGGTTGTTTATTTGATGTGTGGTGCCAAACCTGACAAATATCATATAAATGCATTTTATCAACATGCAAATTAGTAAACAGGAAGTTTATAAAAGTGTATTTTGACCTCATATGGTTATCAAAGTGTATTGAATATCATCAATTTTGCATGTAAGTTTGTTTAAATGCAAACGCAATGCATTTAATTTGTTTTTAGCTTGATTTTTACAAAAAGTTAGTGTATGGGACAACCCATTTGTGTTATCCCGCCCATATGCATCTTTGATTGGTCAAAACATCGTTGGCAATGTTACCAGACACTCATATATATGATAAGTTTATCAAAAGCACATACCAAATTATGTTATTTTGTGTATTTTTGGACGCATTTTGCTTTTGAAAGTGATGTCGACGCTTTTCTATCAGCCTCTGACAAAGGGAAGCAACAAAGGAAGTAAACAGTTTGATCTAAAATTAAAACGATGACGGGTTAATTTTCCGGAATTTTACAACTACGCTAGTGTACGTAATAACATGTATATGTGTATTTTGTGTAATTTTTTTAATCAGCAAAGGTGATACAATACACGTGCTTCGAAAAATAACAAAACAAGCAATGGGATATTTTCAAATAAGACTAATCATGATTGTCTATTGGTTGGCTATCTTAGAATTATTTTTAAAAATCAATCCAGATGTAAAAAATATTTTTCATATATTAAAATGATTTTCGGTCACGATTGGAAGCCAAAATAAATGTACGGTAAATCATCAAACTTCATGATAAAGAAACAGTCAAAACACGAAGAAACAAAAAATAAGAGGTGTATAAACACACATCATCTAATTTATTAAGTCAAATAGCTAATTGTCGAGGATACACACAAGCATATACATTACGGCAAAAAATAAATTAAAAAAAAACGTCCTAGATTTGTTTAAAAGCTTAAAAGTCAACGGCATATTACACACAATATCACAACATAAGCTCTGTGTATTCTTACTTAAATTTGAATACGGAGTATTTATTAGAATTATATCATAATAATAACTTATTTTGACTGATCATTCAAGAGAAACGAAAAGGGGGAATAAGGAAAGATATCTCAGCGGAAAAGTGGTCATAGGTCAAAAATCAACTATTAACATAAACATGTAATTATTTCAGTTTAGAAATTAACAAAAAAAAAATTTGATTAAATTACAAAACAAATCTTCATCTAAAGAATTAGGACTCTGGGCTCCTTGCTGCGCCGATATATGACACCGGATTAGACTAATAGAGCTCAATTTGGCAGTAATAGTACCCCTAGCAAGTCGGTAATTCATTGGCTCTTACATATTTTGAGTCTACATGATCCTACATGCGACCTGATATGACATGCTGAATTCCTAATAAAATTAACGGTACCAATTTTCTTGCACCAGATGCGTAACTTAGCGTGACTAGTACTGGAATACGTTTTTTGATTGAGTTAAGTCTGCCAATTGATATTTTATCGAGTGTTTTTTCTATGTTGTGATGTTATGCTATTATTTCAGAAAAAGGGAGAAGGTTTGGATCCATTAAAACGTTTAATCCCGCTGCAAATGTTTGCACCTGTCCTAAGTCAGGAATCTGATGTACAGTAGTTGTCGTTTGTTTATGTAATATATACGTGTTTCTCGTTTCTCGTTTTGTTTATATAGATTAGACCGTTGGTTTTCCCGTTTGAATGGTTTTACACTAGTAATTTTGGGGCCCTTTATAGCTTGTTGTTCGGTGTGAGCCAAGGCTCCGTGTTGAAGGCCGTACTTTAACCTATAATGGTTTACTTTTTAAATTGTTACTTGGACGGAGAGTTGTCTCATTGGCACTCGCACCACATCTTCCTATATCTATTGGTTCATATGCTATATTAGAGGGGATGGACAGGGATAAGGAGACAAAGGAATAAGGGATGTTGGGGGCCGGGGGAGGCGATTGGTAGAAAGGGTTGAGTAAACATAGGTATATGCATATGTACATGAAAAAAAAACCAGTTTTGAACTATTTTTGTCTATGAAAAAAGGGGTTTTTGCATGAAGTAAGAGTTGGGAATGAGAAGAAGGTGGGAACCAGAGCGAGCCGACCCCGCGACCTGTCTATCCATCGAACTCATAATAAGAATATAATCAAATGTATAATATTTGATTAAAAAAGTTAAAAGACAAAAAAAAGTTATCCAACACAGTATTGTGGTTTAGACAGAGTTACTTGCTCAAAACAAGAACATAAAAGAAGCCAGATCATTTAATTTTACATTCAAATACTTTGATAATATTTTTTTCATTAACAATCCAAAGTTTTAAGAACCTACTAGTTTTATAACTTCAATCATGTTTCAGAACCTGGTTTCATATATTCGCTAAGTCATCTACCCCCCCCCCCCCCAAAAAAAAAAATGAAATAAAATAATTAATTAAATAAATAATAAAATTACCTAACTAGTGACTGGTGCAAGGGTAAAAAAAAAGGGGGGGGGGGGGCTTGAGGTTAAAACTATAATTCTTTTGAGTGGGAACATATATGAATATACATCAGAAGTTTATTTTCATTACGTACAGTCGCGTGGTTTCCATATATATGTGTTTGGTGTGTTAGAGTTTTTGGTATTGCCATTTGAAAGAGACTTTCTGTTTTATAATTGTAATACAAGCAGTTTGTCTCTGATTGGGTGTCCAATAATAAATAATATTTCCTCGAAAACTGTAAAATAAGAAACAGGAGACATGGCTCCCTCTGCCTCATCTCTTAACTTATAGTTCAAAATTTACCTCGAATACGAAGCGGTTATCTCAGTACCGAGATATATGATAAACGAGACTATTCTAAAAAAAAACTTGTTGAAAAATATTCTGTATCAAATTCACATAAATAATACATGATGGTCTTGCAGTATAGACCCAAGGTACTGGCAATCTGAATCGTGTGTTGACGTGTTCTTTTTAGTTGTCTTCGTGTATATTTTCAACCGTAATAACATGTTTAAAGATATAAGAAGATGTGGTACGAGTGCCAATGAGACAATTATTCACTCCAGTGTTGTTTTCTGTGTATTGAATCATACTTGGTAATTTCATTTTTGTTTTATAAAATAACAAAAAGCAAATAAAAAACCAGGTCCTGAATGGAGGCTGATAAATTGACACCTGATTGGATTTTTGATTCGTATTTCAAATTTGGAAAAACCATTTGACAATATTAAAAGCGTTTTCAAATAATCGTACCTTCATATAACTTATCTAGAGGCTCTCAAGAGCTAGTGTCGCCCACCTTGGTCTATGTGAATATTAAACAAAGGACGCAGATGGATTCATGACAAAATTGTGTTTTGGTGATGGTGATGTGTTTGTACATCTTACTTTACCGAACATTCTTGCTGCTTACAATTATCTTTATCTATAATGAACTTGGCCCAGTAGTTTCAGAGAAGAAGATTTTTGTAAAAGATTACTAAGATTTACGAAAAATGGTTAAAAATTGACTATAAAGGGCAATTACTTCTAAAGGGGGCAACTGACCATTTCAGTCTTGCTGACTTATTTGTAGATCTTACTTTGCCGACATTTATTGCTTTTTTACAGTTTATCCCTATCTATAATAATAATATTCAAGATCATAACCAAAAACAGCAAAATTTCCTTAAAATTACCAATTCAGGGGCAGCAACCCAACAACGGGTTGTCCCATTCATCTGAAAATTTCAGGGCAGATAGACCTTGACCTGATAAACAATTTAACTACATGTCAGATTTGCTTTAAATGCTTTGGTTTTTGAGTTTTAAGCCAAAAACTGAATTTCACCACTATGTTCTATTTTTAGCCGTGGCGGCCATCTTTGTTAGTTGGCCGGATCATGTCAAATATTTTTTAAACAAGATACCCCAATGATGATTGTGGCCAAGTTTGGAATTAATTTGGCACAGTAGTTTCAGAGGGAAGATTTTTGTAAAAGATTACTAAGATTTACGAAAAATGGTTAAAAATTGACTATAAAGGGCAATAACTCCTAAAGGGGTCAATTGACCATTTCAGTCAAGTTGACCTTTTTTTAAATCTTAAATACTTTGCTGAACATTATTGCTGTTTACAGTTTATCTCTATCTATAATAATATTCAAGATAATAACCAAAAACAGCAAAATTTCCTTACAATTACTAATTCCGGGGCAGCAACCCAACAACAGATTGTCCGATTCATCTTAAAATTTCAGGGCAGATAGATCTTCACCTGATAAACAATTTTATTTCATGTCAGATTTGCTCTAAATGCTTTGATTTTTGAGTTATAAGCCAAAAACTGCATTTTACCCCTATGTTCTATTTTCATCAGTGGCAGCCATCTTGGTTGGTTGGCCGGGTCACAACACACATTTTTAAAACTAGATACCACAATGATGATTGTGGCCAAGTTTGGTTTAATTTGGCCCAGTAGTTTCAGAGGAGAAGATTTTGGTAAAAGATTACTAAGATTTACGCAAAATTGTTAAAAATTGACTATAAAGGTCAATAACTCCTAAAGGGGTCAACTGACCATTTCAGTCATGTTGACTTATTTGTCGACCTTACTTTGCGGAACATTATTGCTGTTTACAGTTTATCTTTATCTATAATAATATTCAAGATAATAACCAAAAACAGCAAAATTTCCTTAAAATAGCAATTCAGAGGCAGCAACCCAACAACAGGTAATCCGATTCATCTAAAAATTTCAGGCCACATAGATTTTGACCTGATAAACAATTTTACTTCAGATTTGCTCTAAATGCTTTGGTTTTTGAGTTATAAGCCAAAAACTGCATTTGACCCCTATGTTCTATTTTTAGCCATGGCAGCCATCTTGGTTAGTTGGCCGGGTCATCGTACACATTTTTTAAACTAAATACCCAAATGATGATTGTTGCCAAGTTTGGTTAAATTTGACCCAGTAGTTATAGAGGAGAAGATTTTTGTAAAAGTTAACGACGACGGACGACGGACGACGACAGACGACGGACGCAAAGTGATTGGAAAAGCTCACTTTGCTCTTCGGGCCAGGTGAGCTTAAAAAGCAACCATTTTCAGTTCAGTATAAAATAACACCATAGGTAATAGAAATTATTTTATAAAGCTTTTCGATTTCCATAAAATAGTACTTTTCATCGAAATAGTATGCTTCTATAAACACATTGTAAATGCTATCCAGTTGCATACGTTTAAGCAATATCTATAGTGTTTGATATTTGATTATCTCGTTACTTACTCTTTCTTTTATTTCTGGTAATCTAACCATTGTCTATTCGTTTGTAGTGTGCAAGGATACTTTTGATAAGACTAATCCAAATAGATTTACGAGTATATATTATTTAACTTCTGTTGTTTTTAATTTCTTAAAATAAACGAAAAACAACTATTCCAGAAAGCATCAAACGACAACAACTGACCATGGCTTGTGGCACATATGTCGTTTGTGACGTTCTGTCCCTTTACAACAGCATTATTTTGACAAAAAATGTAATCTGTCGTTACCAAAACGGGTGAGTGACCCGGGATATATACTGCTTGCAAGACACTAGTGAACAGTCTAGTTACATCCAGACTTGATTATGGGAATATTCTGCTGAACGGTATTAACAAAACTACGATGAACAGATTACAAAAGGTACAAAATACAGCAGCTCGTCTTATCACCAGGACAAGAAAACATGAACATATTACGCCGATACTTGCCAATTTACATTGGTTACCCGTCCAATACAGACCACAATTCAAAATATTAACTTATGTGTACTGCGCTTTGAATGGCATTGGTCCTGCGTACATTCGGGAACTAGTCAATTTGCACCTACCAAACCGATCTCTGCGTTCAAGCACAACTAAACTACTTACCGTTCCAAAAGTGCGCACAAAGACGTACGGTGAAAGACAATTCGATTGGGCAGCGGCATCTCTTTGGAATAATCTCCCGAACAGTTTAAGACAATGCAAGTCCTTGGAGTGTTTTAAATCCAAGCTAAAAACTCATTTTTATCGCATTGCTTTTTAATCAGACTTTTTCCTTTCTCTTTTACGGGTTTTTACTAGTTTATGTAGTTTTGTATAAACTTTTAATGCATCTTATTTGTGATTTTTGCTTGTTTTGCATGTTTTTAACCTAGATTGCTATTTATTTTTTAATTTGTTGTTTTACAATATTTCTTTTGAATGGACCTTTTATATTATGGTAGGCATTTTTATTTTATTTTTTATGTTAGTACTTGAATCTAACACAGTATATGTTTTATGTTTTTGTCTTTGATTTGTTTTTATTATTATGCTTAATGTACAGCGCCTTAGAGTAATTTTTATTTTTTATATAGGGCGCTCTATAAATTTTCATTATTATTATTATATTAAAAGGTATACTATGTGCTGAACAGGGGTTATGCTATTTGTTATTATAAGCAACCATGTCAATTTTGAATATGAACGTTCGTGCCCAGAAAGTACCATTCTTTTTGCACGTCTTGATTCAACTTTTCATCGGTCTAAGAAAAATCCGTAAGTGACAGAACTTTTACCATTTTAAAAAAAATAAATATGACATATGGCTTAGAAAGTCAAAAAGGGGAGGTAAATCTGATTGAGCACTATAACCATTTGTGCCTATGTTACATACGGATTTCTTTACCAAGTGACCAGAGGTGGATTTAGAAGGGGGCCCAGGCTGGCCCCTTCCCCTTTTTGGTAAAAAAAATGGTTGCTTATATAGGGAATCACTAAAGCGTGACTGGAGCAGGCCCCCTTTTAGGCAGTCAGTGGGCCCCCACTTATGAAAGTTTATGGATGTGCCACTGGTGACGTTCATTATTTTTTGTCTTTGTTTTATCGTATTGTTTTTCTCTCTCTGATTTAAAATATTGTTTTAGGTTACTTCTGCAGAAAAATGAGTCAAAAATAAATAATAGAAAATAGGCACAAAACAATAAATTATCGGTAATGACGGGTGTTCTAAAATAAATAATAGTGAATTACTATTACTTATTACTTACTATCTACCAGTTTATTATTACTGACATATTCCTGATTTGATACATTAATTTTGAAAAGAAAAATGGTGGGTTAAATCTGGTTTTATAGCTAGCCGAACCTTCCATTTTTATTACAGATCTGTTCTATTGAGAAAAAATATTTTATAGTTAAAATTTTATAATGATTACGATCCAGCAGACTAACTTGTGTAAACATTCATATCCGATCAGATTGGGGAGCCATAAACATTTATGAATAGGCAATGCCCAAGTTAGCAACAACTAAATTACTTTCAAAACCTGGAATTTGATTCAACTGTCATACAAATGAGAGGTTTAGCTAGCTATAAAACTAGGTTTATTCCATCAGTTTCTTCATAAGAAAATGCCTGCACCAAGTCAGGAATATGAAATTTGTTATCCATTCGATTGATGTGTTGAGCTTTTGATAATGCCAATTGATTAGGTACTTTTCGTTTTGAATTTTACTCGGAGTTCAGTATTTTTGTGATTTACTTTCTGATACTTATTTCTTTACCGTATGCGTGGTTCTGGATGCAGACAATATTCTGAATGGGAGTAAGCGTATTTGGTTTTTATTCTGATATAATAATCATTGTGGTTTTGGCAAGACTTCCTTCAATCATTAGGTTAAGAATATAGTTCCTGAACCACAAGATATGGCATTATGCGTAGATCAGACAATGATCGGGTTTGAACGTTTTGTTTGCTTGATTCTGTCTACCCAGTATGCTAAGTGCATTTACTATCTGCTAAACGTTTCTGCATTTTTGAAATAGTTGACGGCAAGGTTATCCGTACTTTGTGTTGCCTGAAAATATCAACACGCTTATTGCATACCTTATACAATAAGTGTATATGCTGGGTCATGGCTGTTAAGCAATAACGGACTTTTTTGTAAATTTGTAAATTTTTCATCATCGATCATTATCATTTATGTCTGCAAAAAAAAAGTAGAATAAAAAAAATACCGAACTTAGAGGAAAGTCAATTCGGAAAGACATGACAAAATCAAATAACAAAACGTATAAAAACGAATGGACAAGAACTACACTAGAACTGCAACGTTCTACACTGTTCAGAAAGTTCTAACGTTTCAACTCCTCTGTGTTACTCATTGTGATCTTGTAATCACTCTTGTACTTCTTGACCCGTTTTAGAAACCTCGGTTTGCTTTGTGTCATATCCTGGTTTACTTCCTATACTCTTTTTTGTCTACTGCATAACTGTTTTCAGTATTGTTATTGATTAAGCAGCAAAGCCATTCGTCATCTAAATTTGTTCAAATATTGTAAAACAATTGCAAAACTTTCCGTTACAATAAGCTTTGATAACTATTCTAAGGTGACTTCTCTTATTTTTGTTGCTGTATTATAATGATATATAAAATTATGAGAAATAGAAAACAAAATAGGAAAGTAATATGTATATAAATTAGACCGTTGGTTTACCTGCTTTAATTAGTTTTTACATTTTTCTTTTTGGGGGCTTTCTTTGCTTGCTGTTCGGTATGAGTCAAGACTCTGTGTTGAGGACCTATAATGGTTTACCTTTTGCAGGGTGTGACTCGGAAGGAGAGTTGTCTCATTGACACTCATGCCACATATTCTTATATATATGCATACGTTGTGTACATGTTACTACTACAAGTTATTACCTGTACAAACACTTTGTAATAGTAATTACCTGTACGATGCCATCATACAAGTTATTACTTGTACAAATATAATTGTACGAGCAAATTCCTGTACCATTTTTGTTGAGAAAAAGGTAATTACTTATACAACACAATATCTTTGAGTTAAATTTGTTTCTTCCTTCCATCTCCTTTTAAGAGATAACTTCAGCTAACATGACACCATGAGCAAACTGGAACTGGTTGTCACTTTAAAGGGGCACTAGCTAAGAGATATATTGCAATCTTATGGATGTTTGTTTTGTTCAATCATTAATGAAAGTGAAATAGTAAAAAAAATATTCGCTTTTAGCAGCCAGTATGGTTCAATTTTGTCAAAATAAGCGAAAAATCAATGATGATGAATTATTCACTTACAAGTAAATAATTTGACCTCATCTAATTCGTATCCGTGTGAACTTCAATTAAACCCCTTTGATAGAGACGGATAACACTCGAAGTGTATGTGCAAAATTATTTAACGAACAAGATAAGAATGTCAACATTAAAATTGAAACAAAGGTATATCATTTGATTGCATGATGCGATCCACAAGAAATCATTCTTAAACAGGTAAACACGATGATAATTATATATAAACATTTATTTTTAAATCAAAAATATGAAATTAAACAGACCTAGAAATATCTTATAGCACGAGTTTGCTTAATTTATAACTATATTTTTTTTTACATCGCTTATATATGGTAATTATTTTACATTGTTATAAATCAAATACGAAAATTTGAGTTAAATCGGTGAACATAAACTTGACAGCTAGTGCAGCCGTCTTATACGGACTAGCTTAATTATTATTATTCTGATGGTTTCTTTTATGGAATTGCACTTCTCTAAATCATTCAGACCAATGTCAGATGTTCTCATGTGCCCATGACTTTATGTCAGCGTTCTCTCTTGTAATGGATACCTGACTTTTAGGGTTTAATTCAAGCCCTGGCCAACGAAGTTTAGGTTCTATAATTACATAAGCCGTAAATTCTCTTCCATTATCACTTTGTAGGATATGAATTTCTCCCAAAAATAAAATCAAATGTAAGTGCGTTGCATGGTAAGCCATTTGGCTGCTCTTAGCATTTTTTTTTCAAAATGTTGACACACCTGATAATTTCTCTCCTGATATTGAATTTTTTTGTTTAACTCCTTACTAGTTTTGAGTATGCTTCCATGACCAACTTCATAATTTGCTGTTCTAATCAGAGGGTAAAGTTCATCAATTATACAAATAATTTCGTCTCCTTTGCAAATGATGAGAGTCGTGGTGTAGTGGTTAGTGCATCGGACTACTAAATATAGGTTCCTGGTTCGATTCCCGTTTTAGGGTGAAAATGTCAGGGACTGAATTTTCGGATCTCTCTTGAAACCATTTGCGAGTATGGTCTTGAGGAAACGATGATAGTCCGTCGGAAGGGAACGATAAATGGCTGATCCGTGTTAAGAGAGAGTCATATCTCTTGCACGTAAAAGACACCTTTGTAGATTTTGAAAAAGGGCAGGCTAATGCCGCTACAAGGCAGCACTCGCACCCGCAAAGTGGAAAGGGATTAATATAAGTTGCAAAACTTCTTTCCAAATCCACTATAAATAGATATGTTTAAATCAAATAATGAGTTTTTTAAAATCCTGCTACATTCAAAACATCATACCGTCTCAAGAATTATTTTTTAAGTGCTGTTTTTGGAACTTAAGTTTGTTGCCTTTACATTCCCTATAGTGTCTCTGTATCCTTCACGTGTACATACTGAATTATATAACTAGAAGACTTTATAGTCGGTTTTTCAATTTATTTATTTCGTCATGAAATTTCTTTTCTACGATATTTTCCATCTTTACACTTTAGTTATGCCCATTAAACTGAAGAGATTTGCTAACATATCTATTATATGAAACGTACTCAAATTTTACAAGATTATGCTTTTGCATTTAGTAATAAATTAGGTGTTAAAGGGAAATTTTGACCTGACCATCAAATAGGCCTAGTCCTATAATATAAGACTCTGCATGTTCATATCATTTACATTCAACGTTTTTATCGAATATTTTTTTCTATCAATGTTGAACCTCAGACGGATATTTTTTTTAACATCAATGTTGAACCTCTGAGGCCTAACTAGGACTACAAATAGGCCTAGGTAGAATAATGATAACACATGTATTTGTACAAGTTATAACTTTTATGATGGTATCATACACGTAATTACTTGTATAAAATAATAACCTGTACAAAATAATAAAATGTACAAAATAATAAAATGTACACGACATATAGATATATAGAGTCATTTAGGTTACAATCTCAATGATACATATCTTATGGCAATTATTGATTTATCGAAAGAGAAATGCATGTATTTACTCTATCAAAGATTTATATCATATATACATATAGGTATAACAAAATCGAATTGATCTTGACTGTTTTATTACATCTTCATTTTTATTAGATAACCTCTATCGGTTGTGATATAAATCATGACTTCCTCTTTTATGTGTAAATTTAATAGATAAGCGTGCTGTTGAATGGTACTGCTGTTTTTCTTCTTCATGTGATTGATTGTCTGAATGTAAGAAGTGGTGAACAATATTTCAAGTTTCTCTAATAAGGTATGTATATGTTAATTTAGGATTAATTCTCCAAAACAAATAAAATTAAATTTAAAATTATAATTTTATTTAACAAATTGAGAGACTTCCAATCTTAAATCATAGATCGCAGAATGAAGAACTACACATTTGATAAAAAACTCATTAAACTATAGAATTTACAATCTGCAAAATAATACAAATAAGATTTACATTGATGAACAAAATTCTCTTCAAAATTTGATACTTTTATTTAAAACCACTGGTTGATACTTTTATTTAAAACCACTGGGTCGATGCCACTGCTAGTGGAGTTTTTATTCTCCTAGAGTATCGCAAGCCCAGTAGTCAACACTTCTGTGTTTACATGAATAATCGTTGATATTGTCATAATGAATAAACTAACTGTTCCAATGAGAACCAATTGTGTCCCTCTTCTTGCCGACTTGTTTCTTTATTATTACGAGACTGATTTTATACAGGAAATTCTTAGGAAGAAAGATAAGAAGTTGCAATATCCTTTAACTTTACGTTCCGCTATATAGATGATCGATGTTCTCTCACTGAATAATACAAAATTTGGTGACTATGTTGAATGAATCTATCCCATTGAACTGGAGACACAGTAACTACATATGCAGTTTAGTCTGCCTCATATCTTGACTTACATGTAGAAATTGACAATGAGGGTCGGTTGAAAACAAAACTGTACGACAAAAGAGATGATTTCAGCTTCTCAATTGTGAACTTTCCCTTTCTATGTAGCAACATTCAAGCAGCGCCTGCATATGGGGTATATCTCTCTTAATAGATACAATATTCCCGGGCTTGTATTTCTTATCATGATTTCCTTGATAGAGAATAGCTAATCATAAGGACACTATTAAATAGAGTTCAAAATAGTGAAGTTGAAATCATCCCTTCGTAAATTTTACGGACGCCATCACGAGTTGGTTGACCGTTACAGAATGAACGTTTCACAGATGGTATCGGATATGTCCGCACTCGCAACAGCACATGGGACAGGGATTAATATGAGTTGCAAAACTTGTTTCCCAATCCGCTTTAAATAGATATGTTTAAACTAAACTATGTTCTTTATATCGTTCCCTTTTCATGAATCTGACCTACCGAATTAGACTATTTACCGGATTTGAAATAACATAAGCAACACGATGGATGCCAAATATATAGCAGAATCCGTTTACCCTTCTGGAGATAATCCATAGTTTTTGGTGGGGTTTATGTTGCTTAGTCTTTAATTTTCTATGTTGTGTCTTATGTACTACGATTTGTCTGTTTTTCTTTTTAGTTTAAGCCATAGCGTTGTCAATTATTTATTTTTGATCTTTAAGTTTGACTGTCCCTCTGGTATCTTTCGTCCCACTTTTACAAAACTTTACATTTTTGAAATACCTCAGCAATAGATAACCTTAGCTGTATTTGATAAAACTTTTAGGAATTTTTGGTCCTGAATGCTCTTCAACATCGTACTTTATTTGGCTTTTTTTAAAAACTCTTTTGATTCGAGCGTCACTGGTGATTCTTCTGTAGACGAAACGCGAGTCTGGTGCGATATACTAAAAACCTATTTGGGGCGTATTACATTTTTAATTAGGTACCTGTGTTGGCTATTAATCGTTTGTTTCTCTATCCTATATTTTCTCCCATTCGTTTGCATTGTAGTCCTGTCATGTAATGTTGGCATTTTATTGTTATAATTAACATTGCCATTAAAGCGGGAGGTTTGGCATGCCACAAAACCCGGTTCATCCCACCACTTTTATCGTAAAATTCCCTCTACCAAGTCAGGGAAAGGACCATGGTTATATTACAGTTCGTTTCTGTGTGTGTTACATTTTAATGTTGTGTTTCTGTTGTGTCTTATATTTGATGCGTTTTCCTCAGTCTTCGGATTTGTTTTTTCTCTATCGATTTATTAATTTCGAACATCGGTATACTACTGTTGCCTTTACCTAGGCTGTTTTCTGCTCTTTTGCTCGCGTTCTTGTACCTTTGACACTTTCCTCATTTTCATTTGAATGAGTCGATTGCCTTGCTATTAGTCATCAAAGGTGTATTAAATTTTGTTGAGATGATCAACAAAAATCGATAAATCTCTCTCTTTCAAATGTTTATGTTTGAGCAGTCTCGAAATAGAAAAATTGAACAGAGCAGCAATAATAAGATCTTTTCATACATTGATTTTTCCTTTAAACAAATGTTGTAATTAACAAGATGATTACAAAAGTTTTTAAGACATATATTCATAATAAATATTGCCTAAGTTTTGATGAGTTACAATTTGTAATGTAGTTTCTCTTTTTTTCCAAATTTTTGAAATAGTATCTATGTCGTTCAAAACACTAATAATCGATACAAATAAAATATATTTTGGCTAGATATGTTATCAGTTGAGGTATTAAAGGTTTATTTCATAAAGTTCACATACGTTTAAAAATTCTTTATTAATGTATAATTGTTAAGGTAGCTTTGGAGTTTAATTAGATGTTCGACGATAGATCTTTCTTGAACATCTGTAAGAAAACTCATCATAGATACCAGGACCAAAATTTTGCATTTACGCCAGACGCGTGTTTCGTTTACAAAAGACTCATCCAAAAATGTTTAAAAGGGCAAATAAAGTACGAAGTTGAAGAGCATTGAGGACAAAAAAATTCAATAAGCTATGTCAAATACGACTAAGGTAATCTGTTCCTAAAGTAGAAATGCCTTAGTTTTTCAAAAGTTCAAAGTTAGGTATACAGTTAATTTATAATTAAGAAATAATTCATGGGGCTTGAATATATCGTGATTTTACCACGGGTTGGCCCTTTTTGTGACAAATATTGTACCTTGAGCGATAGCGAGGGGTAAAATATCAACATGAAGGGACAACCTGTGGTAAAATCACGATATATTCAAGCCCCCATGACTTATTTCGATACTAATATGACAGAAACGGCAATTGTTTTGGGTCGAAGCGCTCTAGGTAAAGGAATTATTTGCCGTTCCTTTAAAAAAACGCATTATTAAATTGACGTAAAATAACGGAGCAAACTGAATAAGTGACATGCTTAAACTATTTACAATAAGTATTTAGATAGGTTTGGATGATTGTAAATGATAACTTTACTTATTTGTCTTATATGTATACAAAACATGGCTTATATATCACATTTTAGCATTGTTTTCATGTTGTGATGATTTTCGGGTGTACAAGGGTGTATTTTCCTCTAAAATGCCTATATTCTTACGTCATCTTTCTATGACGTCGAGTAGCTCATTCATAAAAAAACATATGACGTGGGAGTACGATCGGAACAGCCCAAGCAATATATTCATATTTTACCACGGGTGTGTACTCAAACCATTTGAAAGACGTCATGATAGAATTATGAACATATCAATGACATCTCAAGTCAACACAGAAGTGCTGACTGCTAGGCTGGTGATACCCTTGGGGAAATAAATGTCTACCAGCAGTGGCATCGACCCAGTGGTTACAAAAACACTCATCGTAGATACCAGGACCAATATTTTATAGACCACAGATTCATTTTTATTCCTTCAAATTTTAAAGTTCACGATCCTTGTTACTTTCGTTAATACACTGGAATTAACAGAATTACAGTCAATTAATGCGGGTGCCACATGTGGAGCATGATCTGCTTACCCTTCCGGAGCACCTGAGTTTACCCCAAATTTTTTTGGTGGTGTGGTTGTTGGCGGGGGGGGGGGGGGGGGGTGTATCGTGTTGCACAGTCTTTAGTTTTCTCTTTTTTTCTTTTGTACTATTATTTGTCTGTTTGTCTGTTTGAGTCATGGCCTGGTCAATTTATTTTCGATTTATGAGTTTGACTGTTCTTCTGGTATCTTTTGCCCCTCTTTTATATGATTTACAGAGGATCGGTTTTGTTTTCGATTTATTGCGGTATCATTAAACGATTAAATTGGTTATACTTCAATGAGATAATAGGTTTTCTTGGTTTTAAAATTGGGGTCACTGGCCACATTTTCTTGACTAAAAACCACACTAATGTTCGTATGAAGTTCAATATAATAATCTGCTCTTAATATTATTATTATTATTTTTTTTTTTATCTAAAATGATTTACAGTTATCAAAGTTATAATTGATACGCCAGGCGCCCGTTTCGTCTGCATAAGACTATCAGTGACGCTCAGATCAAAATTGTTAGAAAGACAAACATTTAAAAGTTGAAGAGCATTGAGAACCCAAAATTCCCCAAAAATGTGCCAAATACGACTAACGTAATTTTTACCTGGAATGAGAAAATCCATAGTTTTTCGAATTATTTTCTCTTTTGCAAAAATTAATTGATTCAAATGACCACATACTTAATATTCATGTATAGACCAAAGTGCTTACTAATGGGCTGGTGATACACTCGGGGAAAAAAGTCCACCAACAGTGGCATCGATCCAGTTGTGTAAATAGGCTTATAATTTGATACGTCAGACGCGTGATTTAAAAAAACACTTAACGACAATTTTTTTTAAATCCTTATATCTAAAGTTTGTGTATCGAATGATATTTGGTAAAAATTCTTTCAACACAAAAAAAATTTGGCAACATGCCCAGAAGGAATAGACAGAAAAAAATCATTCTATGTAGGTATTTACTAGTAAGAGACAGTTGAATTTATGAGTTCTTTATGATTTATTTTCTTTCGATCGATATCAAACGTATAATGTACATAACCACCAAATAACGTTGTCTCAAGCGATTGACAAATATACAAGTCCAACTTTACATAACTCATTAACATTTTAAGTATATAGTGTATACATAGTTTATGGATACTAAGGCCGTGTTCACATTGACCTAAACTCGGTGTTGTGTTAGTGTAACTCACAAATAAACTAAACATAATTACGTTCCCATTGATAAAACGCAATGTTTACATGTAGTTCAAATCATGTTTTGTCTACTTGCAGTCGATAGTCGATGTAGGCCTTGTGTAGGTTCAGTGTACACAAAACTAGACATTCCGAACTGTAATTTTTCCATTTATATGTAAAAAAGAAACGATTTTTATATAAGATTGATAATTATAACACTTATTAATTAAGTTCTTTGCAGAAATATTTGTCTAAACTTGATATATTTATTTGTTATAAAAACACTTTACGTAGCCTTATTGACCCATAATCAAGACTCATCCATCATCATTTCCGAACACATAATTCCTTAGAAAAGGTCTTCCCGAATCGACTGGACGTACACACTGACAGACATATTTTTTTTCGATGGTACCAATTCAATATTTAACACTATAATGCCTGGGGAAACTTTGGATTCAGACTATTTTTTCATTCAAATCATCTGTATGACCCGATTTTTTTTCATTCAAATATATTTATTTGTTATAAAAAAATTTACGTAGCCTTATTAACCCATTATCAAGACAAAGAAGACTCATCCATCATCATTGCCGAAAAACATAATTCATTTGTAAAGGTCTTCCCGAATCGACTGGACGTACACACTGACAAAAATATTTGTCACTGGTCTTTACTCAAACGACGATTCACAAATAAATGCATTACTGAAAAAGGGTGAGGCTAATTTTTTGTTTGTGCAGTATCTAAAGTCCGTTAAAATACAGTTAGAAAAAACCATAACCCCCTCCTTTTGCTAAATACTAATTGGAGAAAAAGTACCATTTGAAACAAACAGAAAAGTTAGAAATGTAGTGATCCTTATTAACATTGCAATTCTATTTGTTCGTCAGGTATGTAAGCAGACTAATGCGTAATCGAGACATCTGAGTCAGAATGTTTTCTCGGGCGAAAGTTTATATTTTTATTTTTTTCTATGGTACCAATTCAATATTTGACACTATAAATGTATGGGTAAACTTAGGATTCAGAGCGTTTGTTCATTCTAATCATCTGTATGACCCGATTTTTTAAAATCAAATTGTGGTAAAATCGCCCCCTTTTTTTAAAAGTCAAATGGTCATTCCCTAACTGCTAGAAAAGTTTGAATTTTGTTCTACGTAATGAACATTTAAATGACATATAGTTTACAACTGTGAACAAAATTTATGTACAGGTAGCTTAACAAGGTGTATAGATGTGAACAAATTTAATGTGAAACTAGCGTGCATTACATTAAACCAAATGTAAACATGTTAACTGTACACAGCGTTTGGTGTAAACACGTTCTTAGTTTTGTTTACACTAATCCCACACAAGGCCTACATTGACTATCGACTGTATGTAGACAAAACATGATTTAAACTACATGAAAACATTGAGATTTATCAATGGGAACGTAATTGTGTTCAGTTTACGTGTGAGTTACACTTACACAACACCGAGTTAATGTCAATGTGAACACGGCCTTAAAGTCATAAGAAACCTCAAGTCCAAAAAAATTAATGCATATGTTTTTTATAACTCAATGGATAGTTTTCATAATAAAACTTATGTACATATACTTATTTATGAAGAAAATTATTTAATTTATTCATATTTAGAAGAAGTTTACTTTATTTGAATTGCTTCCTTCCAGCAAGCTATTCCCCCGACATATTTTCCGTATGCAAGGTGACCTCAGTGTGACCCATCTCGTAAAAATGCGGTGACCACAATACGCATGGATGTTCTTAAAATAAACTATTATCTGTATTTACATGTTAAACACGTGCTCAATTTCCATGCTTTTTTGTTTATTTTTCGTCAATTGTTGACAAACAGGTGACAATCGTTAAACTTCGGCTTCAAAACACGAACTTTAATTACCTGCCATATTTTCACAACAACACTGACCGATTGAAAAAAAAATTGACGATTGTACGAAATTTACACGAAAAAAATGATAAATTCGAGTACAGAAAACTAAGTTTATGATATTTGCATGCGTTGGTTCAAGAATTGGAAAGACATTATTTTTCACCGGTCACTCGTTTCTTATGACTTTAATGTATATTAAATTCTATACCAGTTATTGATGATAGTTTCAAATATAACATTCTGTTGATTCATTATTATTCGTAAGGTACCTTTTTTTTATAAAGGAAACGAAGTATAAATTGTGAAGAGTTGTATACAAAACGTTTGCTAAACCATACAATCAATTATGTTGTAGATGGACAATCTTTCGTCAAAAAATGAGGACTCTGATGAAGCACAAGGATTAAGCGGAACTGCAGACGGTGCGATTTTAATGAAATCAAAAATCCAAACGACGAAAAAAAGTGTTGGATATTTAGAATCTGTTATAAAAAATGACAAAGAATATACAGATTATTTAGAAAAGTAAATAAAGCAAATATGTTTTTTAGATATACATTTTTCAATAGTAAAATTGAGAATGGAAATGGGGAATGTGTCAAAGAGACAACAACCTGACCAAAGAAAAAAACAACAGCAGAAGGTCACCAACAGGTCTTCAATGTAGCGAGAAATTCCCGCACCCGGAGGCGTCCTTCAGCTGGCCCTCAAAAAATATATACGAGTTTAGTGATAATGAACGCCATACTAATTTCCAAATTGTACACAAGAAACCAAAATTAAGATAACACAAGACTAACAAAGGCCAGAGGCTCCTGACTTGGGACAGGCGCAAAAATGCGGCGGGGTTAAACATGTTTGTGAGATCTCAACCCTCCCCCTATACCTCTAGCCAATGTAGAAAAGTAAACGCATAACAACACGCACATTAAAATTCAGTTCAAGAGAAGTCTGAGTCTGATGTCAGAAGATGTAACCTAAGAAAATAAACAAAATGACAATAATACATAAATAACAGCAGACTACTAGCAGTTAACTGACATGCCAGCTCCAGGCTTCAATATGCAGACAAATGTGAGTAGATGCACAAAACCGACGAGGGTGAATAAAGGCAGCTTGTTATATCGATTGAAGGGATAATTCGCGATTTTTCCCTTTTCATCTTATTATGTTCATAAAACCATGAAAACATATTCAACAAGTTTTATTTTGATATGAAAGAAAATTTTATTTCTTGAAACTTTCTGACTTATGTGACGTAGTTTAAGTCTTTTTGCATGCCGGGAGTGAAATTAATCTCATTAAAGGCATGTTCGTTAACCATCTAATAACGCGATTTAAAGCGCATCGATGACTTTTGGTGTAGCTATTAACCAACGAAAAATAAGTGATAGCCATGCAACTTTTAAAATTAGATCGTGTGGATTTTTTTTAACGAATTTTAATAAAAAAAGTAACTTTTATGATTTTTTTCTACAAACATATGAAACTGACATGTTCGATGGTGTATTAAAAATACATGTTTGTAGTCTGACCGTTTTGCTTTATTCCAGCAAAATTTTTCACTTGCTTGAAATTTTTGAAATACTAAGGCTTTTCTACCTCAGGCATAGATTACCTTAGCTGTATTTGGCAAAACTTTTAGGAATTTTGGTCCTCAATGCTCTTCAACTTCGTACTTTATTTGGCCTTTTTAACTTTTTTGGATTCGAGCGTCACTGATGAGTCTTTTGTAGACGAAACGCGCGTCTGGCGTATACTAAATTTAGTCCTGGTATCTATGATGAGTTTATTTACGGTGGAAATAAAATATGTATTGTTTTGTGGCACTTAGTGAATGTTGAATGTGTAGTTAAACTCAAGATAATTAAAAAGATTAGCATTATGTAATTCTAATCTTTTGATCTTCATTCAGTGAAATCTAGGCGTCACGATTCACTGGCATTTCAGGAGTTAAAGAGTTAAAATTAATTAACGGGAATAATAAGGTCGCACAATAACTGGATAGCTGTTGTATATTTTTATATTTTGCATAAAATCACTTTTAAACCCGCTTTTAAATGAATTAAGACTTCTGATTACTTTTGTAACGATAAAATACTGAATTATTTTAATTGAATAAATTTATTTTAAATAAAAATAGCCTTCTAAACACAAGTGTGTGAAATAAAAACTACTTTAAATTAGAAACGGCAACCTTAAATATTTCAAACAGATCTTTAACAATTACAATTATATAATTTAGTCCATCCAAAGCGATCTTTATTTACCTATTTAGGAATAAATGTTCTCATCAAAATATTTTAAATCTCACACCGAATGAATATTTCAGCTATTTGAAAAAAAACTTTTAAGATGTTTTAAAAAATAGACAGGAAATTAAAGGATCTTCTTGGAATGGAATCGAACAATTACGAACACATATTCTTTTCAAGTGTGAAAAACATCAACAAAACTTATGCATAATCGGGAATGTCTTTATTAAAAAAAAAGTCTTCGTCTCACAACGTATAATACTTTAGCTATTTGACCAACGATGTTTATAAAAAAAACCAGAACGAATTTAATGTCATCTATCCCTATTTTTCTATTTCCCTACACTTCGGTGTTGACATGAATATCAATAAAGTGGTCATTTTTTTTTTTATAAATTTCCTGTTTACAACAAATCTGAATATTTTCGAAAAACTAAATATTTTCTTATCCCAGGCATAGATTACCTTAGCCATATTTGGCACAACTTTTTGGAATTTGGATCACCAATGTTCTACAACTTTGTACCTGTTTAGTTTTTTAAAATATTTGGACATCAGCGCCACTGATGAGTCTAATGTAGACGAAACGCGCGTCTGGCGTACTAAATTATAATCCTGGTACTTTTGATAACTATTATAATAAGTCTGTTTTAACTGACAATGATACCCCTAAAGCGGACAAGCATTTTTTGGAATATCAAGAAAGAAAATAAATCCCGAAATTGATTCGAAACGTTGATACTCTATAGTTTTTCTGGAAAATATTCACATCCCTTGGGGAATATTAGTGTACGCGTAGTTGCGTATATATTACATGCATGTCGGAACAATTTTGATGGTGACGAATTTCTTCCTTTATTCGAGAACAATATAATTGATATATAAATCTGTGATTTTACAATGTCCATAACTTCGATGAGCCAAAGGAAGTTATATATCGACCTGTATTTAAATCAAATTGGCTCTCCAGAACGTCTTTTTCTATTGGTATACAATAGTGTATTACATACTGTTGGCATACGTGGACTAGTCTATTTACAAAACTTTAACCCCAATTTACACAAAATGTATGGTTCTTTCTTATGTTAAATGTATATACAATCTTGAAATAGAAAGAGGTAGATACAGAGGTCTTCAGGCAACAGATAGAATTTGTAATCTTTGTAAAAATGGAGTGGAAGATGAACCACACTTTTTACTTAAATGTAAATCTTTAGAAAATGAGAGAGAGTCAATTTTATCAAATATAGTTAAAACTTTTAAAAAATTTTAAGAATCTAGACATTCATTCACAATTTATATGGCTCATGTCTAATGAAGATAACTATATATTGAATCAAGTATGTAATTTGATTAATAATTTAAATACTGTAAGAAAACAAATTCTAGAAACTTAATTAGAATTGCTAATATTATTAATATTTTATTTTACTTTTATATATCCATGTTTACTATGGGTACACTACTGCCAAAGGTTTGTCTGTTATTCGCAGCTAGATTGGATCTTATTTAATATGAACTTCAGGGCTAACTGTATTTGTCAATCTCATTGATAATAATAATAATTATAAATATATAAAAAAAAAAATGTATAGATATATATAACTATATATATATCACATATTGATGTTTTTGGGTTTTTTTTTTTTTATGATTTTCTTTTGTTTAACATAATCATTGTAATCATTGTAATCAAATGTACATTTAAATTTATCTTGATTATTCTGCTTGTAATGGGCGTCTTTAATTGACAATAAAATATTGAACTTGAACTTGTATATGTTTTAATTTTCGCTATAGTTCCGTATCTTATTATCCAGGCGTATAAATGAATCGTCGACAAGTGCGTACATTTTTTTAAATCAATATTCCGGGTGTGTTCCAATCTGTCCTTCACTATTGACAACGAGTTTATAATACATTTTACCAAATTAACCCTTCATGCCCCTGGAAAAAGTATGTATATAGATTTATATTTCATTAAATCTGGGTTTTTTATTTTTATTCTTTACACCAGAAACTTTATTTATAAACAAGCGTATGAGTTTATTAATGAGTAGTATATTATACCACTTTCGAACACACAAGACAGACATGTATATTATACACCTTATAGTTCAAAATAGAAAGTTATAAGTCACAGCCGTGTACACTGATCAATACCATTAGAAGTGAAACGATGCATGCACTTGCAAGCCCGACAGGAAAGCGCTTGAATACCTGGACGTGTCACCTCACACCCCTCACAATACCTTTGGGAGCAATACCTTGAGCCATGCGGGTTAACAGTTGAGAGAAGATTCGAATTTATTTGAATAAAGTTTATTACATAAAAGGAATTATGAACAAATTAGATTTTCGAAAACAATTCAATTTTCACGGAACACTCATTTATGATTTGAACTTTGACTTTAAAACTAATTCCAATATTAACAGTTTAAAAATAACTGACCATGGTTATTTAGAAAATAAAAGAAATTTTCCGTATCAAGTTAGTTAACTAGTCGGATAAAACAACCGTACGATTGACAAGATATCGACTACATCAGGTTACTGTAGTTTTGGTCCTTAGACATATCGTGGTTCCAAATCGGAGAAGATGACAAAATGGCCGAACGCAGAGAATTGATACTCTAAATTTAAAATCGATGGTTATCTCTTATCTAGCAGAATAAAACTTAAATATCTATGAATTTGAGCGAAGTTTCCCTTTAATTGGATCGGTCCCCAATTATATTTATTTTGTTAATGATACACTTCCCTTACTTACACTAGAGGCTACGCTAATATAGAGAAAAACGTCCTATTGAAACAAAACAACAAACAAGTCCACATAACAGTTAAAAAAATCTATAATCTCAATAACGCAAACCAAACTAAACACTGATACAATCTCCTGAAAAGTGGCAAGTTATGCTCCAGCAGTTGCAACATTTTTATAATCATGGTAATTATGAATTCGTATGAAAACATAACTTTAACATATTTTAAGAAAGTCTTAACACACGATGAAGCTTGTTGTATTATTTCAAATTCAATTTTTCATTTTATATTCTAGTTAATCGTTGAACGTAAGATGATGTACTAGTATTGTTTACATTTAGAAGATTATGGGACGTACTTAAAAACACATTCGTCGGCAAAACAAATGATGATCCACCCTCCCCTTACTTTTTTTTTATAAATGTTCAACAGTTAAGAAATATGTAAATTATATGTTATAAAACAAATTCTTCACGATGAATACCATTATGTATGTCTTCAAAAAGCGAGTCAGACTAGTTTCCTCCTACATTTTGTATGCACAATATATACTGAAATATCTAATTTAGATCAATCATCAATTTAACCAACCACTTTCGTATCATCGCATTGACCATTTAGCTTTGTTATTGTAAGATAAAGACAAATAGTATTTTCACTGACTTCTTCCATTTGTTTATTTTTAGGACAGATAAAAGGTAACTGGATACAACAATGATTTTAAAGTTAAGTTAAGTACTTTACTGCATTGACTGTTGTTTTATCTTTTTCATTTTTTTTAATCTCAATTGTGTTAAACAACTCTTTTTTTCTTAGGTGAGTTTGATGTTCTATGTTAATGCAGTATCGATCTTTTAATAATTATTTACTGTTTACTTTTATTAATTGTTCAAATGTGACGTCACTTTGTGCGTTGATGGCTTTGGATAACTCGGCTGTGTATATTTTTGTGCAGGTTTAGGTTGCTTTATGTATCCGTTTTTTTCTTCTGTAGTTAGTCACCACTTCGGTTTTATCATTAATATATATTATATAGTACATTTACTGCGTGCAGTGATCTATATAGTTATTATCTTAGGTCAGCATCTTTATATACCAAGGGCAAAGTCTGAATACAAAAAGACTTTTCAATATTCTGGTCTAATCATTTGGAACAGTGTGCCAAATGATGTATAGGATTTACTACATATAGGAAGCTGAAAGATACAATTTGCTAATCTTTTTATCACAAAACAAAATGAGTAGACAATTAAACTTTTTTAAAGACATTCTTGCCAGGTTAGTTTTCATGCTTGTGTATATACATTTGCAATGTAGTTGATTACATCTCTATTGATTATTGTGAAATATATACATTGATTCTTATATGAATTGTTCTTTTAAATGTGTGAAGGCCTTGTGTTAGATTAACAATTGTATATTAAATGAATTACTTTTTTTTAAATAAAGAATTTATTATTATATTATTATAGTCATTTCATAAAAAATTACTGATTGCAAAAGTGTGAACTATTCTTAATAATAAGGATGTTCTTATCCCAGGCAGAAAACCGTAGCCGTACGCGTATTAGGCACATTTTTTTCCTGAACTTTCAGTGCTCTTCAACTTTGTACGTGTCTTTCGAACTTTATTTGTCTGAGCGTCACTGGTTAGTTTTGTTAGGACTAGACGCTTGTTTGGCATATTAAATTTCAAACCTGGTACCTCTTATTAGCTTTAATTCGTCTGTTTTTCTGTCATATATGTTCTCCACTTCATTTGTATTGTAGTCCTGACATGAAAGCGGGAGGTTTGGCATGCCAAAAAACCAGGTTCAACCCATTATTTTTTTTCTTAAAATGTCCTGTACCAAATCAGGAAAATGGCCATTGTTGTATCAGAGTTCGTTTCTGTGTGTTTAACATTTTAACGTTGTGTTGCTGTTGTGTCTTAGTTCTCCTCTTATATTTGATGTGTTTCCCTCAGTTTTAGTTTGTTACCCGGATTTGTTTTGTTTTCGGTCGATTTAGGTAGCACTCCACAGTTAGGTGTGTAGTTTCGCATTTTGGCCCCTGTGGATTTTTCAAATATGAGAGCTAGTGTGCAATAAAAATCATTTTTGGATAGCTGAGTACTAAAATAGCCTTTGTATTGGGTTTATATGATCATCAAGGTTATGTAATGTATGTAATATAGGCTGTTTTTTGTATGACAGTCCGTATTTGCATGTCCCTACCATACATTGGTCTGGTAATTATTGCAATGTTTTTTTCCAACTTTTTATCGCACGAACTTTGTGATTGGATTTTACGAAAAAATGAGGCGAAAGACCCCCATTTTTTATTTGATCATTAGGAAGATTTAGGAAAACAGTTTCTAAAAAGGTATCACTCAAAGGCATTGAAATTCTAGTTTGATCCAAATTTTGGGGGGAAATGAGACATGTTCACCCCCCTTTTTGCCATATTTTATTGGAAATAAATGCAGAATGTTGCCATGGATACAGATAAAAGGAATTTATTTTCACCCTTTTAACTTTTGAAAATCAAATCTATGGAAGATACTGATTACATGCATATGCACATGTACAACACAAACAGTAAGGTTAATGTATTAGAAATCCAGGAATAGGAGATGATAAAACATTTTGGGGCTCATTTTTATTTTTATTTTCTAACTGTGGAGTGCTACCTTATGGCACATCAGAAAGCACAGAAATGCACTTTTTAAGATAAAATTTAACACAAATCTTTAGTCTTTTATGTTCATGTTTTAGTTCTGAAGGTAAAAAATCTGCTAGGAATGCAATTTATGTTAATTTTATTGTTTACTGTCCTTAGCAACCAAATATACACATTTTGACACTTAGACATGTTGCGCTCTTAAATTTATACTCCATTAGCTTTGTCCTTGTAACCAAAGATTGCGCTTTATATGATAATCTCAGAATGTAACGCTTTATATTTTTGAATGCGAATAAGTCAAATAAACATTTTTAGCAGGATTTTATATTATAATTTGGCATGAATTAAATTTAGAGATGCCAGTATTGTTAGAAATTTATACCCTGCTTGAGAGCTTCTAAACCAAGGTGGGGTATGCTATTTACAGCAAAAATGACCTATGAGTGCTTTCAAACACCTAAAACTTGTACAATTTGTCCTTTTTTAAGGTAATTTTATAATTTTAAATAAGAAAAAGGGAAAAGTTTTAGAAATGTACCCCAAAATGAGACAGATTTGAAGTTTTTCACTATGATCCCACATTTATTTTTAAATCACTTTTTGTCGCGTTTCAACATCAACTGCTAACCTTCACAAAATTTTTATTACTGAACCAATTTTTAAAACTAAGGTACCATTTTCATCGTAACAGCTAGTAGAACACAGAACACATAAAAAAAATTGAGAAAGGAGGGAAAAAATTTCACCTTAAGGTAGCACTCCACAGTTAGGTGTGTAGTTTCGCATTTTGGCCCCTGTGGATTTTTCAAATATGAGAGCTAGTGTGCAATAAAAATCATTTTTGGATAGCTGAGTACTAAAATAGCCTTTGTATTGGGTTTATATGATCATCAAGGTTATGTAATGTATGTAATATAGGCTGTTTTTTGTATGACAGTCCGTATTTGCATGTCCCTACCATACATTGGTCTGGTAATTATTGCAATGTTTTTTTCCAACTTTTTATCGCACGAACTTTGTGATTGGATTTTACGAAAAAATGAGGCGAAAGACCCCCATTTTTTATTTGATCATTAGGAAGATTTAGGAAAACAGTTTCTAAAAAGGTATCACTCAAAGGCATTGAAATTCTAGTTTGATCCAAATTTTGGGGGGAAATGAGACATGTTCACCCCCCTTTTTGCCATATTTTATTGGAAATAAATGCAGAATGTTGCCATGGATACAGATAAAAGGAATTTATTTTCACCCTTTTAACTTTTGAAAATCAAATCTATGGAAGATACTGATTACATGCATATGCACATGTACAACACAAACAGTAAGGTTAATGTATTAGAAATCCAGGAATAGGAGATGATAAAACATTTTGGGGCTCATTTTTATTTTTATTTTCTAACTGTGGAGTGCTACCTTATGAATTTCGAACAGCGGTGTACTACTTGATTGATGCCACATAATTATAGACTTGTGTTTTCCTTCAATTATTTCTGATTTTTTCTGGCCTAATCCATGTATGGTTTTCAGTTTTCCATTTGTGAACTTTACATCTCTAAGTTGCAACATTCCAGCAGCACCTGCATACGATGTATATATCTCCCAATTGATACGATATTCACCTGCTTGAATTTCCTATCATGATTTTTTTGATAGAGGGTTGTGGCTTACAATGAAGCTATTAAACCAAGAGTTCCAAATGGTGAAGTTGAAATCATCCCTACGTAAAATTTACGGACGCCATCAGGAGTTGGCTGACCGTTATGGAATAACCGTTTCACAAATGATATCGGATATGTTCCTTACGTCGTAACTACAATCCCCTTCTATTTCATGAATGTGACCTACCGAATTAGACTATTTACCGGATTTGTAATTACATAAGCAACACGACGGGTACCACATGTTGAGTAGGATCTGCTTACCCTTCCGGAGCACATAAGATCACCCCTGGTTTTTGGTGGGCTTCGTGTTGTTTATTCTTTAGTTTTCTATGTTGTGTCATGTGTATTATTGTTTTTCTGTTTGTCTTTTTTTCATTTTTAGCCATGGCAATGTCAGTTTGTTTTAGATTTATGAGTTTGACTGTCCCTTTGGTATCTTTCGTCCCTCTTTTAGTAACACCACGGGTTTCGCATTTAGAGCAGAATCTACTTGCCCATTACGAGCGTCTGAAAACAATACAAGTGTGTGTTTGGGTTAGTGTTGTTTCTTTTTTTTAGTCCCCAAGGATGACTGGCGAATATATATCTACAAGTCTTCTTTGGACGACCGATAGGAACACCATTGCTTTTGTCTGCTTAGCTGTGCGGAATGAACAAGTACACAGCTGCATCTTGTTAGAATGTTGACGTTAGATCTAATGCATCGTATTTAAAAATCGCAAAGCACTCTGTACGTTAATGACACTTTTAACAACTCTTAAAATAACCAATTTGTAGTAAAAAAAATCATTAAAGATATATGTATATTTTAAGATATTGTTGCAGTGATTTCTAGTAACCATTTTTTTTTTTTTATATAAAAAAAAATATTGGATTTACAATTTTGTATCACTAATGACATTTTACATTAATAATAACAAGTGTAACATTATTGTTTTAAATTGACAGTATTGACGGTAAAAGGGACGATGCCGTTAAAGAGTTGGAAGATTTAAAACAAGCTTTGGAGGCAGAACAAAAAAAGATAAATGAAATTTCTGGAAAGGTGCTTTAACTTCTGCATTTATATGAAGTTTTGTAATTTTTTGTAATTTTTTCTTTTCTACTTTTTCTATTCATGTTTTTCCTATAAATTTATAAATCGATAAATTAGAAAAATAAAACAGCGGCGTCAAAAAATTAATGCAGTTCATTGAAAAAATGGCTAGTCATCACAACGGTTGTATACAAGTTTGAAGGATAATTTTCACATTTTGGTGAATATTTGTTTTTATGCTACATCTATGAGCATACTGTTTTTCGGTCTGAACATTCGTTTGTATGTCTGTTCGAATGTTCGTCTGTCCGTCCGTCTGTCCAGCTTCAGATTAAAGTAGTGTTTGCTGAAGTTGTAGTCAAATCAACTTGAAATTTAGTACATATGTTTTCTTTGATAGAATCTTTCTATTTTGAATGAAAAATTGGAGGTTTTTAACCCAATTTTACGGTCGACCGAACATAGAAAACGATAGTGCGATCGAGAATACGTGTAAATGAACACATTCTAGTTTATAATATTTGAAAATAAAATTGAAATGTCCACTTTTGCATTGCATACAAAAAAAAAAATGATCAAAAAAGGTATAATTTCAGATTGAAAAGCTGGTTGGTGATAAAACTAGACTTCTTAAAGAACAAAGAATAAAAGCTCAAGCAATTCAATCGATCCAGTCTCTCGAGTTTGAAATTGAGCAGAAATCGCTTATTGTAAAAATGCTACAGTATGAAGTACTAAAGAGAGACTTTGATCAAGGCAGGTAAACGTTTGTAAAACACGGAATATTATACCATGTTATCGGAGTTTCCATCCATTATTTTATCAATTATTAGAAATAAAATTTTAATTTGAAATTTGTTAAAAAAACAGTATGAAAGATGATATATTATCTACTATCCTGATTCTTAGTCCTCAGTTTTCTATGTTTTGTGTTCAGTACTATTATTTGTCTGTTTATTATTTTTATTTTTAGCCATGATGTTGTCAGGTTTTTTTCAATCTATGAGTTTGGCTGTCCCTCTGGCATCTTTTGTACTTCTTTTATCAATTTTAACAAAACGGTGAATAAAGTACAAATAGGGATAGTACACTTTGCTATAAAAAACAGTGTTCATTTATTACATTAATTATTAGAGATTTTATTTTAAGTTGAAATTCGCTAAAAACCATTGAAAGATGATATATTATCAAGTTTGACGAAACGGCGAGTGACATAAAACAAAATTATACTTTTTATGCCCCACCTACGATAGTAGAGGGGCATTATGTTTTCTGGTCTGTGCGTCCGTTCGTCTGTCTGTTCGTTTGTCCGTTTTTTCGTTCGTCCGTCTGTCCCGCTTCAGGTTAAAGTTTTTGGTCAAGGTAGTTTTTGAAGAAGTTGAAGTCCAATCGACTTCAAACTTTGTACACATGATCCCTATGATATGATCTTTAAATTTTAATGCCAAACTAGAGTGTTTACCCCAATTTCACGGTCCATTGAACATAGAAAATGAAAGTGCGAGTGGGGCATTCGTGTACTGAGGACATATTCTTGTTTCAACAAACGTTTGTTAATACTGTAACACAATTTATTAAAAAAAAGATTGGTTTGTCTTTCCTAAGAAAATAACTATTAATGCTTTTTCTATTATAACATTCTTTCAAGCTTCAAGAATGAAAAGACCCTAGAGGATCATATCCAAGAAGCACAACAGCAAATAATAAAAGCTAAACACGACAAGAATACACAATCAACAAGATCTCCAGAAAATGAGTTTTGTCAACAAAGGTGAATAATTGAAAGCGCTTCTGTATGTTTTATAAATGTATTTATATATCAATATCATAGGTATGGCTAGATTAGGTATACGCCTCATTTTTATTATATTTTGGGGTTTGTAATTTCTAACATCTACTTCATCGAATTTGTTTCCAATCGTTCATGGGTTTTGAATGAGAGCTACCAAATTTTATATGAGACTACAACCGAAGTTCAGGTTAGAAAGATTACTATTTTTAGGTTTTAATTACGAATGTTACGATTTGTATTGGAAACAGGGTTTCCGCTGGCATTTGCGAAAAAATAATAATTTTGGCGATTAAAATTCGTCATTGGCGAAAGAATTTGGCGAAAGAAATATATATAACGATTTATTTTCACCCATTTTGTTTATTTACTTTTTTCGGGTTTCTCTGACTTTACCGATCAAACAATACTCGGAATTCATCTTGAACTCATTAAGATTTTGACAGAAAATCAATAATCAGCTGATTGCATTCATAGCTATCGACATCAAAGGACTAATTAATAAAGGTGTTGAGATTGTATGATATGAAAAAAATGATAGGGTTAAATGGCTTCTGTCACATGTCACAATAGGGATTTTATTAACCACTTTGCGACGCACGTGTTTGAAGCAAATTTTTTACGCTTCCTCTCCTTCTTTTAATGAAAGTCAAGAAAAGAAAATTGTTGTTATGACGAAAAATGTTCCAAAGCAAGAAAGGTCTCTGATTTAAAACTTTATCATTTAACTTTCATTTAGATCTTTGATTTTAGTGGGTATTTCAAAGTCGTTTCAGTGACACACGTGTTTCAAGCATATAGTTTTACTTATTTACGATGGTCTAGAAAAGAAAACTCGTTATAAAGAAATCTATTCAAAAGGTTGGCATGATAGCAAGCCTTAAATGTAATGACTACACCTTACACGAGGGATCAATTCCAAGTGATAATAAGATGCGTCGTTTTGTTATAAAAAAAACACTTCTTATTTAGGGGGGGGGGGGGGCTGGAAGAAAAGTTATATATTTGTGTTACTTGGCGAAAAATATTATAAAGTGGCGAAAAATACATTGTTTTGGCGAAAGAGGTGGCGAAGAAAATAATTGACCCAGGGGAAACCCTGATTGGAAATATAAACTTTAGTCCCTTGTTAAAATTTATATTAGATGCCTATTTATACTTAAAAGAATCACAAACCATCATACTTTATTTGCATTATTATAGTACTGAAATACACAAGTTAAAATTAAAAAAAAGGGAGGGGGGGTTCTGAGGGTCAAAACGAAATTGATTAAACGAAGAACAACTTTCCACAATTCACCCAAAAGGAAAAGTAAAATTGAGCAATATGAGACCAACAAAAACTTGGGTGAATTCATATGTTTGTTTCCGTAATTTTCTCAAAAGCAACCTTTTTTAATTATCTAAGGTGTTGTAAATAGTTATCAAAAATACCAGGATTATAATTTTATACGCCAGACGCGCGTTTCGTCTACATAAGACTCATCAGTGACGCTCAGATCAAAATAGTTAAAAAAGCCAAACAAATACAAAGTTGAAGAGCATTGAGGACCAAAAATTCCAAAAAGTTGTGCCAAACACGGCTAAGGCAATCTACTCCTGGGGTAAGAAAATCCTTAGTTTTTCGAAAAATTCAAAGTTTTGTATACAGAAAATTTATAAAATGACCACAAAATTGATATTCATGTCAACACCGAAGTGCTGACTACTGGGCTGGTGATACCCTCGGGGACGAAACGTCCACCAGCAGTGGAATCGACCCAGTGGTGTTAATAGTTATCAAAAATACCAGGATTATAATTTTATACGCCAGACGCGCGTTTCGTCTACATAAGACTCATCAGTGACGCTCAGATCAAAATAGTTAAAAAAGCCAAACAAATACAAAGTTGAAGAGCATTGAGGACCAAAAATTCCAAAAAGTTGTGCCAAACATATTCATTTGCTCTGATTTTAGGTTTGATACTGGGCATGGAATTATCATTGAAGGGATATTTCCTAAAGATTTTACATGTAAGGTTGTACCCTGGACCTCAGATGAACGGTTAAACATTATAAATAGTAATGTTTTCCCCGAGGGATTTACGTTGGAAACTGACCTCTTCTTTGTTAAAAACTCAAAGACTGGAGACCCATTGGATGGAAATACAATTCCGGCTGAGAATATGTTATTGAAGGCCATACTACCAAAAGAGAAAACGTATGCAGATGTGTATTTTAAATACAAAGGTGCTGTTAGATTTGATAAAACCTGGAAATTGCTTGAGTCTAAGGTATGTTGAAGCATAAAGTATAAACTAGCAATAACCATTAACGCTTCCGATAAGAAATAATAACAAAATCATGATTAAGGTAAACTCTTAATATATGTTGGAGCCTAAATTACAGAATAACAATAGATGTTAACGTATTAGGTATGCTGACTATACTGTATGTGTTTTTGCTCATTTTTGAAAACCGTAAGGTGGCCTTCAATTACTCACTACTCATTTATTTTAACTCTGAGAGGTAGTTGAGCAATAAAACCTCGTGTTCTCATATCTTTATATAATTTAAATCAGACCAGTTTGGCATTGCATGATAGAATTTATAGAATCACTTCAGAAAGAAAGAAAATAAATGATATACATAACAGGAAAATAGCTCCAGCTTTATCGGTATTGACATTTTATTTAAGTTCAAAGTCTATTCTCTAAATTTCAATATCCTTTATCTATTCTCCTTACAACAACAACAAGTTTAAAACATATTATGATAATATCGTATACATTTTAATCTTCCTATGTGCTTTTCTGGAGTAAACTTCACCAGGAATGTTTAGAACCAATTATTACAACACAAAAGGTGTATGAGAACCAAAACACGGAAGTTAAAATTGGTTAAAATACCGAGATACACTTATCGATTCAAATACCTAAGTGAAAACTATTATAATACTAACAATAGATATCACATTACTACTCAGAAACTTAGATTGAGCCTTACAAATCCATCTAAAAACAAAGTTAACAATATATCAATACTTATATAACATAATTCATTTATTAACTTCATTTTATCAGGATAAAGATATTGTTTTTAAAGTCGATGGCGTTGAATCGTTTTGTGTTATATCCATTCTACCAGAAGAAAGACATACAATTTCTCCTTTTGGATGTCGGTTCATCAGCCCAATCGACAATGGAATACAAGTAGACTTTCCTTCGAATGTTGTTGACAAAGAGGAGAAGATTTGTTTTCAGGTAGTATGAACATAGATAATACATAAGATAGAATACCATATTTATTTGATTAGTTTACATTAAAACAGAAAACACCAATCAACAGCTAACTCCTCTGTCAAAAGTCACAAAAAAACTCAGAACACCACACATTTCAGATAACATGCAATTGTACATGTAAATATTGTTGTGGAATTATATATGTTTTACTTGCCAAAAATCTGGTCACGTTTGTTACGTTAGGTAAACATTAACGTAATCTATTCATATTGCCATTTTACGCTTACACTACGTGCTCATTTGTAGAATTATTTTCTTTTAATATTTTGTTCATGATGAGTTAATATGTAACTTATCATCAATAATTTTAATGGTATATACATTTCTTTTAGAAAAACTACACGTACAACATTATCTTATTCCAATGTTAATTTTAATTTTAGGGTCGGTAATGCTTTTCAATTTCGTACTGGTTATTGCCTATTCACGTTTTGATTCTAGCGTCACTGATGAGTCTTTTGTTTGTGTAGGATAAAAACTTTATTTCGTATTTATCTAATAATGTTACTCCCCTTTCTCTATTTAGGTACATCCAGTTGACATGACATATTTATCTGAAAGAAAATCGCAAGTTAATGATGAAAAAGTTTGTATTTCCGCGATAACACATGGCCTTTCGTCAAAACATAGAAAGTTCAAAAAGTCTTTGGAAATACAGCTGCCTCTGCAATATGGTTCCGGACCGTTCGAGGATGATTCTGACTACAGGGTTTTTAAGTGGAACGATGATGGCTCATTTGAATTTGTTGATATAAGACCAGTCATACTAAACAATACAGCTTCTTTTTCGGCAAATTCCTTTTCTGGGTAAGTGTTAAGTTGTAAATGAAAATGGGGAAAGTGGCAAAGAGACCATAACCCGACCAATGAGCAGAAAACAGTCGAAGGCCGCCAGTATACACCGGGTATATTTTTTATTGTACATGAAAGTAGATATAATATGCGGTTGTTTAAAAAGTTGATCGTGTGTAGAATTTTTGTATATAAAAATTTGCTTTCTTGCTTCATTCAAATGTACACACTTATATTATAAAAAGACTCACTCAATTCACATGAATATTCGTGACGTTTTGTTTATTCCTGTTTTAAAAAAAAAAACCTTGATTCTTGTGAAGTCTTAATATGCCAAAATTCATAAATTCAAAATGAATCAGAGTTTTAGGATTATTTTCAATGCTTAAGATTTTAAATAAACATGGTTTGAATTACAGACTTACTTGATAGCTTTATGAGTGCCTTTCATAAATCGCACTTAGATAAGAGTATATGGCAACTCTTATTCTCATTAACATAACGAAATCAGAGATCTACATTTTATTTAGATTGTACCTTTCTTTTGACATAATTTCAGTTATGGTTGCGTAAGAACAACCAAATCACAAAGCACTTCAAGTCTTGCATCCGTAGTACAAGAAGCCTACGGATTACGAAAATGGTGTAAAATCTTGTTTTTTGTTGGAAAAACTACGAATAACAATGTCCCAATTATGCTGGAATGTGTAGACCTGCAAAGAGTGGCAGAGGTTTGCGAAAATCGTAAAAAGTATGGCTATCGTTTTGTCTCGGAGTGGATCAGCAAAGACTTTTTCCTTATTCCAGATAAAACCATCATAACAGTAGATGTGAAAGGAAAGTTTGGTATCCCAAAAGAGTGTAGTGCTAAGCATCCAAAACTGTCGTTTATTCCTGTTGCTCAGGATAACTTTACACGTTTCCTTGTTGAACTTAAGACAAGTGGAACAGTTTACGGTGTGTTATCAATACGAGACAACAAAAGCGTTTTGGATGAGATATTCTATGATCCTGCCAGTACTAAAAAACTCCCTTCTAATAAGAAAATCAGAGATGAATTGCTGGGTAACAGGAATGACCATTTGGTTATATCACGATCGTCAACTACAGAAAATCGAATCGGAAAAGACACTGCAGACAACAGTTTAGAAGATAAAAAAGACGGTATATTTCAATTTTTGCATTCACATATACACAACAACAAGAATCTTACATTACAGTACTGCCAATCAGTATTAAAAAGTAGATCCGCTGTCCACACTCTGACAAGCATGCGTTGTACTTCTGTTCTGGTATTTATAGAAATAGCTTATATAATTCCAGCCTTAAATTCCTGAAGGTGTGTATCAGTAGAACATAACCAGAGGATCCCACAAGTTTTCTATAACCAGACAATATAATGGAATAGTAAGGGAAATATAGGCAGAGGATTTGCCTTTCAATCAAATTGCAGTACTGGAAACCTTGATAATCATTATCTGCCTTCTCTGAAGTTGAAGGATTCAAATATTGGCCTATGTATTACCCAATAATCAAAGTGCTTCAATAGCAAAACCGTAAGAAAAACAGAATAGAAGTGACCTTCAATTTTGTTCAAATCAATAATGTTTAATGTTTCAAAGCATTTATGGGAAATCTTGCTTTGGTGGCAAATTAAGGTAGATCCCGATACTAAGGGAGATAACAACGTTTCACTGATGTAAAACTGGTTCCCTGTAAAGATCGTAGGTTATATCGCCCATATATCTGTGTCACGGTAACAGTTCGGTTGTCGTCTGTTGACAACTTGTGTAAACAACTTACTTGTACAAGTGATAGCTGATCGGAAGAGAAAAAGTTCTTTCAAAATGAAGGATATAAATAGCTTCAGCTTGAAAGTTCACACAGTCTTATAAATGATTCTCAACTAAACCAAAAACAAAACCACAAACACTTTATTGTAAACATATATTTCTCACTTGATTTTCCATGATGAGTTAGCGGTAATTATCTACAAAATGTCTATAACTTCATTGACAATCCAAACCTCGTGCAGAGTCACTAAAGTCGTGTTCTCCTTAGAAGGGGTACTTGGATGTGTTTATTTTTTGTTCCGGTGCCATATTGATTTACCCTTGTCTGTTATTCCGTCATTCAGCATCAAACGATTAGACGCAATTTTTCCCTAAACGCCTTCCGATATTTGTCAGATTTGTGTGTTACAGATCGAGTTTAGTTTCGTTTCGTTCTGATATTGCCAAAAACTATGAGTTTACACAACATGAATATAGAGTAGTTATCTTCAACAAAAGAGGGACGAAAGATACCAAAGGAACAGTGAAACTCATAGATATAAAACAAACTGACAACGCCATGGCTAAAAATGAAAAAGACAAACAGACAAACAATAGTTCACATGACACAACATAGAAAACTAAAGAATAAACAACACGAACTAGGGGTTATCTCAGATGCTCCGGAAGGGTAAGCAGATCCTGCTCCTCATGTGGCACCCGTCGTGTTACTTATGTGATAACAAATCTGGTAAATAGTTTTATTTGGTAGGTCACATTCATGAAATGGAAGGGGATTGTAGTTACGACATAAGGAACATATCCGATATCATTTGTGAAAATCATACCGATATCATTTGTGAAACAAACAATACGTGCATCCCCCACCATGTTGATATTAAGCCTTTGAAAACACGTTTTTCTACCATTACTATGATATGTTCAAACCTTTATTTAGAAGGTCTAGAGCAGTTGATTAATGTCAGTTGTATAAATGAAAACCTTGAAAGCTTTTGTAGAAAACTTATTGGCAACATTTGAATATGCATTAAGAGTTCTATCTGTTCAGAAATAAATCCCACACACAACCATAGTTTGTAAAAGAAACCATAAGTAATAATCACAATATTAATCACAATTATCAACATCTAAATATTATACTTTGATTATAAAAACACACACCTCTCCAAATGGAAATATATATATAAACAGAGGTAAAAAAACATTTTGAGCTTTTTTTTAGGAAGTGTGAGAAACAAAGGTGAAAACCAATTATACACAATTTCTGGTTAATTGTACGTGTTGAAGATTCGTTTGCGTTAATACTGCAATTTGTCTAAAAAAAAACTTTCGCCACTGGAATTTTGGAAACAATGATAAAAACAAGCTGACAAAATGCTATCGATATTCAATAGAATTTGATTCGGATGTGATCACTTCTGATTGTCACTTAAATTAATGGTTGATGATTATACATTTCTTCCATTAAAGCCGCCGCAATTGTTAAAGACGAATATCAAGAGAAGCAGAAATTGATACATACTCTGAAATATGATTTGAATTGCGAAAAATCTATAATCTATGATGTTTTCAATACTTTAGTAAGATATAAATCGTTTAGGAATTTTGAAAGAGCATGTACTTTGCAAAATTATTTTATAGAACATTAACCTCAAATGTTCATTCTTTTTTCATTTCAGATTTCTTCACAGAAAAAGGTCTTTTGGCATTATCAAAATTAATGAGTCCTAGTACAATACTGGAAGTCTGTGTTAACATGGATGTACCTATAGCGCAATGTGAGACTATTCAGCAGAAATATGGGACTGGTTCCACGTTAGGAAACATAGCCTTACTACAAACTTCACTTGATCGGCAACCAGGCGACAAACAATTTGAAAAGTTGATAGATGCATTAAATTCAGCTGATCAACGATCACTGGTTGATAAAATACAACACTTGCATTCAACTGGAAAAGGTCTCCATGATGTGTGTAGATGAAAAAGTATGTAAAACAAAACATTGCTCTTACCAAGCATTTGTCCGTTGTAGAAACATTTATGAAATTCTGTCTAAATATTATTCCTAGAAATATAAAGTTCCTTTATTGTTATGTTTATGTCTCCATGGTTGCTATGAACGAGATTTGTTAAAAACTCAAAATTGGAATTATGTCTGGACTAACAGCATGAACGAAAAAGTTTAACATGATGTATTCTTTTGAGAAATTTTTAACAAGAAAGAGAGTAATATTATGAATTTTATTCTTAGCAATACCAATGTCCATTTGATTCATTTCACGTCGCTTTCAGTTTTTTACGAAGAAACTTGAAAAGTAAAATAAAAAAAATACTGATCTCCGAGGAAAAATCGGAAAGTCCATAGCTATAGTATATATGTATTTCTTAAATTAATCTATATGTATATCAAAATAAGTATAATAATACTAGAAATGTTATGTCATCATATACATAAAGCTGGTAGTTTTATTGTTAATTGATACGTTTCTGTATAATTTGTATTGATTGTCATTGAAATGAATTCGGAACTATCTTAGAAATCTCATAACATACATCAACATATTTTTAAATAGTTCAAAGTTGCAGTATACATGATTTATATAATTATCATAAATTTACACGAGCTTTTTTTACGGGATTTTCTCAGAAAAAAAGACACAATTTTTATTTTATTTGTTTAGCAGAATTTTTTCAAGTTTTTATTTCATGTTCAAATACTTAAATTATTAATGTGGTTACAGTTTTATTATAATAGAAATATGACACAAAGTGTAACATAACAATGAAAAGGCGTGCTCCATTCTGAGGGTCAGACATGAAAGGTGTGGAAATGAAACATAATAGTTAGAGCTAAAACATTATTCATCAGATCACGGAAGTTTCATTCATATATTGTTTTACTAGACTGACATGCTTTTGAAATATTTGTATTTTGTATATGTTTCTTATTTATTATACTTCATGCTAAAATGCAATATTTTGATGGCATAATATGAGGGTGTTAGTTTACTCTATCCCATGCTGAGAGAGTGACAAATCAAAAACCAGTCAGTTAAAGGACATTAGCAATCATACCACATTTTTTTTTCTATTTAACCAAAGTTTTTTTTAACTATTACATAGATCTTGATTTCGTTGGATTGATAAACAGATAGATTTAATTCTAATGGGTGCGATTTAGCGTTCCTTCTGACCGACATGGCTTTATGTACTTGAAAGGCAAAATTGAAACATAGACATCATCAAATAAAAACAACAAAAAAACACCGAAAACAAAGTATACAAAGGATTTCTTTGATTTCACTTTCAGATATGTTGACGATGTCCTGTTAATCTTTAACCAATAGTTCAGTGACAAGTTGTATCTTATATCCATATAAAAGAGGGACAAAACATACCAAAGGGACAGTCAAACTCATAAATCTAACACAAATTGACAACGCCATGGCTAAAAATGAAAAAGACAAACAGAAAAACAATAGTTCACATGATACAACATAGAAAAGTAAAGAATAAACAACACGAACCCCAAAAACTAGGGGTGATCTCAGATGCTCCGGAAGGGTAAGCAGATCCTAATCTACATGTGGCACACGTCGTGTTGCTTATGTGATATCAAATCCGGTAAATAGTCTAATTCGGTAGGTCACATTGGCTTGGAGTATCTTTCCTAATCAGGGTCAATCTAGCGTAGTAACACAGTATATGATATACAAGCCATGAAGATGGAATTATTATAGATCAGCTAAATTATCTATTGTAAAGGATCCTACAATTATTGTAAGATGCAGTCGCAGAAATTATAATACCATTAGTACGTCTTAACCAGTGACGACTTATCAACAAATGTTACCCATCGGATCACCAGCAGTAATATATACCAGAAAAAAAAGTTGACGGACACTTAACAACTCTCACTATCTGTACATGTCTTGATATTTGACTTCGTGTGATACCGATGGATAATATTATTAAGGAATCTATCACAAATATAATGATTACAATGACAACCTTTCCGATTCTTTCCACTAACATATCGTACACCTTGGCGTTAATATGTACCAAAAAGTTAAATCACAAAAATACGAGGAAAATTAAAACGGAAAGTCCTTAATCATGTTCATAATATGGTAAACGCACAAGCTCAAACATATCAATCGAATGGATAACAACTGTCATATTCTTGGTGTTTTAGGAATATCAGGTGATTTCAAATTATATCGAGTTTAACATATAAACTATTCCAAACTATTTATTTAATTAGCTTCTTATAAAAGAAGTACAAACAAAGTTAAATGAAGCATTATTAGAAAATCAACTAAATCACAATAAACAAAGTTAAATTTTATGCCTTATCACCATTTATGCCAATTAGTTTGACAGTCCCTGTACCAATACAACATATATTTGGTAGATATAGTTTGATGTAAGTTAATATGTGTTACTAGTAGTTTAAATCATAATATCTTCTTCATATTTAAATCTATGGTTGTTTCATCATACAGTATATATAAAAAAAAATGTTTGGTTAGTTGCTTTTAATAATGCTTATTCAAGTCCTGTGTTATTTATTGTTTCCAATTTTGGATCCTACATGTAATTCGTTACTCGTCTGATGGAATTGACAAACTGCAAAATAATTGTAAAATACTGAGTTCAATTCTTAAAATGATAGTTGTGAAAATAAATCGAAAAAAAATCATACCTGAGTGTTCTTGCATTTGTTGTATAGTATTCATTTCATGTAATTCTGTAATTTTAGCGGTATATTAATCATTGACACAAAGCTCGAGGTTTTGCTGGCCACATAACCAGCTTCAACCAACCATGTTTACTTAAAATTTGCTGTACCATGTCAGGCATATGGCAGTTGTTATTGATTAGACTTTAGTTCGTTTCTATTTTTGTGATGCAATGTCGTTTTTGTTGCACTTCAGTGTTTCTGTTGTTTTGTTGTTTTCCTCTAATTGTCGAAGTGTTTCCCTTGGTTTTAATTTTGTACCATTCATCTACAGGTCATTCAATTAAAGTTGACATGGAACATCGATCAAGTTGATTAGAGATAAAACTCAATGTAATAACCATTATTAATTTTGGCATTGAGTTTATTTTTGCTAAGGGATTCTATACAATTATTTCAAGACACAGACACAGATATTAACAAATATATGTCACTGTACGGCCTTCAACAATAAGCAAATCCCATACCGCATAGTCAGCTATAAAAGACAAATAAACAATATTTGTATATTTGATATAATTTGAACAGTGTCTTTTTATTTGAATCGAGCTACTTAAACGAAAACCTACCAATTTTCTACCTCATCTTTTTGCACCTTTATTCACATCTGATGTTTTTTTTTGGTGTTTTTTCTTGTCAGCTACACCAGTTGGTCGTCTTGATTTATGATGGAAATATGTTGTAGGGTCAAAACTAATTTCATAGATAAGTCCTTTGGTATTTCTCATACTTAAAATTCCAAATAATGGACCGCCAGATCTTCCAGAAACAAGAACTCGAAATGTATTAAAGTTTTCGTTTACATTTGGATTAAACAAAATTGCAGGTGATTTGCTCGTAATTCCCGTAGGCATACTAAACATGCCTCCTACGTCAACTTTAATGATGGTCTTATCAGGAATCATAAATACATCCTTGCTTGTCCATTCTCTCACAACATCGAAATTGTAACTCTCTTTTCGCTTGCTAATAACATCATTTACTTTTTCAAATTTAACGCACTCCAGCATAATCATCAGCGTATTAGATTCCTTTTGTTTTTGAACAAAGAAGAGAATTTTGCATACCGTCTCTGCCATGTGTGTGGCTTGAAATGTTGTTTGAACATTTCGACGTAATTCAGCTTTATCACGACCTCGAGCTGTAGCAACGCAACCAATACTGTAAGAAATAAGAAATGTAATTGAAAAAAACTGTTTGTTTATTGTGTTTTGTTTACATTTTTGCCTCTTTGTACGATTAGTTATGTGCTCTCCAACTATTGGAACTTGATAATAAAATTGAAAATGGAAATGGGGAATGTGTCAAAGAGACAACAACCCGACCACAGAAAAAACAACAGCAGAAGGTCACCAACAGGTCTTCAATGTAGCGAGAAATTCCCGCACCCGGAGGCGTCATTCAGCTGGCCCCTAAACAAATATATACTAGTTCAGTGATAATGAACGCCATACTAATTTCCAAATTGTACACAAGAAACTAAAATTAAAATAATACAAGACTAACAAAAATGGGACAAGCGCAAAAATGCGGCGGGGTTAAACATGTTTATGAGATCTCAACCCTCCCCCTATACCTCTACCCAATGTAGAAAAGTAAATGCATAACAATACGCACATTTAAAATACAATTCAAGAGTCTGATGCCAGAAAATGTAACCAAAGAAAATAAACAAAATGACAATAATACATAAATAACAACAGACTACTAGCAGTTAACTGACATGCCAGCTTCAGACTTCATTAAAACTGATTGGAAGATTATGATTTCATCATATGAATATGAATATCAGGCAAAATCCTTCCCGTTAGGGGTTTATTATCATACCATCATAATATATATGAAAAGAACATAACCCGTGTCATGCCAACAACTTGTTTTTGAATAGATGTGTTAGTTCCGATACAAAGACCCTATAAGTGAATCAATATTTACGCCAAAATATGCAATCTTTAATGACCTGACAACAGTATCGTAACTATATCCCTTCTTGATAAGTCTATTTAAAGGTTTTGTTAGTTTCTGAGGTAAATACTGACATGTTTGTTCTTTATAAAGAATATTTCCATAAAAAATTGAATTTGAAATACCTGAACGTATAAGATGTCTACATGTTGAGCTGTATTTACGAATGATGCCCTTATACCGATGATAAAAGTTAGTAAATGTTTTGACTAGTTTGTGATATCGAAAACCCTGGTGTAATAATTTTTCGGTAATACATAAATTTCTCTCGTTAAAATCTAAAACATTGTTACACACACGAGTTGAGATATATAAACACCGTAAGTTGGTGACAAGGGAACGTTCCCATCTAAAAATGGATAATTAACGATAGGAAATGAAAAATCATCTCTTTTATCATAAATTTTAGTATTAAGCTTTCCGTTAGTGATATAGATATCAAGATCGAGGAAAGGGCAGTGGTCATTGTTAGTATTAGCTTTATTTGAAGTAAGTTCAACAGGATAAATTTCTTTAGTATACATACTGAAGTCGTCATTATTGAGAGCCAAACTATCATCCAAATATCTAAAAGTATTATTAAATTTGTTTATGAGATGTTGTTTCGATGGGTCTTTGCTGATTTTTGTCATAAATTGAAAGTCATAGCAGTACAAAAACAGGTCCGCAATAAGTGGTGCACATTTAGTCCCCATTGGAATTTCAATAACCTGGCGATGTACGGAATCTCCAAAGCGAAGAAAAATGTTGTCTAGTAAAAATTCAAGGGCATATATAGTATCAGAGCATGTCCAATTGACATAGTTTTTTGTTTATTGCTACTAAAAAATGACCTAAAAGAGTTTGAACATATATATTCACATTCTGACTTTTTATTAAATGCCCATTTAATTAGATGGGTGATTTTTTTCTTAATGAGAATGTGAGGCAATTTGGTATACAGGGTAGAAAAATCAAAACTTTGAACAGATTCAAGATCACCAATATAAGCATGCAATTTATCAAGTACTTCCAACGAGTTCTTGACACTCCAAAAGTAATTAATTCCAATATTTTCGAAGGCCTTATTTGAACAATTTTTTTCAGGTTTTTGATTGTACCCAGTGGACTGGTAAAAGAATAGACAATTTAGTAGTGGAACAATGGCTTGAAGACGAAATAAATCTATATTTGTACGGTGTTTTGTGTATCTTTGGAAGCCAATACATAGTAGGGACTTTTATTGTATTTGGTTCTGCTTGTAAAGCGGTAGCTAAAAGTTTATGTTTGTTACAGATGTCGTTTTCTGAAAATGGAGTCAGTTGGAATGTTGGTGAATTGGTAATGTTTTTTTTTCAGAACCTCAATGTAAAATTGACGTCAAACTAATCTATTTGACCGCAAACGTCGTTATATTTCGCGTCTAAGGGATTAGAAGATTTCGATACCATCGCGGGAGCTACGCTCATTGGTTGCACCAAGTCAGGAATATGACAGTTGTTATACATTCGTTTGATGGGTTTAAGTTTTGTTTTTGCCATTTGATTAGGGATTCTACGTTTTGAATTTTCCTCGGAGTTAAGTATTTTTGTGATTTTTTTCTCTTCCACAGACGCAAACGTTTCGCTTTTATCACACCAATACGAGTCAAAATAAAATGCAAAGTGAAAAACATGTATAACCGACAAATTCCAAAACTGCTATTAAAAATTCAATGAAATCATTACCTTGTAGTGCTTCGAATGATTCAACCTTAAGAAAATAGAAAAATTACAGAAGAAACCAGATCAATGATATGCCATTGCAACGCAAAACAGCTGACTTTTGGGTTATTTATATATATTTATCGACTTTATATTTCAAAAACCAAGTTTTTCATTAAGTAATGCTTATTATTTTTTTCCCCACGGCAATAGTTATTAAGGTAACCTGCCTATAATTTGTAACGTCAGACGCGCGTTCCATATACATATGACTTATCAGTGACACTCAGATCGAAATATATTGGCGAAATAACTGCACAAAACAATCTTTGTGTAGATAGATGTCTATATAGTGACATGCAGAATGGACATCCTCTAACAAATTTACCATCAACTAGCATTATCATGATTGTAATGTAAAATATAAGGATGCCAAATAATATTTTATTGAGCATACTTACCACTTTGAAATGATATAAATAAAGAATGAAAAAAACAAAATGAGTTGCGCGACTGGCTATTTTTGTTCTCTCTCTCTCTCTCTCTCTCTATTTGTGTTAAAAAACGGAGAATAACACTGTTTTTTTGTGTAATCCTGTTTACAACTTCTTCATACACAGAACTCTTGAACATGGGTTTACCTTTTACTTATGCAAATAACAAACTGAAACATCATGGCACGTGACAGAAATGCGTGTCCATACTCACAACGTTAAACATCACAATATGTCATAGAAACTCTTACTTAATTACAAACATCTATTGCAGTTCTAATCAACAGCTGCTTACAGTTTTACTTGTATGTATATCAATCTTGAGTCAAATCCAGATCTAAGTAGAACTATTAACGTAAATTAAATGGCACGTTGAAGCTGATTTCTCTAACCATAGTGTTCCCCATTTACAACTTTAATAATGCAGATTTCAAAAAGCCAATCCGAGATATAGTTATAGAAAAAGTGCCAAACGAAATATTTTGAATGTGAAATCATTTTGTACTGTTAGATACGTGTAACAGAAGAGCTAATCAGTCTGTATCATATATAAATTGATGGTATGCTTGCTACGAACAACGACTAGATCTGTTATCCTTACAAAAGCAAGAATAAGTCACGGGTACAGGATGTTGAGCAGGATCAGCCCCTGTTTCTGGTTGGTCCATGTTCCTCATTTTCCGGTTTTCTATTAATTGTGTTTTGTTGGTTTTTGTTTATTTGTTGGTTCGTTCTTTTTAGTTATGACGTTGTCACTTCATTTTTGACTTAATTATTTAGGGGGCCGTTTGGTATTCTATGTCTCTCTTTCTTTCACTGTTTCAATTTATGTTTTTGAAGATTTGGGTGTCTGTTTATTTTGTTCTGAACTGTCATTTGCTTTGTGTCCTTTATAATGGTGGTGTATCATTCAAGATTCATGTTTGCGGAATAGTCATACCTATATCAATACATAATGTTTATTTTTCAGTTTTAACACCTTAATGCATAAATTTTGGTTGAGAAGCAGTAATCTTACCCGCTGAAAGAACTAACTGTAAATGTAGCTATATCTTGTTCTATTTCTACCTTGGTGTCGACAAATTCTATAGACCAGTCATCGTTTACTTTAAAAATCATATAATCCAATTGTTCTTCCTCTATGTCTCTTCTATCTATCCATTCCAAAGGTAACTGAACGGAAACAGGAACTTGGAAATCCAAATGAGACCCAAATAGGCAGTTTGAAAAAAAAAGAGCTTTCGGTGGCCATATGTTACCTTTCCACGTCAGTTTTAATCTAGCGGCGTACTACAGTACATGATATATAAGGCATGAAGATGTTATTGTTATGTTATGTTATATATATATATATATATATATTTTTGGAGAGCCCAGGTGGTTGTGTGGTCTAGCGGGACGGCTGCAGTGCAGGCGATTTGGTGTCACGATATCACAGTAGCATGGGTTCGAATCCCGGCGAGGGAAGACCAAAAATTTGCGAAAGCAAATTTACAGATCTAACATTGTTTGGTTGATGTTTAGACGAGTTGTATATATATATATATATATATACTGTATATAATAATACTATTTGTTTTGAATCAATCAATCGCAGTGTACAATAAAATGCAAAAAATTATTTAAAAGACATTTACAAACCAGGATAGCTGTATGCGCCTGATCAAGCTAATTGTTAGCGTGAATAAATAAACTGAATATCAACACAGCAATGTTCTTCTCTCTCATGATTCGAACTAATGTTATTGGGATATCGATAAAACATCACCTGCATTGTGTCAATCGCTCTACATCTATCGACCACCTAGACTGAACTAATAATTCAGTGTTCAGTGGCCTAGTGTTACCTTTCCTCTTAGGTAAAATCTAGAGTTGATACATAGAACATAGTATTTTAAGCATCAAAATGAAATTGATTGTAGATAAATTATCTGTCCTCAATTATCGTATGATGCAGTCATTGAAATAAATATTTAGATAAGTACGTCTAAACAAGTGAAATTTCTACGACGGATCCATCCATTTACACATCAGTGAAGGTGAAACGTGGTTGTAAAACACTACTCTCACTATCAGCACAACAATGCGAAAACAAATTTTTGTCCTTCCCTCTCCTGGATCCAAACTCATTCTAACGGGATATCGAGACAATACCGCCTGCCTTATGTCCATACGCTCTTAACCACTTGGTCGCATAGACTGAACTTATAAGGTATCCGATGGGCTGTTATTACCGTTTAGTTGAATTACATTACTGTCTCAGTTGCGTAGTATTTTATGCTTATTCGTGACATACACATTTGCAATGCAATAGAAAAAAAGACCTGCAGTATTTGTATAGGATATTGTTTATTTTGAAAAAAACTCAAAAACATAATTATGTGTTTACTGTCAATTTTATTTTAAGAAAACATAAAATGTGTTGCTAGCATTCCATGCATTAGTTTTGTTTGCATCTACATAAATGTGTTTTTAAAAGTCAGCATAAAACTTCCTCCTAGTATGTTTTTGATGATAAGATCCGTTTAGCTATTTGAAGTGTTGTCTCGTTTTTAGTTGTAACAAAAATTTCACAACAACTCTTTTGTAAACCAACCAAAGCTATCTTGGTTACTTAGTAATACATTTACAGAGCTTTTAAAAGATTTTCGTTTCTATCTATATATTTATCTATCCATCTATCAATTTCGTAAATTAAGATAACTAGTTCAGGTTGATTTTAGCGACCAAAGCTTAACAAGTTATCAGTCGAAGAATAGATTTGTCAAAACCGATGGTTATAGTTATCAAAGGACATAAGGCTTATAATTTTACACCACAGACGCGTGTTTCGTCTACATAAGACTCATCAGTAAGCTCAGATAACAAATTTTGAAAGCCAAAAACAAGTACAAAGTTGAAGAGCATTAAGGACCAACAATTCAAAAAAGTTGTGCCATACGGCTAAGGTAATCTATTCCTGCGATAAGAAAATCCTTAGTATTTCGAATAAATAATACTTTTGCAAACAGTAAAGTTATAAAAATGACCATATAATTGATATGCATGTCAACAACGAAGTGCTGACTACTGGGCTGGTGAAACCCTCGGGAACGAAACTTTCACAATCAGAGTCTTAAATTATATGTAAATACACATAACATTTACCGAGTTAAGTTTGATTATAACATTTCTAAATTAATTCATAATTTGCACTTGTGTGACATGTTTTTGAAATAATTCCAGAACGTGATTTCAAGGAGACTGAAACACAAGGAGAAACATACTTTACACGCCATTCCGCAGGCAAAAATATGCATTTATTATAAACATATGTCATAAACGCATAAATTATTTTTTTGCTAAAACAAAGACAAAGAAATAATACAGAAAGAACGTGAAGGACAAATTGGAGATACATATCAGAAGTAAACAAACCCAAGCTTCTTTAATTTAGAATGAAATTAAACGAGATCCTGTTACCCCCCCCCCCCCCCAGTCACAAAAAGCCATGTGCAAAGAGAAACCTGTTAACTAATGGAAGGGGTACAGAATAATGTCAGCAAAAACAGAGTAAACATAAACTACTTAATATAAATAGGTAGAAAGCAAATAAATAGAAATGTTGAAGGTTTGTTTTAAATGGATGGGCAAGTCACGCACTTATACACCAGATTTGATTTTTATTACCGAAAAGCAAGATTTTGTCATCAAATCTGATTAAAGGGATTTATGTCGTTCTTCATGTGAGAACCATTTAGATTTCATATGCAGATGAGTATTTTATATTAAACAAGGACATTGTGATTAATGGCATAAAACACAGCTACAATTTTTGTACCAGTTCAGTCATTGACAAAAAGCTGCAAGTGGTTTAAACGCAAATGTAACAGTTTTCAATGAATACATCTTGTTGTCAGGTAATTTATTATTATGAACATATTAATGATACTTCATATGAACACAGAAGTCATTAGTATTGGGCTGGTGATTGGTAATTAATGGACATAATTGAAATAGTAGTCTTGAGATAGAATATCATAATAACTATCGCCAGTCTGTTATCTCGTGTGAGTTATTCGTTTTTTTTGTTAAGGCTAGAATGAATATTGTAGCATAACCCTTCATTTACCTTTACGTGAAAGATAACTATCTATTATTGACAGATGTTAACCCACTTGTTTAACGTCAATCTTTTGTTTTACTGTTTGTTTTCAGTTTCATTATCTTTCAAATTTAGAGTATATTCAACGTATTACTTTTAATAACTGAAAATACAAATGAAAGGTTTGGGGTTCAAACATGTTAGCGTGTTCTTGAATTGTTACATTATTCTTCGGTCCGTGCATGCAAATACTCGACTTCCTTTGCTGATAAAGAATTAATAAGAAATTATATTCTGAAAGTGCTTTATTGACATATCTTTACAATGGATATCCTCCTTTACTTGCACTTTAAAACAAAATTAAGACTGTAAATGACTAAATTTTCTTAATCTTGCCGATTTCCGTATATTTAATGCGACATTATTCTTTACTTATATTATTTCTCGTATTTACTAGTAATATATAAATGATTATGTGATTCGCTACCGTGGAGTTGACCAGTACGTCGAATAAGGTCGCTCAGTCATTTTGAAATTAAAATTCCAACTTACAGTAACACATTGCTAAGGCTAAATAGAGGGATGTGACCGGAATGTCTGTTCGCCAAACGGTTAACTAAGGACCGACTGCAACCATCCTGTCGGGTGTTGCCTTTATATATCCATTTCTCGATTGTCATTCAAATCTGCATTGTCATTTCAGAATTATTCATAGCTTTTTGATTGATTTAGAACCACTCACTTTTCAACCAAACATATTTTTTTGTATAATTTCGTGTCGGTCGTATTGCAAATTTCATTGAATAGCCATATACCTTGTTTACAGATTTGGATACATCCAATCAATTTTTAAAATAGACAGTAAAAAGAATATGGCATAAAAAATACAAACTTTTAACTATTAAATATACAAGTTCTACGTCAGACATCGTTAATTTAGTGCATTTAAAAGTTTATTAGCCAAAAATGGTCCCAAAATTTCTTTTCACCCCCTCCCCGTTATTACATGTTTAAATATTTAAACAATCTTTACAAACTATACCTTGAAATCAATCTGTTTGCTATTGGTCACTGAATTTGGTGGAAATTTGACCTGTATTCGTTTATCTTTTGAGTTTACAAACTGCATTCCTTCTACTAATATCTCAGTCGTTTCCTTGATTGCCTGAGTAAAAATGCACAACGATTCGATTTTGTTCGTTTCGAATCGACCTTTTTTTCCATTCTACAAAAAATAATACTTTTCTATTATTTAAAGTCATCACGACTAATAACCACGTGAAATGATGTATGTAAACAAACGCTGTAGGTACGTATTCATGAACCAACAAGTTTTTTTTTAAAGGCACTACTGTTCAAAATACAAACTGTATATGATGCTTGAAAAAAACCTTAATGTTGTCTTTTTTGTTGTTCCTTATCGTCATGTTGCTAGTAGCATTTAGACTAAACACCTCAGAGTTTAAATTTTGGGTTTGGGCGTTACTGATGAAAGTACATCTAAAAAAGAGCTTCGGTCATGCAATTTATTCAGACATTTGTTAAATAATGTAACTGTTCTGTGGGATGTGAAAATTCCCAATCATTGCATTCTTTTTAATGTTCGAATTTAAAAAAATATAGTATTACGACAAGTGTATTACGATATTTCTCCACTCGAGACAGTTAAATTTTATTATTTAAAGCGCGAGGCTTGCCGAGCCCTTTAAATAATAAAATTTAACTGTCGAGAGTGGAGAAATATCGTAAAAAACGAGTTATAGTGTCGGAATCTGTTTCTCTAATGCCTTTTATCGTTCTTTTTCAAAGATTTTCAGAAAATTGTGCTCTTTATATGCGACGTCATCAGACAAGGTCGCCTTTTTTCATGACGTCACAATAGGAAAATTGAGAAGAAAAACAAAACATTTTGACGTCATAATCAAATTTCGACTAATCATTTGCAGAGAACAGATTTTTCACTAGTGAGGAGAAATATTTTTCCCACACCGGTCAGGAAATGTGAAAATAACACAAAAAATAGAGAATTGATGTGTAAAAACGCATGCAGTCAATTTGAATTGCTGTTGTATGAAAACACTTTTAAGGTAGATCATCAGTATGATTTTTTTTAAGACAGAGTTTCTTATACTTTGCCAAAATTAAGATTTTACTTCACTTTAATAAAAAGTATAATAAAAAGTATGGGTCACCGTGCTATTTTTCAAGCTATGAGTCGTTGAAAATTGCCTGAATTTGGTTAGATTGGTCATGAAAAAACACATTTGCGTGTATAAAAAAAATTCTACAAGATAGAATTTTAAAATAAATTGTGAGAAGATAGGTTTTATCATATGTTTTAAGAAAATAAAAAGAAAAAATGGTGTCACCGAACTTGTTTTCATGCTACAAGTAAAAATCAAAAAAAAAATCCCTATTAGTCAAGAACTACCGACCTCCGACTGTTATACAGACATTCCTAGTCAACTAATGTGATAACGCTACTGGAGTTCAATACACCTGCCACGTTTTGAATGTAAAGTCACATAATCTTGGTGACCTGATAGTGATACTGTAACAGTACTTGGTATTAAACCCCTAGACTACCATGCACCCCATTAAATTCCATAATGATTGATGAAAGTATTAGGCGAGTCTTTCTAAAGGACCGTCTGTATGAATAAATTAATAATTAACATGTATTCACGGTTTAAAGTTAGTTATTCTTTACAAAAACATACCGCTGCAACGTGAATGTCATAGAATTTCCATTGGTTTTGAAATCTGACTCCTGCTTTGTACTGGAAATATTCATGACCAATGTCTTTAACGGGCGGAAGCACCACTTCAACTATCATACTTCCTCTCTCGGACCACAAGCTGCAATCTAATGGACTGTTTGGGGTTCCGTGTTGATGGATGTGTAATATGTGCGTTGCCAGCATAAATTGCTCCGGAAAGATATTGTTGTTTAATACACCAATCCGTTCATCCATTTCCCATTGTGTAACTTGAAAATTGATCCCTCGCGGGATATACCCAATGAGTGTTATGTTATATTCAGTCTCAATTCTGTACAAAATATGAATGCAAACATGTTTTTAATCATGTTAGAGCTTGTTCAAGATATTTGTTTTTCTTAAGCATGATCGTCTTTGGCACACCTTTTTGAAATTGTGGGTCCTCATTGCTCCCCATTTTTGTACTTGGTTGGGTTTATAACGATTTTAATCTGAGCCTCATCGATGAGTCTTATGCCGACTAAATGCTCGTCTGGCGTATTATTTTATTATCTTGGTACCTTTGACAACTATTCACTATGTTTTTAATATTATTTTTAAATCGGTACTGTAATCGAAAATGTTGCACAAACTTGATACATAAGTTAAAATCTATATGCATAACCTTTCAAAATATCGCAGTAGAAATTTTTTGTTGCTCCTTCGCCAGGAATCGAGTCAGGCTACAGTGATATCGAGACAATACCGCCTGAACTGTACCCAGCGCTATAGAAAATCTCTACCCCAAGACTGCACAGAAACTCAGCTTTTGGTGGTCTAGTGTTACCTGCCATCGTCAGTGACCAGGCTTGGGGTCAATTACATTTAAAATGTAATTAACTAAATTACACATAACATTGCAAAAATGGTCAATTACTCTAATTACACATTACTTTTACTTTACAATTACTTTACTAAATTAATTCATTAAACTACACATTACACTTCTTCATAACTGTTTTTTTTAACATTATAATTCGTTTTATCATTAGAGTCTGGATAATTATCTTTATTTTTATTTTGTATTACCAGTTTTCTTTATTCTTTATATTTTAGCACCCCAATATTACCTATTCTTTTTCTTTTTTGCCTTTTATTCTGCAATATTTACCCGTTATTCTGTATTCCGTAAAACACCAAAAAGACCATCCATTACGGACAAGTATTTTAAAGAAAATTAAACGTTGTAAAAAAATAATTTGTTCATTATCAATATGTACATGTTTAAGACAAATACTAATTTAGAGAAAAAACTTTGTTAGTACATGAACGCAAAAATTGTAAAAACATAAAGATAGAAATCATCCTATTATGTCTTGAAAAGAGATAAAATTGAAACAATATTTGTTTTAAAACTGAAAGTTTAAGGGCATATTGTGTTACCGTTGTCCGTCTGTCCGTCCCATTATGGATATATATATTTTTCCGCATAACTCCTCATACAGTTTGAATCCTAGGTAGTTTTCACTTTGCTGTATGTTTAATAGTACAAATAATAGAGGTGTGCTTGTGTTCAGGGGTTTGCTCTTATGAGTGATAGTTAAACTTTGTATTGTTTTTTGGGAACCAATTCGTATATCTCTCCAACTATCTTGCATGTCATCTGTTTGCATAATTTCTCCGTTCCGATATATGATTTAGCCACTTTTTAAAAAACAGATAGATTTACTATCGCGTTCATTTCCGCGTTAACGCGAAAGAATGCGCATCTTCTATTTTCGTCAATAGCAAACGCAGATTGTCATCGTATTCTGGATACACTGACCTAAAATATTAATTGATAAGGTACATCAAAATTAAATGAACAACTGGTCATTTTCGATTGACATATTGCCTCGTACCCTATGGATATTTCTAACTCTCTATGGATCTGTATGGGGTTAGTAGCGAACCATATACATTATAATAACGGAGGAAACACGATTTTTATTCATAATTACTCAGCACCAAAATTTGCTTGGAAAATGTGGAAGCCCTCCCCGGGATTAGATGTAATTCTACAGTCTTTTTTAATTTAATATGGTTTAGTAACGTTCATCAATAAATGGTGAAACAGAGGTATTCAAATTAGTTGAACAAGAGGCCCGACGTAACAACCTTTGTCTTATTTGAATTATACCAAAAATCACTTTTAGCATAAATTTATGACAAAACATATTCATTGTGTAATCATCGTATTTATGCCTCTCAATAGTTTATTTCAATAATAGCAAGGAACATGAATTTGAAAATGTGATACAAATAACGAAGAAATGTTCTGCTGACTTAAGAATGAGGTTGTGATTGCGTATATCAAAGGGTGAAGATTGTTGTTATTAGGACAATATTCAGAAACCTTTAATTTTAGATAACCCTGGTGTATAAATTATATTTTGTTTAATATGTTATTTCAAAGTTATCATATCAGTATATTTTATACATATACCACACATTATCGTGTATACAATTTGCGTACAGTAATATGAAAAAAAAAACAAAAAAACAATGAATCGTTTAGTTTACCTTCGCCCTACTGTTTGTGCAAATCTAAAATCTTCTCCTTGCATTTCTGCCTCTTCCTCAATCTGTTTTTAGTTGGTGTTAAAAACACGTTACCTGCATTTGAGATAAAATAGAATATGTGTTGATGGAATAAAGTTGTTGATTCGATAAGATAAAAGAAATGGAGAAGGAATATGCAATTTTTATACATCACTTTTACATTTGCATCTTCCTAATTCGAAAACTCAAATTCTTATTTGTAACCAATGAAATATCTACGACTGAATAATGCGTTTGCATTATAACAAGAGATTAAGAGAAAGAAAAGGAACATATTGTTCCTTCTTGAAAAAAAATCTTACTTCAGCTCCCTTCTTTTCAATTCGTATTATGGAATCTGTTGAAAAACAAGTATTGAATTTGAACACAAAAGTACTTCTTACAAACATGTGAGAAGAATCAATTGATCCTTTAACTTATGACATAACTTAAAATATTCTAATTTCAATTTATGTTACATCAATTTCAGTTTAAATTGTTTTCGACAATTTGAAGGAACTTTGTTCCTGAGTTTTGAAATCTGAAAATTCGGTTAAATCCGTCTTTTTTATTTTTTATGACAGAAAAAAAAATATTCAACATGTTAATTCAACTTTTTCACAGGTTAATAAACTTTTTTAATATGTGTTTTTTGTAACGATTTATATTGAATTATAAACAGGAACAGTGATACAAAGAGTCGATGAAACACCATAAAACAGATGAGCATGACCTTATTACTAACTAAACAGACAAGGAGACTAATATCACTTTGCGAAACCCTAAAATGAAAACATTTTACCAATCCAATATGTACTAAATGTGCACGTTTTTCACTATGCTTATAATGTAAAAAAAACCTGTAATCTTTCACAGATGACACATTGACAGTGGTTTGATGTTTCCTTCCTTCCTGAAACTAGATAAGTGCACCTACGATGTACTTTTTACCATTTTGACTACGTTTTTGATCAGGAATATTGGTCATATTGATGTTACGGTAAGAAAAGTGAATATTCAAACTTATGGCACAATGTATAAATTGATGCGAATATTTTGAATTTCGCGAGGACATATCTGACTCGCAAAGGTTATCACTTTATGCACATATCATGCTGTGCTGTAAGAAACCAATACATCGAAGAATTCTTTTTTTCCAAACATAGTTTAATTATTTTTTCTCACTGAGGAAGTATTAAAAAATAGAGTTCAAAATCAAATATCTTTAAACAAGGTTATATAAGAAGAGAAAAGAAAAAAAAACGAGAAGAAAGATTCAAGCCGATAAAAGAACCCCAAAAAAACATTTTACGGGTGTTCTTAGGTGAGGTTTTGGAAATTGGTGTCAAATGTTCGGACTAATCGGTATTTTTCCATCAATACAAGGTGAAATATTTTGTCCCATAACACCAATTTCTCTTTGTATAAAAGACTTTAATAGCTCATAAAAAGCCTTTTTCCTAAATCGAAGCAATTTCTTAATTTTTGTCCTTTGTATTTGATACCCAAATAATACCAATACCAGTAAGGTAAAAGTCCGAGTCAGCCTTTTCCCGCTTTTTTAAAAACTCAAATATCTCGAAAATGAGTTCTATGACCTATCAATATTTTTAACTTATTTTGTTCCTTAACTCATGCTCTTTCAATGTTTAGTATCAATTTTAATTTCTTGATTTTTTAAATTTCACATAAGTACATCCTTAATTTCATAATATTGTAGCCTTTCTATCTTCCACTAGGTTTTAAAGGACAATAACTCTATATTTTACAGGAAGTTGAAATGCGCAATGCAATCACAACCTTTTTTCCCATACACAGTCAATACTTGCTTATTTTCACCTTTAATTCTGTTTTTTGCATCTATTTGTTATATGAGGTACAATCATTGTATTGAACACAATAATTTCTCTTGGCCGCATAAATTATTTATAATGCACAGTGATGCACGTTGACTGAATATGAAAGTGCATATGTAGTTGTCTCCCTTACTAGTATAATCAGTTTCAAAATGTTCATTTCTGACCTCTTGATAGAAAATATTTAATTTTAGTTTACAACTATAATTTTTATCTTTTTATTTAAATATTTATATGGTGCTTATTCAGTACATATTTGTGAAATTTAATAGATATTGGTATTTTGTAATCATTGGTTAATAATATTTATCAATGCTCTTAAGTTTAGTATTTGCATCGTTGCAAACTATTTATGACCTCCTTTGAGAAACTTATAAGGCCTTTACATTAGATATTATATATATGACTATTCATATGTTAAATTGTATGAGGGCTTTACCACATGATAAAATGTGTACTTGAATAAGTTATATATTGAAATAACTGGTTTTTGGTTTTAATTTACTTAGATAAAAGATAGGAAATGCGACCCTTACCATTTTTTTAAAATGGAAATATTATAGTCTTAAGGAAAAATAGAATGACATATCCCCCCCCCCCCCCAATAAAAAAAACGAAAAAAATCTCCTACCCCCAATTTTGTTTAATTTGAAATCTCAAAAATTATAAATCCACAATAAAAATATGACATGATAGAAAGTTTTGTGGTCCTATAAAAATATTACTAGAAAATGATTTTGTTCTTTGCTAGATAATTGATGTCAAAGAAAAACTTTGTTGTTCCCCTTGTATTCATTTGTTATTTATAAAAAGAATGAATACTGTTTCTCAGGTGTGCATGAATATATAGTCAAATATTTTGCTCTAATTGTAGATATCTGTTTTAAAAAACAAATTTCATTGTTTTATATTCATACTTACAAAATTAAGTAGAAAGGCTACATATTGATACTAAAAATGTCGTGATGTTTACATCATATACATGTACCTAATTGAAGTTATTTACTTTCATAACAATATTTATTGTATTAAAGCGACAACCCGTAAAATACGAAGTTTCTTAGAAATGTGCATCAAGGCATACAATAAAGGCCTATGGATATGTGTAACGTTTTACATGCAAAGTACATTTATCAAAACATTAAACAGTATACATGTGTTGTTGCCAATTGAGATTTATTGTACAATATTCCTTATCTAACAATCCTGTCCGCCATTTGTTTATGTTACAGGTTGCATTTCTGTAAATATTGACAATGCATTTTCCCATTGGAACTCCTTTTATGGCTAAAACTGTACCACTTTTACTATGAAGGTTTGAAAAAAATCTTATTCTAGAATTGAAAGTTCACATATGCACTACAATTTTTTTCAAAGGTCAAAATATTGGGTTGTGCGGCATATTTTCAACGTTTATATGCCCTGAACTTTTCAGAGTTTAAACTAACACTTATTTTCTTAACTACCCCTACCTCGAATGAAGGGTTACCAAAGATTTTAATATAAACAATATGCACATGTATATTTACTGGTAACATTCCCAAGTTATGTCTCTGTGAGATGGAACACAGAGAGCATAACTTGGAACCAGTATGAAACAAAATTATTTTCCTAAGTATATGCTAGATCTCACCAATAGAGGCGTGGTTTACAAAACAGCTGTATTTACAAAGTGTAATCTACTTAATGTTGTATTGAAAAAGCATTAAAAGTGAATTGAAACATGAGAAAAACAAAACAAGCACATTTGCTTACACACTCATGATGAAATACTCGCCAAGAGATTTAATTTTGAATGCAACATAGCAATTATGTTTTATCTTGCTTCATGTGTTGCTATTTGTCAGTATTTGGGCAATGATTATTCAAGTTTGTATCTCTATCAGTGAAATATATTATGATAAAGTCGTTCTGGTATTTCCCACTTTATTATGATCGTTATAATTTGGTATATGTTGACGGTATATCTGTAACTTATATTTAAAGGTTTTTAATTGAAGGAGGTAAGATAAGCTTGTTGTATGATACATACTATGATTAAACGATGTAATGTGATTTCCATCCTTTTTCAAGTCAATATGTACATTGGTTGTATACGAATTATAATTTGATAAAACTGCTGGGTTAAAACTCAAACCAAAAGTTAGAACAGCTAAAGCTGTTACAAAAACTCTTGAAACAATATGATGTATCACTTGTCAAAAAATTGCCATTTATAAATATGTTTCAAATATTTATAAATATGTTTTAAATATTTTTCAGTGATGTCATGCCATGGCTTTGTTTGAATTTGTTTGTTAGCTTTTTGGTCATGAATGTTTGTCTCTAATATTTAATTAACTGTGCATTTGTATTCAGATATCGCAGACCAAATTTATTCCTTCATTGTGTAATCATACGTTTTTAGCTCACCTGGCCTAAAAGGCCATGTGAGCTTTTCTCATCACTTGGCGTCCGTCGTCGTCGTCGTCGTCGTCGTCTGTCGTCGTTAATAATTTTTCAAACATCTTCTCCTCTTAAACAACTGAATGGATTTGAATGAAACTTAGCATGATTGTTCCTTAGATTATCCTGCACAAAGTGTGTGCTTCGATTTTTGATCCGTCAAAAAACATGGCCGCTGTTACTTAAAATAGAACATAGGGGTCAAATGCAGTTTTTGGCTTATATCTCAAAAACAAAAGCATTTAGAGCAAATCTGATATGGGGTAAAAATGTTCATTAGGTCAAGATCTATCAGCCCTGAAATTTTCAGATGAATCAAACAAACCATTGTTGGGTTGCTGCCACTTAATTGGTAATTTTTGGGAAATTTTGCAGTTTTTGGTCATTATCTTGAATATTATTATAGATAAAGATAAACTATAAACAGCAAAAATGATCAGCAAAGTAAGATCTACAAATAAGTTAATATGACCAAAATTGTCAATTGACCCCTTAAGGGGTAATTGTCCTTTAATGACAATTTTTCACAATTTGTTCATCATATTTGCTAACTTTAAAAAATCTGCTCCTCTGAAACTACTGAATGGATTTGGATGAAACTTAGCATGATTGTTCCTTATATTATCCTGCACAAAGTGTGTGCTTTTATTTTTGATCCTTCAAAAAACATGGTCGGCGTTACTTAAAATAGAACATAGGGGTCAAATGCAGTTTTTGGCTTATATCTCAAAAACGAAAGCATTGAGAGCAAATCTGACTGGGTGAAAATGTTCATTAGGTCAATATCTATCAGCCCTGAAATTTCAGATGAATCAAACAACCCATTGTTGGGTTGCTGCCACTTAATCGGTAATTTTAAGGAAATTTTGCAGTTTTTGGTCATTATCTTGAATATTATTATAGATAAAGATAAACTGTAAACAGCAAAAATGATCAGCAAAGTAAGATCTACAAATACGTTAATATGACCAAAATTGTCAATTGACCTCTTAAGGGGTTATTGTCCTTTAATGACTTAACGTGAAATTTTTTCACAATTTGTTCATCATATTTGCTTTAAAAAACTTTAAAAAATCTCCTCTCTAAAACTACTCAACCAAATTCAACCAAACTTCAACTGAATGATCAGTAGGGTGTATAAAATAAAGTTTGTGCTTTTTTTTTTATTTCGTCAAAAAACATGGCTGTCATGGCTAAAAATAGAACACAGGGTAAAATGCAGTTTTTGGCTTATATCTCAAAAACTCCAGCATTTATAGCAAATAAGACAAGAAGTTAAAGTATTTATAAGGTCATGGTCTACCTGTCCTGAAATTTTCAGCCGAATTGGGTAACTGGTTCTTCAGGTATAATGCCCCTGAATTGATGATTTTAAAGAAATTTTGCAGTTTATGGTTATTATCTTGAATATTATTATAGATACAGATAAACTGTTAAATCAAAAATGTTAAGCAAAGGAAGATCTAAAAATAAGTCAATTTGACCAAAATTGTCAATTGAGCCCTTAAGGAGTTATTGCCCTTTAAAGACTTCTTTCACAATTTGTTCATCATGTTGACTTACTTTCAAAAATCTTCTCCTTTGAAACTGCTGTATCAATTTCAGCCAAATTTAGGCTAAATGAGTTTCAGAGTATCAAGTAGGGTGTATAAAATAAAGTTTGTGCTTTATTTTTTATTTTGTCAAAAAACATGGCCGTCATGGCTAAAAATAGAACACAGGGTAAACTGCAGGTTTTGGCTTAAATCTCAAAAACTCCAGCATTTATAGCAAATAAGACAAGAAGTTAATGTATTTATTAGGTCAAGGTCTACCTGTCCTGAAATTTTCAGCCGAATTGGGTTACTGGTTTTTCAGGTATAATGCCCCTGAATTGATGATTTTAAAGAAATTTTGCAGTTTTTGGTTATTATCTTGAATATTATTATAGATACAGATAAACTGTTATAGCAAAAATGTTAAGCAAAGAAAGATCTACAAATAAGTCAATTTGACCAAAATTGTCAATTGACCCCTTAAGGAGTTATTGCCATTTAAAGACTTTTTCACAATTTGTTCATCATGTTGACTTACTTTAAAAAATCTTCTCCTTTAAAACTGCTGTATCAATTTCAGCCAAACTTAGGCTAAATGAGTTTCAGAGTATCTAGTATAAATTTTATATTTCATTTCCTTGTATGTCAAGAAAAATAGCTCCTATGGCTAAAATAGAACATAGGCGAAAATGATTTTTTTTTTGCTTTTGAAGAAAATAGGACGATTCAAAGAACATTTGAATAAATTGAAAAGCCAAAATAATCATTGATGAGAGATTTAACCAAAAAAAATTCAGGTGAGCGATTCAGGCTCTTGAGAGCCTCTTGTTTGATTGAGTTAAGGTTGCCAATTGATATTTTATATTGTGTTTTTCTATGTTGTGATGTTATGCTATTGTTTCAGAAAAAGGGAGAAGGTTTGGATCCATTAAAACGTTTAATCCCGCTGCAAATGTTTGCACCTGTCCTAAGTCAGGAATCTGATGTACAGCAGTTGTCGTTTGTTTATGTAATTTATACGTGTTCCTCGTTTCTCGTTTTATTTATATAGATTAGACCGTTGGTTTTCCCGTTTGAATGGTTTTACAGTGTAGTAATTTTGGGGCCCTTTATAGCTTGTTGTTCGGTGAGAGCCAAGGCTCCGTGTTGAAGGCCGTACTTTAACCTATAATGGTTTACTTTTTAAATTGTTATTTGGATGGAGAGTTGTCTCATTGGCACTCACACCAAATCTTCCTATATCTATTCAAGATTTGATTTTGATACTAAAACTGTTTAAAGTATTTCAAATTAGTGGTTTTCATTAAAAGCTGTTATCTTTAATCACGATGAAAATATGAAAACAATATTAAACGCTGATTTATCTGTTGAATGGGGTGGCACATCCAAACGGATACAATTCATTAATATATACTTCTTTTTAAAATTAAGCTTTACTGACCTGAACATGAGGATTATGCTTATTTCTGTATTATGTCATGTTCTTATTAATATTTTTTGTCTCTTCATTATGTCTGTGCGTTTTATATATAAGTCTACTTACCCGTATTTCTAGCGATGTTATAACGCCAGGTTGTATATAATGCTAATATAAGTCGAATCATTGATTTGTATTCTTTATTTAAATTATATAAGGAGATAATTTTATTGGTTTTTGCAACACTCTTACCACTTTATTAATAAACCTGAATTTTATTCCTCTTACAAGTTGGTAAAAAGTAAAGCTACACCATTCTCAGTCACATTTGGCCACTCCAAGTCAAATACTTTAAACCGCGTCTCAAATTTTTATGTGTTTATTGATACATAAAATAAAAGGTATAAAACTTTAATTTGAGATTTTAAAGGTTTTTTTTGTGAGTTTATGCAGTGTTTACACAAGGCGATGTTGTCTGCCAAATACTTAGTATAACGCAATGATATAAGGGATCCAAAAATCAATAAATTCATTAAATCTTTATGATGACAATTCATTGGGGGTAGTAAACAGCCTATGTTATAATATTTAACACCACGGGAACAACTTACTGTTCATTTATCACAGTTTAGGACATTTTATTTATATGAAAGCATATTGTCAGGGTGGAAAAAGCTAAAAAAGCACAAACCCAGGTTTAAATCTCTAAATTTGCAAAAGTTGACTTTTTGTCCCGAAAAGATTGAAACGTGACTACTTTCATTTGATTTGATCAGTTGATACAAAACAATCAATTTGTAATGGAATTTCACCACATTGCTCTTACCGAGACAAAAATAAAAGTTTATTAGAAATCTTTTGTTTTGTTTTATTCTGAATCCTTAGTCAATTTGAAGTTTAAAACAGCCTATCTGAGCACAATAAGATTTTTTTTTACACATATAACAGCCGAATTTAAACTGACTGTAAAGCATGACTTTGATTGAAAATACTTGAAAATTTCATTTTGGACTACATGAACATGATGAACATAAATTTTCAGTATCAAGATAAGGTTTTGTTGATTTTTCTGTGTTTGGTCTACTATTTTAACATTCCACAATTTTCATTATGAGTCTAGTAAAAAATCCAAGGCATTGAAGAGTCAAACAATATTGACCCACCATTTTCACCCGGTTTCATAAATTGATCAAAAGTGTAGTCATAGTCATTTAACTGTTTTTATTTACTATTAATCAATAAAATATAAGGTATAAACCTTTCATTTGTGATTTTAAAGGTCGATTATTGTGAGTTTATGCAGTGTTTACATCAGGCTATGTTTTCTGCCAAATACATTAAATCTTTAAGATTACAATTCATTTGGGGTAGTAAACAGCCTATGTTATAATATTTAACACCACGGGAACAACTTACTGTTCATTTATCACAGTTTATGACATTTTTTTTTTATATGAAAGCATATTGTCGAGGTGTTAAAAGCTAAAAATAGCACAAATTCAGGTTTGCGGCTCTAAATTTGCATAATCTGACCTTTTGTCCCAAAACGATTGAAATGTGGAAACTTCATTTGATTTGATCAGTTCAGACAAAACAATCAATTGTTTTCTGATTTTCGGGTTTCACCACATTTCTCTTAAAATATCCTTATTTGTTCAACCAAATTGTTCAATTTTCACAGCATTCTAAATATTTTACCTTAAGTTCAACTTTATAGAAACCAGGTATATCCTGAAATCGACATTTTATTCATGCCAATTTTCAATAAAATCAACGGTACCAATTTTGTTGCACCAGATGCATCTAAAACCTTCTAAGAAAAAAATGACCTTCGAAAAGAGGTACTCCAAATATAATCCATGCTTTTCTGGAAATCTTAAATTAGTATACTGTGGAACGCATTAATCTCTAATTTTACATGCAAACTCAGAGACAAGTAAAATTTGGCTCAAAATAGTCTAAATAAATTACTCTTTCGCCAAAAGTTTCATATCTGCAAATGTGTTGGTAAGTTTAAGTAATTAAGGATATCAAACAAACTATTTTGTTTAAAAGTAGAGCAACTTTTTAAATTTGAGGGAGTAATTGGTGGTCTGACACCTAAACTCATTGCAGGTGCGGTAAACAAATTCTTCAACGGGCCTTTACTGGACGATTAACAGATAAAAAAGACGATAAATAGATGTAAAACGGACATGAATTGGGGCGATAACGGATACGGTCTGAATATTTATATAAGGTTTTGATTATTGAAATCAGTAACAATCAGTAACGGTAAAAAGAGATTAACGGAAAGTATGTTTTTTGAGAACTTATATGATCATTATGTTTTTGTTAAAGGGCGAGACACACTATATATAACAAAAGAAACAAACCATGAGTACACTTATACTTCTTCGGAGTTTAACCTAAATAAACTGTCAAAGATATCAATTTATATATGTACATACACTGAAAAAACTTGTTTAAAACGACTTGCATAAAAAAGTACAAAAAAAACTATAATTTTACTAAATTACTAACCTCGATTTATAGTATATCCATGTAACTAAAGTTGATAATCTATTATTGAATTTGAAAAGGATATTCCCTGAACTATGTAATGTTTAATCGGATAATATGATTGGTAAGTTAAAATACATTAAATCTGTTTGAAAAAAACCACCAATTGATATACAGTAAAATTTATCACACTTATAAATTGCTTATTCATACAAGCGGATCATAATTGTATTTTCTTCATTAATTTTAAAAGTGAACATACGTTTATAAAGTAATAATAACTAAAATAGTTTGACTTCAGAAAATCACAGTTGGAACTTACACTAGCTATAAGATCAAGATTCATTGTTTTTATGGTGTTAATATATAATTCAATGTCTTTTTTCTAAATAGCTATAAAAAGAATAATTAGCGAATTTTAATTAGCAATGTACCTCAAATTGGCATTGGCTACCATGGAAAAATGATTTGTATGTCTTTGATGAGTTCAACATTTTACAACAACTGAAAAATAAATAAAAATGAACTGTTATAGGCCAATAGAGTATATTTGTCATAATTTTCGAAACTAATTGCTGATAATTAGTGTCTTGTAGGATATTAATATAACCTTGTTAAAAAACGTACACATGAATTAAGTCTTTGGACTTGTTTTCACCATGCTAGTAACACATGTCGCTACAATGATTGTACATAATCTAATTTTCTAAACTACGCAGCTTGCGATTTGGTATAATGTCTGAGGGAGTAGTAACATATGCTTCTAAATTATCGATAATGTTTCCATCAGATTAAACTTTCACTTATACAATGATGTGTTGTTTTACAAAAGAGTTTCGAACACGAGACATATATTAGCCTTAACTTGATATATGTGACGTGTAAAGCTGTTATCGAATATAAATGGTGATTTGTGTTTTTCTATTGAAAAATAGATTTAAATTATGTACTTGGATTTCTACATACATAAAAGTTTAGTGTTCTAAAAGTTGGTGGGGTTCGTGTTGTTTATTCTTTAGTTTTCTATGTGGTGTCATGTGTACTATTGTTTTTCTGTTTGTCTTTTTCATTTTTAGCCATGGCGTTGTCAGTTTGTTTTAGATTTACGAGTTTGACTGTCCCTTTGGTATCTTTCGTCCCTCTTTTCAAACGTTTCCAACGCATTCGAAATAAATTTCAAATTTGTTTATAATTGACAAGATATTTGTTTTGATATTCTTATACATCTAAAATCTTGTAAGAAACTATTGATAGTGTTCTATCACTGAATATCCTCATTTTAGTCAATACTTGCATCTCATATATCAAAGTGAACTACTAACTAGAAAGCCTGCTTCATACTTTTATATTTTACTTAATATTGACACAGAGGTAAGGTTTCATACTGAAATTGATGACAAGGACACTTAACCAATCGGATGGGGTTAACACATCTAAGTTGATACATGATGCTCGTGTATGTTTACACTACCCGGACTTCATACATAAGAGTGTGCTCCTTATGAAGAAACTACTCAAACAGTATTATGAGCCGGACAACTAAAATTGACATTGAGTTATTTCTATGTATACCATCACTAGATCTAGACGATGGGTCTGTGTCTAAACAATTTGTTGACCACGTCTCTGATTGTTCACTGTTCAATAGTCACACGTCCATTTAGCGAAAGAAAAATAATCTAGATCACAAACAAAACTACAGGAAACACATCATCTATAAGAGTAAAACAATGAAAGAATAGAAACAATGAACTGGTACAAAACAAACGCAAACATACACGGAAAACGAACTATTTGATAATATCTGCCAAATTCCTGACTTCATAACAGGACATTTCAAGACAAAATGGTTGATTGAAAAAAATGGTCAAGAACACTCTAATAATATATTAATAGAGCATAACGTTTTAACCAAAAAAAAAACAACAGACAACTTCCCATTTATTTTCGACAATACGCCACTACATTACAATATACTTATAAACTGTGCGTCACACTGATGTATCAAAGCAACAAAACGTCATTAGTAAGAAATTATTACAGTATGCTTTATCCTGAAAAGTGGTATGAATTTAAAATGACATAGTGAGAGGTTATCTGTTGCTTTTTGTTTAAAGTTGACTCAACTTGCATAAAAGCTGATGACATAGTATATTCTGTGTTGCTGTATCACATAAAAGAGGGACGAAAGATGCCAGTCAAACTCATAAATCGAAACCTTGAGAGCCGTGGTGTTGTGGATAATGCATCGGACTACTAACACAAAGGTTCCTGGTTCGATTCCCGTTCGGGATGAAAATTTCAGGAACTCAATTTTCGACTCTCCCTTGACACCATTTGCGAGTATGGTCTTGAGAATACAATGATAGTCCGTCGGAAGGGGACGATAAATGGCTGACCCGTGTTAAGAGAGAGCCATATCTCTTGCACGTTAAAGACACCCTTGTAGATTTCGAAAAAGAGTAGGCTAATGCCGCTACAAGGCAGCACTCGCACCCGCAAAGTGGAGAGGGAATACTATAAGTTGCAAAACTTGTTTCCAAATCCACTATAAATAAATATGATTAAACTAAATCGAAAATAAATCGACAACGCCTGGCTAAAAATGAAAGAAGATAAACAGACAAACAATAGAACACATGACACACCACAAAAAACTAAAGAATAAGCAACACGAACACTACCAAAAAATATTCCAATTCATATGCAATTTGAAGAGTAACATGAAAAATGGCTGCCATACTTTTTTTTTGATGTACGGAGTCATTAAAAAAGTCTTCAACAATAATATAACATCGCTTGAATTAAAACTCTGTTTATGCATTTATTACCGACTACTCATTTTTTTGTTAACAATGATGTACATTTTTTTCTATATACACTTTATTGAGTAACAAAACATCGTCAATATATTTCAAAGTGAAATAAAAGAACTAGGCAGGATGCTATTTCTTATTCTTTAAAACTGCTGGTTCTAAGAAATGCTGTCTCATATGACAAATATGACTTGTCCTGTATACGTGAACATAAGATTGATAGTCTATCAGTCTTCTGTCAAGTTGTTTTCTTATATTGCAATTTATATTAGATAACAATGTCTGCATGGATTAAATTAGGTAGTGTATATAGAAAACTATTATTAATTCCTAAAAGTAACGGTGAGTGTTGAATATATTATAGGAATGGGTTAGATGTTGACTAAAAATTTGGATTGATAACAAGTCTGATATGAAAGGGATGTTATTGTTGCACAAGGAAATACATAAAAACTGACTGTTTTGCAAAAACGTTGACTTATGTTTTCAATTATTACTTTTGAAGTGTTGATTAATTCATAGCCCCGCTAGTGCGTATCTAAAGTATAAAACTGCAGTTGTGAACTCAGACTCTTTTATCATTTTTTATTACTGGACCCGCTAAAAGATGTTGGCTTTTGTTCTGTGTTACAAATGTGTGTAAATTGTTCACATTTCGAATAAGATTGTAAGGTGAATTCGTTTCAATCTTAGAGAGCAGATAACAATATAGGAAAACCGCCGAAACGAATTATTTATTTCTAATAACTTTAAAGTAATACAGACAAAACATTTAAAAAATGTAAGATATTTAATAGTTTTTTAGGAATCCGAAGAAAATAAATGTTATCTATTAATAAAATTAAGTCCTACTCAAATGAGTACAATGATTTGTTTGAGTATAAATCTCATCACTGCCTTTGTCGTAACAAACATTGGTTAAGTTAAATTGAATATGTAATGGCTATTATCTACACTAAATAATGGAACACAAAATGTTCTTCAAATTGTTGACACAAATGATAATTGTTTCTCTCTTTAATAAATCGTTCTTTGTTCCATTGAAATTCACATGTGCTGATTGGTTGATTTGTTAAATGTGATTAAATTGTGTGCAAAGGCTGTTTGTTGGAATGTAAGTATTCCACTTTCTCAGCAAGCTCTTCTTCTCCAGCTTCCTTCAGCGCCTCGAGAATAAGACGTAACTTGCTGTTCTGTGATTGTTGATCAAGTGCAGTTTGCAATATTTTAAGATTTCCTAACGTTGTATTTCCATATGTCTGTCGCAATGTTTCGTACTGTGATACTGGGATATTCATGTGAACCCAGACTGAAAGCATTGTGTCAGGACTCATTTGTTTAGATAATGATAATAGACCCTTTTCTGTGAAGAAATCTGAAATCAAAAGAAGACAACTTTAAGTTTTACAGGCAAGGTATACACATTTGATATTGATGTTATACAGTAGTGCTGCTAGTTCTTGCTTAAACGATGTGTACATTATGTATATACAACTCGTCTAAACTCGTTGTTGGGTTGATGTATAGACGAGTTGTATATATATATATATGGCCACCGAAAGCTCTTTTTTTGAGAGCCCAGGTAGTCGTGTGGTCTAGCGGGACGGCTGCAGTGCAGGCGATTTGGTGTCACGATATCATAGTAGCATGGGTTCGAATCCCGGCGAGGGAAGAACCAACAATTTGCGAAAGCAAATTTACAGATTTAACATTGTTGGGTTGATGTTTAGACGAGTTGTATACACTACAAAATTCCAAAAGTCTGAAAAGACCAGTTTTTGTCTCGATTTGCATGAACTTTTACTCGACATTCTCGTTTTGTATGAAATTTTTGTAAAAATTCTCGACAAAGTCTTAATTTGTCTGAAATATGTATTTATATTCTCGACATTGTTCTCGACTATCTGTATTGTTTCTCGATTTTTCTCGACACTTTCTAGACAGTCTAAAATGTGTCTTGATTTGTCTTGACCTATTCTCGACTGTCTTGAATTTGTCTCGATAAGTCTTGACATATTCTCGACATTCTTAATGATGTCTGAATATGTCTCGACGCATTCTCGACATTCTTAATGATGTCTGAATATGTCTCGACACATTCTCGACATTCTTAATGATGTCTGATTATGTCTCGACACATTCTCGACATTCTTAATGATGTATGAATATGTCTCGACACAATCTCGACATTCTTAATGATGGCTTAATATGTCTAGACTCATTCTCAACTATAAATTTCATCTGAATTGTGTATCGACGCAGTCTTACAGTCATAAACACTTTTTTGAGCTGATTTGTTTTCATTTCTATTATGGCTTAACTAGACTTAAAGAATTAGAATACAATATCACAATGCAATTTATAAAAACAACAATTTGGTCAATAATTGTTTATTAGCCATATAAACATTGAATATTATGCATGTAAAATGAAATATGTCTACAGTATGAGTGATTTCAATCATTAAGCACTTATTTATCATATGTATAAATTAACATTTGTAACCCATATTTAAATAGGTTTATATTTAACCATACTCACATTTGTATTTGTAACATTTTCATACCAATATTAATTTTTGTTCTTATCAAAATATTTACATATAAACATTTTAATACAAAATATTTAATTGCCAAAATTTTGTTTCAGTAGTAATAATTTAAGTGTAACTTGAAAAAGAACAGTAAATTCTAGAAAGAGAAATAAAGCAGAATAAATATCCTGTACAATGTTTGTAATTTGAAAGCTCGGAACTTTTTTTTTTCAATTACAGAAAAAAGAAGGATGTGAAATGTGTGTTTTGGTTTCCACATTTTGACACTACGTTTCTGAATTTTTATAGAAGTCGTTATCCTCATTGCTTTTTAAATTGATAATACTGACCGAAACCAAATCAGGACATAAAATTGAGTGTCCAAAAAATAAATCAAACATATGCAAATTTATATAAAAGATATAACAAAAAACTGAATTCATCAAATATGGGTCCACTTTCTACATGATAACTTTTAAAAAGTACTCACAATGTTAAGGCAGATCATATGTAAGTTTCCTGAGATTCATTTTTTTATACTTTGCTAAATTGAAGATTTTTATATGCTCTTTTAAAAAATATAATAGAAAGAATCGGCCTCTGTGCTATTTTTAAAACTATGAGTCATTGAAAAATTGTAGGATCATGCAAAAACACATTTTTGTGCAAAAAAAAAATCTATGAGATAGAACTTTCATTGAAAGAAATTGTGAGAAGATAGGTTTTATAATATGTATAAAGAAAAAAAAAGAAAAAGTGGTGTCACTGAACTGCTTTCTTGATACAAGTAAAATTAAAAAAAAACTCTCAATCAGACCAGTAACTTTTTTTTTACTAACGGAGTTATCTCCCCTTAAATGGCTCAGTTGAAAAAAAATGTCTCTAAAACACAAAATGTATGGTATTTGTTTAAATATTTTGGATAATGCAATAATTATCTACCTATTGAAGGAACTCATTAATTACAAATTACTAAGAAATACTATAATAATATTAAGTCTTATATATTATTATTACCATTTTTTACAGGTGAAATACAGGTAAATGCGTTAAGGTGCAATGATTATTTTGGAAAAGTAATGCAAAAAATGTTGGAAACGTAATACACCCTTTGAAAGGAATATCTCATAGAAAATAGCAAAGTTGACTTCCATTTAAAAAATCTCTTTTTATCCACTTATTTTTTTCTTTTGAAAAACTCGTTCTATATACATCAAGAAAATACATAACAATGTACCTTTCCAAGTATATAAACTATTTATCTACTTCATACAAAATACATGTACATGTATAAATGCATATCTAAACATTTAAAAACCATATTTTATTGTCTTCTGAAGCAAATACAACTGGATTGCTTATTTTATCAAAGCTAAATATATGTGTGTCAATCTTTCTGTCATCGGTGACCAAGAATAGTCCAGATTGTTCGGGAATGGGAAACATCTCCAATTTTACCCACATGGTAGCTTTATCTAGATGGTTGTGTTTGAAAATCTTAGAAATTGTGCCAAAGCGACGGTTTGTCCTATGCGAAACACTAACACAATAGTCATGTGAGCGTGATGCTGTCGTCTGATGCTCTGTTGTTGAGAAGAAAATTTGTCTTTTTAACTCGGCATCCTGTCTTTGGCTGAACTTAAGATATGTGACCACTGGGTCTATGTCAAATAACTCATAATTTTGGTCATATATATTATTGTAATTGTCTTTTAGAATTGATAGATCCTCACTTTGCAATATGAATCTTTTCGTAGATGCTCTAGATATATCTTGATGGTGAATGGAGTTTACTTTTTCTGCCAAGCGACACAGACTTGTTTGTCTGCTGTAATTTATAATTTCACCACTCAAAATATTGTGAGAGCTCCAATCGTATATCTGAAATATGAATTAAGGAAATTAATTTATGCATACTAGAGTAAGTGAATGAGATGTGATAAATTGTATCTTAACAAGGCTGTATTCCTTAACTCTTGAAAGCCAAATCAGCAAATTGTATATAGATAATGTTAAATGCTGAAAACCATCACACATAGGGTGCTCATGTGAACCCTCATATGCAGTATCTCAAGAAAAATGCGACAACCATATAAATCATGTCTGTCTTGTGTTAGACTAAATACATATGTGTTGACTTTTAAACCTGAAGCATTTGTTTACAACTGTCTTAAATAAGGTACCTGGTGTTCAGTTGTTGTCGTTTGTTGATGTGGTTCATTTTTCTTTTCATTTCTCGTTTTTTTATAAAAATTAGACTGTTATTTTCCTATTTTAATGGTTTTACACTAGTCATTTTTTGGGGCCCTTAGTAGAAGTTGTTTGGTATGAGCTAAGGATTTTTGTGGAAAACCGTTCTTTGGTCTTTAATGGTTTAATTTTAGTGATAATTATGAAAATGCAACACACAATATATCTTGCTAATATGAACCTTGATTCAAATTTCACCAAGCATTTTTAGCGTATTGTAAGGCAAAACATAGATCCCTACTTATAAAATTTCATTACACTGCAACAAAATGCTTTGACTATCACTTGTCAAGGTGTAAAGTACAAACAAATATCAAGTCAAAATCTTAAAGAAGATAAAAAAAAGGTAGAAAGTAATGATTTGAGTGAATTTTCAAAGTCCAAGGACCATAACTCTGCACATATTGTTTTCATAGAATTATTCATCTTTCGCAGTACATTTTTAATCCCAAAATGAAAATTTGATGCAACTCAAAACGCCTTCATTTTATAACCTATCATCTTTATATAAGATGTTGTGGTCTGCTCGTTGTGGCTCATTATTGAAGGTCATACAGTGATTTATAGTTTTTAATGTTTTCGTCTCTGGTGGACAGTTGTCTCATTGGCAATCATACCACATCTTCTTTTTTATGTTATTCAATTCTGTTTTAACTTACCCGGTATGTCTGCATCACTGTTGATTCTTCATGTCCATGTTGTAAAATTTGTCTGGTCACCCAACTGTTTGCTCGTTCCAAAGGATAAAGCCATCTATCATACAATGGTCCATAGTCTTCATAACCCTCTGGGATATGATGTAGCAGGTGTGTTGTGATATTCTACAAATAAAAATATTTTAAACAAATGAAAAATTATAAATTCATACAGTATTATATAGTACTACATCTGAAAAGAAAATTATATAAACCTTAATTCTGACTACAGTACTGACACTGGTTTAGTGTCTGTCTGTTATGATGTTACTGATGAAACTTAACACATCAGCTATACACAACTCCAGGATGTGTGTGAAGGAAATTATTGCAAGGGAAATAATTGAATGTGCTTATTTTAATTGATATTGCAACAAGCATCATGTTTAATTATTAACATCAAAGTCAAGTGTATCCCAAACTCTGTCTGAACGACAAAATGGCAGATAAAAAATCATTCGGACAGACAGAAATTTTGAAATATTTTGTTTGAATATATGTACAAAAACCCAGATTTCTCTTTCGGTCAGACAAACCCTAAAACAGTTTGGCACAGACTGAAAGTCCATTAATTGGTCACTGAGAGAGTTGGCTTTTTGAAATTATGTGACATCTTCTTACGTTGCATTTTTATATCATTCCGCAATTTATCTGCCCTTTAATCGTTTTTTTTTTAAATTATGTATACATTTATAAGGGTGCTACTGCTATAAACAGTTTCATATAAACAACAGGGGTTATTCCCTGACTAAAAATAACCATGGAGGGAAACCCCTGTTTATTTACTAAATTAATGCTAAAGTATCATGTTTTTGTATTAAAAAAAGATAATTAGCTTTCAATTAAAAAAGGTTGAATATTGAAATAATTTTAAAAATTATATTAAATATACATGTTTTGAAGGCAGGCAACACTGTAAACATCCTGTTTTTAGGCAGTGAAAAATTAAAACATATTTGCAGCCACTGTAGCTGTTTTCGGAGCAGGAGACCGTACTTTTCAAAGGCCTGGTTAAAACCTATAAATTTCATACAGTTTTGATTATATAAAATGTGCACGTCTGTATGGGTATGAACATAACCTGATTTCAGGTTTTTTATGTTCAAATTAGGCTTTTTTTTAATATGATAAAAGTACACTTTATATCAAGGTTATAAGAAGCTAGAGAACATTCTGATTCCAGTGATATCTAGTTTTATACAGGTATCTTTATAAATCAGTCCACCACTAAGGGTCACTTATGCATGGCCCCTCAAAATATGACATCATAGAAAAAACTGTTGATAGCACCCCAAGTACTTAAAATAAATAGTGCCTGATATTATTTGTTTAATTCAGCTCTCTAAGCATACTTTTGGAAAATTAGATCATAAAAATATACTAATTCTTATGAGGCAAAAATCTACAATCTGATTGAACAATTACAATTAAGGCTGTAAATAAAACTCCATATACCTTAGCAGCTAGTACATGTAGTAGTAAGCAATCTTTAATTATGTGCAGAATTTTTTTTTAAACTGTTAAATTAATTTAAATGGTTAAAACAATCATGCGTTTTTTAATCAATAAACAAAATATCTTGTTTCAATTCGTTGTTTTTTTATCATTTACATTTCCTAGGAGAGGCATCAACAAAATGTTTTGAAATCTTATAAGAATTAACTTTATTTTGGTTGATCAGGGGTGTACGGATATTAACTGTAAGCCTCCTGCTGTAAATTGTGTGAGATAATTAAAATGATAAAGTAGATTATTATTGTTTACTTGATTCTTTCAATTGCAAATACGGATGAATATAGAACTCATACATCTAAGTAGATAAACTAACCTGCAAGGTCAAAGGAAAATCCCTTTCAAGTAACACCACTGCTGTACTTGTGTCTTCAATAAGTCCTTGAAGCTGCTCAGTTGTGTAGGATGGTTGTGTAAGTCTTTTGATCACTTCAAATAAATTGAATAAGGTTTCTTCTTGTGGCTTTGCTAGGAGGCCTCTGATACACCATGCTGCAATATTCTTGGTTACGAACTGAAATAAAGTATTTTTCTATATGAATATGAATAAAAGGAGAATATTCACTATTATTTGAGTTTGAATTAACAAATGTTCTAAAAAAAAATACTTATATCATACAAGTATCTGTCATGACTGAATTAACTGTACTCTAATAAACCCAATACAATATTTACACATTTGACTTTTATCAAAAGTTCAAAATAATTTTTTATCTTTAATGACATTTATAATTGTCATAATTGATATTTTCAATAATTCTCAGTTTAGGGAACTTGACATATTTGTAATTGGTTTCCTTTAAATTCTATCTTCAAGTTAATCATTTTTTTTAGATCACTTTATTGAATATTTCATAGCATTTGTGCATGGTAACTGCATTTTGTTAAAATACAAAGATTCAAAGCATTTGGATGAAATGATATATATTACTAGATATATAGGGCATACTTTCAGTATATATATATATATATATATATATATTGTTTGACATGCACACGTATAAAAATTGCGGTTTTTATCCAACGCAGTCATAGGTTTGAACGTAGTTTTCAATTTAGACTCGTTTATATATATATATATATATATCAGAAATAAACAAAAGTTATACTTTTTTCCAGCTTTCAAATAATTATAATATTATCTAAAATTATCATTAATTATGAGTTATTATTCCCTCCCCTGAATGGTTGCTTTGACAAACACTAATTTTGATCATTGAGAAGCTCAATATTCCTTTAACAACACAACACTCTAAAATGTTTCGTCGATTTAAAAGAGTTATCTCCCTGTAGTGTAAGGTACCACCTTAACCTTGCATTTTGGAAATTTTGTATATATATGAATTAAACAGGATTTTTCTAAATATTGCTAAAATCTAAATTGCATTTTAGTCCCCAAAAAAAGGTGCAATAATAATTGCAAGCAATAATTTCTGAACTTACAGTATTCATATCTAATTCATTAAATAAAATATTTTTATAATCAATACCTGTTGTTTGCCATGCATTGTACGCAGTGTCCATGCTCTGGTAAAATGGTCAGCAGGAGTATAATCAAAGCCTTTAGGGTATTTAACACTCTTTGCTCTGTTGTCAGCTAATTTAACATCCTGTTTTGTTAGTAACCAAGGAGCTGCTGGTAAAGGAGGCGCTTTTGGTGTTGGTTCAGGAACAGCTGTATTTACAGATGATTTCTTTGCCTGTTTGGATGGTCTCTCACATTCGGTTGTTGATGATGATGGTCTTTTTGGCCAGGTTTCTTTAAATCGATTATAATCTTTTTCGCACTGGCGAACTTTAGGTCCATCAGATTTGCCTGTTATCAGATCAAGAATGTTGCTGATGACATCTGCTAATGTGTGCATGCCATCTGGTTGCATCTGATGCACCCTGTCAAAATATGGTAGGCGATGAAGTGGATGTATCCCTTTAAATCCAGTTTCTTTTTGTAGTTTACATTTTTGGTTATTGTTTTTTTTTTTGTCATATTCTTTTCTTATTTCCATTTCTTCTTCCCTTGAATATGCTTGTGGTTTGGGAGCAACCTCTTCAGTTTTCTTGGCAAATAATGTCTTGTCTTTCCGAAATGGCGAATCTGTGGGTAAAAACTCTCTGTTCGATATGTGCAATACTTTATTCACGGAACTGCTATGGACACCTGTATCTTTGCAGAAAAAACAAGCACGAATAGCTGCTTGACCAGAACAGTGTAAAAGTTTAGAAAAAGCTGGTATATCACATAAATACTGTAATAAAGCAATCTTTACATTTACTGGTGCATCTGTGTAGGCGTCATACAAGTTACATTCAATGTTTGATAAAAGTTCATCAACTAAAACGTTAATATAAGGGTCCAGTGATTTTGGTTCTTTTCTACCATAGCCTGGAACAATACCTGCCAACATCATTGGTCCTAAAATATATCGCATTTCTTGTGGGAGTGTTATCCAGGTGATGATGAGAGGCCATATTGACTTCTGGACTGTTTGGTTCTTATTTGGATTCACACCATCAGCAAAAAGAGCCAATGGCACACAGTTCTGCTGTTGCTGATCTTTGAAGACTCCATCTGTCATCTGTTGTCGAAATATATTGCCATCTGTGTAGCTGCTTAGCCGGCCAGTTGTGTTAAGCTTGTTGGCATAAAGAATCTTTGCCAGGTTCCTAGTTCCATACCAACGAACTATGCGTGGTACTATAGGCATATATTGGAATGTTTTTTTGTTCCTGTTGTTTGAAAACACCAAACTTTCATTACAGTCTGGACAGGCAAGAATGGTACTGCTGATGGGAAAAATTTTACAGTCATTTGTACAGCATTTAAATTTTTCTATTGGCATCAGGTATGGTTGAATAATAGTGACAGCTTCACAATAAGTGGATGGCAGGTTGTTTGGTTGTGGTAGAACACACTTTTCGTGGTGAAGATACTGTGACAAAGCTGTCTTTGACATTCCGTTATTAGATGAAAATATGAATAAATGTTCGGCTATGGCATCTTTTACAGTTCTATTAGTTCCTTCATGAAGTAACTGATTTAAAATTAAAGTTTTTTTTAAAAGTTCCTTAGACTCTCTTACAATCTCAGGTTGTTCACTATGAGTGTCTGATATTTCAGCATGGGTGTTATGGATTTTCTTTGAATGAGCTCGGAAAGTCTTAATGTTGACAAATTTTCCATTACACTTTGAACATGTGCATTGTCTCTTCAAGTTATCCATTAAGGTGATGGTATGGCTGTATACTTCATATGACAAAGATGTTGATGATGTCATCCTGCAATAGAGAGAAAAAATGACTGTAACTACTGCAGTGGTATATGGATCATGCAAATGACTTGAGAATAAAATAGAGAATTTAAATGGAAAATGTGTCCAGGTGACAACAACCCGATCAAAAATAACAATTTAGTCCAGTAAATCTAGCATAAATTTGACCCAAACCTGAAAGTAATTGCAACAGAAGATTCTAAAGTTTTAATCTTTAGTATTATACCCCAAATATAAACAGAAAAATTCCCATAAATTTTACTCAAGGAAGACTTAAAAAACTCTTACAAAAATGGTAGAAATATCAATAAAAATTGATACAAAATGATAATTTTTCCGCTTCTATTCATCAGAATGTATTGATTCTAGATTTTTTAGCGGTCTTTAGAGTATAACAAACAACTCTAAAGGTGTTTTCATATCTTTTATCAAGCTATTACCTAGATTTTTGTAATTCATTTTTTTACCATTTATTGAATTTTTCAACATGTCAAGTGGTCCGAGTACACAGTTATTTCGTAGTGCATTTCTTTTAGATAATAAATGAAAATGAAAAAATCCCACCTGCGCTTTCTCAATGATATTTTACAGTGTGCTGTTCTACTTTTGGGACAAATTATATCAAAATTATAGAAAACTTCATCAGCTCTTACTCAAAATATGGACAATTTTATGTTAAGGGGGTCTTGAAATGTTTTGACAGCTTCTGAAGTGCTGATTTTTCACCTTTTTCAGCTGAACCTTATCACTACTTAACATTAATATTTATGACCCAATTTTTTTTACAGTGTCATTTCATCCCCCAACTTGCTATATAAGGCATAAAGCATGGAGAAATAAATTTGGAAGGGGTATAACAAAAATTGACAAGTAACACACTGTCCACAACAAGGACTACATTCGTGGACAACGAAAAATCAAAGGACGATAACTGTGTACTCGGACCTAAGTTAAAGATTCTCAAATTTAATAATAAGAATTAAGTATGTTGTCTTCTTTTTGTGGTTTAAAGTTTCTTTAGACAAGTAAGATGCTGAAAAAATATAATGTACAGATGTAAATAATACCAAATTTTCACATTATTTTGTCAAAATGGTCAAAGCTTCAAATTTGCAATTTCTTCAATGAAAAATGCACCAAAAATATAAAACTACCCATACCACTTTGGTTTTGTACATTTCATGAGCAGAAGATTATATAATTAGTCAAATATCAACTTATAACCCCATCAAAGTATCATACTTTACATAAATTTCAAGAAAATCAACCAAAAACTGACAAAAAAAAACTCATTTTTGCAGAGTTAATCCCTTTCTAATAAAAATGCTGATTTTGAGTTTTCCTCAAGTTAGATTTTATAGGACTTTTTTCTGTGTATATTTGGGACATATAAAGATTAGAATTAAAAAAAATCTGTTGCAATTAGTTTGAGGTTAAAATTTAGTTTGACTGGACTAATTGAACCAAAATTATAAACTGAACTTTAACCATTAAATTCCAGTGGATAGGATTCACGTTTTTATACAAGTTATAAACAAAGTTTATAATTTAAAAACACATTTGGATCAAGACCACAGTGTATCAGTTTTTAAACAATCTTAATCTTCTTGTCAATTATTTTAATTGAAAAACAAAAATTATATCAAAAGATTTTTTTGTTGATGCATGCAAGGATTTGTATAGTTAGTCTAACTATCAAATCCTTGATGCATGAGATCTGAGTGTTTCTTGAGAAGACAACTAGCCCATATTTTCCTGTTTTTCATTAAAAATGTGGAAAAATTTGTAATATGGCCTTAATCTAAATTTTTTTCAAACATTTACATATTTTTTCTTTAGTGGCTGTTATGTATACATACGGTTACCAATTAATGAGCTTTTAAATTTTAAGTTTATAATTTAAAAAACATTTGTGAAAAAAAATTGGAACTTTTTTGTAAATTATTAATTATGAAGGATTGAAGTGTTATGTTTAATAATACATGTACTGGTTTGTTTAATATAGAGTAGAAACATAAACAAAAAAAAGTCACAAAACCTCAAGGAAAAAAAGTCATTTTGATAAGATATAAAAAAAAATAATTATGAAACAAAATTAAAAAAATCAACCTACTAAATTGCTATACTAGTTCTGGTGCTCTTGTCATGGTTATGTGCCATATGAATATAACAAGGTAAAAATCATGGAAATATGCTTTCTAAAGGTTAAGCTTAAATTTGATACTTTTTTAATTTTGTGTAGAATTTGAAAGTAAAATTTAAGTTATAATCTAGCTTTTCTTGGACATAATGAAATTAAGTGAATCTCATCATCCACAGACTGACTGTGGATTTTCATAGATTACCAAGTCTTTTGATTCTGTTGAATTAATTTTTATTTGACAAATTTTGCAAATAAATTGTTTCACATAATCATATATTAAAGAATATTACTGGTTAATAGGACTATAAACTTTAAATTTAATAGTACTATTTAAAAATGTAAACACAAAACCGCTTTACATATAATGCACAAGGATGCAGGAAAATAAATAATTTACATTTATATATTTATTCAAAAACACTTTAATTATAAATATAAATGTATTATAAACATAAAACTTCTGATTGTTATTAATGCATATCATTAACATTGCAAATATATTTGTACACAACATTTCAAATGTATTATACATAGTAAAATAATTAAAATGTTGTTTTGATAGCAATTAGGAAAAACAATCCAAACATTTAATGAATTTGCAAAAAAACTTTCATCATTTGAAGTTTCCTATCAGGATATATTCGAATGGCTTCACAAACCCAATCATAATATTAAAAACACAATAGAAATGGCATTTTCAATTTACAAGAGCCATATACATGTCAGCTTGGCATTGAAGCCATGTTCATCGTTATTATAACACCTGTAAAACTTCAAATAGAAAACACAAGTAGATGTTTAACCAATCAATTATCATCTTTTTAACCTTATATAAAAAGTAAAACTGAACACTTGCACATTATTGTTTGCTTGTCAACATGGAATATCAACGTCACTACCAGCCAACCTTTACACATCTTAACAATGTGAGAAGTAACAACCAGATAATGCATCAATACCAGCCAACTTATTCTCTGCCAACTAGTAGTAGATCAACAAGTCAGATGTCATACCAGCAAAATACGGTGAGTTGCAAATACACTATAGTAATTAGTTTAAATAATTAACATGTGAACAATTAATATAAGGCATCAAAATCTGTCTAGTAAAGTTATTTCGGTTTTTTACTAACTTTCTTAAACTTTACTTGATTTTTATCAAACTTGGACAGAAGTTTGGCCCGAGAACACAGTTATTTCATAGTGCATTTCTTTGAGACAATAAATTCAAATTAAAAAATCGCACCTGTTCTTTCTCAAAAATATTTTTACAGTGTAGGGTTACTACCAGTGAAACAAATAATATCAAAATTATAGAAACTTCTCCCAGCTCTAACTCAAAATATTGACAATTCTGTATTAAGGGTGTGTAAAATTCAGTTTGACAGCTTCAGACGTGATAAAATTTGACCTTTTAGAACTGGTCCAATTCACTACTTATCAAAAAGTTTCAGCACCAAATTTTTTTTGACATGAATTACATCCCCCTACTTAATATTTCATGCATTTAATATAAAGAAATAAATGCAGTCCCCTTGATAATACTAGAGCAAGGAAAATTCACATAATTTAGATTAATTTAAACTTTAGAGATAAATTTGTGATCAATCCTACAGTAGATACAATAAATTTTACAATTTTAATGCATCTTTGGAATTGCAAGTTTGAAAATGATGAGTCTAAACTGATTTTGATGAGTCTGGGACTCATTCACTTGCCTTAGAGAGAACCCTGATAAGATATGCACTACAAGTATAAATAAAAAAAATCATTGAAAAGCAGGGGTGGATTAAGCGGGTTTTACATAGGGCACCCCCCTTTTTGTGGGAAAAATTTATTGCTTATATAAATCACTGAAGCATGACTGATGCAGGGACCCTCTTAGTTAGTCAGTGGACCCCCTCTTGTGAACATTTCTAGATCTGCTACTGAAATGGACACTTTTCTTTTCACTATAAATATTGACTAAATAAATAACTATGCTGTGTTTTGTGAGGCTGCAACCTTTTGATTATCGGGAGGGGGGATTTCAATTCAAGACAAACATCTTTTTTCTTTGGCAAAAACAATCTATATTTTTGGGGACTAGTCCAAAATCAATTTGTTTTCTTTCAATTTTAGCATCATATTACACATAGTCATAGTGGCAGCTGCATGAGGATGCAACATACATATCCTATTTACTGGTCTAAAACAAATATGTTTTTCTCTCCAAAACATGTAAACAAACTTATAACCACCACCCCCCTCCTAATCAAATGGTTTGTCTTAAGTGCAACATTACCATTTCTATTTTCACCTGGATAAGGAGGTTAAGTTAGAAAAGGCTTTGAAAAACAAATGAAGAAAATCTCTAAAAATCCTACATTTATCCATCTGTCCAGAGACATTGTATTATATGTCTCTGATCTGTCTAATCAATCTGTCTGTTTGTCAATGTTCACGAGATTGGCAAACACAGAAAAAATGTCACATGATACAACGTTTCAACCTTCACCTTGAATCAGCTTCTAGCTCTGTCGTCTAAACGACATGCAGCTAAGATGTCAGACAAAATTTCCTGTTTATTAACCTTTTTGCATAATAAGATGGGACTCAGTTATTTCAAAAAAGGTAGACAATATTCAATTGTTATAGTCACTGATAATTATGTGAGGGACTATCCACTAGGATGGGGGAGGGGGATGATTTTTCTTTAAAAAATTATCATGGTCAAGCAGATGACAAAAAAATATATATATTTATGAGAATATATTCTTAAGCCAGTTTGTCCCATGCCGTTAATATACAATGTAAGTGTTGAATATAGAAAATAAATTTGAATAAAGCGCCTATAAGGGACTGTGCAATATTTATATGAGGGTTGGGCTAGTGCAAACATGGACGGGCACATATTTTTTTTAGGCGAATAATGAGTGGGGTGAAAAGTTGATTAACTAACATATGGGGGGTGCACACTTTTGAGGGCCCTCATGGGGTTTTTGATTATGTGATTACTTGGCCGTTTTTTTAATGATTATTTGATTATTAAGCCAAATATTTCATGATTATTTGATTACCTAGGACTGTATTTTTAGTTTATGATTATTTGATTACTAAAGATAAGCAAATATTTAATGATTATGGGATTATATTGGCAAAAAAATGGTGATTATGTGATTACTAGGACCCTCCCCCCCCATGAGGGGCTCAACTTTTTTAAAAACCCTTTCATGTGTGCATTTTAATAAAACAATTAAATCAATTCAATTCTATTCAATTCTTTATAACTTTAAGCACATTATGCTTATCAGAGCAATAAATACAAATACATTTCTATAACACAATATGACATAAATCAAGAGTGTAAAAGATTATATTTTTTTAAATCAAATTGAATAACAGCACTTTAACAAATCAATGAAGTGAAGATGATTGTTAGTCCATATACTTATACATTATCTGAATGCATTATGTTTATAGGTCTAAATGTTCTTATTTATTATACACATATTTGTTATTTCTGTGAAAAAAATGAAAGAAAAAAAAGCACAATTGAATGTAAACCAATAAAACCTAATACAGAGCTTCAATACATTTTTGTGTGTTTTTGTGTCTTCAACTTCAACAAAAACTACCTTGACCAAAAACTTAAACCTTAAACTCCCACTTTCATTTTCTCTGAAAAGTTGACCATGAAATTGTGATCAAAAGTTTAATTTGGCTTTGAAATTGGAAAGATAATATCATAAACAACAAGTGTACTAAGTATCAAGTTCAGCTTCCTTAAAAAACTACCTTGCCCAAAACTTTGACCTGAAGTGGTGCGAGCAAACTCACAGACGTACTAACTGACGGACAAAGGAACGGAGGCACAGACCAGAAAACAAAATGCCTCTCTTCTATTGTAGGTGGGGCATAAAAAATATTAAATTGCTTATAGTACATTATTATTAAGCATTGTCTGTAATAAATAAAATATCTGAAAACTAAAAATGATGTAAATTAAACATAGCATAACGTATGGTAAACAAATGCTTAAACAGAAAATAATTTCAATTGTATTATAAACAAGCATTAGCCTTTCAAAAAGGGCTAAGTGCTCTCGCTTAGTAGATTAATTCATTTACTAGAATAGCCACATGCATCAATCAACAAATTTTACTACACACGTGAGGTCAAAAGTTATGAAGTAGTATTTATCATTTAAAGTTGTTGTTTACTCCAGAAGATTTACCTATTTTAGATAAAGTTACCTGTGTAAAATTAAATTCTTGAGCATTAAAAGAATGTCAACGTAATCTATGGTACAGCTGAATTATGTCCCTTGGGAGTATTAATTTCCAACAAAAGTCCTTGCAAACAGTTGAAATGAAAAAAATGTATATATGCCTGATATAAAAAAAAAAGATAGAAACTACTAAATGAAGCGATATTGAAATATTTGCTGAATGAATTGCCAAGAATGTGAACAATTCTTTACACAGGAGAATATTAATTCTATCCAAATTAAGCCTCAACTCAGGTTGGTCTCTATTTTTCTTAGATGGACAATTTAACATTTCTTATTTTAATAGATTATGGCTATAGAGAAATATCCAAGTGATACATTTAGGGAATTACAAAGCAAATATAAGGCAAATAACCCAGTTAAAATATTTGTTTCTCGAAACAGTATTAATGTTCTCAGTGAAACATTTCTATACTTTGTGATAAAAATCAAATGTACTTAGCTTCAAAAAAGTAAAAACATAACTGAAGTCTGATGCCCACGTCATTTAACACCAAATTAATGAATATTTATATAATATTTCAAAAGGTTTCAAAATTGAATTTGGAAATATACACACTGCAGATGACTCATAGATAGATAAAAAAAAATATTGTACCCTTGGATCCAATCACAGTGTTCCTAAGTTGACTTCCTTCACAAATATTAAATCTTTATAATATTGAAATATATGCATTTTAGTTGAAATATCAACTCTGATATGTACATGTATTATTGATTTCGTAAAAAAATATCATATGTGTACTTAAGTTTTTTTAAGCAGGGCAAGGACTTTTTTCCCATTAATTAAAGCCAAGCGAGAACTTTTTTTAATAATAAATATTGACAGGCATAATTTTCTTTATATTTGCTCCCAGCAAAATCACACTAGTGTTTCAAAAAGTAGTATCTACATTGTATTATCATATGGTGGAATTAAGTCGACAATTAAACATGAAATTCAGAAGTGGCATTATAGTAGACAAATATAGTGTTGCAAAATCTAGTACTTTTTATATCTTTTTAACAGAGATTATCCCATCTGTACCATCTCCCTTTTTCCAAAGATCTTTCTCAAAAGTCATAATTATTTATTAGCTTTCTCTTTTAACAATACATACATGTAAACATGTTGTGCTACTTTTTTCTTTCACAAATATTTTTTTTACTCTTTGGTCGGGTTGTTTTTCTGTGACATTCCTTGTTTCCATCTGTAATTTTATTGTTATTGACCTCATCCTATTTCTTTATATAAATCTGATTTTTTTAAATTTTCAAACAATGTATTATGATAATTTGTGTTGATAATTACTTAATACAAACAACTAACAAGAATGAAATTAAAACTCTGAGATGGGGAAATATGAACTTTTTGTTTAAAGAGTATATTTATATATATATAGTTAATTACCTAAATAAACATGATAAATAAACTTAAAACTATTTTGTCCAGGGTAAAACAGTTAAGATGGTTACACTAAAGACTGGTGTCTGTGTAAAAGGTGAGAGATGAGGGTCTATAGATATAGGAAGATGTGGTGTAAATGCCAATGAGACAACTCTCCATCCAAATAACAATTTAAAAATTAAACCATTATTGTAAAGTACGACCTTCAACACGGAGCCTTGGCTCACACCGAACAACAAGCTATAAAGGGCCCCAAAATTACTAGTGTAAAACCATTCAAACGGGAAAACCAACGGTCTAATCTATCATTGATATTAACCATTTATATCTAAAATTAATAAGGCATTTTGCAATAATATGTCATTATAAAAACAACCATTTTTTTTCAAGAAACCAGTCATGGTTACTTCTAGTACAGGGGTACTTCTAGTACAAGTTATTTGTGTCTACTTATAAGTAAATTTTGTTAGATTTAAATTTCATTGTCGATGAAATTAAACATACATGTTGAATAATGACATCTGTAAACATATGGTAAAGGACAGACACTCATGTTTGATAAAAAAATCTTAAAGAAATTAAGATAGTTTGACTTTTTTTTACTTGTATAAGTTCAAAAATTTAATGTCTATGGTACATACATGTAACTAAATTAGCCAATAAAATAATATATTAGAAAAATTAAATAAAATACACTTGTATCAAAGTTGTATGTATATTTTTAAAAGTACACGTATCTTACTAATTAACTTCTTTAAATAAATAAAATAAAAGTAACTTGTACATGTATGTAGTACTCTTGACTGTGATATTTCTGTACATTTCCACATCTTTGGCAAATAACAATTTCTTAGTTAATTATTATTGTTCTATTACAAAGGCAAAATACTCAAATAATTGCTATGACTAAGATAATAAAATAGTCTATCAAAAAGGATGTCTATGCTCAAGTCTTAATTTACTGAATCTTTTAAGAGTTCACTGAAATTATTATCATGTTTCCATATTTTATTATGCATACAAAAGTGATTTAATTTACATTGCAAATTTCTTATTTAATTTTCAGATGCTAAATCCTTCCTCTCAAGACATAACTATGGCCACACTACAGAACTTTAATACACAATCTGACAGAGGAGATCAGCCACCAAAATGTGATCTAAGATGCAAGTGCTGTGCTGTACAAATGGCTTTTGGACTAGTGTGTGCCTGTAATCTGACCAAAGAAAGTGTTGGTACACAGACTGATATTTTAGTTCTCAACATGACTACTGAAGACTACTTCAAACCAAAGACAACTGCCTTTAAGCTATTACAGGTAAGACAATTATGTATTTTATATTTTACTAGACCTTTATTGAAGAGTATCAGTTGAACATAATAAAAGTAATATTGCATTCTTGTATAGACATGATAGATGTAGTAATACTATCATACTTAGAAAAAATATAAAAAATTAAGGGTCTGTTCTAAAAAAAAAGTACTTTTCTTTTCTAAACTAAATTCTAACCAATATCTTAAAAAGGAAATTTGTATTAAAGACATTTATAATCAAAAGAATGTTGGATTAGATATTGTCAGATGTGATCTTAATATTATTTATTTCTATTAGAAAGTAAAACAAGTCTTATCATATCAGAAATATCCTCTCATACATTTAGAAGTGATATTTTCAAACTAATGAGTTATCAGTATGATTGATAATGGTCTATGCATTCGTTATAGAGAGTGTTCAATGAAAGAAAGTAACATATTATTATACTGTATTAGTCTGGTGCTAATTTAGCATGATCAAAACTACCATTCAGAAGCATACTACAATTTGTACATTGTATATCAACAGAAACAACACATTTAAAGTTGAAAAGATGATGATCAGCCTGAATTAACCATAATCAGAAAATCTTAACATTCAGCAATTATAAATATATCAATTTATTAATGTTTTCCCCCCATTTTCTAGCATTTAAAAAAGTATAATTTAAGTTTTAAAGTTATCCAATAAGTGTCAAATTATAGATTAGCTTTAAACATTCAGTGGTAGTTCAGATACATATTCAGGACAAGCCATGAAAATGAGAAATTTATCAATTAGAATTATTCTTATAGGGAAGGTAAATGTGACTGACATTGCCTAGCCTTCAACAATAATCAAATACTTCATCAGTTGTTCGACCTGTTAGTCAAATGCGTTTTGTTTAAGTATACATTTTCATTTTTTTGGTCTTTTGGAAAATGTTGTTTGTGCTGTTTTTAGACCCTTCTACAACGAAATTTGTTTTACATGCACACATATACGAATTGCGGTTCTTATCCAACGCAATCATAGGTTTGAACGTAGTTTTCAATTTAGACTCGTTTATATTTTTTCGTTTGAGCTTGTATCATATTTTCCCACCGGTTTATATGATCCGTTCATCCATTATTGACTCTTACAATTCAAGAGTCGATCTAAAAATGAGGATACTTTTTTTTTAAATGAGGGTACTTTTTTATGGTCTTTTTAATACCGTTTCGATCCCTAACATCACTGAAGAGACAATAATTGTCGAAATCCGGATCTGGTGTACTAAAAAAATATTGACACCGTATGTTTGTGGCATAACATTGTGGCCACAAGTTAAATTGTTTTTCTGTTTAGTATTAAAGGACGATGTATGATAAGTGCAGTATTTGGCCCCTTTGTATGCAAAAAAATGAATAACAATATCTGGGGCAAAAATGACCACAAACAGTTACTGAAGTTTTATATTTTGTTGAAATAAACTTATTTTTCAAGTTTTTGTAGGAAATCGATTATAAATTATACTATGAATAAATTATAAACGGGTGTCTATACGGAAAATCGTACTTTTCTGACTCTACTTTGAGTGATTAAAATATGAGCGCAAGTGAGAACATGTAAAATACTTTTTCACTTTTTTGGTCTTTTGGAAAATGTTGTTTGTGCTGTTTTTAGACCCTTCTACAACGAAATTTGTTTTACATGCAAACGTATAAAAATTGCGGTTTTTATCCAACGCAATCATAGGTTTGAACAACTCGTCTAAACATCAACCTAACAATGTTAGATCTGTAAATTTGCTTTCGCAAATTTTTTGGTTCTTACCTCGCCGGGATTCGAACCCATGCTACTGTGATATCGTGACACCAAATCGCCTGCACTGCAGCCGTCCCGCTAGACCACACGACCACCTGGGCTCTTAAAAAAAGAGCTTTCGGTGGGCATGTGTTACCTTTCCACGTCAGTTTTAATCTAGCGGCGTACTACAGTACATGTATATATATAAAAGACATACATATTTTGTATGCAAAAATGTGAGAGCAGTTAGTCTTTCAATATTTTTCATTTCTTAAAATATTGTATGTATTTTTTGATTTCGAAAATGCATTAATGTATTTTTCTTAAACAGTTTTAGTCTTTATTACACAATGTTATTTTATGAATTTATGAGTATCAAGACGTATATTGTAACGACAGTTTAGTTAAAGGCATTTTTAGTTACGTTGCATCTTTTCTGTAACTGTAACCTTAAAGTAAACGTTGCAAAATTCGGTGCTTAAGTGACATACAAAAAGTAACTGTTCTAAAGTGTATAATTCAACTTTAAAGAAGCATTATTTACAAAAGTCATGAAACAATAAAAGCCATGAAAATGCTGTATTTTTATAGATTCCAACGACAACTATAAATATAACTACTATGTTAGGACGTTCTACAGTTAATTAACTCTTCACAAAATGACAAGACATATATTTTGCATGAACGTATAAAAAGTTCACGAGCAATAATCTAAATAACATGGTATGACATATGAAAGGATATGATGTAGAACTGAATGTATTTCATTTGTCTGAAAAAATAAATTAAAATCACTAAAAATACGGAACTCTGAGGAAATTCTAATCGGAAAGTCCATATTCAAATGGCAAAATCAAAAGCACATCAATCAAATGGATAACAACTGTCATATTCAGGACTAGGTATAGTCATTTTTTATATGATATAGTCTTTTCTAAATAGTTTTATTATTATTCTGTAGAAGAAATTTACTTTGAAAAGTACCAATGTAAGGATATATATTTATGATGAGGCATTCCATGTGTGACGGTTATTAAAGAACCTTTAGAAATTTGTCCCAAATTTGCAATGTTATCGACTGAAGTCTCATTATACATGTTATAAATAAATGGATACTTGATTGTTTGAAAATACAATTATTGCAATAATAACAGTACATTTTATAGTCCCTTTGTAGCATTTTCAATTTTATCATTTTATTTTGTCTTTTGTTTCCTTTTCCTTTATTGGACCTCTCGTCTAAACGTATATGTGATTTATTCTGAGTCCCAGATAATTTCATTTACCCCTTTTACCCTATGATTTGGATTGTATATTGTTTAATCCTTAATATGACTACTTCTTCACGTTCGTGTATCATTTATATCATCGTGTATCATTTGTAACGTACATTGAAGGTTGCATTTCTGTAAATATTGACAATGCAATGTCCCATAGGAACTCCTTTTACGGCTAAAACTGTACCACGTTTACTATGAAGTTTAAAAAAAATCTTATCTTAGAATTGAAAGTTCATATGCACCACAATTGTTTTCAAAGGTCAAAATATAGGGCTGTGCGGCATATTTTCAATGTTTATATGCCCTGAACTTCTCAGAGTATAAACCAACACTAGTTTTCTTAACTACCCCTACCTGGAATGAAAGGTTACCACATATTTCAATGTAAACAATATGCATATGTATATTTACTGGTAACATTCCCAAGTTATGTCTCTGTGAGATGGAACACATAGAGCATACATGGAACCAATATGTAAAACAACATTAATTTTGTATGAATATTCAAGATCTCACATCTAAAAAATTTTAAATGGGATACCATAAAAAGTGAAATAAGAGGCGCAATCGTCAAATATTCGAAATATAAAAACATGAAATTACGGGAAAGAGAGTCCAATTTAAAAAAAAACACAATACGAAATTCAGAAAACTCTCTCTTGTACGTATTTAGATAAAGATATAAATAATCTTTTGATTGAATTAGACACTGTTAAAGAAGATTTAGAGCAAATAGTAAATAATCAAACAAGGGTGGCTACCATAATCACCATACGATCACACGCACAGCACTGCGATGGCAATGAAAGAAATTCAAAATATTTCTTATCATTACAAAAACGCAATTATAAAAAATAAATGTATAAACAAATTAGTTGTAAACGACATTGAAATTGTCTCACAAGAAAAATTCTAAACGAAGAGAGACATTTCTATGAAAATTTGTACTCATCAAAAGAAGACCCTGATAAATATTCAGGTGATTCTAATTCTTTTTTATTAAATTTTATTCCTAAGCTTACAGATCTAATAAAGAATATATGCGATGTAGATATTTCAGAATCTGAGTGCGTTAAAGTTTTAAAAACATTTAAAAATGATAAGAGCCCTGGTATAGACGGACTTACTGCTGAGTTTTACAATTTTTTTCTGGATTGATATAAAAAAAAATATGTTTTAGAAAGCTATGAATATTCCTTCGAAACCGGAACCCTCTCAATAAACCAAAGACGGGGTCTTCTTTCTCTTATTCCAAAAGAAAAATAAAGATAGAACACTCTTGTCGAACTGGCGTCTCCTTTCTCTCTTAAATTTAGATTATGAATTGTTAGCCAAAATTATTGCGGAAAGAATAGATACATTGGTGAAAATCTACGACTCATTGCTGATATTATATTGTTTATTACTTTAAAGAAATATCCAGGGCTTATATTAAAGGGCGATTTCGAAAAGGCGTGTGATACTCTAAAATGGAAATTTATTAAAAAAGCATTGGTTTGTTTTAATTTTGGTAGCAATTTCCGGAAATGGGTCTTAACTTTATACTCAAATATATCTAGTCTTGTCGTTAAAAATGGATTTAGTTCTAGTCCATTCACAATTGAGAGAGGTGTTCCACAAGTGTGTCCTTTGTCTCCTTTTTTATTATTTATTTTGGCCGTTGAACTGTTGGCAATAAGTATTCGTAAAAACAATCAGATATCTGGTACACAAATTGGGGATACTGAAATTAAAATTTCACAGTTGGCTGATGATACCACTTGTTTTTTTAAAAGATGTAATTTCCGCGCAAATTTTATTAGATTTTTTTAATGGTTTTAAGAAGTGTTTAGGATTAAAAGTATTTTTTTCTAAAACCGAAGCAACATGGATTGGAAGAAATAAATTTAACAAAGAAGGTTCCCTTCCTATTAAAAGAGGGACGAAAGATACCAAAGGGACAGTCAAACTCATAAATCTAAAACAAACTGACAACGCCATGGCTTAAAAATGAAAAAGACAAACAGAAAAACAATAGTACACGTGACACAACACAGAAAACTAAAGAATAAACAACACGAACCCAACCAAAAACTAGGTGTGATCTCAGGTGCTCCGGAAGGGTAAGCAGATCCTGCTCCACATGCGGCACCCGTCGTGTTGCTTATGTGATTACAAATCCGGTAAATAGTCTAATTCGGTAGGTAAAATTCATGAAAGGGAAGGGGATTGTAGTTACGACGTAAGGAACATATCCGATATCATTTGTGAAACGGTTATTCCATAACGATCAACCAACTCGTGATTGCGTCCGTAAAATTTACGAAGGGATGATTTCAACTTCACCATTTGGAACTCTTGGTTTAAAAGCTTCCTTGTGAGCAGTAACCCTCTATCAAGAAAATCATGATAGGAAATGCAAGCACGGGAATATCGTATCAATTGGGAGATATATACCCCGTATGCAGGTGCTGCTGGAATGTTGCTACTTAGAAATGGAAAGTTCACAATTGCATGGAAAGCTGAAATCATCTCTTTTGTCGTAAAGTTTTGTCTTCAACCGACCCTCATTAAATGGACAGATGGTTTTAAAACCTAAGGTTTAAAAATTAATGCTTTTGAAGATATGGTTTGTTCTAATTTAGATACATGCATGCATAGAAAAAATGGAATCAATAATTAAACTGTGGAAGATCAGAAACCTTTCCTTGATCGGTAAAATTGTAATTCTCAAATCACTTGCAATATCGAAGCTTATTTATGTTATTTTATCTACTCATGTACCAAAATCGTATTTAATTAAAATACAACGGGACATTCATAGCTTTTTATGGAATGGTAGTACTCCGAAAGTTAAATCGGCAGTTATTCAAAAGTCATAACGAGGGGGGGGACTGAAAGCCTCAAATTTTGAAGTACAGCTGTTATTCATTCGTATTATGTGGGTAAACAGATTTCTGTGAGAACATGACTCCAAATGGAAACATGTTTCCATAGCATTTTGCTCCCTTTTTGATTTAGAAAATTTGTTTATGAGCAGAGGTGAATTTGAGTTTTTAAATTAAAAAGCACCTCTTTTTCTATATTGAAGAGCTATCTGCTTGGAAACGTTTCAAGGGTATTTTCATCCCGTTAAATGCATTTCATGTTAGAAAAGAATTTATTTGATTTTTACAGATCTTGGTACATGAAAGGCATACGGTTCATCAATGATATTGTAGATGATAAAGGCGAATTTTTGTCTCATGACGCTATAAACAAAAAATATAACATGAATGCCATGCGCGTAGCTACGTTTACGTCCAAACTCCCGGGCGTACACTTGATTTTTGGTTAAAAAAATATTTTAATCTCAATGATTCAAAAAGATCTGGTTTAAAGCACATCAGTCTTGTAAATCTTTCCTCAAAATCTTGTAACTGCGAACAAAAGCTGACGAAATTTACTTTTCAATCAGATGGTACCGTATATATTATGTTTTTATTTTCTGTCAGTCAAAGTCTTATTCTACTTGGAATTCTTCTGACTTTCCTTTTGTTTAAAGCAATTAATAATCAACTGAGATTCGATGAATGCTTTGAATTTTATCCAAGTATGTGACATCTATTCTATGTCGCGAAATCAAGAAATAGCGATCCTAGATTTTGTAGATGGCGTCAACATTAAGGTTTAGTATGTGGTCAACTTTTTTTGTAAAACATCATGAAGTGTATCAAGAACATAATGAGGAATTCAAATTTTTAATGTTCCCCCTATTTTAATGATAAAAAGAATTTATCGGTAATTAGTATATTTTCCCTTTGATTTTACTGCCGTATATTTTCGAGTATCAACGTACTGGCTGTATCACTAAAAAGATTAGGCAATACATTGTGACACGTCATAACTAACGATAAACAGAATAATAGGTAGTTTCGTTTTTGATACTGACTATATCATATGGAATATCTCAACTCGCCCTTACGGGCTCGTCTAGATATTCCACATGATATATCAGTCAGTATCAAAAACGAAACTACCTATTATTCTATATTTCTTTTTGCAGTTAACAAGTAGATAGAATATGTGGTTAAAGTTTGTTACACTTTAATCATTTTGTCAAAACCTTATCGATTTTTATGAAATCTGGTAGAAGCGTTGTCTTTTGAAAATTTACATGTGGCCTCACGCCCTGTTGTTAATATTTTATACATGATTAATTTAAAACCTTCAAATATTGACGTGAAACTTAGACAGAGGATAATATTCAAGATCAAGAAAAAAAATCTGAAGCGGTAATCCCAGCCTCGAGAACCACGGTTAATCGGAACTCTTTATGAATTTTCATAATGCACCTTAATATCTGTTCCGAGAACACAGTTACATGTATGTCGTAGTGTATTTCTTTTAGATAATAAACGAAAATAAAAAAAATCCAACCTGCCCTTGTGCGCTTTCTCAATATTTTTTTTACAGTGTGTAGTACTATTTTTGGACAAATTATATTCAAAATAATAATAAACTTCGTCGGCTCTAACTAAAAATATGAAATCTTGTTTACAGCTTCCGAAATGTTAATTTTTAACCTTTTTTAGCTGGACCAAATCTCTACTTTACTTTGAAATGCATGAAACAATTTGTTTTACAGTGTAATTTCATCCTCTTTCTTGTTATTTAGTCATTAAACATGAAGAAATAAATTTGAAAGTAGTATAAAAAGATTGTCAAGTAACCAGGTAACACATTGTTCACACTATGGGCTACTTTCAAAGGACGATAACTGTGTTCCCGGACCAATAGTCTATGTTTAACTTGCTATTGACTAATTTGTAATGACCCCCATCACGCACCCAATTCTGGTAGATTTTATTATCTGGATCCGATTGGTGTCTTTAACCAACTCTCCGAGGTTAGGGCGTACACTTAAAAATAGTCTCGCTACGCCACTGAATGTCACTTTTGTAGACATTCTATCTATTTTAAAAGCTTGCTATCCCACGTAACTAGAAAGATTTGTTATTACACCAACACATGTTACCTAACAGCAACTCATTTGGATTCGTTTTTGAGCATGAGAATGTAAAAAAATGCCTTTCAGTAAATTATTTGCTAAAGATATATATTCACTTATTATCGATCGGGGAAGTGTTTCTCCTATTTCACAATAAAGATGGGAAGAAAGTTTTAATATAGAAATTAGTGACGAACAATAGAAAAATATTTATTCACTAACTTTCAACTGTACTACAGAAAGCAAACTAAAAGCTTTCCAATATAAACTACTACGCAGAATAGTCTCATATAATTATTTTCTTGAAAAATATAAACTTTCTTTAACTTACGAATGTGCAAGTTGTAAAGAAATAGAAACTATAGAGCCTAATTTTTTTGAATGTACAGAAATAAAACAATTTTGGAGAGTTTTCAAATTGGTGGTATTCAGTTTTTGGAGTAAAACTATTTTTGAATAAAGACAGTGTCATTTTTGGTGAATTGAATTCACAACTTAGTTTTAAATTGTTGCATTCTACAGGCAAAGTATTACATTAATTATGTAAAGAACACACCATTACACAAACTGTTCATATCTGTGCAAGCTTTTCTTAAATTTTCGCAAAAACGTCTAGAGATATTAGAATATTTATTAATTTAATTTTAATATGGTTATATTATAATGTATTCCAAAGTATTCTTAAGAAGTATGATATACTGAGTATTCACACCACTTACTTGTAATTTTTTACTATGTCTTACTTTCATGATATCGATAGTATAACAAAGCCATAGATGCCATGTCATTCACTTATGTCTTGCAAAAATGTATGTATGCACTGTAGTTTGAACACCAAAAAGATCAATAAGAAAATGAAAAAAAAGGTCAAGGTACGTCCAATTTTGCATACAGTAGCTGTATTAAGTTGTCTGATGCCCTCAATTACCGTTTAAATTTACTGTGATATACAGTCTGTCAAAGTTAAAGATCTGAGCAGTCAGATGAATACCTATCTAAAGACATTTCACTGGATCATTCAATTGAAATTATGCCACCTGCTTTAAAAAACATTTCTGTATTGTCTTTTGGATGATGACACATACGCGGCAGTTAATAAAAAGTACGATATACCTATTAAAGATACTGATTACATACATATGCACATGTACAACACAAACAAATAGGTTAATGTATTAGAAATCTAGGAATAGGAGATGATTAAACATTTTTGTGGCTCATTTTTAATTTTACTTTTTAACTGTGGAGTGCTACCTAATTATACTAGTAGCACATTTCAGTATAGTTAGTCAGTACTCTTATCATATTTGATTTAGTGATGTAAATGAAATTTGCTGTATGATCCAGACCCAAAATATTGCGCTACAATAATAAAAAAAAAAAGATCTGCCCTATGGTTGTCTGATCTTGATGCGGTTAGCAGACTTTCAAACTAACAGGATACCATACGTTTTTATGTACAGTTTATCATTGGACTTTTCTATGAAATTAAAAATACGTCAGGTGTTATATTTTCCCCTTACTTCAAATATTTTGTTACGGATCATTTATATCATATTTGCAGATATATGTTTGTAAATACGTGCAATCAGTTAATACGGAGGTAATATTATAAGATGATGACTGATGTACCCATATTTTGATTATTTTATTTATTGTGTCTGTTTAGTTAACGCATCAATGTAAATATAACGGCATTTAATGAGACTGTCATCAAAGTGAGAGGGTTAGAGCTATAAAACCAGGTTTAATCCACCATTTTCTACATTTGAAAATGCCTGTTCCAAGTCAGGAATATAACAGTTCTTGTCTATTCGTTTTTGATGCGTTTTGTTATATGATTTTGTCATGTTATTATGGACTTTCCGAATTGATTTTCCTCTAAGTTCAGTATTTTTGTGATTTTACTTTTTATAAGATTTAAATAATGCAAGGGCGTCTACAAATATATTTGTGTGACTTAATGGTTGATTTTCAAAGACTCCGAGAGAAGACGTTACGTAACATGCATTACCGTTTAAATTTTAATAATACTATGATAGAAATCATTTTTCACGACAGTAATAAAGTATTCCTATATTCCTATTGTTTCGTTTTTGAATTTGTTTTGATTCGATTTTTTTACTGGAAGTATCCGTCATTTGAAATTGCACCTTAACCTTTGACCACGATTTTAAAAAAAAATGCACAATAATTTCTTTTGACGACTGGGATATTTAGAAAGTACACATTCTAATCTTTCCAGTGAATTATAATGTAAGGTAGGTGCATTAAAAATGTAAATCCGGCTCTCAAATCACTGGCCTATAATATACAACACATGCATTGTATTTCTATGTTTTATTTACCATGCTTGTTAGCCGACAAGGTCATTTTACACGTTTTGATAAACAATATACTCTAATCATTATAGTTGCCAAGTGTATCAAACTAGGTCAAGTAGTTCCAGAGGCAAATATTTTAAATCATTGAATGCGAAAGAAGACGGGCACAGAGGTATAAAAAAATATGCGCAATTAATGATTTGGTATGCGTGAGTTAAAAGAATAGATACGATTTTAGTTTCTTACTTGGCGTGATGTTTACTTGCATCCCTTTGTATTCTTCTTCCCCTTCCTTTTTGGTAGACGATTCTTTGACAACAGATTCTTTATAACCGTATGGTTGATTTTGAAATTAGAAATACATAATATATATCAAACCAAACAAATTCGACAAGACAAACTGATTAACACTTAATCTATTCTTCTTTAAGTAATGAGTTTTTGTTGCCTGTGTATTAAAGAATGGAGATGTAACATTATAATCAAAATATATTTATTGTCTATTCTGTTACAGGGACCAAATGCGGAAGTTATTTAGTATGCATAATTCATTTCAAGAGAAATAAAATACTTCATTTAAATTTTCTTGGCGGACTTTAGTCAAATTGGTTTTATAAATACGACGAAGGGTCTACACAATCTTTATCAACTTTTTAATCATCTTTTGATTTATACCTAAAATATCATAAATGTTTATTGAAGCATTTTAATTTCTGCCATTAAAATGTTGATATGAAAACCTGGCATATTGAAAGAGGACAGTAAGATTTTAAGGTAATTTCGTTATGATACGTTGAAGAAAGCATTTTGAAACTACAAATCATGTTATCCTTTCCTTCAATTCTATTGGGAAAGCTACTTTGTCAAGTTTGACAGAGTAAAAAATACAAAATACTCAAAACTTGACAATTCTTGTTTCTCAGTTTAATTTTCTCAGTTACCAAAACATTTCTTTTCACTCCAATAATAGTGAAGATAAATATTAATAATCTTCTTAACTTCAACCTTTAACTTTTAACTAAGAGGTGAAATATTTCAACTAGAAAATGAGAAACTCAATTTTTTAAAAGTATGAGTTTAACGTTATATTGACTTTAAAAACTAGGAATATCTGTTGAGAAGAGAAATTCATCAGCTAGAAAATAAGAAAAACTATTATTTGAAAAATAATATAATAAGATTTGTTTCTCACTTGCCTGTAAAAGAATACAATTTTACTAGAAAAATCTTAAACCACAGATTCTAAACAATTTTGCAGTTAAAAACTTGTTCTTAAACATTTTTTCAGTTTGACACGTTTTTATTTAACAATTTAATAGTTGGAAGCGTTTTTATTATGCCTTGTATTAGTCAAAATAGATATATACTTTTAAAAATTATTCGGGCCAAGAAATAACCATTGTTTTGTATACAATACACCTAATCGCTATTTATTCCATTCCGGTTCTAAAATTACACAACTTTTTCATCACGATAAAGCTATCTGGTACCCTGTTTAAATAATGCACCATACATAATACTTTTTAATGAGACCTGTTTAAACTACCTTAAATACTTAAAAAAAAATGTTTTTACTTCAATTTTAATTTCGAAAAAGTGGATCATACTCTATCAAAAGTTTCGTAATGGTCACTTTTTAAAGTTTATCCTCTCTCAGCTCACTACTGATCACCTCCATTTTCAACGGCATGACCCAAACAGAAAGTTGTGTAAATGACTGTTTTCCAGGATTGGACTACATAGCGATAAGGTGTATAGCAGTGACATATTGAAATTTGCAACAATTGTTTTCTCTTGAGTTTGAATTCATGTGATTCTCTTAATTTATTTTTGGTATTTCTCGATTTATATCACTTGACTGGGCGGGGTTTAACTGGTTCGCTTATCAAAAGACCAGTCCATATATAGATAAGTGTTTTGGGATAAACTCATTAATGAAGTGTCCAGCTATGGCCATTGGTCTTGTTAAAATATGTAAACACTATATGTGTATTCGCAAAGTAAATAGCGAGACACAGTCGTTGATTATCACGGAGTTAAAAATAATGTAATGATTGTCACATTTTAGAAGTTGTGGATATTAAAGTATCACAATGGCGATGGCAGTTGCAAATTTTGCATACATCGTAATTCCTGTAAAAAACGTTTTGATATAGTTTCCTTTCTTCCTTTTATTCCGAATGGTTTTTTTGTTATGGTGAGGGAGAGGGCTGGAGGATAAGTTGCAAATGGTACTTCGACCTTTTTTGAATACCTTTATTGAACAGCAAAAAACATGTGTTTAAAGACTTTCCTTAAAGATTTTACTTGATGCATATTATAAATTTAACATAAGGAATTTTAAAGTTTTAAGTAACAGATACAAATAAATCACCACCAGAATTATCAAAATAACTTCCGATTTAAACCATTTTGTTTTTATACGATAACTTTAAAATAAACTCAGTTCTTGTGTCTATCCGTTTGATGACACTGAAAGATAATAAGACATCAATAATAATTAGTAATAGCAATTATCCTTATCACACACATCTTCAAATAGACTGTCCGTATGCAAATTAAAACGTTAGCTCCGCCCGATCAGTTGAAATAGCATTGGTTATAGGTATATCACCCTACGTTTTTGATGAGGTTCATGTTAATCAGTTCTTGGTTTTCTATGTTGGGTTTATATTTTCAAATCACTCTCTGAGTCTGTTTTATCAAACAGAAGACGCGATTATTATTATTATTCAGAGAACAGATGCTCTAATTTACTTGATATGAGAAAGTTAAAAAGAAGTAATACTATTTTATATAGCATGCACACATACTCATATTACCTTTTACTTTTGGAGTTCGACCGTTTTTCAACGGATTGACAGCTTGTTTATACCTTTCAGGATCATAATAAATCTCATACAGAACGTTCCTGTCTACTCGAAGGGATAATATGCCATAGGGTACTCCACCTCCTCTCAATTCAACTAAGAAATGAGAAAAAGTTGTCCCTCGCAACTGGGTTAAAAGACAGCCTTGGAATTCTTATGCGACTCTCTTTTGGTATTTTAAACCTCCCTTTTACTTCTACTGTAATTATAGTACTATTTGGAGTTAGGAAAAGGTCTCTGCTGCTCCATTCTGAGACTAAATGGTATCCATTATTTTTTCTTTTTTCACAAACTTCTGAAACTCGTTGTATTTCAACACACTCGAGCATGATTGGAATATTATAATTTGAGATTTTACCAACAAAAAACAAAATTTTGCACCATTTTCTGAACCCATAAATCTCTGGAACAAAATATTCTAAGCTTGAGGAGATTTGTGGTCTTGTTGTTCCTACACAGCCATATCTGAAAAATTATAAATAGAAAAACACAGAAATAAATATGTTGAATGTATTCAAAGATATATTCAAGGATCCTTTATAATTGTGATGGAATAACAGAAGTTTTACCTACGAGATGTATAGTTTCCAATTTCGTGTTAGAAAATTGAACGATTTGTTGTTATATTTTGGAGTATAAAAATATTGACCTAAGATGATTTTTATCGAAGCGGGTACTACTAAAATGTATACACGTTCAACGGTTTCGCAACCACATAAAATTATAGGAAGAAGGATAAGAACAAAAAACACTTTAACACTACACCAATTAGATTGTTGGTTTGTTAGTGCATTGTTTGTTTTAGTATTGTCACAGATGCACGGACAATCATAGCTGTTGCATTAAGTAGTTTTGGGATATAACTGAATACAAACATTTGTTTTTTAATATATCAAACATCGGCTTCTGTCAAATTTGTGATTTTTGTTGCTTTCTTATCCACAACGTCTAACATTTACTGCACATTCTTGAATTTAAATGCCAAAAATGTTACAAATGTGTTGTTCGTCTTTAAATGAAATAATATTAAAAAAAAACAATGCGTTCTCTAAAAATTGATAACAATCATAATTTTATATCTTTTGGGTAATACATAATGTGTACATACCTATTTCGTTTGTGACAATTTACAAATTTGTACCGTTGGCTATATCGAATATTGATAAAATCTTACCCACTGAACGAATTGGTTTCAAAGCAAACTAAACCGTTGCTTATAACAGGCTGTATATCTGTTACTTGAAACAATCCATTATCATTCCACTTTAAAATTTTGTAGTTGATATACTCAGGCTCATGACATAAATCGGAGATGATGAAGAGAGGTAGTTGAACCTTGAACATCTTCTTAAACTCCATATGCACTGTCGATAGACCAGACGTAATTGCATATACTTCTTCATTTGGTGAATCGGTTATTCTCTCTAATATGAAGTTGGTAATTACTGGGTGTATCTTTTCAAAGAAAAAAAATTCCATATTTGTAAATTGGTGTCATATATAAGATTTGACTGATCAATTTTATAGTGTGATGTTTTGTTTTGTTTTTAGGCAGTTCATTTTTTGAAGAATTTCTTTTTTGTTAATTGTTTTCAGCAATTTGATTGTTGGTTGGTCAATTAAGATTGAACACACGTGCCATGTCACAGAATAAAACTCACAACCTCAGTATTGACAGACTAGTGTTCTAGTACTTCGACTACTTAGACAATTCGGTATCTTATATAAAATATATTTCATTATAGAACCAATCATCAACCTTGTTTGAACATCTCAAGAAGAAGTCATTACAACACACAAACGGTAATTTGATAGCCAACTTTATGTTTTGTCATGTTATCAACAAGTAATATCATAGAAACATTTAACACTGATATTCGTATGACATAAATAAATAATTTGGTCAAAGGAGCATCATATGGAAAGAGCTATTGTGATGTAGAACATTTAAGTAGCTCTTTAATGACCATACATACCGATTATTTATGGAAAAAAGGTTTAAAGAAAACAAAAAGTACGTATACGATTTAGGCGAATAAATCTAGTATTTAACAGTTACCTTGAACGACAATTGTTCTTCTTTACTGACAGCATTAGGGGGAAATGTGACTTGTATCCGGTTGTCTATTTCACTGATGAATTGACTACCGGTTGATAAAACGGTACTTTTTTCTTGACGTACAAAGGATAACACACAAAATGATTCAACTTCCTTGACTTTAAAAACCATATACATATCCTACAAGTGAATATACATATAAAATATATAAAATCATTTGAAAAAGAGAGGCAAAGTTGCAGTTTCTATGCTTGACCTTTCGATAATATCAGCATATTTAGACATTCAAAACGGCAATATAAAAATCCCTTACAGATCAACGCTAACAAAATGGAAACAACTGTCATATACCTGAAATGGTTGATTTCTGAAGCATTATTGTAAGATTTTATTTGCATTCGGTGGTATATTGCAGCAGATGAATTAACATGTTTAACTATCGGTTGAATATCTCTTATTCGAATGTATGTCTGATTCATAAAGAAATCATAACATTTTCCAAACATTTACCTACCCTACAATTTCAGTAAAAGAACTCTTATTGGGTTAACCTTGGTGTATGAATTACCTGACAAATGCAGTCGATAAGCCTCCAAGCGTTTCCAAATTTAACTGCTCCTTTGTATTCGTAATATGAATTATATTCCATCGGGCGCAATACTTTCAGCAACACATCATTCACGACTCTTTTTTCATTCCCATGAGAATTTCCAGCAGTAGATTCTTTTATGTAGAAGATATCGGTGTCTAACTTAAAACCATCAGGAAAAACTTTACTCTCTACCACTTTCAACCGTTCATCTGAATCCCAGACTTCAACGTCATAAGACAAATTCGTTTGAGACATGCTTTCAATGATTATTCCGTATTCATTTTGAAATCTTAAAAAAAACAACATATGGGGGTCAATTAATTTGTATGGTCTATTCAAATTTCAATTTCAGAAGGTATTTTTTTATTTTTTAATGTGTTTTGATTTCAACTTAAGGTTGAACAGTAGATGGGCTATGTCACAGTTTTTTATAAAATTGTGTATACAACCATGGCTTTACTATAGCTGAAAATCGAAAAAAAATTAGTTTATAGCTTATATCATCTGACATTTTAATGATTGAATTCTATCAAAAAAGGTGAACATTTTATAGAAAGCACATAAAATCGTCAAATAAGTCTATTTAAATATGTGTTAAAATCAGCAAATTTCTATTTTCTACGACATAAACTTTTCTTAAAATACTATATGTTGTTGATTCGTCAATTTCCGTTTCAATGATATAAAATAATCATATGATCACCGACTTCGTGTTTTATCTTATAATCAATCTTTGACCTAGTGGTAGCGAAAAACGTAAAAAAATAACGTTTTACGACCCGCAACGAGATGAGGTTACGATTATTTCGACGTTTTAACGTATTTTTCATAGATAACATCACTTTGAAAGAGGAATACCGTCAAAAAGAGGTCAGTAGAACTATCATTATTTCACATCATTAAAAAGGAGATTTCTATATCAACAACATATGTTTTTTGTCGTTTTGTCATAAATCAAAGCGATATAACACTAGTTTCTGTATATTCATATCAGTTATAATTCCACCTTATGTTATAATGCTGTATTTTGATTGGATAAGAAACATGGTATTTTTCACCAATTTCTATATATTGAGATTTTCTTTTCTCTGCCGGGGTATTTGCCATTAGGGAATTCCATGTGCCGGGGTATTTGCTAGCAAATACCATGGTAAATGGGAAATACCCTAGCAAATACCATGGCAGATGGGGAATACCATGTCTAAAAATAACTCAATGAATTATTTCTATTCTAATATGACAAATTCATGGTCATTCTAAATATATGGTTGCAGATGAAATATTTAGGATAAAAAGTATCATTATTGAATTTGGAGCGAATGACGTAAAAATTCCGGGAATGACGTCATAAAAAAAATTCAACGGAAATGAATCGTCAACCGGTCACATAAAACTGGAATCCACTTGTTTTACGCTTCACTGAAACTGATGAACAAAGTGAAGTAGTCAGCCGAGAACCAGCTTATTATCATAAAAAGGGAGATATATATATATATATATATACAGTCAGTTGACTGTACATTCAAAAAATGATAAGAAATGATTATACAGTCAATGCAATTTGACTGCGCAAATAGCACAGCTACAGCGTATACAAAAATTATACATTCAAGTCGAAATTTCATATGATACCTGATTATAATAAACTTTCTGAGGTGGAACATTCGGTGGAATTAAACAATTATATCATGCTTACAAGGGGTATTTGCCAAAAATGCCGGTTTCGAGGTAATCAAATTTCCCTCGCCTAACAGCTCTGGAAATTTGTACCTTTCAACCGGTATTTTTGGCAAATACCCCTTGTAAGAATGATATATTTGTATAAAATTGCACGCCAAATTACAAAAACGCACATCTAGATCTATCACATTAAACTATATCGACGAACAGTACAATACAAAAAATGGCAAATCTCAAGAATATTGACGAATTCAAGTCTAAACCTCCAGAGTCCCAAAGCATATACTATCTGTCTGGCCGCGTTAAAATTTGTGACCTAAATGTTGCCAAAAACATTTTCTTGCAAAATATGAGTCGAAATCCATCCATTGGAAAAAAATGTTGGATACTGAAATTCAAAATATTGATGGATTTGGTCGAGGATATTGCCAGGCGAAGAGTTAAGCCTCGGTCACACCTCACCGGATAAGACGAACGGACGTCTAACGGATGAAAATAAAAGTTGTCCGTTTACAAAATTGTTATCCGTTGGGAGTTCGTTGATGTACTGACCAACTAAAAAGAACGCCTAACGAATGCATAACGGACGTGCAACGGACGAGAAACGGAGACGTACCGAATAAAACGGATGTCGAAAGTACATCCAACGGATGAGTACCGAATAAAACGGACACCTTACGAAAACGTAACGGATAAAACGGATAAACAAGATATACGAAAAAATTATAGGCGACAATGATAATACATGTAAATCGCAATAGTATTAAAAATGTTCTGTGTAACTGGTTTTGTATTATTTTTTGTCTGATGAGTTGAGCCTTTTTGAACTGATTTTTATAGTTCGTCCTTATGTTGTACTGATACACCACTGTCCCAGGTTAGGGGGAGGGTTGGGACCCCGCTAACATGTTTCACCCCGCCACATTATTTATGTGTGTGTCTGTCCCAAGTCGGGAACCTTTATTTCAGTGGTTGTCGTTTGTTTATGTGTTACATATTTGTTTTTCGTTCATTTTTTTTTTACATAAATAAGCCCGTTAGTTTTCTCGTTTGAAATGTTTTACATTGTCTTATCGGGGCCTTTTATAGCTGACTATGCGGTATGGGCTTTGCTCATTGTTGAAGGCCGTACGGTTACCTGTAGTTGTAAATATTTGTGTCATTTTGGTCTTTTGTGGATAGTTGTCTCATTGGCAATAATACCACATCTTCTTTTTTATATTTGGATTGTTCTTCAAAATGCCCTTAAAGGGCAGTATCTGACCTGAATAACAGCTGCTTGATTGTGAAGATGTGCCCTTATTCTAAGATCGAATTCATGAACCTTACGAAATCTAATTGGAATTTCTTACGAGAAATTTTCAATTGGCATTTACCCGTTTCAAATCTGTTCATCATCCGTTTTATTCGTTATACGTCCAGTAGAAGTCCGTTTCACATTCGTTCAACATCAGTTTTATCCGTTAGAAGTCCGTTGGTGAATTTATCTGCCAGACCTCCAACGGATGTATAAAGGACACGTAACGGATACAAAACGGAAACGAAACGGACGAGTACCGTAAAGAACGGACGCATAACGGACTTCCAACGGACATTTTATCCGTTGGACGTCCGTCCAAAGTTTTGAACATGCTCAAAATTTTCCACCGGACAAAACGGACGTCGACGGATAAAACCGACGCTTAACGGACATGCAACGGATATGGACGGACGCCTAACGGATAAGAACGAACGTCTCACGGACATGAACGAATTGAAAAAAAGTTATCCGTTAAGCGTCCATTCGAGCTATCCGGTAAGGTGTGACCGAGGCTTTAAACGCGATTATAAAGACTAGATACGTTTCCCAAATACTTAAAACCTGGGGTTCATGTGGGTATGTCATTAGCTTTCTATATTTTGCCTTATATGCTATTGCTGTCTGTTGGTCAGTATATTTTCGACTTGTTAGTTTTAATGTTACTTAGCCTTTGGTATCTTTCGGCTCTCTTTTACCAATATTGGCAGATATACATGTAAATGGATTCAAATATTGTGGTTGAGTGCCAAGCAATTGTAGTAGGTAACCGTACAAATGTAATCATTGGTTAATGATGTAGCTAATATGACGAATCTGAGAAATGCGTTATATTGATATAAGAAGATGCATGTATAACGACAGACCTACAGTTCTTTGAGTTTATTATGACGTCAGGACGGCAAGTATGCAATATAACAATGCATCAGCTTCTAAATATCAGAGGATACATATATATAAATTCATACATGACAAAGTGAGAATGTGTTTTCTATAAACAATAAGAATGGTTTGGAAGACTCATATACAAAGCGATACTGGAATAATTTTCCACAGAAAAAAAATAAAGAAAGGCGTTTATATTTTAAAACCGAATAGAAGAATTATATAACATCCAGAACATATAGGTTTGAATAATCCAAAAACAAAAGTCTGTTTTTTTCTTTATGTTTTGACCAACCTTTTGCAACCACTACTATTTTCGTTAAATTCGTAATTGTTCTTACTTTTCTTTTAGGGCGAAAACATTTTCTGTGTCATTATCATTTTTCTTTTCAGTTATAATTCCCTCATTGTGTAATAGCTGAAATGCTGGATCATTGTCTTTATGGCTTCTTCCATCTGCTTGATGTGCCTCTTCATTGTTGTCAATAACTTTTGCGCTGTTGTTTAAAATATTAGGGAATAATGAACAACAGATTAGTTATAATGATACTTTTATCCATAAGCAAAACACTACATGCAACTAAAACTCATTTACCATTGTGGGTACCAACGAAAACTTATGAATCGGTTACGTAACGTAATAGCACTAACAATCGGCTAATAGTCGAGTTAAACTAAGATTTAACCTCAGACTAATTGCAACTGCTAATGTTTTTGTTCTAATCTATAGCTTTATGCCCTTTATATACAGAGAAAAATGTCCCATATATTTCTAATTTAAGAAAAACTCAAAATCAGCATTTGTAATTTCCTATGGAAATTAACATCGGAAGGGGAGATAACTCTTGCAAAAATGAGTCTTTTTTGTCAGTGTTTGGTTGTTTTTCTTGAAAATTATGTAAAATATGATACTTTGATTGGGTAGTAAGTTTGTATTTGACTAAATAATATAATCTTCTGCTCATAAAATGTACAAAACCGAAGTGTCATGGGCAGTTTAATTTTTTTGGTGCATTTCTCATTAAAGAAATAGCAAATTTAAAGCTTCGTAACCATTTGGAAAAATAATGTGAACATTTTGTAATGTTTATATCTGCATATTTTTTCAGCAACTAACTTATCTAAAAGGATTTTAAACCACAAAAAGAAGAATACATGCTCTTTTTTTTTTTATTAAATTTGAGATTCTTTACATTGACATATAGTTGTTAATGTTTGTGTCATTTTGGTATTTTTGTGGGTAGTTGTCGCATTGGCAGTCATACCACATCTTCTTTTTTATATGTTGAAAAATTCAATAAATGGTCAACTAATGAATTACGAAATTTAGATTATAGCTTGATAAAATATATGAAAACACATTAAGAGTTGTTTGTTATAGTCTAAAGACCGCTAACAAATCAAGAATTAATACATTCGCAAAAATAGAAGCGGTAAAATCATAATTTTGCATCAATTTTTATTGGTATTTCTGTCTTTTTGCAAGACCTATCTCCCTTTTCAATGCAAATCTTCATAGGAATTTTGAATGATGATCTTGTTAGTCTTCCTTAAGTTAGATTGTATGGGACTTTTTTCTGTGTATATTTGGGGTAAAATGCTAAAGATAAAAATTTAAATTACTTTCGGGTTAGGGTAAAATTTATGCTAGATTAACTGGAATATACGCAACAGGGGACATAATTCCGCTAAATCGATGAGAAAAACAATTTCTTTGTGAATTCAATCAACAACTGAGTTCTTTAAATTGAGCATATTGAGGAGGAATTGATGTTTGGTTTTTTTTTTAGAATCGATATAAGAATTATCATCCGTATGGCAGGATTACATCCCCTATGGCTAAACCGATTGTTATTACTATAACACTACTATATCAATAGCAACGACATTCTTTTTACAGTCAACCATAGAGTGAAACTGGTTAGAGAAACATTGTTAAATTGGCATTCGTTTTTTTTGTGAGGTCACTCCTGTGGCCATTAAGGCGTTGAAGAGTGACCTCACAAAAAAAACGTATATTCCTGTCAGCCAACACTTCAGGTTACCAGATCACAATCTGAAAGATTTTGATCACATGAAGATCCTTAAGCTTGTGATCGAACAGGATTGTACATGGCAAAATAGGCAAATCAACCAAAACTTACCTGTGTCATTACTGATCTATGTTTACACCTTATACATTATATATCAGTATTGTTAAAACTTTCGTCACCGACGAAGACCATTTGTTGAGCCAAAATATTTGCCATTATCGTATAATTTATATCATCTGTTCAGTTTTTCAATCTTTGTGCGATGATATTCAACACTTTTTAGTGTTTTGTTTTCCATCTTTTTATCGGTATTGTAATACAATCTTTGAGACTCATATAATTTTTCCTTTTTGTGTAGTATTGTCAATTTTGAAGATCAAATACCTATTAAGTTTACTGGTTGATAGATTATAATAGACTCTCTCTCTCTATTTATATATATATATATATATATAAGTCTGACAACTACTCCAAACAGTGTTAGAATTAGATTTTCTACTGACAAATTTTTGTTCGTCCCTCAGCGGGATTCGAACTCGCACCTTTGATACACAATGTATTTTTTCAGACTTATATAAATATTTGTATTAACCATGTATCTCTATCACTCTGAGATCCAGTGGGCATATATATTGTATGGTTTATCACTTGTTTAGACTTGTTAGTATGATATACTTATTTCTAGTGACTGTATAATAAAATGCATCATGATCCCATATGATATATAAAAATTGTTGAGTTAGATTACTGACAAATGAAAAATACATTGTGTATAAAAATAATAATATAACATCTACACACGCTTAAAAACACGTGTCTCATGTCTATCTGTAGATTAGCCTTCCGTGAAAAGGTAACACTACGACTATTGAAGTTATATTTTTATAGTGGATGTGGTCGAGTGGTCTAGAGCGCTGGACATGAGGCTAAGCGATTGGTGCTGTAGTGTATCAAAGGTGTGAGTTTGAATCCCGCTGAGGGACGAAAAAAAAATTGTCAGTAGAAAATCTAACTCTAACACTGTTTGGAGTAATTTACAGACTTATATAGATATTTGTACTAACCATGTATCTCTATCAATCTGAGATTCAGTGGGCATATATATTGTATGATTTGTCACTTGTTTAGACTTGTTAGTATGATATATATATGATGGATAAATCTGTTGTAGATACTAGTGCTCGGAAACAACAATTTTGTATTTTACTTGCAGGTTGACGATACCAGTATATGAACCAAAATGCCACCTTCTTTTGCCAACATTTTCATTGGGAGTCTCGAAGAACGCATCCTTCAGAATGAACCATACAAACCCTTGTCTTGGCTCCGTTATATTGATGACATCGAAATCAAATGGAACGAAACTGCAGAACGTCTGCAAGGATTTCTCGATTTCTGTCACAACTTTCATCAATCGATAAAGTTCACATCTGAAGTTTCAAATGAGAAAATTGCGTTTCTCGACACCACCATAACTTTAGAAAACAGAGTCATGACAACCGACCTTCACGCAAAAAAAACTGATTGACACCAATTTCTCTCTCCGAAGAGTTGTCACCCGAAACACTGCTCCTGGAGCAATCCGTACAGCCAAGCCATCAGGTTAAAACGGATTTGTTCATCGGAATCAAAGTTAAACCATCGGCAGCTCAGACAGCAACTCAAGTCAAGAGGTTATAAGAACAAAAATATTTCAGAAGCTTTCGGTAAAGCAAAAGAAAAAGTCCGAACAAACCTACTTGCATACAAAGAAAAGACGGCCCAGACAAATAAAATCCCGTTTGTTGTTAGCTTTCATCCTCACCTGACAAATATTTTTTCAATTGTCCACAAACACTGGCGTCTTATTGAAAATAATCCTTCCTTAAAAGAGATTTTCCCATCACCTCCCATAATGGCTTACCGTAGACCCAAAAACCTCAAAGATATTCTAGTAGCATCCAAAGTATCTTAACAGGAAATATCAACAAGCACAGTCACAAAGAAAAAATACAACATATTTATAACATCAAATTGCAAAACGCAAAATTGCATAATGTTCTAACGTGTGGAACTTGAAAATAACAATATGTTGGTGAAACAGAAACACCATTTAACATCCGACTAAATAACCATCGGTCATTTTATTCAAAAGAAAGGAACTGTCCGATTACAAGACACTTTTTAAGAGCTGGACATGATTTTGAAAACGTCACATTTCGAATCATTTAGTAAAATCAAAATTGGGATACACAAGGAAGACAAAAAAGAGAGAGATTTTGGATGCACCAGTTACGAACTCTTGAACCTGATGGATTCAATGAGAGAGACGAAAACAGATTTAAAAGCAAATCAAAACCATAATTGTCTTGAAATAATACAAATTGATATATAGAAATTCATACAATTAATCGAACATCTATAAATGTGTTAAACTTTTATTCCAACTTCATGTAGCTGTAGCTACAAACAAATGTTATGCAACATCAATCAATATGTTACACTTTCCTTCTACTCTTGCATAGATTAAGCTTCAAAAATATGCTTTGTCATGCATCCGATTTCACCTTGAGAGATGCACATGTCTGATGAAGCTAATTTGTTTAGCAAAATATTGCGTATTTCTTTTTTAACATCTAATAGAACTTTTTAATGCGAGGATTTTGAAATATGTGATTTAACTTTCGAGATTGGATAATTCCGATAATTCACGAGTATCTATGTAAGAATCTGTTTCCTAAATGATTGAAAAAAATCTATTTTTTGTTAAACGACAATCCCCAAATTTGTCATTTTCGTTAACATTTATAAGCATATTCTAATTCATCCAGTGATCAACGGTTAGGACACTTAAACTCATCCAATTATCTTCTGAGATCACCGGCAACCACACATTGATTATTTTATTTGTATACAACGGGTGCAGACAGAGATACATTGTCCAAGAATTAGAGAATTTTGTATACACGTATTAGATGATAGAAAAACAGCAGGTTAACATAAACATCGTGGCCATAGAGCACAGTGACTATAGCTATATTATAGTTAATCTAAATCACATGTCATTTCATCCTGTCTAATTGCTTTTACAAACCTTTCATCAGCCGTATTGAAATTCTCATATTTGCTTTGATTATCTTCTAGATTTCCATCCACTTCACTCAGATTTTTGTTTTTCAATTTTTCTACATTTAACTCTTTTTCATCATTGTCCAATTCTGTGTCATTAACATTTGAACTTTTCCTAATATTTTCCCTCTCGTTTATACTTTGGGTTGACTGGTCTAATGGTTCTTCATTCTTGTATTCATAAGGTCTACTTTTATTCTCGACTTCGTTAAAACTGAATGAATGAAAACACACATTTGTATTCAATTTATAGATGATAACCTTTAGCAATGAACGTGTGATAAACGTCAATATTTTTAATAAAAAAATGTAAACAGGATAAATTTAGGAATAAGGATGAGACTAGCAGTTTTTTATTGCATATTCAACAATTGTGCTGTAACAGTTACTAACAACTTTTCTATGTAATTTTGATATTTAAACCTACATGCTTTGATTTAATTTGGATAGCATAGATTCAAAAACACGAATCTCTTTCAATTCTTTTTCTAGTCTCTTCTTTAAATCTTTAATGTTCTCCTCAATATGCTCTTTTGTCTGTTTTTCTTCATTTAGTGATAAAACTGGGAGGTCCTATAGAAAAATATAATGCATCTGATTTTTAATAAATGCAGTTAAAACGACAATTAATTAACAATGACAAAAAATACATGTGACACTTTAGATGTTTTAGATTTATGTGAGCAAAACTACTATAAAACTACTATTATGTAACGTCAATAACTAACAACTCTACAGATTATTCACTGCGCATGTTTCACAAAGAGTCAAATTTGATAACGGGACAGAATTTTCTATCAAAGCCAAAACGTATCCAACGATCAAATCTAAGAAATTAAAGATCATATATATACCCCACATAATTGAAATATTAATGGCAGTGTTCAGATAAAAAATAAATAGTTGTTTAGCTCTTTAATTGTTAAATTCGCTAGATATTTATCCCAACAATATGTAATCTGTGTTATAAAATATTGTTCTACACATTATTCGAACTCTTTACTCTTGGACATTGTTGCAATATCGCCTGACCTACTAGGCTATATGAGAAGATCGAAACACAGTACATTTGAGTTATTTATTAGAAACTTTAAAGTGTTCAATAGATATTTTCAAATAAAACGCTGCTGACACAAGGGATCAAACCTGTATATTCTCGAACTAACTATGTATTGACTAAAAATGAAAACAACACGTTATTAATTTTATGTGCTTTTCTGGATTTTACCTTCATCAGGAACGCTCACAACCTAATATTTAAAAAAAAACAAGGATGTATAAGAATCGAAACAGTTGAAAAGTCAAAGAGGACCTTACAAATAACCAAATATGTCAACTAAGAACAAGAATCGAATTTATGTCTTGGTAAAATATTCCTTGAAATTTGAAAAAAAAAACGTTTGATTCTTTTTTTCTTTCTTTATAAAGTAGAGATTCTGTTTTAACCATGATTTTTCATTTCCCAAAAACAAGATATAGATAATGAATGGGATCCTTTAAAATAATAGCTCTGCTACGACATCCTTTTCTTAACAAGTAAAAAAATCTGAGTTTTAATTTTAACTACCATCTCAAACGTTGTATATTTTTCGATAAGTGTCTTTATTCAATTAGATAATTCAATCACGGATTTTACCTTCTTTTTCAAACGCCATCTTGTTATCTCTGAAGTAAAATGTCTCGATGTCTGTATAACATAATCCCAATGCCATGCTACACTGTGGGTTTAATAAGAATATTTGTTTTGTAAAAAGTATTATTCAATATTAACAAAAACTACACGTAATGGCCTACTATGACCACCATGAATCATCATTTCATAATAATTACTAAGTAATAAAAGATATCAGCTTTATATATCAACGAGTATGCAATTCATACAAATAGATCTTCAAAACAAGCTCATCAGCTAGATAACCAGAGCCTTTCAAGAGTCTGAATCGCTCACCTGTAGTGTTTTATTCAAGATTGTTCCTGGTATTCATATGATGAAATCATAATCTTTCAGTCAGTTTAACTGAAGTTTGGAGCTGACATGTCAGTTAACTGCTAGTAGTCGGTTGTTATCTATGTATTATTGTCATTTTGTTTATTTTCTTTGGCTCCATCTTCTGACATCAGACTCAAACTTCTCTTGAATGGAGTTTTAAATGTGCATATTGTTATGCATTTACTTTTCTACATTGGCTAGAGGTATAGGGGGCGGGTTGAGATCTCATAAACATGTTTAACCCCGCCGCATTTTTGCGCTTGTCCCAAGTCAGGAGCTTCTGGCCTTTGTTAGTCTTGTATTTTTATTAAATTTTAGTTTCTTGTGTACAATATAGAAATTAGTATGGCGTTCATTATCACTGAACAAGTATATATTTGCATAGGGGCCAGCTGAAGGACGCCTCCGGCTGCGGGAATTTCTCGCTACATTGAAGACCTGTTGGTGACCTTCTGCTGTTGTTGTTTATATGGTGGGGTTGTTGTCTCTTTGACACATTTCCCATTTCCATTCTCAATTTAATTATCATTCATGGCAATTAGGAAAGGTCAGATAAAAAATAAATGAAAAGCAAATACCATGAATATGAAACAGAATAACAAATGAAAACCACTAGCAGGAATAAAATTTGTGTAAATAGATTTCCTATATGTATCAGTGTGTTTTTTTATTCCACATTAGCTAGAGGTTCAACATTAATTGGTGATAGGTGTATATCTCACAAAACTGGTTTAACTTTATATAGATACTTTGTGCATGTTCTAATTCAGGATCATTTACGTAGCTTTTGTTAGCCTATTATGCATTTTCTTAGTTCCTATCTGCTTTGAAGTGTAGTGACGTCCACTTTTGTTGGTACTAGTATACATTAATGACTAAGGCCTTGATCAAGCCTGCTTCTGTTTGTTTGATTATCATAACTATAGTTTGTGTCAAAGGCCCATTGATGGCTTTAAGCTATTGTTGTTTTATTTTCGGGTTACTGTCTCTTTGACATATTTCCAGTTTTACAAATTGTGTAAACATGCCTTTTAAATGCAACAACTCGTTAATGGGTCAATTGACAATTTTGAACATTTGACTCATTTGTAGATCTCACTTTGCAGAATTTGTTTTACTGTTTATAGTTTATCTATGCTCGAAATGCCTTATTTTTTGAGATATAATGCAAACACTGTATTTTACCTCTGCGTTCCAATTTTACATGATTTTTGTCGAGCCTTCGACTTTAGTCGAAAAAGCGAGATTAAGCGATCCTACACAAATATTCACTCTGTGGTTAAAGTTATTGAAATTTTAATAACTTTCATAAACTATACTGGATTTCTACCAAACTTGGACAGAAGCTTGTTTATGATCATAAGATTGTATCCAGAAGTATTTTTTGTAAAAATAAAATTCCATTTTTCCGTATTGTACTTATAAATAGACTTAGTTTTTTCTGCGTGTAACATAACATTCACTCTGTGGTTATAGTTTTTGGAATTTAAATAACTTTCTTAAACTATCCTGGGTTTGTACCAAACTTGGACAGAAGCTTATTTATGATCATAAGATAGTATCCAGAAGTAAATTTTGTAAAAATAAAATTCCAATTTTTCTGTTGTTAACTTAGTATCCAGAAGTAAATTTTGTAAAAAAAATGATCCATTTTTTTTCGTATTTTACTTTCAAATGGACTTAGTTTTTCTGCCGGAAAACATTACATTCACTCTCTGATTAAAGTTTTTAAAATTTTAATAACTTTCTTAAACTATCCTGGGTTTGTACCAAACTTGGACAGAAGCTTATTTATGATCATAAGATAGTATCCAGAAGTAAATTTTGTAAAAATAAAGTTCAATTTTTTCTGTATTTTACTTATAAATGGACTTAGTTTTTCTGCAGGGAAACATTACATCCACTCTGTGGTTAAAGTTTTTAAAACTTTTATTAATTTCTTAAACTACCCTGGGTTTGTACCGAACATGGAAAGAAGCTTGTTTCTGTTAAAAAGATAAGATTCCGTATATCGTCAAGTTATAGGAATTCTAATGGGGACTAACTGTGCACCACTTATTGCGGACCTGTTTTTGTATTGTTATGAGTTACAATTTATGACTAAAATTAGCAAAGACCCATCAAAACAACATTTGATACAAACATTTAACAATACTTTTAGATATTTGGATGATATATTGGCTCTCAATAATGACGACTTCAATATGTATACTAAAGAAATTTATCCTGTAGAACTTATTTTAAATAAAGCTAATGAAAACAATGACCACTGCCCTTTCCTCGATCTTGATATCTATATCATAAACGGGAAGCTTAATACAAAAAATTATGATAAAAGTGATGTTTTTTTCATTTCCTATCGTTAATCATCCAGTTTTAGATGGTGACGTTCCCTTGTCATCATCTTATGGTGTTTATATATCTCAACTTGTACGATTCGCTCGTGTATGTAACAACGTATTAAATTTTAGCGAGAGAAATTTATGTATTACTAAAAAATTATTACATCAGGGTTTTCGATATCACAAAACTGGTCAAAACATTTACTAAATTTTATCACCTGTATAAGGAAATAATTCGTAAATATAACTCAACATGCAGACATATTATACGTTCAGATATTTCACATCAAAATTTAATGGAAATATTCTTTATAAAGCACAAAAATGTCAGTATTCTCCTCAGAAACTAACAAAACCTTTAAATAGACTTATTAAAAGGGGATATAGTTACGATACTGTTGTCAGGTCATTAAAGATTGCATATTTTGGCTTTAACATTGATTCACTGATAGGGTCTTTGCATCGGTACTAAAGACATTTATTTAAAAAAAAAACAGTTGTTGGCATGACACGGGTTATGTTCTTCTCATTTATTTTATGATAGTATGATACTAAACCTCTAACGGGAGGGATTGTACCTGATATTCATATGATGAAGACATAATCTTTCGATCAGTTTAATTGAGGTCTGGAGCTGGCATGTCAGTTAACTGCTAGTAGTCTGTTGTTATTTATGTATTATTGTGATTTTATTTATTTTCTTTTGTTACATCTTTTGACATCGGACTCGGACTTCTCTTGAACTGAATTTTAATGTGCGTATTGTTATTCTTTTACTTATCTACATTGGCTAGAGGTATAGGGGGAGGGTTGAGATCTCATAAACATGTTTAACCCCGCCGCAATGTTGCGCCTGTCCCAAGTCAGGAGCCTCTGGCCTTTGTTAGTCTTGTATGATTTTAAATTTTAGTTTCTTGTGTATAATTCGGAGTTTAGTATGACGTCCATTATCACTGTACTATTATGCATATTTTAGGGGCCAGCTGAAGGACACCTACGGGTGCGGGAATTCTCGCTACATTGAAGACCCATTGGTTGCCTTCGGCTGTTGTTTGCTCTATGGTCGGGTGGTTGTCGCTATGACATATTCACCATTTCCTTTCTCAATTTTATTTAAAGTAAATTTTGTAAAAAAATAAATCCGTATTTTACTTTTAAATGGACTGAGATTCTCTGCCAGGAAACAACACATTCACTCTGTGGTTAAAATTTAAAAAAATAAATAACAACTTTCTTATACTACTTTTAATTTGTACAGAACTTAGACAGAAGCTTGTTTATGATCAAAAGCTAGTATTTAGAAGGACATTTTGTTAATATTTTGTACCTGTGTATCTGTATTTTACTTATGAATGGACTTAGTTTTTCTTCCAGTTAACATTACATAGTCTGCAGTTAAAGGTTTTAAACATTTATTAGATTCATAAACTATACAGGAGTTTTACCAAATTTGGACAGAAGCTTCTCAATCTCCAATTCCAAATCCATATTTCTAACTTCAGGCTAAAATATAGAATAGCGACGACTAGAGATTATTAATGCCTCAATGTACTGTTTATGTACATGTATATGTCTATGGTCAGAAAGAGATATTCCATTATTTCTGTATGAACGGCTGAAACCAGAATGCATTAAAAAAAGTTTCTATCAAAATTTTAAAGTTTGTTTAGTGCTAACTATAGATTGATTTTTTGATCAAATATCAACATGAAACACTATAAAAGTAATATAAAACAATATAAGACATGTTTACATACTAAAATCATAAAATTTTAAAACAATTGCTGATACCTAATCAGTATTGCCTTTAACAGCCATACGGCTCCCTTCCAGAAGGGTTATGTATGTTATATTTCTCAAAAACATTAAATATAGATATACGAAATCATGATGTTGTCAGGCTGAGTACTAACCTTTAAAAGCCTAACGTAATCGAAAGAAAACCTTGTTCAGCCGTGTTTATATATGTGTAGGCCGCATTATACACATTTAGCATTATAAAGTTATCTTATTGAGGTCTGTCCTTGTGAAGCATCATTTGCACTGATAGATATGTTTGACTTGTATGTGTATACTAAATTAATAAAAAAAAATATGTTAGAAGGAAACATGCGTTCTCACGATTAATGGTGGTGACTGCAAACTACAAACCTTTGTCAAAGCTGCCTTCTTCTCGCTTTGATCTAACAAACATTGTAAACCTGCCATCTTCCTTGTGTTATGATGCCATATCATTTCTGTACTGTAAATATTATAAAAATACGTTTTAGTCCAAGTTTCGTACGCTATTTAACTCTGGACAAGAATATTATGACAACCTGCAAAACAGCCAACATTTATCATTTTATTCGTGTTTTTCCGCCTGCAATCCCGACATTCACATCGCTGTTTATGTATCATTTTATTATCGTATCGCCTGAACAAAGGTATACACACATAGTATTTTACATTACATTGCTTTGTACGTTTGCTGAGGAAACAAAAATATGTTACAGAGACATTCGCATTTTCAAAATGTAAGTATTGTAGTAGAATTGGTTGATATATAAAGAGGTCTTGAAACAAATTCAGCTTTTCAAAACAAAATCACGATCTGTAGAAAAAATAAGATACACAAACAAGAACTTCATAGAAAGAATGAAAAGAAATTAGGCTAGCATTATCCTTTAATAACACTAACGGTACCTATGTTCCTGTACCAGATTTACATTTCGACAATACATGTCTCTTCGGTGATCTAACTTTCCTTTCCGCTAAATGATGATGTTCTCTCACAAAATAATTCAAAATTCTGCGACTCTATTGAACGCATTTATCCAATCGAACTTGAGATAAAGGATACAACAGATATAATAAAGTCTGCCTCATATCTTGACTTAATAAATAAACACATTGATTCTTAAACCAGTTGTTGGAATTATACGGGTTATTTTCTTCTCATATATTTTATGATGGTATGAGACTTATCCCTTAACGGGAGGGATTGTGTTTGATATTCACATGAGTCTTAATATTTTTTTTAATTTTAGTCATAAACTGTGATTCGTATCAGTACAAAACCAAGTCTGCTATTAAAAGAGCACAATAAGTGCCCATGGGGATACCTACAACCTGTCGATAAACTTTGTTGCCGAAACGTACATAAATATTATCAAGGAGAAAATTAACAGCTTCAATCATCTCATCACAGTAAGTATATCTGGCATATTTACCTTTCTCATTAGAGAAGAAGGCTTTAAATGAGTTGCAGCAAATATATCTACATTCAGCTTTACCAAACGACCATTTAATTAAATAGGAAAACTTTTGTTTAATAAGATAGTGTGGAAGTGTAGTGTAAAGAGTAGAAAAATCAAAACTGTAAACAGAATCAAAAGTACCATCAAAAGCACGTAATGTATCTAAAACATCCAAAGATTTTTTTACACTCCAAAAATAGTTTATACCATTATGTTCATATATTTTATTACAATAGTTTATGATATACTCTTTTAAGTAGTTAATGAACTGGTTAAGAGCACTGTAAGATTAGTTGTAGAACACTTACTAGAGGCCAAGATGAAACGATATTTAAATGGTTTTCTGTGTAGTTTAGGTAGCCAATACATAGTAGGGACCTTCAAATGTTCAGAAGAAGCCTTAAGCTTTGATATGGTTGTGATATGCTTGTTTACTATATGACTCTCTGTGGAGCGGATGGACTTGAATGTAGATGAATTTAAAATGTCATTCTTAAGAACGTCCGTGTAGTGTTTACGGCATACCACCACAGTATTGGCTGCTTTTTCGGCCGGTACAAACACAAACCGCTTTGAAAGTATTTGAAGTGTGTTTCTTAGATCTGGAAATAGGTGTATTACGTACTCTATTATTTTCTTCTAAATTTTTTTCAAATGTGATATTCTCTTACCTACCACATTCATACATTTATTTAAATAAGAATCAAGAGATTTTTTATCAGATTTTTCGCGTTTTCACCATTTTTTACAAAACGAGGAAAGAGCATCTTTGGTAACTTGATGACACTCTGTCCAATCTATTTTAGATGGAGGACGATATTGTGGTCTTTTTTTTTTTAAAGTTTTTAACCTCTCTGTCCTGGGCGATATTGAGGTCCCCTGTAATAACATGACACTATTTCCAATATATCTAAGATGGAGGACGATATTTTGGTCCTTTTTTCAAAAAGTTTTTATCCTCTCTGTCCTGGACAATATTTAGGACCCCTGTAATATCATGGCCATAGGGAACATATCTAAACTTCGACGATTCACAGTATCAAGTTAAGGGAGTATTACTCTCTATATTCACGTTTGATGTAACCGACGTATAATTAAAAATTAAACTTCTGCTGGTTCTTTTTTGTATGTGTATGAAATTATAGGTGGTTCTATATTATCAAAATAGGGAGGTATAAAGTTTTGAACGGTATAGAGTCATTAAATATACTAGATAAGTTGATAAAATCAATACCTTTGCTAATATATTTAATTTTCAAAAAATGACGTTTATGATCTTCAGGTTTGTCTATACGCGGGAACAGCCTATGGTGGCAAAAATCTGTAATTATACGGGAATATTCATACAGTGGGCTGAAGAATTAGATGGTGTCACACTCTTTAAAAATATCGTGTAATTTACTAATGGGTATTTGACCCAGTTTACATAATAATTGATGCCTACCATTATTTTTAAATATAGATAGGAGATTATCAAGTGTATAATTTATACGATGTTTAACTCGTTGATTTTGATTGATACGTTTCCCATGAGACCTATTATTTCGTTGTTTGTTTTCCAATAATATTCATGATATCAATAGAGGAAGTTGTAGATATGTTCCCTTGTCCAAGTATATTGTCATTTAAACCAAGGGGATAAGCTGTTTGAAGTCGTTTAATCCAAGACAGTTTTATTGACTTTGATCTTTTAGAAGAACATCTTTGAAATAGTTCCCGAATTACGAGGAATATGTTAGACCATTATGTCCATGATAATGGCGGTTACTAATGTTTTTGTTTACATCATCCATAACAATATGTCAATATGGCCTTATTGCTAACATTTTTGTAAAGTTTGTCTTACTGACCATTCTTGCTCTCGAAATTTTACTAGAAATTATCATGAATATGTATGAATGCAAATGAAATCGATAATCATAGGCATTTTAGGGTAACAACTTCTATAACAAATTTTGGTTATAATTTGTAGAGGTAATAAAAGACGGATATGAAAACTAAGTTTTACTTCCCTTAGAAGTATCCAATTATGTCGGTTGTTTTACATTTTTGTAAACTTTGCTCTTCTGATTTTGTTTGCAGTTTGCAGCTTCTATTGAATTTGTGAATTGTGATTTGCAGGGATATAACGCTTTAAAAGAAGTCATTGATTTTCATATGGTGAAGACATAATCTTTCAATCAGTTTAATTGAGGTCTTGAGCTGGCGAGTAGTCCTTTGTTGATTTATGTATCATTGTCATTTTGCTTAGTTTCTTTTGATACCTTTTCTTACATCGGACTCGGACTTCTTTAAAACTGAGTTTTACTGTGCGTACTGTTGTGTGTTTCTTAATTCAACATTAGCTAGAGGTATAGGTGTAGGGTTGAGATCTCACAAAACATATTTAATCCCGCCGCATTTTTGCGCCTGTCCTCACTCTCTGACCTTTGTTAGGCTCAATATGTTTTTTTAATTTTAGTTCATTTATATGTTTTGTACCATTCTCATTGAAAAAGTACACAATTTGTTTAAGGGGGCAGCTGAGGAACACCTCCAGTTGCGGGATTTTCTCTTTGCGTTGAAGACCCAATGGTGGCCTTCGGCTGTTGTCTGCTTTTCGGTCGGGTTGTTGTGACATAATCCCAATTTCCATTCTCAATTTAATCTGGCTAGGTTAACGAACATAGAAAGAAGGTCGATCTTGATATTCTAGACATTTCTGTCCTTTTAGATTATTTTTAGGATTTATGGTTTTCAAAATCTAAGGCAAATACTAGAGTTTGTCCTCATTTTTATCATTTTTAGCTACTTAAATCACATTTGTGTACTGATCGATAAAAACACAAACTTATACAAGATATCCGCAAATCTTTATTTTTTTTTCAAAACATCGATTGATTTATGTTTAACGCCACTTTCAGCACAATAAATAAAGGCAACAGTAGTATACCGCTGTTCAAAACTCATAAATCCATGGACAAAAACCAAAATCGGGGTAACAAACCAAAACCGAGCGAAACGCATTAAATATAGGAGGAGAACAATGACACAACACCGAAACACAACACACACAGAAACAGACCAATCATCAGACAAAACACCAAGATAATAACAAATGTAACATGAAAACCAAATACATGAATTTGGGATAGACAAGTACCGTGCCACGTCTTATCTCAATATCTCAAAAATAAGAGAAAACACAAACGACTCAACGTTAAAATGCAACACAAAGAGAAACGAACAATATTATAACAATGACCATCTTCCTGACTTGGTACAGGACACTTTTAAAGGGGAATAAAAGTGGTGGGTTGAACCTGGTTTTAAGGCATGCCAAACCTCGCACTTTAATGGCAAAGTTAAATATGAAATGACAACATAATATTACAGGACTACAATACAAATAAATAGGAGAACATATTAGACACAGAAAAACATGATTAATAGATAACAAAAAGCATCAGGTTTAAAATTCAATACGCCAAAAACGCGCCTTGTCCACACAAGACTCACCAGTGACGCCCAGATATAAAAGATCGAAAGTGAAAAAAGTACAAAGTTGTACAGCACTGAAGATCAAAAGTTGAAAAGGTTTCGTAAAATACGGCATTGTTTTTATGCCCGGGATAAGAACATTCTTATTATATAGAACAATTCATGCTATTGCAAACAGTAAATTTTATCAAATGAATATGAAAGAGATATACACAAAGAAACTAAAGTATTAACTAATTACAGAAAACTAAACCTGAATACATAACGCCTAGATATAAAAGATCGAACGTGAAAAAGGTACAAAGTTGTACAACACTGAAGATCAAAAGTTGAAAAGGTTTTGACAAATACGGCATTGTTTTTATGCACGGGATAAGAACATCCTGTTTAAGCTTTTCATAACGGTCCATTTTTGTTGAAGGAGGAAGATAGGATATCCAGAAAAAACCACCGATGTTCGATGAATATTCTGACCATCCTGGTCAATAAGTATTGGAGTCGAACATGTTGAATGCACCTTCGAACCTGTCAGGCTTGTGAAACAGTGGACAACTTAGGTCACTCGCCTACCAACAAAAAATGCAAATAAAAAAAATCACAAAGGACACCGCAAAGTTTTTACCGGAAAGTACAGTGACATAACAACTGACATTGTCAAACAGATACGCAAACCATTCTACGAAAGGATTTTATTTCTCTGTAATATAATATATTAATTTGTTCATTTATGTCATTGTTATCAGCCTCTTTTAATTGTGGAACTGATTTGCGAAAAACACGAGCCCTAGAGTTACGTATATTTCTTTACGATAATACATTGATTGATTGATTGTTGGTTGCTTAACGTCCAGTGGCAAATGTTTCATGCATATTCAGGACGAGAACAAGTTCACAATAGATACAATAGGTAGGTTGATACAATAGAGGCCATCTGGGATGATGGTTGGGGAAATTTGGACTGCCATTGGAAAATTTGAGTATATTGGATAGGGACAGAAATTTTGCCTTGAACCTGGCCACCTACGGACCCCTCAAAGAGTTGTTGCAAGAGTTCTTAACGTGCAAAGAGCGTGGCACTCTCTTTAAACGAGGCATCGGATTTAACGGCCCCCTTCTGACCGGACGTGACTGCGTACGTGATACATTCCGCACAGCCAAACGGACGCCCCACTTCGCCAAGCGTTTTACTGCCGGTCGGGAGAAGTTCTATACCCCAGTCACCCTTAATACAAATGCTCTTCTGGAAGAGGATGTTAGAAGTAAGAACTGGTGATTTTTTTTGTTAAATGAATTTTCTTTATTGTAACAAATAGACTAGCATTTGCCCAGTTTTATAATAGACTCTTGAACCACCAATTTTAAAGTTTTCTACCTCCCATAAAGAATACGATAGAATTTCATCAATAAATCTTGGTTTTCTAATTTGATTAAGGGTTTTTCAAGCATCAAAAATCTCTTGCAAAAATTATTTGATGACCTGTTAATAGGTCCAAGATAACTTATTTCAGTAAAATTTATTTGCTCCACAATAGAGACTAATCTCACCCACTTTGAATTCGAATTATATAAACGTCTCACCCATGTAAGTTTAAGTCCCTGTAGTCATGCTTTTAAATTGAGCATTTTTAAACCACCCTTATAATAATCTTGACATAAAAGATCTCGCTTGAACTTATCTGGTTTATTATCCCAGATAAAAGCATACATTTTATTTGTTAAATTAAGTAACATATTCTCATCTGGATAGATAGAAACAGATGATTTAATTTAGCTATGACCAAAGTTTTTAAAATGGTAATCTTTCCAAAGGGGTGAGATACTGTTTTGGCAATTTTTTCAAAGTGTTGTCTCTATTATCTAAAACAGGCCTATAATTTAAATTAATCATTCTATCTAGGTCGACTGAAAACGTAATTCCAAGTAGTTTATATGTACTGGAGCCCCATTTCAATCCCCACTCAACTGTTTTGATCCTGTCTATGTGTTTTGCTTCCTATCCAAATGACACTTGTTTTTTCTATATTATCTTAAGTCCCGAGATTTCAGCATACAATTTGAGAACACGAAGAGATGCATCGAGCGATTCTGGTGAGCCATCTAATATCAAGGATGTATCATCTGAATATTGAGAAAGTACAAACTCTGTATCATCTATAGTAATACCCTTTATCTCCTTACTATTTCTTACCAAAATGCCTAATATTTCTGCACATAGCAGGAAAATATAGGGGGATAAAGGATCTCCCTGTCTACAGCCTCTCTCTATAGTAAAGAGAACTGTTGATCTTAACAATAAGGACAAGCGGAATATGGCGAAGAAAATTAATTTTTAATTGGAATCATTCCTTTTTTTATTGTAAAAGGATACCGAGGATGTGCATCACCTAATTGTGCATTTCAAGGTCCAGTGATGATATCAGTTCAATTTTCAAATCATTCTTTAAGGTTCGGGAGTATTGCTAGTAATCCTTTTTCCCTTGTTTTTTTTTATTATCGGCGTGTAAGTTTGAAAAACTATCCTTCTATGTATTTATTGTCTTCAATTGTTTTCATGTTAGAGAACAATTGTACTAGTATTGCATGCACAAACTTTCGTCAACTACAAAATAGAAAAAAAGGTTACGTTGTAGATGGGTGCATAACGTTTCAACTTACCTGGCATCACTAAATACTTCTTTAGATAAGCATATCTGTGCATTTCTTTCCCGATCCGACACTCGTTCAATTTGTTTCTGTAAAGTTCTTATTTCTAACTCTAAGAATTTGATTCGGCTTTCACTACACTTAAGATAAAAAAGAGGAATTCATTTTAATAAAACAAAAATATTCAATGAGGCTCTCTAGATACAATTTAAATATAGGTGAATGACAATCTACCGATACACAATGAATCTGAATTCAAAACAGTTGGAGATCTTTAATTCTAAATAGTAAATGTTATTTTTGTAACCTCTTCAATTAAAACCAGATTTGTAAAATAATGTATATTATTTAGGGACAATCAAAGAAACTGACGTTAAAAGTCGAGTAAGTTTTGAATTTGAATTATTTTTGATAAATATTTGGGTGTTAATTCATTTTGACTATACGTTACTAATGACGTGTGGAATCGGAGTCTCTTAGAAACGGGAATGATTTCGGATTTTATAAATAGCTCAATGGATTCTGGTATTTGTTAAAATCTAGCTGCTTTCTTTCAATTTACTTTTAACTATCATTGACAAAATAGCTTCCGTTTCCTCATACCAATCAAGAGAAATCCAGGAATACAATCACTGTAATACAAAATTTCTAACTAGGAAGTATATTTTTTGTATTGTTTTCAGTAACGGTAACATTTGGAGAAAATGTACCTGAGTCAGCTATGCTTCAATATGAAAGATATTTTGTTTTTCCAAATTAAAATAACCTGACGAAAAAATGCAAGTGACGATTGAGGTTGCAAAGAATCATTGTCCCCCTGGGAAACTCTGTACGTATATTTCATGTGGCTAGGGTGACAACGAAATTATCAGAAGTGAAACGAAATTAAGACATCGATCACATCGAAAACTTTTTCATATACTATACGAGTTAAACCATTGTCATGACGTCAGCCTATTCAGTTACAGTAGATTCGTTTTCTAGAATTTACGCTTTCTAATTCTGTCATTCAAATGGTCTCAACAAATGGTATTCAGTTGCTTCATTTATGTTTCGTGTTGCGTCTGAAATGATGAGTTCACTCACTTCTGTTCACTAATTGAATTAATCTAAAATTTACTTTTGATTTTTGTAATTTATGTATGCCTTCACTGGGAATCAACCTCCTTTTTGAAATGTGTTATGTGTGACTGACATCAGCACTTCGACGAATCCTCTCTGCCATGAATTGGTTGCATCTTAAATGTTTATTTTCATATATATAAATGACATATGTTACACATCGGCACAACGGTCACACAAAGTTTCTCCATTTATGTATACATACAATAACTCTCTTTCATGTTGTAATATTACAACATGAAAGAGAGTTGTATATATAAATGGAGGAACTCTGTGTGACCGTTGTGCCGATGTGTAAAATATGATATTTATATATATATATATATATAAATAAACATTTAAGATGCAACCAATTCATGGCAGAGAGGATTCGTTTTAAAACATTTGACTTTTCTACTTTTTCATAAGTATTCCATATTCCAAACTAAAAGGCAAAAAAAACAAAAACTATTGGCATTACAATGGGAACCAACTGTGCCCCTCTACTTGCCGACTTGTTTCTTTATTATTATGAGGCTGACTTTATGCAAGAACTTCTTAGGATGAAAGATAATAAGCTAGCAATATCCTTTTACTCTTCTTTTCGCTACATAGATGATGTTCGTTCACTTAATAATTCAAAATTTAATGACTATGTGGAACGCATCTATCCCATCGAACTAGAGACAAGGTATACTACAGATACAGTTGAGTCGGCCTCGTATCTTGACGTACATATAGAAATTGACAATGAGGGTCGGTTGAAAACAAAACTTTACGAAAAAAGAGATGATTTCAGTTTTCCGATTGTGAACTTTCCATTTCTAAGTAGCAACATTCCAGCAGCACCAGCATAAGGAGTATATATCTCCCAATTAATGCAATATTCCCGTGCTTGCATTTCCTATCATGATTTTCTTGATAGAGGGTTGCTACTCACAAGGAAGCTATTAAACCAAGAGTTCTAAATGATGAAGTTGAAATCATCCCTTCGTTAATTTTATGGACGCCATCACGAGTTGGTTGACCGGTATGGAATAACTGTCAACCAACTAAAATATCGGATATGTTTCTTACGTCGTAACTACAATCTCCTTTCCTTTCATGAATGTGACCTCCCGGATTACACTATTTACCGGATTTGTTATCACATAAGCAACACAACGGGTGCAAAATCTGGAGCAGGATCTACTTACCCTCCCGAAGCACCTGAGATCATCCCTAGTTTTTGGTGGAGGTTGTGTTGTTTATTTTTTATTTTTTTATGTAGTGTTTTTGAATTTTGAATTGATTAGTTTCAATGTCCCTTTGGTATCTTTTGTCCCTCTTTTAATATCCAATCGTAAAATATAAGTTTGTAGCCTCGAAGTTGACATGGTAAAGATCAATGCGTTAAAGAGTCGAGCTAAAGGTAAAGAATTGTTAGTTTAGGTTCCAATCCCGGTATTCTCTTTGTTGTCCCTCTTCACTAGTTGTTTTTTTCATATTTTGTATGTTATTGTGGATACTTTTGTAATAGCCCTCATAGTTTCTGTTTCAAGAATCAACGCTTATTCATTGTATCTAGTATACTAAAGAGTACATGTCTCGGTAGTCTTCACCAGCTGTTGTTTCTGGTAAGATGTTTGTTTAACAAAAATACCGAAACAACAAGCTGCATTTTTAAAAAGGAGAAAGTCCCTAAAATTTGCCAAAATCAAGACCATACGAAAACAGTAGTATACCGCTGTTCAAAACTCATAAATCCATGGACAAAAAACAAAATTTGGGTAACAAACTAAATCCCAGAGAAATGCATTAATACTGGTTCTCTGTAACCATTTCAACTCTTACATAGGGAGTGTGGCACGCATGGTCATGGATTTTCTTCAAACTTCACACATTTACTAGTTTTGATGAAACAAACAAAAAACGGCAAAATTTTGGTTGCTAAGCACATTGGTTGCCATAGCAACCGATGACCGGTTTTACCTCTTCTCAATATCTATGAATTTAAGCGCAAAAAGGCTATTTTCAACATAATTTTTCATAATAAATGATTAAGAGAAAGAATTTTTTTTATGATTTTATTAGATATATGCATTTTATTAATGTAATCAATTAACTGATATTTTCATATTCATTTTCAATCATAATCACATACACCCCCCTTTTTATGTGGTTTGCATTAGGTAAAAAATACCCTTTTGAGGTCATTTTTAAATGCTCACAAAAAAAATTTGCGGACACCTGAGTTAGAGTCAACCATCAATTCATTAAAACCAAAGTCTTATCTGATCAATGATGTGAAAAAGTCATTGGGAAGAATATCTCATTTTTTTGTTACCATGGATACAAAATGCCTAGTTTTCATTTTTTCAGAAAAAAAAAATTTGAAAAATTTTGAAAAAAAATGTTTTAAAACCTTATTTTGCAAGTCAAAATAAATAAATAAATATCAAATTTGTAGAAATTATTGTAATCATCTAAATTTTAAACATATTCATAAATAATGGTATTATATTTTTAACTGTGTTGCTATTGCAACAATTTGATAATGATACACAAGTTTCTAACAATTTTGAAAAAAGTTTCAGTTTCTTAAATTTGCACAAAAGTAGGAAAACTAAAAGTTCTTAAACTCTTATTTAGTTTTACTGTATACACACATGTGTACATATAAATGAGTATGCAAGAATATTAAATCCATAAAGGTGTAACCACTTGGAGGAAACAAACACATTTTCTCTAATCTGGTTAAAAGTGCTGATTGTGAACAAATTTCAGTATGTTTTCATCATCATGAAAAGTGTACAAGAAAAACAATTATTCTCTCTTAAAAAAAAATTAATACAATCATTCAAAAAATTATATATATTCAATTGTGCAATATTTGCCATTGAATTCGTTGCCAGGGAACATGCAGTCCATTTTCAAAATTATTGATGAGTGCTGATTTTTGCAAATTCGTTTTAATGATCCTCGATACATATATATCAATGAATATATATACTTTTTTGTTTACATTATCCAGGTCTTCTTGTATATGGGAATTATCAATAATATTCCATGCATGATTAGTGATAGTGTTGCAATAGAAACAATAAATTATATGCATAAACTTGGAAAACACTTTAAAATAGAGTAAATCTCTCATACACAATCTCTCTTCTGTAAGTTTTTTAATTAAATGCAGTGTCAAAGGACAATGGTTTTTACAAGTTAGTTCCTTAAACTATAATTATTCAAATGCTGTAGTGAAGTTGAAATAAAAAAAAGTCAGAAAGATCCTGCAATAGGGGTACTAGGCTGGAATAAAGGCGGAATATTTGAAATATCACTGCTATGAAAATGGGGATCAATTAGACAAGGACAGAAGTTTCAACTGGTCAACTAGGGAGCCCATAAAAAAAATCAACGCAATGGTTCTTTAGCAAACTAATAGCGTAACCATCCAGGGTGAGTAAAGTCGGCCGTTGACCCGATGGTCCCTGCTATCCATCTGGCATATTTCTTGTTAGCCGTTCTGGAGGGGAGGAATTTTCGAGATTTTCCAAAAAGTTTCTTTTCCCTACATGGACCAAAGGAAACTCTATCAACGGGTGGCCTCGGGTCTTATGACGAGCCGCAGGGGGTATAACATCCAGACAAATTTCAAATAAGGGGTGCCACTGACTGCCTCAAGAGAGGGCCCGCTACATACATGCTTCAGTGATTCCATATGTAATCAACCAAATGTTTCCAAAGAAAAGAGAGGGTAGGCCCTCAGGGCCCCCTGGATCTGACTTAGGTAGCACTCTCTTAAGTTTAACATTAGTAATAGGTATTGGATTATTGAAATTTGAGAAAATCACGATTATCTTTATGGATTTTTAGCAGCAAATAAAAAATATTGACAATATAACTTTACACAGGGTAACGTTTAAATAATTATAAACATGTACATATAATTTGATTTCCACTGAAAGCCCATTACTGAAAGATGTTTCTCAAAATAAGTATACTGTCTTCCTTTTAACAAACAAAAATAAGCTTTTTCTATGAAACAGGACTCAATGTTTATACATGTCACTATTTGTCTGTGACTTTCTGTCCTACATTTTGACAGTTATCACGATCAGGAAAAATTACTTTATACCTAATTTTATGTAATAGGCTATCAAATTGCATTACATTTATAGAAACACTTAGATTGAACCATTGATTTATAAATAAAAAGAAAATATCAAATGATATTTAAACATAATAGTTAACGACTTTCGGGAACATTTAAACTAACACAAGGCTCTGCCTCTCTGGCATAATTCAAGTTAAATCCGCGAATATGTTTACTTATACTTGATGAAAACGTTCAAAACTACCAAGATATTGCCATTGTGCATACAGGGGGTCAGGCATACCTCAAGTAGTCCACAAAATGTTTATTTGTGTGTTATGAAAATATTAAACTAACAAGATATCCTGCACAAGGCTCGGGCATGCCTTCAGTAGGACGTGGAAATAATTATATTGGATTGATCAACTTATATGTATTTATGGCCTTCTTCGATCAATCTATGATCAAATGTGTCAAATTATAACCGGTAATATACGACATAATTTACAACACAGTAAAATACAATATAATACTCAATATTATAAAAAGTTTAGATAACCCATGCTCGTCACAGAACCATAAACTGTTTTTATTATTATTTGATAAAGACTTTACCATTTAATCTTACGTTTTTTTTGATAAATTGTAAGCAAATTCTATAAGATATACATACCATACCGTATTAGGAAGTACAACAAACAGGACACAGTCAACGTTGGTAAGGTCAAGTGTTTTACCCAAAAACATATATTTTTCCTGTTTTTTTTTTTTTTTAATAATATACCGTGAATTAACACAGAAAGCTTCATTGGTTAGGTCATTGTCAACCGTTAGAAAGTCACTTTTTGGGAATTGTTTTATAATTTTTCCAATATTTATATATTAAATAATAAAATTTCATTATAATTTCAAGTTTAACATAAATCTTTTAAGAAAGAAAAAAGTTCTTAGAATTTTCATTTAGTCCTAACATTGTCAGTGTTGGTCAGGTCAAGTTTTATGAATATTTAAAAAAGTTTTCAAATATTTTTTTCTTATATTTATGTTTTAAATGGTCTAAATTTATTACAATTCAAATTTGACATGAAACCTTTGAGAAATAAAACAGTTATTAGCATTTTTATTTTGGTCCAGTAATTAGTGTAAACCACCAAAGGGAGATAATTCGTATTGTGAGGAATACTGCACGATGACCATTTTTTAGAAATTAATTTCACATGTTTCTAGATAGATTACCCATAACTTTTTTTGATTTTTGACTAAAACAAGAATGAAATTAATTGTTTTTGTGTTTCTTTTTAATAGATGTAGCCGCATGGTTTCACAGCACTACACCAAATATTGTATTTTTCTCCAAAATCGGTACTTTCTCCGCTGTTACCATGGTTACCAACCAATATAAATATCGGTTGGCATTATTTTTCTGACTAGTCTAATAGGATCTACATATCAGCCAACTTTTAGAAAGATCGGTGACTATGCGTGCCGAAAAAGTTTAAGTGGTTACAGAGAATGAGTATTAAATACAGGAGGAGAACAACAACACAACACCAAAACGCAACACACACAGAAACGGGCCAAGCATCAGAAAAAATACCACGAGAATAATAAATATAACAGCAAATCAAATACATGAATTAGGGATAGACAAGTACCGTGCCACGTCTTACCTTAATATCTCAAAAATAAGAGAAAACAAACGACACAACGTTAAAATGCAACACACACAGAAACGAACAATAATATAACAATGGCCATCTTCCTGACTTGGTACAGGGCATTTTTAAAGGGGAATAAAAATGGTTTGTTGAACCTGGTTTTGTGGCAAGCCAAACCTCACACTTTAATGGCAAAGTTGAATATAACATTGAAATGACAACATAATATTACAAGCCTACAATACAAATAAATAGGAGAACATATAAGACAAAGAAACACATGATTAATAGATAACAAAAAAGCATAAGGTTTAAAATTCAATACGCAAAAAACGCGCCTCGTCCCCACAAGACTCACAAGTGACGCCCAGATATAAAAGATTGAACTTGACAAAAAGTACAAAGTTGTACAGCACTGAAGATCAAAACTTGAAAAAGGTTGTGCCAAATACGGCGTAGTGAAAGCGGGCAATAATCATCCCTAACGTAGTTATAAAAAAAGTTTGGAGTAAACACGGACACATTCCTATTCTGGTTGTTGTCACGAGATACACTGATCACTTGGAGCGATATTTTTCCAGCGGTTAAGTGTATTAACGATCCGTTTCAAATAATAGCAACGGTGGCATGCTCTTAATCAAGTAATGAATAACAAAACCTGAAGATTGAGATCAACCCCAATCCGATGAGACAGCAAGCGATCGGTTATGAGGATCAAACAAATCAACAGAAAACAACTTATTAGGACACACGTTGTCTCAATTAAACAGTTCAAAAATCGAAATATGTTTTCAACTGTCAATGTTCAATGTTGCGTACATCTATTCATTACATTATTGAGTTTTCCCTATTACACAAAAAGGGCATGGTAATTTAATTGAAAAAGGTCATCTTGAGCGCACAAAAATTTATAAAAAGAGCACCTAGAGTGTATTGAAAATCAACAAAAGGGCACCTTTAGTAAGCTGCATAAAACAAAAACGCGAACAGGTAACCAGTTCAATAATCATTATGTGGAGCATTAGTTGTATTCTAACCTAATTCTATTAAGAGACCCCAAAGTGCTCCAACGAATGAGTTTTTAAAATATAACAGATGTATCAGGAGATGATAAATTGATGCAATGATACATTGCATACATTGCAGAATGTATTAACAGTTACTCTTTTACTCCATATCTGTTAAAAATAAAACCATTTGCTAAGTGCCCCTATATAAGGAGGATTTTAAATACAAGTAAAACAGGAAGTGCATGGTGCAAATTTGTTTATGTTAAAGTACGAAATCCTTTTAAAATACTCAGGGTTATGAAACAAATATCTTTTTGCATAGACCCCTCCGCAATTTATTGGCGAGTTTTGGATGTGTCTAAGGGCTTCTCGTTATCTCTCGGCCGAAGGTTGTTATCTACGCCTTTTTTAAATATGGTCCCTAAATGGCAATAATTTTGTTTTCAAACAACCACGGTACACTGTGTGTATCTGGGTCAATCATAACGTGGTATTGTCTATTTTCTCGATAACATGTTAACTAATTATGTTTGAAGATTTAACTTCTTGAGGATGTGTATTTTCATCATAATCTTATGGGCTGAGAGAACATTGTGATTATGATATTAATTGAAGATCGGAAAACAGAAAGATAATATTCTAATTATCAAAAGTATTTAATTTAATTAATTCAATCGGAATTAATGAAACTTATACAAAATATATACTGTATTTATTTTTCTGAAGAAACTAACAATGATTGAAATCAGAATATTTTCAGGGTTGCTTTAAAGAGTTTAATATTTTATTTGACAATATACTCGGCTTTTGGTATTCATATGTAAAGAAACATAATAATTCAATCTAAAAAAACATGACTAATTCTTGCATCCTACAAAACATTGTTTATAAACAATAATCATTATATTTCTACGTTAATTATTTCATACCATTTTAGTATTTTGGTTGATTGTTATTTATTTTTTTGGTATTTTAATATATGCATTAAACGGAAAGAGAGATAAATTATTTAAGTATTTAATTTTCAAACGGTCGTGAATAAAAATACTTGTGTGTTTTCAATTCACATAGCAAGAAAAGACAAGACAAGACATTTAATTAAGGTTCATGTGGACACTTTCACTAAAATGGACGTATTTTCACCTCAAAAGTTACTCTACAGACAAACCTGATCTGTAAAAAAAATAAATTAGTGTTATAAATACATTTTAAATATGTTTCATGCTTTAGAAAAATAAAAAATTATCAAGATTTTGCAGTGAATTTTTTTTTCATTTTTCCAGAAGATGTCAAAATAAACAAAGTTGGGAAACAGATTTTAGAACTTCCCCACAACAAATTGAAGTGAGGTGTATTGATTGACATGGACAATAGACACCATAATAATTGGTGATTTAAAATGTGTACCTTGGTGGACCATATCAAGGGAAATTCAACTGTTTGTAAATCTTTTGCAGGGACGAACAAAAGTGCATGGCAAAATCCAATTAAGTTATACATTTTCTAAATCATACAATGCTTTTGGATTCTATTTATCTATGGCATGCCATGCCTTGAAACATTTTCAGATGCACAGGTTTGTCTGTACTGTAAATTTTGAAGTGAAAATACCGCCAATTTAGTCAAAAGGTGCAATTGAACCTTAAGTCTCTCCTTTCATTATATTAAACATAGAAATAGTTAATAAAACAACATCATAAAGCATACAAGAGCCACTCTAAATGAAGTTATGAGAGACTAATAAGCATGATTTTAAATCCTTGCAACTCACAACATTCGTAATAATAATTCAATTTACAATAATCACAACAAAATCAAATTACTTCCAAAATGTTGATTATGTTATACTGTTTAAGTATGGATTTAGAAAAAAGTAAAATCACAAAAATACTGAACTTAGAGGAAAATCAATTCGGAAAGTTCATAATCACATGGCAACATCAAATAACAAAACGCCTAAAAACGTATGGACGAGAACTGTCATGTTCCTGACTTGTTTGCTTCTATTTTGTATAGTAATATATTCACATAGAGGAGTATTTTAATTTAAAGATTATAGATTCATTAGAAATAAATATAAATAAAATGTCGATCCGTAAATGCTTGACGTTCGAGTTTATTGATATTCATATATTCAAAAGAATTTGGAGAACATTATAGATCACATTTTAAAAGGACACTATCGGTGTGCATTCTTAAATATGCCGGATAAAATGTCGAAATGCGTATTCTTTCCCCAAGTATCAGTGAGATACTTTCTATTTACTATTTCGTGCGCTCAAATACAGCTTGCATGCAATACTATTAAAAGGGTAAAATATACGATATACGTCATCAGGGACCGCCCATTTAGGGGAGCTTTCTGTATAACACTGAAGTTATATGCTCTTCTGATTGGCAAATAATATTTGTAATAAATATTTTTTGATTGATGGATCAAAACTAGAGTTGAAAAAAAAATATATGCTGAACGTACTATTTTTTTCTCCCAACAGGGTCAGTATAGGAATTTAGTGCGAATCTACATTGTTTGTAAACAAGGCCATGTGAATGCCGCATGACTCTATGTTTTTATTGTTGCAAAAGATAGGGCTACATTTGTACTTTCATGAATGATATATGAAAGATTTTAATTTCTAAAGGTAAATCAGGTATAAATTTATTTTCACACATAGATTAGCATTAAAGTCAATCGGAGATTTTTTACTAAATTTACCCCTAAATACACTCGTGAAAGCGTGTTACCGTTTTATTATCTAAATTCAGGACACGACAGAAAGAAGTTTACATATGACTTTTAAGCACGGTCATCATTACTTGAGCTATACTAACCTCGAGTTGTTTCTCTTTTTTTTTTGTTGAGTCAATTTCGTATAATACTTTGAGCTTTTGGAAAAGCTAACAATTGTCTACCCAAGGAATAGATTCCTTAACTTTGTAATATATTTTGCCTTTCATTTTTATTCATTTGAGCGTCACTGATGATTTATTTGTAGACTAAACTCGTGTCTTGCGTACATCAGTTTAATTCTGGTATCTTTTGATGTCTACACACCTTTTCATATAAATGGGTTATTTTGAAAGTGTGTATTCGTTAACTTCTGAATTAAGAATTTCTCCGGCAAAAACAAGTAACCCTATAGAATGATTGAATTGATTTGGAAACCTTTAATTTGAGCTGTTTTATGCGACCAAAATAAGTTTCTTCAGATGCATGCCACAGGTTTTACCGCATACAACATCTACCATGAGTAAAGACAGCTTCAAATACGAGTTGAGAATATAAATGCATGCTTGTAGGAAACAAAATATAAAGATATCATAGACAAAGTGAATGCATCCAGAATTCAAGATTATAAAGCAAACTGAGTGCATAAATTTATAGTGCGATAGGTAAGTGCAATTTGCATAAATCATCCGGTTAGTTAATTAAGAATAGCCAAAGGGTAGAATCGGTGAAAATATGTACATTCCCAGGTAATAAATAAAATAGTCGCGTTATAAAATAACTATTCAAATAGAAGCGGTAAATATACAATTTCATCTGGCGTCTTATATTCACAGTCAATTATTTCAATTCAAAAGCAAACACAAATTCATCAACAATCTTTTGGTAACCCGGCAGTCAGCGGTCTTAGGTTTATGCATAGATTGTTTATAAAGAAAGCAACTTGTTTATCAATTTAGTCAAACTATGTTTATTTTTAACTTTAACATTTTTTTACAATTCATTTTAATTTTATAATCTATGCCTATTTAAATAAAGTTTTGCAGGTGTATATGCTGTACATAAAGAAATTGTCTCAATTTAACAGTTCAAACATCGAGATATTTATTCAAATGTCAATGTTCAATGTTGTGTAGACCTATTCATTGCATTATGATCAGCACAGCGGTAAAGATACTTAATAATTTTAGCGATTTTCCAACTTGTTTAAAAACATTTTAACGTCATTTTAAAACAATTTTTTTAAATGCAGATTGATGTCGACAGGTGAATATCTGGCTCCACAGTTATCAAAACTGCTGGACGGCGCATTACATCACATGACGTTGAAAACGTTGACAGACGTGCAAGTTATTATTTTATTTGAAAGTAAAACTCCACACCTCTTATACCAGTATCAGCAGATTTATAAATCCATTTATGTCAACTGCATGTTTATTATTAAAACTAATTCCATCTTCATCCTCTTATGAAGAGGGATATTCTTAAAACATGGGTGTCATACTGTTGCTGGTAGAATATCAGTCTCTGAGGGTATCATCAGCTTATTTGTTAGCACTTCGGTACTGACATGATTTATTAAAATATTTTCTTAAAATGTCCTTTGACAAACTATAATTAAAAATGCGGCAACTCTCCATCAATATGATGACCGTTTCAGATGTAATAGCGAAAATGCTTTAAATAGATATAAGAATATGTGGTATGAGTACAATGAAACAACTTTACATCCAAGTCATCATTTGTTAAAGTAAACCATTAATAAGTAAAGATACGGTCCTCAACACGGAGTCTTGGCTCACATCAAACGGCAAGCTATAAAGGGCCCCAAATAGACTAGTGTAAAATCATTCAAACATGGAAAAAAAAAACCAGTCTAATCTATATTAACATGATTAAAAACGAGAAACAAGAAACACTATATGTTAAACTACAATCCCATTCCTCCTCGAATGTGACCAATGGATTTAGACTGGTTAATAAGTTTGTACTAACATGAGCGACACGACGAGTGAAACCTGTGGAGCAGCATCTAATTACCTTTCAAGAGCAGTTGAAATCACAACTTAAATTGATAAGACTCACTAAATGCTGTTAGTCACCGAACCTATATTAGTCCTTCCATTTTTTTTTACATATGTTTCTGTACTCTTCTCTTAACGTATATTACCAGTTGTTTTTCTTTCTTTTTCCATTTTAACTCCAATCGTAAAGTGTCCATCTCCATCGTAATAAGTTCCCACGTACTTAAAACTCTGTAAAATATTATAATATTGTAATAGGTAGCTAAACCAAAAATGAAGGATCTTAACCAAACTAAGAGCAAAGATGCTTGAAATAGCACACTATCAACTTAGGCACCAAGTCTTGCACGTTTTAGTTTAGACCTTGATTGGTGTATGATTTTTGTTGAATCAAGAAGGTAAAGAATTGAAATATTCGAAATGCAGATAACACATAAGAATTTGGCTGCGTACGAAGCGCTTTTCCAGATTAACCTATACCTGGACAACACAAAGCTAAAAATTTTAAAACCAGGGTCTTAAATTGTTAGTTAAAAATTTGAGGAAAAAAGTTACATGGACTTTATAAAAAAAACGTATTGTAACATTCAGAAACTTTTGAGAACTAGTTTTAGTTGCTGTCATATGAAAACATGGTAGTAACTGCTGGCAGGTCATTTTTTATCAATATTTCATTGTCATAATTTCTGCTGTTACTTATTCTGATATCTTACTCGGACTCCTTTTAAACTTAGTTTTACTGTGCGTATTGATGTGTGCTTGATTACATAGATAGATGATTACATAGATTAGAAGTAAAGGGGAGGGTTTAGATCTCAGAAAAACCATTTTAACCCGCCGCAGTTTGATTCACGTCAGAATCCTCTTGCCTTTGTAAGTCTTGGTTTTTTTTTTAATTTTGATTCATTTATGTGTTAAGCGGGAACTAATACTCATCTTTTCCTATGGGTCAACTGAAATCTGCCTCTGGTTGCGGTATTTTTAGCTGTGTCGAAGACCAATTGATGGCCTCGGTCTGTTTTCTGTCTCTTTGACACATTCCCTATTTCAAATCTCAATTTTAGCGTAATGTTTTGTATGTCAATGGTCCAGTCATTTTTACTAGGTTTTATTAAAACCACACTGCAATTTTCACGATAATATTTTTTGTGACAATGGATAACATTTTCTCTTGCAAGTTTGAATTTCATATTTAGACATGTATGTTATAGGGCAATACGAATGTTTGATTTGGATGTTATATCATAATCATGAAAACTTTAGACTTTTTGATAACTTAGCCAAAATGTGTTACAACAAACAAAAAATTATCAGCGGAACATTTGAAAAAAAAATTCTGAAATCATTTGCCAGACCTTTCTAAAACTATCTGAGTGATGCTCGCTTGCGTTTGTTAAACATCTTGACTTATACTTATAAATTACGCTTAAATCTATTAATTTGGTTAAAAAAAATAAACAAATAGTGATTTAGCAGATGTATGAAATTAGGCAAGCCGTTTAAATCCTACGAAAGTAACCTACCATTGAGATTAAAGCCGAATATACTTCAACATTAACATGGCTTTGAAATTGATTTCAGCTGCTAACTGTACTATAAACAAGTTTTAGTCTGCTTATGACCAATCACTGTAATGCTTTTGACATATTTCCAAAATTACAGTTGGAAGATTTAGATCACAACTTCCTTTAACAGGTTTCATAGGCATACACATTGTTATCCACTGGCAAATCTTCTTTTTTCAAAACCCGTTTTATCCTAATTTCATCCACCAACATATTATATAAATTGTTTTATTGTTTACTTCCTTTCGGGTACAATGTAGTATCAATCAAATATTTTCTTTATTCGACTGAACAAATTCATTTGAAGGGTATTTAATCTTTTTTGCTAATATATTTGAAATAGATGTTCCGATTTTTCTATTTTGATTGTAATATATACAGCTATCAAATGTGTGCAATGATAAAAAGGTCTGACTTTTAACTAGAATTTGGTAAGTTAAATGGTTACTGTGTGTATATTGTCTTTGTGAGTTTGTTTGTTTTCTTTACGTCGAAATGATAAGAAAATCTAGTTAACGCTTTGTTTATTTATCGAGCGTGTACACCTCCTTCACGGTATAGAGGGAAGTATATACAATTTTGTACGGCAAAAACATGTAAAATAATCTAACCACGATGAGATACATGTACACTCCTAAAAAATGTAACGATTGTATAACGAGTTCCAATTTATATATAAAGTCATGAAATTCAACAATGTTGTTGCGAAATATTTTGTTCAAAATTTTAGAATATGTAAAACATATTTGGATTTGATCAGAATAATAACCACCAAGTAGCTCAGTGTTTCGATATAGTGTTTGTTCAAAAGTGTATTTTGTAAAACTTAGAATAGTATTTATTTAAACTTTTAACGATACGATCTCCCTCATAGATTAAACTGATTCCATGTACAGGGTTGACACTACGTAAGGTCTTTTTTAACGTCAATTTATAAGTAAATGAAATGTAGTCACAACCATTGAAAAGAAAATGTGGTTTAATTGCCAATGAGACAAATCTTCACAAGAGACCAAATGACTCAGAAATTAACAATTATATGTACCCGTACGGCGTTCAACAATGCGCAAAATCCATACCTGCATAGTCAGTTATAAATGGCTTCAGAATGACAAATGTAAAATGATTTAAACGAGAACACTAGCAGCTTAATTTATGTACAAAAAATGAACGAAAAACAAATATGTAACACAGCAACACACGACAACCACTGAATTATAAGTTCCTGACTTCTTGGGACAAGCACATCCAGAATGTGCCTCAGTGTATAAGTCTTGAAAATTGACTTCAAAATATATGTGTTCAGTCTTTTAAGAGCTGTTTAGATAGACATGATAGACGATAGACACAACGAAAGAACAAATGTTCCTATCCCTACAAGTTGCCTTGAATCCAATAAAAGATATACATATATTACGAAATCTGTTATGTATACACTTACTCTGGATACGTATGTTCCATCTTCTTGCATACGAAGGATTGCTTCTGAAACGAGACAAAGTTCTATAACAGTTTGACATGATACAAATTCTTGCAAGCGTTCAGCAGAGTTAAAATATGTTCTTTAAAACCAAAAAAGAGGTACTATGGTATAAGAATGCTTAAATTTTAGAATTAGAATAGTCAATGGATGTTAATGTAAATTCCGAGATAACTGCCTGAACTCCAAATGGGTCAAGGACAGACTGTATGGGTATTTTCCCTTATGTTTGGATCTGTTATCCCTATGTGATTTGCTTTTATCATTATATGATGTGCAAATATACTTATATGATTTGCAAATTTACTTAATATATGATGTGCAATTATTCTTATATGATGTGCAAATATCCTTATATGATGTGCAATGTACTTATATGATGTGTAAAGATCCTGATATGATGTGCGTTTTCCCTTTTATTATGCGCAAACATCTTGATTTGATGTGGTTGTGGTTGTTTTTTATTTTTCTTCCTATGTTTGCGTTTAACGCAAACCTTTGCGTTTAACGCATATCTTTTAAAAATAAGAAATAAGATAAAACAAATCTTTGCGTTATGACGCAAACCTTTGCGATATAACGCAAACCTTTGCGTTAAAACGCAAACATTTGTTGTATCTTTTTTCTTATTTAAGATTCAAAGGAAACAGTAGTTATTAATGGAGGAGGCTGTATATATTAAAATTTATCACCTTTGTAGTCTTTGCAAAGTAAAATACTTGAATAATTAGATCATATCAATGACTAATAATGAGCAGAATATTATAAGAAGATGTGGTATGAGTGCCAATAAGAAAACTCTCCATCTAAGTCACTATTCGTAAAAGTAAACCATCATAGGCCGAATTACGGTCTTCAACACGGCTCACACTGAACAACAAACTATAAAGGTCCCCAAAAACAATATCCATGTTACTACTAGTATATATTTTACAAAGAAAATTGAGAAAATTGAGGTTTTACTTAAGAAAAAAATCAACCCTGCTAATATAGCTATAACCGAATATGAATATACTTCCAAAGTAAGCTCTCGTTTGGTTTGTGAACTGTGTAAAGAAGGGTGGATTCAAACAAGCTACCCTGCGGCAATAAATGTATAGAATGAAGATGTTTTATTAATAAAATTATGTTCTCTCTATTCAAATTGCTACCCAAGCATCTTAAAAATACTTCATTATATTGAAATGAAATTCAATGACTTTCTATCAAAGAATCTTATTCATATTCTGAGATTTAAAAAAATAAAGTAGAAAGATCATTTTGTCTATTTGACTTGGAGGTTTCACAATTGTTTGACATTATTTTTTATCTTTCAATTTAAATATGACTACATACTAAACTATATCTATTTTCTTGTTAAATTATATACTTTTCTAATGCACAAATCAGTCTTAATTTATGTATAATTCCACTTCAAGTATTCCATTATTCCTATGCATATTTATTATAATGATTTGGTCTTGCATGTATGTTTCTTTTTTTATCTACTAGTAAATCACATCCGAAATAAATGACAAGATATTTGCGTTATAACGCAAACATAGGAAGAAAAATAGGAAAAATGTGTGTCGCTAATACGCTTCCGTATAAATGTCCAATTTGAACTTTTTTAAATTTTAGAACACATTCATAAAGTGTCACAAACATATCGATGTGGCAGATATTGAATTAAAGCTGTACGAAGCTTGAATGATGTGTCCATTCTTGCCCTTATTGCTCTGGGTTCGACCCTCGTCGTACACTCCCCCTACAGTAAATAGTGATATTTTGATTCGAAAGACATAAACTTTTACGCCCCACTCCGCTAGCTTCAACTGTTAAAACCTAAATATTTATTTTAAACAAATTCTTCCATTAGAGGTTTTTCATCTGAAGCTAATACTGAATGAAGGTGTGGTAAATAGCAATGGGACATAACTGGCATATCCATATTAAACAACTTCCACACTTGAAGTTCTAGATCAACTATTGACGCAATATTTTAAACTTACTTACAATGCAATAGCAATTTCATGCGTTTTTTTTTGTTTTGTTATTACTAACAAAAGTATTGAGAATTGTGTGTATAATTGTTGTTTTTTGTATCGTTTTCTTGTTTATTTTGTCGGTTGTTTTTTTTAAAGGGGGAGGGGTGAAATGTTTATTTCTTTGAAAGGGGGTCTTGGTTGTTTTTGTCCTATTTTAAGGTGTTCAAAGAAATTCACATGTTTCCTGCCACGTCCCCACCCCCAATTAAAGAAAATGACAGTAATTATAATTTATTTATTTTTAGATCACTTCTTGTTTTTACCATTATGCAAAGAAAATGTATCTCTATAGATTATTTATCAAGATAATATACAATAATACAACAAAACTCATAAGAGCTCAAATGGCGCAAATGAGACTTGTGCTTAAGAATATGCAATATGATTTTTTTTTAAATCTATTATAGTTTTCCAGATAAACGCAAATATTACAAGCCACCTCTGTAAATCTTCACTAAAATATTTTAAAACACAACTGAAATTGCATTGGCTGATGAAATATTTACCAGATCAGATAATAAAATGAAATTATTACATTGGCTGCAATGAACTACGTTGATTTCCCAGCTAAATAAAAACCGATAATTTCACATGTGAAATAAACGTTGTTATTTCACTCCCTGACGTCATATAACAATAGGCGTTGTCAAGACGTCGATAACGTCGGATCAAAACAAATTGTAAATGCGTAGGAAAAACATATAGATCCTTACATTTTCTGCATTAATTCCATAAAACAAAGCCATTTGCCAAATGAATGTAATAAAAATAAGAACTAATTGCCGTATTTGAGTTTGCTGCGCACTGGTTTAATACATGCGTCGTTCGGTCACGCGATGTCTTATTTTTTATATTCAAAAACGGCGATTAGTTATACTATAATGAATCAAAGCTAAAACAAATAATCTACACATTGTATCTCGATAAGATTGTTTAGGCACCGACCCGTGTCAAGTGTTGGCAGGAGCACGTGTATTTCCTTATGCTCAGGACAAACATATTTTTCGACTTTTATGAAAAATAAACTTTTTTTCAATAACATGGTTTATTTTGAGTCGTTTTTTTTTTATTTCATTATCATTTTATTTTTTTAGATTAACAAATTGTGTTGCTTTCCTTCCTGAAACAGATAAAATCTCTTTTAAGAACTTTGGAATCAAACATTTACACTTACCAAAACAATCAATGATCGGTACGATAGCCCTAATTACTTGAGTCTGATAGTATATATGAGCAGTTGTCTACGAAACCTTTTATTACTACGAGTTACTGTCTAGTGGTGGTGTTTTCATGGCAGCATGGTCGCCTTGAGTGCGTGAGGTCGTGGGTTCGAACCCTAACCGGTTCAAAACCAAAGACTTTAAAATTTGTGTTTGGTGCTTCCCTGCTAAGCACGCGAAATTAAGGAGTAAGAGCAAAGACTGGTCCGCTCGGAATCAGAATAATGTGTCCGGGTAAGTTCACATCTCTTACTGTGAACTAGCATGTAAAAATCCGTCTCAATGGGTCGGTCTAGTACAAAGCAGGGTTAATATTCATACCTCATTGGCATGTTCTCATACGAATATGCATATCAATTTGACGCTTGACGTCAAGCTTCCATCCATAATCATCTAATTGAAATTGTGAAATAATTATAAATGCATGAACACATTATAAAAAGGTGCACGCAAATGTAATGCACTGAGTTGAAGTTTATCATATCTCCTTAAATCCATTTTTATTTTAGGGCTCTGTAGATGAATGGTCTCAGTAGTCGAACTACTGTATCACTTGGCTGTCAAAACTAAGTTATGTTGTGAGTTCGAATCCGCACCTGAGAGATTAGTTCGACTCCAATCTTTATTGAATAGCGTTATTATTTTTCCTACCAAGAATCGGTGATTCACTACGGGCACTTCGGCTTCTTCTAACGATATAAACACACGTACCGCCACGAAATAGCATGATAATGTTAAAAGTGGTATTCAACATCAATCAATCAACAAAAAAATCAATCGATCAAACTACCAATCCTCCCTGCCGGTATAATTATGCAAGAGCCGATAATTTTGTAGCTTTCGTTATGAAATGTTTTTCAAACTGAATTTGATTTCATTGATGTTATTTGCAATGAATAGAAATAAGAAGATGTGGTATGCATGCCAATGAGACAACTCTACATCCCAGTCACAACGTGTTAAACGTAAACAATTATAGGTCAACGTACGGTCTTCAACGCGGAGCCTTTCACTAAACTGAACAGCAAGCTACAAAGGGTACAAAAATTTGTTTTATCGTATTTTCGCCGCACCCGGAAATTCTTCAACAAGCTCCTGTCATAATTGATCTTTATCTTCCTTCGAAACGTTTGAAGAGTTAATTTTCATTAAATTTCACTGTCTTACCTTTTCTTTAAAATGCACGTTAGCTATGGATAGCTACATATTTGCTTATAGTATCTCCGTAGAAGGTGATCGGATTCAGTTATGACGTAGAAAAATAATCACTCTAATTGTATTCATGTTCATTTACTATAACAACGATGAAAGAACACCATAATTAGGATGACGTTTCGACATCATACAATGATGTAAACCGAACCACATCATATAAGATTACAAGCGCATGCTATAATTACACAAACACATCATATGAAGAGGTTTGTACATAATATAAGGGAAAATGCACATCATACAAGTATATTTGCACATTATATAAGGTTTCTTGCACATCATATAAGGTTTCTTGCACATCATATAAGGTTTCTTGCACATCGTATAAGGATATTTGCACATCATATGAGAATATTTGCACATCATATAATTACATTTGCACGTCATATAAGTATATATGCACATCATATAATGATGTTTGCACATTATATAAGAATAGTTGCACATCATATAAGGACATTTGAGCATCATATAAAGGTGTTTGTTCATCATATAATGACAAGTGCACATCATATAAAAGTAAATGCACATCATAGAATGGAGATGGGCATAACAAGACATTTTTTAGCGTTTCATAGGTATCATTCAAACCTTTATAATGACACACAAGAGTCAAAACTGCTAATAGGGAATAATGAAAATACTTCGCCTCTAAATATTGTATTAATTTTTTCAAGGACTTCCCGACTACCATAAAAACAAATATATATAGCGTTACTACTTCGTCGCAGGATTTGATAATTTGAAATTTCTGAAAGGTTGATATTACAGGCGCAAGCAAAAGAAGATATAGACACATGAATATATACTTTATAAACAGATTGGACCCTATTCCACATTTACAATACACCATTAAGTAATGTATTTCGATTGTCATACGACTCCCCTTCTTTTGTTACCTCATTTTTATTTGTCAACCTATTTTCTTTCTAGTGGAACATTGCAGCATATTTGTCTCATAAATATTTTCTACATATTTAAATAGTCTATATCGTTATAAAGAAACAAATAAGACTAATATTTCTATTCTATATATCGGCTTGTATATATACTTCAAAGGAAATGAAATTTATATTTGACTTTTTAAATCAGGAACAGTTAAAGGTGCATATAGTAAAATGATCCAGTGACTTGAATATCTTTAAAATATTCATTACTTATCATTTAAAAAGAGATTTTTTGTCCACTAATTTTTTTCTATTTGAAAATAAAAATAAAAATAAATGAAAATAAAAATCTGGCTATAAATAATATCTTGTGTTAAGAGTAACTGAGTGTAGTCACTGCTGAGAAAATTATACGAAACATTTTATTTTTAGTTCTTTAAATTATTTGGATATAAAGTTGTCAAATATATGTAGAATAGCTACAGATTCAGAGGTTAGATGTGGATCCTTTTTTGGGGGATAGGAATTGCCACGTTAAGAGTTATACGAGTAAAACGTAGGCATATACCATATATAATGGTATATTAAAAAGTGTGTCAAGTTATAAATATGTACATTTTTCATGTTTTATATGTTCATCATTTTATCAGATACTGATTTTAAATGAATTTCAGATATTTTTCTTGTTATGGTTGGCGTTTCTTTAATATCCTACCTTTTATACGGTTCATTGTTTAAATTCAATGTAAAAACCCAAAACTATATTTAAAACAGGAGCGGTAAAACAGATATGGAGTATCCACTTGGAAACAATAAATTCATAAAACCTTTTGAAAATCTCACTTCTGTGACATATGTCATTCTACAACATAATTAATCAAACCATATATTAAATAATTATAATACTTTGTATTGATTAGTTTCTTGGCCATAACTATCAAATGTTTGTACTTTTTTTTTACAATCAGCTGATAAGTGATGTTTTGCCAGGATCGCATTGCTTGGCCAATTCAAATTTTAAAAAAAAACAAGTTCCGACTGATGAGAAAAAAGTCCGAGACACTCAAAATAATACAGCAGAAGAGCAACCGTTTCAATGTTCTCAAACTTGTCTGCAAAATAATAATGTTTTTATTTACCTCAATTTCATTTACAGCCAGTGGACGAAATACGACGAACAACATAACACAACAGTGAAGACTAGCGTTCTTGAATGTTTGACCAAAATAGAAAAAAATCGCTTAATGCAAATAGTATTGTTGCTATGATAAGATATTATTTTTCTTTTTAATTGCAGTATAATTTTACTATATTTCTTTCAGAATTGAAGTGTCTTGAGTAAAGAAAGATTTAAATTTTATATATGTATACCGGGACGGCTGCAGTGCAGGCGATTTGGTGTCACGATATCACAGTAGCATGGGTTCGAATCCCGGCGAGGGAAGAACCAAAAATTTGCGAAAGCAAATTTACAGATCTAACATTGTTGGGTTGATGTTTAGACGAGTTGTATATACATTATGTACACAGCCATGTATCACCATCATTGATGGCGATCCGATGGATACATCTGTTGTAGGGTTGTCACTGACTCAGACGTACTTATGAATATAATTATTTTCTGTGACTGTATCTTACATTAATTTGTAGGATCCTTTACTATAGATAATTTAGCTGATCTGTAACAATAACATCTTCATGCCTTATATATCATGTACTGTAGTACGCCGCTAGATTAAAACTGACGTGGAAAGGTAACATATGGCCACCGTCAGCTCTTTTTTTGAGAGCCCAGGTGGTCGTGTGGTCTAGCGGGACGGCTGCAGTGCAGGCGATTTGGTGTCACGATATCACAGTAGCATGGGTTCGAATCCCGGCGAGGGAAGAACCAAAAATTTGCGAAAGCAAATTTACAGATCTAACATTGTTGGGTTGATGTTTAGACGAGTTGTATATACATTATGTACACAGCCATGTATCACCATCATTGATGGCGATCCGATGGATACATCTGTTGTAGGGTTGTCACTGACTCAGACGTACTTATGAATATAATTATTTTCTGTGACTGTATCTTACATTAATTTGTAGGATCCTTTACTATAGATAATTTAGCTGATCTGTAACAATAACATCTTCATGCCTTATATATCATGTACTGTAGTACGCCGCTAGATTAAAACTGACGTGGAAAGGTAACATATGGCCACCGAAAGCTCTTTTTTTGAGAGCCCAGGTGGTCGTGTGGTCTAGCGGGACGGCTGCAGTGCAGGCGATTTGGTGTCACGATATCACAGTAGCATGGGTTCGAATCCCGGCGAGGGAAGAACCAAAAATTTGCGAAAGCAAATTTACAGATCTAACATTGTTGGGTTGATGTTTAGACGAGTTGTATATACATTATGTACACAGCCATGTATCACCATCATTGATGGCGATCCGATGGATACATCTGTTGTAGGGTTGTCACTGACTCAGACGTACTTATGAATATAATTATTTTCTGTGACTGTATCTTACATTAATTTGTAGGATCCTTTACTATAGATAATTTAGCTGATCTGTAACAATAACATCTTCATGCCTTATATATCATGTACTGTAGTACGCCGCTAGATTAAAACTGACGTGGAAAGGTAACATATGGCCACCGAAAGCTCTTTTTTTGAGAGCCCAGGTGGTCGTGTGGTCTAGCGGGACGGCTGCAGTGCAGGCGATTTGGTGTCACGATATCACAGTAGCATGGGTTCGAATCCCGGCGAGGGAAGAACCAAAAATTTGCGAAAGCAAATTTACAGATCTAACATTGTTGGGTTGATGTTTAGACGAGTTGTATATACATTATGTACACAGCCATGTATCACCATCATTGATGGCGATCCGATGGATACATCTGTTGTAGGGTTGTCACTGACTCAGACGTACTTATGAATATAATTATTTTCTGTGACTGTATCTTACATTAATTTGTAGGATCCTTTACTATAGATAATTTAGCTGATCTGTAACAATAACATCTTCATGCCTTATATATCATGTACTGTAGTACGCCGCTAGATTAAAACTGACGTGGAAAGGTAACATATGGCCACCGAAAGCTCTTTTTTTGAGAGCCCAGGTGGTCGTGTGGTCTAGCGGGACGGCTGCAGTGCAGGCGATTTGGTGTCACGATATCACAGTAGCATGGGTTCGAATCCCGGCGAGGGAAGAACCAAAAATTTGCGAAAGCAAATTTACAGATCTAACATTGTTGGGTTGATGTTTAGACGAGTTGTATATACATTATGTACACAGCCATGTATCACCATCACTGATGGCGATCCGATGGATACATCTGTTGTAGGGTTGTCACTGACTCAGACGTACTTATGAATATAATTATTTTCTGTGACTGTATCTTACATTAATTTGTAGGATCCTTTACTATAGATAATTTAGCTGATCTGTAACAATAACATCTTCATGCCTTATATATCATGTACTGTAGTACGCCGCTAGATTAAAACTGACGTGGAAAGGTAACATATGGCCACCGAAAGCTCTATTTTTGAGAGCCCAGGTGGTCGTGTGGTCTAGCGGGACGGCTGCAGTGCAGGCGATTTGGTGTCACGATATCACAGTAGCATGGGTTCGAATCCCGGCGAGGGAAGAACCAAACATTTGCGAAAGCAAATTTACAGATCTAACATTGTTGGGTTGATGTTTAGACGAGTTGTATATACATTATGTACACAGCCATGTATCACCATCATTGATGGCGATCCGATGGATACATCTGTTGTAGGGTTGTCACTGACTCAGACGTACTTATGAATATAATTATTTTCTGTGACTGTATCTTACATTAATTTGTAGGATCCTTTACTATAGATAATTTAGCTGATCTGTAACAATAACATCTTCATGCCTTATATATCATGTACTGTAGTACGCCGCTAGATTAAAACTGACGTGGAAAGGTAACATATGGCCACCGAAAGCTCTTTTTTTGAGAGCCTAGGTGGTCGTGTGGTCTAGCGGGACGGCTGCAGTGCAGGCGATTTGGTGTCACGATATCACAGTAGCATGGGTTCGAATCCCGGCGAGGGAAGAACCAAAAATTTGCGAAAGCAAATTTACAGATCTAACATTGTTGGGTTGATGTTTAGACGAGTTGTATATACATTATGTACACAGCCATGTATCACCATCATTGATGGCGATCCGATGGATACATCTGTTGTAGGGTTGTCACTGACTCAGACGTACTTATGAATATAATTATTTTCTGTGACTGTATCTTACATTAATTTGTAGGATCCTTTACTATAGATAATTTAGCTGATCTGTAACAATAACATCTTCATGCCTTATATATCATGTACTGTAGTACGCCGCTAGATTAAAACTGACGTGGAAAGGTAACATATGGCCACCGAAAGCTCTTTTTTTGAGAGCCCAGGTGGTCGTGTGGTCTAGCGGGACGGCTGCAGTGCAGGCGATTTGGTGTCACGATATCACAGTAGCATGGGTTCGAATCCCGGCGAGGGAAGAACCAAAAATTTGCGAAAGCAAATTTACAGATCTAACATTGTTGGGTTGATGTTTAGACGAGTTGTATATACATTATGTACACAGCCATGTATCACCATCATTGATGGCGATCCGATGGATACATCTGTTGTAGGGTTGTCACTGACTCAGACGTACTTATGAATATAATTATTTTCTGTGACTGTATCTTACATTAATTTGTAGGATCCTTTACTATAGATAATTTAGCTGATCTGTAACAATAACATCTTCATGCCTTATATATCATGTACTGTAGTACGCCGCTAGATTAAAACTGACGTGGAAAGGTAACATATGGCCACCGAAAGCTCTATTTTTGAGAGCCCAGGTGGTCGTGTGGTCTAGCGGGACGGCTGCAGTGCAGGCGATTTGGTGTCACGATATCACAGTAGCATGGGTTCGAATCCCGGCGAGGGAAGAACCAAAAATTTGCGAAAGCAAATTTACAGATCTAACATTGTTGGGTTGATGTTTAGACGAGTTGTATATACATTATGTACACAGCCATGTATCACCATCATTGATGGCGATCCGATGGATACATCTGTTGTAGGGTTGTCACTGACTCAGACGTACTTATATATACACATATATACATACACAGGTATTGATATTCTTCTAACTTGATAGTTCTCCTTAGCTATTTAAAACAATTTATTATTGAAAATAATTAAATGTCTTTATTACAAGGACATTATGACTATGTTGTTATCTAAAGAAGTCTGTCACAATCTGTATTTTTATTTGGCATTTTAAAACACAATTCAATGTCTCATGTCACATTGAAAACAAGATATTAAAAACAAATTAACCTTCAAAATATGTAAGCAGTTTGAATAATTGTAGTTTATAACGTTTGAAATCTGCGACCTGTATGATCCTGACATTGCCAAAACAATTATAATAAGTTGTTAAATATATCAAGTTGTTAATTTTAAAATAGTTTCGATATTATGTAGGCAAGAAGATGTGCGTAAAAGGAACTGGAAATCAAAAAGGCATCTAAACGTTAGTCTACATCCTCTAACGATATCTATTCGGTTTTACATTCGTCCAGCTGTAAATTTGATGCATATCGTAAACATTATATAAATGAAACGGAAAGCTGCCATCAAACCCATATTTTGTCAAGGACAAGCACATACAGATAAAACTCAGAGGTTTCTGAATTCAAACATGCTCATAAATAGATGTTCAGTTTAATTGAGTTGTTGAGTATACATTCTTCATTTATTTTAATCGCCGTCATTTAAACAACAACATTTGCATATAAGCTTGTAGTATAGAGCCCTAACGGTTGATAAGACATATGAAATCGTTAATAGAAATCAGAAGTAACAAAACCGTTGTCCAACATTTTTTAATCCAAGAAAACATACCAATTACGTATGTAAACTATTCAGTTCATCATGGCGGCATCTATCAATGGTTAAGAACCAAACTCCGTAGGATAAACGCGCAAATGCTATTAAAATATTTTGGCCTAAGTATTTTTGAATAAAGACAATAGTAGTGAATAAAAGCAAACGTAAAAAAACGCTGTTCAAAAGACATCAATCGATTGAGAGAAATCAAATACGGTATACAAACTAAAACACATCAACCATAAGAGGAAAACAATGAAGCAACAGTAACACCGAAGGGCAATAAAAAAACAAGCACCAATATATATTTAAAAACAGGCTATTTTTTAACAACTGTCATATCCTGACAATTTGGTACATAATATTTAAGACACAAATGGTGGATTTAACATGAGTTATGGCTATCCAAACCTCCCGCTTATATGGAAATGATTACAAATATCGGGAAAATGACAACACTTCTTGACAGGAATACTAAACAAACAAACGCAATAACACTGAGCACAGAGAAACGCATGCATAAAAAATATAGTAGTATATTACAAAAGGTACACTGAAGAATAACAACGGACATCTTTCATTAACGACAGCACATGACACCACAAGCATGGACGTATTTTTGTAGCGTTAATATAATCTTGAAATACAAATATATAAAATAAAATTCAAAAATTCACAATTATTTTTAAAATACTTGTCCGAATAATCGTCATGATTTTTGTCTTCTGGAAAGGCGATTTTGAATCAATGCTATGACGACTTCATAATTATTTAGACTAACACATTACTGTATCCGTGGAAAATGAAAAATTAACTCACCTACACTAAATAACAAGACATAATTCAAACCACAAAAGATAAGATATAGCACAATATTCAACCGAATCATCAAAGAAGCACCTTTCGTCAAAATGCGCATCTGGTGCAGAAAAGCTACTCCGTATACACACGAAACAAAAAGCGTTGTAAAACACTATCTTTGTTTTTCCGATATGAGTCAATGTTTGTGTTTGTTCATGTAATTGTTTCTGTCTTTAAAATCAAGCCTTTTCTATATGCAAATAATCTGATATTTGTTCATACACCGAACTTCTATCCGGTATAAAATATATGTTTAGCATGCTTACTTTGCATTGATCTTATTAAAAAAATATAATTACAACTCACCTTAATTATATTCACGTACGCAATTGAACAAATGAATCATCACTGCGTATGTGTTAAGTTTCAAAATGTATGAACAAAATATGTGTTACAGGCACAGATCGTAACCTTTGCTATTTCAACATTTAAACCGTTTTATTTTAATCGAGTAAATGTTTATGGATACAGTATAAACAAGGTAACAAATCAATTTAATAAACGATAATTTAGTTGTCCTAAAAGTTTGAAGGAAATTTGTATAGGTAGAAAGTGTTTTTCTGATTCAACAAGGATAACCTTATACCTATTATTTCCGCTGTATTAATGTTTGTTGTTAATGTATGAATTCTTTGGCAATTTAAAGTAATACGTACACGAAAGTCAAACTATCTGATAAAGACTTTTCGATTGGGATAGGAAAAGAACATACAGCTTCTTTAAGCTTATATAATAAAAAGTATTTCCATGTGCCTATCGCATTATATTATCATCTTATTTATGAAATATCATCGAATGTCTTAATTTTTGAAGAATAGGAATGATTCCAAAACAAATACACCGAGGTTGATGTTTTCAAAAGTTGGACTTTTGATCAGTAAATTAACTCATCATAGATACCAGGATTAAAATTTAATATTACGCCAGACGCGCGTTTCGTCTACAAAAGACTCATAAGTGACGCTCGAATCAAAAAATGTTTAAAACTTATCTTCTGAGGATGGGTGGTTGATATTTAAAAAATATGCATTCACTCAACTATGTAATTCTACCGGCCGATGGGGTTGAGTATTCATATGAAGCAGAATTAATACCAAAACTTCTCGAAAACCAGAAGGAACAAAGAAAAATCATCTGGCTGAATTCTTTGATTTCACTTTTAGATAAATTAATGTTGTCCTGTCTGGCAATAGCCATCATTTCAATAAGTGCTAGCATCTCATTTATTCCAATGGTCTAGGAGATGCAGTAACTGAATACTACTAAAAATAAATTTGAGTGGGACAATATGAGTTGTTGTCATGATAATGAACACTCTATTCGGTTGTTAAGCGTGGTAAAATCGTTAAAAAATTAGCTAAATCATTACAATGCAGAGCCTGGTTATGAATAGAATCAAACTTCTTTCATTAATTTTCATATAAAACATTGACAAAACTTGGTTTGAGCTTCATTTCAGTTCAGACTGCATGTCAACCAAATTTGTATTTTTTTTTTAAATTCCAAAAAAAACATATTTTCAACTTTTTTTAATTGTGGATTTTAGCGAAATTATCAAATTTTCTCATGTGTTTTTCAGTAAGGTGCAAATGTGTACATCAAAGTTAGCACTGTAGTAATTAAGTTTGGATACTACTTTACCAAATTACTTTCTTTAGTTATATCACCAAAGCAACCGTATTTTCTCTGGAAACAGAGTTTAATATGTAGAATATTGCAGTTTAAGATTTTAAATGTCCTGAATTGTTTCATAACCGCTAAAAAAAATACATTAAAGCTTACCCTTACTTTAAAGTACCACCATCACGTGTTGTTTACCTCAATAGTTACCATGGAAACAAATATTATCCATAGCATCATCCATTCAAAAAGTGTATAAAGGGAAATTTATGTTACAAAATACTATTATATATATATATATATATATATACTTTTTCACTATTTTGGTCTTTTGGAAAATGTTGTTTGTGCTGTATTTAGACCCTTCTACAACGAAATTTGTTTTACATGCACACGTATAATAATTGCGGTTATTATCCAACGCAATCATAGGTTTGAACGTAGTTTTCAATTTAGACTTGTTTATATTTTTTCGTTTGGGCTTGTATCATATTTTCCCTCCGGTTTATATGATCCGTTCATCCTATATTGACTCTTAAAGTTCAAGAGTCTATCTAAAATTTAGGATACTTTTTATATGGCCTTCCAAATACCGTTTCGATCCCTAACATCACGGAAGAGACATTTATTGTCGAAATCCGGATCTGGTGTACTAAAAAAATATTGACACCTTATGTTTATGGCATAAAATCGTGGCCACAAGTAAAAAATTTTATGTTTAGTATCAAATTAATATTAAGATCCATTTTGTTACATCTTGTGATCAATTTTATTTGGCAATCGTCAATGGCAGTCAGCAGGGTTAAGGAACATCAGTTGTTCGACCTGTTAGTCAAATGCGTTTTGTTTAAATATACTTTTTCACTTTTTTGGTCTTTAGGAAAATGTTGTTTGTGCTGTTTTTAGACCCTTCTACAACGTAATTTGTTTTACATGCACATGTATAAAAATTGCGGTTTTTATCCAGCGCAATCATAGGTTTGAACGTAGTTTTCAATTTAAACTCTTTTATAAAATTGAGAATGGAAATGGGGAATGTATCAAAGAGACAAACCGACCAAATAAAAAAACAACAGCAGAAGGTCACCAACAGGTCTTCAATGTAGCGAGAATTTCCCGCACCCGGAGGCGTCCTTCAGCTGACCCCTAAACATATATATATATATATACTAGTTCAGTGATAATGAACGCCATACTAATTTCCAAATTGTACACAAGAAAATTAAATTAAAATAATACAAGACTAACAAAGGCCAGAGGCTCCTGACTTGGGACAGGCGCAAAAATGCGGCGGGGTTAATCATGTTTGTGAGATCTCAACTCTCCCCCTATACCTCTAACCAATGTAGAAAAGTAAACGCATAACAATACGCACATTAAAATTCAGTTCAAGAGAAGTCCGAGTCTGATGTCAGAAGATGTAACCAAAGAAAATTAACAAAATGACAAATATACATAAATAACAACAGACTACTAGCAGTTACCTGACATGCCAGCTCCAGACTTCAATTAAACTGACTGAAAGAATATGATTTCATCATATGAACATCAGGCACAATCCTTCCCGTTAGGGGTTTAGTATCATACCATCATAACATATATGAGAAGAACATAACCCGTGTCATGCCAACAACTGTTTTAAGAATAAATGTGGTTAGGTCCGACGCAAACCCCTTATCAGTGACTCAATATTAACGCCAAAATAAGCAATCTGTAATGACTTGACAACAGTATCGTAATTATATCCCTTCTTAATAAGTCTATTCAAAGGTTTTGTAAGTTTCTGAGGTGAATACTGACACCTTTGTGCTTTATAAAGAATATTTCCATAAAAAAATGGATGTGAAATACCTGAACGTATAAGAAGTCTGCATGTTGAGCTATATTTACGAATGATGTCTTTATACCGATGATAAAATTTGGTAAATGTTTTGACTAGTTTGTGATATCGAAAACCCTGGTGTAATAATTTTCAGTAATACATAAATTTCTCTCGTTTAAATCTAAAACATTGTTACATACACGAGCGAATCGTACAAGTTGAGATATATAAACACCGTAAGATGGTGACAAGGGAACGTCACCATCTAAAAACGGATAATTAACGATAGGAAATGAAAAATCATCCCTTTTATCATAAATTTTAGTATTCAGCTTTCCGTTGGTGATATAGATATCAAGATCGAGGAAAGGGCAGTGGTCATTGTTAGTATTAGCTTTATTTAAAGTAAGTTCAGCAGGATAAATTTCATTAATATACATACTGAAGTCGCCATTATTGAGAGCCAAAATATCATCCAAATATCTAAAAGTATTATTAAATTTGTTTATCAGATGTTGTTTTGATGGGTCTTTGCTTATTTTTGTCATAAATTGTAACTCATAACATTGGAATTCCGATAATCTGACGATATACGGAATCCCCAAAGCGAACAAAAATGTTATCTAGTAAAAATTCAAGGGCATATATAGTATCACAGCATGTCCAATTAACATAGTTTTTTTGTTTATTGCTACTAAAAAATGACCTAAAAGAGTTTGAACATATATATTCACATTCTGATTTTTTTGAATGCCCATTTAATTAGGTGTGTGATTTTTTTCTTAATGAGAATGTGAGGCAATGTGGTATACAGGGTAGAAAAATCAAAACTTTGAACAGATTCAAAATCACCAATATAAGCATACAATTTATCAAGTACTTCCAACGAGTTTTTGACACTCCAAAAGTAATTTATTCCACAATTTTCGAAGGCTTTATTTGAACAATTTATTATAAGGTTTTTAATCGTACCAAGTGTGCTGGTAAAAAGAATAGACAATTTAGTAGTTGAACAATGGCTTGAAGACGAAATAAATCTATATTTGTAAGGGGTTTTCTGTAGCTTCGGAAGCCAATACATAGTTGGGAATTCATTGTTTTTGGCTCTGCTTGTAAAGCGGTGGCTAAAAATTTATGTTTGTAACAGATTTCGTTTTCTGAAAATGGAGTCAGTTGGAATGTTGGTGAATTGGTGATTTCCTTTTTCAGAACCTCAATGTAAAATTTACGTCAAACAATAATAATATTATTAGCAGCTTTATCGACCGGGACAAAACAAATTCCTTGGCTAGTTCTGTTAGTTTATGTTTGATACGAGAAATAGGTTTATTGTGGTTATTGTTAATAGTAAAATGTTCTTTAAAATGTTGAATACGTATATTAACTATCTTCATTACTGAATTAAAAAAAGAGTCCAAAGATTTTTTGTCAGCTTTTTTCCCGTTTTATCCATTTCATACAGTAAGTATGGAGTGAGTCGTGGATGATATTACGACACTCATTCCAATTAATAATTGACGGGGGACGATACTTAGGTCCTTTACTGAGGAATGATTTTAACTCTCGGTCTTGAACGATGTTAAGATCTCCTGTTATAACATGGGAAATGGGTCCATAAATATATTCGGAATTACTGCAATTACATGAAGTAGGTGTATTTTCACTGATATTAACATCTTTACACAATTGACTATAATTAAACACAAATTTCCGGGTAGATTTCTTGTAAATATAACAAATAAGAGGTGGCTCAGTACTGTCAAAATATCCAGGAATTTGTTCTTTAACCGAATGGTCGTTAAATATACCGGCAATATTTACAAAATCAAAGCCTTTATTGACATACTTAATTTTAATAAAATGTTTTTTATGATCTTCAGGGCGATCAATTTTGGGAAATAATTTAGAATAACAATATGCCATAATAATTTGAACAATTTCATACTTAGGACTGCTATATGAAATTGTGTCGCAATCCTCCAAAATTTTATTTAACGAACAGAGTTTTGTTAACAGATAATGTCTGCCGTTGTTTTTTGAAATAGAAATTAGGTCCGAAATATTGGTATGATTGGCCCGAAATTTTCTTTGATTGCGATTTGTTCTCCGACCGTGAGAACGGTTTTTACGAACAGTTTTAGAAACTATATCCAAAATGTTAACGGAATTGGTTCTAGATATATTACCAATTCCCATGATATTATCACTTAGACCGAGAGGGTAAACTGTCTGTAATATTTTAATCCAATTTAATTCAATTATTTTCCGTGATCGTACAAACTTTGAATGCGATTCACCAGGCTGCTTATTTACTACTTCTAAAGGTTGAACTGCTAAATATTTAAAAGGATGGTTGTGCTTCTTAAGGTGTTGGTAAATGATACTTTTGAATTTATTTGGTCTTTTAAAACGATACAGATGTTCTTGGGTGCGTTTAGATAAATTTCGTCCAGTTTCTCCTACGTACTGAAAACCACACCCCGGTTTGTTTCATGTGAGTAAATAAATAATACTGTTTGTTTTTCAAGTTATATCAGTTTCAAAATTTAAAGAAAATGTGCGACCATTAAACGTGGACCTTACCGTATTGTTGGTGGAAAGACGGGGACATATAAGTCATTTATTGGCATGACACTTATCGATAGAAGGGTAACCACGATTTTTATTGTTAAAAATGTTAGCGATCGTAGTATTTTTAGATAACCTATTTTGAAGATTGAGACGTGTAGATACCCTTTGAACAAGTTTAGTATTTAGTATTTTTCCATTTCTAAGCTTCATAATTGTTTTGTTAGTGAACTACATAATAAAGGATCAAAGATTGGCGTCCAGAATATGAACCAGCATACAATAATTTAAGTTATGTAAAATTGATAAATTTGTTCGGCTGAAAATGTCAAACGCTATCAGTATAAATTACCCGAAAAAGATAGTGTATATCAGGGTAGGACTGATGGCTGACTTAATAGTAGAATGGGGCTGAATATTGAAATACTAGTTTTTGATAAATATTCCTAAAGTAATGAACTAGAGCAGTTCTCGCTCGGACACACACTCCATAATCTAGTATATTGTAAGAGCATATATATATATATATATATAACTCGTCTAAACATCAACCCAACAATGTTAGATCTGTAAATTTGCTTTCGCAAATTTTTGGTTCTTCATCAACCCAACAATGTTAGAATCTAGATTTAAACTGACGAGGAAAGGTAACACACGGCCACCGAAAGCTTTATAATTGTGAAGCCCAGGTGGTCGTGTGGTCTAGCTGGACGGCTACAGTGCAGGCGATTTGGTGTCAGTCACGATGTATCAGTAGCATGGGTTCGAATCCAGGCGAGGGAAGAACAAAAAATTTGCGAAAGCAAATTTACAGATCCAACATTGTTGGGTTGATATTTAGACGAGTTGTATATACATAATGTACACAGCCATGCATCACCATCATTGCTGGTGATCCGATGGATAAATCTGTTGTAGAGTTGGCACTGACTCAGACGTACTTATGTATATATGTGATCCGATGGATACATTTGTTGTAGAGTTGTCACTGACTCAGACGTACTTATAAATTTAATTATTTTCTGTGACTGTATCTTGCATTAATTTGTAGGATCCTTTACTATAGATAATTGAGCTGATCTGTAACAATAACATCTCCATGCCTTATATATCATGTACTGTAGTACGCCGCTAGATTAAAACTGACGAGGAAAGGTAACACACAGCAACCGTAAGCTTTACTTTAGTGAAGCCCCGGTGGTCGTGTGGTCTAGCGGGACGGCTGCAGTGCAGGCGATTTGGTGTCACAATATCTCAGTAGCATGGGTTCGAATCCCGGCGAGGGAAGAACAAAAAATTTGCAAAAGCAAATTTACAGATCTAACATTGTTGGGTTGATGTTTAGACGAGTTGTATATATATACAGTGTAGCAAATTTACCTGACCATATCGGGAAATAGGTATTTAGTCGGATCTTAACACGTACTTGTGATTTGTTTAAACTGGTTTTGATTTAAATAAACGAAAAAATGTCAAAATGTTCAGGACTTAATTCAATCCGTATTTCGGTCAGATGGTGCAAGCATACGATTTTTATTGCGTCTTACACTTTGAGAAGCGAATAATCTTTATCTACTTTATTCAAATATTGTGTAAAAACGTTATTTTTGAGCTATGAAAGTCAAGTGGCTCGAGCATTTTTCTGAGGAAGTTTCAAAAAATTGCAAAGAAATATTTTTACAGTGGGTTAGCTTTCATTAGTCTTCACTATCTATAGATTAACAACTTTTGGTTATATTTATAATTTAGAATCATCATTGAAGGTGGAGCACGATTGCACAGTTACTTAATTATATTGATGTGCCATTTGTATGCAAGAGTGACATTCCGTTGTATTATGTGCCAATTCAAAAAAGTTTAGCTAGTATTGTCTCGCCTAAACAGGTTCATTTTTATATAATTAAGTTTAGGTTTCTGATATAATTTTGAATAATTACAAAATGTATCAATTCAATATATTTCAGTTTATGTTATTGGTGTAACAAAAACAATGATGTACGAATATAATTTCATAAATTTGAAACGTTTAAAATGATTGCATACCAATATAAAGAACCGTTCATCATTTTTGAAAAAGACTGAATGAAAATCGAATCATTTTTCTTCCCTTGATGATTGATTGATTGGGAAATGAACCAGAGTTATCTAATGGTAATCACAGAGAGGGACTAGCAAGCAATTTTTAATTGTAGCTTATTCAACGTTAAAACAATATTCCACTATAAACGAATGTTACTTTCTACAAATATAAGGACTTTGTTAGCTAAATCTACAAATTTTATTAGATATTATGATTTTTTATTGCAATAACTTAATATGCTATTAATAGTGTCTAAAAATACCAACAATCAACATTCAATCTATCTAGGTGTGGATCAGTTTGTAAATAAACTGATGCAGTTACTAAATTAAATTATATAAGTGTCTAAGAATGTAACTTTAACACACTAATACGTGTTATAAAATTAGTTGTTATATTTTATTTATTATTCACGCAATATTTCGCTAAACAATAAGCTTCATCGGGCGTGTGCATCTATCTAGATGAAATCGGATGCATGACAACAAATATCTTTGTAGCCTTTGCTACACAAAATTTGTAAAGTTTAACATCTCAATTTATTGATGGTCTATATAAAACATATTTTTGCCGTTTATTGTACATAACCATTTTCAAATCTAAACAAATAGTTGTTTTAGTTAAATAGAATAAAACTCATGATTTATTCCTTTGGTTTGGGGTAAAACTGTTTTTCATCCCTCTCATTAAGTGTATCAGGTTCAAGAGTACGTAGCTGATGCATCCAGAACCGTTCTCTCCGTTTTCTCCATTCGGAGTCCCAATCTTGGTTTACCTCAATTATTTGTTGTATATAAAACTCGTCTTAACATCAACCCAACAATGTTAGATCTGTAAATTTGCTTTCGAAAATTTTTTGTTCTTCCCTCGCTGGGATTCGAACCCATGCTACTGAGATATCGTGACACCCAATCGCCTGTACTGTAACCGTCCCGCTAGAATACACGACCACCTGGGCTTCATAAAAATGGCCGGGTGTTACCTTTCCACGTCAGTTTTAATCTAGCGTCGTACTACAGTACATGATATATAAGGCATGGAGATGTTAATTTTTACAGATCAGCTAAATTATCTATAGTAAAGGATCCTACAAATTAATGTAAGATACAGTCACAGAAAATAATTATATTTATAAGTACGTCTGAGCCAGTGACAACTCTACAACAGATTTATCCATCGGATCACCAGCAGTGATGGTAATACATGGCTTTGTACATTATATATACACAACTCGTCTAAACATCAACCCAACAATGTTAGATCCATAACTTTGCTTTCGCAAATTTTTATGTTCTTCCCTCATTGGGATTCGAAACCCATGCTACTGAGATATCGTGACACCAAACCGTCTGCACTGTAGTCGTCCCGCTAGACCACACGACCACCTGGGCTTCATGAAAATTAAGGGCCGGGTGTTACCTTTCCACGTCAGTTTTAATTTAGCGTTGTTTTTCATGATTTTTACGGTTTAAAATGGAATTTAGAATTAAACTTTAAGAAATGACTGTAATATTTTTTTTCTGTCTATTCGAAATAACATAAAAAATGTGGTGCACACTGTTAAGTAACCCGCAACGCGCGTTGTTCAGTATGCACCAAATTTTTTATGTTATTTCTTCATAGAAAGAAAAAATATTACAATCGTTCCTTAAATAAATTTGTCGTAATGTTGTTTTCTTGACACAACCATATTAACAATTTTAATAGTTAATACGATTATTGTTTAGGATTATAGTTAAGCATATTTTTATAACTCTACATGCGGCCAAAACACTCATCGTGTTAACATTCTACATGCGGCCAAAACACTCATCGTGTTAACATACCTGATATCTCTCCGTAGTGGTGTACTCTCGATAATTTCGTGGTGTCATATTACAATTAATATTTACGATTTAAAATGAACGTTGCACTACTGTTTCTTTTATCTAGATTGGAGCGATTTGAATACTCTGTAGAAGTTCTAAAATTATCACCACCATTTACAAGAACTTATTATATGTAGTTTTAGTTTTAATATGCTGTTCCTATGTTTTCTCATATGACTTCATATGTATGCAACATTAGTTATCGTTGTTTATATCCGAGTGATTCACTGGAGTAAGCATTATCTCTTATGCAAGTATAACCCACAAGTACATTAGATACGACTTTTTGATTTTTTTATGTGATTCTGGTGTAAGAATAATGCTTTTCCTATATGCTTTGTTTCTTGTTTGAACTAAAACGAGCTTTTCAAACAAACATTTATTTGTTATTAGTATTATTATATCAATACAACACGTATGTATACACTTTTTCTTGTACAATGTATAAATATCAGCATGTTTTTCGTTCATTTTTTTTTTACATAAATAAGGCCGTTAGTTTTCTCGTTTGAATTGTTTTACATTGTCTTATCGGGGCCTTTTATAGCTGACTATGCGATATGAGCTTTGCTCATTGTTGAAGGCCGTACGGTGACCTATAGTTGTTAATGTTTGTGTCATTTTGGTCTTTTGTGGATAGTTGTCTCATTGGCAATCATACCACATCTTCTTTTTTTTATGGCCATGAAAATAACTGTGACTTCAGATATCATTATGTCGGGAAAATAGTACAGATTTTGGAATATTGGGTAGTAGAGATCACATGCCAAGAGATCACATACAAGTAAGTAATATAAAAAAAGACATTTTCATGCCTAAAAAATGTTTGTAAACAGTCTTTGATGACAGTCAAAAAGTTAAAGTCCTATGAAACGAGTGACCGGTGAAAAATGATTTTAATCCAATTCTTGAACCAATGCATACACATATCATAAACTTAGTCTTCTGTGCACGTTTTTATCATTCCTTCCGCATAAATTTCGTATAATTGTCAAAAAATATTTCAATCGATCCAAGTTGTTGTGAAAATATGGAAGCTATTTAATGGTCATATTTTGAAGCCAAAGATAAACGATTGTTAGCCGTTTGTAAACAATCAACAAACAAGCACGGATATTCAGGTAAGCACGTGTATAACATGTACAATAAGAAAAAAATGATTTTGATGACGGAGCGATGTTTACGTTTGGCTTTCCATTCGCACTTGCGTATTATGGACACCGGAATTTTACGAGAAAGGTCACGCAGCATGCGGAAAACATATCGGAAAATTGTTTGCTGGAAGCAAGCAATTAAAAAAGTAAATTTCTTCTAAATTTGGACAAATTATAGAAATTTCTTGAGATAAAGTATATGTACATAAGTTTCATAATTAAAACTAGCAATTTAGTTGTAAAAAAACATATGCATATTTGTTTTTTAACTTGAAGTTTCATATGACTTTAAACTGAAAAATTACCGACTACACCTTTCTTTATAAATTGGTATTGAAAACTCTGTCCGAAAAACTTAATGTAAGAAACAAGCATATGGAACCTTAATATTCAAATAGGTTTATCATTGTATTGTTCCTTTCTGAAAATAACCTCATAAGATTGCATATCAGAAATATTAAAATTGACTGCATTGACATTTTCTGACTAAAACAAAACATCCTTGCTTTTTAATGTGTGGCTTCATCCACTCTCATTATCTTGGTTGCTCGTTCATAGATGACCTCATCACCAGTTTGGTTTATAGATCTTTTACGATTGTTGTCGAATATTTTTGATTTGTATAGGTGTTTACTAAGAAAGTTTTCAATTCGACGATCATTGTTTTCAATTGCAAACATCAATGACGTTTTCCCATTTTTAGCCGCTAAGAGAACATCAGCTCCGTTCATTGTCAATTCTTCAACTATTTCGAAAAACCCACTTTTGGAAGCATATAGCAAAGCAGTCATTCCATCAATATCACACAAGTTAATCTCTGCTCCTTTTTCTAAAAATAATCGGACTATATCAATATTGTCATGTTTACATGACCATATAAGAGGGGTTACTTTTCTTTTATCAGATAAATTAACGTCTGCTCCATTTTCTATCAATAATCGGATAATATAAGTGTTGTCTTTGTGACATGCAAATATTAGAGAGTTGTGTCCATCGTCATTACATACATTAACGTCTGCTCCTTTTTCTATCAATAATCGGACAATATCAGTGTTGTCTTTATTACATGCCAATATTAGAGGGGATTCTCCAAACATATTAGATACATTAACGTTTGCTCCTTTTCCTATCAATAATCGGACAACATCAATGTTGTCTTTGTGACATGCCAATATAAGAGGTGTATCTTCTTCTTTATCAGATACATTAACGTTTGCTCCTTTTTCTATCAATAATCGGACAATATCACTGTTGTTTTTGTAACATGACAATATAAGAGGGGTTTCTCTGTCTTCGTTGGATTCATTAACATCTGCTCCTTTTTCTATCAATAATCGGATCATATCGCTGTTGTCTCTTTTACATGACAATATTAGAGGGGTATCTCCATCTTTATCAGATACATTAACGTTTGCTCCTTTTTCTATCAATAATCGGATAATATCAGTGTTGTCTTTGTTACATGACCATATAAGAGGGGATTCTCCAAACATATTAGATACATTGACGTTTGCTCCTTTTTCTATTAATAATCGGATAATATCAGTGTTGTCTTTGGGACATGCCAATATAAGAGGTGTATCTTCTTCTTTATCAGATACATTAACGTTTGCTCCTTTTTCTATCAATAATCGGACAATATCACTGTTGTTATTGTAACATGACAATATAAGAGGGGTTTCTCTGTCTTCGTTTGATTCATTAACATCTGCTCCTTTTTCTATTAATAATCGGATCAATTCGCTGTTGTCTATTTTACATGACAATATTAGAGGGGTATCTCCATCTTCGTTGGATTCATTAACATCTGCTCCTTTTTCTATCAATAATCGGATCATATCGCTGTTGTCTCTTTTACATGACAATATTAGAGGGGTATCTCCATCCATATCAGATACATTAACGTTTGCTCCTTTTTCTATCAATAATCGGACAATATCAGTGTTGTTATTGTAACATGACCATATTAGAGGGGTATCTCCATCCTTATTAGATACATTGACGTTTGCTCCTTTTTCTATCAATAATCGGATAATATCAGTGTTGTCTTTGTTACATGACCATATAAGAGGGGTTTCTCCTTTTCTATTTGATACATTAACGTTTGCTCCTTTATCTATCAATAATCGGAAAATATCAGTGTTGTCTTTATGAAATGCCAATATTAGAGGGGATTCTCCATCTTCGTTGGATTCATTAACATCTGCTCCTTTTTCTATCAATAATCGGATCATATCGCTGTTGTCTCTTTTACATGACAATATTAGAGGGGTATCTCCATCCATATCAGATACATTAACGTTTGCTCCTTTTTCTATCAATAATCGGACAATATCAGTGTTGTTATTGTAACATGACCATATTAGAGGGGTATCTCCATCCTTATCAGATACATTGACGTTTGCTCCTTTTTCTATCAATAATCGGATAATATCAGTGTTGTCTTTGTTACATGACCATATAAGAGGGGTTTCTCCTTTTCTATTTGATACATTAACGTTTGCTCCTTTATCTATCAATAATCGGAAAATATCAGTGTTGTCTTTATGAAATGCCAATATTAGAGGGGATTCTCCATCTTCGTTGGATTCATTAACATCTGCTCCTTTTTCTATTAATAATCGGATAATATCAGTGTTGTCTTTGTGACATGCCAATATAAGAGGTGTATCTTCTTCTTTATCAGATACATTAACGTTTGCTCCTTTTTCTATCAATAATCGGACAATATCACTGTTGTTATTGTAACATGACAATATAAGAGGGGTTTCTCTGTCTTCGTTTGATTCATTAACATCTGCTCCTTTTTCTATTAATAATCGGATCAATTCGCTGTTGTCTTTGTTACATGACAATATTAGAGGGGTATCTCCATCCTTATCAGATACATTAACGTCTGCTCCTTTTTCTATCAAAAATCGGACAATATCAGTGTTTTCTTTGTAACATGACAATATTAGAGGGGTATCTCCATCCTTATCAGATACATTAACATCTGCTCCTTTTTCTATCAATAATTGGACAATATCACTGTTGTTATTGTAACATGACCATATAATAGGGTTTTCCACATCGGCATCCGGTACATTAACGTTTGCTCCTTTTTCTATCAATAATCGGATACTAGCAGTGTTGTCTTTGTTACATGACAATATAAGAGGTGTTTCTCCTTTTTTATTTGATACATTAACGTTTACTCCTTTTTCTATCAATAATCGGACAATATCAGTGTTGTCTTTATGACATGCCAATATTAGAGGGGATTCTCCAAACATATTAGATACATTAACGTTTGCTCCTTTTCCTATCAATAATCGGACAACATCAATGTTGTCTTTGTGACATGCCAATATAAGAGGTGTATCTTCTTCTTTATCAAATACATTAACGTCTGCTCCTTTTTCTATCAATAATTGGATAATATCCCTGTTGCCATTTTTACAAGCGGAAAGGAGAGGTGCATCTCCTTTGTCATCGAAAGAATTAACTTCTGTTACTATTTTAAGCAGTAATTGAACTATATCAATATTATTGTTCTGGCATGCATATATAAGAGGTGTTTTTCTCAAGTAATCTGAGGAATTCGGATTTGCTTTTTCTGATATAAGTACTTTGGTTATTTCGAAATGACCCAATTTACACGCCCAAGAGAGCGGAGTAATACCATCTGTATCTGATATATTGACGTTTGCCCCTTGACTTATTAACAATTTAACAAGAGTATCTTGTTTTTCTATGGTAGCAGCTATTAACGGAATCCATCCACATTTACTACCTTCAGATTCATCTCGACAATTTTTCAAAATGGTAATGACGTCTTGATTTCCACCATAGAATGCCCATTTAATCAAGATAGATATGTTTTCACGAATACCATAAACAATTGAACCGGATGCCAATAGTATCATCACAATCTGTTTGTAGCAATGTTTAGCTGCAGCTAATAAAGGTGTCATCCCATAAATATCAACCGTATTTACGTCTGCACCGCGATTTATAAGCAGTTCAACTATATTTTTCCACCCATTGTCACAAGCACATATTAATGGTGATTTTGCCTTATTGTCGATCTCGTATTTTGTAATCTTATTCAACAGAAGCTCTATGGTATTATGATGACCATTTTCAATTGCCAACATGAAAGGTGTTTGTCCATATTTATCTTTTTGATTAATTTTTATTCCACTTTCTATTAATAGTTTTATTACATCTGCATGACCCTTTCCGCATGCTCTCATAAATGGCGTCCATCCATAGTTATCAGCTTGTCTTACATTTGCTTTAGATTTAAGTAACAATTCTAATATACTTTTATGACCATGTTCACAGGCTGCCATTGAAGGAGTCCATCCATTTGTATCTCTGAAATCAATATTCGAACCCTTGTCTATTAGTACCCTGACAATATCTGTTAGCCCTAAACAGCAGGCTTTCATAAGTAAAAAAGAAAATGATTCTCCTTTAGTGTTCTTAATGAAATCTAATATATATCTCACAAAATCGGAAAAATTTCTTTTAAAAGATAAACTCAACGGTGACACCGGAAGTGATCCAGAGCAACTATCATCAATAAAATCAAACTGAACAACTGTTTTATCGATTTCAATAGTCATCATTTCCTCACATTTTTCTTTGGGTAATCTATTTAGAAAGTTAATAAGTTTATTCCTGTATGTTTCATAATTCATCTGCCTGCTGTAAAATAAACTAGCAAGCTTTCCACTAGACCACTGATGTACTATTCTTTTAAAGTACCTGTCCTCGTTGAAATCATCTATCAAGATAGTGAATTCTTCAATATTTTCATCCGTTGAAACTAACGATTTAAGCATTGTACGTTCGTTTAACATTTCACTGTCAGCAAAGCGTAAAAATGATTGCTGAAAGTTATTGCCAAAATAGTAACAAAGGAAGTCAAATGTTTTATCATGTATGGCAGAGAATGATAATACGTGTCCCGATAAATCATTATTTGATCTAATAAATAGAGGAACAAGAGATGTGAGTTGTTCTAGTATACGCTGGCGAAGAGTGATTCTTGGAATTCCACAATCTTCAATGAAATCTTCTCTCGTCTGTCGTTCTTGTTCACTTTCGTCTTTTGTAAAAAAAGATACATCTAAATAACCATTATATATAACAAGGAAAAACAATGCACAAAATTTCGTTTTGTCGAGAAGCTCATACAGCGCATTTATTTCTTCAGTGTATATATTAAACGGGTTTTTGAAAAACTTAACGACGTCAAAATTTTCATTTTCCTTGTATACTGATTTGTACAATGCAAACATTAAAGGCAGGAACTCGTATTTGTCTAAATCATTTTTGATATTATCCACCGCAGGTTCAGGTAAGTATTGACGGGCAATTTGTAGTTTTGCCTGAGGTGATAGATGAAAGTTATCGGAAGATAAATTGCAAAAGTTCTCAGTAAATAACTTCAATCTTTTAAACTGAGTCTCATTGAACACTTGAATGCGGCATGAAGCTATTACTTTAATATTAAATTTATTACATTTTAACACGCGTTGAATTGATTCATTTCTTTTTATCCATTTTTCAACTTCTGCTTGGATAACAGTATATTTTCCACATATATCATCGATTACAAATATTTGCGACTGATTTCTCTGAAAGTACTTTTCGATATCGGAAGGACTGTGTATAGGAATAATACGATAGCCTTCAGTGTCGCGTAAAAATAGTGCAATATGATGAATAGTTGCAGATTTTCCAATTCCTGATGTACCGATGACCGTACAGCAGTTCATCTCTTTCAAGGATTCCAAAACGAAATCAACGGCATCTGTTTTGATGAACAATTTATTTTGTTCCTCCCATTCTTCAATTACAATTTGATGACTTTCTACAAGTAAATGATGATGATAATATAACACATATAATACTACTTTCTAAACGTCAAAATCCACTTTTACAGAGACAATCTTTATTAGTTACATGATTAATATTGTTGTTTTCTTAACGTCAACAAAAATCAGGACGAGAATAATTTAAACAACAATAGGTTTTACAGTTAAAGGTTTTGCACAGTAGTATTTAGAGCCATGACAAATTGAAAACTTTGATTGTCTCTGTAAAAGAAATTGAATAAATTGGGCATTACATCACAAAAACAACATATTTGAAAGGTTCCTTTGACTGCCAGAAAGTGGAGAACACTTTTAACCATAGTATGGGATTAAGCGTCTTTATTTTGACCGGATGTAGCTGCGTTTTGGAACATACAACTGTCCTTAAGAGAAAACAACAAAACAAATATGTGTAAGATAACCAATTGATATAATACGTATATAAAATACAAGAAAATAACGAATAACACTTTGACTCTGTCTTCAGGTTGAGACTCATAAAACTGGTAAGAGAAGTAATAAAAATAGCCCCTTCTCTAATTTTCATGGAAAATTTGTATTGTGGTTGTTTTCGCGCTTGAAGACAACAAGTAAATAAAAACTAATACAATTATAGCCAGTAGAAAAAGGTTAATATTCAAAATCGGCAACCCAAAAATTATTTCTCTGAGGGCACAGCTTTGTGTCTTCGAATTAATTTCTAATATGTATTAAAAAAAAAGAATATGCGGTATGATTGCAAATGACACAACTCTCCACAAGAGACCAAAATGACACACAAATTAACAACTATAGGTCACCGTACAGCCTTCAACAATTAGCAAAGCTCATACCGCCTCGTCAGCTTTGAAAGGCCCCGAAATGACCATGTAAACCAATTCAAACGAGAAAACTAACGGCCTTATTTATGTAGACTGTTTTGCCTGTAAACTATTGACGGAGCTTTTAAGGGCTGTTTATGAAGAACATCTTCATCACTTGATTTCCAAGCTTTGTTTTCTCCTCATTCGAAAAGTTTCTATCCTGTCCTTGTCATTTTGTTTAATTCATATGTGACGTCATTTTGATGAAATATAACTCCTGTAAAAATCGAGAAGCTAGGGTTTTTCGTTCGTCCTATTTAGATTAATCCGAACTTAATTTTTCCTTTTTACATGCTTATTGATTACCCAATATAATTTTTGATCATAAATGTAAGGTATACTAATATCTATACACGTATATACTTTTATTGCGTTTACGTAATAAATGAGGGAAGTTGTCGAAGAACGATTTTGGTTCATTGCTTTAAGGTATTTTCCAATCAATCTTTTTAATATAACTAAGCACCATTGTTGTTTGACAACCAGATATGTAGCATGAATGGAGTCTTATTCTATATATGTCTTCTTGTCAAGATTTTTCTGACAGAAGGTTAGAAATCACCAAAAGCTATTGAATAGAAGGTATCAGTAAGAGATATATGATTTATCTTAACATGTGTTAATTTAAATGTTGACAAACGATCAATATACAAAAAAAAGCCGAGAGGTAATCAGTAACGTTACAGTTATAGCGTCTCCGGGTATGTGTCATGTCATCTTTTATTCAGTCTGAATGTTACAACAAAGAAAAAATAACATAGCCAGTAATTTTTCACGTGATCACCGTATGACTTTTATAATATTTAAAGATTAAAACCCAAAAAACTAAGGCTTGTTAAAAAAAAGAAGTTGAATTCATCCTTTCGATGGTTGTCAGAATACAATACGACGTGACATTGTAAATATAAAAAGGATGATATGATTGTGGTAAAAAAACCCAACAACCATCATATCAATAGTTATATGGGAAACGTTCAGTCCTTACAACAGTTTGCACTTTATGAATACAGCTGTTTCTCAAACCACGCCAATTTTGGGGAGATATACACTATTCATAAATTAATTCTATATACGTACTGGTTCCCAGATTTAATATCTTTGTTTTATCCCGTAGAGATATAACTTCAGAATATTACCAGTAAATATGCATATGCATTTTGGTCAAATTGAAATCTGTGGGAACCTTATTGTCAAGGTAGGGGTTGTTAAGAATTTTAGTGTAAGTTTAAACTCGTAGAATTTCGGGGCATGTAAACGTTGAAATAGTTATCAAAAGTACTAGGATTATAATTAAGGACGCCAGTCGCGCGTTTCGTCTACATAAGACTCTTCAGAGACGCTCATATCAAAATAGTTTTAAAGCCAAACAAGTACCATGTTGAAGAGCATTGAGGATCCAAAATTTCCAAAAGTTGTGCTAAATACGGCTAAGGTAATCTATTCCTAGGACAAGAAAATCCTTAGTTTTTCGAAAAATTAAAAGTTTTGTAAACAGGAAATTTATAAAAATGACCACATAATTGATATTCATATCAACACCGAACATATGCCGCACAAACCTATATTTTGACCTTTAAAAAAAATAGTAGTGCATATGAACTTTCCATTCTTGGATTGAATTCATAGTAAAATTGATACAGTCGTAGTCGAAAAAGGAGTTCCAATTGGAAATTACATTGTAGATATTTACAGAAAAGCAACCTATAGTAGCACTAAAAGAAAGAAGAAGATTTCGTATCAGTGCCAATGAGACAACCCCCATCCAAGTCACAATGTGCGAAGTAAGCAGGTTTAGGTCAAATATATGTACACCACATTTATCTTTATAAACATGTAGCTCTTTGCTTATAAATATGTTTATCATACATATATAATTTAATTTTGGATGTAACACGTCTTCTGATTGGTTGACGTTATTTTGTTATGAGCCCATAGACATAATTTAGTCATGTGACCGTGACGTCATCAACGTTTTTTCATGGTTTTCTACGGTTAAAATGGAATTTAGAATTAAATTATAAGAATTGACTGTAATATTTTTTCTGTCTATTCGAAATAACATAAAAAATGTGGTGCATACTGTTAAATAACCCGCTACGCGCGTTATTCAGTGTGCACCAAATTTTTTATGTTATTTCTTCATAGACATAAAAAATATTACAGTCATTCCTTAAATAACTTTAAAATTTCAAGCTACAGTTCTCAAGCATGAATATAACATTTTTTTTTATTGTAAATAATCTTTTTATATAGTTTTAATTTGGGAGCTGAGTTTGAATGAATAGTGTTTCCTGATAAAATTTGACAAAGAAATGTTTTTGCGTTAAATCAATTTATCTGCATTAATGTAAATCAATATATATGAAAACAAAAAGAAATACGCTTATTTTTCTCGCCATTGTGTTATTGTTCTATGAAAATCATTGCATTCTTGTCTTTCGTTTTTTTTAATGTTATGTGTCTAATTGCCTATATGCATTTTACATGTTTAAGTGTTTCTCTGATACATATGACGTGCCTCTGTACTTATACATCATGTCATTTAATCATTGTTCTAGTATTTTATGTCTTTTATTTTTGCTAAATAAATGTGATTTGTCTTGGTGCCTTTTTTGTGCTTCTTTGTTACATATTTGTTTTTTGTTATATAGTTAATTGAATTATAAAACAATGTTGATTCTTTTTATATATTTTTATCTTTTATGTCAGTTTGTTTTTCTTCACACATCGTTGTCAATATCATAGAATAAGAATGATGTTTTTCAGCTTTTGATTTTGACATTTGATTAGGGACTTGAATATTGAGGTCAGTATTTTTGTGGTTTTACTCTTTAGAAGATTTAGTTTTCGAAACAACACATCAAATCAGTCATACTGAGCTTTGTACACTTACAATAACATGTATTTATCAAATCTCACGTTTTTAAAAGAGGAAAAGATTAATTATTGTATGCGTTCTTACCTTTATACAAAAGTGAGTCAAGATCCTTTCGCATAATTTCCACAGCTTTAGACAGATTAATTTCCCGTTCTCTTAGTATTGTTAGACTTTCCAAATATGTCTTTTCAGTAATCTCATCCATGCTACAGTTCTCCAAATCCTGAAATTTGTGTAAAAACTCTCCTTTTGGCTTACCAAGATAAGCCTCCAATCGAACAGCGATGGCTTTGAAAGTTGTAAAATAATCAGTAAGATCAAAATCCGATAATTGTGCATTCCCTCTATGAAGAATTTCATTTCTTGTCCTTCTGATTCGTTCAATATCATCACCAGGTAATATTTCATTGGCTGCCGGAGGAGTGTGAAAATCCCATCCATTACTCGGAGGTGGAACTAAGTTTAAATTTCTGACAAGTTTATAAATCAATGGAATATCAAAGTTCACGTAACCATTTGTACGTACATTGTTGATCATTGACCATTCATCTGCTCGCAAATTACGGTTTAGATACCGATTGCTTGTCACGTCACTATATAGTCTATATTGTGGTTCTTTTATCGATATAATATCCTGTAAGATATCTGGAAAAACTTGTTGTGCAGCATGACCAATTCTTGCGTAGTTTGTCATCAATGATCCACTGCTGCATACGGAAGGGATTGTTCCTAGTCCGGACATTATTTCGTATAAAATTCGTCTTTGCAAATTCCGTCACATAATCACTGTAAAAACAAAACATATGCCTCATTAAATTAGTAATGTTATCATAATAACAAGTTAATAACAATAATAATATTTAATATAAAATTGTTCCTATAATTATTGTTTTTATTATTATTTATTTTATTATTATTATTATTATTATTATTATTATTATTATTATTATTATTATTATTATTATTATTATATCAATGGAAAACGGATCATTTGATAATATCGATAACGGAAAAGATTCCGGAAAAGTTATGTATAAAAAAAGGAATTTTTTTTTTAACAAAGATCTGTATGTGTATTCACAATATTTATTTTATATAATTGTGAAATCAATTATTCTATAGATACTAATATTATGAATAAGTTATATATAACCAAATAGTGCTTCTCTAAACTATTAGGTAAACTAACATTAGGGATACTAAGTTACAAGCTGTAAACTTAGTAAATTGTTCAACAAATATGCCATAAAGATAGTATTACGTAAAAAAAAGAAGAAAAAAAAAATTATCTTGATATTATAATAATTTGATAATTATTATTTTTATTAGTAGTGGTAGAATTTTTTTCATTATCATTTGTATTTTTGTTGTTTTCTGTAATGCAATAGTTGTTATTACGAGTTTTGAAGAAATATTGTTGTAGTGGTATGTGAAAATGAGTTACCCTGCACTGTCTCCATCGCTTTTTAACCAGGCATTGGGTAATCGTAATCAGTAATCGTAATCAGATGTAATCGATTACATTTTGCAGCGTAATTCAATGTTATCAGTAATCATGCCATTTCTGATTATATGTAATTGAAATGTTATCTATTACATTGTACAAAACAGGTGTAATCATGATGACTTTTAGATGACTTCAAGATTCCATCCTATGATTACTTGCTGATTACAAATCTTGTATATATGAAAATAGCTTTTGATAGACAATATAAAATCAAGAAAATGAAAAGTGTGAATGAAAAATTAGGAAACTAGAATTCGTTATGATGGATCATTGTTTAATGTGATAAATCGTATTATCTATATATCAAGTTTAATATAACCAAGTTGGGTATGTATCTAGTGAAAATGTGTGTTTTATTTAGTTAAAAGTTTATTAAAAGAATTTACCTTTCCAAATGTTTCGGTGTGAGATTGAGCACTAGTGATACAAGAATATGCCTAGAAAACATTTTGTATTCCACGATTGAACACTTCTGATATCAACTCCAATTTCATATAAGTGTGCCCAATATTCTGATATAGCTATATTTAAATTCAATAGCAGAAAACATTTAGTTCCAATTTAACTTTGATGGTTGACATAAATGAGCCCACTTAAACTCAAGAGAAAAGAGTGACTGGTGAAAAATAATGTTAATTCAATTCTTGAACCAATGCATGTATTGTTTAATCGTCCATTTTTTTCTCTCGCTCTCTGATTTAACAAATATGGCAGCTCGTTAATTGCCGTGTTTTGAAGCCGAAGTTTACCGATTGTCACCTTAGGGTAAACAAAGAAGCATGGATATTGAGCACGTGTATAACATATACATCAGATAATAATTTATTTACATGACAGATCCAAGCTTATTGCGATCACTGGGTTTTTACGAACAATTCTAATATGACGCGCTTCTTTAGCTTTGTTAACAACACTGTGATAAAATTCTCGATAAAATATACTTAGCGCAAACTCAGAGATATGCATAATAATGGCTGTTATAATATATTTCCTTCGTAAATCTACATGTATTGGAACCTATTTGCAGATCCTTTGCCGATTTTATTGTTTTAAAAAGTGCAATTAAAAAAGACAAAGTAACTTTTATTCTTATTCGTATGCATAATAAAAAGAAGTAATGCACGAGAGCTCGGAGAAATCAACAAAATAAAAATTAAATAAAATTCCGCGAAAGTCTATTAATCTTTTTGGCGCATTTAAGTCATTTCAAAACATGACGTCATACAAATGAAACCGCTAAACTTGAAAGTTCTGTTACGTGAACCATCGGAATTCGTATGATATTGTATTAAAACTGATTTTTTGAGGTAGGTTTTGTTTTATTTTCTATTCTATTGCATTATTTGCATATTTACCCATTTCAGCAAGTCAACTTAGTTACAAAATGTCAACTTTTGATTTGACGGAAGCTTACGAGAAAAACATGTAAATTAAAAATGACAAATGTTGGGTTTGAGAACTTAAAGAATAAAAAAGTTTTTTTCTAGCAGTTATTCTCGAAATAGCCTACACAAGTTACATATTTATAAAGATATCCAGCTTTATCTAACATGGAGTAAAAAAGAAGAGCCACATACACAGCATACCCACCCTCACTTCAGTTTTTTAAAGACCGTATTTGTCCTATTAGAATCTAAATAATTCATGGAAGCCATAGATTGTTGGAAATTTACACATGGCCTGGGCCGTGATATTCGTTAATTTTATCTCTCGCTAACGCTCAGGATAAAAATCGAGTATCACGGCCCAGGCCATGTGTAAATTTCCAACAATCTATGGCTTCCATGAATTATTTCCTAAATATACTTAATTATTTTGTCATTATTTGTTCAGGTTTTTTATTAATAGGGCAGTTTGCTAAAACTTGTTGAAAAACAATGTTATATCTTCTACATAGAGAAAGGACACTCGTCTATGCTACAATTGATACATATTACACTGTTCCCTGTCTTATTCTTTTAAATAAGATGAATAAATTAAGGCTTTAAAAAAATTACCAAAATTAGCTTTAAAAAAAGTTAATATAAGAAATTCTTTGATATTGCACTATACAATGTAATCATTAGCAATCCAAAGCAATTATGATTACTTTAAAGAAAAGTAATCTAATGTAATTTGAAATAAGGTGTAATTGTAATGTAATCGATACATTTCATCAGCAAAGTAATTGTAATTTAATGGATTACATGTTTAAGTAATCAACCCCATCATGCCCATGCCTGTCTTTAACATTCTACCACCTAGACTGAACAAATAAATCTGATCAGCTTTTGGGTGCTTATTAAAAATTTTCATCATTAGTAGAGTCTTAAGTATATAAAATAAAATACATTATGTATAAAAAAAAATATATGTCATCTACACACGCTATACACATTTATTGTATTTCTATCTCAAGGTAACACTAGGACTGTTGAAGTTATAAATCTCGATTCAAATGTGGTCGAGTGTATAAAGAAATGTACCCGACCGTTTTTGAAACGGTATAGTAATCCATAGGTAAATCCCCATGATTATGAAATATTTAATTCTAAAAATAACCACAGGACTTTTAAATAAATGACTTATATAAATACACGTCATCAAATAGATATAAATAGGTGAAATGTAACAAAATCATTACTTTGCACACAATTATGATTTAATTGATGAACAAACTTACAGAATTGTACAGAAACATTGTAGTTATTCTCGTTGAAATATTTTATACACCAAAAAATTAGTAGCGTACAAACTCAGGTATATTGCAGTTGTTCACAAATAGTCCGTTTTTATGTATGTTTGTGATTTCTTTTGTAGTAGTTCAGTTGTTCTGTTGTTTCCTTCTTATATTTGATGTGTTTTCTTCGGATGTGGTTTCTGTGACTATATATAGGGTTTATTTTCGCTTCATCGATTTACAAGATTTATAACTATTTAACATCGGCATACTACTGTTGCCTTAATTTAGGTAAATTATACAGTAACTGTTATTCTATTTACAGCCAGACATGAAACATGTGAAATAGGCGTTGTAATAAGTCGAATAAAGTATAAACATTGAAATGGATACCTCAATTACAAGCGAAAGTAGAAATTCAGATCAATTAATTGATATTCGGTTAATGACCTCTTTGTAAGTATTTCACTTGTTTTAAATGAGCAAATAATCGACTTACCTTGAGTTATTGGAAATCCTCCGTGTTGATAGAAGATATAGGTGCAACAATAACAAAAACTTACAAGGGAAGAACCTAATACTGATAGTTCTGTTGCATTATGGGGATTTAAAATATTCATACGTGGCGATACATTTAAATACCTGTATAGGAACAATGTGTAACGTAAAATTATTTATTTTATAGTATGAATAACAATGGAATTGATGACGAAAGGTTGTACCCAATATCTGTTCTGTTCGGCAATATACTTTCGAATAAATCAACTTGGTTAATACAAAAGGTTTATTAGGTAAAAAAAACACCATTGATTTTTCCCTACTAGTCTTTGTTAAATTTGCGTTTTTCACAATATTTATCTTTGTTTTGAATAAAGAAATACTAGGCATGAGTAGAGTTTTATCCTGTCCAGTACTATAGAAACAAAATCACATAACATGTCATTACATATAAGACAATAACCATCACTGGAAGTTAACCAATCAAATTTCTCCCCTTATTTAACTTGTGAACAAGCTTTAGTAACCATGTAACCTCAAGTTTACAAAATATTCTATAGAAACCCAAATAAAAGAAAACTAATGGTGCTTTGAACTACCCAAGACATATGATTACATGATTTATGAAACAGAAAAGTTTTACTGCAAAAAAATGATGGATTAACTACATACAACTGTCAAATTAAAGGGTATATTTTTGTTCGACCGGATGTGACGTACCATGATTTGGTGGTAATGGTTTGTTTTTATAATTTAAAAACCAGTAATTACTTGGTTGAAATTCGTCTGCTAATTTGACTGAATAGCCTTAAGGTATAAAATGTAAATAAATGTGTAAGTGAATGAAACCTGCTCACACTGTTATGTTATATCCTTATTATTTGATTTAGATCGTTCGAGTTAGAAAAATTCGTAATTTTGAGTTAGATTAATAGTTTTTTTAACACAATGGCCGATCGCCCTAGAAGAGAGGGAGCGGGACATAACTATAAGAGCTTAGCAGAGTATGGGCTTCCAGGTGTAGATAAGCCAGTAGTCGAAGCCGAAGTGAAACCAAAAACTCCTAGCAGCGCCCGTAGAAGGTTAGAGGCCGAACAGCTGTTGGATAGATCGCTTAACGAGGAAGACTAGAGTGACGAAGAGCTGACACAGTTGAGAAAGTCGTTTCAAGAAGCCGGGGAGAGTTTGAAAAAGAAAGAAGAGAAAATGAGAAACAGCGTCTTCGAGTGGAGCTTAAAAAGAAGCAAGATGAGCTAGAGCAGGAAAAAGGTGAGATAGATAATGAGAAAGCTAAGAATAAGAAGGTTACTAGGACTTGGACAAAAATGTCTGAAATCGTAAGTGAAACTGACAAAAAAACACGATTCAAAAAATCAAGATAAGCTAGTTGCTGACACAAGCAAACCGGATGAGGCAGTTAAGCTAGACGATTTGAGAAAATTTGAGATTTTAAATGAATTAGTTGACAAAAAACTTTCAAAGCTAGGTTTGATTGAAAAATCAAGTGATTCGAGTTTAGATTCTGAAGACAATACTATACGACGTAGTGAGAACGCTATTATCATTTCGAATAGTTCTGATTCTGATACAGATTCAGACAGTTCATCAAAGCGTAAAAACAAAAGAAATCAAAGAAAACAAAATCCAAAATCAGGTATTAAAGCAAAGTCTTCGGAGATAAGGTTAAAACTCAGTTACGTTGGACTCAGAGTGCCTAACAATATGAGTATGTCAATGAGCAGGTGAATAAGTTAGACATGAAGCTATTTACAGCTGGGGAGTTGGAGATCATCACCCGAGCAGATATTTCTGAGATTGAACGAAAGGGTCGCTTAAATTTGTTGAAAAAGATTACGTACTACAGTCAGATTCATTCTTGGAAAGGCCTTTTAGCCTTTTACGCAGCCTGGTTAAGGAAAATTGAACTCGGACAAAATAAATGGTCTGATGATCCTTCTGTTATCGAGCTTCCTATTTTAACACCATATGTTTATCAAAATCAAAATTTTCAAACAGCTCATTCAAAATTGAAAGTAAAGTGAGACAATTTGGTTTTGTACATTATACAACAGAAATCGATGCACTTATCATGGTTCTCATCAGACTTCTATTAGAGGTGTCCAGCGAACAGTTCAACATATTTACGCTGTTTGTTGGAAGAAAGACAGAAATAAACTTTACCACCCAGAGTGTTCCAGTTCTTGTCCTCAATTTCCTCAAAAGAAGGAATGACTAGGTAAAAACTTTTCAGAACGAAACCCTTCAGCAGATGTTTTTTATCCGGAATATATGCGTCGCCAGAATAGCGATGTTTTCGCTTTTTCTCCTGTTTTTGTCGATGGTAGGCGTAGTCAATATTGTAAAAATAATAACGAAGAGAAGGATGCAAGATCTAATGAGTTATCGAATAAAATTTTAGATGAGTGTACTATTTGTTCTGATTTGATTTCTGACACACATTGGTTGCCTATTCAAGATAAATTTATCTCAGATCACGAAATTATTTTTAGCTCGAATATGTATAACTATGAAGGTGTTCGCATACCAATGGATACTCATTTGAATATTTTTTTTCAAATTTATGCTCTCGGATTACCATTACAGAGATATATGCGCTTTACTAGAGTTTGGATTTCCTGTTGGTTATGATTATAAAAAAACATTTTCATGGTGATTCTTGTACTGTACAAAATCATACAGGGGCGATACAATTTTCTAATGACATTGATAAATATCTTCGAAAAGAAATAGAAAAAAGGCTTTATTGGGTCCTTTTCATTCGAACCCATTTTCTCACGAAATCATCATTTCACCTCTGAACAGCGTTCCTAAAAAGGATACTGTGGAAAGACGTGTTATTTTAGATCTTACTACTCATGGAGGTGGAGGTGTCAATGGTGGTATAAACAAGGATTTATATTTCGGTGAAGAAGTTCATTTAAAGTATTCAAACGTTGATGCTTTGGTTGAAATCATTAAAAGCAAGGGTCCTGGTTGCCTTTGTTTCAAACGGGATTTGAATCGTGCTTACCGCCAAATAAATATAGATCCACACGATGTTCATTTAGTAGGTTACCGCTGGAGAGATCATTTGTATTTTGACCGTGTGCTATCTATGGGTCTATGTTCAGCAGAGCAAATTTGCCAACGTTTCACCAATGCAGTCGCATATATATATAGATTAAAGAGTTTTGACATTATTAACTATCGTGACGATTTCGCGGGTGCAGAAACGTCTGAAAACGCCTTTAAAGCTTTTTAAGGAGCTTGAAAATTTATTTCTGTCTGTTGTATAGAGGAATCTACCCATAAGGCCTTCTAATCATCCCATAGAATGGAATTTTTAGGTATTATTTGCGATACAGTCAAGTTAACTTTAGAAACTCCTGACGATAAATTAAAGGATATTCGAAGTATTCTTGGATCGTGGGAGGGTAGACAATCAGCAAAACTTAGGGATATCCAGTCTCTTATAGGGAAATTGATTTTTTTTAGCAACATGTGTGCGTTCTGGAAGGGTCTTCATGTCTCGTTTACTTAACTGGCTACGTGAGGTATATGGCAGAAAGGGTTACATTTCAATTACGTCAAACATTAACAAAGATATCGTATGGTGGCAGAAGTTCGTCCCGTTATATAATTGGATCTCTATGATGTCGTTGGAAGAGTGGTCTAAACCGGATGAAATTTTCTCCTCTGATTCATGTATTACTGGTTGTGGTGGATGGTTCAGCAGTCGATTTTTTCACAGAATCTTTCCAAAGTTTATTCTAGAATATAAGCTTCACATTAATTGTCTGTAGTTATTAGCAATTGTAATTTTTTTTAAACTGTTGGGTCAACTTTTCAAGAGCCGAAAAATAAGAATATTATGTGATAATCAAGTGTCAGTTACAGTGATAAACACAGGAAGATCCCGAAATGAGTACTTACAAATGTGTCTGAGAGAAATATGTTACTTATGTGCACTATCAGAATTCGAGGTACGAGCATGTCATGTGCCCGGAAGTGATAATAGAATCAGTGATTATTTATCTCGTTGGCATTTGTCTGTTTGCATCAAACTCAATTTTTTAATTCTGTTTCCTCGAATTTAGAGGAATTTGAAGTTGAGGACAGTCTATTTTCTTTTAGTCACAGTTGGTGATTTATATATATACAAATATATAATTCCTTTTTTCAGATGTTCAGTTTAGACAGTTAGAGAAAGATGTTAAAAAGTCTACTAAGTCTGCGTTTGCAGTAGTAAAAATTTAGTTTCACAATGGAGAGCCTTTTTGCTCTTTTGTTTTTATTTTGATGTTGCTCCTATTCCTGTCACTTTTAAAACGATTAACTGTTATGCGCAATTTTTAAGTCGATCATTGAAATCGACTGACTCTATCAGGAATTATATCAATGGTGTTAAAATTATGCATTTTTATTTAGATCTTCCATTTCCCCCTTTAGATAATTTTGAATTTAAGTTGTTAATGGCAGGAATTTCTAGAGTCAAACAACAATGTCCTAGACAAGCTAGGCCTATTACTCCCGATTTGCTAAAAGAGAAGCTTAAATTTTTAGACCTTGATTATTGTACAGATATTGTGTATTGGTGTTTATTTTTATTTGCCTTTTTTCTTATGTCTCGTAAGTCTAATTTAGTGCCAGTTTCTGTAGATTCTTTTGATTGTAAAAGGCAACTTACTAGAGGCAAAGTTGGTATGCATGAAAGAGTAGCTATTGTGTTGTTTGAATTGACTAAAACTATACAATGTGGTAAACGAATTTTAAAAATACCTTAGGTCAAAATAGATGATTCTATTTTATGTCCCGTAACTGCATACAATAGAATGTGCCGCATGATTCCTGCTCCTGAAGAATCTCAAGAGAAATGCTAGTCTTAAATAGTAACTTACAAACAGTTTCAATCTAAACTTAAGCGTATAATTGCATTGACTGGGCGAGATCCTCGCCTTTACTCTACACATTCTTTTAGACGGGGAGGTGCGTCATTTGCCTTTCAGGCTAGAGTCCCTGATACAGCTGCACGGTGACTGGGCAAGTGATACCTATAAGCTATATTTGAATTTTACTATGCAGGAGAAAATATCTGTTGCAGAGTCAATGGCCAAACTTTTTTAATAATTTTTCAGACATAACCAAATAACATGTACTGGTGTTATCCGATTCAATCTGTAAACATTTATCTGGCATTTCTAACATGGACCTTCAAGCTTACAGTGGTGCTCGTAATTCAATTATTAAGAAGAAACTGGATCAAGGTCAAATAAACTTGAGTAACTATTATTCCTGTCTTATTCATGTTTGAACTAACGATGTAAGAGACTTTTCTGTAGATCGTATCATTGCTGATTTTAGAGAGTTATTTGTAAAATTAAATTTTTGTCTCCGCATATCAAGCTTTATATATCTTCTATTTTGCCAAGACCTGTAGATTTTGATTTAACTGGTTTTAAATGTGCTAATATTAATAGGCACTTACTTTCTGTGTGTTCTAAATATAACATTATTTTTATAAAATCATATCAAAGGTTTATTGTTAGAGAGCTCCTATTAGGTCTCTTTTTGCCTTTAAGGACGGAGGGTTGCATCTTAATGAAGCTGGTCTATACGAGCTTCGCATATGCTTTCAACATGTTATCAGTCATATATAATCTGTATTATCTACTTTTTGTTTTATGATAATCATCTTAATTTTTGTCTGTATGCTTTGTATATTGTTAGGAGGTCATCGATGTTAATATTATAAGGGAGCAATTTATCCCTTAGGATTTTGATCTTACAAAGGAGTGTACTATCCTTTGAGATCATAAGCTTACTTGAAGTCATTGCACTTACAGGGGAGTCCGTCATATTCTCTGAGTGTGTCGTATAAAGGAAGTTTCTTATTCCTTTTATATTCAACTGGAACTTACATGGAAGTGTCTCATTCCTTGGGTTTCAATTCTTCTATTTGCGTGTGTGTATAATTTCTTTTTGTTAATCTTTTTTTGGCGGGTTGTTTGGCGCATTTTGTTATTTCTTTTAGGCCCGCTTTGTTTAGATTATTCGTATGTGTATCTTTTGTATTGTATTATATGAATATTTTGTGTGTACACAATACTTATTTATGTATGCTTATATGTTAATTCAAGCTGCCAAAATTAAACTATTGCTGGTTTATATCTTCTTTATTTGGAAGCCCCCGTAATTGGTTTGTTTTTATAATTTAAAAACCAGTAATTACTTGGCTGAAATTCGTCTGCTAATTTGATTGGATAGCCTTAAGGTATAAAATGTAAATAAATTTGTAAGTGAGTGAAACTTGATCACACTGTTTTGTTATATTCTTATTATTTGATTTAGATTGTTCGAGTTAGACGTATAAATTTTCACCCACCCACCCAAACCCATTTTTCAAAATTGAAGTTTGCTATTTGAATGTGCAGTTGGGAAGTTTCGCATTTTGTTCTTTCTTTTATGCCCGCTTTATTTAGATTATTCGTTTGTGTATCTTTTGTATTGTATTATATGAATATTTTGTGTGTAAATTATACTTATTTATGTATGCTTATACGTTAATTCAAGCTGCCAAAATTAAACTATTGCTGGCTTATATCTTCTTTATTTGAAAGCCCCCGTAATTACACCTTATAGACCCAAGGAAACTTCCTACACAAATGCATGTTTCCTGTTTTGTATTTGTTAAATATTATTAGTTGCATGGTGTGTTAGTGACCTAATACGATATATATGGGGTCAGTTAATTCTATATGGGGTGAGAGCGAAGCTCGAATCCCCATTTGAAATTTACTGAAACCATAAAAAAATTACAGTTAACGTAATTTGGCTGGAATTTTTACCGTGATTCGTCATGAAGGTACCCCCATTACCACCCTCATGGTTAGCATGGTTAGTTACCTAAATAAAATGCATTTAACAGATAAGATTTTGTGTGTTTGATTCGTTTTTGTGGTCTGTTCATTAAGATACCCTAGCTATCCCAGACATTAAAGAATATGGGTATTTATAAAAATATTAACAGGACGATTGTTAATATAAAAAGGGAAACGGATAAATATAATAAATAGTTTCAAAATGTTCAGGGTTTAATTACATCTTTATTTGGGTAGGTTGGTGCAATCATATGATCTGTATTGCGTCTTAAACTGTTATGGACATATAATGAAAAAAATACTGTTCAAGTGTTTTATTGTTGTCAAAACATGAATGAATACCTTGTCATAATTATCAAATTACAGAAAAATGACCATTGTCATAAAACACTAATTAGTTTGTTTTACAATTTTATGGACACCATCATAAATGTGTTGACCCGTACGATGTGTCTTTGTCCAAACTAACTAAGGACATTTTTACCAAGTGTTAGATAGTGGTTTGTCATTACGTCGTCTGATCTTTTAATTACCGAACGTGACTTATTTAGGGAAGTTTTTATATCGGCGAGAGGGCACGTAACTAATTTCATCATTATAAATGCTTAATATGCGTTATGGTTTATCATACTCTGCTGTACTATTATATGGGTATACTTACTTATATGATTATTTGAATAATTGTTCAAATGTAAAAATATTTCACTGATGTGATTGCATATTTGTAATATTAATCTCCTATAAGTTGTATTGCTTACGAATAAAACATTATTATTATTATTCCCGATTATGGCTGTTTCGCTGAGTGTGAATTCGCATTTCTATAAGACGTGTCACGGTACTTTTCTATCCAAAATTCATGTATTTATGTTTATGTTATATTTGTAATTCTCATCTGATTTTGTCAAATGTCTAATCGTTGTAGTGGTAAAAAAAATCTGTTGTATTCGTGTGTTATGGTTATGGTTAATATAATTAATCATCCAGTTCATTTATTAGATTTTAGTTTAGGTCACAAAATCTATACGATAAATTTGGTTTACAGTTTGATTTAGAAGAAACACCGACATAGCTAGATAATCTAATTACTACCACGAATTGATATTAATTAGTATTGTAATTTTCATTGTTATTTATATATGTTAAATCAATCTTACAAATCTAATCTTGAGTTCTATCCTAATTCTATCCTATTTTTGGGAAATTTACGAAATTCAAATGTGACGTCACTTTGTGCGTTTATCGCTTTGACTAACTCGTCTGTGAATTTTTATGTCCTTGTTTAGGCTGTTTTATGTATCAGTTTTTATTTTCTAGTTAGTCCTACTTTGGTTTTATCATGTAAATCTATCGGATAAGATAAACCCTATTCGTATTAGGCACAACTTTTTGGAACTTTTAGTCCTCAATGCTTTTGTACTTGTTTTGGTTTCAAACTTTTTTTCATCAGGTCTTCACTGGTTGTTCTTGTATGGACGAAACACGCGTCTGGCGTATTATATTTTAAAACTGGTACCCTTTTTTTAGCTATTATTCGTGTGTTTCTCTGTCCTATATGTTCTCCCATTTATTTGTTATGTACACATGTAGTCCTGTCATGTAATGTTGTCATTTTAATGTTATATTCAACATTGCCATAAAACCGTGAGGTTTGGTATGCCACAAAATCACCATTTTTTTCTTAAAATGTCCTGTACCAAGTCAGGAAAACGACCATTGTTATATTAAATATAAAAAAGAAGATGTGGTATGATTGCCAATTAGACAACTGTCCACAAAAATGACACAGACATTAACAACTATTGGCCACCGTTCAACAATGAGCAAAGCCTATATCGCATAGTCAGCTATAAAAGGCCCCGATATGACAATGTAAAACAATTTAAAAAAAACGGCCTTATTTATATAACAAAAATGAACGAAAAACAAATGTGTAACACATAAACAAACGACAACCACTGAATAACAGGCTCCTGATAGTTCGTTTCTGTGTGTGTTACATTTTAATGTTGTGTTTCTGTTGTACCGTAGTTCTTCTCTTATACTTGATGTGTTTCCCTCAGATTTAATTTGTAAGCCGGATTTGTTTTTTTCTCAATCGATTTATAAATTTTGAACAGCGGTATACTATTGCCTTCATTTACAATCAATCTTTTCATCATTTTTACCATGTTGACACTTGGTAATAAATTAAGTTCCATGCACTTTGTTTATTGTTTAATCAGGAAAGAAATACTCAGTAAATAATTAATAAAACAAATGTATATTTATACGAAATATTTATAAAAGTCAAGTTAACATCAGTTAAAATAAATATTAACTACATCTCTGTAATTTCGTTTTAGACAAAACACAGAACATTGAAATTCTCATCATGTTATAAATATAGTAGTAGTATCGAGGTAAATTTTACAATACTAGTAGTTAGCTTAAAGAAACACAACTTTCAAAAAGAACACGAAATGATAACCTTTGGATAAAATTGACGGCTCCTATGTATTTTTTTTTTAATTATATTTGTTAGCTGAAAACTAATTAGTTTAGTTTAAACATATTTTATTGTTCAAAATGACAAAAGGATCAGACACAAGTTTTACAACTTAGAAACGTCTTCTCTAATTGATTTATAAAATAGTGTAAGACGCCGTACAGAAAAGAAGTTGCTATTTTAATATTCACCGTACAACTCAACGCAACTCGTCGTGCAATAAACAATCATTATTTTTGGTCTATATTCTTTAGAAAACATCTTTTTGGTTACGAATGTCAGTACAATTGAAATCATTTCTATTTATCTAAGTATAATTATATAGATTGCATGTGTGCATTTTAATACCTCGACATGTTCATCGGTAAGTGTATGAAAATGGCTTAAATCTAATTTTATGTTTTGAAATGAAACTCTTATGCAAATTTTAAAAAAAGAGAGAAAAAAAGGAGCTGGATAGATGATATCAAAAACAAACGATACCAGCCTACCCCATACACTATTGTATATTAGATATCTACGTTATTGACGCGAATGGCACAAACAAGACAATTAAATGAAAGTATATACATTTTGAGGAAATGAAGTGCAAAGAGTGCGATCGCCTTTGAATTAAAAAATTTGCTCGAACCAGTTTTTTTATTGCCAATTCAGCACTATGTTACAATTTCATGGAGTTCAGTTTGACTAGTGGTAAGAGCCGGTGCCCGGAGGGAACCGCCGACATTGTGTAGGAAAACTGACAATCTCAGTAAATAAGATTGGAGTAGAGCGCACATGCAGCATGCGGGTTACAGTAGTTGGATTACTACTAATAAAATTGAGAATCAAATTTGGGGACCACTCGACCTGTCCCTGACACTTAACGGCGTCTAAAGCTTTCATCGAAGAGAGATCGGTATCTCAATTTTAAAGCAGGGGTTGATGAAAGAAAAGGGGTTCGACATATAAAAGGAACACACATCTTGCTTGCTTTTGAAAAAACAAAACAGTGATGCAGTATATTGCAGTATATTGCTTATTGCGAAAATCTCTAGTAGCATGGGTTCGAATACCGGCGAGGGAGAACAAAAACATTGACATAGAAAGATCAATAACCTAACGGAATATGGGTATTTATAAAAATATCTTTTTTTAGCAAAATTATGCTAAATAATATGCCTGTGTGTCCTTGAGAAAATACAAATTATCAAATCTTTTTATCTATGTATCATTTAGAAAAAAAATATTTTAAATTTCAAATGCTGTATGTATAATTCCAATAAATCAGTCGTTATACTCCGCTGATATATAAGATGGCTACATTAACCTAATGGGGGAGAAAATCGGGCATAAGTATTATTATTTTTTTTATACAACATTTCTAAGATGAGGAGCAAAACTAACAGGTACTTTATTTATTTTGTATAACCAATATTTTTTTTTAATCTATACAACCTCAATGACGTAGTTTTGATCAGTTTTAGGTGGATTTGTTTCCTTCAATAAATACCCGATTATTAATTCATGTAAATTTGAAGATTCTTTTCATATAAGTTAGACTTATGTTTTGGAGCTAATTTCCTAGTAAGACTTTGGTTGTCTTGCTTACTTTGTTTGTATTTACGTTTGCTCAAGCATTGTAATTTAGATTGCCATTTGCAAACAATATAGATAGGCATAGTTAAAGCTGTTTGTATTAATATATCTAAATCTGATTGGACTTCGTCCCAAATACAATTGTACAATATACTGATCAACAAAGCAAGCAGGCTGACCAAAGACTTACTCAGTGCGGATCGAGGGGGGGGGGGGGGGAGTCCGCGGTTTGAAATCCCCTTTTTATGGAAAATCAATTAACCCTTTTAAGATTTAAACTATGTGCCTGCTTACTCTACATGCATTAGGAAATTAGCTCTAACCTTAAAACTCAATTTTTACGTAAAAGATAAGAAATGATGCTTGTAGAAAAATAACTTACATTCTACTTACTTCAAAACCGTCTTTTTTTCTCAGAAAATTCATAAAAATAAAACTTTAAAGAATATAGTTATAGATCGAATGAATTTTCTGAAATGATTACACAAATGACATTCGTATAGTCAAAATGTGACCGACGCATCAATTTAAGTCATGGATGTCCAATCGAGTAGTCCCTTGTCCGATTTTTATTAAGAGAACGACAATTTAACATCTTATGGACCTTGAGAATGTTTTTTTCTTTAAAAAAAATCTGAGTCCAGATTTCCCCCATATTTTATAGTGTTGAATTTTAAAGAAAAATAATTTCATTGATAGCGTCGAAAATCTATCAAAAAAAACACACTTGCAGGAACAATATTTCTGGTTGCTCCCTAATACGGCGTAATTTTCTATATAATGTATTCTATGAATTATTGATAATTACAGAATAGTAATTAAAATCCTAGTCATTACATTTTTATCATGATAGATAAAAACAGAAAATGTCAACTGAAAAAATGAGAATGGAAATGGGTACATGCATGTGCCCAGGGACTTTCTATACTAGTTGGTATAGAAAGTCCTTTAATGTGTCAAAGAGACAACCCGACCAAAATGCAGAAAACAACCGAAAGCCATTAATGGTCTAAAATACAACAAGAAAATCCTGCACCCGCTGGCGGACCTCAGTTAGTATATTTTCAAATGATGTGTAATAAGTCCCCGTTTGCATGCATGTGCCTTGCAGGTAGATTTTTAATTGGCTGAAAAAATCAAAGCACTTTTTTATCACGCTATATAATACATTTTTCTATCTTAAATATCTGTATTCATTCCTGTCATAATATTGCATGAAATATCATGGAAATAATAATTACGGGTGGACACCTTATTGGTGCCTCAAAACACTTACTATTTAATGGTTCGAGGCGTAATTCGGGTACAGTGTGACAGTGGATAGCATTCTGCACGGACGGCAGTGAAATATGGTTCCCGCAAAATTTCTTGTGATTTTTGTTCTGTGTTTTGGTATTTCTGATGCATATTTTTTGAAGAAGCTATTAAAAGGTAATATATATTCTTGTTTGTATCTTTCTATCTGTCATGCATATTGTCCTTTATAGTTACAGCTAATTTCAGAATGCTTGTAAAGTAAAACTTTGGTTGGCGTGCTTGCTTTTTTTTTTTAACGTTTACCCATTGGGCAAGCTTTGTAATTAAAATTGACATCTTGAAACAATATTTATAAGCACAGTTTAACTCATATATTATATTTAAATTTGATTGGAAGTTATTAAAACTACTATGTATTGTAACAATATATACAAACAAAGCAACCAAGCTAACCAAAGTCTTGCTCTACATGCATTAGTTAATTAGCTTTAACCCAAGGCATAACTTTATTAACTTATTATAATATTGGTTTTCGCGTTTCGAATAGACGATGTTGCGAAAAGCATGTTTGTCAACCATAACCATGATAACAAATGAATATATTTATGTAGGGTGTATCTGATTTCAGAATGTAGTTCCATAATTTACAGTAGTCCTTTTCTTAAACTGAACATAGTAAATGATATTTTAAAAAGTACGGTAAATACTGATTATAGATTACTACTTTATCAAATTGCATACTTGTCACTAATGGTCTCCTATAATGGAGCAGGCTCTGCTTTAGCTGTTTAATTTTCTAATGTACATGTGAATTTTCGTTTTTGTTTTGTTTTTTGTTTTTTACAATGGCCATTTTTTCATATTGATTTTGAATTTGATTTACCGTTGGACATTAGATAAGCCATGCATCGACCCGTCCTTCCAGGTATTGATCATCTATCACCAAAAAATACAATTAATTTATTTTTTGCTAACTATTAGAGGAAACTTCTAAAAAAAATACACACACAAATTCGCATATTTTTACACCTTCGGATATAGCAATGACATATATGTTAGAGTCGTACTGGGGGTACCCACTTGACAAATAACGGTAAAATTCTTGCCAAATGACATTAATGGTAATTGTTGGTGCATATGACGATTAAATTAATTTTGATGAATTACGTTTTTTTTTATTTTTCCCAAAATGACGCGCCAACGATACTGAATTTAGATACCTCTGACTAATCACGATCAGGATATTTTGACGAATCACGGTAAAAAAATAACCACTTTGACGCAAAAGACAATAACAATCAGCACCAAAGGACAGTTACATCAAAAGTTATAAATAATAAATAAGAAACAACACGAACTCCACTTAAGGAAGGTTGCCTAAAATGACTGTTTGACGCCTGATGGTAGAGGACATCTTACCTTCGTATATGTCTCTTATGTGTAGAAACGAAATCCGATAAAAAAAAATCCATTCGCGCAACTCAAAATGCATTTAACTTTCATATGGAATAAATAATTAAATTGATGGTGGCTTTTGTTCGAAATTCGAAATTTACTAAATTGCACATGTATATACATAGGGTAATATAAAATTATTTGAAATTATTTCAAGACTAGAGATCCTTTTTTTCTTGTTTCTAGAACCCAACGTCAGTTCACTTGGTTGTCTTTTACAAAAATCGTGTCCGGCATGTGTGTGTGTATACTTTTTTTTTTTTTTCTTTTTTAAAAATAACTTTTATATCGGATTTCCCCATTTTTCGAGCTAGATGTTGTATGATTGCCTTTAAGACAAATACTGCATCCGGTGTCTAATGGACAGATGAAGTGGATGTAAAAAAATATCATAAGGCATCGACACGACCTTCTACAATGAGAAAACCGGTTATATAATAAAAATGTGGATTAAACAATTTATAAACCAGAAAACTGACGATCTGATTTACACAAAAAAAAAACACTTGACCAACAAGTGGTGGATCCAGCCATTAAAAAAAAAGGGGGGGGGTCCCAACCCAGAGTAAAAAAGAGGGGGGTTCAACTATATGCTCCCATTCAAATGCATTGATCGTCCAAAAAAGGGGGGTCCAAACCCCAGAACCCCCCCCCCCCCCCCCTGGATCCGCCAATGGACATGAACAAACGACAACGACTGAAATGAATGGTGCTGACTTGTCAGTTGGAGATCGCAGAAATTTCTATTATACGTCAATTGTTTTATATGTCTCTGGAGTTAGATGGTCTATTCCTGGGGATAAAAGAAAACGGTGAGATTGACTGGACATGATATATTTTCACCTATTTATATATATATATAAGTATTTAATGTGTGTTTGACTGGACAGGATAGTTTTTCATCTATTTAGTATATAAGGTGTGTTTGATTGGACATGATATATTTTCACCTGTTTTATAGTACTGATATGTAATCGTAAGGTAAACTAATAAATCAACCTACTTTTAGAATTGTCAGATGGAGACGAGGATTATTTTCAAGAGGAAATTGGGGTAAGTTATACGTTTGAGGATGGTCGGACCTTTATCGCACAGGCACTTGTTTCTATCCATTGGAAGACCCACTATCAATGTATATTTACGAGTAAATATACGTTGATGGTGGGTCGTTTCTATCCATTGGAAGACCCACTATCAACGTATATTTACGAGTAAATATACGTTGATGGTGGGTCTTCCAATGGATAGAAACCGAAGTGCCGGTGAATATACGACACGTTGATAGTAGGCCTCCCAATGGATAAAAACAATTAAGTGCCTGCATGTGCTTTATCGGTACTGCGGGATCGGGTGTTTTTAAGCCCGGGGTTTGGGATTTGTCATCTGGGATTCGGGGATTATTTTTCCGTTTTTCGGTATTGAGGGTTTAAATTTCTTTATATTCGGGAGCTCGGGATTTTGGAATCGGGACCCCTCCAACCTCCTCCTTTTCTTCTTCTTCCGGTAAGCGGCCACCGTCAACTGGTTGACTATTTTGCCACATTTAGGAGTGAGCGCATACATAATTTTGAAATTTAATAAACAAAAAGAATGGGTGCAGATTGAAGTATTATCGAGACAGAGACATATAATACAATGTCGCTTTCTGAGACTAGTCCCCATATAAATGCATTGATCGTCGGAAAAAGTGGGGTTCCAAAATAATAATTCCTTTGGAACATAATATATATTTATATTATAAAGAAACTTCTATTCCGTGACAGCTCCTTGCGACCACGGATTTTTTTAAAAATTTGCCGTCATTGTTTTGTTTTTAACTATCCCTTCACCCTTCGGTTGGCAAAGACAGTAATAATTAATACACTTTTTTCCAGCTTTATGCCGATCAGTCTTTTTTGTGCATGTGGATATAAGGGTACACTATACGTTTATCTATGAATAACTGCAGTGTGTTTATTTACAATAAGTCAATATACATGATGACATAAATTTTGAAACACAAACAAGCCCTGTTGGTATTTTATATAGGATAGCGATCGCCATTGACAGTAAAACCTCGTCTGACCCACTAAACAAGCCCCTGTGCATATATATAATTTTGTGGGAAATACAGAGGGACATGGATAACATATATATACAAGCTCAGTTGGATGTTGATACTCTTTGACTTCAATTTTAAAAACAGAATAGTCATTGAAGTATCTAGTTTAAAAATAGGCACTGGCTACGGGTGCATGGTACATAGGAGACTAAATGCCGGAATGCAAAGTCGGGTAAGGAACTGATTAATTAGGAATGTAACAATAATTACTGAGGCTACGGTAACATGGCGTTATTATTACATGAAAAACAGCAATTTACGATGGGTCTATTAAAATATACTAGATAATAAAAATTAAAGACATTTATTTTATATTTACAATACATACAATTATTAAATATAAATTCTTTAATTATTTATTTGCAATGACATTTTCTACATATCCAGTAAGTGGTTTTTGGAGCATTTCTAACTCATAAATTTGAATTATGAAATGAATTGAATATTATGACCCATTGATATTTGTTTATAGGTTAAAATAACTTACCTTTGGTTTGGACGAGCTCCATCTGATTTTGAAACGAAATTACGTCCTGCGTGGATACATGTATACCGAAGTTCACAGTATTTTACTACACAGTTAGCAAAATTTGTTATAGATGAATCAATTTTTTTAGAACTGCGTTTGTATAGCTGAATGAAATTTGTGTCTTGATATTGTTTCAGTATTGTTTCAAACGAATCCCAAGTTTTAAATTTTTCACCCACAACAAAATTGGTCACAAGAATCTCTTCATCCATTGTGCATTGTATAATGACAGTAATACCAGTAGGTGTGCAGTTAAATACTTAAAGTGAACACTTTCTCAGCCCGACTTCTCAACAACAAACCATTTGTCTATATTTTCGCCTTTGACACTTCTTATCTAAAGTAGTATCTTTAAAACACCAAAACCATTTATACGTTAGAAAAAAACAATTTAAACACCATTTGTTAACGATAATATTTATTATTTATCATTATTACAAGTATTATTTCGTACATATGCAAGTTTTAGGCACCGAAACTATACAAGATTTAAGTTTAATGATTGCTGTTTTTCATGTAACAATAACGCCATGTAACCGTAGCCTCAGTAATTATTGTTACATTCGTAATTAATAGGTTCTTTATCCGCCTTTGCATTCCGGCATTTAGTCTCCTATGCAACAATAATATTTTTATTATTGTTACATTTCCATGTAACCGTAGCCAGTGCCTTAAAAATATGTCCGAAGACAACCTATCAAGATGGCCGCCATGGCTAAAAATAGAACATAGGGATAAACTCTAGATTTTGAATTATTTCACTAAAACCAAAGTATTAACAGCGAATATGACAAGGGGTTAACTTAATAATCAGGTTAAGATTTATCTGGCAGAACATCTGGCTGCCCTGAAATATTCAGACAAATCAGACATCCTGCTTGGTTGTCACTGCCCCTGAACTGGTGATTTTAAGGAAATTTTGCAGATAATATATGACCGCATTATTTATCATGAAGATAATTACACACACAACTAAGTTTCATAGATTTTTTAAAGACTCCACAGAGTCTTAAATTATAATTTTGTTAAATTTCATAAAAAGTTGATTTCTTTGGGTTCTTTGATATACATTGTAATGCTGAGGGGGGATAGGAGGGGTCCTGATCCCGAAATCCATGGCTTAAAAACATGAAATCTCGAAATCCAGGGACTAAAAATACCAAATCCTGATGTCCCGAAATCCGAATAAAAGAATTCCGGATCCTGAAAGGGTCAATCCCGAAATCCTGAGCTTAAAAACACCCAATCCCTGAGTCCCAATAAAGGTCCTTTTGAACAGAAATAAGTAAATTCACACAAATTGAATTCTTGGGGTTGTTTGATATACATGTATGTATGCTAAGTGATTCCTGAAATGTTTTAAGGTTAGATCATATACATGTATAATTTTGGAGAAATAGTAGTCATTGATCACTGTTTGTTTTTGATATTTTATGACTTTTAATTATTATATGAATTTGGTTTAATTTCCTTTTGAAATGTTTTGAACAGAAATGAGAATTTCATCAAATTTAATTCTTGAGGTTCTATGACATGTATAATATGCTAGTTCTGGGGCCTCTGTGGCTGAGTGGTCTAAGTAGTTACTGTAATCACTAGCCAATCAACACTGAGGTTGTGAGTTTGAACCTATTGAACATGTTGAAGGATGCTGGTTTATATTGGGGCTAGTCCTCCACCAAAAAAATGTGACTGCCATGAAAAGCCTAAATGAAGTGCTTAAAAGTGGCGTTAAAAACACCAAAATTCAAATCAAATATGCTAGTTCTAACACTGTACTTATATTTTTGATATTGGACCATAATTGGTCAATCACCCTGTAAGTACTGTATTTTATTACTTCCAGACCAAAACCGACTCCATTGGTAGTGAATTACTAAGACGTGATGATGGGAACAGTTACTATGATGATAATGTTACAGATAGCCCAACACAAGATGAGGGTGTGGATGATCCTGCAAAAGAAGAGGTGCATATTGCGCCTTTTAAAGGAGCTACCATTAGGATAAATAATAATAAGCAATAATAAGAAAAGACAATTTTTATATAAAAAAAAATGTCAATAGTTGTTTATAATTGGCACCCCTTGGACCAACTACATATTTTGGGTTAAAAAGTACTATACACTTCCAAATACGGTAGATTTAAATAGTGGTGGGACTTGGATGAGCAATTTAAAAAAAAACAATGCAGGATGACATCTGAATTATTTATGTAAAAAAAGGATGGAAAAAAAAGGCAGTTGTTTAAAGTATTATACACATCTTGTTTCCATGGAGATTATTTAACCCTTACCCAGCTCATTCGTGGTTGACTAACTTTAAATCAATTTCAAGATTTAAAAGTTAGTTCGTGTTTTTAACATGTGACATGTTTATAAAATCAGTTTGTTTGGAACCTGGACTAATAGATTATATTTGGTATGTAGTTACTTATAAGGCAAAATAACCATAGCTTCAATATACTGATGTAAGAATAAAATGAGAAATTTAAAAATGCCGACCTATCTAGTATTTAATCTAGCTACCCTAATTTTGCTTCAGCATGATATGTAATAATAAACCCACATACTTGTTGTTTGGCCTAAGCATTGTTAAATTTTATTTCTATGGAGATAATATTAATTTTATTGATGCTGACTTTTACCTTCACTTATGAATCATGTGAATAATTGACTGAATAGTAGAATAATTTATGTCAATTGCAGTGTTGCTATTTGATTTTCAACATTTGCATTTTAATTAACTACATGTATATACATTGAACGTCAAAATATCAAAATAACAAAAATCAAAATAACAAAAATGTGTTGGATATCTGTGCATGTGTGAACAGTTTATTAAATTTTTTAACAATTTCAGGAAAAGTTGGAAGAAGAAAGCAGTAATGGCGGTCAGCTTTTGGACAATGAGGTACGGTACAGCCAAGGGGGTTCAGTTAAAAATCACTTGTCTTGTTGATTTTTCACAGTGAATACTGGTGAAAGAAAGCAGTTTTCTTTGAAATAATTCTCTGCATATTCTTTTGATTTTTTTTGTTCTAATTTGAATAAGTGAGTGAGAATTAGCAAGAAAATATTAAATGCAAATATTTGGAAAAAATCCTAATTTTAATTTAACATGTTGAAATGTATTTTAAACATTTATATATGTTGATGCAGATTCAAAATTAACATTCAAGAATTTCAAATTAAAATATAATTATAATCATTTGATTGTAGCAGAAAAAGATGTATAATTAATATTAGAAAAAAACTGATTTAAATATATTTAGAATTTAGGCTTTTTGAACTTTTTTTTACATGTTTGAAGTTGATTTAACATTTATTATCATGTGCAACTTTCAAATTTGTCTAATCATGCTAATACATGTAGCAAGAAAAATATTACAAAATAAAAATTTAGATTGCAATTTAATTTATATTTAAATTTTCAGAATGTTGACCAAGATTCAACCCTAGCCAAGTTGATAGCATCAATGGATGTTATAGTTCATGGACAAGACGAGAAGGTTAGTGAGGGAGCTACCATGACCATTTCAATTTCAGAAATATATCTTTGAATCTATATCCAACTAGTACAACTAGAAAAACTCCAGTTAGAACAACACATGTAGGTTGCATTTCTCATTGTTTGTAATTATATTATTAACATTCAAATGTATTATTAAGTGTTTATACTGAAAGCATTGTCACTACAAAGAATAAACCTGTTTCATATAATAACCTAAGAATATTTTTAAAACTAAATTTTTTTCTTGTTTTATTTTCTTAGCCAATGGGAATGCATCCAGAATCAGACCAAAAACAAAAGGAAGATTCGTTAGATAAACACAAATATACGCCTGAACAGGTGATGGAAAGAGCTCTTGGACTAGAAAATGACAATGTAAGATACTGGGTTAATATCATCTTTATTTTTTAGGGGGGATAGGGCCTTTATCGGGACTCCAGGATTGGGTGTATTAAAGCTCAGCATTTCTGGATAGACCCTTTAGGGATCCCGAATTCATTTTTATACGACCGCAAATTTTGAAAAAAATTTCGTCGTATATTGTTTAAGCTTGGGATTCCGGATCAGGACCCCTCCTTCTCCCTCTCACTTTTCAGTACCTAGAACTTGCTGATCTTTTGATAGAAATATTTTCCTTTAGGGATTAACCATTCAACTACAAGGGGGCTGTGTTTTTTTCTGAGTAAAAATTTTGTTCATGCAAAATTAATGTGAACAAATTTATGTAGTTTTTCAACATTTATCAGCCAAATTATATTAAGGATAGGTTAATTATCTTCTTCCTTCACCTATAAACTCTGGCTGTTACAACATAAATGCTGAAAGTGATTTTAAACATACTTATCAATCAAAAATGTAATCTAATAATATAAAGAAGATGTGGAATGATTGCCAATGAGACAACTTTATGCAAGAGACCAAAATGATACAGAAATTTTAACAACTATAGGTCACTGTATGACCTTCAACAAGTCAAACAATTCAAATGAGAAAACTAACAGTCTAATTTATGTAAAAAAAAATGAAGAAAAAAACAAGATGTAACATACAAATGTCAACCACTGAATAATAAATGCAGGCTCCTGACTTGGGACAGGCACATACACAGAGCTCCAGATAAGAATTCATATATTGGGGTTTTTACCCACCATTTTCTTATATAATTGGGTGATAAAGTTTGTTAATTGCATTATTAATTCCAATTCACCCCTCAGGTTAATATCAAATTGGTTTTTTCACCACTAAGCTCCTTAATGTATTGGTTTTTTTCATCGACACAATATTGAATATTTAGGCAATATCAACCCCAATTTTTTTCCATCTTAAATTAATGTTTCTGTCTTTGTTTAGCTCTTTTATTTGGTTTAGGGTTATGGTTAGGGTTATTTGCTAGCTGTTTTATTTGGTTTATTCACTGGGGAGCAATTGTAGGTTTAATTTGTGTCCCGTTTCAAACCTTTTCTCAGTTTTGTATTTTCTCACAAAAATGATATGTGTATTCACAGGCACTCGTCTTATACCTTTATATAATAAATTCTGAGTCCAGTGCCTGTGTGCATGGTGCGTGTATTCACTAATTAATCGTAAAATGAATAAAAAATAGTATATAAACTCTAATTATACTTGAATGATTTTCTTTTATTCAATTTACATAAATCTGGGTTTAGTTGTCTTTTATTAGAACTTTTGATTTCTGATGCTTTATCATTTCATAATTGATTGGGCCTTTCACTTTTTCCAACTGAATTCGTTTTTGATGAAACCCCGTGTTTATTAGCAATGTTTTTGTTATGGAACGCACACACGCCCGTGCGTTCAATGGACGCTTCCTAAAGACAATAGCTGAGTCTTGTTATCATTATAACTTTCCCTCAGTTTACCAAAATAAGCCGAAAACATGCTTCTATTCAATATTTTAACCGGACATTCACTTTCGTTTTAATTCGATGTATGTTATGAAAAATCCCGAGCAATGCAAAAAAAATATGACCACATGACACACGCTAATTGGATAAACACCGAGAAGATCGAAATATTTACATAAACATGTGTACCTATTGAGCAACGGAAAACTCAAACAGGGACCCATTTCAGCTACTTGATGCAGGAATCTATTTTTAGAACGACAGGAAATTTCCAATAATAAATATTATAAAAATAGTTTACGCGACGACTGTAAACAGATAAGGGTAAATAACACAAACGGTAGCCAATAAAAGGGTTGAGAACTCATGGTTTTGGCATATAATTGGGTTTTCTGTTGAATTAATTGGGTTGTTGAGCCCTTCAATGGACAATTGCATTGGGTTTTCTATTATTTGTATTGCGTGATCACGCAAATACGCAGCTTATCTGGAGCTCTGCACATACATAGAGAATGTGGCAGGTTTTACATGTTAGCAGGATACCAACCCTCCCCCTAACCTGGAACAGTGGTGTAAATGTACAACATAAGAATGAACTATAAAAATCAGTTGAAAAAGGTGCAAGTCATCAGATGGATAAAAATACAAATACTACAAATATAAGTTGTATTGAAATGTGCTTTTTTTTAGGAATTCAAGAGAAATTTTAAGGTTGATAGTAGATTATGGGAGGATGGCATTGTACCATATACCATTGTTGGTAGTTTAAGTAAGTAAACATAATTTCTGATAAGATCACTATTACTGTAAAGTTACTAAATTTCATGTGCAACTAATTTTTTCAGGACCTTCGTCAGAAAAAAAATAACTTTAATGAAATAGTTGTGAAAACCAAAAACTCGCCTTCAGCAAATAAATTTGATAATCATTGAACTTAATCATATTGAACTGGAATAGAAAGGGCTGAACGCAAAATAGAGTATCTGCGAATATAAGTTGGTTAGCAGTAACTGGTGACTCATTCCCAATAGGTGTTTTTTTGCCCCACCTATGATAGTATGATCTTTCTGATTTAAATGCCAAATTAGTTTTTATCCCAATTTCACAGTCCACCTAACACAGAAAATAATAGTGTGAGTGGGGCATCTGTGTACTAGGGACACATTCTTGTTTAGCTTTAATCTTATCGCATGTCTATATATAGCCATTTTAGTGACCCAGACCAAGCTGGTTATTTTCAAACAGAGTAGGAAACTCCCTTAACAGTCATAGTTACATTCCGATGAAAAAATAGGGTAGTAGTTAGGGACTTTTTTAATTTTCAATATTTTTGTACATTGAGTCTATATGGGAGCAACATTGTGACTTTAACAGTGCTTTATCAAAACTGGTTTAAAAAAACCATTAGGGTAGGGGATACAAATTAGGGTAGGTACGGGTAGGTAAAGTTATCACATAGTTTTTTGTTTGGCCTTAAACAGGCTTTGATTACATTGTTTTATTGCAACGCTAATTAAACCTATCATTCATCACTCTTATTTTGACAGAAATTGCCTTTTTTTTTTGTTCACTCTAATCATCAATAAAGATTAAATGTAGGCAAGTGAATTAAGGTAATACCAAACACCTTATCTAAAATTAATTTAACTCCTTTAATTTTTATAAAATTTTGACAAAATATCTAATTTTGACCCATTGAAATAAATGTAAAAATTAAAAAAAAAAAATTGAACCTGGTTGGATATATATATAGCAGTTTAACAAACACTAATTTTGACCATTGAGAAGCTTCATATTTTCTTTAATAAAATCTGGTTTTACAGAGTTATCTCCCTGTAGTGTTATGTACCACCTGAATAATGAATAAATTTTAACACTCTTCAGGATGTTTGCTTATCATGTTTTGGAATTTTGTCAGACTTTTAGAATCCTCTGCTTTCATCAATTTTAATGCCTTGAAAAAATTTCCCATTGACCCCCATTTTTTCATAAATCTTCGGGGATGATTCCACTATATAGTTTAGGGCCGCTGAGAGGGCCTAAAATCGGCAAGCGGCCCCAAAAAAATGTACATGAAAATGAATTCCCAATTAAGGATAATAACCTGTCACCGTTTAAGGCAACTATAATTTTTCATAGTTTGTTGTCAAAACGTTTTAAAATCTGGATAAGAATGCTGTTTACAATCGCATTTTATTAACAACAATTTAATTATGTCAACATGTGGCAAACAATTTTTAGCAGCCAAATTCAATTGATTAATTAATGTTATGGGAGTATTAGATCTTGTAAAAGCAGATCAAATTTTGATATAACATTGATGGATCAAGTTTAATGGGTGCCGATATTGTAAAAGCAGATCGCCCAGCAGAGCCGGTTATATATTATGATGAAAACTTGTGTTTAAAAAGATTTCTTTTCCTCAAAAGACAAAAGTTTGAGCGTTTTTTGAAATAATGTTGATGATAGACCATTAATGAAATATGATGTCATCATTATAGAACTATTTCAAAAGTTTTGAAGATGATCCAAATAATTTTAACGAACACTGGTTCAATGCTTTAAATATCTTATCAATTATGAACTTTTGTAATTGCTTTTCTGAATTTGACAATTGACCAGTTCAAATTGAAATCCATTTGAATCCAGGTGAATTTAAAGAGATGACCTGCAGTTGAAAAAATACCTGATGAATGATTTTTTTCAGTGGTTTATGTTAGCTGAAATATATGTTTTTGTAATAGGCCTAGGTAACTATAGCTAAGATGGTAGACTAGTGCATCATGTTCAATGATATTCATGTAATAACAGTAGCCCATCCAAAATTATTCAAAATGTTACAACTTACATGAACATCAGTGTACAGGTTAAACTTAACGATTATGTACCCTTGTGTTGCTTCAATGCTAAACATATACATGTAGAAATTTTATAGAAATCCACAGCCTTTATCCTTGTTCTATCATATTTGGCAATTTGATGACCGATAGATATAGGATTATTGCATGCAGTGCTAGCATTGATTTCCTTAAAACAAGTTTATTAATGTAGTTATTGGTTAGAACAAATAAAATATGGACCAAATCAAGTACACCTTTTAGGGTGCACTCGACTTAAGTAACTCCCCACGAGGTATTTTGGAATTTACAGGTTGGTAAGAACTTTTTGTTAAAAATAAACACTAGCGCAGCATAGAAAAGCAAGTGAGTAATCTATGTTTTAAATTTTATAACAGAAACCTCTTTATTAAAGGCTGTGAATTTTCTATAAAAATCTTGGTTTATTTGCCACAAAGTACTCCTTTTCTATTAAATGCAATGCAACAGTACTTAAATAATAATGCTTTGCATCAAGTTTCCCCCTAGTTTATGTTTAAAATGGCCTGTCTCTTTAATTCATTATATTTATAGTTTTGATACAATTTATGTTTAAAAAAATCGTACAAAAATGGCCACAGAAGGGTACATAAACCTTAATGATATACATTTTCTGTTTTTACAGGAAAATAATGTTATTTTGTCTTAGATTTTTTGCTTAAAAAATTCCCAATTAGAATTAAAATTCCCAATTTGATGTTCAAGGCACCCATTTGAAAACACCTGGAATCATCCCTGATCTTCTACATGTATAATTATACGACATCTGTAAGAGTCTTATAAAATCTTTATTTTTCAATAGTTTTGAGAACTAAAATTTGCCAATGAAAAATCACATTTTCCTTCCAAAATTTCAATGGCTTATATCTCAAAAACAAGCACATTAACCTATATATATTTTGTTTTTTTTGTTGGTTCCTTAATAAATTGCCTGTCAATATATACTAGTGTTATGAAAATCTTGTAATTTTAAAATTGAGTAGCGAGCTTCATCATAACCTTTATTCATCATTACAGCAAATTCTGACGAGATGGTGATAATTGAGAAGGCATTTGAAGAATTGAAAAAGAAGACCTGTATACAGTTAGTTCCCAAAGGCAGCGATAAAACTCAGGGTCTCAGTCACAAATCATACGTAGAATTTAATCCAAAAAGGTAAATTTTAAGGGAACTACTGTTTGATTTTGATGGGGGTGGATAGGATGACAAATTTTGTTCTGCATTTTGTCCCAAGTGCATCAGATGAGAAAAGCTCACTTGGCCCATTGGTCCAGGTGAGCTAATAAAAAGACAGGACAGAGATTACAACTAAATAAAATGCATGACAATATTTTTCATCCAGGCTACCCCATTAAAAATCAAATGGTAGCTCTCTTAAATATCTTTCAGGAAAAATAAAAATGCAGGACAGAGATAATTACAACGAAAAAAATGCAGGACAAAATTTTTCATCCTAGCCAACCCCATAAAAATTAAAAGGTAGCTCCCTTAAATATCTTTAAGGAAAAATAAAAAATGCAGGACAGAAATTGCAATGAAACTTGGTCACAATCATCATTGTTTGAAAACAGTAATCTGGTCAACCAACCAAGATGGCTGCCATGGCTAAAAATAGAACATTGGGTTAAAATGCAGTTTTTGGTTTATAACTCAAAAACCAAAGCATTTAGAGCAAATCTGGTACGGGGGTTTAATTGTTTGTCAGGTCAAGATCTATCTGCCCATAAAATTTCAGATGAATCGAAAAACCCTTGTTGGGTTGCTGCCCCTGAATTGGTAACTTTAAGGAAATTTTGCTGTTTTTGGTTATCTTCAATAATATTATAGAGACAAACAGTAAACAGCAATAATGTTCAGCAAAGTAAGATTTACAAATAAGTCAACATGAACGAAATGATCAGTTAACCCCTTCAGGAGTTATTGCCCTTTATAGTCAATTTGTTACATTTTTCATAATTTTTTATTGATTTTTAGAAAAAAAAATCCACTGTAATAACTGGGCCAAGTTCATTATAGAGAGATAATTGTAGCAACAAGAATGTTCAGTAAAGCAAGATTTACAAACACATCACCATCATCAAAATACAATTTTGTTATTGATTTATCTGTGTCCATTGTTTAATATGCACATAAGACCAAGGTGAGCGACACAGGCTCTTTAGACTCTAGTTTTTTACTCTATTTGAACCTGCATTTTTGTATTTTAACTAAAGTTTATCCTTGACTTTTGTTTTAAATATTTTTTTTGCAATGTACAGAAATTTTGAATTGGAATTTGTATGCCCCACCTAAGATAGTAGAGGGGTATTATGTTTTCTGGTCTGTGTGTCTGTTCATCCGTTTGTTTGTCCGTCTGTACCACTTCAAATTTAAGTTTTTGGTGATCAGGTAGTTTTGATGAAGGTAAAGTCCAATGAACTTGAAACTTAGTACTTTGTACCCTATGATATGATATTTGCAATTTTAATCCCAAAATAAGAGCATTTACCCAAATATCACGGTCCACTGAAAATGGAAAAATGATAGAGTGAGTTAAGATGATGATGATCTGTGTACTACTGGACTCCTTCTTGTTTTCATAAAATAACAATCTCTTCATATTTTCACACATATATTTGTTAGTTTGAAATATTAAGGAAATGCAAGTACCAGTAAAATATTTTTGTTAAAGGTGTTGATAACTAAAATAGACAAACATTGTGGTCCAACATTTAGATTTTTCTTGCATGTTGTATTTTTGGCAAGTTTACAGCTAATTTCCTCATGCTTGTAGAGTAAAACTTTGGTTGACTTGCATTGCTTTGTTTGTAAAAACATTTACCCAGCTTTATAATCAAGAGAGCCGTGGTTTAGTGGTTAGTGCATCGGACTACTACCACAAAGGTTCCTGGTTCGATTCCCGTTTGGGATGAAATTTTAAGGACCTCAATTTTCGGCTCTCCCTTGACACCAATTGCGAGTATGGTCTTGAGGAAACGATGATAGTTCGTCGGACGGGGACGATAAATGGCTGACCCGTGTTAAGAGAGAGCCATTTCTCTTGCACGTTAAAGACACCCTTGTAGATTTCGAAAAAGAGTAGGCTATAATGCCGCTATACAAGGCAGCACTCGCACCCGCAAAGTGGAAAGGGATTAATATAAGTTGCAAAAACTTGTTTCCCAATCCACTATAAATAAATATGTTTAAACTAATTAAGATAGATATATCTTGAAACAATAAATATATAGGCATAGTTGGGCAAAATTATTATATTGACATACTTGAGTAGGATTGCTACCTATAATTCTTACAACACATGTAGGCATGTTTCACACCATTGTAAAGATCAATCAAATTAGATTTATGATATAACAAATTTTAGTGGGGTTGGTAGCCTAGAAAGCGGCATATAAAGGAATTGCATCCCCACCTTACATTTATCTGAAATTCAAGTTAAAGTACCTTGTGTTATATTAAGGTATATAGACATTTTTTTCTGATACATGTGCCTGTGATATCAACCTGTAAGTTTCTTTATTTATTATTATTTTGTGTTAATGTCCTTGTTTAACTAGACATTTGCATCTTAACACACAAAATACCATTTAAATGCTGATAGACACATTTAATATGTTTCAGTTACTATTATCCAATAAAGGGATTACGAATATCAAACAAGAAAAATGCCACAGAGTTACAACTATCATCTCAAATTTTTCAACGGCAATTTTCAAAGCGCTTAGACAATTCCAGTGCACTGTTACGATTTAGTTATGATGTAAAGGTATAGAAAAGAATTGACAAAAAAACATGCTACATTTGACTGTAAAGATTTAACCTATATTTGCTGTCGCCATATTGGGATAGTTGTAATTCCAGTTACAGTTATCAGTTTAATACCAGTGATATATGAAAGTAAATTATTTTATATAAATTGTACATTTTTTTCTAGCGATGGATGTTCATCCTATGTGGGAAGAATATCACCTGGTAAACAAGAGATTATTTTAGAAAATCCAGGCTGTGTGGAAGTAAGTTTAACTTTTATTGCAGTTTTAGGTAAACATTGGCAGGGATACAGTTTATCCTATGAAGAGTTGATTCCCTTTGCAAAAACATCTATTATTGCTAATTAGGGCAGTTTTTGGAAGTTGGACTATCTAATGATGTTATATTTAGTTAAAGCCATTGCATGAAATGCAATCAAAACCTTATGGTACTGACTTAATTTGATATATAATTCCTCCAAGGCTTATCAATACCTTTTTGATACACAAAATACAGTGCATTGGTGATAATTATAGATTATCATTGGTCATCTCAACGAGATTGATTTTCTCGCTTTAATCTGTTTATCGCTATTTTACCTATGACGACGTTGTCAATTTCAATGTCAATTTAGTTAGCAACGCCACGTGGCCTCCTTAGTTTCTAGCGATAATTTTTCCATCTCAAGCGAGAAGCATGATATGAAAATTATCATAATAAAAGATCAAATTCTAATTTAAATGTGTTAAAAATAAACACTGATTCAAAAATTAAAATGGGACAATAAAAAAGACAAAAGTTTAAATTCCTAGATTAAAGACAGACGACACTGGAAAACTTCCATTTTTCATAGATACCAATTTTGGTGAATTATATTAATTTGTGGTTTTTGCATGAGATTGGATATCATTATTTTTGTTACCATGGTCACTAGATCTAAGGTCAAAAATCAAAGGTCAAGGTCATAGATGCAATATTGCCTTCTAAAATCATAAGTTACTAAAAATAATCGCTTCTCAAAGTAAACAGTAAAAACTAATGCCATCAGGTAAACATAGAGATGGTAGGGTGGGCGTAGAGGGTGGGGGATTTTTTTGGGGGGAGAAGGAGATGTTGGCATACTCACCAACAGTTCCTTTGATTAAGATAGCAATAAAAAAAATTATGCTGCAAACCATAGTTCAACATGAAATATCTTGCATGCTATAGAGATGGCAGGTTGGACTTAGGGGTCGGGGTAGGGGTATGGAGATATGAACGTGATCATGAACAGTTCTTTTGATTTAATTAATTTCAATAAAATGCATGAATCTTAAAAAAAATTACCCAGCATTCCATAGTTTTACATGAAATCTTGTTTTTTTACCCAACATTCCATAGTTCTACATGAATCATAATTTTTTACACAGCATTTCATAGTTCTACATGAAATCTTTATTATTTTACCCAGCATTCCATAGTTCTACATGAAATCAGTTTTTTTTACCCAGCATTGCATATTTCTTCATGAAATCTGGGTATTTTTACCCAACATTCCACATAGTTCTACATGAATCATATTTTTTACGCACCATTCCATAGTTTTACATGAAATCAGTTTTTTTACCCAGCATTGCATATTTCTTCATAAAATCTTTATTTTTTTTACCCAGCATTCCATAGTTCTACATGAAATCATGCATGCTATTGGGATGGAACATGAACAGAGCAGGTCGGATAGAGATAAATTCATCAAAATCTTTAACAAAAATATCATAGATGGTTGGCATGAACAATTTTCCAAAGAACAAACTTCAGATACTCGGCCTTACGATGCTGAATCCATTATGCAGTATAACCTGTATGTAAGTATTACTACACTACTGAAAAGTAAAATCACAATAATACTGCTCCTCAAGGAAAATTCAAAATGGAAAGTCCGTAATCAAATGACAAAATCAAAAGCTCTTTGGTAAACTGAATGTTTTCCAAAAAAAACACCAATTGTAGAGAAAATATACAAATTTGCAGACCATTTTCAATCTCTGTCTTACATATTTTCACTTGCACTGTCGACCAATAAGAAAATTGTCAGAATATTGGTGTTCAGACTAGCAGTTGAAAATAAGTTATGTAAAGACAGCTTAAAAGTAAAATCCACAGGAAGAAAAGAAAAAAGAAACCTCAAAGCCATGAGCAGGTTAATTGAGTTACACAAACTTTAAATTCCAAAATTATTGTGTGCATTTCATTGTTATATTGCATTTGATATTTTGATTTTTCATGACTGAACAAAAATGTAAACCTACTTATTGCGATTTCAGGAAAAGCTTTTTACAAATGTATGTATCAGATATCATGATTTCTTGCTATTACAATAATCACCTGTTTCTGTCTGTCTGTTTGCCTGTCTGTTCTTTGTTTGTCTGTTCTGTGTCTATCTGTCTGTGTCTGTGTATGTCCTGTCTCTGTTTGTTCTGCATCTATCTGTCCTTTCTCTGTCTGTCATGTGTCTATCTGTTCTGTCTCTGTTTGTTCTGCGTCTATCTGTTCTGTCTCTGTCTGTCATGTGTCTATCAGTTCTGTCTCTGTCCTGTGTCTATCTGTTCCGTCTCTGTCTGTCCTGTTACTGTCTGTCCTGTGTCTATCTGTTCTAACTCTGTCTGTCATGTGTCTGTCTGTCATGTGTCTGTCTGTCATGTCTCTGTCTGTCATGTGTCTGTCTGTCATGTCTCTGTCTGTCTTGTGTCTATCTGTCCCGTCTCTGTCTGTCCTGTGTCTATCTGTTCCGTCTCTGTTTGTCCTGTTACTGTCTGTCCTGTGTCTATCTGTTCTAACTCTGTCTGTCATGTCTCTGTCTGTCATGTCTCTGTCTGTCATGTCTCTGTCTGTCATGTCTCTGTCTGTCATGTCTCTGTCTATCTTTCTCTGTCTGTCTGTCACAAAGATCATCAAATCAATTAAAAACTTTTAAAAAATCCAAACTTTAATTATAAACTTCTTTGATTCCATGTATTTCCATCACTAGCATACTAGCCTCCTGTGACTAATACTCAAACATAAGGGCAGGGAGGGTAGTTTATTATTTCAGCCGAGTAAAGAGTTCCAGTTAAAGTCTTGTTATATTTTTTAGTCTGCTGGGAAAACAATTGGAGGTAAAGCATCCAAAACTATGGGGCTTGTTGAGAAACAACTTGAATTTCTAGCTGACCTTAATTCTGGACTGGATTTCTATGACGTGGCCGATATCACTGATGCATATCAATGTGCAGGTATAAGATAAGATAATTTTATTAACCAATCAATGTGCAGGTATAAGATAAGATAATTTTATTAACAAATCAATGTTAGGTATAAGATGAGATAATTTAATTAACCAATCAAAGTGCAGGTATAAGATGAGATAATTTAATTAACCAATCAATGTGCTGGTATAAGATAAGATAATTTTATTAACCAATCAATGTGCAGTTTTAAGATAAGAGACCATTTTATCCACCAATCATGTGCAGTTATAAGATGAAATAATTTTATTAACTAATCAACGTGCAGGTGTAAGATGAGAGACAATTTTATCAACCAATCATGTGCAGGTATAAGGTAAGATAAGTATACCCCGGCTTTAAAAAAAAGGGGGGTTATACTGTTTTACCTCTGTCTGTCTGTCCTTCCGTCAGTCAGTCAGTCCATCAGTCCATCCGTCCCATGAATATTTTTCGTCTCATTTTTCTCAGCAACAACAATACAAGGATTTCTGAAATTTGGTTTCAGGGTTTATCTAAGTCAGCTATACCGTGTGATGGGTTTTCTGATTGATCACTTGACAACTTCCTGTTTACCGAACACTTTTATGACTTTACACATGATAGCCAAGTTGAAAATTTTCGTCACATTTTTCTCAGGAACTACAATACAAGGATTTCTGAAATTTGGTTTCAGGATTTATATAAGTCAGCTATACCGTGTGATGCGTTTTAAGATTCATCACTCAACAACTTCCTGTTTACCGAACACTTGCATATTTTTATTTTATTAAATAATCATGTGCAGGTATAAGATAAGATAATTTTATTAACCAATCATGTGCAGGTATAAGATAAGATAATTTTATTAACTAATCAATGTGCTGGTATAAGATAAGATAATTTTATTAACCAATCAATGTGCAGGTGTAAGATAAGATACTTTTATTAACCAATCAATGTGCAGGTGTAAGATAAGATAATTTTATTAACCAATCAATGTGCTGGTGTAAGATAAGATAATTTTATTACCCAATCAATGTGCAGGTGTAAGATAAGATACTTTTATTAACCAATCAATGTGCAGGTATAAGATAAGATAATTTTATTAACTAATCAATGTGCTGGTGTAAGATAAGATTATTTTATTAACTAATCAATGTGCAGGTGTAAGATAAGATACTTTTATTAACCAATCAATGTGCAGGTATAAGATAAGATAATTTTATTAACTAATCAATGTGCTGGTGTAAGATAAGATAATTTAATTAACCAATCAATGTGCTGGTATAAGATAAGATACTTTTATTAACCAATCAATGTGCAGGTATAAGATAAGATAATTTTATTAACTAATCAATGTGCTGGTATAAGATAAGATCATTTTATTAACTAATCAATGTGCAGGTGTAAGATAAGATAATTTTATTAACTAATCAATGTGCTGGTATAAGATAAGATAATTTTATTAACCAATCAATGTGCAGGTGTAAGATAAGATAATTTATTTACCAATCAATGTGCAGGTGTAAGATAAGATAATTTTATTAACCAATCATGTGCAGGTATAAGATAAGATAATTTTATTAACTAATCAATGTGCTGGTATAAGATAAGATAATTTTATTAACCAATCAATGTGCAGGTGTAAGATAAGATACTTTTATTAACCAATCAATGTGCAGGTGTAAGATAAGATAATTTTATTAACCAATCAATGTGCTGGTGTAAGATAAGATAATTTTATTACCCAATCAATGTGCAGGTGTAAGATAAGATACTTTTATTAACCAATCAATGTGCAGGTATAAGATAAGATAATTTTATTAACTAATCAATGTGCTGGTGTAAGATAAGATTATTTTATTAACTAATCAATGTGCAGGTGTAAGATAAGATACTTTTATTAACCAATCAATGTGCAGGTATAAGATAAGATAATTTTATTAACTAATCAATGTGCTGGTGTAAGATAAGATAATTTAATTAACCAATCAATGTGCTGGTATAAGATAAGATACTTTTATTAACCAATCAATGTGCAGGTATAAGATAAGATAATTTTATTAACTAATCAATGTGCTGGTATAAGATAAGATCATTTTATTAACTAATCAATGTGCAGGTGTAAGATAAGATAATTTTATTAACTAATCAATGTGCTGGTATAAGATAAGATAATTTTATTAACCAATCAATGTGCAGGTGTAAGATAAGATAATTTATTTACCAATCAATGTGCAGGTGTAAGATAAGATAATTTTATTAACTAATCAATGTGCTGGTATAAGATAAGATAATTTTATTAACCAATCAATGTGCTGGTATAAGATAAGATAATTTTATTAACCAATCAATGTGCAGGTGTAAGATAAGATAATTTTATTATCCAATCAATGTGCAGGTGTAAGATAAGATAATTTTATTAACCAATCAATGTGCAGGTGTAAGATTTGGCTGTTACAATTAAATGGATTACAAAATAAAGCACAGTAAATGATTAGAATGATTGAAGAACATTTAAACAAAAAACATGAATACACATTTAAACAAAGTAACATAATTATAAAACATTTAGTTATTTTGATTATCCATTGTGAATTAGAGAAATTACATTACATCATATAGTCCTAGGTGTATGGGAGACAACTCTGATTGATTTCTTCAATATTATTTTAATTAATAATCAATGTCTCTTCAGTCATTTAGTCCAAAAGAAAATTCAATATGTATATGAGTAAATATGTCAAAAGCATCAAATTTTAATAATATATTTCATTTTTAACAAACACAATATATAATATTGATAGGTTTTGAACATCCCCCTCCGTTTCACAAATATGATGTGCTATATATTATCATGATTATTAATATACATCAAGATACTGCAAATTATTGTCAAAGTATTCTTATATCTTTGTTTTAATGTGGGGGTGGTTGCTCTTTAAAAAGTCACAATTAACTCAATTTTTTGTGAATCAAGTCTCCAGAATGAGAACTTAATATAATTCAATTAATCATTATGATTATATTTGGGTATATTTCCAGCTCATTGTGAAGGATCATCCCGACCAAAATGTGAAAATGGTGGATTTGTTGACCACAACTGTAAATGTTTCTGTCCATCTGGTCTGAAAGGAGATCTCTGCCAAACTGTAGAAACATCATCAGGTAAGGGGAGATAATTGTCAAACAGTAGAAACATCAGGGAAGGGGAAAGGGGAGATAACTGTAAAACAATAGGTACACCATTAGGTATGTATGGAAGACAATTGCCATTCAATAGATAAATCAGATAAAGGGAAACATTATTCCCTAATACATCACCCAGTAAGGGGTGAATATTGCCAGACAATATAGATACCAGGGCTTCCAAAACAGTCATATATTCCGGACAATTGTATAATGTCCGGTAAAAGTCCGGCTGGGAAAATCAATGGGCCAAGTGAGCTTTTCTCATCACTTTGTGTTCGTCATCATCCGTCGTCGATGACTTTTATAAAAATCTTCTCCTCTGAAACTACTGGGCCAAATTAAACAACTTGGTCACAATCATCATTGGGGTATCTATTTTTAAAATTTTCAACCAACCAAGATAACCGCCATGGCTTAAAATAGAACATATGGGTAAAAGGCAGTTTTTGGCTTATAACTCAAAAACCAAGCATTTAGAGCAACTCTGACTGGAGTTAATATGTTTATGAGGTCAAGGTCTATTTGCCCTGAAAATTTGTTTCGGTTGCTGCCCCTAAATTGGTAATTTTAATGAAATTTTGCTGTTTTTGCTTATTATCTTGAATAATATTATAGAGATAAACAGTAAATAGCAATAATGTTCAACAAAGTAAGATTTACAAATAAGTCAACATGACTGATATGGGCACTTGACCCTTTTAGGAGTTACTGCCCTTTATAGTCAATTTTTTAAATTTTTCATAAACTTATGTAGATTTTTCGAAAATATTTTGCACTGTAATTACTGGCCCAAGTTCATTATAGATAGAGATAATTGTAGCAAGAAGAATTTTCAGTAAAGTAAGATGTACAAACACATCACCATCATCAAAACACAATTTTGTTATGAATTTATCTGTGTCCATTGTTTAATATGCGCATAGACCAAGGTGAACGACACAGGCTCTCAGTTGAAGACTGTGTATAGTTATTTATAGTTGTACAATTGTTAATATCTGTGTCATGTGATCTCTGGTTGAGAGTTGTCTCATTAACACATTTTAATTATATATTTCAGCATGTGGAGGTATTGTCTATGTATCCGAGTCAAAGGTCACAGAGATAAGAACACCTAACTGGCCATCACCCTATCCTGCGGGAACAATGTGTACATGGTTGATTAAGGTACTTATAGGGAATTTCATACAATATCTGAATAAAAAGATATGAAGCTGTCATCACCCAATAAAGATAAAATGTACAAGGATGTCAAAATAGAACAAACAGTAATCATTATAGTCATAGAATGCTAATTGAAGTTAGTTGTACTGTCATGATCAGCCGCCAAAGGAAAAATATAAAAGAAAAATAGTCAATATACATGATATATAGATCAAGACGCTGACGAATAGATCCAATTTTGGATAAAACTGGAAAAAATTAATGTCAAATCCTGAACTCTGTTGAAAAAAAAGTGTCTGTTTCAACATCATGATATAATTAAACCCTGTGTTCTAGATGAAATATCTGGCTCCTCCTGACCTAAATGGCTTAAACTTGAAAAAGGTTCTTTGGCCCCTTTATCACTTTGGTGTGGTAGATAAAGTAGATATTATGTTTCTTGCCCCACTTGAGGCATTGAGTCTTTGAATCTGTTCATTCATTCCTCTGTTCTTCTGCTTGTTCATCTGACTGTTTGTTTGTCAGTCTGTCCCACTTCAGGTAAAAGTTTTGGGTCAAGGTAGTGTTTTCAAGGTTCAAGTGTTCAAGTGTAAGTTCAATCAATTTGAAACTTAGTACATATGTTCCCTATGATATGATCTTTCTAATTTAAATGTCAAGTTAGACTTAAAGTCACTTTTAACTTGAATTTGTGGTCCTTGAAAAACGAAAAGGATAGTGCGGGTGGGAAATCCATGTCATTTGGATACATTCTTGTTTTTTTATTATTTAGGCTCCAGATGATATGTTAGTAAAGTTAACAGCAGATGATCTTGATCTGCCATACAACAGTCTTAACAGATGTTACCATTGGATGGAAGTAAGGTACAATCTGATTGGTCAACTTGGTGTCAAGATTTGTGGTGAGATTAAAGACAAGACATGGACTACAACCCCATATGGTGAATCGAACTTGATGATGGTGAGGCTTGATGCTAAATTTGCAGAAGATAAAGATGCTGGGAAGGGATTCAGCATCAGTGCCACAGCTACCCCCAAACCTGTAGAAGATAAAGATGCAGGTAAGGGATTCAGCATCAGTGCCGCGGCTACCCCAAAATCTGTAGTAGAAGGTAAGATAAAGAACTGAGAATGTCTGTAAGAGGAAAAAACATATACTGTGGATTCATAATCATTTGTTGAATACCAATTTAAATGGATTTTGTGGGTACAGAAGAACCAATAATTTAATGTTCGACAAATAACAAATTATCTATATAGTCTTGTGTGCAGACTTCAGCAAAACCTGGAAATTAGATATCCATGATGAACATGTGAGTTATCCTTTATCCACAAAAATTGAAACCCACAAAAAAATGAATCCACAGTACTTCAAAAAGAGGGTTATTATTTTTCCTTATAACTTTTCTGATTCCCAATTCATGTAAAACATTGTGGTTAAGCAAATGACAAAAAATAATTTCTGAAAAGGAGCAACCATATTACTTCAAGAGGGGTTATGTTTTTTTCCTCAAAAAATATTTTGATCCCCAATTTGATGGAAAAAAAATATTGTGGTCAAGCAGATACCCAAAAAATATATTCTGAGACCTGATTTTTCTCCTACCTTATAGTGTTCAATTTTGAAACAAAAATAATATGATTGATAGGCGTAGAAAACTAAAAAAAAAATGTTTGTGCTTTAATGCATGAAAAGAAATTTCTGACTTGGACAAAAAAACATTACTTTCCCCTTTGAAGAAAAATGGTTAATTCCTAAACACCCTGCTTTGTAAGAATGATAATTTTGTGACTTTTGTGATTAAAAAAACAGGGCAAAACCAAATCCTTAAAGTATTGCCTATCTTTTATAATTTTAATAATCTGGATTTTCAAATATTTTCTCCTCCAGCATCACTTAAAGTGGTACCTAACACTACAGGGAGATAACTCTGTAAAATCAGCTAAATGTTTTAATAACTTTGTGTTGTTAAAACAATATTAAGCTTCTCAATGATCAAAATTAGGGTTTGTCAAACTGCTATATAACCAGTAATTTCCTGATGAAATGCTTGGTTCAAATTTTTTGAAATTTTTATATTATAATTGTCAAAGGATCAAAGTAAATGCTTTGTCAATTAAATGAGCCTAATTAATTTTTGTGGAGGTGTTTGGTACCACCTTAAGACACATTGATTGTCAAAAAGTACATCTGGTGCAGAGAATTTTGTACTGTTTATGTTATTATGCAAGTTGAAATCTTCTTTAAGGTCAAGTAACAGTAAATGGGCTATGTCACAGATTTCAGTAAAATTTTGCATACAACTCTGGCTCGATGAACTTCAACTAAAAATCGAAATAATAATGCATTTATCTCATTTATCATTTAAAATATTACTGATTGAATTCTTACAAAATTGGTGAGCATTTGTATAGAAAGCACATAAAATCGGCATAAAACCTTCTAAAATTTGTCTTAAAATCGCAAAATCTCTAATTCTACTCCATAGATTTTTCTTAAAAAACTATATGTTGTTGATACATAAATTATTGTTATAATGATGTTAAATAAAGATAGGGTCACCTACTTCGTTTTTACGGTATACATCATTCAATGTTGTGTTCTTTGTGAAAAAATCCTATTAAACGTCGAAATAATCGTAACTTCGCCGTGTTGCCGGCTGTAAAACGTTGATTTTTGACGTTTTTCACTACCAACAAGGTGAAAAAATTATTATTAGACAACAAACGAAGTCGGTGACCCTATCTTTATTTTGCATCATTATAACGAAATTTTATGTGTCAACAACATACAGTTTTTAAAGAAAAATCTATGGAGTAGAATAAAAGATTTGGCGATTTTAAGACAAATTTTGTATGTTTTTTCGCTGATTGTATGTGCTTTCTATACAAATATTCACCCATATTAAAAGAAATCAATCTGCAATATTTCAGATAATAAGAGATAAATGCATTATTTTTTCGATTGTCAGTTGTAGTTCACCGAGCCAAGATTGTATGCAAAATTTGAGCAAAATCTGAGACGTAGCCCATTTACTGTTCCTTGACCTTAACTCATTTTAGGCAACTCTGTCACATGCAACTTTTTTTTACATAAATAAGGCCGTTAGTTTTCTGGCTTGAATTGTTTTACATTGTCTGATCGGGGCCTTTTATAGCTGACTATATACGGTATGGGCTTTGCTCATTGTTGAAGGCCGTATGGTAACCTATAATTGTGAATGTTTGTGTCATTTTGGTCTTTTGTGGATAGTTGTCTCATTGGCAATCATACCACACCTTCTTTTTTATATAACTTCCATTTTTTTGTTTTAGATAAAAGTGAGATTGTTTTAGATAAAAGCGAGATTTGTACATTTGAGCCTCCGTCTGATGGTTGTTTCTTTGACGCAGATGGCAACTGGTTTGTGGGAGAGGTAAATATATCAAATTTGAGATACATATCTGACAAGTTTACTGTGGATTCATAAATTTTTTCGTAGTTATTTAATATTGATTTTTGTGGATAACTTTTCACTGATATTTGATTTGGTGGTTTTGCTTAGTTCTAATTACAACATTTGCCATTCCTTGGACATTAAATTTGTGGTCACCAGTTAACCAGGAAATTGATGAAAATTGGTTACAAATGAAAAATATTGAATCCACAGCATTTAATTGAGATATATTGTACAGGTCAATATCAGAGTTGAGAGGGGTCTCATTGGGGGGTTCTGATCCCGGATCCTGCTTACTGTTTTGTCAGTTTCCAATATCCAGCTTACACTATGTACATAAGCAATTCTCATTTTTTTGTAATTTCTCTTATCCCTCTAGACTTCATTTCCTGTTTTCACAGCACAAAAAATGTGACTTTCACGAGTCCCACTTACAAAAAAAACAGTAATCCAGCGTCACACTTGGACGCCAATGAGACCCACTTGAGATATATCAGACAGGTAAATATCATGGTTGAGATATATCTTTGATTGATGTTACCTACCCATGCCTTAAAGGGTCAGGTAGGAATGTAGGGAATTTTTTGGGGGGCGGGGGTTGCAACAACATAATTTAATATTTCAGACAAGAAAACGACGTATTGCAGAAACAAATCTGAAAAAAACATTTGTCATCAAATCTTCTAAAAAACATTATATCATCAATTTTTTCCGATACTGGGGAGGCTTCTTTTCATGTTTTTAGATTCAGGTAAGATCTAACAATAAAACTTTTATTATTTGTCTAAATTCTGAATTCCATTTTATACTCCTTTTAGGATGCATCACCATCAGACTATGGACCATCATCTGCATATGGTGGACAGTTTTATGCCTATGTAGATGGAAGTAATGGACAGGAGGCTGCTAAAATGACATATAAAGTTCCATCAACCATGGGTATGTTTTTATTAGTCCCCTTCCAACAAAGTCATTGGTAGGACTTTGTTGGTATTGACTTTGGCCTACACTTTAACTTTAAATTTTGAAAAAATTGAAAAGAAAATGCTTTTTAAAATGGCAACATTAGAAATACAAGCCTTGTGAGGAAAACAAAATGGACATCGTTTTGTTTATATAGATTAGACCGTTGGTTTTCCCGTTTGAATGGTTTTACACTAGTAATTTTGGGGCCCTTTATAGCTTGTTGTTCGGTGTGAGCCAAGGCTCCGTGTTGAAGGCCGTACTTTAACCTATAATGGTTTAATTTTTAAATTGTTATTTGGATGGAGAGTTGTCTCATTGGCACTCACACCACATCTTCCTATATCTATCTACTGCATAATGTTGGCCCAAAAGATTTTTTTGTCCACTCTCTGGCAAACCCATTGAACATATGGTAATTTAGGTGAAGACATTTTTTTAGTTTCATCAGGAACATATATATTAACGGGACTTGACACTACCTAATTATCGCCGATTTCCTTGTCGTGAAGTTAATAATAAATGACACGATACGGAAACGGACATGGTGTAAATTCGTATTCGCTATTATGGTCGATAATTAACGGCTCTACATTTCCTATTCGAAACAGCTCAAAAACTATTGGTTTGGAAACTTGTTTTTCTTCATTCATTGAAATAGGAATATAATGAATCACTATTATAAATATACAATATAATAAAAAAGAGAAATATTGGATTAAAAACGGCAAATTATTGTTATAATCGTCTTCTCTTTTCAAAATTAAATAAATAAAAAGTTTTTGGACACGTTTTTTTTTATGATAAAAACAAACCTCTACTAGAAAATCGTTTTATCTTGAGAAAATATAGGAATATAATGAATCACTATTATAAATATACAATATAATAAAAAAGAGAAATATTGGATTAAAAACGGCAAATTATTGTTATAATCCTCTTCTCTTTTCAAAATTAAATAAATAAAAAGTTTTTGGACAAGTTTTTTTTTTTATAAAATAAAAACAAACCTCTTCTAGAAAATCGTTTTATCTTGAGAAAATAACTTTTTTGTTCTTAAATGCTTTATTTTAGTTTCCATATTAAAATAGAAAGCCTTGGATAATTCTTTTAAATAAAGAAGCATAGTGAAATAATTACAAAATTACTTGTTTATACAAGTCCTCATTAAACTTAAGGTTCCAATATGAATAATTGTTTTTATTAAACTGCTTTTTAGCTGATTAAAATGTAATTTCGAATTTGATTGCGGATCAAAAGATTTGATTAACGCAATCAAAACAATTATCATCCTAATTAAAAATGATGAAAATATTATGAAAAACAACCCAAGCCGACCGAGAACACTTACTTTGATCACGATTCCTCAACATTCATGACAAAACACACACAAGCCCACAACATGAGAATGAAGTTTGTAAATCCAAATTATTCATTTGCTAACCATGTACGACAAAGAGAACTTCTTATCTTGGTCTGATGATATCGACCTTGATGCTCTACTAGAATGCTACACAGAGTCTGAAACTGCCGAGTTTTCAGATGAAGATTTTGAGCCTTCACCTGCCAAAAAGTCTAAGACTGCAACAACAACACCATCTCAGCCTAGCCAACTCAACACGCCCTGTTACCAGTGTCCAGATTGTGATAAGACGTACAAGTCAATTGCTGGGTTCAGAGGTCATGTACGACAAAAGCATGGCATTACAAGTATAAAAGGTATAAATCATTTTTCACATCTATATATACATATATTAATGCGTGTTATTGACTGAATGCTTTAAAAACCTAATGAGACAAGATGTGGTATGATTGCCCATGAGCTTACTTTTATTGTTTGACAAGTTTGTGCAAGGTTTTCACTTTTCACTTTCCTAAGGAATGTGTTGAACAATTTGTTTGGGTATCTCAGTTCCTTAATATATACATAAATTTCCGAAAGGCCGTAGATTTTTTTGTGCTTGATAGACAGATTTGCAATGCGAATGCTTATGAATGTTTTTTTTATCCATTGAATATTTTACTATGGAAAATCTTAAACCTCAATCATGACAAGTTCTTTGGTATATATCTAAAGTCTTCATATCCAAGTTTAATAGATTCAATGACTAACAAGCAGGAGACTGTAATTCATTAGTTGTCGTTTGTTTATGTGTAACATATTTGTGTTTTATTCATTCATTCTTTGTACATAAAAAATACCATTTGTTTTTGTTTGAATTTTGACCTTTTATAGCTGACTATGCGGTAAGCACTTTGCTCCTCTTTGAAGCCCATACAATCCTATAGTTGATAATTTCTTTGTCATTTGGTTTCTTGTGGAGAGTTGTCTCGTGTGCAATCATACCACATCTCCTTTTATATTGCTAGCTTTTGTGAATGTGATAAATTTCAGCATAATGAGATAAATTTGCTTCTTCAAGTTGCAAACATAAATATTGGTTCTTTGATCTCTGGTGAATATGTCTCATTGGCAATCTTTTGTGTTTCAGGTTTTTATTTTATGCATAATTTTGACTGCTACATAATTCTTGCAATGATGTTTAAGCGTTTTCCATTTGTGATGATACCAATTAGACTTTTTATTGGATATGAAGTAAATAACAAACTAACTGGTAAATTGCTATGCTCTCTTTAATACAGAAAGCAGTTATTAATACTGCAGTGTGTATATATAAATGTATAAAACATACCAATTTGATATAAAATAATATCATACATTACAGAAGTATTTACATGATTTATATACAAAAGAATAAAACTTTAGCATGAGAAACTTTTAATAAAATTATTTTTCTAAACATTCATTAATGAATATAATGAATACTGTAAAATGATATAAATAAACACAGCAGTTCTATGATATTTAATATTAGAATTAAAGGATCAAAAAGGCTAAATGTATAGGTTGACAATTGTAAGAGAAATTAAATTTGTCATCATTTCCTGAACTATTAATATTCCATATTTGGTCAAGACTTTGGCCAAAATAAAATTCTTAGTAACAATACAACAGGAAATAAAAATCAGCAAATCTAATTAAAATATAATTATTTTTTTAGTGAAAAAAACACAAAAACAAATTTAAAAACTATTTCAGTACATGCAATTAATAAATATATATATACATTGTTGTGTCTATAAGAACGGTTGATTAAATGTTCTTATTTTTAAAAGCTTCATATATACAAAAGTCAACATGGTCAATGCTGAAATAGCATGAAAATTGGTATGAAAATGTCTGAGAATGCCCGCGCATAAAGCGCTATTTGAAACGGCTCAAACAAAAGCATCCCATTCATTATCATCACCATATTAGTAATTACTAATAAAAATTGTTTTGATAAAAGGTCAACGCTGAAATAGATTGAAAGTTAATATGAAAACTCCATATACTCGTATATAGAACAATTTCATGAATTTATGAGATATATTACAAATTTCATAGTAGTCTATTGTACCAAATTTTTTATGAATCAGAATTCTGATTTGTGATGTAAACATTAAACATCCAGATCTGATAAATGCACATTTGCTCCATACCTTTTTTAATATCATATATTGATTTCAACATTGACCTTTAAAATAAGGAATAAATAAAAATACAATTTCAATACTACATGTATTATCTAATAACCTTCACTCTTTTCTGTAGAAGCATAAACTACATGTACATTGTAATATGGATTATTTTATACATGTTATATCTGTTTCTTTTCTTATAAACAAACATGTATGCAAAATGTTTAAATCTAAACCCAGTATTCCTGATTTATTCATTCACTCGTGCCAAAATAACAAAACTTCCCATAAAGGTAATATATACTTTTTCTAGTAGACCTATTTGAATTAATTAACTCCCAAACAGATAGAAAAAATAATTAAGGTGCTTGTGCTTTTCAAGATATAAATAATTTGGTTGATTGGGGGTATTTTATAAGACTTTTCATTACTTAAACACGTTAATCACTTAAAAGTTACAATATCTTATGACTTAAATGTATAAACTCAGATGATTTTGATTTTTTTTTTTACAATAACATCAAAACATGACTATCAAACATCCTTATGATACACTTTCAAAAAAATATGTCTATATTTGTACTATCTTTACAATGAGTGACGTGGACGCTTTGGAAGAGGATTATTGTCTATGACATGTGGATAGTTCAGTCTCCTTTTGGTATTACCCCTCACTGGTGCAATTGCATGCTGACCTACTGTCCTTATTTTGACCATAGCATGGTTAAACTGGTTCACAGTTGGATTGTTATTGCAACCTCCACTGGTCCTATGTATCCCAAAATGCTGTTCAATTGGGTCTTGGTTAAACCTTTCTGTTAACACAAATGGCATTCCTTTACGTAATAACAGACGTGTACATTCCACAACAGAACGAACAGTTATCCGAAAGCCTTCTAATGTCTGGTAGCTTAACTGCATTTGAATTTTCTGTGTCTTACTAAATTCTCCAGGTCTTGCTTCAACACTTTGCTTCCAATCATCAAAATACTTCAAAAAATCATCCGTCAGATAGTCCAACCTGGGATCATTTGGGTCTGTAAATGGTTTAAGATTGTCTTTTCTCTTCTGGTGACCTTCATTTAAGTTTCGGACATTAAGACAGTCAAAAAATTTGTCCATGTGGCGTATAAACTCTGTTGTAGCACTAGTTCTATCCCCATAAACCATTTCTAGAGCATTGGCCACAGTGGTACTTAAAACTTGGGCTGCCAGACTTACTTTCATTGCACCAAAGGATGTTATGTCAATGTGGGCCCTTGATAACTTTGGACACAATCTAAAGACTCCAGTACAGTGGTCCTTATATAGATCTACAATATGCATCCATGACACATCTTTACCTCCACACCACATCTTTCTGGTATTCTTGTGTGAGCCTGAATTTGAGAAACAATTCCTTGCTGTTTTGATCAGATGGGGTGGATCTGAAACAAAATATATGTATCGTTCATCTGCAGCAAATCTGTTTATAGCGCGGTACACAGTTGTCTGTTGTTCATCTGTTTTGTGAAGTTTTATGAATCTTCTATTGGGTGAGGCACCATCAGCAGTAATGTACAACACCTTAAGTCCTGCATCAATCTCAACTAACTCCACACATTCCCATAAAATTCCAAACAGTTGGTCCGATGTTATTCCATTGGTGGCGAAATGAGCAAGTGGGAACTTGAGGTCAACTGATATTCCGCGTACCATTACAACTAAAATGTGCGTAGCTAGCTTCTTTGCTTCTTCTTTAATGCATTCCTCCATATGGTCAAAAAAATGTTTTCCTATAAAAAAAATCAGAAATTATTTTTATTCCTGAAAATGATTTGTTTCTATTTATGTAGGGCTTGAAAGCAAAAGGATCGAAACATTCAATAAATACACTCAAATTGAGCACACATATTGACATAACTGATAAGTGGCCTCATTGAATAAATTTTAATTACAATGTTGCCTCATCATGCTCATACATTCATATAAGATTTCTAGAAACAATTAACTTATTTTATTTTCAAATAAGTGTTTTCTATTTTTAAGGAAAAAAAATAAAAATGGATTGTTACTTTATGCTGAGACTTAAATAAACACCAGTTTTTTGTCATGCGACTGAAAAAGGGAAAATAATTAAAGAAATTAATAAAATTGATCTTCTGCTTAGAGGTAAACTACAAAGTTATTTGTCATGCTTGGGGCACACCAATCAAAAAGATTTAAATAACATCCACTCTAAATTTCAATATCCTGTAAATCTTTTAAATTCACTGGATAAGTAATACACGAGTTTTAAGAAAAATATGGTTTTTACCTGTATAACACACCTGTTCTAAGATTTTTGTTTTTGCCTTCATTAATTTAAAGCGATTAATTAGTTTTCTCCTTTGAATTGTTTTATGGCCTTTTATAGGTGACTATGCAGAATGGGCTTTGCTCATTGTTGAAATTTGGTCACTTGTGGAGAGTTGTCTCTTGGCAATCATACCATGCCTTCTTTTTGATATTTGGTTGATTATGAATGAATTGAATGAATGGACCATAAACAGGAAGGCCATGAATATACTGGAGGAAGCAATGTAAAAACAGTTGAATGCTTTGGTTTTTAAACACAATGCATTTATCCATAGTCAGGGGGTTAACCCTTTCATCCAAATTTTCTGTCATTTAATACAACTTACCATCAATAAGTATGAGCTGTTCTTCGATGGTATTGGTATCTGAATCAATAAGTATATGTTGCTGTTCAATGGTATGGGCATCCAAAACTTTGGGTTTTCTAACCCGCTTCCTTGCTCTACACTTATCCCTGTAGCCAATACAACGTCTCTTTGATGTTCGAGGCATTATCTGCAAATAGTACATAATTAACTCCATAAGTAATAAATATATGAAAAATATCTAAAATTGATTAAAAAGAAAAGCAGTTAACACCAACAGATATGTACAATTCACTTGACTTAGTTTAATGCGAATTGGTTAAAGTATTTTTGCGTAAGTGTCTGACAATGGTATACAAAAATACGTCTTGTAAACAGGCATATTGTTTATGTAATTTATACTTGTTTCTCATTTCTATTTTTTTATATAAATTAGTCTGTTGATTTGCCCATTTGAATGGTAATTTTGGGGCCCTTTATATCTTGTTGATCGTTGAGAGCCAAGGCTCCATGTTGAAGGCCGTACATTGACCTATAATGGTTTACTTTTTTAAATTGTTATTTGGAGGGAGAGTTGTCTCATTAGCACTCACACCACATCTTCCTATATTTATATAAAAAGAATAACCATACTGTCTGAAAAAACAAATTTATACTCTGCTCTACTTCAATGGTTACTTATATGTTTGTCAAAATATAGGTATATATATTATATTGTTTACTGTTCCTAGCCTACATATTTCAATATCAAATGGTTAAGAAAATAAAATATGTGTTTTTGCAATCATGTTTGCCATTTTATCTAATGACAACGACGCACTATTGAGACAGCAACTTAACAACAAATTGTTTGTATCTTATAAAAAATCAATTATCATACATGTCATATATATTATTAAACTTTACATTCAAATATAAAAATCAATATGATCAGAGAGATTAACCCATAATTGACCCATCAATTGGATAGCATGCATATGATGCCCCTCTATTGTGTTAGGGATGACATTAAAATTATTTAAAATTATTTTTTATGGAAACAAAGAAATTTTACTTTCAAGTTTGATAAATCTGTTTTTCATGAAATGAAAAATTGCAGAACATGTATATGTACAAGTATCACATGTGAAACTGGAATAATGATTTATTCATCTTTATTAAATTTATAAAATGTAGAAAATATGCTATAATTTTTTCTTGTCTTATAGTTTCAGAGCACAGAAAAGATGGTATTACAGAAAAAATCAACAATAAAACATCTTTTAGTATGACCCCAGAAGAATTTACTAAGATCTTTGAAACATCATATCAAGAAGCATTGGAAAACATAATAAACAGTCCTTTCAGGAACAGTAGCCGTTCTAAGCATGGGAAAGGTATTCTGGCAATTACTTTATATTATGCAACAAGTCAACAGACACACACACAATTGTCAGAAGAACTAGCACCTGTTTTCGCAAACTTGTTTGAAAAAGTAGAGTCGGATTGCAATACAGATTTGAACACATCTGAGAAACTTTTCTCATCTTTTTATAAAATAACAGTTGATAATGAATTTCAATCAAAGTTATCTGCCATTGTTACATCTGAATTTGAGAACATTGAATTCGAAGGTGAACTTTCCGCTAAACTGTTTTTATCTGTGCTACAAGATGCCCTACTGAAGTCTCTAGTGAAAAACCGTTCACAGCTGTACCAAAAGAATGCAACTAAGCTAGATACCACAATGACAAATTCAGACCAATCAGTGCTTTACTACATTTCAGGGTATATTATTTCAAAACTTCAGAAGAAAACATACCAACACAAAAACTTGAAAAACCAGAAAATTCGTGAAGCTATGACTAATTTTGTGGTAAAACAATCAACAATGTTACAAGAGCATGTTAAAAAGTTTGCGGAGTGGACCGAGAAATTAAACAGAGGAGGACTCAAAATTCCAAGTGACAACTTTTATTATTTCATCCGGCATTGTGAAATTGTTCTCCGGCAAAGTATTGACCTTGGCAATGTGAATTCCCAAACACTTATGATTACAAACCTGAAAGAAGTTATAGTTTCCGCACATATGGTAAATTATTACTGGGAAATTTTGTGTGATAACAATGAATTTTCTTCATATATCATGGAATCATGTGTTTCATTATTTTTAACAATCCGTGGCCACTCCTTAGCACGTGCAGTGCAACTTCAAATGCCCAATAGCACATCACAACATGAGAAGCCACTAAGGAAGGTTTTGAAAGACAAATCTGATAACCGCAAATAGTAATTAGTGAAATTAAACATTTGTGACTTTTGAGGAGATCATATTAATTATGTGTATCTTAATTGTTTATAGTTTTTGGTTCTTTTAGTGCTTCATTTTCTTCATACATTTATGATTTACATGTATGACAACATGCTGTTAGATTTGTCTTTATGTTGTTGGTGGTTTTTTTTAATACCATAAAATGTCAGTGCTTCTCTTGGATATGTACAGACTTTTTATATATATATAACATATACATGTATGTAGCTGTTTATATTTTTAATGTACGTGTATGTTCATGCATTGGTGTGTTTTTTTGTTTGTTAGCACAGATGATAAATAATGCACAGGTTTTTTTATGCTCATTTTTCAAGTATGAAGTCGATAAATTCTTAAGAATTAAATCACGTTTTTTTAAAGTCATGTAAGTAGGAAGAATCTATTTTGAGACTTGTAAATTTTTCAAAATTCTACAGAAAAATTACAATACAATATACAGCACATGTACATTATGTAAAGTTTGTTAAGTTTAAATAATTTCTTTTCGCCTGTTCAATATACCAACCAGTAGTATTGTACATGTTGGATCATATGGTTTTTATCGTTCAGCTCTAAATTGTATAAAATTTGTGACTGTTCATCCTTCATTTTTATAAAGTAAAAGCAGTTATATAACATAAAGTAGAACTATTTTATTTCTATTTGTGCTCCACTTAAAGGGCATAATACATGTACATATTGAAGATGGATGAAATGTACCACATATACCAGTTTTTAAGGTTATACTTGATGTTTATTTTATTGTCTGTTACTGTCATTGAGAAATACTGTATACATGTACATTGTATATACATGTAGTCTGAGTTGATATGAATATGAACATGATGAATAAACTTGGAAAACCAATTGCTTTTTTTTTATGAATTAAGATATATAGGAAGATGTGGTGTTAGAGCCAATGAGACAACTCTACATCCAAATAACAATTTTAAAAAAAGTAAACCATTTTAGGTCAATGTACGGCCTTCAACACAGAGCCTTGGCTCACACCGAACAACAAGCTATAAAGGACCCAAAATTAACTACTGTCAGATGGACTTAAATGTTTCCATGATTGCAATATATGAATGTTTATATTAAGGGAGACTTATTAATTAGTTTGCCAGATAATGTAGATATAGGAAGACGTGGTATGAGTGTTAATGAGACAACTCTCCATCTAAGTAACAATTTATAAAGGAAAAGCATTATAGGTCAAGGTACAAACTTTTACACCAAGCCTTGACTCACATAGAACATCAAGCTTTATATGGCCTCAAACAGTACTAGTATATAACCATTCAAACGGGATAAGAAACAGAATTATCTTTCGAGAAACATGTATGAACTACATAAACAAAAGACAACCACTGTACATCAATCATCATGTTGCTGCATGAGAAGTTGGGAACAGACCAGTCTGATCATTACCATTTTTTTTTCTGAATTCATGCAGTTTTGTTACATCCAGGTCTGGGATTAAAAAAATTAAACTTCATATAGTCATGCAAGGTACAAACTGTTTTAACGTTAAAATGAATACAACCTGATACATGAGTGCATGTAATGTTCAAGTTGTTATCAGTCATAATGATAATCAAAGATTTCCATCATTGTTTTTTCATACCAAGTTTAGCTCCAAATCTCAACATACACATATATGCATACTTGTCTAGAGACTTCATAACCATGATCATACCCGTAGCCAGGGGGCTCTTTCGGGTTCGAACAACCCCCCCTTGAAAACAAATAAGCACAGTTAAAGTCAATGTTCTGTTCGAATTGTGACTGTTAAAGTAGAGTTTGCAAGTTCTAAAACTAAATTTTGTAAAAAATGAAGCATGATGATCTAAAACTTTGAAAAAAACTGGAAGAAATAAAGGTTGCAATACTATAAATATAAAAAAAAGATGAGTGTTATCATTGTAAAATAATGACATAATTCTATGAGGGATCATCACAACTGCATGTCAAATATCAAATATATTTTGATGTTTTTGTGCTTTAAAAGTAATTTTATTGTGATGCAGATTGAATAAGGTACACCTTGGAATAGTATAATATAATAATATATATGTTCCTGGGTACACACGTAACACAGACTGGCCAGATAAGGACCAAAAATGGCAAAATTGATGACTCGATATTTCTTTTAATATCAATAAAATGTCATTAAAACTAAGTTACACGGGATGCCAGTGTATCAAACTTGTAATCTGCTACATTTTTTTTGTAATAATTGCATTCATTTAATCACAATAAGGTGGACAATGCAAGAGGGGGGTAATAAAAATGGCGCCAATGGCATTTCGGAATGAGACCGTGAATGATGACTGATTTCTTTATTAATACCAATAAAATAACATCCAAACTACATAAAACGTGAAGCTAGTATACTAAACTTGTAAACTGTCGCTTCAAATTTGTCATGATCGCATTTGTTTTATCACAAAACGGGGGGCAATGCAATCGGATAATACAAAAAAAATGGCGCCAGTAGCATTTTTCAATGATCGTGAATTTGGCCAACGTAATAAAACACTTTACATAGAATAAATCACTCTCATATTAGTTACTTCATGTGAAAAAATATATCTTCTTTATGCTTAAACTTACCAACTCATTAAAGTTGTTGAACGTGTGGAATTATGTGGATGATTCATTAGCAGTCACGATAGCTTTCAGTCCGACGCTTCCAGTCTCCATTAATCTCGCGAAGTCTCGTGACGGACGGGAGTGAAATAACTTTATACTGAAATGCGTACGAGATTCATTTCCCGTTAGATATACTGTTCCCAGGTTTCATAGATATTTGATTTTGTGATTTTTCCAAAGTCTACATACCAACCATGTAAAATTTTTACTTAGTTTATACTTAAGAGAAGACTTAACCATGGATAAGGAAATGAAAGAAAAAAAACCCACATAACACAAAACATGACAAAAAAAACTTTAAAATGTAGAATCACTAATTTAGTATTGCCTAAGCTTTGCCTATTACAATTTCAAATTATTATGCATAAGTTTTGTCTATTACAATTTCAGACTATTGTCCAAGCTTTGCCATTTACTATTTCAGATTACTGCCTAAGCTTTGCTTATAAAAATTTCAGATTATTGTCTAAGCTTTGCCTATTACAATATCAGAGTATTGCCTAAGCTTTGCCTATTACTATTTCATAGTATTGCCTAAACTTTGCCTATAACAATGTCAGAGTATTGTCTAAACTTTGCCTATAACAATATCAGAGTATTGCCTAAACTTTGCCTACAACAATGTCAGAGTATTGTCTAAACTTTGCCTATAACAATGTCAGAGTATTGCCTAAACTTTACCTATAACAATGTCAGAGTATTGTCTAAACTTTGCCTATTACAATTTCAGATTATTGCCTAAGCTTTGCCTACTACTTGTCTGGAGGCAAATTAGAAATACAAAGTGAGGATGCAAACTATATTTATGATGTTTGGACGGCACAAGAACAGGGAGATGGTTGGCAAAAAGCCAAAGTTGACATCGATGCTAAGATGGGTGAACTTGTAAGTTTAGGAAAGTTTTTATCAATCCCCTGTAATTCTAGAAGTATGTTTTGTGAACTGATCCTTATTCAGTGTTAGATATATTTTTTGCTTAGATAATAGAGTGTTTTAAGGATGTCTGCTGGTCATGTTTTTGAATTCTTGTCATATTTTCGATTTTCTCAGGTTTTATCCATCCAAATGTATTTAAAAAATAATTTCACGACACCATACTTTTGTCTTCATAAATCTGTTCAATAGATCATTTAAGATTTAGTGATCCGGCGGCAGGAAATCCTTGTTATTTTTTCTTGGTTTAAAGGGTAAAAAACAATTCCAATGTTAACAAATAGTAAAGTCTGAAGAAAACCCTTTTCCCGCCATTTTTTAAATGTCTCGTATTTTGAAAACTACACACTAATGATTTTATTACTTTATTTTGTTTAAATATCAAAGTTGTTTTCATTTTAAGCAACCACATGAAATCCTTGTTATTTTAAATTAAAGCAGCAGACATCCTTAAAACTAGATTTGATACATATCTTATGCATACCAGTGTGGTCTTATAAGTTTTTGAAAAAATAGTTCAAATTTCAATCAAATGCTATTTAATCCATAACACTAATTATTATGCATTGAATGTTTTCAGCCTAATAGGTTATTATCTATGATTAAGCTTGAAAATGTTACTACCCCAGCAGTACATTCCTTCCAATTAGTATATTATTTTATCTTTTTAGCTCACGGCCGAGCGTCCGTCGTCGTCCGTCGTCTGTCATCTGTCGTCGTTGTCTGTCGTCGTAAACTATTTCAAGAATCTTCTCCTCTGAAGCTACTGGGCCAAATACTTCCAAACTTTAACTGAATGTTCCTTAGGATATCTAGTTTATAAATTGTATCCGAGGTTTTGATCTGTCAACAAACATGGTCGCCATTGCTAAAAATAGAACATAGGGGTCAAATGCAGTTTTTGGCTTATTACTCAAAAACCAAAGCATTTAGAGCAAAACTGACATGGGGTAATAATGTTTATCAGGTCAAGATCTATCTGCCCTGAAATTTTTAGATGAATCAGACAACCCGTTGTTGGGTTGCTGCCCCTGAATTGATAATTTTAAGGAAATTTTGCTGTTTTTGGTTATTATCTTGAATATTATTATAGATAGAGATAAACTGTAAACAGCAATAATGTTCAGCAAAGTAAGATTTACAAATAAGTCAACATAACCAAAATTGTCAGTTGACCCCTTTAGGAGTTATTGCCCTTTATAGTCAATTTTTAACCATTTTTTGTAAATCTTAGTTATCTTTTACAAAATCTTCTCCTCTGAAACTACTGGGCCAAATACTTCTAAACTTTAACTGAATGTTTCTTAGGGTATCTAGTTTATAAATTGTATCCGAAGTTTTGATCTATCAACAAACATGGTCGCCATTACTAAAAATAGAACATAGGGGTCAAATGCAGTTTTTGGCTTATAACTCAAAAACCAAGGCATTTAGAGCAAATCTGACATGGGGTAAAATTGTTTATCAGGTCAAGATCTTTCTGCCCTGAAATTTTCAGATGAATCAGACAATCCGTTGTTGGGTTGCTGCCCCTGAATTGATAATTTTAAGGAAATTTTGCTGTTTTTGGTTATTATCTTGAATATTATTATAGATAGAGATAAACTTTAAAGTGAGCAATAATGTTCAGCAAAGTAAGTTCTACAAATAAGTCCAACTGACCAAAATTGTCAATTGACCTCTTAAGGAGTTATTGCCCTTTAAAGATTTTTTTCACAATTTGTTCATCATGTTGACTTACTTTAAAAAATCTTCTCCTTTGAAACTGCTGTATCAATTTCAGCCAAACTTAGGCTAAATGAGTTTCATAGTATCTAGTATAAATTTTATATTTTATTTCCTTGTATGTCAAGAGACATAGCTTCTATGGCTAAAATAGAACATCGGAGAAAATGATATTTTTTTTGCTTTTGAAGAAAATAGGACGATCCAAAAAACGTTTAAATAAATTGAAAAGCCAAAATAATCATTGATGAGAGATTTAACCAAGTGAATTAAGGTGAGCGATTCAGGCTCTTGAGAGCCTCTTGTTAATTCTCGTCTTTAATGTAGTGGCCTTGGTGGCATAAGTGGTCCAAGTAGTTGAGCTACTGTATCACTTGCATGTCAACTTTGAATTGGGGAGTTTAAGCATTCAACTCAAATTTAAATAAGACTATGATCCAAAGATTGGTGATTCTCTTCTCAGTTCAGTTTTCTCCATCAAAATAAATGGACTACCACAAAATAGCCACATGTGCTGAAAGTGGCATTAAACACTAATCAATCAATCATTCTTTTCTTCCTTTACAGATTCTTATTATTGCTGAAACAGAATCTGATTATACAAGTGACATAGCAATAGATGATATAGTCATGAAAGAGGGAGTCTGTTGATTCTGTAAGTATTATATAAGTGGATTTAATACTGTTGGTCAGAAAAGGTTGGTGACTGATAGTGGATTTCCATTGTCAACTGGTGAACTACAGATTAGAAAATGACCCTGCAAGTACAGATTGTCAGTAAGCTTCTTGAAGGTTAAAGGAGCTTTTAACAGGCTATTATTTGAACTTGGAATCATTTTTAATTATGGAGTTTTTATAATTTCCTGTGCTTGAAATTTTTAATAAATTCCATGTTTATTCTGTACTAATGTTCTGTGCTGGGCACAACACTTTTTATTACAAAGAAGATACATTTTCAAAAGAATGTACTCTGCCGCACACACACCTACCTACAAAATACATTGCATGAAAATTTATAGGAACCGCTGAATAGTTATCAAAGGTACCAGGATTATAATTTAGTACGCCAGACACGTGCTGAAAACATTATAATACCATATCAATATGGCAAATTTCTAGACTCTTTGGACTGAAATTTCACATATTCTACCATAACTTGAATTTGCTTTGATTGATTGAGTGGAAACCTAACATATAAATTCGAATAGGTGAAAATATGAATCAATTCCAGAAAATATCCAATTGTCTTGCAACAATTCAAATGTGCACAAGTCTCCAAAGCAAAGTTTTTCTTCCGCCACTTTAAAAATGAACTTGTCTGCAGTGTTTCACCAAAATAAGTGAAAATATAAATCAATCCATGGAAAATTACCAATTGTCTTGCAACAATTCAAATGTGCAGAATTAAGGTGATACCCAACTTTATCACTAAATTTAATTTGGCTTGTTTAATTAAGTCTCCAAAGTCTCCCAAACAAAGTTCTTCTTCCACCATTTTAAAAATGAACTTGTCCGCTGTGTTTCAACAAAACCACTCTTCAGATCTACTTAGGGTTTCATAAAATAAATATGTCTAGCAGAGCCGTCAATCTTCAGTTTATGTATTCCGACAGGCGTCTTTTAAGGGTATTTTGAGTGGCATAAAAAAGGAAGGGGTTTACTATAGAACACTATGGAATTTAATTTTCTAAAATTTTCAAATGAATATAACTTGGAAAACTGTAAGTGATAGACACACACAGTCTTCAGATATGATTATAGGACAATAAAACAAATCAAATGAAATAAAAGGGAAGTCAGTGGGGCCACCCAGTTTAGCTTGCGAATTTGCTATTATTTTGTAAATGCCAGGTAAAGATCCCCATCCATAAACCATATATATTCTTGTATGAGACAATAAAACAATTTATGAAATCAAGTATAGGCATGGGGTCACTCTACCCCCTCATGTATGAAAAACTTTTAAATGATTAAGATCTCCATCCCTTTACCATATATATTCTTTTATTGGACATTAAAACAAATCAAAGAAAGATATAGGGGAAGTCCCTTGGTGAATTATGGGAGCTTTGTTTGAGAGACTTCGTAATCACATCCTGTTACAATTACTTCTTGTTTTCATAGAATTATTTACTTTGACTCATTAACAAAAACATAAAAATTTCAAATAGGTTGAACCAACCATTTTTGTTAAAATTTTTACACTGGTTGAATAGCAGTTTAAGAGCACTAATTTTGATCATTGAAGCTTTATATTCCCTTAACTACACAATGTAATTTAAATGTTGAGCTGATTTTACAGAGTAATGTCCCGGTACCACCTTGAGGGTGTTTTTATGATGTTCACTTGGCACAGCTGTTTATTCCATACTTTTGGGGCAACACCAATTCCAAAAGTTGGATGAACATTCTGCCTTGATTTTAGAGTTTATGTGACATTGACTGAACAAGCCTAGATTAATTAATTTGTAATTTATTTTACAGTTATAATTAAATATTTAAAGATGAATAAAAAATTCTAAACGGAAAATTACTAATTAAACGGTCATAGCAAAAGTTCAAACACATCAAATGAATGTTGTCTGTTCTATGGTCAGGTTGTTGTCTTTTTGACACATTATCCATTCCATTCTCAATTTTATAACAACTGTCATATATATATTCCTAACTTGGTACAGGCATTGTCTTGTGTAGAAAATAGGGAATTGAACCTGGTTTTAAAGCTAGCAAAACCTCTTACCTGTATGAAATTAGTATTATGAATATACATAGAATATTAATGTATGCTTACTAAATATGATATTTTTGTATTGCAGGGAAGACTCAAAAGCTCAATAGTGAACTTAAAACTGGAATTTTGGTTAATAAATGCATGATCAATGAACTCAGCCTGGTCATCAATATCTTGAAAGATCACTAGGCAGAAGGAATACATTGATTGACCAACCAGACTTCTGCTTTCACTTTGCTATATTTGTCTTGTCTGTATTTGTATGAATTGATATATATACTGTTATTATTTATATCTGTTTTGTCAAAATGTGCTGTCCAAAAAATAAAATTTATGTTTTGTTGCAATCAATAATTCTTATTGTTATCTTTGACTTAATTAATACCTCCACAACAGTGGTTTAGACCAAGCGGAAAAAGAGGCGAAAGATATTCAAACTCATAGATAGAAAATAAACTGACCATACCATTGTCTAAATAGAAAGACCAACATACAAACAATAGTACACATTATTCCATATTGATAAAATTTAAGTAGTGTTTTCTATAAATGTGATTTTGTATAAATAATCATATTCGCCTGCAAAAAAAGTATATTCACTGCTCTAAACGTGCTTTTAAGTGCATGATTTTGGTAAATAGTTGCCATTACATACATTTCTCTCTGAATATGGAACAAAACAAATATTGTCTTTTGTTTCGGTTAATATGTGGTTTAATTGACTTTTGAAAAACTGATCTTCACTTCAGCAATTGGCCTCAATGAATGTCGGTGTTTCAAAAGTCAACTAAACTACATATTAACCTTATCAAGAGACAGTAGTTGTATAAAACTCAACACTAAAGACTGAGCAACATGAACTACACCACAAACTGAGGGTAATATCCTGTGCTCTGGAAGAGGAAACAAATCCTGCTTCACATATGGCACCTGTCGTGTTGGTCATTAGTACCTACCCTTGGATAAGTCTCAGTTGATAAATTACAATCTGGGAAATCATTCCATAAAATGAAAAAGACCCCAAATTTAAAAGTTATATATGTAAATGAAAATCAAGATTAAAAAACAAAAGAAACAAAGACCAGCAACTTTTACTGTTCTAGCGTTGTGCCTGTTTACAAATGGAAAACCTGTTTTTTTGGTGTTTTTTTGTTCTCTTACTTCAGTTAGGCCGACTCAATGCTATGAGAAATTGTACATAATGATTATTACACCAAAACTCTGGACAAGTATAAATTTGGTTAACATTACTTTTACCATTCCTAAGTATGTCCTTTACAACTGATTATGCTAGGCAATAGGGGAGTCATATCTGATCCATGGACACATTTCCTACCTTGCAGTATGAAATAAACCATACAAATATATACACTAAGAAATACTTCTAAAATATTCAACATCCTGTATATCTGGAACAAATGTTATGCACTCTCCTGAAGGCAGATAACTTTAATGAACAGAACCAAATATCTTTAAAGGGGCACTATAGCTACGAGATGTATAACAAATCTATCTTTTTGGCATCTTTTTAATACGACCGAAAAATTTGAAAAATTTTCGTCGTATATTGCTATCACGTTGGTGTCGTCGTCGTCCGAATACTTTTAGTTTTCGCACTCTAACTTTAAAAGTGAATAGAAATCTATGAAATTTTAACACAAGGTTTATGACCACTATAGGAAGGTTGGTATTAATTTTGGGAGTTTTGGTCCCAACATTTTAGGAATTCGGGCCCAAAAAGGGCCCAAATAAGCATTTTCTTGGTTTTCGCACAGTAACTTTAATTAAGTTTAAGTAAATAGAAATCTATGAAATTTTGACACAAGGTTTATGACCACAAAAGGCAGGTTGGGATTGATTTTGGGAGTTTTTTTTAACTGTTTAGGAATAAGGAGCCAAAAAAGGGCCCAAATAAGCATTATTCTTGTTTTTTTTCACAATAACTGTAGTATAAATGAATAGAAATCAATGAAATTTAAACACAAGGTTTATGAACACAAAAGGAAGGTTGGGATTGATTTTGGGAGTTGAGATCCCAACAGTTAAGGTATTAGGGGCCCAAATAAGCATTTTTCTTGGTTTTCACACCATAACTTTAGTATAATTTAATAAAAATCTATGAAATTTAAACATAAGGTTTATGACCATAAAAGGAAGATTGGGATTGATTTTGGAAGTTTTGGTCCCAACAGTTTGGAAAAAGGGGCCCAAAGGGTCCAAAACTAAACTTTGTTTGATTTCATCAAAAATGGAATAATTGGGGTTTTTTGATATGCCGAATCTAACTGTGTTTGTAGATTCTTAATTTTTGGTCCCGTTTTCAAATTGGTCTACATTAGGGTCCAAAGGGTCCAAAATTAAACTTAGTTTGATTTTAACAAAATATGAATCCTTGGGGTTCTTTGATATACTGAATCTAAAAATGTACTTAGATTTTTTATTATTAGCCCAGTTTTCAAGTTGGTCCAGATCAGGGTCCAAAATTAAACTTTGTTTGATTTAATCAAAAATTAAATAATTGAGGTTCTTTGATATGCCAAATCTCACTGTGTTAGTAGATTCTTAATTTTTGGTCCTGTTTTCAAATTGGTCTACATTAGGGTCCAAAATTAAACTTAGTTTGATTTTAATAAAAATTGAATCCTTGGGGTTCTTTGATATGCTGAATCTAAACATGTACTTGGATTTTTGATTATGGGCAAAGTTTTCAATTTGGTCCAAATCAGGATTCAAAATTATTATATTGAGTATTGTGCAATAGCAAGAAATTTTCAATTGCACAGTATTGTGCAATAGCAAGAAATTTTCAATTGCACAGTATTGTGCAATAGCAAGAAATCTTCAATTGACAGTAGTGCGCAATAGGAAGAAATATCTAATTGCATAATATTGTGCAATAGCAATCAATTTCCAATTGGAGTTATCTTTCTTTGTTTAGAATAGATATTTGTGCAATAGCAAGATATTTTCAATATTCTTTGAAAATTTGAGTTATCTTTCTTTGTCCAGAATAGTAGTTTAATCAACTTAAATCATTGTTTTATACACTATACAATGTTTTTTCACTTTTACTACCAACTGATAAATTAAAACAATCTTTACCATTCAGTGATAACAAGCACTTTTTTTTACATTTTAATATTTGAAGATGTATTTAAATTGGTGTGGGCAGTCAATTTTTTCCTTCAGATTTCATAAATTAAAGAAAATTTCTTCAAACATTTTTTGAGAGGATTAATATTCAACAGCATCGTGAATTGCTCAAAGGCAAAAAAAAATTTTAAGTTCATTAATTAGACCACATTTATTCTGTGTCAGAAACCTATGCTGTGTCAACTATTTAATCACAATCCAAATTTAGAGCTGAATCCAGCTTGAATGTTGTGTCCATACTTTCCCCAACCGTTCAGGGTTCAACCTCTGCGGTCGTATAAAGCTGCGCCCTGCAGAGCATCTGGTTTTAAATGCTCAATCAATAATGAAATGCAAATAGTGAAATCATTAGCTTTTAGCTGCCAGTATGGGTTAATTTTGTCAAAATAAGCTTAAAAAATTGATTATGAATTATTCACTTGTAAGTGTAAAATTCGACCTCATTGATCCCGTATTCATGTGAACTTCAATTAAATCCTTTAGCTTGAGATTGATCGATAACACGTGAATTGTATGTGTAAATTTGTAAGGAAAAGAATTGATGTCAACATTGAAAGTGAAACAAAGATAAATCATTTGATTTACTGATTCTATCCACAAAAAAAACTCATTCTTATACAGGTAAAAACGATGTTAAACATTAATTTTTCATCTATAACTTGAAATTAAATGGATCTAGAATAGTCCAACAGCACGAGTTTGCTTAATCTATTTATATCTATAGTTATGTTTACATCGCTTATATGGTCATCGCATATGACTTCAGAGGGCAACTCAATAATTGACTAAAATATACACGAAACAAAGTTACGTATTTTCATGCTCGTATCTTGTTTATTATTTATTTTACACTTTTAATAGTTAAGATAATTGTTTTACATTGTTATAAAATAAAATATGAGAATCATTAATAATGATTTTGACAGCTAAGTGCTTCTTTAATCACGAAAAGAATACCAGAGCTATGTATAATACAGATACTTTCACATTTTTGAAATATTCGTACCTCCTTTCAGTACTAAAGTACTGGTTACTTGGTTGTTTATGCTCCTTGAAGTTAATCCGCATTATTACTAGTATCGCACTCAGCGGTTAAAATGAAATAAACGGTACCAATTCTACTGCATATATTTTTTTGATATCATTCTTCAATCATACACGTAGGACATATTTCAAAATCATACTTCCGATAAAGGACATTTGAAGTAAAGACAAACGATACCAAAAGGACATTCAAACTCATAATTAAAAAAAACCTGACAATGCCATGACAAAAAAATCTACCATACAGAAACCACAACCCAGAATACCAAAGACTTAGCATCGCGAACACTACCAAACATATACCTAAGGGACCAGCTGAAGGACGCCTTCGGGTGCGTGAATTTCTCGCTACATTAAAGACCTGTTGGTGACATTCTGCTGTTTTTTTTCTATGGTCGGGTTGTTGTCTCTTTGACACATTCCCCATTTCCAATCTCAATTTTACCTATACACAAGGCAGCAAAATAAGTTTTAAAAAGTCATCACAGCATTTTCAACTGAAGTAAACAAATTTAATGCACTCTACGCCCTACAATTCAAGATCAAAGGAATCAACTTGGAGGTAGAAATAACAATGATCGTACCAATTTACTGCACTAGATATACAGTTTTGATTCCGAACCATAACCATAACTGTTTGCATATTTCAACTAGTTATGCTATGTTATAAGAAGATAATTCAAAATAAGACTAGACGAAAATAAAAAAACGTAGAAGGAGTCGATATGAGTTAAATTGTTTACTTCATAACAATTGAGGGTTTCGGTGGCCGCGTGTACTTATTAGTTACTACAGTGATCACTACCCAGTCAACACGGAGTTTGTAAGTTTGAGCCCTCGTATACGGTTGCTCTTGGCATGCTTGGCTCCAATTTTAATTGACTAGGATGCCTATCGAAGGTCTCTGGTTTTCTCCCAGAACTCCGGCTTCCTCCACCAATACAAACTGACCGCCACTAAATAGCGCAAAAAGCGATGTTCAAAATAAACACATAAAGGATACGAGGATTGAAATTTCGTATATACGCAAGACGCGCGTTTCGACTGCATAAGACTCATCAGTGACGCTCAGATCAAAAATGTTAAGCCCAACAAATTCAAAGTTATAGAGTATTGAAGACCCCCCAAAAGTTGCGTTAAAACACCAAAAAATAAACAAACAAACTTACGCTCCATTCATACTTTCATACATATATTCAGTATGGATAATAGTAGGCAAATGATTTTGAGAGATCAACAAAACATGCAATTTGCAAACTTCCTTATTGTATTTGTCGTTTAAAAACAGTTAGTTGTCAAGAGAGCTAGGTCCAATGTTTGTCAATTTTAAGAAAATTAAATTAAGATTGGAATCGAGTGCACCCGCACGAGCGGGGTTGAAACTCACAACCTCAGTGTTGACTGGCTAGTGATTACAGTAGTAACTACTTATAGTAACACCCGGCCACCGAAGTGTAAGTAATTGGTGTTGAAAGATCACCAACCACAAAAAGTAAACAGATACTAGTATTGCAACTATACAAGCTTGATATCTACGCAAATTGCAATACTAATATCGTATATTTTATATGAAGTGTAAGAAATCATAAATCTCTGACGTTTCACTGATCTCGAGTGCAAATCTCTTTTGTCGATCATATCTGCCGATACTTGTTTATATCAATATAAAAAATCACAGGTTCCGAATCTGCGTCAGATGAAAGTTGTTATCCATTCTTTTGAAGTGTTTGGGCTCTTGATATTGCCATTTTATTAAGTAATTTCCTTTTTGAACTGACTTCGGTATTTTGGGGATTTTTAATTTGGGATAGCATAGTATACTTTATGTTTCGTATTATTCCACATGTTCTAAGCAATATAGAAAAGATAAATAACAAAGTAAAAGCTATCTATTCGAAAAGATGCACATTCTTGTGTTGTTTTATATTTATATATAATTTAATTATGGATGTAACGCGTCTTCTGATTGGCTGACGTTATTTTGTTATCAACCCATAGACATAATTTAGTCATGTGACCGTGACGTCATCAACGTTTTTTCGTGGTTTTCTACGGTTTAAATTGGAATTTAGAATTAAATTATAAGAAATGACTAATATTTTTTCTGTCTATTCGAAATAACATAAAACATGTGGTGCACACTGTTAATAACCCGCTACGCGCGTTATTCAATGTGCACCAAAATTTGTATGTTATTTCATCATAGACAGAAACAATATTAGTCATTCCTTGAATAATTTAAATACAGAAAATACAGATCCTCTCAACAGTCCATCGATTATTTAATATTCGAACTTTAATGAAATTCTTTGGTTACCCATTTTATGTTTTGTGCAGTATAAGATCTATGGTTTACAGATATAATGTCAACAGAGATAAAGTAATCTTTAGTATACACATAGTTCTTAAATTGATTTGTATTGATCGCATGATAAACACAAAAAAAACTGACATATCCGAATACTAGTACTTTCTAGCTTTATCTAGTTCTGAGAGAGTTATGAGATATAAAATACTTAATGGTAAGTTTCTTATAAAAATATATTTCTATAAGAAGGCACATCAATGAAAACTCAAATTCTACGAAAATCAATTTATACTTCTTTTTTTGTCTCTTACTTTTATATTACATTGATATGTTAATGTTCACAAAACGATTTTACGGTTGAGCCGTTATAGGCCGGTGACCAAAGTCGGATTTATAAAATTTTAATCGTCAAAAATGGTACACGGCTATATAATATATCATTGGATTCGGAAATATGTGTACTTTGAGATTCTTCTGGTCGTCAAATGAAAATATGGTGCAGTTTTTCAGAAATCTTTATCAAAGTTCATATGTCGTTTTCAAGGAAAATTAAAATTGAATATCTAACTCCAATTTAAATACCCTTTTTACAGTAGAATAATTGAAAACTTAAATTTATTTTCTTCCTTTTTCAATTTTTCGTGCAAAAAGTGGAAATCCATCATTATATGAGATTTCCGAACACACTTATGCGACTGTACAAAAAGGGGGGTAGTTATCAGATTTACATGATGTATTTTTTTTCAAATAATAAGAACAACGTCTGTCAAAACTTAACAAAATTTATAGAAATTTATGAAAAAATATGTATTTATTCATATAACCATCTAGTATACATCAATGAAATTGAAAACTTATTTTTTTGCCATATACGTTGAACTCGGTTCATGCAAAACAGACAACACAAATTATTTCAAAACAGACTTATAGCTGAGTTTTGACAATGTCATGACGATTTCTATGAAATAAATTTGTATCAATAGGAAAATAAATCATTTTAAGATAAACTGATAACTATAAAAAGGTATATTTCATGAAAGAATAGCCTTTTATTCGTTTGAAAATAAAGAACTTTTCGGTTATTCAATCCCAAACTAAGTGACGCAAGATCATATATTTTGTATGCGGGATATATTGACATAGCACTAAATATACCTAACTGTAATCAGTAATTCAGACCTCAAATGACTTTTGTAATGTTGGGACGTTATTACGACGTTCTGACCATTGGCTGGAATACGTATGTTCGCAAGTAGAAGTTTTAGGAAATCTCGAATGTCAGTATTGGTCCGTAGTGTTTAAAGAACACGACAAAATTCTCAAGCCACGAATCCTATAACGATATTGCGAATATCAATGTTCAACTTCGGACATTTAACGTGTTGTACCTTGCAATAGAGTGGTGGTCAAATGTTTGTGTACCACATATAGCGAGCTTTTATCCATCACCATTGGACATCATCGTCATTGCTAAATACACTTTGGCCATGTCAATCAATTGTATGGGGGACATAAAACAACTGAAACATCAGTGCACCTCTATGACAAATCTCAAAAGTACCCTTTATTAAAAGAAACGTCTTGTCCTGCTGCTTGAAACTCAAAATATCTCTAAACAAAAGCCAAGAAAAAAAACGATCTGTAATCCGCATCGACAGTATACACTATAGCCATGATCACATGACTGTAGTTTGTGCAATGTTTCCGATTGTCGTGGTCGTTATGCCCTACATTCTGGTCTGTATAAGTGATTTGATATCTGAACTAGGGATAGCATTTATATCACACTGCAGATGGTAAAAAAACTTTCTTCTGTGAATGATCTTGTAATTTAGAATACAACAGTTTGAATCCCAGTAAAGATTAATAGTGGCTTTATGACAAATAAGCATTAAACAGCCTTTACTTAAATGTTCTGTTTTAGAGAATGAAATTCCTCGTCTTGGTTGTAGTTTTCTTTACAATAGATGTAAGCATATGAAAGAGAGACAAAAGATACCAAAGGGACATTAAAAGTCATAAGTCGAAACTAGCTGACAACGCCATGGCCAAAAAATGAAGAAAAAAAAACAACACATACAAACAATAGTACACATAGCACAACCTTTGATAGCCGTGACTTCGGTTTCTTGCCTTGAGCCGGCTGCCATTTTGTCTGTATGTCTCAAAGAAACACGGGCAACAGTACGTAAGTTACCGATGGTTATGTTTAAAACAAAGCATGGGGAATTCCAGGAAAAACAAAAAACTGTTCAGTTTGGTTGTGTCAACAAGCTGTTACCCGTGTCATGCAAATCAAAAGTTTCATTGTATTACAAAAAGGAATGGAACACAAATTAATTGCAAATGTTCAGATCTGATCTGACACTTAGTATCTAAAAAATTGTAAACCGCAAAAAGACGTGCTAGTGAGTTGGGCCACGACAGAGCTTAAATGTATCATTATTCGTGATACGGTAATATAAAAACCTATTTTGTGTCTATTTCAGTCGCAAGTTCTTCATAATATGGTAAATGACACCTAAATTAAATTTCCACGTTCGACAATCAGGTGTTACAATTGAAACAGAATCATCTAAACTTTCCGGGGGCACACGAGATAACCTTGTTTTCAGTATGTTTTGTGTTAATCTTTGGTGATCTATGTAGAGTTTTGCAACATTTGTTTGTCATTTACGTCGTTTTCCTAATTTTACCATGCCGTTTTGATATTATCGTCGACTAATATGTTTGAATATCTCTTAAAATTCTGCGGCCTGTTTTAAGAAGTCAGTGGTACACCCCTGTCCAAGAAGACTGTATTGACTCAACAAGCACCAGCATAGGGTATCATTTGAGATATGTGCACATTATACGATGGCGCAGAGGAGTGTAGGACATTGAGACCTAGTGATGGGGAATTGACATTTGGAAAGTTAAAATCGCCCTCCAAAGTTTGTCATAGATTTTTGTTTGTAGTCGTCAATCCGTCTCAATATCAAAGAAAAAGGCCAAGATATGAAGCGAACATTCTAATTTCTGTAGTATCCTTTATCACAAGCTAACTTGGAAATGTAAGTACTGACTGACTAAAATGTAGGTAAAAAAGAGAAAGGTAATCTTCAATATATCTGAATTTTGAAATCATAGAACTAAGCAAAAAGGTTAACTTTAGGTCTTTAAAAGGTTCTGCATTTCAAATTGCAGTGCGAACTGTAGATATCACTATGTCGTGTAGACTTATGCATCATCCGTATCCATTTTTACTATAAACAATTTTCAAGCGAATAGAATAAACCCGATGATAGATGATGATGTACATCTAAGAATTAAAGTCACAATTATATGCGCAATCTTGTGTATATTTTATCATTACACCAATCAACTGTGTCAAAATACCTCAATTTACTGTACGTTTGTAAAAATAAATCAATTATTCTACTTCTGCATTTAATAAAATAACACTATTTAAGATATTAAAATGAAGGTATGCTTCTTTGAAATGATAACGCAAAGTTTTAACGGACTTTCTAGTTTTGTTATCTTTTTGGGGGATTTTGTCGGATCCCTATTTCTTAAATAAACCATTGAAAAACTTATTTCGCCTTTTACATAAATAAAATCAAAATAACACAACCTTAAAAAAGAATTTCGGACACCAAAATAATTCAACGAAATAATAAAACATCAACAAAAACAAGTAATATCAAGTCCAAATATTACAGGAAAACTATGTCCCAGCCCAAATATGGACGGGACACAACTATCCGGAATATTTTTAAGTAAATGATTGATGAGAAGAGATTTTTGAAATTAAAAAAAATATCGTTTTAAACAATGTGACCTCATAAAAGCATGTGTACATGAAAAGAAAAATTGTAGTTTTATTACTTTATAGTAGATACGATATAATCCATTCATCAGCGCTTTGTTGTATGATGTTGGAATCGGGTAAAACACAAAATTTCCCCGTTAACAGTAGTTTTTACCTTCGTAATTTGTCATCAAAAGGCTTTGAGGATTACCCTTTTTGCCTAATGCATAGAACATTATGTTTCACGTTTAAATAAAACAAAAAAAGAAAGATATTTGATGGCAGCTTTTGAATAAAAAACCAAACTGCATGCCACTTATGATCTGCATTTGATGTCAAATTTGCTGACTAAAAGCTGAAATAAAAAAAACTGCACCATACGACTTTTTGACGACCAATCTTAAATTCAAGTAAAATCATTTTTCTAGGACTGTGCCAACTTTTAGCCGTGTACCATGAAGTGAAATTAAACTCCTTTAATAATCGACTTTTTCCTATTCTGTCACTGCACTATTACTAATAAAATGTGATTTGATGGAACTGGTTGTTTATATGTCAAATTTTGTTTGAATAAATAACTTATACAAATAAAATATTAAAAGTTGAATCATCCACTGGTTTACACTGCATCAATAGACAAAGACCTCTACAAACTATTATATCGTTAACGAACACATATATTGCTGGTAGTAAACGAACGGTTTGTCAAAAGAGGTGGACAACTGTAACCAAAATGTATTTCAAAGGTTAACTAACATTCGTTAATGATTATAAATTTGGTTAAGTCATTGCAGCATACAAACATTTTCCTAACAATGTGAATACTCAATCATAATACTTAAAATTATTCTTTTTACATTATGTTTGTACAACTTATGCACAGATCATAATGTGTACTTAATAGAAAATAAGAGATGTGTGATTATTGCCAATGAGACTATTATCAACCAAAGTTCAAATAAAATGGAGACGAGATTATTTCTACATACATTTTGAAAGTTTGCCTTTTCTCATGAAATATTTCTAGATTTTATTGTGGATTAGGCATTCCCACAAAAATTCTACAAAACAAAGGAAAGCCAGCAAAACAAATAAACACAAGCTGGGGTGATCCGGTAGGGATGATCAGGCTCAGATCACCCCCGGTAGAACAAAAGACCTTGGATGTAATATTATTGAACCGTTCTTAAAATATTATTTTGACGGAACTGATTGTTGAAATGACAGATTTCGTTTAATTACAAACACAATTAAAATCAATAATTTACTGTTTAATCATACACTAGCTCAAACTGTGTCGATAGACAAACACATATAGGTAAAGACTGAATACTGATTAGATTTTAGAGATATTTAAACATCAAAATACCTTGTAAACAATTCATTTGTGAAACATAACAACCGAATCTTATTCACAGTTATTTTGTCTATTGTGTGTAATCATACTGCTTCTGCCTAGTATATGATTGATTTGTTTGCAGTTATACAGAGAGGTAACATATCACAAAGCCATACTTTAAAAACGGAAATATAACTCTATCTTATTATTTTTTGCCAACTACTAAAAAATATCATATATCTGTAGATTTTGACAAATAAATTGAGACGATTAAAATATTAAACAAGTTTTTTGTCTATGTAAAATATTTGAATATATGATGCGCATTACTAAATAAGTATTTGCAAATATATCTTTAACAATCCAAAAATGATTGCTCACTTCGCGACATCTTACTGATTCGTTATGCAAATGAAAAAAAGATACAATTTCATAAATGTGGGTGTAGTTTAATATAATTTGCAAGAGAATATTTAGAAACCAAGTTCTCATTCATTGACGAGGAGAGTATAAAACATAAACAATATTACTTTGTTAAGATATTACAAAACATTATTTTTCAGAAATATAACATGTGCATATTCTGAGTAAAAGGCTAGAGATTATCAACGTTTTAATTCGTCTTTTGTATTATGATATTGAAGGATGAACAAAAATGATGAGAAAAGAAAATTAGGTCCAAGGTATTTCTTTATTTATTAGTGATACTTGACTAGCTGTAGGAGAATGACAACATCATCCTCTTTGTACATGGTGCTTGTATTTTTAATGAAATAACACTTCTAAATCATAGTCCGATTGCTTTCTATGTTTAATCTTGCAACGCCAAGCGTTCGCAGCTATTTGTTTTAAGCTGAAATAACATGACAGTCAGTCTTTACATGTTAAACTTATACCTTAACGGGACACTAGCTACGACAGTCAGAATTCTACTTCGTCAAAATTATCTCCCCATTATGCCAGTTCATTTTTACAATCGTAAATATGGAAGCCATTTTAGGGACGACGCGCTACCAGTTTAGTTCTTGAAAACCGATAAATTTATCCACATAGCACCATTTCGATCGTTATTTGCAAGTTGTATTTTAAAAAACAAATGTGTCTACTAGCTAATGATGATTAGTAAATGTGCTTGTCTTTCAATGTTGACATAATAAATAATTATAGTTGTTCGGGTAATGACCTTACCCCATAAGTGTAATCATGAGTATACCAGGTTGTTAAAAAAATATATATAGCTGACTTTCATTACCCTTGGTACGGAACATTATTTCTATGTTTTCGTCTTTCAGAAACATACATAGCCAGTGTTAATGATTATGTAGATAAAATAAAGGACTAAACGCATGCTATAATTTTGTAAATGATATCGGTTGTGTGTATAGTCAATATGAGTGTTTTTATGGTATAAAATCACTAAAATCTAGTACAAGCTCTATTTCTTAGCATGACGTAATTAATGTAACAGTTGATAATTATCGAACCAATACAAAACTATGAAACCTTATGTTGTATCTTTATTTAAGACCGAAAGATGTAAAAATTAGTGAAAAGACAGTTGAAGATGAAGTTAACGAATAAAATTCACTGGGTCGATGCCTCTGCTGGTGGACTATTAGTCCCCGAGGGTATCACCAGCCCAGTAGCCAGTCCTTCGGTACTGGCATGAAAATACGGATTTTTTTTTGTGTTATTAAAATTTGCTGTTACAAAATGATAGAAATTATTATAAATTAAGGAATGTATCTCCCTCATGCAAAGCTCTGATTCTTTTCACGGATTTGGCTATACTTTTTGGACCTTTTGGATTATAGCTCTTCATCTTTTATATAAGCTTTGGATTTCAAATATTTTGGCCACGAGCATCACTGAAGAGACATGTAATGTCGAAATGCGAATCTGGTGCAAGAAAATTGATACCGGAGATTTTATTAACGAAATAATGGGCAAGTAAGTAATTAAACGATAACAAAAAAAAACCAAAAAAAACAATTATGCTATTAAGAAGATCTTGCAAAAATATAGCAAAGAAAATTAAGAAAAGATGTTGTCGCAGAAACAAAATTATTGGTACCGTTTATGTAATGAGTAATCGTATGTTTATTTCAATGCTTTTATTTTATTTACATTCTCTTTAATATATATTTTCGTATTTAGTTTATTAGAAAACATATAACTTACAATTTGATCCTCTTTTAAACTTAGAGTACAACAAACTACAATGATAACTGTATAGACTGGATTTTCTCTGTAATTTAGAGATCTTACGTCTTATACATTATGCAAATACAACAAAGTCTATTTTGGTAGTATTTTTTTTATTTTTAAAAATTATATCATTTCGTTTTGTTTAGTATAACGTAATTATGTTTAATATATATATATCATTGTTTCAGCCCAGAGGTTGATAGCGGCTTACAAGGTTTGGGAATAGCAAAACCTAAGCGTGATAAAGTTAAGCTTAGCAATAAAAAGTAAGTCATAAACCGACGTGAAAAAAAAATATTTTCGTGCTTGCTGCTAATCATAAAACCATCTTGCTATTATGTCAAAAGGAAAAAAAGTGGAAAAAGCTAATGTCTCCAAAACATCATTAGAAAAAAAACAACCTGGTTTTATAACACAGTTATTCACATGATTCTCTAAAAATCATTTTGCATTTCGATTTGTATCGACTTTGTGTCTCACTTGTTTTATGATTAACATTCTATTTCTACTACAATGCATTAACATAAGGACACACTTTTAAATTCCCGATTAATTGGTTCCTTCTATTTTGAATTATTGAAAGCAAGAGGTAATTTCAAGTCTATAATGGGTTTTTTTATCATCAATTTTATATATTCATATTTGAAATAGCGTTATTGCTAATTTTTTTCTCAATGATTTTTTTTATATTGTGGAGTAAAAAGAAAAATAAGAATTTTCATTCTCAACATCTAGAATCCTTCACTTCCCCTTTACATGTTTTCTTATAACCTTTTTCAATTTGTTAAGAGCAATTATATGTAACCACCAACCATTTTATATAGGGGGCCGGCAAGCATAGTCACCGATTTTCATGAAACTAAGCCAAAACATGTGATCATGTAATAAAGTAAAAAAATGCCCATCAAAATGTTACTATGACAACAAAGTGAATGAGATTTCCGGCAAATTTGAGAAATTTAGCTTTATAAACATGCAAATTGATGATTTTACTTTTTCAGGACTATATAAACTATTACATTTTTAGAATTTTCCATTATGTCATTTTAGTTTGCAACCAAATGATATGAAACTCATATACAATGCGTATAGCCGCATAATGCAGATCAATTTCGAAATTGGGTGGTGTCATTTTTACCGTTTTGGAGTAAATTAATGACCCTCCCTTTATAAACATTTAATAATTGCTGAATTTTTTGCTTCCGTTTTCTGACTTTAGTTTGCCTCAACCAAATAATATGAAACTTATACATGTTATACACAATGCTTATCACCTCAAAACACAGATTAATTTGAAATGGGATGAGGTCAACTCTACTGTTTTGGAGTTATTAATGTCTCTTTATAAACTTAAAAAATGCTGAATTTTTCTTTATCCTTCTCTAATTTTAGTTTGTGTTAGCGAAATGTTGTTAAACTTGCATACAAGCATATTGCCATATAGTACAGATCAATTTTGAATTTGGGTGGCGTCACTTTTATCGTTTTGGAGTTGTATGCCTTTATAAACATAATAATTGCTGACCTTTTCGTTTCCGTTCTCTCACTTTAGTTTGCCTCAACCAAATGTTATGAAACGTATACACAATGCTTGTTATCACCTTATACAGATCATGTTCAAAAATTCACTGGCTTCTCTTTTGTCATTCTTATTTCCCTTTATAAACATAAAAAATGCTATTGTTTTTTCGTTTCGTCCTCTTACTTTAGCCAAATGTTATCAAACGTATACAAAATGCTTATAATATAACCAAAAAATACAAATGAAGTTTAAAATTTGGGAGTATCACTTTTACAGTTCTAGAGTTAATTGTTGTTTACAAATGAAACAAATGCTGAAATTTATGTTCCTATTCTCTAACTTAAGTTAGTCTCAATCAAATGTTATGAGACTTACACACAATGTCTTTTACCTCAAAACTCATATCTAGTACAAATTTGGATAGCGGCCCTTTTACAAATCTTTCGTTATGTCCCTTTATAACTTCATACATATGATATACAAGCAGGGGCATCATCAAGGTTCCACGGACACAGTGAGCATTTCTGTTTGGCTTTTTTCCCTGTTATCTTGTAAACAATAAAAGAGATGGAGAAACATTAAATTTGATAGATTATCATTAGCACCAGATCTGCTTCGTTGAAATCGTCAGCTGATTTTTATTGGAGTTATTGTCTTCTAATGACGATTTTTATGTGTGTGCGTTTTTGCATAATATAAAAAATACCATAAGAAATGTTACAATTCAAAAATCATCAGCAAGACACAATTACAAATAATCTGACATGGTGAAATTTGTTTGACAACCCCTAATTAGATGAAATACCCTTTAAAGACGATTTGGGGTAACAGCCATCATTGTGTATAAACATAAATATATTAATGTAGAATGTGCTATGTATCGCTATAAGAGTAAATAAACAAGAGTACATAAATGGGATAAGGAAACAAGAAAAAATGCTGTTATTTGAATTTGTCTCCCTTAGTATTCATTTAAAAGCAAAACGCATATATGGAGTAAAATAAAAATGTCGAATATGTTGATTTAATGATTAGTCTTGTTGGTAATTTTTGCCATAAAGGTGTTCATTTATCCATATAAGTTTCAATAGAAATGATGATTTTTTTATATTACTTTTTATCCATGTATTGAACATTTAAGATTAAGAACATAAAAATAAAATACGAGGCCCCTAGGAAACGATATTCAACTGGTATTTTTTCGAATTCATTTTTTCAACTTTGGTTTCAAAATTTCAAATTTGTTACCTAAAGCATCCATACAAGGATTGTTGCTATGCATATGAAAAATGATGCCACTGAAACAACTGTTTTATGCGCACAACTAAAATTCAAAAAGACACAACAGCCCGACCGAAGAGCAGATAATAACATAAGGCAACCAATGGGTCTTAACGCAGCGGGAAAATCCCGTATCCAACAGGGGGCGTCAGCTGGCACCTAAATAAAAGGGTGTACTAGTTGAGTGAAAATGAAGTTCATACTAAACTCCAAAGCATAAAATAAACTAAAATAAATCATACAGAACTAATAGAGGCGTCTGACTTGGGACAGGCGCAAATCAGCATGTTTTGTGAGATCTCAACCCTCATCTATACCGCTAGCCAATAAAGAAACACACAGCAATATGAAAAGTAAAACTCAGTTCAAAAGAGGTCCAAGTCCGATGTCAGAATAGGTAACAAAAATATCTAAGCAAAATAACAATGATACATAAAAATTTAGACTACATGCAGTTACTGACATTATAGCTCAAGACCTCAATTAAACTGATTAAAAGATTACGTCATCATATGAAAATCAAGCACAATCCCTGCCGTTAGGAATGTTTTGACTAGTTTATGATATCGAAAACCCTGGTTTTCTATTCTTCTGTAATACAGATACTTCTTGCGTTACAAATACGTTCTTACATACACGAGTGAATCGACATGTGAACGTCATCATCTAAAAATGTATTATTAACAATAGGGAATGAAAAATCACTTAATCATCAATTTTGCGTTTAAGCTCCCCGTTTAAGATATATACAAGATTCAGGAAAGGAAAGCAGTAGCTTTATCTAAAGTCAGTGCGACAGGACAAATCTCTTTAGTGTATATAATGAAGTCGTCATCAATGAGAGACAATATATCATCCAACTATCTTAAATTGCTATTACATTTTTGATTCAGATGTTGTATTGATGGGTCTTTCTTGACTTAAGTTGTAAATGATGACAATACAGAAACAGGTCCGCAATAGTGCACAGTTAGTCCCAATTGGAAGAATTCCGTTAATTTTGCGATGTACGGAATCTCCATAGCAAAAACTATGTTATCTAGTAAAACTTCAAGGGCAGTTATTGTATCTGTTACGGCCAGAAAGCACCTTTAAATTGTAGCCAACAAAAGACACAAATCGATAATAAAATTAAACAAGATTTATTGTATAAAAGTTTACAAGAAGTATTACACAAATATTACTGTCAACTAAACTGTCAAATACGAGTCCAATCTTTTATCTTTATCTGTATCCGGAAATCTTCTCGGAATTCAATCTGAATATTACGTTCACTACTTAGGTAACAATCCAATATGATGTTGTTTGTAGAATAAAAGTGTCAATCCAAATGCTATGAATACTAATGTTTATCGATGTCTAAGTCTAATTTTAACTTTAGTGTCTGTATATATATAGTTGTCACGGAAATTTCTAGAACACTATGGAAAAGGAATGTCCTAGTAACCACAACGGAAGTTACTGGGAAAATGTAGAAGTTTAAATAACGCATCTTTTATTAGGATCATTCTGGAATCGTTATGTAAGTCAACTTGAAAGTTCCAATCATTCCATCAGTATCTGTGATTGTTCCAGTGATTTCTAATCTGCACAGTTATATTTTGTAAACAACTATCAGGCCACACAACACAAATTAGGCCAACATAAATAAATATAATAAAGACAATATCATAACTAATCAAAGCATTTCCATTACTTCTTTTGTATGAACTCATGTATTCAAATTCTTACTTTTCAAATGCACATTTAATGAGATGTGTGATTTTTGTCTTAATAATATTATAAGGCAAAGTATTATAAAGTGTAGACATATCAAACCTTAAAAAAAATCACCCAATATATGCAATATAAGCTTGCAATTTATCAAGTACTTTTTGACACTCCAAAAGTAATTAATTCCCCTATTTTCAAAGGACTAATTTGAACAAATTATCACCAGGTTTTTGATTGGACCAACTGTATTGACAAGAAGAATAGGCTGATCATGTTTTGTGTTTTCGTTTGTGTTTTTATGTGTTTTGAATCGATATCGATATAAGGACTAAGTCCCTTTTGAACAGATTTTTATGGTTTTGTTATATATAGGACATGTACAAGATTGTATATATATATAAAGGTAACACACGGCCAGCGAAAGCTCTATTTTTAAAACCCAGGTGGTCGTGTGGTCTAGCGGGACGGCTGCAGTGCAGGCGATTTGGTGTCACGATATCACAGTAGCATGGGTTCGAATCCGGCGTACTGCAGTACATCATATATAAGGCATGAAGATGTTATTGTTACAGATCAGCTAAATTATCTATAGTAAAGGATCCTACGAATTAATGTAATATACAGTCACAGAAAATAATTATATTTATAAGTACGTCTGAGTCAGTGACAACTCTACAACAGATGTATCCATCGGATCGCCATCAATGATGGTGATACATGGCTGTGTACACAATGTATATACAACTCGTCTAAACATCAACCCAACAATGTTAGATCTGTAAATTTGCGAAATTTGGTTCTTCCCTCGCCGGGATTCGAACCCATGCTACTGTGATATCGTGACACCAAATCGCCCGCACTGCAGCCGTCCCGCTAGACCACACTACCACCTGGGCTCTCAAAAAAAGAGCTTTAGCTGGCCGTGTGTTACCTTTCCACGTCAGTTTTAATCTAGCGGCGTACTGCAGTACATGATATATAAGGCATGAAGATGTTATTGTTACAGATCAGCTAAATTATCTATAGTAAAGGATCCTACAGTAAAGGATCCTTTACTACTGTATATTACATTAATTTCTAGGATCCTTTACTATAGATAATTTAGCTGATCTGTAACAATAACATCTTCATGCCTTATATATCATGTACTGCAGTCCGCCGCTAGATTAAAACTGACGTGGAAAGGTAACACACGGCCAGCGAAAGCTCTTTTTTTGAGAGCCCAGGTGGTCGTGTGGTCTAGCGGGACGGCTGCAGTGCAGGCGATTTGGTGTCACGATATCACAGTAGCATGGGTTCGAATCCCGGCGAGGGAAGAACCAAAAATTTGCGAAAGCAAATTTACAGATTTAACATTGTTGGGTTGATGTTTAGACGAGTTGTATATACATTATGTACACAGCCATGTATCACCATCATTGATGGCGATCCGATGGATACATCTGTTGTAGAGTTGTCACTGACTCAGATGTACTTATAGATATAATTATTTTCTGTGACTGTATATTACATTAATTTGTAGGATCCTTTACTATAGATAATTTAGCTGATCTGTAACAATAACATCTTCATGCCTTATATATCATGTACTGCAGTACGCCGCTAGATTAAAACTGACGTGGAAAGGTAACACACGGCCAGCGAAACTCTTTTTTTGAGAGCCCAGGTGGTCGTGTGGTCTAGCGGGACGGCTGCAGTGCAGGCGATTTGGTGTCACGATATCACAGTAGCATGGGTTCGAATCCCGGCGAGGGAAGAACCAAAAATTTGCGAAAGCAAATTTACAGATCTAACATTGTTGGGTTGATGTTTAGACGAGTTGTATATACATTATGTACACAGCCATGTATCACCATCATTGATGGCGATCCGATGGATACATCTGTTGTAGAGTTGTCACTGACTCAGACGTACTTATAAATATAATTATTTTCTGTGACTGTATATTACATTAATTTGTAGGATCCTTTAGTATAGATAATTTAGCTGATCTGTAACAATAACATCTTCATGCCTTATATATCATGTACTGCAGTACGCCGCTAGATTAAATCTGACGTGGAAAGGTAACACACAGCCAGCGAAAGCTCTTTTTTTGAGAGCCCAGGTGGTCGTGTGGTCTAGCGGGACGGCTGCAGTGCAGGCGATTTGGTGTCACGATATCACAGTAGCATGGGTTCGAATCCCGGCGAGGGAAGAACCAAAAATATGCGAAAGCAAATTTACAGATCTAACATTGTTGGGTTGATGTTTAGACGAGTTGTATATATATATATATATATACACGTCTCAAAAATAGTAATTGTTTGTGGTGTCCTGTGCTGTCGTTTAAGGAAGATGTCTTTCTGCAGTTTTGTAGTGTATTATAATATCATTTATTTATTAGGTTATCTGTGTTCTTGCGTTTTTTGTACTGTATTCCTGTCACGTAGTGTTATCATCTTTAGATATATATATTTTTTAAATTGCCATGTGTACGTTTAAGAATATAAATCGGTATATATGTATTATTCTAATATAAAAGAGATACCAGTTTGTTGAGTTACAATCTCGGGATTGTTATTATAAAGATAAAACACAACAGCATATTTTTAGCATTGAATTGATAGAATATCATTGTTTCAGGGCTGCCGATGTCCTAGGTTCGGAAGACGTAGAAGAATCAACAAATAGTGATGACGTTAAGCTTGTCAATAAAACGTAAGTAGCCGAACGAAAACCAAAAAACAACCGCACTTGCTATTAATTAAGAATACTGCAATAGTGTCGCAAAACATGGTGTCACTGAAACAACAATAAACAGACGTGCAATCTGGTTATGCGGTTTTCTATGTTGTGATACAATCACAAGAACATGTGAAACTTTTTATGCTACTTTCAGTATGTATTTGATAATTTCGGTCAATGGTCTTTGACTTTGAACATCAATAATCATGCCAAACCACTCTTACGGCAGAAAAATTAAAGCAACGGATGTATTCAATTCTTGTATAGATACATACAATTACAAAGGAAATCGTTGACTCATAGACATGTTTTGATAGATTTTTGTAAGAAGTGGTGTTACGTTTCACCATAAAAACAATAAACGGTTAGTAGTTGAGTGTCATTGCTTTAAAAATGGTGTTGTTCTTAAAGACAATGACTAGCTATTACGAAAATATACGTCATGTAGAATAGTCAAAAGCGCACAAAGAATATTAATTTGTAGAACGTTTACCTTGTTAAAATGAAATTTTAAAACTTAGGTCGGATTGTGCATATTCCACAAATAAATCGACTTCATTTCTTTGTATTTGATTTTGGATGTAACGCGTCTTCTGATCGGTAATTTTTGTATATGAGCCCAAAGACATAACTTTGTCATACATGTAACCGTGGCGTCATCAACGTTTTTCCATAATTTACTCTGATATTAAATAGAATTAGGAATTAAATAATAAGAAATGAATGTAATATGTTTTCTGCCTATTCGAAATAACATAAAAATGTGGTGCAAACTTTATTCAGTGTGCACCACAATTTTTATGTTAATTCTTCACCGACCGATAAAATGACTGTAATATTTTATCGGTCTATGAAGAAATAACATCAAAACTATTTTTTTTCTTTTCATATATCCGAATTATATTTTCCAAAATGAACATTATATATACTTCCAAGCATGCTTCCAAGAATATGTTCTTCATTGTTGCCTATTTGTCCAATTTTTTAGAGTAACACCATAATAACAGCAAGTTAAAACAGCGCCTTTTCCCCCCAAAAAAAAACTATTTAAAGAAATTAGAGTTAAAAAAACTTCTATTTTCCTGTTTGGATATCAAAAACTGAATATGAAAATAAAGATTTTATTCACTTGAAACTTATTAAATGGTTTTGTTATTTTCATTACTGACCTAACCAAAAGAAAACTTCTTCTATTCCTTTCTTTCTAACCTGAATGTAAATCAGAGATCAAGACTACGCAGTTGCGTCAATTAAGATTGTGCAATGGACCCTACAAATTAATGGGGAAAAATGTTTATAGGTCTGTTTTTTTTTCCATTATTTCTTTCTAGATTCGATGATGAAAACGAAGTAATCATTGAAGGTAGGTTTCCAAAAGATTTTAAATGTGAATCTTTACCGTGGCAGCCAGAAGACAAAATTGCCATGATTGGAAACGATATGTTCCCTGTTGGGTTTAAGTTTGTAACAGATGTCTTTTATATCAATGAATCTAAAACAGGCCGTCCCATTGATGTAAATACAATACCAGCAGAAAATGTTTTTATAAAAACTCCGTTGTTCAATAAAGATGCCAGAGATGAGATGTATTTTCAATACAGAGGAGCAATGCGATATGCAAATGTATGGACATTGGTGGAGCCATTATCAAAGGTACTTTTTAATGGTTTCCCTCAGTTTTTGTTTGTAACCCGGATATGTTTTTTCTCTATCGATTTATGAATTTTGAACAGCGGTATACTACTGTTGTCTTTATTTTTTAATTTTAATATTTGTATCCGAGCACCTACATGTGTACTATAAGTAATTATATTGTTAAAAAAATATATATTTTATAACTGATCTCAAATAGTTTATACTTGAAACGTAATATTCTAGTCAACAAAATAAACGAAACACAACTTTGAAATTAAATTGATCATAAAATATAATAAGTAGGAAAAACTGAAAAAAACAAACTTATAAATAAAGCAAATGCATTTGATTGAAGGCATTTGGCTAAATTGGAAAGTAACAAAACAACGAGTTATTGAACAAAGGGGTCAAATTTATTTTGCGGTAAATGATGAGAAAAGTCGGCACTTAATTTGGATGTTGATTTTTCAAATAACAAAAATTCCAAAATTGTGTTCTTTTCTCGATTTTGCCTTAAAATAATGGTTTTGATGAGAAGAATACCAATAGGATATTTTTCATTAAGTTTCATTATATATGATAAATATATTGCCTCGCATCGATTCTTTTATTGACTAGTAAATATGTTTGTAAAGATAAGATTTTAGACAGATCAATTTGTTTGCACGAATCAACATTATTAATGAGAAAATTACATATCTCATATACAATTACAAGTTTATAAAAGATTCAAGAGCTTCCAGAACCTGAATAATAATAAAGTCTTGTTTTGCTTGTTATAATTCATCGAAGTAGCGTTAAGTTAAATACACTCCAAATATTTGAAGCGAAGGATGTATACGAGCGGAAAAGTTTAAAGAGATTTACACAAAAGATACCTAAATAAAAGTAAAATACACAAATACCAACTTTTCCTGAGTGAGTTTGAAAGATTGATAACATCTGATTTATTTGAAGAGTTACATCAAAAAGGTAAACCAAGTACTTGACATACAACAGACCACGTTAATTCCATCGCATTCTTTAAATTAATTTGTTATTGGAAATCGAGTGCATACAAGTATTTCTTATATTTAGTCAATAAGATAGCGTAATTTGCTTATCAAACGAGTAACGACAGGTTACACACATATATAACAACTCGAGTTTTAACCAGAATCTATACACTAAGTATGTTATTTCTTTATTATAGGGAGGATATATGGTTTTCGATGTTGATGAAATTGAATCGTTTTGCGTCATCTCATTTGTTCCGGAACAAAAATGCAATATTTCGCCAGATGGTGGCCAGTTCGTCAGTAAAAGTGACAATAGAGTTCAAGTTAATTTCCCACCTCACGCTGTAAACAAAACAGACGAGATTGTGTTCAAGGTATTGATAAGTATCACATTATTTTGTGCAAGTTTTAATCTGTATTGAGAAGTATATTTTAATGTCACAAATATACTTCATGACTATATATGTATATATTATAATGCAATTATTTGTTTCAATTGTTCTGATTGAATGATAGTAGGCGTAAAATTCTATATCTCCTTGTCTGCAACTCAGGAAGCCGCCATTGTGTTTCTCGTTTCTAGTTTTTGTATAGATTAGACCGTTGGTTTTCCCGTTTGAATGGTTTTACATTAGTAATTTTTGGGGCCTTTTATAGCTTGCTGTTCGGTGTAAGCAAATGCTCCATGTTGAAGGTCATACCTTGACCTAAAATGCATGCATTATTTACTTTTATAAATTGTTATTTGGATGTAGAGTTGTCTCATTGGCACTCATACCACATCTTCCTATATATTTGAATTGCAGAGTGTATTGACATGTTATTCTTACTATTATAAGCTACGCACTCACTTGTTGTACCTAGAAATCTCCTTTTTATCAAATTTTATTACATTCTGAAGCGGCCAAGAAGCCAGAAATGAGGTATTTAGTTAGACTAGGATCCTATAAAGGTGATTTAGCCTTCAATACTTGGCATAACAAAGATTTTATAAGATTTTTTACAGAAGGCTTATAATTATGCATGTAAAAGATTTATAAAAGAAAAATGCGGATCAATGGTCAATTTTTTAAGGCATTCAATGGTTAAAACAAAAATATTGACGAAAATTCTAAAACATTTAAAGCGAACTTCCTTAAATGTGAATTATGATTTTTTTTCATTCATTCATCGTCATTCTTTTTTTTTTTCGTCTCTTGAAAACTTTCAGATTTTCTCAATACTGTGTTGTTCATACAAAGAGACCGGACGTACCATAATTACTTCAAAAATGTATTGAAAAACAACACGTTTGATAATTTATTGCGTCCGAAGCGTTTTCCTGGATTTACCTTAATCAGGAACGGTCAAAGTCAAACATTTGAAATCCGAAGATGTACAAGTACCGAAACCGTTGAAGAGCTATATGTCAAAATACCTAAAATAAATAGCCAAATTCATCTAAAGCCAACTTTGCCTGAAGGAGTTGAAACCTTAGTTATATAATAATTTATAATTTTTTAAACGGACAATTCTAGTAAAGTTTGTTAAATCATGTCAGTACCGCAGCACTGACTACTGAGCTGACATATATTAACATACGCCCCACCAATAAACATTTTATACAATATACACGGTCTCCACTCAATTGCTTATTACGAAACACATTCCTACAAATATATAGGAGGTAAGATAAAAAATGCTGTCAATATGAAATATGATAAAAAAAAATGACGACAGTGATATCCATAGCCAACAACAAAAAATACATCAGAACATTAATTAAGTGTTACATTACAAATCAACTATGCATACCATGACTGATTTTTTTTCGAGTAAACGATTGAATGTTCTGCTCATTGAACTTATTTTCTTTTCAAAACTTTTAAAAAATTATAACAAAACTACATATAGTTTAAAAAACCACAATAGTTAAACAGGTTTAGCGCAAAAATACTCAAAGGATTATACAGGAAAAAGCAGATATGTAAAGATAGTTATCTAATTTCATAAACAATTTAGGAGAAGAGGAAGGGAAATCACATACTGCCCTATTAGTGGAACCGTCTGGTTGCTTGTGATAAGTACCAATTCGTTGGTAGGTCTCCTCGATTATGACAGAATCGAAGAAAAGATGCATATTTAAGTATGCATTTAGCATTAGCGAATTACTAAAACTATTTGCATATACATATAGGTTCATCCAGTTGATGTAAATTGTATAACAGAAATTCCCAGAGAAGATGACAGCGTTGTGCCAATTTCTGCAATTACACCGAGTCTCTCAGCAAATCACATAACGTTTGAAAGATTAGTTGAAATCAAGCTACCGGTAAAATGTATACCTGGAGCCCACGTAGATGAGGATAATTACAAATATACAGTTTTTGGTGGGAAAAGGATGGATCGCTTCAACTAACTGGTATTGATCCTCTAATAACAAATGGAATACTTTCCTTTGAAACCAACTCGTTTAGTGGGTGAGGAAATATTATAATATCGCAATTAAATAGCAACCAATCATTTAATACGGCTTTATATAAATCAAACAAAAGTTGATGCAGATATAGCTTAATCTATGTAGAATGTATTCATTTTGAACAAACAAACAACATGTTTTTTGCAATTTAAGATATCAAAACTGTGTGAAAACATGGTAAGAATACCAGATTGTTTAGTTTTATGATATATTTACAAACGTTAAAATAATCTTTGATATTTTGCCACAATTGATATTATCCAAGTTTACAATGATCTAAACTCATAGATTTGTTTTTATTTGACCAATGGGTCTAAGAAAGAAGAACATGTAATGCACTTCTTGCAACAAATCAAATGTTTTATCAAATGTACACAATTTCTAACGTATGACTGCATGGAGTAAAGGTAAGATACACAGACAAAACTATAAGGAACTTATAAATAACGAGAATAATGAAACTGTGTCTTGTAAAAAGGAAATGCAACAGAATAGCAGCAATATGCCAATTCACTTTTGTATGATATAATAAACAACAGACTTCTATTATTTTTGTTCTTACCTTACAGGTTTGTTGGTGCTGCAGGTTCGAAATCGTCTAGTGAAACAAGCATAAAATATGCAGTTGAAGAAGCAATGGGATTTAGGAAGTGGTGTAAAATATTATTTTTTGTCGGTAAAAAGCAGAATAATCGTATGAAATTAATTCTTCAATGTGTCGAGATTCAGAAAGTGCCAGCGATGTGCGACTTACGAAAAAAGTTTGGGTTTCATTTTGTTGCCGACTGCATGAGCTCAAATCTGTTTCTGCCTCCAGACACAACCGTCATCGATGTTGATATTAAAGGTAGATTTAGCTTGCCAAAAGCTAGTGCTATCCGACACCATAAAGTTCGTTTTATTCCCTCTGGTGGAGACATTTTTACAGAAATTCAGGTTGAACTTAAGGCTAATTTATCCGGTGAACTTTATGGAATATTGGTATTACGACACGGAAAGGATATTCTGCAGCAAATTTTTTATGACCCTGACAGTAACAAGCCAACGCTTCCTCACAAGTTAATAACAAACGAAATGATAGGCATAAGGAGAGAAATTCAAGAAAAAAATAGATCCGCAGTAAAGACTGAAAGAAAAATAAACAGTACGTATGGTTAATATTAATACAAGGTTAAATGTATACATTCATCTAGGGTTATACAAATTAGTCATGTTTACAATAAAACTACATAAATGTTCATGCTGGTATATCGTCCAGTATGTTATATTGGTGGAAATGTTTGAATTATAAACAACGAGGGAATATTTTTATCCTGTCTGGTTGCAAATTCAGTTTGAAAGATCCATTGGGAATGTTAACATAATTTTTGTTCGTTTTGAAAAGAAAACATGAGTCTTTTAATAGTTACTTGATTGTGATACATTGCTCCCTGTCGTTTCATTTGTTCGTTTTAGTTTTTCTAACATAAATAAGGTCATTGGTTTTCTCATTTGAAATGTTTTACATTTTGTTATGTTTAGCCTGGTTAACCTTACTACCACATCTTCCTAACCATCTTACTAAAAAAATTGAACAACAACAGAACACGCTTTACAATAAGATATTTAAAGACAAAGTGGAAAGTATTTAAAAAAACACATAAAGTTTTCTCATGTAACAATAACATAGCATTAAAAGATTGATGTTAAAAACAAATTTCAGTAAATTTCAAAATGAAGACTTTAGTACAGTACATGTCAATTGTGGTTTAATCTGTATCTTAATTATTTTCAGATTTTTTTACTGAAAAGGGTATATTGGCATTAACAAAACAAATGACACCTGAAGTGCTTTTTGAAGTCTGCATTTATATGAACATGAAAAAAGCCCAATTTGAAGGTATACGCAAACAATATCAGACCAGTGCTGAGGGAAATCTTACTATATTACAAACTGCAATTGACAACCAACCAAATGATAAGAAATTGGAATGTTTAATTCGTGCGTTAGAATCAGCTGGACAAAAATCACTTGCTGAAAAAATCGATACCCTATGGTCAACACAGAAAGATCTTGATACAATTGCAATAGCAGATTAATTTCACAGTACGTAATAACAAGTTTAATTATATGTATTATATCTAAAAGGAATATAAAAAAACTCTTTCATTATACTAATACACCAAATGCGCGTTTCGTTTCATTTGGTATCAAAAGGGGCACTTGAATAAAAAATATAGGTACTAGCCATTTTTGAAAAATAGTGTTCTAAAATATGCGCCAAATTTAGTTTAAGTTATTCAAGCTTTTAAAGCGAATAAAAAACTGCAGTGATGTTTATATTTTATTGAAATAAATGACCTCAATCAAAATATATTTGCTTCAGTGATATTTCATTCCAGCACACTATTTTATTTATGGATGAATATTGCAAATGAGTTATCATTATATTAATTAATTATCAAATGATATGAAATATGACAATTTATATTTGTATTGACACATCCAGTTATATTGTATATTGTATATGAGTATAACTCAAATTAAAGAGTTCCCTGGGTTTTTTTTACAGTGTGCCACTGAACGTCGTAAGAATTCAAGATCAAACAACTGGATTTAAATAGCATATCTAACGCCTAGATATCTGATATGGAGTTTGGAGTTTCATCTTGGAAGTTCTTTTATTGTCATTGATTTTTAATTTTACTATTATTGTCATGCATGTTTAGGAATTCATCTTTGAAAATTTATACGCTTTGAATTTACAAAATAAATATTGGTCACATAGCTTGCCATTTCAGCGCAAATATGTTTTTCATTGGTCCATTTGTAGAATAAACCATTTAATTTTATATGATCATGCTATTTGACAATATAAACCTGTATTTTCATTTAGTTTAGTCAATGTTGACACAATCGTTTTCATGGTAATAGAATGTCATTCAAAATTTCAAAAAGTGAAAAAAAAAGAAAAATGAAATAATAATGAAAAAATTAAACGTAGATTAAATAAAGGTATTGTGTTTGTTTTTCTTGAACTCGAATCTTTTCTTGTAGCTGTCACGCTTTTCAAAACCCTTTAAACTTATATATATATATCAAAGCATCTTAGCAAGAGCAGCACTTTGGGTGTTACTTATGGAGCAGGTTATTCTTACTCATACCCAGTGCATAAGTGATGCTTCCTCATTGTTTTAGACAACAACTACTGAACATCAGATTTCTGAATTAGGACAGATGCAAACATATGCAGCAGGTTCAAACAAACGTTTTAATAGGTACCAACATTCATTCTCATCGGCGGCAATAGTATTACATCACAACATAGAAAGATCCACTATAAAATATCGATTGAAACAGTTATTCAATCAAAAGACAAATTAGGTAGATCATCGGTATATGTTCCCCGAGATAAGATTTTCTTATACTTACCAAAATTAATATTTCATTATGCTGTCAAAATAATGCAATAAATCAGCAAATTTCCTACGTATGAATAAAAAGTAAAATCACAAACATACTGAACTTAGAGGAAAATCAATTCGGAAAGTCCATAATCACATGGCAAAATCAAATAACAAAACGCATCAACGAATGGACAAGAACTGTCATATTCCTGACTTGGTACAGGCATTTTCAAATGTAGAAGTATCACCAATAAAATTATACATCTGTTTACAAATTGCGGTTTTGGGTAAAAAACTGTACTGATTGTTCACTGCGATAGTACAATCAAGGATATCGGTATACAACGTATCTGCCTTAACACAATTGAACATACACTATTTGCATGATCTTGCACAATGTAAATAATATATATTCACCGATATAAGTAAATAAAATCACAAGCAAATTTATAACATTCTAAAGAAGTAGACAGAAAATATCACTTCATAAAGTAGACGGTAGCTTTCGGGAATTTCTACAGTTTCTTTTTAACTTATGACAATTACTTTCTCTCTGTCATACATCTAATATGCATAACCGCTAATATGCTCAATCAGATCTTGGTTTAGTTATCCTGGTTTCTTTGATCACAAACATTCTCGACATTTAAGATTTGGCAATATAATTCGCGATTGGTTTGTTCTTTTAAAAATAAACTAGAACACACCCGCGAAATCACGGGCATATACAGCTTGTGAACTGTTGTAGGATGATTTTTTGTTAAATATATTATGTATGGAGAACTCGAGATGCAGAATTTAAAGAATCCATATCCAGAAATACCGTCAGGATCAATCCCCAAATCCGATAAAGGTCCTGCCTCCCTCTAATCTCTACCCTACTTTTTTGTACTTTTTTTCTCTAGAGAAGCAGCATATAAAGTAATGACCAGGGAGGGATACATAACATGCATTCTATTTTTCTTGTTTTATTTTTGACGAAAAGATTGTAATGACAGAAAAAATAAACATGTTGAATATCTTTGGGAAAAATGCTCCAACTCATAAGGGAAATCATACTTTTTGAAAGATCACAGAGTTCGGGGTGTCGTGAATGCATTAAGAAAGCCTTTGCTTCCTATTTTGTTTAATTTAATCTAATTACACCGTCATTGTGTGATATGAGAAAAAAGCCCTTGAAAATACCTTTTTATGTTATAACATCCTAAAGCTTGGTGTAGCACGAAATCCGATAAATTATGAATACCATCGACGATAATTTAAATATCAATTTGTTGAAATTAATAAGGGGAGCCAATTGTGACAAACAGATTTAATGCGTAATTTGAAGTTTTGAAAATAATTTGGACCACATTGATTCATGTAATTATTCAAATAACAAATTGATTTTAATAGATATACAGATTATCGCATTATAAATTAATTAACCATGATGAAAACTCACATTTATCTACTTGGTGAGCAATGTATTTTATGTGGTGTTTAATGAATATATAATTATTGTTTGAGACTATTTTTGTTGTGAATAAGACATTACGATGTTTAAGTTTATGCCTCCTCGACGATTTATAACTTTAAATTTTCCTTACTTTACACATATTAACATATTTTAATGAATAATATGAATCCGGGATAGTCATTTTACCACTACACATTCTTTCATATGATTTTAAACGTTTTTATATTAATCTGTCGCTATTCGATTTAAGAACTACAAGCTGTCACATACAAGAGTAAGAACTGTATGTAGTTTGGTAAGAGCAATACGCGTACAACCAAAAGCATGACGAGTTAAACATTAGATATTCAGTGGATTTCACTGCGTCAATGAAAAGAGCATTACAACTAAAAACAATTATGTTTAAATCGATACAGATTTTTTTGAACTGCTGATTTTCACATAATCTTTAGGAAGTGGAGCATGTGAGTTTATTCGTTTTATCGCTTTGAGTTGTGTTGATGCATTTGCCATAAATTCACAAATGGTTTTCCTTAAAGACATGGTCAATTTAGAATTAAAGTCAGCAAATAAAAAGATGAAAAAGTTTATCAGGTATTGTCATTTTCATCTATTTGATAGTAGCATTGCGGGTACATGACTTAATATAATCTTTAATTATATAAGCAACTAGTTTGCCAACAATGAATCCGGAATTAAACTAGTTATCAAAATATCAATTCTGTGTGATCATCAAAGTTTTAAGTTAAGGAATAGTATGCATAGTTTAGATTTTGCTAATTTATCAAATATGGCATTAAATTTACTTTGCTTCTTTATAATACAAACACTATATATGAAAGGACACCACCTTGAATCCTTTAAAGTGCTAGCCGAAAAAGTACCCCCCCCCCCCTGTCTCGTTTTCCACGAATTTTGTCGTAGGTGAGACAGGAATGAGAAGATGTGGTTTGATTTCCAGCAAGAAGACCTATCTACACGGAATCAAAGGATAACAATGAAGGCATATATAGGGCCACCCTATATCATAAACAATTAACCAAATCCATTCTGTATAGTAAATTATTGACTTAAATGACAAAAAGTAAATAATTTAAACAAAATAATAAGCGATCAATCAACTTTGATAAACAGCAACCCCTGAATTTCAATATCAAGTATTGGGACAGCCACATACCTGACGTAAATGGTCAATCGTTGTTGTGAGCGGTCAACCTTCCTCTCAACCTAGAACATAACGGGTAACATCAAAACAATCGTAGTATTATTCTATACCACGACAGTTACGCTGATACATGTACAATTGTTTAAAAATTAACCAGGATGATGAATTTCTGGTTATTAAATTTAATTGCAAGTATCTCATACATATTTAACACGGGAACAAGTATATAAGGGTCATTTATACAAAAACAAATCACCGATACTAAAATACTTTCAATATTTTATGGACACTAATAGATTCTTTAAGTAGTTAGTTCATGAATTTGCATTTATTAGTGTCCATAAAATATTGATGGTATTTTAGTATCGATGATATGTTTTGTAAAAATAAATAAAATTGAACTAACTACTTAAAAAATGTAGTTTTTATATTATAATTTATATTTTTTGGTAATTTTTTGAACTATCGAGCTGACACGCACACCAGAGACAGGACCATGGCACTTCAGCGTTCCAATCGCACATCCCAGGCCTGCATATTATATGATATATGGATAACAGCTGTTGTAAAGTTGTAATTGGTTTGAACATTCTTATTATAAAAATATTTCTGTGACTGCATCCTACATTAATTTGTAAGATCCTCTTCGATAGATAATTCAGCTGATCTATAAATCTTCATGCATTATATTTCATATACTCTGTTACGACGCTAGATACAACTAAAGAGGAAAGGTAAAACCCGGGCTCCGAAAGCTTTATTATTGTAGAGCCTAGTGTGATCGAGTGGTCTAGTGCGTCGATCAAAATACAAGAAGATTTGGTGCTACAATATCTCAGTAGCATAAGTTCAAATCCCGGCCAGTAAAGAACAAAAATAAATTGCTTCCTAAATGTCTAGCAGTCAGACCACTCGTCCACCTAGACTGAACTAAAAATGCACTTGTCAGTGGCCTATAGTATGTGTAATAGTGTGGACAAACATGGTATATATATATATTGGCCTTTCGGAAAATGTTGTTTGTGCTGTTTTTAGACCCTTCTACAGCGAAATTTGCACAAGTACAAAAATTGCGGTTTTTATTCAACGCAATCATAGGTCCGAAAGTAGTTTTCAATTTAGACTCGTTTATATTTTTCGTTTGGGCTTCTATCATATTTTCCCTCCAGTTGAAATGAGGGTACTTTTTATATGGCCTTCCAAGTACCGTTTCGATCCCTTAAATCACTGAAGAGACATTTATTGATATTCTTCTAATGTATAATAATGGGATTTATATTATAAAAATAAAAACATAACAGCATGTTCAAGCATTTTTATTGTCATGATATTATTATTCAGGGCGGCAGATGTCCTAGGTTCGATAGATGATTTTCAGCTTGTCAATAAAACGTAAGTAATCAAACGAACACCAAAATACAACCATGCTTGCTATTAATTTAGATAACTGCAATAATGTCGCAAAACATGATGTCACTGAAACAACAGTAAACAGACGTTCAACCTGGTGCATGGGGTTTTCTATGGTGTGATACAATCACAAGAACACGTGAAACTTTATATGCTACTTTCAGTATGTATTTGATAATTTCGGGCATTGGTCTTTGACTTTGAACATCAATGATTATGCCAAACCACTCTTCTGGCAGAAATAGTGTTATGTTTCACCATAAAAAATACACGGTTAGTAGTTGAGTTCATTCCTTTGAAAACGGTGTTGTTGTTATGGACATGAGTATGATTGCGTATATTCCACAAATGAATCGATTTCATTTCTTTTTACTTTTTTTTCAGATATCCTAATCAACAAATATATTATTCAATGTTTCAAATTTATCAATGTAATAGCATAACAACAGCAAGTTAAAACAGCGCCATTTCCTCTCCAAAACCATTTAAATAAAATAAAGCAAATACAAACTTCTATATTTTTCTTTTTGGATATTTAAAATTGAATACGAAATTGAAGGTTATTTTATACATTTGAAACATATTACATTTTTTTCTATTCATTTTTGACAAAACAAAAAGTTTATTCTGTTCTATTCATCTTAACCCGAATGTTAAACAAAGATTAAGACTACACCGTCGCGTCAATCATAATTGTGCAATGAACCCTCAAAGATACTATTTTCATATTAATGGGCAAAGAAAAATGTTAACACGTCTGCTTTTTCAATTCTTTCTATCTAGATTCGATGATGAAAACGAAGTTATCATTGAAGGTAGGTTTCCAAAAGATTATAAGTGTGAGGCTATACCGTGGCACTCAGAAGACAAAATTGCCATGATTGGAAACGATGTGTTCCCTGTTGGGTTTAAATTTGAAACAGATGTCTTTTATATTAATGAAATTAAAACAGGCCGGCCCATTGATGTAAATAAAATCCCAGCAGAAAATGTTTTTATAAAAACTCCGTTATTCAATAAAGATGTCAGAGATGAGATGTATTTTCAATACAGAGGAGCAGTACAATATGCAGATATATGGACATTGGTTGAGCCATTATCAAAGGTACTTTTAAATTGTTTCCCTCAGTTTTTGTTTGTAACCCGGATATGTTTTTTCTCTACCGATTTATGAATTTTAAACACCGGTTTATATACTGTTGCCTTCATTTTTTAATTTTAATATTTTGTATCCGAGCACTGACTTAAGTTATTATATTGTTAAAAAAATATAGTTTATAACTGATCTCAAATAGTTTATACATGAAACGTAATATTCTAGTCAACAAAATAAACGAAACACAACTTTGAAATTAAATTGATCATAAAATATCATAAGTAGGAAAAACTGAAAAAAATAACTTATAAATAACATTCATTTACAAATTTGCATATAATTGAAGGCATTTGGTTAAATTAGAAAGTAACAAAACGCCGAGTTATAGAACAAAGAGGTCAAATTTATTTTGTGGTAAATTGTGACAAAAGTCAGCACTTAATTTTGATGTTGAGAATTAAGTATTCAAATGTCTGCAAAGCCATTTAAATACTATGTTTAAGTTAAAGTTCTAACATCTATTTTTAAATTTTGGTTGAAAATGCAATTTTTCAAACAAAAAAAATTCTAAAATTAATCGCGTAGTGGAATGAACCATTTGCGGATTCTTATTAATCTATAGAACTTTTGGACTATTTTATATCTCGGTCTGTTTCTGAAATAAATTCTTACTTCCTTTTGATTCTTTTAACCTGTAACATTGCCCATGTTGAATTTTGAAATTGTTTGTATAAACATTGAACAACAAAAATATGTGACGTATACATTTTCTGATGTCCTGAAATGAATGTGTTTATAATTTGTTAGATGCTTTTGTGTTCTGTGAAATTGTTTATTTTAAAATTGTAACACGATGATGACTGCTGTACCCATATTTTAACTATTTTATGTATTATGTCTGTTATGTTCACACATCATTGTAAATATAACGAATTTAATGTGACTGTCGTACAAAGTGAGAGGATTAGCGCTATAAAGTCAGGTTTAATCCATCATTTTCTAAATTTGAAAATGCCTTTAACAAATCAGGAGTGTGACAGTTGTTGTCCATTCGTTTTTGATGGGTTTTGTCATTTGATTTTAGACAGATCAATTTGTTTGCACGAATCGACATTATTAAAGAGCAAATTGCATAAATCATATCCAATTACAAGTTTATAAAAGATTGAAGAGCTTCCAGGAACTAAAATAATAATAAAGTCTTGTTTTGCTCCTTATAATTCATCAAAGTAGCGTTAGTTTAAATAAACACCAAAGATTTGAAGCGAAGGATGTATACGAGCGGGAAAAAAATTAAAATACACAAATATCAACTTCTCCGGAATGAGTTTGAAAGATTGATAACATCCGGATTATATGAAGAGTTACGTCAAAAAAGGTAAACAAAATACTTGACATACAACAGACCACGTTAATCTAATCGCATTCTTTTAATTAATTTGCTATTGGAAAACAAGTGCATACAACTATTTCTTATAATAAGTCAACAAGATAGCTTAATTTACTTATCAAACGCGTAACAACAGGTTACACACATAATAACTCGAGTTTGTACCAGAATCTATTCACACAGTATGTTTTTTCTTTGTTAAAGGGAGGATATATGGTTTTCGATTTGGATGAAATTGAATCGTTTTGCGTCATCTCATATGTTCCGGAACACAAATGCAATATTTTGCCAGATGGTGGCCAGTTCGTCAGTACAGGTGACAATAGAGTTCAAGTTAATTTCCCACCTCACGCTGTAAACAAAACAGCCGAGATTGTGTTCAAGGTATTGATTATGGATTGCATTATTTTGTGCAAGTTTTAATCTGTATTGAGAAGTATATTATAATATCACAAATATACTTCATGACTATATATGTATATATTATAATGCAATTATTTGTCTCAATTGTTCTGATTGAATGATAGTAGGCGTACAATTCTATATCTCCTTGTCTGCAACTCAGGAAGCCGGCATTGTGTTTCTCGTTTCTAGTTTTTACATAGATTAGACCGTTGGTGTTCCCGTTTGAATGGTTTTACATAAGTAATTTTTGGGGCCCTTTATAGCTTGTAGTTCGGTGTGAGCCAAGGCTCCGTGTTGAAGACTATACCTTGACCTATAATGGTTTACTTTTATAAATTGTTATTTGGATTGAGAGTTGTCTCATTGGCACTCATACCACGTCTTCCTATATATATTTTGAATTGTATAGTGTATTGGCATGTTATTCTTACAATTATAAGCTACGTACTCACTTGTAGAAATCTCCGTTTTATCAAATTTTATTTCACTCTGAAGCGACCAAGAAGTCAGAAATGTGGTTTAGACTAAGATCCTATAAAGGTGGTTATGTTCATAATTATAAATTAACTGTTAACAAAACTTAGAATTTTTGAAAAACTAAGGCTTTTATACCTCAGGAATAGATTACTTTAGCTGTATTTGGGAAAACTTTTAGGAATCTTTGGTCCTCAATGCTCTTCAACTTCATACTTTATTTGGCCGGTTTAACATTTTTTTGATTCGAGCGTCACTGATGAGTTTTATGTAGACGAAACGCGCGTCTGGTGTAAATATAAAATTTTAATCCTGGTATCTACGATGAGTTTATTAACATTCAGTACTTGGTATAACAAAGATTGTTTTACAAAATGCTTATAACTATTCCTACAAATATATAGGAGGTAAGATATAAAATGCTGTTAATATGAAATATGATTTAAAAAATGACGACTAGGATGTCCATACCCAACAACAACAAAAATATCAGAACATTAATTAAGTGTTACATAAATCTTACAAATCAACTATTCAAAGATACCATTACGGAAAATTTGTATTTAAGTAAACGATTGAATGTTCTTCTCATTGAACTTGTTTTCTTTTCAAATAATATAACTTTAGATAAAGTTGTAACACAACTACATAATGTTAGCATTAGTTAAGAATGTTTAGCGCAAAAACACTTAACGCATTATATAAAAAAAAATGTGTAAAGATAGTAATCTTACCTACTAAAAAATTTAGAAGAAGAGGAAGGGAAAGCAAATACTGCTTCATTAGTAGAACCGTCTGGTTGCTTGTGATAAACATAAATTAATTGGTAGGTCGCATCCGACAATAACAGAATCAAAGAAAAGATTCATTATTTTAGTATGAATTTAGCAGTAGCGAATGACTAAAAGTATGTGCATATACATATAGGTTCACCCAGTTGATGTAAATTGTATAACAGAAATTCCCAGAGAAGATGACAGCGTTGTGCCAATTTCTGCTATTACACCGAGTTTCTCAGCAAATCACATGACGTTTGAAAGATTAGTTGAAATCCAGCTACCGGTTAAATGTATACCTGGAACCCACGTAGATGAGGATAGTTACAAATATACAGTTTTTAGGTGGGAAAAGGATGGATTGCTTCAACTAACTGGTATTGATCCTCTAATAACAAATGGAATACTTTCCTTTGAAACTAGTTCGTTTAGTGGGTGAGGAAATAATATTATACCGCAATTAAATAGCAACCAATCATTTGCTACGGCTTTATATAAATCAAACAAAAGTTGATGCATATATAGTTTAATCTATGTAAAATGAGTTTCAATTTGAGCAAACAAACAAAATGTTTTTGCAATTTAAGATATTAAAAAAAATGTGTGAAATCATGGTCAGCATATATAACAGGTTGTTTAATTTTATGATATATTTACAAACGTTAAAATAATCTTTGAGATATGGCAAAAAAAAATGATATTTTTCAGGTTTACAATGATTCAAAGTCAAAAATCTGCTTTTGTTTATCCAGGGCAAATGGGTCTTATATAGTACATGTAATGCACATCTTGCAACAAATGAAATGTTCCAGGGATTATAACATGCACACAGTTTTCAACCTATGCCTGCATGAGGTAAAGGTGAAACACATAGACAATCTTATAAAAAAAGCCAGAGAAAGCGTATAAAAAACGAGAATGATCAAACTTTGTCTTGTAAAGGAAGTACAACAGAATAGCAGCAATATGCCAGTTCGCTATTGTATAATAATAAACAACACACTTCTATTCTTTTTGTACATACCTTACAGGTTTGTTGGTGCTGCAGGATCGAAATCGTCTAGTGTAACGAGCATACAATATGCACTGGAAGAGTCATTGGGATTTAGGAAGTGGTGTAAAATACTATTTTTTGTTGGAAAAAAGCAAAATAATCGTATGAAATTGATACTGCAGTGTGTCGAGATCCAGAAAGTGCAAGCGATGTGCGACTTACGAAAAAAGTCTGGTTTTCATTTTGTTGCCGACTGCATGAGCTCAAACCTGTTTCTGCCTCCAGACACGACCGTCATCGATGTTGATATTAAAGGTAGATTTTGCTTGCCAAAAGCAAGTGCTATCCATCACTATAAAGTTCGTTTCATTCCCTCTGGTGGGGACATTTTTACAGAAATTCAGGTGGAACTGAAGGCTAATTTGTCCGGTGAACTTTATGGAATACTGGTAATACGAAACGGAAAGGATATTCTGCAGCAAATTTTTTATGACCCTGACAGTAATAAACCAACGCTTTCTAACAAGTTAATAACAAACGAAATGATAGGCATAAGGAGAGAAGTACAAGAGAGAAATAGATCTGTAGCAAAAGAGTTTTTGAACGAAGAAAAAGTAGTCGAAATAAAGACTGAAAGAAAAATAAACAGTACGTATGGTTAATAGTAATGAAAGATTAAATCTATACATTTATCTAGGTTTATACAAATTAGTCATGTTAATGATAAAACTACATAAATGTGCATGCTAGCATATCGTCCAATATGTTATATTTGTGAGAATGTTTGTACTCACTATAAACAACGAGATAATATTTTTATCCTGTCTGGTTGAAAATTCAGTTTGAAAGTTCAATTGGAATAGTTAACATAATTTTTGTGCGTTTTGATAAGCGAACAAGCTAGGAGGATTTTATTACGTGATAATGGTTTGTTGCCCCCTGTCGTATTCGTGTGTTCGTATTTTTTTCTTACATAAATTGGGTCATCGGTTTTATCATTTGAAATGTTTGTAATGTTTAGCCTGTTAAACCTTACAACCACATCTTCATATTTTATATATTAAACAACTGAACAACAGAACAAGCTTAACATTAAGATATAAAGACAAGCTCAAAAATATTGGAGTTGTCTCATGTAAAAATAACATAGCATTAAAAAATAAATGGTAGAAAAAAAGTTTCAGTAAATTTCAAAATGAAGATTTTAGTAGAGTACAAGTTAAATGTGGTTTAATCTGTATCTGTCTTATTTTCAGATTCTTTTACTGACAAGGGTATATTGGCATTAACAAAACAAATGACACCTGAAATGCTTTTTGAAGTTTGTATTTATATGAACATGCAAAAAGCCCAATTTGAAGGTATACGCAAGCAATATCAGACCAATGCTGCAGGAAATCTTACCGTATTACAAACTGCAATTGATAACCAACCAAATGATAAGAAATTGGAATGTTTAATTCGTGCGTTAGAATCAGCTGGACAAAAATCACTTGCTGAAAAAATTGATACCCTATGGTCAACACAGAAAGATCTTGATACAGTTGCAAAAACAGATTAATTTCACAGTACGTAATAACAAGTTTAATTATTTGTATTATATCTAAAAAGAATATAAAAAACTCTTTCATTATACTAATACATCAAATGCTCGTTTCGTTTCATTTGGTATCAAAAGGGACACTTGAATAAAAAATATAGGTACCAGCCATTTTGAAGATTTGAAAAATAGTGTTCTAAAATATGCGCCAAATTAAGTTTAAGTTATTCAAGATTTTAAAGCGAATAAAACACTGCAGTGATGTTTATATTTTATTAAATAAATGACCTCAATCAAAATATTTTTGCTTCAAAGATATTCCATTCCAACACAGTTTGCACACCATTTTATTTATGGATGAATATTGCAAATGAGTTAACATTATATTAATTAATCCTCAAATGATAAGAACTATGATAATTTATATTTGTACTGACACATCCGGTTATATTGTATCTTGTGTATAACTCAAACTAAAGGTGTCCTATTTTTCATTTACAGTGTGCCACTGAACGTTGCGTCACAGTTGTTGGAACTCAAGATCAAACAACTGAATTTAAATACGCATATCCAGAGCCTAGATATCTGCTTTGGTTTCTTTGTTTGGAGTTTCATTTTGGTGGTCCTTTTTTTGTCATTGACTTTGTATTTTACTGTTATTGTCATGCATGATTAGGAATTCATCTTTAAACAATTATGCGCTTTGGATTCACAAATAAAAACATTGTTCACATAGCTTGTCATATCAGCGCGTTTATTTTTTTCATCGGACCATTTGTGGAATAAACCATCTAATTTAATATGATCATGCTCTTTGACAATATAAACCAATAATTTCTATTAGTTTAGTCAATGTTGACACAATCGTTTTCATGGTAATAGAATGGCATTCAAAATTTCAAAAAAGTGAGAAAAAAAAAGAAAAATGAAATAACAATGAAAAAAAATAAAAGTAGATTAATTAAAGGTATTGTGTTTGTTTTTCTTGAACTCGAATCTTTTCTTGTAGCATTCACTCTTTTCAAAACCCTTTAAACTAATATATATCAAAGCATCTTAGCAAGAGTAGCACTTTGGGTGTCACTTATGGAGCAGGATACTCATACTCATACGCAGTGCCTGAGTGGTGCATCCTCGTTGTTTTAGGCATGTTAGGGATAAGAACTGAATATTTTCTCTCCAGTATCCGGGTAACTGTTTACATATTGTTGTCTGTCGTATGTTGACTACAAGTACGGTGGAAGAAATGAAAACAGACGTGTTTTACACAGAATATGTTTGCAAACTATTAGCTTAATGTGTTGTGATTCTCTAGAATTATTTTAAAACATGCATTTCCTTTAAGAATGATCAATTCCAGTTATATAAAAGATTTAGAAATGGGTTAAGTTATTTTAATTCATCCTTCTCAAGTTACTTTGATTGATAGAACACCGTTTGTAAAAAAAGATATTTGTATGACGACAGTTAATTTTTTCCCGATGGATAGAGTTAAAACAAGACAATCACGTTTCCAAAATGAACTTGTAAATAGATATAAGAAGATGCGATATATTTTCGAGAGAGACAACTCTCCACCAAAGTCGAAATTGATAAAAGTAAACCATTATAGGTCAAAAGACATTTTTAAACACAGAGCCTTGGGTCACACCGAAAGGCAAGCTATAAAGGCCCTAAAACTGACTAGTGACTAATCTCTATAAAACATGAGTAATGAGAAACACTAATGGACCACATAAACAACAAAAACTACTGAACATCAGATTCCCGAATTAGGACAGATGCAAACATATGCAGCGGGTTCAAACAAACGTTTTAATAGGTACCAATCTTCACCCTCATCGGCGACAATAGTCTTACATCACAACATAGAAAGATACACTATAAAATATCAATTGAAATAGTTATTCAATCAAAAGACAAATTAAGGTACAATGTAGATCATCGGTATATGTTTCCCTGAGATAAGATTTTCTTATACTTGTCAAAATTAATATTTCACTATGCTGCAAAAACATTTATAGGTCACCGTGCTATTTTTTCAAACTATCTTTGTTAGTTGCATGAATTTGCTTAGAATGATCCTAAAGGACATATTTTTGTGAATAAAAAGAAATCTATGAGATAGAATATATAAATAAATTAAGAGAAGATACGTTTTACATGTAAGTTTTAAGAAATAAAAGAAAAAATAGTCTCATCGAATTTGTTTTCTTGCTACAGTCCAGTATAAACTTTTGGCTAAAAAATAAAGACACCAGTAGCAAACGGCTATTCGAAATTCGTAAATCGATTGAGAAAAAAAAACCAACTAAAACTGAGGAAAACATGATAAAATATAAAAGGAGAACTACGACACAGCAGAAACACAACACTAAAATGTAACACACAGAGAAACGAACTATAATATAACAATGGCCATTTTCCTTACTTGGTACAGGACATTTTAAGAAAAATGCTGGATTGAACCTGGTATGGCAGCTAGCCAAACCTAGCACTTTTATTGTAATGTTACAAATAACATTAAAATGACAACATTACATGACAGGACTACAGTACAAATAAATGTAAGAACATTCAGGACAAAGAAATACACAAATAAGCTCGATCATACCTTGGTATAGTTATACTGGTATCTTTGATCACAATCATTCCCGACATTTAAGATTTGGCAGAATAATTCGCGATTGATTTAAATATAAATGAGATCAAATTGATTATTAAAATGGCAATTGTGTGTGTATCAATATAATTTAAATACATATTTTTACATCTGATTCACACTGTGTTACATAAGTACTTGGACGTAATAAATGTAAACAGGTAAGAACACTTTTTCTTGTGATATTCTTTCTACTGTTATATCAAATAAGATCATCATTGATAAAATGTAGCAAAAGTAAACATAACTAGAATTGCCATTGCAAGCAATAGCGGATGTCACCCTGGTCCAGCAATTGCCACTAAACAGCAGCCATGGTAACGGCAGCCATTTTGGATCTGATTGGTCTCTTATGCATGATATGGTGCTCTATATGTGTTCTCGCCATTATTGTTATCAATATCTCTAGGACAACAGTAGTCAAAGGGTCTAAGAAGTTACTTCTGTAATTACTAGCCAGCAAAATAGTTTGGTGTCTAGAGAAGCAGCTTATGATTTAATGGGGAGGTAAACGGTATATAGTAGGGGTTTCTTATTATTTTTTTAAGAAAAGACTGTACATGGTGTAATATTAGACTAGAGAGAAAACTACATTCTTGAAGAGTTTGTTTATCAATTGTTGAAAATGATGCTCAAAATGTTTAGGGAAAATTACAATTTTTTTATAGACTGCACAATTGAGGGTGTAATAAATGCTTTAAAGAGACTTCGTTTCTAATTCAATGTTTATTATCCTTATACAATCGGGTGTTATGAAAGAAGAGATCCAGCGAATGTACGTTATTTATAACATAACACCCGTGGTGATTTAAAGTTGATAAAAACCTTCAAATTTTGCATATCATCGATGATAATAAAAAGATCCATGACACCTATTTGTTTAGGTTAATATGATATGTCCATTGTGACTACCGTAGTGTTTGGGGTTTGGTTTTGGCAAGAAAACCGTCAATTTATGCATTTCGTCGGCAATGATAAAAATATCAAATGACCCTTATTGTTGCAATCAATTAGTGGAGCCAATTATGACCAACGGATTTTAATAATACTTTGGTGTTTGAAACTTGATTGAACCACATTGATTCATTTGATAATTCAAAGTGCAAACTATTTTTAATAGATATACAGATTAGTGCATTACAAACTAATTAAATCTTTAGATATTAGGTATAAATCTGTTTTGTCAGTACTTAATTTCAGTTAGGTTTTTAAATGTATATAAAGTAATTTGTTTGATACAACATTGTTGCATTTAATAACTCATTTTAAAAGATGTTTTAGTTGTAATGATAAGAAAATAGTTCTAACCTTTTGGACAAATCATCACTTGTACTGGTCCTTACTTTACGCATGTTATATTGCAGCGACAAAAGTGTAAAGATCCGTCTAAATCAAGAGTTCAAAAGAGCATTCCTGATGACATCTCTACTTGATTCATATAGAATACTATTACTTTCAAACTGATTTTAACTTCAACCATTCTACTTGTAATGTGTAGTCTAAACATATTGATTTCTTAAAAAAAACTCAGTTGTCATACAACCACATCAAGGTTTAGACAAATACAGAATCATATTCAATACCAACATAACTCACTTGAATATTGGATATGCCATATCAGTTGCTAGTCAATTAAAAGCTGACCTTGAAATCTCAGAGATGCAGGCAAAAATGCCAGCAGTAATAAACGCAAATAAAGAACAGATACTGCATTCCGCTGCACATGTACTAAGAACATCGAAAGTCTACACATTTCCACAGATGCATTTCCAAATTCTGATGAATTGTTTTTCCTTTCTTCAATTCAGTCTATGTGTTCGTCTTTATTGCAATTCATGCCATGGTTTCTAAATTATACTGCATACAGACAAGTCTATTCAAAGGGAATGGTAAATAGAAATTGGGTTTGTGTTTGGCAATAGTTGATTCAATTGATTATGCTGCCGAAACACTTTTAATCCTTTTCATTTGAGGCTGGCTTTAAATGTATGACAAGTTTGGTTCAAAAAATCCAGTTGAAACATTGAGTGCCAATGAATTGTGTGCTTCGTTTAGTGAACTTCGATATTATCTATGAAATTGAGAAAACTCAGATTGTGTGTGTCCCGTATTATCTTTCAAGATTTTTAATGGTGGGGTTATTGTTCAAGAAGGTGCTCACAACATTGATTTGAATGCAGAAATAAAAGATGGAAAAAATATCCCTTTCTTTCAATAGCACGGGCATTTTCCAAAGTCTGTAATGCGAACGTTTTTTGTTGTTGTAAATAACCTTTTTATATAAAACGTGGCAATGAGAGATGGTTGACACTACCTGAAGGTGCATGTTGTTTTAAATAAACAAAAACTCAAACAAAACCATCCAGAGTTCATAATGCATATGAAAAAAAACCAGTTTGTGCTACAGATAGACAGAACAAATTTCATAGGATATGTTATGGTTGTTTTCGAAACCTCTGTCTAGATGTATTCTGAAGGAGATATGATGTGATTTGCTCGATTTAGTAAACCTGACAAACTGTCATGCTGATAAATCTTTTCAGTTGCAAGAAATCCAATGCCCATAATGTCTGATCAAAAGAGTGAATTCAAACAGGTACACAGTAAACTGAATAAATGTGTAAAACTTGAGACTTCAAAAGAAGCATATCTGGCCAAGCTTCTGTCTCGTGTGAATCAACATTTTTTAACATTTGTATGGGCGTCCTTGCAGACAAGCATATTGGTATCATCACAATTTCCTTAACCATATCTCTGTTAAATTTTGAATCGATTGAAAGATATGATTTAAAGCTGGTATTATTTTTAGGTTAGATCAGTTAAGAAAGAAAACGTCCAAAACACTTTAGAACAACTCATAGAAACCCGTAAAACTGAAACTTCTAGAACAATGTAAGAAGTTTAAATTTTGCATCTTTTATAAAGATAATTCTGAAATCGTTATGCAAGTCAAACAGCAGGTCGAACCATTACTTCAGTCTCGTTGATCGTTTAAGTGATTTCTAAATTGCACAGAAGCAATTTCCTTTTATAAAACAACTACAAATATTATGAAAAAACATATCATAAGGACACATATAGCAAATGTGCCCAACTAAATTAAAAGAGCGGCGAATGATACCAGAGGGTCAGTCACCCTCATAGATTGGTTATGATAGTTATAATATGTTAGTTATGATATGATAGTTACAATATCCTAATATGTTAGTTATAATATTATAGTTATTATATCATAACAGAAAATCAAACCACATCTCCGGTTTTTTTATACATACTGAATACATTTGAAGTCTGTGGTGTGTTGCAATGGACAACAAGGAGTTTACAAGTGTTCAAAAATGATCATATACTTGACATAAACATTATCATTTTCCATGTTCAGTGCACCGTAAAATTGGGGTCAAATTTATCATAGAAAACAAATGTACTAAGTTTCAAGTTGATTTAACTTCGACTTCACCAAAAAATACCTTGAACAAACACTTTAACCTGAAGTCGGACGAACGGACAGACGGACGGGCGTACGATGCAGGCGAATCGCACACATAAAACCCCTTAATTTGTATCAAAAAATGCTTTTAATAATGATGGACAGGTTTTAAATATATCATTGATAAGATGCCATTGTTTGGACACGATTCTTGATCAAAACCGGGGAATAAGTGAAAGTTAGGTTGGAGGGTTTTGAGAGTGGGGCGAATACCAGGTGACAAGGATAGTAAAAAGGAATAAATTATGCTATACCAAAAACTAGTTAGAATTAAAAACCAATTGTTCAGAGAACAATTGAAGGTCTTTCCATCAAAACAATGTATTTTGATATGAAAAGTTGTGAAACTAAGTTTAAAATGTCATTTCAATCGTCAAATGATAGCTCCTAGTAAGCTGATTCCAAAAATATATTGTTTCCATACATTTTTTTTTAAATAAGGGAGATACTTTGTTACTTCCGGTTTGAAAAATGTTACTTCCGATTATATTTGAATATTTACTTGACACTGATTCCAAAAATATCTGGTTCTATATACTTTTATATTAATAAAGTACTAAAAAATAGCTATTTCCGGTTTACAAAAGGTCACTTCCGGTTGTTTTTTACAAGGTTAAATGGTTTGATACCTTTTTCTAAAAGTTGTATATCTTTATCATGTATAAATATAGAATAAAAGCAAAGGTCAAAATCTAGAACGTCAATTTAAGCTATGACCTTGGGATCAATTTCAAGGTCATAAACCAAGGACCTCAAATCAAAAGACCATAGGTCTTTATTATATTTAGTTAATGAGTTATATCACCAAACGCGTATTTTTAAATACAAGAGGGGAGAAAACTCCCTTTTACATTCAACGTACGCTTGCAATCAAAATTTACATCTTACGACATGTTGCAACTAACAATTTAGTAAAAATAATTTGTTGATATCTTATACAGTCTTTGGATATAAGTGAAAATAAGCCAAATTCAAATATTAGAATATGACCTTGACCTTTGACCTTGACCTAATTTTCATTTTTTGGGACCAAGGACCTCAAATCAAAAGATCCTAAGTCTCTATCACTTAATATTTATAAGAAAGAAATTCAAATCACTTATATCAGATGCATAAGGGGAAATAACTCTCATATGGAGCGGTCATATCGCTTCGGTCAAAATAGGACAAATCATGCGAAGGATATAACGAGCAATTTTGTAAAATAAATTTGTCATAATCTTTTACGGTTGCGAAGGAGATGCGCTAACAAGGAAAACAGTGTTTGGGGAGATAACTCCTACAAAGAAAAGTATTTGTTTACGCAGGGTAAATTTCAAAAGCGCATAAACTGTTCGATATCATATACAAAATATCTAAGCGACATATTGCGAAACAAATGTTTATCGCAAGAACAAAATTAGGCGGAAGAAAAAAAAAAAAAAAAAAAAATAATCAGAAGAAAAACAATAGGTCTTTCCACAGACAAGTGGAAAGACCTAATTATCCCATGTTCACCCCTAAATTACAGGAGCAAGTGTATCAAGCCACTTTATTACTTGACAAATTCTTTATTTTCTTTCCTGCAATTACTTTACCGATCAGATAAACAGTTTCATTGAAAGTAGTACTTTTTTACTCTCAACCAAACATCAGACAAAACTGTGTTTTAGAGGGGACGCATTATGATATACCTTTGTATGGCCGTATGTCTGATGTCAACCAATTACTTCATCATGTGTTTTATCCGCGACTAATAATGGTATACTGTTGTCTGACAATCTGTCTGTCCTGGTCACGATTCTGAAACCTAAGCCTGTAAATGAGTGCATGGGAGTTAGATTATAGGTGATTGAGAGTTGGGCAGGAACCAGCTGACAAGGGTAGTAGCAAAGGGATAATTTATGCTTCACTCCAAAAAAATAGTAAGGTGGAAACAAGTGGCAATCCTCCCATGTTCTCCCCTAAATTACAGGGGTTAGTGTATTAAGTCACTTAATTATTTCAATAATCCTTCTTTTTTAGATTCCAGACTAAAAGTTCCATTGAAAGAAGTATGTATTAACTCTCAATCAATCATCAGACAAACTTAAAATAATGTAAGGATTCAAGATTCAGCTTTTTCTTAAACGCCTGCGGTTAAGACAAAGAGAATAATGATTTACCGTTGTCTTACCGTCTGTCCGTCGTCAACATGTCGTGCATTATTTAGCTACAACCTGTTTCCCGATTTCCCATTAAACTTTGGTGAATTGTTTAAATCTGTTGATGTGAGCTTCCTCTCGATTTTTTGAAATTTCAGATTTAACGTTTTTGGATTATAAAGGAGGTGACGTTTTTCAGTTTTCAGAAAATTAATCACATGTAATTTTAATATAATCAAATTCATATGTATAATAGAAACCGTCCTTTTGTTTTGAAGTAAACTCCCCAGAAACAACCTTTGCATGAAACCGTACCTACAATATAATGAATCCCTGACACATTATTAAAATGTTAAGTCAACACTGCAATTCGTAAGTGCAAAAGAATAATTTACTTTATATATATTTGCTCTAAATATGCATGAAATATTTGCGTCTGTACATCAAGCAATAAATCCACAAGAGTTAATGTTTGTGTTGTAAATTATTATGCTAAACATAAACAACTGAGTTTAACCAAACCAATGCTAATGAATGATTTTTCAATCAATAGTGATAGCCCTGATAAAAATGGCACTAGTCGAGTAAACAATGGCATGATAAAACTAAATGTATCATTAATTATTCAAGATTTCAGGTTTATCTTTTATCATACAACTGTGTTTAGACGGAACGAGTTATGGAACAACGTAACTTGACCATCTGTCTGTCGTCAAAACGTTTTACAGCAACTGCAACATGCTTTAAAGATTTCAATTGACACTTAGGCGTATTGTTGATATTTATCTATTTATTTAAGCTACCTCTCAATTTTTTTTAAATTTCAGATAAACCGTGTTGGATCATAAAAGAAGGGGTTACAGTTTGAAGCCGTACATGTATCTGCAATACAATGAATCCTTGATACATAATAAAAATATAAAGTCATCACTACAATTTATTAGCGCAAAAGAATAATTCACTTCGTAAACAAAGAATTTAACTGAACAAAATTCACTCATAAATTTAAATATGCTCTAAATAGGCAATAAATATTTGCGACTTAACATAAAGCAATCTATCAACAAGAGAAAATGTATGTGTTGCAAAATAGTAAGCTTATAAGAACACTGACGTTTTTCATAACAAAATATTCGAATTCGGACTTGACTGTGATTAAAAAAAAGCAACGTTTTCATAATAAAGCACACCAGTTCCAGAAAGTTGGATAGTATTTCATATAAAAATAAAGATGTAGTATAATTGCCATTGAGACATTTTATGTCCGTTTTGTTCATTTTGTTATTTCCATATATTTCGTTTCTGATGTAACCTTATCTTTCAAATATTCAGCTTTGATCGTTCCTTACGAAGGCAATGACACCAAAGGCCTAAAATCTATTAAGCTTTTAATCTGTCTTTTTCGTACAGGAAGCAGCAATCTTGATAAAAATATCAGACATTTTAAAAAGGCAGTGATGAAACAGGACATGAGTTATACTGCTCAATTGTCGTCGATTTATCATTGGGATATTTGATATTGTGAAGCAGACATTTCGTCGTTTTTCAGAAATAAAATATATTAGATTTTCCTATAAGTTCATTATTTTTGTGATTTTACTTTTCAGTTACGCAAAAAGACGTGTATGACCATGCCAAGTGATTTCATATTGTTTGACGTATTGATATTGCTCTAACCAAATTTTTTTATATATATTTCTTTTTTATATTTCAAAAGCAAAAGGGGCAAACAATACTCCTTTATCTAGAAGTGAATAGACTTTGCTTAGATATAAGAATATGTGGTATGAGTGCCAATGAGACAACTCTCCATATAAGTAAGAATGTGTTACAGTAAACCATTATAGGTCAAAGTACGGTCTTCAACACGAAGACTTTGCTCACACCGAACAGTAAGCTATAAAGGGCCCCAAACTGGCCTGTCACAAGATTAAATTTCGATTGTCAAATTATAATTTTTAATAAATGAATCAATATCAAAATGTATTTTAAGTAAGGACATGTAAAGTCAATGACTTCAAAAGTTTTGGTTTATTTTTAGGCATGATGAGTCACAGACATAGTTAAAGGGACCGACTGTGTAAATACATATCAGGAATCAGAAAAAAAAGTTGCAGGATGGACACAAGGTTTTTCAATTTGTCATAACATACAGCTTTAATTCATGTCTAAATAGAATGGACGATAAAAACAGGTAATGCGTCGAAGAGACAAGAACTTGACAAAGGATAAAAACACTTTAAGTGCATAAAGGAGTAGGTCCGGTAAGCACCGATTTTGGCCTAAAATTTCAGGTTCATCTGACGAAAAATTTTGACCACTTTTTAAACACTTAAGAGTCTATTTCATTTGAATCAATTATCTTATGTGAACGATTTAGCTGATTTAGTCATTAACACCATCCAATTCAAGCTCAAATATGAAAAATCTACCAAATATGCCAAAAATGTCACTTTTCTAATGGCTTTTGTCAAAAATGAAAGTGGCTGCATCCGTTTCCATCCTCAACCTTTATATATGTTATGTATTATCATAAAATACAACTTACATTTCAATATAAAGGATGAACACGAATGCGGCCACTTTCGTTTTGCACGACAACCGTCTAAAATTTAACTAAAATGCTGATATTGTGAAGATTTCAGTAATTTAGCACGACTTAATGGTACTAGTACCCGATATATGTGCATTGTATTGTCAAAACCAGCCCATATTTATGTAGCAGAAACACTCTACTGTCTAATAAATAACTTAAAGTTTACATTTTAACAAGTTTGTAAAACTGCTATATTTTGGGGCCAAAAAGAGGTCTTACTGAACCTATTCCTTTGCCTTCAACAAATACAAAAATGGAGTTCGGCTTTTACTGGCACCTAAACAATAATGTGTGCAAAATTAAACAACGTCACACTGAAAACCAAAACACATGAATGAACAAAATTTCAAAAAAAACCAAAACAAACAAGACTGACAAGACTAGCAAAGGACAGAGGCGCCTGCCTTGTGATAGGCACAAAAAGCGGCGGGGTAACATATGTTTTGTGGGATCGCAACCCTCCTCATATTCTACCAGCTAATTGAACACCCAATATGTATTTATTTTTGTTTAAATCTGAGGTATTCCAAATGACATTTACTGTAATATGTTTTAGATACCATAAATTTAACAAGACTGCAGTAAATTCAGAATCAATTCAAAGATCATACTCAGCTTTTTATTTAGTTAGAAGCAATTGTAAAACATTAAAATTTTGTACTATTGGTACCTCAAGATGGACAGTCATACACAAATTTAGAGCACTTTAAGTCTAATTATTAATATTTATGTATAGCAAAAAGATCCAATAATTCTGTTTTTTTTTTAATAATCTTGTATTGGCATGGTAATTAAGTTCACCAATAGCTCAGGGTGGATTGCTAAACCGGAAGTTGTAAACGGCATCAAAATATGGTGTCAAATATTTTTCCTGTTTCTTGATCATTAAGTACCATTCCTTAATTTTTTTCTTTTGGTACATCAGTATTGATTATTTACACCAACTTCAGAGCTATTTAAATCTACTATACTTATAAAAAGTAAAATCACAAAAATACTGAACTCAGAGGAAAATCAATTTGGAAAGTCCATAATCACATGGCAAAATCAAAAAAACAAAACGCATAAAAAACGAATGGTCAAGAAATGTCATATTCCTGACTTGGTACTAGTCCTTATATTCACAAGAATAGGACGTGACAATATTTCTGATGTTATGGTACTGACTTGATAATTGATTACTTCTACACCACAAGATAAATTGTTAGAAACATAGAATGCTTTTAAGTTTAGAATATAAACATTTGTTGACATAACCAATACCTTTCTCCCAATTGATTAACTTTATTAAGAGTAAACATATATTTTTCTTTTCAATTCATATTTTCTGAGTCGTGTATTAAATAAGCAGTAGCCGTTTTCGTAGGACTTCCTCGCATTAACGACAAGAGACTTGTATCAACTAATAGGGATGAATTTTGTGTATTTAATAAGCCATGTGTGAGTTTTCCTTATTGTTGAAGGCCTTACGGTGACCAATAGTTGTTAATGTTTGTGTCATTTGGGTTTCTTGCGGAGAGTTGTCCAATTGGCAATCACACCACATTTTCTTTTTTATATATAACATTATTACAAGTACATTTATTCATTTTGATAAAAAGGTTACTGTTGGATTTCAACAACTTTAATTTCGTTACATAAAAGTATCTAAAAATCAATATTTATATGATAATGTCTCGTCCAAAACTTCTAATTTATTACTCACTTTGACCCTTCAAATAAGGAATTAATACTAAATATTTGGAAATAATTTTATAGCATTTATTCAAAGATTTTAGCTGTCAGTATAAATGAGACAAACAAAGGAAAATATAATCGGTTTTATGTATTGGAGACTTCTGTGTTGCATGTATTTATATACATACACGAATATCAGTGGGTCTGTCTATTCGTTTGATATATTTAAATTTGACACCTGGTCTCTTTATAGCATTATGAATTATTCGTTTAATGGTGAAAAGAAAACAAACCTATTCAACTGTATGTTAAACTTTTTTTCCTTATTTCAGGAAGGAAAAACATGCTTCCTCTGAAAATTCTGCAGTCAAAATTGAGGCGACAGATGAAACAGATGAGCCTTTCAAAGATGAGTAAGTATATACACGAGGGCAACGAATTCAATAACGCTATGTGGATCTAACTGATGAACAAACTAAAACACAAAGAATTTGTATTCAATTTGCCTTTATTCCTTTTCCATTCATTTCTGTGATCTTGTCGGGCAGATCTGATTAAAACACTTATCATAAACCACCAATATCATTAATATCAATTACTTAACGTGATGAATTTCATATCATTAGAAGAAGTCGTCGCAATAATGAAGAGATAGATCAACCAAATTATCATGCTAAAATTAAACATTCTCAATGATGAGTAAGTAGATACTAGTCAAAAACACATTTAAAAACATTGTTTGCAATATTGTTAGGAAATATAATGAGATTCACTGGTGTTCAGAAAAAAACTTTACTATATACATTTAACTTGTTTTTGTTTATTGTATAACTGATCGTGAAATTAACACATTGAATTTGTCAAAAATGTATAAATATGTACTCTAGTGCAACAAATACAGTAACGCTATATTCAATATTGTTAGAAATATATAAATCGAGATTGACTGGTGTTAAGAAAAAAATAGGCATTAATGAGAAGAGATATGCATCAACTAATCGTGATGAATTTAATTTCGCCAGAAGAAGTTCTTGCAATAATGAAAAGGGAGATGTACGAACTTCTCATCCTGACGTTGATCATATGTAATTTGATTGTCGACAGCAACAAATTCAATTACGTTGTATGCAATATTGTTTGAAGACATATATATATGTATATGTCCTTGTGTTCAGAAAAAAAACCTTAGCGATATACATTAAACTTGTTTTTGTTTACTAGTATTTCTGTACTGCAACAAATTCAATAATGATATATGCAATATTATTAGAAGAAAAGTAATAAGATTGACTAGTGTCACGAAAAAAAATACGATTGAACTTCTTTTTGTATATTTCTAACCTGTGATTTAGGAGATAGTTGTATTGTATTTTAAGCTCCGAGAGCATCAATAAGGAATTGATGGTCGCAAATTTAGTTTATTGGCGACGCGTTAGCGTAGACAGTTAACTGGTATTTGCGACCATCAAATCCTAATTGATGCCGTCGGAGCTGAAAATACAATATTGTTATCTCCATTATGATGAAACTGACAGAAAACAACGTTAAAACATGTAATTATAATCTGTCATATGTCGTCTGCTCTTGCGCGTACGTCCCATAGCATCAATTCTCAATTGACGTCATGTAAAAAAGTGACGTTATCCAATCAAAATGAACGTTACAAACATTGTTGCATTAGAATGACATTTATGATTCTGTCTTTTAAAGATGAAAAGAAAACAAATCTTTTCAACTGCATGTTCAGTGTTATATTTCAGGAGGCATTACCGTGATATCATCAGAAGACGTGCTAGCAATAATCAAGAGAAAGATGAATTAACTGATCGTGAAGAAAATGAGCTTTTCAATGATGAGTAAGTAGATACTGGAGAGCAACAACAGCACTATATGCAATATTGTTAGAAGAAAAATAATGAGACTGCCTGGTGTCACGAAAAAAATTCACATTACACATTTAATGGGTTTTTATTTATTTCTGTACTGAGACTGACACAACCATATACGAAACTGTTCTACACTTTTAGTTTTAGTTTAATTGAAGAGATAAAAATAATAAATCACTATGGTAATAGGGGTCATATATTGTTATTGTTCCGAATTATTCTTCCACACTTTTTGTCCAGCTTAGTTCTCGGAGAAGACTTTACATACATTGATAAAACTGCACCATAATGACAACCCCCATATGCAGATGTGCACTTAGGGTCTAGAATTTTCAAGATGGCCACCGTTACTATGGAAACGGAAAAAGTGTGAAAAACCGAAAAATGGTCCAAATAAAATGAAACTTTTAGACATCATAACTCATCATTCGAATGCGTGAAATCCATCTTAAAAACTTTCAAAATGTCTACGGTTGCCATGGAAACAGTCCAAACGTGAAAAAATAGAAAATAATTTCTTTATCAATTCATGGTAAATCAACCGTTATAGATACGACCCCTGGGTAACAATAGTATAAACTGTAGAATTCATTGCCGTTTGATTTTTTTAGAATTGCTGCTGTTACCATGGAGATAAGACTTAAAGTACCATTATCTTACAACTTTAAATTTCATTCCCGGTTAAATGCTGTTGAAATAGCATCTGTCCTTGAAATTTCAAAAACATAAAACACCTCGCAAATTTGAGACAAAATTTTGTAATCAAGAGTATGTGCATACGAATCTGTACTGCAAATCATCCTCTAGAATATGCTAGAAGAAAACTAATATATAATTTAACGTGCTTCCATTCTTTACAAAAATCGTGCTTTGAAGAGAAAATCGCCACTGAGAGAGAGGAACACGACGAGTACACATAAGTCACAATTCGGCACTTGCACTAACGTACAATTCCGTTAATCGAACACCTGCTACAATATACACATTAGCTGAAATCAATCGATAAGCGTGTAATTAAATTGTACAAGATAAGATACATTTTTCGTGTGACACGCGAGCTATTGAAGAATAAAATGAACAGTTAGTATGCCGCCCCGTCAATATATATTCTCCGCTATTGCTCACAATACCAAATCTAGTTAGTTTTGCTTTTATTTGTTTTTCAGTCATTTCTATCCATGGAAGATCTCATTTAGACACTTATCATAAACCACAAATATTAATGATATCAACTACGTTTGCACATTGATTGTTAGTCTTTTAATGATGAAAAGAAAACAAATTTTATCAACTGCATTAAATTTCAGTAGATCATACTATTATTATTTTTTTCGTAAGACATCTTAGCAAAGTTAAGGGGAGACATGTATCAACTAATCGTGATGAAATTGAATCTGTCAAGTATTAGTAGGTAGATAATCTAGAGCAACACATTCAATAAACTCTATATGTATAATTGCTAAAAGAATATAATGAAATTGACTAATGAAAGCAAAATGTCTTTACGATTGAACTATTTTTGTTTATTTCTATACTGTGACTGACACAATCATACACGCTTCAGTTGTGACAAAGAATGAGTATTGTTTTTATTTGTTTCCCAGTCATTTCTTTCATCTCCCAATTAGGATTTGATACCACATTTGTTCGCTCTGTCAATTTTGTTTGCGTATTGATTGTTAGTGTTTTAATAATGGACAGAAAACAAATCTTTTCAACTGTAGTAAAATGAGGCATTTATACCATGAATTCGTCAGAAAACGACATCAACATAAAAATAATACAGATGGATTAATTGATGGGTAAGTATTTACTTTAAAGCAACAAATTCAAAAACGCTGTTTGCAATAGTGTTAGAAGAAATATTTTGAGATTGACTTTTTTAAGATACACATGAAGCTTGATTTTGTTTACTAGTATTTGAATTTCTGTATTGCGACTGACACAATCGTATATAACACTGTGTTACGCTTTTCATTGGGTTTACTAGATATAAAGAATGTGTATTGCTTTTATTCGATTTCCATTCATTTCTTTTATCTTCCATGGAAGATCTGAGTAAGACATCGTAGCAAAGTTAAGGGGAGAAATGTATCAACTAATCTTGATGAAATATTGAGCTTGTTAATGAATGAGTTAGTAGAAACTCTAGAGCAACTCATTCAATAATACTTTATCAAATATTGTTAGAAGAATATAACGAGATTGCCTGTTGTTAGGAAGCATCTAAGTTTACGATTGAACTTATTTTTGTTTATTTCTATACTGTGACTGTCACAATCGCTTTCAGTTGTGTTGAAGAAATAAAAGAAAACCACAAAGAATTGTTTTAATTTGTTTTCGTTTCTTTCATCTTCCATGGAATATCTTATTAAGACCACACATGTTATTCCTATCAATTTCGTTTACGAATTGATTGTTAGCGTTTTAATGATGAAAAGAAAACAAATCTTTTCAACTGTATGTCAAATGTTATATTGCAGGAGGCATTCCCGTGATTTGATCAGAAGACGTCATCTCATTGAAGAGGATACAGAGGGATTAACTGATCGTCAATACATTGAGTTTTTCAAAGATAAGTAAGTATGTACTCTAGTGCAACAAATACAGTAACGCTATATGCAAATATTGTTAGAAGAAATACAATGAGATTGCCTGGTATTAGGAAAACATCTTTACGGTATACATTAAATTTGTTTTTGTTTTTTCTAAACTGTGACTAACACAATCATATACGACACTGTTTTCTACTTTTTATTTTGGTTTAAGTGCTGAAAAAAATAAATCACAAAGAAGTTGTAGTGTTTTTATTTGTTTCCAGTCATATTTTTCTTCCTCCGTGGAATATCTGATAAAGTAACTTATCATAAATCACAAATATTAATGATATCAATTACGTTTGTTCATTTACTTTTAGTCTTTAAATGATGAAAAGAAAACAAATATTTTTAATGCATGTTTAATGTTATATTGCAGTAGCCGTATTATGATTTTTTGATAGACATAACAAAAAAAACTGATTGGGGATATGTATTAAGTTATCATGAAGAATTTTAACTTGTCAAATATACGTGAGTAGATACTCTAGAGCAACAATCCACATAACACTATATGCAATATTGATGGTAGGAAAATAACTAGATTGACCTGTGTTAAGAAAAAAACTATACGATATACATTAAACTTGTTTTTTTTTTAATTTCTAACCTGTAACTGACACAATCATATACGACACTGTTTCACACTTTTTATTTTGGTTCAATTGATGAAGAAATAAATTACAAAAAATTAATATTACTGTTATTTGTTTTTCAGTCGTTTATGTCAACCTCTCGGGAAAAATGATAAAACACTAAGCATCAACCACTAATATTAGTCCTATCAATTACGTTTTGCGTATTGACTGGATTTTTTTTAAGTATGAAAGGAAAACAAATCTATTTAACAGTATGTTAGATAATAGATCCTTATTTCAGGATGCGAAAAGAAGATATCTTGAAAAAATCTGCAGTCCAAACTGAGGTGAAAGATGAATTAACTGATCGTAAAGAAATTGTGCCTGTCAATGATACGTTAGTATTTACTCGTGAGCACCAAATGCAATAAAAGTAGGGTGCCCAGTATCGAAAAGACGTCTAGTTAACCAGGTTTAGTTAACGGATAACACACGGCTATATTTATGTGCAAACTATTGCAAAATTATTATATTTTCCAATCATGAATGTCATCGTAAGCTACTGAGTTCACGTTTTTCTAAATTTTGTGGTTTCTCAGGGTACCTACAGATACCTCATCAAACAGGCCATCTTTAACACGAAAAATAAGATTATTGCTTTCTATGTTATTTGTTTGAATAATACTTAGTATTTAGCTTAAAAATTTAATTTATCATATAACGAAAAATAAAAATATTCATATAGTTTAAGTATAAGTATTTCATGATTTTAGAAAGACTATTTTTTTTAGCTGAAATTTACCACATTTTGAACGAAAGAAAATGTATTGCGTGTTACTTTTATTTGATTTTTACTCTGATTGCATCAATAAGACATGGTTCATATGTGTGCCAAATATTTTTCGTGTAATGTTAATCGGTGAGAAGAAAATAGCAGTTTAAAACACAAATTTAGTGATAATTCTGCCTTGTTTCAAACACGCCTTTTCTCGTGACGTTAATCGTTTTGTTGCTTACACTATAGGTCATTATATAGGACAATTGTCACTAACTTCTTTTTTCTTTTTTTTTGGCTTTTTATATGGTCGATTTGTATATTTGGAATAATCCAATTAGTTTGAAGATCGTTGTTTTGTAATTGGAAACATTTTTTTGTTGTTTTTATAACTTTAATTGTTTTTATAATTGATAGTTTTGTTATAATTGTAATATACAAATCAAATCCTTCGATCACGTTACGTGGGTCACGTTTCAGACCTGGAATAAGACACACATTCACAGTCCTGTTAAACTATTCCCATCAAGCCCGAAACGTAGTAAGAATGAAATACAATGGAATAAATGTGTTATATGTCAGGGTTCTTCGACTAAATTGCTTAGTAATATACGAATAATTAGCACAACTAAAAGATTTAACGAGGTTATGGGATCACGGAAAGAGTTTAGTCTATTGCAAGATGCTTCAGACCTAGACCATCTTTGTACTGCATGATTACAAAATGTTGTACCATCAATTTTTTGCTATTAATCATACACTAGCAGAAACAACTGCAGTTATTTTAAAGCTGAACCAAGTTCGTTGTTCATCTGTAAAAGTGTTTAAGGTCATATATAAAAGGTCGTCAAATTCCTGACTCGAAAAAGTTTCTTTGAGTCAGTGAAAACAAGCAGGCCTTAATCAGATTCCTGTGCGAATCGATTGTTCAGCATCATACATATGGTAGATCAACATATACTATGATACATGATGGAGTCGTATTCTAACTAGCACCTTCAAGGACTCTAAATCAGCTATTCAAGTTTAAAGAATTATTTTGTACGCCCGATGAAGTAGATACTCGCATGATTTTACATGTATTCATCTAGACAAAGAGTTCGATGAGAAAGGAATCAAGGGTAGGATAATAATAAAGTCACAATATACAACTGTTCCGATCTTATGCGTTCATTACTCTATGCACCATACGCATGAGCTATCGTTTCAAACAGGCACTATAACTTTCATAGAAGATTTACGCCGCTATATACCTGTCCACGAAATATGACATCTGTAATATTCTAACAGCTGCACATGCTGCAACATGCTATAACATGATGCAATACAACGTAATCGGCCCTGTTCGGTAAGCGCACTGTTTTGTTTAGTCTTGAAGGACAACCAACTTGAAGATGATTTTACCGATTTGTCAAACCTTTCTTATTGTGACATCGATGAATTTATAGATGCAGCTATCTTAGCTTATTGTTAGGTTGAATAGTCTCAAATCAAAACAAAAAAGACCATCGTGACCTAAACAAATTGAGCGTTGAATTGGCTACAATTTAAAATTTCTTCCTGTGAATCTACTTTTAAAATAATATGTGATAAGAGCTTCACTCCAGACGTTAATTTGATGTCTTCCCATATAGCAAAACTATCCTAATATTCTCCTCTTCAGTTCAAATGGGGAAAAGAAAGAATGACTTGTTCCTGTCTATCTTGAAAGTCAGGTATCATCCGCAATTCTGCAATATTTAGTTTGTACTTGTAAGGAGAAATCTGCGTTTTCAAAGGGTTGCATTTGCTTCGAACAAAATATATCATGTACAGATTTGTGTTCATGTCAGGCAAATTACATATGTCAAAATGTAAATACTCGTCTGGTTGCAGTTAGAAACATTGATGACGACGGAGATGACGATGTATAAGATTTCATTGTTCTGTATGTACCTTATAAATCATTTTTAGCTATCGAATGAAAGTGAAAATTAAGCAATCCGTAACAATAAAAAAAAACGTCTACTCAATTTTGAAATCGCGAGAATTATAGGTTATAATCTATCTAGAGGGGATTCCGATAGATATGTAAAAATTGAATTTAAAAAAAGACCCTGCAATGTGTTCTCTGACCTTGGCGTGGTTGGTAGACTTAAACTACAGGAGACCATAGAACAAAGTAGGTAATACTAGCCTCGATAATAGTTTTCTATTTGCATTTGTTGTTGTTTTTTCGTGTTTTTGTCATGCTGCTGTCTGCTAGTCCTTATTTTATAAGTTTTTAATAATCCTTTAGTTTTTCACGCCTTTTTTGTTTGCAGTTGTTTTTAAAATACATCGGAGCTGTACGTAACCCTCTCCCTTATTATATTTTGGGAATATTTGTAGAATTAAAGCCAATTGTTGGTCATTTAGTCATCTATATAGATATGTAGGATTGGGTGTTTTACCAGTTTCTAATAGACGTTTTGTTTTCATAACTTTTACTTCCCTCCCCCCCTCTCTCTGTTTGCAGTAATTTTTACTTTTGTAAACCAAAAGTATACACAGAGCTTTATATTCAACCAAGTTCGACGTTTATTTCGAAACAAAACATTTATATAAACTCTTTCACACCCAATAATAGAAATTTGATATTAAAGTCATCAGAAACGAGTGACCTGTGAAAAATAATGTTCTTCTAATTCTTTAACCAATGCATACAAACATCATAAACTTAGTCTTCTGTGCTCGAATTTATCATTTTTTTCGTGTAAATTTCGTATAATCGTCAATTTTTTTTTCAATCGGTCAGTGTTGTTGTGAAAATATGGCAGGTAATTAAAGTTCCTGTTTTGAAGCCGAAGTTTAACGATTGTCACCTGTTTGTCAACAATTGACGAAAAATAAACAAAAAAGCATGGAAATTGAGCACGTGTTTAACATGTAAATTCAGATAATAGTTTATTTCAAGGACATCCATGCGTATTGTGGTCACCGGATTTTTACGAGATGGGTCACACTGAGGTCACCTTGCATACGGAAAATATATCGGGGGAATTGCTTGCTGGAAGGAAGCAATTCAAATAAAGTAAACTTCTTCTAAATATGAATAAATTAAAGAATTTTCTTCAGAAAAAAGTATATGTACATAAGTTTTACAATGAAAACTATCCATTGAGTTATAAAAAACATATGCATTATTTTTTTTTGATTTGAGGTTTCTTATGACTTTAACTTAGAAATTGACGAACACCTTACTATCAAAAGACGTGAAAATCACATTTTGTTTGCGACAAAAGATTAAAGTAAAGATCTAAAAAACATCTTTAGATCTTACTTATAACGAATTGAATATAAAAATCAGAAATTTAGAAATTGAAATAGGTCAAGGTCACTGTTATTTAACAGCTGTTTCAAATTTCAAATGTGCACCCTATATGCAAAAAAGTCAATTTAAAGTAATTTTTGGCGATCAAAATATAAAATAAGTTCTAAATGTACATACAAAATACATTTTTCTATAAATTATGTGTTTTTATCTTGCTCAAAATGCATAAATAAAGGAAAACCAAGCTATCCAAATGTGACAGTGCATTTTCTTGATTTTATGCTTTGACCTTTGATCCTGATTTTAAAAAAATCGTGACCACGACAGACAACGACGGCAACGTTATTTCAATGAGACTTGTACTTTCCAATGATACAAAATATAGCTGTTTATTATTCCGTTAAGGCAAATCGATCAAATTTGTTGATTGGGCACCCTACTATAACGTTATGTGCAATGTTGTTTGTAGAAAAATAACATGCATATTGAGATTGCCTGGTGTTAAGAAAACAACTTTACGATATACGTGAAACTTGATTCTGTGTATTTCTTTTCTGCAAATTACACTATATAAATAACACATAGTTGAGAGGGTGATAATAGCAGACAGAGTGGTACCAATCTACTCTATCACACTCTCAGTTATGTTCTTTAGTTTATTATACTGAACAATGCTGAATGTCTTTTCGTTATCGTTTTTTTACTGATTAATTGTATTTTAAAAGTAGTTTCTGTGACATCACGTACTACATAACAACGTTACGAGTATTAGAATAAAACAGCAAAAGTGTGGCAAGATGTTTTATTGATTTTCTTTTTTTTATTTTGACAATTAAATTATAAAATCTGAGCTAAAACTTAGAACATTGTATTTATTTACTTGATGTGAATTCAATTCATTGTCCTTTAAGTTTTCGATTTTTGATTGGTCTTGACGAGAGACATTAAAAACAATCTCATCCACTCAGCTATGTGATAGAGTAAATTAACACTCTCGTATTAGTCAATCAAAATATAGCACTTTAACGAGAAGTATAATAAAATCATATATGATACTATTTTACGCCTTTTATTTGGGTTTAAGGGCAAACGATACAGTTTTGATCCTGTATTTACAAGTTCGTGAAAATTTGCATATAGGCTATTTTTCACCTGATTAAATCAAACATGTTTTAAAAAATATACCTTCATATGCTACTTTTTGAGTAAAACGAGGTCGAAATTTTGTATATTCGCTCCAAATTCAAATTTGTGGTCGTAATTTCTTTTTCGAAAGAAAGACATAACTTTTTTGTTATATTTTGTGTTAAATAATCGGTAATTCCTCTATTTTATAAGTATCCTAAAAAAATGCATTTTTTATTCAGACATAACTAATATTTATTAAATGTTCATGAATTGAGGAAAATACGTCATTTTTTGCTGCATGTTTATTAAAATTAAAAAAAAATCGTCTATTTACAGTTTTATAAAATTTGGGTCACATAATCTCCATGCAAAATGAAACAAATTGATGTTTTGAAAAATAGGGGTCCATGAACTCATTTTCAAATTAAATCAGTTTGAATGATAAAAATCAGTCGAAAATTGCATCTTTTCCCGATATTTCACAGTTTGACGTCGCGAAAATAACATTTTACGTTAGCAACGTCATTAACTCCCCTGTAACTGTATCGTATGCCCTTAAGTGATGAAAAAAAATCATAAAGAATGTGTAATGCTTTTTTATTTGTTTTCCAGACATTTCTGTCATCTCCCATGGAAGACAGGATTAGGACATTTTTCATAAACCACAAATATGATTTTCATATCAATTACGTTTGCCTATTCCATGTTTTTCTTTCAATGATAAAAAGAACAATAATCTATTGAACTGTATTTTAAATGTTCTATTTCAGGACGCCTTATTTAAATGATAATGTCTCCGATAGTTTTGCAGTCAAAAATGAGGCGACAGATTTACCAACTAATCGTGAAGTAATTGTGCCTGTCAATAATGAGTAAGTTTATACTCTAGCATGCCTAGTGCAACACATTCAATAAGATTGATTTGTGTCATGAAAAAACTTTAAGATATACATTTATTTGTTTGTTTCTAAACTGTGACTGACACAACATATACTAGTACTATACTGTTTTACGCTTTTATTTTGGTTTAAGTGTTGAAAAAAATAAATCACAAAGAATGTGCATTGCCTTTACCGGTTTCAAGTCATTTCTGTCATCCTCACGGGAATGAATTAAACACTTATCATCAACCACACATGTTAATCCTATAAACTACGTATGTCTATTGATTGATTGTCTTTTAATGATGAAAAGAAAACAAATATATCCAACTGTATATTAAATATTTCAGGACGCCGCATTCAAACGACATTTTCTCCCAAACTAATGCAGTCAAAATTGAGGAGACATATGTACTAACTAAACGTGAGGAAATTGAGTCTGTCAATAATGAGTAAGTATAAACTCGAGAGCAACGAATTTGATACCGCTGTATGCAATATTGTTAGAATAAAAATAAGGAGATGGACGTGGTGTCATGAGAAAAATTTAAGACCTATATTAAACTTGTTCTATACGGTGTCTGATACAATCATATACCATACTGTTTTACCCTTTAAGTTTGGTTGAAAAAATACACAAAAAGATCACAAAAAATTTGTATTGCCTTTATTTGTTTTCCAGTCATTTCTTTCATCGTCCATGGACACATCATAAACCATAAATATTATTAAGATAACTAATGTTTGCAAACTTTTTTCGAATATGATTCCTTGTTAAAATATGAAGATTGGAAACCATATAATTATACTGGCTATTTCATCTTTTTCATCATTTTTGTTACCATTTTCAGCAGTTCTTTGCTTACATGGTTAAACATAAGACTTCAATGCAACAAAGATGCAAGTGAAAGTAAACATGAATTCTTACGATTGTTTCATCATTGTTTCGTATGTGTACATCTGATTTCAATCGGTCTTGTGTGAGACGTTTTGTTTTAAAAGGTCGATTTACATTTCATGAGATATATTTATTGTATGTACGTTTATTCTTCTGATTGACAGTGCTCTACTTAAAAAAGGTTTTCATACATTTTAAAACAAAATTAATGTGAAAAAAAGTTCTTGGATATGTATGTGAATAAACCTTTATAACTCGTTTCATAAATGTGTCACATATATCAATATTAATTAAATAATTTAAAATTTCGAGGTGCATTTTCTCATTTAAAAGCATGCAAAATACAAAATAGTAGTGTACATTTCGAACTGAGTTTTTGGTTAACATTTACAAACTTTGTTCTATAATAAGAAGTACACAGTCAGCGTCAATGAGATAAAGATTAAATATTTCATTTTAAATTAATTATTTGTCATTAAAGCCATGTACATACAAAATTGTCAATCGAGTTGAATAATCATCTGATTAAGAAAAACAATACTGTAACAATAACTGATTGTTTTTAATACATAAACAAAACTATTCAACTTAATGCTAAATATTCTATCCTTGTCTCAGGCCGGATGGTAGCGATTTTGAAGGTTTCATAGACAATAATGAGAAGAAAGATGTAGCAACGAATCGTGATAAAATGGAGCATTCTAATAAGGAGTAAGTAAAATGAAGAAGAAAAAAAACCACTTTGAATAAATTGTATGAGTCCGAAGCGCTTTTTTGTCAATTATCTGTAAGCTTTTAAGAATCGAAACAATCAAAGAGCTCATTGATTAAAAACAAAATATAATGAAATATAGCTGAATCTATCTATGGCCGACTTTGTCTGAGGGAGAAAACATGTTAAATAAAGCAGAAAATCAATTTCTCGCAAGAACATTTCATATATTTCATGACTTTTCCGTTTCAACTGCGGAATATCTAAATGTTTTGTATGCCCCTTTCTATGATAGAAGAGGGACCTTGTGTTTTCTGGTCTGTGTGTCTGTTCGTTCATTTATTTGTTTGTCCATCTGTCCCGCTTCAGGTTTAAGTTTTTTGTCAAGGTATTTTTGATGCAGTTGAAGTCCAATCAACTTGAAATTTAGTACACATGTTCCCTATGATTTTATCTTGTTTATTTTAATGCAAAATTAAAGTTTATAGGCCAATTTCACGGTCCACTGAACATAGAAAACGATAGTGCGAGTACTCTGGACGCATTCTTGTTTTCTATATTTTCAACAATCCTTGTTTTGTGTTGAAAAACAAGAAATACACATTAAAAGTAAAAATGCAGCATGTAGTCAAATTTGAAGAATTGTCTTAACAATATTGTGTGTTAATAAGCATGTACACTGACATATGTGTAAAAAAGGTTAACTGAAGAAGGCTGTTTGAAATTTTATATACTAGTAAGTATAAGCATTTTTTTTACAGTGAAGTTTGTAGTAAGCATTTTATAACATTATTACATTGATTGTTTTATTTATTTATTTCTTCTTTTTTTTTGGGGGGGGGGGGGGGGAGGGTTGAATAAGAGATTTTTATATATGTATCAAAACCTAACATTGATTTGAATATTATATCATTGATATTGAAATGTCACAAAAATCAATATCAATGATATAATATTCGATACCAATATTTTAGATGTGTTTTATCTTTTAAAACTTCCACAATACAGATGTAGAATTCAGATATGTGTTTCTGGTGGTCAAAGCATCAATTGATTTAAAAGAAGCGAATCGTCAGATCATTTGAGAAAGAGGTACAGGTAAAATATATAAGCAGCGGAGACGTTTCTGACATAAACATTCTAGAATATTAATAGGTCTTTCTATTATCATACGTTTCTGATATGAAATCAATGTTCCTCTTTTTTTGCATGAAGAATTATTTGTTTAAAGTTGGAAATAAACACCATTATTCGGGGTTTAATGATTAAAACTATTCTTGTTTCAGGACGAATGATAGTGATTGCAATCTAATAGAAAATAATAAAGAAAATGATGAATCAACAAATCGATTTGAGCCAGTCGATGCAAGAATCAAGGTATATTGCTGTAACTTTAATTTTGTAGTAGTATTTCTAGTCTTACAATAGAACTGATAGATTAAAGGCTGAAACTCATTAAAACATTGAACAAATGTCACATTCTTGAAATTAATTCAAATTGTCACAGTTTGTTGTACGTGTATGGAAAACAGTGTGACTAACACTAGCAAAGCAAGGACTTTGGTTTGAAATGAGATAAAAAAAAATATATAGGAGAAAAAACTGTTTATAATTCATAGGAAACATATTTATATTTTTCATATACTGTTGACGTATAGATAGATTATACCTTTGTTTTGAGTTCATGTTATATCTCGTTGCTTGTTCTTATTGAAAACAAAATTTTTGGCAAATTCATTCAGAAACCAGAAGAATTAAGGATGAAACAAGAGACAAAAGAATATGCAAATCATAGAGACATAAAAATGGAAATAGATAAAAGGAAAACGCAAAGAAATGTCCAAAGGTAAAATTAAACGAAAAGCTTTATTGTGAGTCTTTTACAGACCAAAAAGCGCGTCTGGCATGTCTGGCGCAAAAAAATAAATTCAATCCTGGTATTTAATTACAACCACTGGGTCGATGCCACTACTGTTGCAATGTTTATTCTCCGAGGGTATCACTAGCCTAGTTGTCAGCACTTCTGTGTTGTAATGAGTCAATATCCTTTTTAACTTTTTTTATTCGAGCGTTACTGACGAGACTTTTGTCCTGGTATATATAATGAGTTTATTATGTATATATTTGTATCAAAATAAGGTTATTCATACTTTTTTCTAAATTGCCTGATTAAAAACACATTGCACCAATATCAAAGCTTACATATCTTTCTTTCGTCCCTCTTTTACAGTAACTGAGAGAGGGGCAAAAAATAGAAGAGGACTCAAAGATAAAAAATAAACTGATAACGACATGGCTAAAAAGAAAAGAAAGGCTGACAAATAAAAATGCAAAAGACACAACAAAAGAAAACTAAAGTCTAAGCAACACGAACCCCATCAAAAACCGTGGGTGATATCATGTGCTCCGGAAATCTGTTAAAAACCCATTTATTTATTCGAATACCTTTGTGTTAGTTTTTGTTACTTAGAATTTAACACACATTATAGCCTCTCATTTTTCATTTCTAAACATTGCACAGCCTAGACATTGGATACGGCATAACACTGATAGATGTTCCGTCTGAGATCAATTATAAGGCAACTAGATGGGAAGCTGATGAACGTGTTGATGCATTAAAGAAAAATACATTCCCCGATCAATTTATGTTGGCATCGGATATAGTTCACGTACACGAGAAGGGAGCTTTAACTAATCCATTAGATTGCACTCTTTTTTCCGAGGAAGAAAGTATTACAGTTAATGTGGTACTTCCATCTGTAAATGACATAAACCTCAAATATTTCCAGTATAAAGCAGCAGTCAGATTTCAGATGCAATGGGAGTTCTTGGACATAGAAATTTTGGTAAGTAATACAGAATATCTTCTCACCTTCCGTACATGTTAGAAATTTATATATATACGCAAATACATTTTATTCGAAAGACTATTGTAATTGATGCAATTTTTTTTAGAAAAAAAACTCATGTTATCTTAATAGAAATATGTCTCCCAACAAAGCAAGAAATTCGGTCAATCAAAGGGAGCATATGTTTTCATATACTTCGAGGTATGTAGAAAGTGTGACTTCAAATGGAAAGTTAAACCGTTACTTTGTCTGTTATACGTTTTCTTGCAAAACAGTCAAGTTACCACAACAACATTTTTGTTGATTATACTACATCCGTTCTGTTACAATCAATGTTGGTATTGAGATCAATGGGTGTTGTATTTTTGGAGTCAAATCTATATTTTGAAGCTTTCAAAAAAGTTTAAAGAGGTATAATCATGCAGTGCTGTTTATCAGTTTTAAAACTTTAAAATTTTTCAGAGTTTGACAACAAATCCATCAAAAGCATATTAAACATCTGAAGCAATATCAAAACTTTTTTTGTTTTTTTAAGATCTAAACTACTGTGAAATGTTCTGATTTCAAACAACTACCCACTATATCTTCTCGTTCAACAAAAACGTAACTACGAAATAAGAGTCGTGGGTACATATCCCTCGTTTTAGAGGAATCCCAGGAATAAATTACCTTAGCCGTATTTGTCACAGTTTTTTTTAATTTTGCGTCCTCAATGTTCTTCAACTTCGTACTTGTTTGGCTTTACAACTATTTTGATCTGATGAGTCTCTTATGTAGACGAAACACGCGTCTGGCATATTAAATTATAATCCTGGTACCATTGATTGCTATTAAGGCGTGAAGAGATATACTCTTTGATTACCACACCAATTCCAATATAACATTCACCGAGGATTATAATTCCTGGACTTCTTAATCAATGAAATAATTGATCAAATTGGTTGATTGTGTTTAAACAGTAAGTTGACATTATAAAATTATAAAGGATGATTAATCTGCACCTCTACTGAAATGCTTGCTTTTCCTTTTTTTTAAAGTAGTAATAATTATATATAGTCACACATTATTTACAGACAAATAAGGATGCAAAAAGCTATAACAATTATAAAATGTATGTAACATTTTTTTTAAAGGGAGACAATAAAGGAATATTCCGGAAAAATAAAATTGAATCGATGTGCATTTTTATTCAATCTATTAAAGAGAGCATAATGCTATCGGAAAAAGAAACACAGTATGTAAACTCTAAAGATGAACAAATACAGGTCAAGTTTCCACAAAACTCAGTGACAAAAAGCCAACAGATTGATTTCAAGGTACAATTTGTATATAAGGATACAAAGAGAATAACGTTGTGTTTTAGATAGTTACTCTATTCGTATGCATCGTGTATTTATCATGAGAAAAAACATGCGAAAGAAAATCAACGCCAGACTTCCTCTGTTGACCGTTATTAGATCTGTTTTACAAATATAAGCTAATATGTTCCGCATGTCGGAACTACAATGCAGTGCTCTTTTCCTGAAAGTAACCTACCTATTCAGACTTACTATTATGAGTAACACGAGGAGAATGATCGGCTCAACCTTATAGCACATGAGATTATCCCAAGGTTTTGTAAGGGTTCGTGTTGCTCAGTCTTCAGATGTTTTATGTTGTATACTATGCAATATTGTTTCTCTACTGGTCTTTATCATTTTTAGCCATGGCGTCGTCAATTCATTTTCGACTTTGTATGTCTTTCTGGTATCTTTTGTGCCTTTTTGAAGTCATTTGTCAAATACACAACCATAATGGCATGATAAAAAAAGAACAAAATTACCAAAAGATAGATATTGGTATATACAAAACAAAACATGAACCTCACTAGAAAACGGGCGTTATCTCAGGTGAAATTTCATAAAATTATGATTATTTAGAGATGAAGTAACGACTGTGTAATGATAGCAGAAGTTAAAAGATTTGATTTCAGTAATTTAATATTCGTTTTCTCATCCTCAATAACAATGTGTCAATTATATGAATCTGCTTCGAATCAAGCAGAATTATAAGCAGGAGAAATCTTTCAAATCTTCCTTGTGATTTTCCAATGTTGATTATTTGTTTGTGCTTTATGATATTGTGTACGAGCTTTTGTATATTTTAACATGCAAATGTAAGTGCCTAAAATCTAATATCTAAAATATGATTCAGGAATCTGATTTTCTTGACACATATCTTCTTTAACTCAGGTATATCCAGTAAATGTAAACAATATCAACTGGACTAAAGATGTAAACGAAATGGGTGTAGCTAAAATTTCAGAGTGCCTGTTTGGGTCTCATGTAGAATTTCAAGTCCCTGTTTTAGTTCAACTACCATTGAAATTGGTAGGAACATGGGAAGTAGACGATACAGACATGGATTACATAGTTTTTAAAGTAAACGATGACTGGTCTTTAGATTTTCTCGATACAAAACCAGAGATAAAAGATGGAATAGCTTCTTTCACAGTTAATTCTTTTTCTGGGTGAGATATATACTTGTTTAGGCTTAAGATGTTATGGATATCTTTGAAGTTCTTGGATTTCAAATAACAGAGGACTGTAGGTCTAGATTTTCAATCAAATTAGCAAATTTGATGAAGAATGACGATAACTTATCTGAAGTTTTTTTCAAATTATGCATATAAGTATTTTTGCAAGTGTAGATTACTAGTATCTTTACTTGTTTTTTTAATGCTTTGTAAAATAGCATTTTAAGAGAGATAACTCCAAAATAGTGCATTTCTAACGGATTCTGCATTACATTTTTATATTTTATATTTTAGACGAAAACACGAACAATAACCCTATCTTTTCTTTTGATATTCTCAAGGCATTCAATTAAAGCGATATTCTCATATGTTATTTTGACAATTCTAACATTTTTTTTAGCTTCTAATCACGTATTGATGTTTTTTCCTTCTGTATAATGAATAAGAAAAGTGTAATTTTGTCACAACCAGTAGATTGAAAAAATGCCCAAAATGACCTATCATTTTTGTTTTATTTTTAAACATATCTCAAAAGAGGGACGAAAGATACCAAAGGGACAGTCAAACTCGTAAATCTAAAACAATCTGACAACGCCATGGCTAAAAATGAAAAAGACAAACAAATATACCAGGTTCAACCCACTATTTCTGTTCTTAAAATGTCCTGTACCAGTAAGGAAAATAGCAATCGTTATTATATAGTTGGTTTCTGTGTTAGTTACATTTAATGTTGTGTTTCTGTTCTGCTCTTATATTCGTTGTGTTCCCTCAGTTTAAGTTTGTAACCCTGATTTGGTTTTTTTTCTCTCAATCGATTCACAAATTTCGAACAGCTCTATACTACTGTTGCCTTTATATATACTACATTTTGGAAAAGGATGAACAGATTCTATCATTTTTATTTAAGACTCCTGTACCACCTTAAAGAAACAAAGTCTTTATTTAAGAACATATTGCATTGGAAAAGGAAAAATAATCATGATTTGAAAAAAATATAAAGGCATACTAGTATACTAATATGGGCAACCAAACATGTAAAGGAAAAAAAACCAGTCCACAAGTCAAGAAAACTTGATGTTATGCATACATGTAACAAATTGCGTGAATTAACTGAAATCGTACCCCTGCATGAGATCGACCATTTTGGTTTTTTTCGTGTTTAGTTTTGCTTTTATTTTGAGATCCATGACTTTCTTCGAATTTCTATTTTCAACAGCAACTGTAGTCTTGTTTTCTAATTTTTGTTTGTCACACGTTTGTCACACTGAAACTATCGTCTTCTCATATTCGCTTGTTATATTTCCGCTATATTCATACGGGTTTAATTGAAATGAAATATTTGAAAAAAATCACGATATATCCTGATAATAGCTATTTCGTATCGTGTATGTTAAGACCACTAATGAGAATATTAAAAAAAAAAATTTAAAAATTGGTAGAGAACTGCATATATAAAATTTCACTTACTATAGTGATTTAGGAACACAAGTACTAAATGGTAAACTTTCGTATTTTCTAATTCGATGTTAAGTAATTGTAGTGATTTTTTGACTTGTTTCATTATTTGTTGTTGTTGGTTATACATTTTTTAATTGTATTCAATATTTATTTGGACATCTAAACATGAACAACCATAAACGAAATCTGGTCGCATTTTTCTGTTATATTGAATTATATTTTTCGACCTCTCACCTCCATTTGGCAGATTTCACCTAATCATATACAATTTATCTATTTCATGTGTATACATATATTCATGATCTTGATATAACGAGTTTTGTTGATATAGTAAAAGGCCGTAAATACAAAAACATAAAGAGTGACTGAAACTACGAAAAAAAAGAAATCTTGTTAACAGTTATTCTTTGTTTACTTTTTTCAGTGTAGCTGTTGTAGCCGCAACCCGTAAACACCCGGATGTTCTTGAAAATGTGTCTCGATCCATTCAAGCAGCATACATGTTTACGAAGACCTGCAAAATTCTCTTCTTTGTTCGAAAACAAACAAGTCTTTCAAGCATGATGATTATACTTGAGTGCGTTGCAAGTGAAAAAATGGAAGAGATTATAATAAATCGAAAGGCAATCTATGATTTCGATATCGTTAAAGAGTGGACAAGCAGGGATATAGATATGATTCCGGATAGGACCGTCATTAAAGTTGATGTAAGAGGAAAATTTAGTATGCCCAAAGAAGCCAAAATCAAATCACCTGCAATCTACTGCAACCCATTTGGAAGGGAGAACTTCAATCGTTTTCAAGTTGAGTTATCTCAACGGGTCGGCGGTTCATTATTTGGAATTCTAAGCTTCAGAAATACCAAACATGTTATCGATGAAATTTTCTATGACCCCTCGTCACGTACCAAGGTCCCTAATAAAAGCAAATCAGGATATCGAATCATGCGGAATGAGAGAGAAGTCAAAACAAGTCGAAATCAGCATTCGAAAGGAATTAACAAACTGTAAGAACCGTTGGATAGAGGAATATGCATAGAAAAAATATGCATGTTTAATTAAAGTAATTCTATCCAAAGTAAAACACCTTTTTTTCTTTTGAATATTTGTTTCAAAATAAAAAATCTATATAATGTAAATTGTGAATGGCAATTTCAATCACTCCTTTTAATAATAACGATTCAAACTTTGTTCAATCACTGTATAAAATTTCTTGAGACTATAAAGAAAACTTCTTGCTGCGAATTAAACACGGAAACATACTAATAGAGTAAAGTCGGATTTTTTTCTTCAGCAATTCAAAATCATTTGCAGTCATGTTATAATCCATTATATGCCGAATTTATAGATAAAAAAATGTGGTATAAGAATAAATGAGACATCTCTCCTTCCAAGTAAAAAGGGCCCCTTTAAATGACTGTAAAAGCATTCATTGATTGATTGATTATTGGTTGCTTAACGTGCAGTGGCAAATATGTCATGCATGCTCAGGACGAGAACAAGTTAACAATAAATACAATAGGTAGGTCTTGTCATAATATTTGCCTTTCGACAGGCCACCAACGGACCCCCTAACAGAGTTGTTGCAAGGGTTCTCAACATGCAAAGAACATGGCACGCTCTTTACACGAGGCATGGGATTTGACGTCCCCATTCTGACCGGACATGACAGCGAACTAGATACATCCCGCACAGTCAAACAGACGCCCCACTTCGGCAAGCATTTTACTGCCGGTCTGGAGAAGAAAAAGTGACCATATGTCGTTTCTCCAGTCACCCTTTGGGGGCAAAAACATTAAAACGAGAAAACCAACTGTCTTATATATAATAAAAACAAGACACCCTTATGAACCACACCAACAAACTACTTCACAACAGAAGATGTGGTATGAGTGCTAATGAGGCAACTCTCCATTAATGTCATAATTCGTAAAAATAACATAAAGTACTGTTGAATTCATCAAGCAAACGAAACAATGACTTGTTTTTACAGCTGAGTTTGGTCATAATCAGAGATGCATAGCAATGCAGGAACAAATTTGATACTAAAGGAGCATAATAAGTGCCCCTAGGAATACAAACTATCTGTCGATACAATTTATCGCCAAAACATGCATATATATTGCCCAAAAATAAAATTACAGCTCGACTCATAATTATACTCACATTTTCAGTAAGTGTACCTAGCATAATCTCTTTTCATTATACATAATAATAGGATTGTGTGGAAGTGTAGTGTAGAGAGTAGAAAAATAATAACTTGTCAACATAATTCAACACCCCATCATGATTTAAATCTCTTATAAGTACAAACACAAAAAAAATTACCTCCGAGGAAAATTCAAAACATAGGGTCCCTAATCAAGTGAATGTATAACACTCAAAAACATAAATACCATTGCTATATGAATTTGATAACAACAGTTGAAAACAAGTTGTTTTAATCTGTATTATCAAAAATAAGGAGGTATTTGACTATAGATGGAAGAGTCATTGAATATACAAGATATGTCAACAAAATCAATACCTCTATTTATATATTTTAATTTAGGAAAATGCCATTTATGTTTTGCAGTGTTGGCAAAAACTTTTTTGTGCTCTTCAACTTTATACATTTCTGTTTTTTTGGGGGGGGTATTTTGATCTGACTTTCACTAATGAGTCTTATGTAGACGAAATGCGCGTCTGGCGTACAAAATTATAATTCTGGTACCTTCGATAACTTATTATAAATGCTAGGAAACAGGCTGTGGTGACAGCAATTAGTTATAAAACAGGTCACTCGGGTGAATTCATTCAATCAGCTAAAAACAATGTTGATTGGACTTCAACTTCATTCAAAACTACCTCGACCAAAAACTTAAACCTGCAGCTGAACAGACAGACGAACAGACGGAAGAATGGACGATAGGAACAGAAAACATAATGTCTTTGAATGGGGCATAATAAAAATTGGGATAATTTACACATTTTATAGCTAAACAAAAAATTATAAATATATTTTTTATTTTTGAAAAAACAGATATTAACAATAACAAAATAAATATTGAGATATTCAATTGATTACAAGACAATATAGCACTAGAAGCTACAGTCTTGGTCAGCTAGACACGGTCAGTTTGAGACAGAAGTGCATTCCTTCTCCAATAAGCGCTGGAGTCTATCTACAAAGAAAAACATTAACATTTAGTAATCTTACAATAAAGATCTTTATGGTATTTTATTTTTTGTTCAGTAGAAAATATTGATTCATAGTAATTTACAGAAGGTTTAGGGGCAAACATTTAATGCTTGCTTTGGATGAGATAACAATAATAAAACAAAGCAATTGTTAGGTAAATTGCATACTTCAAAAATGCGTATTTGAACTGCAATTAGCCTCTTAATAAGCAGGCCTTTCTGGGAGGGGTGAGAAATGTCTCTTTGAAAGAGGGTAAATGGAGGAGGTGCACATATGTCTCTTAGCTCTCAATATATAGGACAGATTTCTATCTAGCATGTCTGACATTGATAACTAAATGTTATGTTGGTTTTTTTTCAAATGTCTTTTTTGGTGTTAAAACTTATTAGGTAACTTGGTCCTTTGGGTATTACAAAAAACTTTTATTCAGATCATATCACCTTTAACACTGAATGAGGAAATTTTTTGAGACATAGCTCCAATTCAATCAAAAAGTGCAAATGAAAGTTTATTATCCTCCCTTATGCAATGTTATGAGTATTCATTCTGGATTACTGTTAATTCAGAAATTATTGCCATTCTTTTTATTATCATTGTGAAAAATGTGACAAGGTTATAATATCAACTATTTAAACTTGCATTTTGAAATTTTTTCTATGAATTGAACACGATTTTTCTCATAAGCATAAAAATGAAAAGTACATTTTTGTCTAAAATGACAAAATCGCAAAAATAATTATAATATTATTTCTGAATTTACAGTTGTTCAGGAATAAACCAGAAAACAAAATGATTTTATGATATTCTGTTTTACAATATTTTTAGGACTTTATGCCTTCTTTCTATGTTAAAACAGTATTCTTCCCTTAATACAAATATTTTAATATAGTAGAATACGCAAGTCCCTTTGTAAAAGCTGTCAACATAAGTCTTTGGTTAACACAACTATGGTTGTTTTAATCTTATAATTTTATCTACTGGCATATGCATTTGAATTGAAATCAACAAAGTAATAAGAATGACCACTTTATTTACAACCATCTGTTTAAAAGATTCCTCAATGATTAATCAAGCTTGTAGTACTTACAAAATTAACAGGCTCCTTTAACCATGACTATGTCATCTACTGCTATGTCACTTGTATAGTCATATCCTAGTGTGGCAACAATCTCAACCTGTAAATATAGATAAGGTTAAACATAAATACAACAGTAGTAATCATCTTTCAAACATTGAAGGTAAAACAAAAAATAATTTGAATCTAATAAAAAAAAATCGATAAGAAATCTATGACAATATAAACTGATCAAATTTATGAATGCAAAGCTAATTGGGTTAGTTTGTTGGTATTGAAATAAAAAAATAAAAATAAACTTTGCCTAATGTACACTTGGATAACCTTATTTAGTTGAGTTAGTTTTCATAAAACATTTCTCATCAATTTTCAATCATTCCAGATTCAAGCAATTCCTTGTTGTACCTTTAACTGAATATTTTATAAATGTTATTTTTCATTTAGGAAGTTCTTCACCCTGTTTCAAAATAACAAGTTTCTAAAAAACTGTTATGAATTGAAATTATTTTTATTTTGGAACTAAGAAGAGAAAAAAAATTAAGGGTCCATGTCCCTGATACGTTTACAAGATACAAGCAATTGAAAATTTAGCAAGAAATATTTCTCTGAAAATTTCATACATTTAACCTGGGAACAGTATATCTAACGGGAAATGAATCTCGTACGCATTTCAGTATAAAGTTATTTCACTCCCGTACGTCACGAGACTTCGCGAGATTAATGGAGACTGGAAGCGTCGGACTGAAAGCTATCGTGACTGCTAATGAATCATCCACATAATTCCACACGTTCAACAACTTTAATGAGTTGGTAAGTTCAAGCATAAAGAAGATATATTTTTTCACATGAAGTAACTAATATGAGAGTGATTTATTCTATGTAAAGTGTTTTATTACGTTGGCCAAATTCACGATCATTGAAAAATGCTACTGGTGCCATTTTTTTTTGTATTATCCGATTGCATTGCCCAACGTTTTGTGATGAAAAAAATGCGATCATGACAAATTTGAAGCGACAGTTTACAAGTTTAGTACACTAGCTTCACGTTTCATGTAGTTTGGATGTTATTTTATTGGTATTGATAAAGAAATCAGTCATCATTCGCGGTCTCATTCAGAAATGCCATTGGCGCCATTTTTATTATCCCCCTCTTGCATTGTCCAACGTATTGTGATTAAATGAATGCAATTATTACAAAAGAAATGTTGCAGATTACAAGTTTGATACACTAGCATCCCGTGTAACTTAGTTTTAATGACATTTTATTGATATTTAAAGAAATATCGAGTCATCAATTTTGCCATTTTTGGTCCTTATCTGGCCAGTCTGTGTATCCAGGAACATATATATTATTATATTATACTATTCCAAGGTGTACCTTATTTAATCTCCATCACTATAAAACTCCTTTTAAAGCACATAAACACTAAAATAAATATAAAATTTGACATGCATATGTGATTTTGATGTTGTCAAAGTACATAAATGTCCCCTCCCCACACACACACAAACACACAGAAAAATGTCATTATATTACAACAATAACACTATTTTTTTATTTATAATATATACGTATTGCAACCTTTATTTGTCCCATTTTTTTCAAAGTTTTAGATCATAAATGCATCATTTCTTCACAAAATTTAGAGGTGGCTTATGAGGGTGTACGAAGCGAATGTAGGACAGGAAGTCACAATTATTTTTTTCTGATGATTTTATTTGAATAAAAGACGCTTATTTATACAAGAAATATTATTTTTGCATGATTAATATTAAATAAATCTTCATTTTTCAAGTATAATGACACATTTCCTAAACTTTAATATGAATATATGTATATGTGTTCAAAAGTAAATATATAATCATGATAATAGTTTAGGTTTAATTTGAATTTTTGAAGCTTTGCAGCAGGGGTATAATTTGTGCCCTATGGACACATTCCCAATTTATATTTTATCAATTTAGTAAAATTGTAATTTTTATTGCAGATACGTATACAGTTCATACAGATACAGTTTTTTGGGCCATCACTGAATTGACAGTATTATGTGATATAAGCAGTGTTCAGACACCAGCTTTCCTTATTGAGCAAGATGAGACATATAAAAATATCGAACATTATATTATCTACCAATGCGATCCTTTCTCTATTAAAAAGAGCATATCAATATATAAGTTTGTTTGTTATTTATTTCATTATTAATAAAAAGTCTAATTGGTATCGTCACAAATAGAAAACGTTAATCAATCATTGCAAGAATGATAGCAGTTAAATTATTGATTGCCAATGAGAAAACTATCCACAAAAGACCAAAATGACACAGACATTAACAACTATAGGTCACCATACGGCCTTCAACAATGAGCAAAGCCCATACCGCATAGTCAGCTATAAAAGGCCCTGATAAGACAATGTAAAACAATTCAAACGAGAAAACTAACGGCCTTATTTATGTAAAAAATATTATTGAAAAACAAATATGTTATACAGAAACAAACGAAAACCACTGAACCCAGTCTCTTGACATGGGACAGGCACATACATACAGAATGTGTCGGGTTAAACATGGGAAAATACTTGTTATAGTTATTCAATCTAACTAGGATACAAATGATATGAAGACTTAAAATATATATACCAAAGAACTGGTCATGATTGAGGTTTAAGGTTTTCCATACTAAAAAATGCACTGACAAAAAAAACATTCTTAAGCATTCGCATTGCAAATGTTAATCTGTCTTTCAAGCACGACAAAATCTACACCTTTTTCGGAAAATTTATGTATATATTTAGGAACTAGAAAAGTGCGAAAAGCTTGCACAATCTTTTCAAAAATGAAAGTAAGGCCATAGTTATTATATTTTAGTTTAACGAAATTTTTTGACAAAACCAATGGGTAGGAGGACGAGAAAAAAAACAAAAAAAAAACTGCTGCTGCTGATTTTTTTTTAATACCAACCGTCAATATCAATTTTTTTTTTTTTATATTTCACCAGGAGATTTTCTACTAGTGTAACAACTATTTTTTTTTTCTTGACAAGGTTTGAATTGAAAATCAATGTGCAACAACTTACTAAATCACCAAGAGCATAAATTTAGATTCTTTCATGCAGGTATGAACTAAAATTTATTTTTTTTTGCATGAAAAACACTGGGTGGGAGGAGAAAAAATAAAATAAAAAACAACATTTTTAATTTTATTTTTTTTCCTATTTGGCAAAAATTAGTGTAGGAGGGTTCGTAAAACTAAAAATAAAAAAACTACGGTCTAAGCTCATGTGCAATCATTCCACATCTGGTATCATTATGTTTTTAAAGCACTGCAATATATATATATATATATATATATTAATATGTCTTCTTTTCGAAAAAGACTTTTGAGAAAAGAAGACATATTAATATAGGTGTGAATAGAAGAAAATTCCTTTTATTCTTGTAATGCCAATCTTTTTGTCGTACATGACCTCTAAACCCAGCAATTGACTTTTACATCTTATCACAATCTGGACATTGATAACAGGGTGTGTTCAGTTGGCTAGGCTGACATGATGTTGTTATTGCAATTTTAGACTTTTTGGCAGCTAAAGGTTCAAACTGTTCATCTGAAAAACTCAGCAGTGTCAGACTCTGTTTAGCATTCTAGAAAACCATAAAAGTCCATATCATCAGACCGAGAAGAGAAGTTCTCTTTTTTCTTCTTCTGTGGGTTTTTGGAAAGTTTGCTATAGCTTGCTATAGCAATAAACTTTCTTAAGGCATCGGCCTAACCGGAAAAGAGGCAGACCATCAGACCAAGATAAGAAGTTCTCTTTGTCGTACATGGTTAGCAAATGAATGATTTGGATTTCAATTCAATTCTTTTTACAAACTTCATTCTCATGTTGTGGGCTTGTGTGTATTTTGTCATGAATGTTGAGGAATCATGATCAAAGCAAGTTTTCTCGGTCGGCTTGGGTTGTTTTTCATAATATTTTTAATCAGCTAAAAAGCAGTTTAATAAAAACAATTATTCATATTGGAACCTTAAGTTTAATGAGGACTTGTATAAACAAGTAATTTTGTAATTATTTCACTATGCTTCCTTATTTAAAAGAATTATCCAAGGCTTTCTATTTTAATATGGAAACTAAAATAAATCATTTAAGAACAAAAAAGCTATTTTCTCAAGATAAAACGATTTTCTAGAAGAGGTTTGTTTTTAATTTATAAAAAAAAAAAACTTGTTCAAAAACTTTTTATTTATTTAATTTTGAAAAAAGGAGACGATTATAACAATAATTTGCCTTTTTTAATCCAATATTTCTCTTTTTTATTATATTGTATATTTATAATAGTGATTCATTATCTTCCCATTTCAATGAATAAAGAAAAACAAGTTTCCAAACCAATAGTTTTTGAGCTGTTTCGAATAGGAAATTTAGAGCCGTTAATTATCGACCGTAATTGCGAATACGAATTTATACCATGTCCGTTTCCGTATCGTGTCATTTATTATTAAATTCACGACAAGGAAATCGGCGATAATTAGGTAGTGTCAAGTCCCGTTAATATATATGTTCCTGATTTAACATTGAACCATTTTCCTTTCAGAAACTATGAAAAAAATAACAAGATTTTCAAATATGGCATTTTTAAGTTAGATATGTATGTATTAAAATTGTGAAAAGGTAAGCAGATATTAGCTGGCAAATTTCAAAATTGCACTACATAGATAAAAACAGATGATCCAAAATATCCGACAAAAAGTAGGTAGGGTTGTCAGCCCAAATCTATGAGAAAAACAAATTCTTTCCAGGTCTCCCAAATATTAATCATGAATTCCAAAATCCCAATTTGCGTCCCAAATTCTAACTAGAGGCTCTAAAGAGCTTGTGTCGCTCACCTTGGTATATGTGAATATTAAACATAAGAAGCAGATGGATTGATGACAAAATTGTGTTTTAGTGATGGTGATGTATCTTACTTTACTGAACATTCTTGCTGCTTACAATTATCTCTATCTATAATGAACTTGGCCCAGTAGTTTCAATAGAAAATGTTAGTAACAGAGCTCCAGATAAGAATTCACAAATTTAGGTTTTTACCCACTATTTTCTTATGTAATTGGGTGATACAGTTTTTTATCCCAAATTCTGGCAAAAAAATAAAGGCCAAATCCTGACATATGGACAAAACTCCTTTGCTCCTCAGAATGAATAAGAAAGTCCTAAATAGAAAAATTGACTTGCCCTTTGGTGATAACTTTATGTTTGACCTCTGATTAATAGTTTTTTGCTAATTGATTGGAATTAGTACAAATACAAAACAGACCATTCTATTTCCCATCATGCTTTTTTCAAGCAGGGCACAAACTATTGCTTTAGCATTACAGACAAATGAAAACTTACAAATTCTCCTGTATCAGCATTGATTGGAATTTTTGCTTCTTTCCAACTATGTCCCTGATTTCCTTTTTTGGTCCAAAGTTCTTCCCCATTTTGTACTGTCAATTCCCCCATGTTACCTCCATGCATGTTATAAGCCAAGCTCAGGCAATACTCATTGTAAGCTGAAATTGTAAAAGACCTCCTTATCTTTTTTTTTTTTTTATTGAAATATGTAAATTCTAAAGTTTTGAAATAATTCTGATCTAGATAGCCTAACATTCATGATATCTTCTTCTATAGGTTTTGCTCATTGTTGAAGGCTATATATGAATCCATAGTGGTGCCATAGAGTAATTGAATAACCTAGCTTGATAACATATCTTTACACCAGACAAAGCCACTGTACTGTCTGCCACAATATTAAACAGACCCCTGTTTTTTTACTGAATGGTTGATGCTCAATTTAAAATTTTCTTGTAATGTTTTATCTTTTTTTCAATTTTTTCCTGTCTTCATCCAAGGTTTGTTTTAATCCATTCACTATTTTTGATAGCCTTCCTAATATTGGTTAAAAGTTTCCATAATTTATAATAAGATTTTTTAATACAAGTTTTGAAACAATGTGAGACATCAATGTTGGTGTGGTTTTATTAATAAAATAGAGACAAAACATGCAATACTGTTGTCAGGTCATTAAAGATTACGTATTTTAGCTTTGATATTGATTCCCTTATAGGGTCTTTGAATTGGAAGTAAACACATTTATTCAAAAACCAGTTGTTGGCATGACACGGGTTATGTTCTTCTCACATATTTTTATGATGGTATAATATTAAACCCTGAAAAGAAGGGATTGTGTCTGATATTCATTTGATGAAGACATAATCATTCAATTCAATCAGTTTATTGAGGTCTTGAGTTTGCATGTCAGTTAACTGCTAGTAGTCTGTTGTATTTATGTATTATTGTCATTTTGTTTAGTTTCTTTTGTTACATCTTCTGACATTAGACTCAGATTTCTCTTGAACTGAATTTTAATGTGCATATCATTATGTGTTTACTTTTCTACATTGGCTAGAGGTATAGAGGAGGGTTAAGATCTCATTATCATGATTAACCCAGCGGCATATTATGCATCTGTTTAAAGGCTGGAATATCTTAACTTTTTGTTTCTTGTGTATAATTTGGAGCTTGGTATGACGTCCATTATCACTGATACTAGTATATATATTTATTTTGGGCCAGCTGAAGAATGCTTTTAGGTGCTGGAGTTTTGCGCTGCATTAAAGACCTGTTGATGACCATCTGGTGTTGTATTTTCTATGGTCAGGTTGTTGTCTCTTTGACACATTCCCCATTTCTATTCTCAACTTTATCACACACTTATCTATCCATCCATCAGTTTCTAAAAATAAAAGCGTACCCATTGGTGGAACTTTAAATGACATGACAGCAGTCCCACCCATTGGTCTATCACTGGCTTCCAAGTATGCATAAAACTGTCCACTGTGTGCTCTTGAAGGTCCTGTATGTTCTGAAAGTGTTTTCCCCTAAAATGAACATAAATATATGCAGTGAATTCTATAAATGAACTTACAATATGATTATGTGTTACAGTCAAACCTTCATATGAATGTCACCTTATAAACCCCAATCTGTGCCTTTAACCTCTAGCCCTATCAATGCACAATTTAAGTAAAACCTGATTTGGTTTAATGAAAAATTAGAAATTTTGTTTAAATGTGTATAAAATATTCAAATTTCTGATTTGGACTAGTACTAGATTTTTTATTTTGGCGCAGACTGTTACCAACCTGAGAAAAGTGTCCTAATAAGAGTTTGATAGAAGTGGCATTTAAGTTGAGGGTGATTATGCATGATTATTTTCTACAGCAATAGGATAAGTAAAGTAAAGGAGAACCTGACAATGCAAACCTTCACTTAATAGATTTGACCTGTATTTTAGAATTGCCATTACTAGCTTGTACATTCATGACATTTATTGCCTTTAACAGGCCCGTAGCCAGGAATTTCCAAACGGGGGTTCGTTGGACTCACAAACTCGACTTTAACAGTCACAATTCGAACAGAAAATTGACTTTAACAGTGCTTATTTGTTTTCAAGGGGGGGTTCGTCCGAACCCCCCGAACCCCCCTGGCTACGGGTATGTTTAATGTTCATATTTATCCAAATACAGTTGATAGATATTTGATTGATTAACTGGTAGGTAATAATAATTTCAGAATAATTGGCAATAGGCAATAAGTTGAGAAAGTCCATATGTCCAAATAAATGACCAACTGACCATCCTAGTAGATTGATATTGGAATCAAACATACCTCTCACATGCAGGATTACCTCAATGTTAAAAATGCTAGTAATACACTTAGACTTAGACCACTCAGCCACAGAGGTCCTGAGAAATACAATTGAAAAACCATTATATTAACCAGTTTGATACATCTCACCATTGGTAATTATCTGCTGTATTTATCTCAACCATGATATCAACCTGCCTGATATATCTCAACCATGATATTAACCTGCCTGATATATCTCAACCATGATATTAACCTGCCTGATATATCTCAACTATGATATTAACCTGCCTGATATATCTCAACCATGATATTAACCTGCCTGATATATCTCAACCATGATATTAACCTGCCTGATATATCTCAACTATGATATTAACCTGCCTGATATATCTCAACTATGATATTAACCTGCTTGATATATCACAACCATGATATTCACCCCCTTGATATATTAAAACCATGGTATTTACTTGCATGATATATCACAACCATGGTTTTTACCCCCTTCATATATCTCAATCATGGTATTTACCTGTCTGATATATCCAACAATGGTATTTGCCTGTCTGGTACATCTCAATCAGAGTATGTACTTGTCTGATACATCTCAACCAGGGTATTTACCTGTCTGATATATCTCAACCAGGGTATTTACCTGTCTGATATATCTCAACCAGATATCTCAACCAGGGTATTTGCCTGTCTGATACATCTCAACCATGGAATTAACCTGTCTGATAAATCTCAACCATGATATTTACTTATCTGATACATCTCAATCATGGTATTTACCTGTCTGATATATCTCAATCATGGTATTTACCTGTCTGATATAACTCAACCATGGTATTTACTTGTCTGATATATCTAAACCATGGTATTTGCCTGTCTGATTATATTTCAACCATGGTATTTACCTATGGGATACATCTCAACCATGGCTTTTAACCCCTTGATATTTCTCAACCATGATATTTACCTGTTTGATATATCTCAACCATGGTAATTACGCTGTTGATATATCTCAACTATGGCACTTGCCTGTCTGATTATATATCTCAACCATGGTATTTGCTTGTAAAATTATATTTCAACCATGGTATTTACCTATGGACAGTATTGGATATTTCTTAACCATGGTTATTGCCTGTCTGTTATATTTCATATTTGGATGGTTTTTACCTGTTTGGTATATAGCAACCATGATATTAACCTGTCTGATATATCTCATATATGGATGGTATTTACCTCGCTGATATCCCAGTTGTAGTCTCCCTTGGAAAGATCAAAAACACAATCTGGATCCTCAGGCTCAAATGTACAAATTATGTCTAAAATTTAAATTGGTAAGTATTACTTGATTTATTTCACTTGACTGGGCGGAGTTTGACCAATTCGCTCACAATAAGCCAGTCCATCTATAGATAGGTGTTTCGAAGAATAAACTCATCAATAAAGTGTCTAGTCATTGTAGTGTAAATTCCTTTGATAACACTGATCAGAGATTAGAAATCATAATGGCAATCATCCTTATCATGCAAATCTTCAAATAGACTGTCCTTATACAAATAAAACGTAAGCCCTGCCCGATCAGTTGAAATAACATTGGTACTAGCATGTGATATTGTGGCCACATGTGTGTTTATTTTAAGGAACAGACTTGCATAAAAATATGCAATGCTTATATTATATTTTTTTTTATTTTGTGAGTATAATTGAAAATTTTTGTTAAAAAGTATTCAAGGTGACCAGACTTTGCTCTTACTCGATCAATAATGCAACAAGGAACGTTAAGTTACACAAATTTTAAAGTCTTAAGTTTGACCAGGCTATGATTTGAACCCTCAAGGTAAACAAGGAACCAGTAGCTCATAAGGTCTATAAGTGGGTATTCGATTTAAAATTTTCATATACATCATAATGAACAGTCTAAAAGACATGAATTTGTTAATCAGTTGTTATTGCTTTGAACTAGCTGTTAATTAATTACTATGAGTACTCTCAGATCAGTGCTTAGTGTCTTTTTTGTTGTGAGGGATAGGAGATGAAAGTTATAAAAAAAACCTGCCATGTCTGGTCTGATTTCTGTTCGATATTTTTTCTCATAGTTGCCTATATGCTACCCTAAACAAAATCGATGATGTAACACCAGACAGTCAGATAAAAGGAAAAATACACAGAAGAGAAAGACTGTTTATGCCTACTGTAGGCAGGGCAAAAAAACTGTCTTTAATCTTATACAAGAATAATGTCATGATTGCCATTGTAATAACTATTCACCAGAGTTTAAATGAAATGGATTGAGGCTGATTTAAAGGCAACTTTACAGTCTTCATTAGATAAAAGTTATATTGTATAGTTTTATGTTGTTTGAACTTCATCTTCATCAAAAAAAAACTTCAAGCTGAAAGCCTGACAGACGAACAGAAGAATGTGTGGTCAAAAGAACAAAAGAACGAACAAACAGACACACAGACCAAAAAACATAAAGCACACAAATGGAGCATAAAAATCACTAATTTAACTTACTGCAGTATCCAGGAGTTAGTTTAACATCATCAATTCCTATATCACTCAGATGTGTTGATCCTCGAACTGCTTCTATATATATCTAAAATTTGAAAAATAAACTTAAGTCTTCCATGAAAGTATGTCTCCTTCCATCTCAAAGCTGAAATGATTTAAATAGTTAAATTAAATGCTTTTGTGGGGAAAAACCACAAAAGTCGGATTTAAAAATTAAATTTTAGGTGTAAAATTTGTGCCCTTTAATCTATATACATAAAAAAAATCCAAAAAAACACCAACACGCTATTGGATATATTTTTTTCTTCTGTTGCAAGACAAAATCTCCTATATTCAAGCCCTCTTGCTGCAAATATTCTGCCTATACTTTCACATCATTTGATATTTGTCAGATATAAGTTGTTTCATCAGCAATCATACCACATCTCTGTATTTAAAATAAAATCTACCAGGCATGGAGTGATTTATATTGTAATGTAATGTATTATATTAAAATTACTTTGACAAAACCATGCATTAATTACAACAACAATTACATGCATTTATTTTAGTATTGCATTAAATTCCAATTCCTTTTGCAATAATAATGCATTGAATTAAGGGGCTCCTGTGTATAAATCAATTTTTTTTCTTCTAATATATAGGATTTTGCTATATTTTTTTATAAATGAACTTATCATATACTTAAAAGAACAAGAGGCTCTCAAGAGCCTGAATCGCTCACCTGAATTTTTTGGTTTAATCTCTCATCAATGATTATTTTGGCTTTTCAATTTATTTAAATGTTCTTTGAATCGTCCTATTTTCTTCAAAAGCAAAAAAAAATCATTTTCTCCTATGTTCTATTTTAGCCATAGGAGCTATGTTTCTTGACATACAAGGAAATGAAATATAAAATTTATACTAGATAATCTAAAACTCATTTAGCCTCAGTTTGGTTGAAATTGATACAGCAGTTTCAAAGGAGAAGATTTTTTAAAGTAAGTCAACATGATGAACAAATTGTGAAAAAAGTCCTTAAAGGGCAATAATTCCTTAAGAGGTCAATTGACAATTTTGGTCAAATTGACTTATTTGTAGATCTTACTTTGCTTAACATTTTTGCTATTAACAGTTTATCTGTATCTATAATAATATTCAAGATAATGACCAAAAACTGCAAAATTTCCTTAAAATTACCAATTAAGTGGCAGCAACCCAACAATGGGTTGTTTGATTCATCTGAAAATTTCAGGGCTAATTGATATTGACCTAATGAACATTTTTATCCCATCTCAGATTTGCTCTAAATGCTTTCATTTTTGAGATATAAGCCAAAAACTGCATTTGACCCCTATGTTCTATTTTAAGTAACGGCGGCCATGTTTTTTGATGGATCAAAAATCGAAGCACACACTTTGTGCAGGATAATCTAAGGAACAATCATGCTAAGTTTCATCCAAATCCATTCAGTAGTTTCAGAGGAGAAGATTTTTTAAATTTAGCAAATATGATGAACAAATTGTGAAAAATTGTCATTAAAGGACAATAACCCCTTAAGGGGTCAATTGACAATTTTGGTCATATAAACTTATTTGTAGATCTTACTTTGCTGATCATTTTTGCTGTTTTCAGTTTATCTTTATCTATAATAATATTCAAGATAATGACCAAAAACTGCCAAATTTCCTTAAAATTAACAATTAAGTGGCAGCAACCCAACAATGGTTTTTTGACGGATCAAAAAATCTAAGCACACACTTTGTGAAGGATACTCTAAGGAACAATCATATTAAGTTTCATCCAAATCCATTCAGTGGTTACAGAGGAGAAGATGTTTGAAAAATTGTTAACGACGACAGACGACGACGACGACGGACGCCAAGTGATAAGAAAAGCTCACATGGCCTTTTAGACCAGGTGAGCTAAAAATGAAATAAAAAGATGGGGTCACCATTCATTTAAGCTCACAATCTACCTCTGGAAGAAGCATACATTTTTGTTAATGTCCTTTTTTTCTGTTGAACTAATAGGCGAAATACCGGTAGATGTAATATCGAAATAAAACTAGAGGCTCTAAAGAGCCTGTGTCGCTCACCTTGGTATATGTGAATTAAACAAAGGAAGCAGACAGTTCATGACAAAATTGTGTTTAGGTGATTGTGATGTGTATGTACATCTTACTTTACTTGACAGTCTTGCTGCTTACAATTATCTCTATCTATAATGAACTTGGCCCATGAGTTTCAGTGGAAAATGTTAATAAAAATTTACAAATTTTATGAAAATTGTTAAAAATTGACTATAAAGGACAATAACTCCTTAGGGGGTCAATTGACCATTTCGTTCATGTCAACTTATTTGTAAATCTTACTTTGCTGAACATTATTGCTGTTTACAGTTTATCTTTATCTATAATAATATTCAAGATAATAACCAAAAACATCAAAATTTCCTTAAAATTAACAATTCAGGGGCAGCAAGCCAACAACAGTTTGTTCGATTTGTCTGAAAACTACAGGGCAGATAGATCTTGATCTGATAAACAATTTTATCCCCATGTCAGATTTGCTCTAAATGCTTTGGTTTTTGAGTTATAAGCCAAAAACTGCATTTTACCCCTATGTTCTATTTTTAGCCATGGCGGCCATCTTGGTTGGTTGACCGGGTCACGCCACACATTTTTTAAACTAGAAACCTAAATGATGATTGTGGCCAAGTTTGGTTTAATTTGGCCCAGTAGTTTCAGAGGAGAAGATTTTTGAAAAAGATAACTAAGATTTACGAAAAATAGATAAAAATTGACTATAAAGGGCAATAACTCCTGAAGGAGTCAACAGAAAATTTTTGACATGTTGACTTATTTGTAAATCTTACTTTGCTGAACATTATTGCTGTTTACAGTTTATCTCTATCTATAATAACATTCAAGATAATTACCAAAAACAGCAAAATTTCCTAAAAATTACAAATTCAGGGGCAGCAACCCAACAACGGGTTATCCAATTCATCTTGAAATTTCAGGGCAAATACATCTTGACCTGTTGAACAATTTTACCCCAGCCAGATTTGCTCTAAATGCTTTTTGAGTTATAAGCCAAAAACTGCATTTAACCCCTATGTTCTATTTTTAGCCGTAGTGGCCATCTTGGATAGTTGACCGGGTCACGCCACACATTTTTTATACTAGATACCCCAATGATGATTTTGGCCAAGTTTGGTTCAATTTGGCCCAGTAGTTTCAGAGGAGAAGATTTTTCTAAAAGCTAACAACGACGGAAGACGACAATGCCGGACGCCAAGTGATGGGAAAAGCTCACTTGGCCCTTTGAGTCAGGTTAGCTAACAAGGTTTTAATTTTTTGCTGATATTTTTGTACCCAGGAGCCACCTAAATATTACACATTACATTGTAAATGTTATTATTAAGTGAAAAAGTTCAAATATTTTGAAAACAACAAAAGTTTCTAGCATATGCAAAAACTGTTCTGTATACATGTATAACAATTAAGTTTTAAGTAAAAGGTCTATACAATACAACTATAACTTTGCTGCAAGATGATAACTGTTACCCTTTCTTACTAACCTGTAGACCAGGAACAGGTTGTATTGATATATTTGCAAGCTTCCATTGGTTTCCCTGTTCACCTTTCTTTATAAAGATAAGATCCTTTGGAATTCCTGTCCCTCTCCTGTGGACCTCTAAAGAACCCATTGTCGCCCCATGCATACTGTAGTAGAATGACAAACATCTAGGTTGGGCTGAGGAAAAAAAATATTGTGCAATGTGTGGAGTAGTATCTTTGCCCTCAATTATAAAACTTTACTCTGTACTATGAGTACAAAATGTGTACTGGAAACACCAAATTAAATAATTTGACTAAAAATTCAAACCAAAAAGACATCTTAACATATTAATGTATGTTGTTACTAAAATAATTAACAAATCTGACTTGTATATATTTCCTACAACCTTAAAAGGTTTAAATAAAAAAATATGTCAGTTGTAAATTGAAAACAAATCACTGCTGTCTGAATGGGTTGTTAAGGTCAAAACTAAAAAGAAAGCAAGACAAAACTTGTTATATTTTAAATTCCATCAAGCTTAAACTAGAATATTTAAAGTTATGAAATATTATGGTCATAAAGTGCATATGACTTTCTTTATCCATATGTAACTGCTCCTTTCTTACACTCATTATTCCTTCTCTTTTGCAAAGAAGAATTTAAGATGAACAATTGTTTATAGTGTTCACAAAACTTGCATACCTTCCGATATTTCATTTCTCATCACAAATGTAGCAGTAAGCTCTTGACCTGTACTAGCAGCTGGATGGGAAGACTCCATGTATGAGTAATATTGCCCCTCTTTTGCTCCATAGGGTCCAGTTCCTGGTGTAGGTGTTGAAAACTGAAATCATGGAATATAAAGATTTATTTTGATGTTTGTTAAAATAAATATTTCAAAAACTGTCTAGACATAAACCTAGTAATTCAAAATATAATTTATGAGGGTCTGTATGGGTTAAAAGGATCCAGAATAAAATGCAAAAAAATTACAAAAATAAAAAGGCAAAATCATTTATCAAAAATTTAGGAACCTTATTTAACAATTAGTAATATCATAACTTATAAAAATCTGGTCTAAAGATTGTAAATTAAATTTTAAAAAGTTGAATTCAAATATCAAAATATGTTGTTTTTTTTTCTACATAACTGACATACAAATTATGAGGTTTCAGAATCTAAAATATTATGGGTATTTTTTTTAAGGTTTATCTTAAAAGAAATAATAAAACAACACCATTGGTTGTCCTTTTTCCTTTATTGTATATTCTATTAACCAATCACAATACTTTTGAGTTAGCCTATGAAAATGTTACCCACAATGCATTTGATTCTTAAAAAAATTAAAACATAAAACATAAAAAACATTGACATTTTTGTAATGCAAAATGGTTTTTAAAATATTCACAAAATAAAGTTTTCTGACTTACTCTCTGTTGTTTCCACGTAAGTTTTGCATTTTGGTCATTCATCAGAAAACAATCTGAGCCAGGTTCAAAAGTACAGGTCAAAGGTTCACTTGGTAGGGTTGTTGGAGTTGAATCACTTGGTAAAGTTGTCGGTAGAGTTGTTGGAGTTAAATCAATTGGTAGAGTTGTCGGTACAGTTGTCGGAGTTGAATCACCAGGAAGAGTTGTCGGTGCAGTTGTCGGAGTTGAATCATCAGGTAGAGTTGTCGGTACAGTTGTCGGAGTTGAATCACCAGGCAGAGTTGTCGGTACAGTTGTCGGAGTTGAATCACCAGGTAGAGTTGTCAGTAGAATTGTTGGTAGAGTTGGTGGCGTTGAATCATCACTTGGTAGAGTTGTTGGTAGAGTTGTCTGAGTAGAATCACTCGGTAGAGTTGTGGGAGTAGATTCTGTAAATAGAATAATGAGAATTTTTACCAATATGACATCATGTCTTTGTCAATGCTCACACAATTATAGGGTCTCACTAATTAGCGACAACAAGCGTCAAGAAGCGACAACAAGCGTCAACAAGCGACAAGAAGCGACAACAAGAATTATTTTAGCGACAACAAGCGACAAGAAGACTATTTAGCGACAAGAAAACATTTTTTTTTTTATTAAATATTAGATTTTAGATATAAAGAAATTTGTATGTCAAGTTTTTTTTTTTAATTTACGAGCAGATATGTTTAATTTAAATGTTTTATTATAAAGATAGCTGAAGAAATGAAACATTTGCGAGGAAGAAAGAGATTGTGAAGTTTATATTAGTATATTGGTAGATGAAGATATTAAACATTTGTGAAGAAGAAAGAGATTGAGCTTCTTTTTTTATTTCTAAATATGATGAATATGTATAAGATAATGGATGTATCTGTTTTCATCAAAGTCAAAGTATAAATAAACGAAAAGAGTTTTAAAAAACAAATTATAAGATAAATGATATATTCTAAAACACAAGGAAAACTTTAAAGTAATCTCATAATACAATAATTAAACGTAATACTAGCTGTTATACATAATAAATGATAAAATAAAAATTATTTTCTTTTGCATATTCTTTTAATATTTTTTTGCAATAATTTATTTTAATTAAAAAAAATATGTTTTGTTGTCGCTAAATAGTTTCTTGTCGCTTGTTGTCGCTAAAATAATTCTTGTTGTCGCTTCTTGTCGCTTGTTGACGCTTGTTGTCGCTAAAATTCTTGTTGTCGCTAATTAGTGAGACCGCAATTATATTATGTATAAGTTGAGACAATTCAAATGTCCAGAGAGTATCCACTGACCATCCTAGTCCAGAAAGACACGGTAGGTACCAAACATACCTTTCTTATTCAGGGTAAACTCAGTGTTATAAAGGCTAGTGATACAGATAATAAACTACCATTACATATCACTTGGGTGTAGAAATTTGGTCACCTTGGTCATCCATTTGGCCGTAAAGAATATTTCTAACTTCTTCTCAGTGTTCTTCCATGGTACAGGTTATTAATATTTTTATAGCTTTGACACAGTCATTTATAATTTATGCAAACAGTTTTAGGTGTTTTTACATGCAAAAAGGTCATAATACATGTAAGCCAGGTTTCTAACCAGTTCTCAGTGTTTGCAAAAATTGTTGTACTTCAAATAGTACATGGCAAAGATGCAACATGCAAAAAGTTCATAATACATGTAAGCCAGTTTTCTAACTAGTTCTCAGTGTAAAAATTGTTGTACTTCAAATAGTTCTTCATGGTAATACAAGCAAAGAGTGCTGCAAGTAGCATTTAAAACAAGGACAACAAACAAACACATCTTACATGGTAAAGATTATTGACAATCAAAAAGTTTAAGGTGCTGTAACATCCATTTGGTCATTATTAAAATACTGTGGATTCATTATTATTCGTTGGTTACCAAAATTCATTGATTTCATGGGTACAGGTGAACCACAAAATTCAATGACTAATTACGATTTTTCTATAAGGCTATTTGCAGAATTTGGCCATACTATGAAATCAAATATTCCCAAAAATGCAACTTTTACTCGTTTCCACGAAAATAAGTACCAATGAAAATAAATGAATCCACATTTTCTTCTTACCTTCGTTAAAAGCTGTGGCACTTATTTTGAATCCTTGCCATGGATCCCTGTCTTCTGCAAATTTAGCATCAAATCTGACCATCATCAAATTAGATTCACCAGATGGTGTTGTAGTCCAGATCCTGTTTTTAGTCTCACCACAAATCTTCACACCAAGTTGACCAATCAGATTGTATCTAACTTCCATCCAATGGTAACATCTGTCTAGAGTGTTGTATGGGAGGGAAAGCTGGTCTTCTGTCAACTTTATATACATATCTGCTGGAGCCTGAAATCAAATTAAACTTTTAAGCCCTATATCATGTATATGGCTTGCTGTTCAGTGTGAGCCAAGGCTCAGTGTTGAAGACCCTACTTTGGTCTATAATGGTTTAATACTGTAAATTCAAAAATTATTGCGAGGTTTTTATTATTGCGAAAAATGTGACAGAGTTGTAAACATGATAATTAAAACTCACATTTGAAATATTTTATATGTCAGAATTAAATAGGATTTTCTCAAAATAGAAAGAATAAAAATAGCATTAAAGTCCAAAATGAAAAAATCGCAATAATTAATGCATGCATTTATTTCTGAATATACAGTAACTTTTTATACATTGTGACTTGGTAAATGAAGAATTGTCTCATTGGCACTCATGCCACATCTTCTTATATTTGTGGATTATTCCACAAATTCAATGTTTTTAATAAAAACTTTCCCATATATACTTCTATACAGAATTTGTCAAAACCATGCAAGTGTGATGCCATTGGATAATAGATTATGATACACTATTTCCGCCATTCTCCAGCATATAAGGAACATAGTATTAAACCAGGAACCAGACAGAAGAGCCTCACTTCAATATTTAGTTTTGATGAGAGTTTCTTCCAGAGTTACTAATTACTATAGAAGCCCTAGAAATCTGTCTGCCTCAGACTATAATTTAGGTATACATTTCACAGCAATTGTACAATGGTGCTCTCTGAATATATTGTAAAATAGAATATTTTATAAAAAAAAAATAATTTTTAGCCATACTTATTTAAAACAGTACTAGCGGTAACTTAAAATGCAGGAGAATACTATCATTATAAGGGAGTCCAATAGTCAAAAGCTGAAGTCTGCTTCGATATGCCACCTTATGGTGTACCAGTATATAGGGACCATTGGTACACATTTTTTTCTCAGCTTATGTTGCTCAATCTTTAATTGTTTTCTGAGAGATAACTCGTTTTGGAGACTTGTTCTACTTATATTTGTATTTTAGAGGTTGTTTTGACAGGGTTTTCTCCAAATTGTGATTATGTACAATGTATGCCCCATTACCATATGTTTTTTTTTTTTTATTGCGTTGACCTTATTATTAGCTTTATATCCTATTATATTATATCGTAAAACTATAAAATTCACAACATTTACCTTAATCAACCATGTACACTTTGTTCCAACAGGATAAGGTGATGGCCAGTTAGGTGTTCTTATCTCTGTGATCTTGGACTCGGATACATAGACAATACCTCCACATGCTGAAACAGTAACCATATTCTGATTAAAGGTCAAGTTACCCCCTGATTCTATATAAACTTGATGAATCCTGTCACTTTTTAATGTGCTAGTCCCCAATCAGTAATTGTCGAATGTCAGATCTTTAATTATATTTCTGTATTTGTAGGTGTGAATGGCAGTTTCTGTTTCTATTTTGATTCACAACTTGGCTTCCATAATCATGGAGACTTTGGCAAAATCAAGAAATCAAATACACGAACATGCAGGTTTTCTTTAATTCAGGAAAATTGGTACCCATGAAAAAATAATGTTGCCCTTTAACTATTAGATGTTTTATTGACTGAATTGTCCTATAACTGTTTTTAGTTGAAGATATAACACTCTAGATGTCTTTTGTTAAAGACTATATGTTGCCCACTCGTTGTCTTTTGTTGAAGACTGTATGTATTGCCCTCTTGATGCTACTAATATTTGGCAATTATCTCCCCTTACCTGATAATGTTTTCATTTTTTAGCAAGTGTCTCCCCTTACCTGATGTTTCTATTATTTGGCAATTGTCTCCCCTTACTTGATAATGTTTTTATTATTTGGCAATTGTCTCCCCTTATAATTACCTGATAATGTTTCTATTATTTTGAAATTGTCTCCCCTTACCTGATAATGGGCAATAGATCACAATTAATTCCTCTATCAGTTCTTTATAATGTTCTGCATCATGTAAACAATTGCACCATGCACTTTTGTCAAGTTTTTTGTGTGTGTAATGTATAGTTCTAGTCCAAATATATACCCAAAATTCAGAAAGATTGAACCAATCACTTTTTCAAATTTAGCCAATACACATCTATACCCCTATTGAAAGTCAAGAGATGTTTCGAAAATGGAAACCTTTTTGCACTTGGCCTTAACACTCATTCCATATCAAAATCTGTTTAAATAGAACATCCAAAAATTTATTTTACCACTCGTCTTTCATTTCCACCCAAAAATATCTAAGAAATGAATGAGGAAGGGAAGGGAAAAAAAATAAGGATAAATACACTCTAATTAAAAGGAACAACGAAAAGCAGTGTCATTCATTGTGGTCTTGACAATAATGTCTCCCCTTACCTGATAATGTTTCTTTTATTTGGCAATTATCTCCCCTTACCAGATAATGTTTCTATCATTTGGCAATAATTAATCTGCCCTTACCTGATGATGTTTCTCCTGTTTGGAAATTAACTCCCCTTACCTGATGATGTTTCGACTGTTTGACAGTTGTCTCCCTTCAGACCAGATGGACAGAAACATTCACAGTTGTGGTCAACAAATCCACCATTTTCACATTTTGGTCTGGATGATCCTTCACAATGAGCTGGAAATGTACACCAATATATGCATTTTACATAATATATCAATGACCAATATAAGTATAATATTTAGAATATATATAAATTTAATTATGGAAAAAAGGGAGTAGGATATATATTGGAAGTTTTATTTTTTCACCAATGTTGTGGATCATTTATTGCTGTTTGTCCATATGATACAAAAAAGAGTTTTTGTTTTGTTTTGTACAGTTTGCTTGTTTAAATTGTTTTACATTTGTTATAAAGAGGCATTGTTAAGCTTATAGTGTGGTATGGATTTAGCTGATTGTTGAAGAAGGTATCATCATATAACCTTCTCTGTCATGTGGTCTCTGGTCAAGACACTTTAATCTGTCAATTATATTTATACTTTCCACTCTTGCTATATTATTGCCTTGACCTTCCTATCCATCAACATATAAAATTAACAAAAATGTGTCCCTAGTACACAGATGCCCCACTCGCACTATCATTTTACATGTTCACTGGACCGTGAAATTGGGGTCAATACTTTAATTTGGCATTTAAATTAGAAAGATCATATCATAGTTAACATGTGTACTAAGTTTTAAATTGATTGGACTTCAACTTCATCAAAAACTACCTTGACCAAAAACTTTAACCTGAGCTTCACACTATCTTTTTCTTGTTCAGTGGACCATGAAATTGGGGTCAATACTTTAATTTGACATTAAAATTAGAGAGATCATATCATAGGGAACATGTGTACTAAGTTTCAAGTTGATTAGACTTCAACTTCCTCAAAAACTACCTTGACCAAAAACTTTAACCTGAGCTTCACACTATCTTTTTCTTTGTTCAGTGGACCATGAAATTGGGGTCAATACTTTAATTTGACATTAAAATTAGAAAGATCATATCATAGGGAACATGTGTACTAAATTTCAAATTGATTGGACTTCAACTTCATCAAAGACTAGTCGACCAAAAACTTTAACGTGAAGCGGGACTAACGAACGGAGGCACAAAACAGAAAACATAATGCCCCTCTACTATCGTAGGTGGGGCATAAAAATAGAATACTGAACACCTATCTATATTGAAATAAAAAATGGGAAAATAGAAAGACAAGAGTGCACACACTGAAATGTCTCGCCTTCTTTACTAATCATTGATATTATGTTGATAGTCCTAAGTATAAAGCTTTATTGAAAACTGTCACATAAACTTAACATTAACCAAGATAACTAAACAAAGACCAATGAACCATGAAAATGAGGTCAAGGTCAGATGAACAATGCCAAGCAGACATGTAAAGCAAACGATGCTTCCATACAACAAATATAGTTGACCTATTACTTATAGTTTCAGAAAAATAGATCAAAACCCAAAAATTAACATTGAGCAATGAACCCTGAAAATGAGGTCGAGGTCAAATAAAACCTGTGCGACTGACACATAGATCATAAAATATTTCCATGCACCAAATATAGTTGACCTATAGCATATAGTATTAGATGAAAAGACCAAAACTCAAAAACTTAACTTTGACCATTCAACCATGAAAATGAGGTCAAGGTCAGATGACATCTGCCCGCTATACATGTACACCTTACAATCATTCCATAAAACAAATATAGTAGATCTAGTGCATAAAGTATAAAAAAAAAAACGACAAAAACACAAAAACTTAACTATAACCATTGAACCATGAAAATGGGGTCAAGGTCAGATGACATCTGCCAGTTGGACACGTACACCTTACAGTCCTTCTATACACCGAATATACTAGCCCAATAGCTTATAGTATTTGAGATATGGACTTGACCACCAAAACTTAACCTTGTTTACTGATCCATGAAATGAGGTTGAGGTCAAGTGAAAACTGTCTGATAGGCATGAGGACCTTGCAAGGTAAGCACATACCAAATATTATTATCCTATTACTTATAATACGAGAGAATTCAACATTACAAAAAATCTGAACTTTTTTTTCAGGTGGTCACTGAACCGTGAAAATGAGGTCAAGGACATTTGACATGTGACTGACAAAAACTTCGTAACATGAGGCATATGTATATAAAGTATGAAGCATCCAGGTCTTCCACCTTCTAAAATATAAAGCTTTTAAAAAGTTAGCTAACGCCGCAGCCGGATCACTATCCCTATGTTGAGGTTTCTGCAACAAAAGTTGCAAGCTCGACAAAAAATTAACAAAGCATCCATAACTCAGTTCTACTAACTTAATCTGAAATAATACCTGCACATTGATATGCATCAGTGATATCGGCCACATCATAGAAATCCAGTCCAGCGTCTAGGTCAGCTAGAAATTCAAGGTTTTTGTCAACAAACTCCATTGTTTTTAATGTTGTGTTTCCTATTTCTTTCCCAAATGACTAAAAATAAGATTAGAATTAAATAAGAACTGTACTAAGAGTCATATGCAAGCATCCTAAATATTGACCTTTGAATAAGCAGAAAGAAGGCATTTCTACCCTAATAATAACAAATCATCTTTAAGGGGTTCTGATGACTTAACCATTACAGAAATTGCTAACAAATGCACATACTGTAAGTTTCACATGTGAATTAGTCACATGAGATGCAAGTAAGAATTGTATGCATATCAGATTGCTGACATGTGCAGTTTGGCTAAGTTCATATGTGGCCCACAAAAATCTAACATGATGTTTATATGTGCAATTCAAACCTCAGATGAATTTTTAACATCTATGTTAGTTTTATGTTAGTTTTTTACTTTGAAAATTTGTGATAAAACATACACTAACAGGGATAATTCCACTATATAGTTTAGGGCCGCTTAGCGGCCCTTAATTCCTCCAGCGGCCCCAAAAAATTGTGTGAAAATAATTTCCCAATTTAGAAAAAAAATATTTTAAAATTGATTTTTCCGGAAATGTTTCCTGCACCGATTAAGGCAATTACAATTTTTCCCATTTGTCTTCAAAGTGTTTTAAGATCCGAATAAGAATGATGTAAGCGAAAGATTGTTAAGATAAGATATGTTATCATATTGTTATTATGTGTTTTTTCTGAGACGTTTCTCAATACCTTAGTTCTCGTAAAAGCAGACCTTTAAATGAAATATGCTTTTACTAGATCAAATACTCCCATAGAAATTGAAGAAAATGCTATGGGAGTATTTGATTTCGTAATAGCATATAGATAATAGATGCTTTTTGTCAAAATGGGTCACATATTAAAAGCAGACCTCGACAGGGAGAAAAACTTATAAATTATCAAAATTCAATAGGCGCCGATTGCGTAAAGGTTCTGCTTGGCTCTCAAATAAAAAAAACGACTGTCTGCCCATTTTTGAAAATACATGACAGATCATTTATGATGAAAAAGGATATCCACACACTATGAAACAGGTGAAACTTGATACAATTTCCGTTTTTACAGGAAAATGATATTATTTCATCATAGATTTTATGTAGAAAAAAAATCCCAATTTTAAGAAAATTCCCAATTTGATGAAAATTCCCAATTTTGATGGTCAAGGGACCCATTTGAAAACAACTGGAATCATCCCTGACTAAATACCAAATCAATATATTCAAGAACGCAAAAAAAAGTGTGGAATTTGCTGGACTGGTGGATAAACAGGCAGATGGAGTGCAAACCTTAAGTCACTTGGATTTCGTCAGTAGGGGACGCAAAAAGACATTGTTACCTATTCTTTTTCTTACATTTTTGCAAAAAGCATTATAGGGGGCCTTGGTGGCCGAGTGGTCAAAGTAATAACTACTGTAATCACTAGCCAGTCAACACTGAGGTTGTGAGTTTGAACCCTGCACATGCGAGTGCACTTGACTCCAATCTTAATTGACCAGGATTGTAAGTTTTCCTATCGAAGGTCAGTAGTTTTCTTCAGGCACTTCAGCTTCACCACAAATAAAAACTTTCTGCCATAAAATAGCCTAAATGTGGTGCTTAAAAGTGACATTAAAACACCAACTAGAGGCTCTAAAGAGTCTGTGGCGCTCACCTTGGTCTGTGTTAATACTAAACAAAGGACGCAGATAGATTCATGACAAAATTGTGTTTTGGTGATGGTGATGTGTTTGTACATCTTATTTTACTGAACATTCTTGCTGCTTACAATTATAGCTATCAATGAACTTGGCCCAGTAGTTTCAGTGGAAAATGGCAGTAAAAATTTACAAATTTTATGAAAATTGTTAAAAAATGACTATAAAATGTTAAATTGATAAAGGAAAAAAAATCCTTAGGGGGTGAATTGACCATTTTGGTCATATTTACTTATTTTTTTAAATTACCATTTCAGGGGCAGCAACCTAACAACAGGTTGTCTGATCCATCTGAAAATTTCAGGACAAATAGATCTTGACCTGATAAACAATTTAACCATGTCAGATTTGATCTACATGTAAATGCTTTGGTTTTTGAGTTATAAGCCAAAAATGGCATTTTACACCTTTGTTCTATTTCTAGACGTGGCAGACATCTTGGATGGATGGCTTGGTCGCCAGACACTTTTTAAACTAGATACCCAAAGATGATTGTGGCCAAATTTGGATGAATTTGGCCCAGTAGTTTCAGAGGAGAAGATTTTTGTAAAAGATTACCAAGATTTACGAAAAATGGTGAAAAATTGACTATAAAGAGCGATAACTCCTAAAGGGGTCAACTGACCATTTCAGTCATGTTGACTTATTTGTAAATCTAACTTTGCTGAACATTTTTGCTGTTTACAGTTGATCTATATCTATAATAATATTCATGATAAACAAAAACAGCAAACTTTCCTTAAAATTACCAATTCAGGGGCAGCAACCCAACAATGGGTTGTCCAATTCATCTGAAAATTTAAGGGCAGATAGATGTTGACCTGATAAACAATTTTACCACCATCAAATTTGCTCCAAATGCTTTAGTTTTTGAGTTATAAGCCAAAAACTGCATTTTACCCCTATGTTATATTTTTAGCCATGGCGGCTATAAGCCATTGGTTGTTTGGCAGGGTCACCAGACACAATATTAAACAAGATACCCTAATAATGATTTTAGCCATGTTTCGTTAAATTTGGCCCAGTAGTTTCAGAGGAGAAGATTTTTGTAAAGGTTTACAGACAACGTATGACGGACGAAGGACGCAAAGTGATGAGAAAAGCTCACTTGTGGGCCAGGTGAGCTAAAAATCAAAAAGCATGATATAATCTACATATCAACCAATATTTAAAAATTCTACGGTTTATTGAAGTACTTACATACAGGCTATACTGCATAACAGATTCTGCGTCATATGGTCGAGTATCTGAGGTCTTTTTTTTGTCAAAATTAAATTCATTTCCTGATGTTACATTTTCCTTTAAAATTCTGATGTATTCATCTCTGTCTAAGCGATTCTGTTCATGCCACATTCCTAAAGCATGCAAGATCTCATGTTGGACCGTGGAGTGCTGTATAAAACAACAGAGATTCTATATAAAGCATGTAAGATCTCATGTTGGACCGTGGAGTGCTGTATAAAAACAATAGAGATTCTATATATAGCATGTAAGATCTCATGTTGGACAGTAGAGTGCTGTAGAAAACAATAGAGATTCTATATATAGCATGTAAGATCTCATGTTGGACAGTAGAGTGCTGTAGAAAACAATAGAGATTCTATATATAGCATGTAAGATCTCATGTTGGACCGTGGAGTGCTGTATAAAACAATAGAGATTCTATATATAGCATGTAAGATCTCATGTTGGACTGTAGAGTGCTGTATAAAACAATAGAGATTCTATATATAGCATGTAAGATCTCATGTTGGACCGTGGAGTGCTGTATAAAACAATAGAGATTCTATATATAGCATGTAAGATCTCATGTTGGACAGTAGAGTGCTGTATTAAACAATAGAGATTCTATATATAGCATGTAAGATCTCATGTTGGACTGTAGAGTGCTGTATAAAACAATAGAGATTCTATATATAGCATGTAAGATCTCATGTTGGACTGTAGAGTGCTGTATAAAACAATAGAGATTCTATATATAGCATGCAAGATCTCATGTTGTACCATGGAGTGCGGTATAAAACAATAGAGATTCTATATATAGCATGTACGATCTCATGTTGGACCGTGGAGTGCTGTATAAAACAATAGAGATTCTATATATAGCATGTAAGATCTCATGTTGGACAGTAGAGTGCTGTATTAAACAATAGAGATTCTATATATAGCATGTAAGATCTCATGTTGGACTGTAGAGTGCTGTATAAAACAATAGAGATTCTATATATTGCATGTAAGATCTCAGGTTGGACTGTGGAATGCTGTATAAAACAATAGAGATTCTATATATAGCATGCAAGATCTCATGTTGGACTGTGGAGTGCTGTATAAAACAATAGAGATTCTATATATAGCATGTAAGATCTCATGTTGGACTGTAGAGTGCTGTATTAAACAATAGAGATTCTATATATAGCATGTAAGATCTCATGTTGGACTGTAGAGTGCTGTATAAAACAAAAGAGATTTTATACATAGCATGTAGGATCTCATGTTGGACCGTGGAGTGCTGTATAAAACAAAAGAGATTTTATACAAAGCATGTAAGATCTCATGTTGGACCGTGGAATGCTGTATAAAACAATAGAGATTCTATATATAGCATGCAAGATCTCATGTTGGACTGGAGTGCTGTATAAAACAATAGAGATTCTATATATAGCATGTAAGATCTCATGTTGGACTGTAGAGTGCTGTATAAAACAATAGAGATTCTATATATAGCATGTAAGATCTCATGTTGGACTGTAGAGTGCTGTATTAAACAATAGAGATTCTATATATAGCATGTAAGATCTCATGTTGGACTGTAGAGTGCTGTATAAAACAATAGAGATTCTATATATAGCATGTAAGATCTCATGTTGGACTGTAGAGTGCTGTATTAAACAATAGAGATTCTATATATAGCATGTAAGATCTCATGTTGGACTGTAGAGTGCTGTATAAAACAATAGAGATTCTATATATAGCATGTAAGATCTCATGTTGGACTGTAGAGTGCTGTATAAAACAATAGAGATTCTATATATAGCATGTAAGATCTCATGTTGGACTGTAGAGTGCTGTATTAAACAATAGAGATTCTATATATAGCATGTAAGATCTCATGTTGGACTGTAGAGTGCTGTATAAAACAATAGAGATTCTATATATAGCATGTAAGATCTCATGTTGGACCGTGGAGTGCTGTAAAAAACAATAGAGATTCTATATATAGCATGCAAGATCTCATGTTGGACCGTGGAATGCTTTATAAAACAATAGAGATTCTAAATATAGCATGCAAGATCTCATGTTGGACTGTAGAGTGCTGTATAAAACAATAGAGATTCTATATATAGCATGCAAGATCTCATGTTGGACTGTAGAGTGCTGTAGAAAACAATAGAGATTCTATATATAGCATGCAATATCTCATGTTGGACCGTGGAATGCTGTATAAAACAATAGAGATTCTATATATAGCATGTAAGATCTCAGGTTGGACTGTGGAATGCTGTATAAAACAATAGAGATTCTATATATAGCATGCAAGATCTCATGTTGGACCGTGGAATGCTGTATAAAACAATAGAGATTCTATATATAGCATGTAAGATCTCATGTTGGACCGTGGAATGCTGTATAAAACAAAAGAGATTCTATATATAGCATGTAAGATCTCATGTTGGACTGTAGAGTGCTGTATAAAACAATAGAGATTCTATATATAGCATGTAAGATCTCATGTTGGACAGTAGAGTGCTGTATAAAACAATAGAGATTCTATATATAGCATGTAAGATCTCATGTTGGACTGTAGAATGCTGTATAAAACAAAAGAGATTCTATATATAGCATGTAAGATCTCATGTTGGACTGTAGAGTGCTGTATAAAACAATAGAGATTCTATATATAGCATGTAAGATCTCATGTTGGACCGTAGAGTGCTGTATAAAACAATAGAGATTCTATATATAGCATGTAAGATCTCATGTTGGACTGTGGAGTGCTGTATAAAACAAAAGAGATTCTATATATAGCATGTAAGATCTCATGTTGGACCGTGGAGTGCTGTAGAAAACAATATAGATTCTATATATAGCATGTAAGATCTCATGTTGGACTGTAGAGTGCTGTATAAAACAAAAGATATTCTATATATAGCATGTAAGATCTCATGTTGGACTGTGGAGTGCTGTATAAAACAATAGAGATTCTATATATAGCATGTAAGATCTCATGTTGGACTGTAGAGTGCTGTAGAAAACAAAAGAGATTCTATATATAGCATGTAAGATCTCATGTTGGACTGTGGAGTGCTGTATAAAACAAAAGAGATTCTATATATAGCATGTAAGATCTCATGTTGGACTGTAGAGTGCTGTATAAAACAATAGAGATTCTATATATAGCATGTAAGATCTGATGTTGGACTGTAGAATGCTGTATAAAACAATAGAGATTCTATATAAAGCATGTAAGATCTCATGTTGGACTGTGGAGTGCTGTATAAAACAATAGAGATTCTATATATAGCATGTAAGATCTCATGTTGGACTGTAGAGTGCTGTATAAAACAAAAGAGATTCTATATATAGCATGTAAGATCTCAGGTTGGACTGTGGAATGCTGTATAAAACAATAGAGATTCTATATATAGCATGTAAGATCTCATGTTGGACTTTGGAGTGCTGTATAAAACAATAGAGATTCTATATATAGCATGTAAGATCTCATGTTGGACTGTAGAGTGCTGTATAAAACAATAGAGATTCTATATATAGCATGTAAGATCTCATGTTGGACAGTAGAGTGCTGTATAAAACAATAGAGATTCTATATATAGCATGTAAGATCTCATGTTGGACTGTAGAGTGCTGTATAAAACAATAGAGATTCTATATATAGCATGTAAGATCTCATGTTGGACCATGGAGTGCTGTATAAAACAATAGAAATTCTATATATAGCATGTAAGATCTCATGTTGGACTGTAGAGTGCTGTATAAAACAATAGAGATTCTATATATAGCATGTAAGATCTCATGTTGGACCGTAGAGTGCTGTATAAAACAATAGAGATTCTATATATAGCATGTAAGATGTTGGACTGTAGAGTGCTGTATAAAACAAAAGAGATTCTATATATAGCATGTAAGATCTCATGTTAGACCGTGGATTGCTGTATAAAACAATAGAGATTCTATATATAGCATGTAAGATCTCATGTTGGACTGTAGAGTGCTGTATAAAACAATATAGATTCTATATAAAGCATGCAAGATCTCATGTTGGACTGTAGAGTGCTGTATAAAACAATAGAGATTCTATATATATAGCATGCAAGATCTCATGTTGGACTGTGGAGTGCTGTATAAAACAATAGAGATTCTATATATAGCATGTAAGATCTCATGTTGGACTGTGGAGTGCTGTATAAAACAATAGAGATTCTATATAAAGCATGTAAGATCTGATGTTGGACTGTAGAATGCTGTATAAAACAATAGAGATTCTATATATAGCATGTAAGATATCATGTTGGACTGTAGAGTGCTGTATAAAACAAAAGAGATTCTATATATAGCATGTAAGATCTCATGTTGGACTGTAGAGTGCTGTATAAAACAATAGAGATTCTATATATAGCATGTAAGATCTCATGTTGGACTGTAGAGTGCTGTATAAAACAATAGAGATTCTATATAAAGCATGCAAGATCTCATGTTGGACTGTGGAGTGCTGTATAAAACAATAGAGATTCTATATATAGCATGTAAGATCTCATGTTGGACCGTGGAGTGCTGTATAAAACAATAGAGATTCTATATATAGCATGTAAGATCTCATGTTGGACTGTAGAATGCTGTATAAAACAATAGAGATTCTATATATAGCATGCAAGATCTCATGTTGGACTGTAGAGTGCTGTAGAAAACAATAGAGATTCTATATATAGCATGTAAGATCTCATGTTGGACTGTAGAGTGCTGTAGAAAACAATAGAGATTCTATATAAAGCATGTAAGATCTCATGTTGGACTGTAGAGTGCTGTATAAAACAATAGAGATTCTATATATAGCATGTAAGATCTCATGTTGGACTGTAGAGTGCTGTATAAAACAATAGAGATTCTATATATAGCATGTAAGATATCATGTTGGACTGTAGAGTGCTGTAGAAAACAATAGAGATTCTATATATAGCATGTAAGATCTCATGTTGGACTGTAGAGTGCTGTAGAAAACAATAGAGATTCTATATATAGCATGTAAGATCTCATGTTGGACTGTAGAGTGCTGGAGAAAACAATAGAGATTCTATATAAAGCATGTAAGATCTCATGTTGGACTGTAGAGTGCTGTATAAAACAATAGAGATTCTATATATAGCATGTAAGATCTCATGTTGGACTGTAGAGTGCTGTAGAAAACAATAGAGATTCTATATAAAGCATGTAAGATCTCATGTTGGACTGTAGAGTGCTGTATAAAACAATAGAGATTCTATATAAAGCATGTAAGATCTCATGTTGGACTGTAGAGTGCTGGAGAAAACAATAGAGATTCTATATATAGCATGTAAGATCTCATGTTGGACTGTAGAGTGCTGTATAAAACAATAGAGATTCTATATATAGCATGTAAGATCTCATGTTGGACAGTAGAGTGCTGTATAAAACAATAGAGATTCTATATATAGCATGTAAGATCTCATGTTGGACTGTAGAGTGCTGTATAAAACAATAGAGATTCTATATATAGCATGTAAGATCTCATGTTGGACTGTAGAGTGCTGTAGAAAACAATAGAGATTCTATATATAGCATGTAAGATCTCATGTTGGACTGTAGAGTGCTGTAGAAAACAATAGAGATTCTATATATAGCATGTAAGATCTCATGTTGGACTGTAGAGTGCTGTATAAAACAATAGAGATTCTATATATAGCATGTAAGATCTCATGTTGGACTGTAGAGTGCTGTAGAAAACAATAGAGATTCTATATAGAGCATGTAAGATCTCATGTTGGACCGTGGAGTGCTGTAGAAAACAATAGAGATTCTATATATAGCATGTAAGATCTCATGTTGGACTGTAGAGTGCTGTAGAAAACAATAGAGATTCTATATATAGCATGTAAGATCTCATGTTGGACTGTAGAGTGCTGTAGAAAACAATAGAGATTCTATATATAGCATGTAAGATCTCATGTTGGACTGTAGAGTGCTGTAGAAAACAATAGAGATTCTATATATAGCATGCAAGATCTCATGTTGGACTGTAGAGTGCTGTATAAAACAATAGAGATTCTATATATAGCATGTAAGATCTCATGTTGGACTGTAGAGTGCTGTATAAAACAATAGAGATTCTATATATAGCATGCAAGATCTCATGTTGTACCATGGAGTGCGGTATAAAACAATAGAGATTCTATATATAGCATGTACGATCTCATGTTGGACTGTAGAGTGCTGTATAAAACAATAGAGATTCTATATATAGCATGTAAGATCTTATGTTGGACCGTGGAGTGCTGTATAAAACAATAGAGATTCTATATATAGCATGTAAGATCTCATGTTGGACTGTAGAGTGCTGTATAAAACAATAGAGATTCTATATATAGCATGTAAGATCTCATGTTGGACTGTAGAGTGCTGTATAAAACAATAGAGATTCTATATATAGCATGTAAGATCTCATGTTGGACTGTAGAGTGCTGTAGAAAACAATAGAGATTCTATATATAGCATGTAAGATCTCATGTTGGACTGTAGAGTGCTGTAGAAAACAATAGAGATTCTATATATAGCATGTAAGATCTCATGTTGGACTGTAGAGTGCTGTATAAAACAATAGAGATTCTATATATAGCATGTAAGATCTCATGTTGGACCGTGGAGTGCTGTATAAAACAATAGAGATTCTATATATAGCATGTAAGATCTCATGTTGGACTGTAGAGTGCTGTATAAAACAATAGAGATTCTATATATAGCATGCAAGATCTCATGTTGGACCGTGGAGTGCTGTAGAAAACAATAGAGATTCTATATAAAGCATGCAAGATCTCATGTTGGACTGTAGAGTGCTGTATAAAACAATAGAGATTCTATATATAGCATGCCAGATCTCATGTTGGACCGTGGAGTGCTGTAGAAAACAAAAGATAGGGATGCATTTTATTAGAACTTGAAATAGAATTAGCCAATTCATGATTATACAATTATTTTAAATTCATTTTTATTGGGGGGATACCAATTTGTATAGTTATTTGGGTACAGGTACAAAATGTAAAATACAAATTCAAATGTTTCAACACAGTACAATTTATTTAAAGATTTGTATAAAAAAGTAGTGCAAAAAATGTGTTGGATATTCAATCCAATTAAAAGTGTACCCACAAAAAAGAATTAATCCACATGTACACTTGACGACTTGTCATGGCAACTTGTTGTTAGATATTGATGAAAAATTGTTTTCTAATACCATTTGTTAATTAATACAGTAGCTAAGATAAATATACACCAACTCATTAAAAGATATTGACAATAAATTGTTTTCTTCTAGCATGAGTTAATACAGGAGCTAAGAAAAATATACAACAATTGAACTCATAAACTTTTGATGAAAATGCTTTTCTTACATTTTGTGCTAAATAATACAGGAGCTGAAAAAATACACCAACTCATTGTAAGTTATTTACTGATTTTTCTTATATATTTAGTGTTAATAGGCTATTTGCCAATTCCCGTAGTTGACCCTGTAATTAGAGATTCCTTTTTAAGTTGTCTTTCTTATGAAGGACATTAATCTTATTTACGATGGAGAGCTACCTGTAGCAGAAAGAGCAAATTTACCAGTGGCTTATGTGAGTAATCTTTAAGGTTTGTATTTCGTTTAACTTCAATTCCTTAATTTGTTGTTAAGCTAAATTATTACTTATGACATACAAAATTATTTTTCATGAAAAATAAGTTATACCGCTGATACAACACTTTCAATTCATAACGTCTGGTATGGAACCAGTCTACAATTGACAAAGGGAAGTAATTTGTTTAAAACGTGTGTAATAATAGAATCAAATCAGTAATTGACAAAGGGACTATTAATATGTACCAGAGCTAAAAAAAAAAAAATACCAACGCACTATAGGACATTGACGATAATTCTTTTCTATAAGTCATTGTTTTTATATTTACCCTAAGCAAGAATAATACTTAAGGAGGTTCGCTTCTCTTGATTTTGAATTTTTGCCAAATTTTCAGAATGCTCAGAGGTTTTGTTCATGTATTGCCATTTAAAAAATTTGTCCATAAACCCTGCTTTTCTTTTCCTATTAATCCTGCTTTTCTTTTCCTAATTATTTAATAATCCTTGTTATTTTTGATATACTATCAATTTGAAACAGTCTTTTAAAAAACTTTTAATTTTGAAACAAAGTAGCATAATAAACATCCTTGAATACAAGAACTTACATCCACACAACCTGGATTCTGTAAACTGATATGTTGTACACCTGATGGATTTCTTCCGACATAGGACCAGCATCCCCTAAAAGATAAAAAGAGCTATTTTCAAAAATGATAAAAAAAAAGTATAACAAATATACAATCTACAAGTAAATTCAAAAAAGGGTCGTATAAAGATGATAAAATCAAACAAGACTTTTTCAACCAATGGAGTAGATGCAAAACAATGTCATATTCCAGGCTTGATACATGTTTTTTCTAAAGATAATGGTGAGTTAAACCTGGTTTAAAAGCTAGATAATCTTCCTTCTTGCTTGAAGGTAATTGTTTCCATCACAACTCTGGGTCCAGATGGGCAGAAGATTGCCTGCTGATTTGATGGATGGACATCAAATAGAGTGAAGATATCAATCTTAGTCTATCATATATATATTTTTAACACATAGAATTTATACATGTTCAACTCCTAACCTTGCCCTGATGTTTCTGTCTATTCCTTTTTTCAAAAGCTTGGATGTTTTGCTGAATTTCTTGTTGCCATGTCTTTAGTTGTTTTTGCTGTTATTTTCGGAAATTCGGGACATGACCATATTTATGTAGATGTATCAAATAATTTATGAGAGAAACACAAATGGTCAACTAATTTTTTGATGAAAACATGTATACATGTAGATACTGCCTCTATCACTAATGAATTCACACAAATACATGTAATATGTATATAGATTTCGAAAAAGAGCAGGCTAATGCTGCTACAAGGCAGCACTCGCACCTGCAAAGTGGAAAGGGATTAATATAAGTTGAAAACAATCCACTCTAAATAAATATATTTAAACTAATATGTATATTCTGACAATAATAAACCTTATGGAGAAGTGTCTTCAAAAATGGCAATTATATTAAATAAATGCACACAGTAAATTCTCAAATTATAGTAGAACTATGCTTCTAGTATTACATACGGAAAATCAACAAATTCTATATAGGTGGTATGACTGAGACCCTGCGCTTCTTTACTGCCTTTGGGAACCAGTTGTATACAGGTCTTCCTCGCCAATTCCTCTATAGCTGTTTCAATTATCTCTCTCTCTTTGGGGTTGGCTAAAATCAACAAAAATTGTTTAATAAATAACTTATCTAGGAAAATTTCTTTAGGTTAAAATTTTAATGTTGCTATGAATGCTTATGTTTAATTGCAGCATGAAATGTGTTTTGTACTTCTGTTTCTCTCTTAAGTATGGCTAAAATAAACAAAATTGATTAGTTAAGTAATTTATTTTGTTTGGAGAATGGTTTCTGGATTAAATGATCATATTTGCCAGTTGCTTGATGCATTTTTTCTAAAAAAAAATCCTTTTTTTTTCACAATTGTTTCTTGCATTTCCATGTATGCATCTATCCACTTAGATTCTCTGCTACAGAAATTGATGACCTTAAGGAAGTTCACTTGTCATGTTTTTGGATTGTTGTCAGATTTTCGGAATCCTCTAGTTTTATTCATTTGAATGACTCAAAAATTTGCCCAGTGACCCTCATTTTTCTTTTCATAAATTTTTTACACGTAATAATGATTAGACGGGCATCTGAAAGTCTTATAAAATTTTAATTATTTAGCAATACCGGTAGTTTTTGAGAACTGAAACTTCTCAATGATAAAGCTATGAAAAGTCTATAATGAATATTTTACCGCCAAATTAAGGCAAATTTTCAATGGCTAATATCTCGAAAACAAGCACATTGACCTATATATTTTTTTTTCTCTTTTGATACCTTTAATAATCCCTTATCTATATAATCTAGTGTTTTGAAAAGTTAATTATTCTAAAACTGAGAAGCGAACTCCCTTAAAACAGACCCACTGATACAGTTGACATATCCCTCTTTATGTATAATCTAAACGAAAAAAACTTTTTTGGCAATTTTTCGAACAGAGATAAAGAGATGAACAATTAAGAAAATGAAGAGAGATCATAGTAAATAAAACTAAATAGATGGCATGTCAGTAAGGCCCTTGACTGCACATTTATGCTGCAAATGGCACTGAAGAGTATAACTATTTGATAAGTGATTCTTAACAAAGGAAAAGTTTGATAACTTTGTGTTAGAAGCAAAACAATAAATTTTAGTGTACCCTAGACTTAGAAAACCAAAGATGTCTCAGGTATAAGGTATGAATTATCAGATATAAAATAAAATCATATAATCTGGTACCTTTGATAGCTATTTACATCACTGGGTCGATGCCACTGCTGGTTGACGTTTTGTTCCCAAAGGTATCACCAGCCCAGTAGTCCAACACTTTGGTGTTGGCATGAATATCAATAATGTGGTCATTTTTATCAATTTCCTGTTTACAAAACTTTGCATTTTTCGAAAATTAAAATCAGGATTTTCTTATCCCAGGCATATAGATAATACCTTAGCCGTATTTGGCACAACTTTTTGGAATTTTGGATCCTCGATGCTAACTTTGTACTTGTTTGGCTTTATAAATATTTGTTATGAGCGTCATTGATGAGTCTTATGTAGACGAAACGTGCATCTGGCGTACTAAATTATAATCCTGGTACCTTTGATAGCTATATAACTGTTCTTGGAGAACAGGAGTAATCGGGTGCACTGGGACTTGGTATGATGACCCTGCTTCAAATGTGACCCGTATCAAGTGTCCTCCACCATATTGGTCTTAATCTTAATACTTTTAACAACTATGATATACTTACACAAACTGCCTTTAATTGTATATGGCACTATGCCCTTTTCCCAATATGTATTTTCGCCAACATAAAAATTTCTCTGTAATTCCTAAAACAGATTTTTTTTAATTTATATATGATTATTGGATTCAATGATTTAGATTAAATTCAATACATGTATAAAATAAATTGCTTCGCCAAGCACAGCTGGATACGACCGCAGAGGTCCAACCCTGAATAGTTAAGACAAAAATGGACACAATATATAGCTTGATACAGCTCTGAAAATGGATTCTAATATGACGTCCTTATTACGCTTTGTAAACAAAGCCGTGTTCTAATGAGCATAAAAAATATGTTTGACACATGCGCACGAACTTACTGTGTATATAAACGTAATTTCTATCGTTATCCTTTAAAATGTTTACATTTAAGCAGCAGGAATAAACTTTTATTATTTTTTTTTTATAAAACAACATATTTTTACACTGCTTGTAGTTTTTGAACTTATCAAATATGAAATGTAATGCACTGACTCCTCAGGAAAAAAACTCGCTAATGCTCAGTGTAAAATATCGACAAATATCATGCCTACCCATGTTAAAATGAGCATAGAGGATGACATGAAGGATTTATTTATTAATTGTAATTAAATATTTGACATGTAATAGGTTTCTGACATAGAATAACTGAATAACAAAGAACTTAGAGTTGGTTATATAATCTGAATTTATATGTTTTGCTTTTGTGCAATTCATTATGCTGTTGTGAATTGAACCCTCCCCCCCAAAACAAAATTAAAAAGATTTAAAATCCCTTTATTTCTTTTGTGCAATACACTATGCTGTTGCAAATTGTTCCCCCAAAACCCAGTTCTAAAAAAAAATGTTTACCCCCTTTTTTGCTTAAGCGCAATACACTATGCTGTTGCCTATTGACCACACCTCCCCCCTTTGTTTTTACAAAAAGGCAAAAACCTGACATTTCTGTATACATAATTCACAAGTAGTGTAAGGGAGGTAAATTGAAACATACACAACATTGTTTTTAAATGTATTTCAATTTGAATTACCTCCCTTACACAGTTTACCTCCCTTTCACTGTTTACCTCCCTTACACTGTTTTTAAATTGTCTTAATTGTCCATTAACCAGAAAAAAAACAATTTTTTGCCCCTTTTTTGCACCTAATTTCTGAATGGTTTGAGCCATAAACCTCCAAAAGTTGATCCTAACAAACCCTTTGTTGTATGAAAACTTGTTGAGAGATTCATACACTTAAACACAAGACATTGTCTAGAAACTACAAAAATTCTTATTTGGGCCCCTTTTTTGCCCCTAATTCCTATACTATTGGGACCATAACCCCCAAAAGCAATCCAAACCTTCCTTTAGTAGTATTGAACCTTCTTGTAAAAAATTATAGAGACAGTCACACATTTGCTTATAAACTTAAGTAATTGTCTAGACACTAAATTTGTCTTCAGACAACAATGCAGACGATGCAGACAACGACATAATAGCATTATCCACGCAAAATTTGTATAAAAAAAGGAGATATGGTATGATTGCCAATGAGACAATTATATTCAATGTTCAAAATGAAGTGACAGTATGCAGTAAAAGGCAACCATGCATTTAAATGGCATTCTCTATTTCAAACATCTAAAAACACATTGCTTTTCATCACATGGAAAGTAACCTAGTTTGCTATATTGACAACATTAAAAAAAAATGTGAAGTAAAAGGGTGATTAAATATGGCAAAAGATTTTAAAAGGGATTTCTTTGTTCAGGGAGCAATTAGAAGCTATATCATTCATCAAAACACACAAGACTTAGAGGAAAGTAGATCCCTACAATTTTATCGCCCTCTAGTTTGTGTTGAAAAATGCCAGCCGTGACGTGACCAGATTAAATTAAACTTAAAAAAAATTCTTGCTCAAAGCCGAGCTTATTGAAATGCTTAACTTTTGTTACTAAGTATTAATGGATGGAAACAGGGATTTTTTTTATCTTTTTTTTTTTTATATAGATTAGACTTGGTTTTCCTGTTTGAATGGTTTTACACTGGTAATTTGGGAGCCCTTTATAGCTTGTTGTTCTGTGTGAGCCAAGGCTCAGTAGTGATGACTGTACTTTGACCTATAATAGTTTACTTTAAAAATTTATAAATTGTTGTTTGGATGGAGAGTTGTCTCATTGTGCTCATACCAAATCTTCCTATTACATCTATATAATACAAAAAAAATGTCCAGCTGGCTCAAATATATTTGTGTAGCCCTGCTCATATCTAGTTTAAAAGTGTTGAAAAATGCCACCTGTGACCAGATAACTTACATTTTCATTGCCCTGCTCAATGCCCATGTCCACCAACTGTTGATGAGTATATTTAATCGTTTCCATGGCTTCTTGTTTCACTTTTCTGTCAGATTCAGGATGTAATCCCTTTGGCTAAAAATAAACAAGATAAAAGTATATATCAATACAAATATTGGGGATGATAAAACTACAAGCATTGACAAAGGACCAAAATTTTAAGGTCAAATCCAAACAAGGAATCATAACTATGAATGATGGAGATACATATTACATTCATTATAATTCGGAGTTTAGTATGGCGTTCATTCTCACTGTACTGGTATATATATTTGTTTAGGGGCCAGCTGAAGGACTCCTCCAGGTGCGGGAGTTTCTCACTGCATTGAAGACTGATTGGTGACCTTCTGCTGTTGTCTGTTCTATGGTCGGGTTGTTGTCTCTTTGACACATTCCACATTTCCATTCTCAATTTTATGATTTTTAAATTCTATAACATCATGAACATCAAATATAACGAATATCTGTATTATCATACCAGCATGCACCTAGTTAGTACTGTCTATTGATCTGGTATCGATCTAGTAATAACAATTTTATTGCACCAGATGTACATTTTGACAATTAATGAAGAGAGCTAGGATGTCCACAAGATGTTGCATTATTACACTTTCTAACTGAAAAGCATATATACACTATAACTAAACACATCTACTAGTCTTAAAATAGACTTTTTATGCACATTTGAAACAGTTATTATTCTGAACCAGATTAAAGAAATTTCAGGACACAAAATCAAAATTCAAAGAAGTTTAATATAGTTTATATAAAAAAGAAGATCTGGTATGATGCCAATGAGACAACTCTCCACAAGAGACAAAATGACACAGAAATTAATAACTATAGGTCACTGTATGGCCTTCAAAATTAACTTAGCCCATACTGCATATAGTCAGCTATCAAATGCCCCAAAATGACAATTTAAAACAATTCAAACGATAAAACTAACAAAGTTCATTTTTTTTTTTTACAATTTGCAAACCTTTTTATCCTGTCCATTGACTTCTATGATCATAGATTCTATCATCTTGGCTAGTGTCGAATCTTGGTTAACATTCTACAAATTCAAATAAACAGTTAAATGAAAAAGAAATTCTCAAAATAACATGCCATTTCAGAGTTAAGTGTGATATGAACTAATACTCATTTTTGTTTAGAATTTAGCTGATGCCCATCTCCGTTTGTGGGATATTCTCCCTGTGTTGAAGACCTGTTGGTGGACTTCGACTGTTTTCTGCTCTTTAGTCGGATTGTTGTCTCATTGACATTCCCCATTCCTATTCTCAAATTTATGCTAGGCTGGTTTTTTATCTGAACAAATTTGTTTTTTACAAAGCCATTTAAGGGATTTGGTCAGCATGCTTTTTAATTCTCTTAATTAAAAATATGAAATAAAATGAAATCCAGAATCTTTACTGAGCCACAATTTCCTTAAACTAAGTTCTTGATACATGTACATTTTTGTTTGTTACTACTTGGTGTTTCCTTCTGAGAAAATGTAGAACAGACAGTACTACAGCCAATTTTATATTATTTTAATGTCGAACAAATCTCAATGGTATATTTAAACCTGGTACATGTATATAAATCTATATAAATTTACCCCCTGATCTAGTAAGTCACCACCATAAGCAGTTATTTCTTCTAACTTTTCCTGCAATTGTAAAAAATAAAACTGAATAATATCACCCATCAAAGAAATTGTATTGTTCAAGGGCAATAGGAATTTCCTTTTTAGCTAATATGTTTTCCATTTCTCCATGACTTACATGCATCCAGAACTTGAACTTAATTCTGGTATCATTAATTTTTTCTCTAAATTCAATTTGAAGAAGTTTTTTTAAACACATTGTAGTGAAATAGAATTGCTTTTAGGCAAAACCCTCAATGAAGAGTCAAAATTAAGCATTTACCCTAATACATAATTGATTTTAAAAGGTTTATATATTTTGGCAATAACTAAAGCTGAAAATGTTTACAAATTAAAAGTAACCATGGTAATTCACATGAACCAATTAACTTCTGACCAATAGGATTGACCTCCAAACCAGTAAATACTTCCCAAGAACATAAACATAGACAATAACAGTGTAGTGTCTATAAATATCAGCTGTATTTGTACGAGGCTAAGAAACAGGTGTAAAAGTAAAAACACCAAAATACTGAACTCCAAGGAAAATTATAAAAGGAAAGTCCAAAATCAAAAGTCCAAACACATCAAACGAATGAATAACAACTGTCATATTCCTGACTTGGTACAGTATTTTCTAATGTAGAAAATGGTGGATTGAACCTGGTTTTATAGCTAGCTAAACCTCTCACTTATATGACAGTTGCATCAAATTCCATTACATTGTCAACGATGCGTGAACAAAACAAACATACTCAAAGAGTAAAAATGTCAAAAATAATTTTCCTGTTTCGAGCTGTCAGTCAGTACAAATACAGCTGATATTTAAAGACACTAAACAGTTATTGTCATTATCCTTGCAATTAATTCTGTGTACTGATTGAGCTTTGAAAGACACAAAAACTCACATTCTTGCTTTTATTTTTAATTTGAATTCCCTTGAGGCCCACGTAGTAATATTAAAATCACACATTCAGCTGAAGGCGGGTTTGCAAAAATAGAATCAACATAACAAGTAATTTCAACAGTAAAAACTAGATGCTCCGCAGGGCGTAGCTTTATACGACCGCAGAGGTTGAACCCTGAACGGTTGGGGCAAGTATGGACACAACATTCAAGCTGGATTCAGCTCTAAATTTGGATTGTGATTAAATAGTTGACACAGCATAGGTTTCTGACACAGAATGAATGTGTTCTAATGAAATTAAAATTTTTGTTGTGTTTTCTCTTAGAGCAATTCACTATGCTGTTGAATATTATTCCTCTCAAAAAAATGTTTGAAGAAATTTTCTTTTTATTTATGAAATTTCAAATGAGAAAATTGAACCCAATAAAGATTATTTTAATTTATCAGTTGGTAGTAAAAAGTGAATGTATATATAACAAAGATTTAAGTTGATTCTGGACAAAGAAAGATAACTCCAAATAAAAAAATTCTTACAATTAGATATTTCTTGCTTACTATTCTGGACAAAGAAAGATAACTCTAATTAAAAACAAAATTGCTATTTCACAATATTTTGCAATACGATATTTCTTTCCATTGCGCAATACTGTGCAATTGAAAAGACTTGCTATTGCACAAAACTTAATATAATTTTAGATCCTGATTTGGACCAACTTGAAAACTGGGCCATAATCAAAAATCCAAGTACATGTTTGGATTCAGCATATCAAAGAACCCCAAGATTTCAATTTTTGTTAAAATCAAACTAAGTTTAATTTTGGACCCTTTGGACTTTAATGTAGACCAATTTGAAAATAAGACCAAAAATGAGGAATCTATATGCACAGTTAGATTTGGCATATCAAAGAACCCCATTTATTCAATTTTTGATGAAATCAAACAAAGTTTAATTTTGGACCCCGATTTGGACCAACTTGAAAACTGGGCCGATAATCAAGAATCTAAGTACATTTTTAGATTCAGCATATCAAAGAACCCAACCGATTAATTTTTTGTCAAAATCAAACGAAGTTTAATTTTGGACCCTTTGGACCTTAATGTAGACCAATTTGAAAACGGGACCAAAAGTTAAAAATCTACATACACAGTTAGATTCGGCATATCAAAGAACCCCAATTATTCAATTTTGATGAAATCAAACAAAGTTTAATTTTGGACCCTTTGGGCCCCTTATTCCTAAACTGTTGGGACCAAAACTCCCAAAATCATTACCAACCTTCCTTTTATGGTCATAAACCTTGTGTTTAAATTTCATAGATTTCTATTTACTTATACTAAAGTTATGGTGCGAAAACCAAGAAAATGCTTATTTGGGTCCCTTTTTGGCCCCTAATTCCTAAACTGTTGGGACCTCAACTCCCAAAATCAATACCAACCTTCCTTTTGTGGTCATAAACATTGTGTTTAAATTTCATTATTTTCTATTTACTTAAACTAAAGTTATTGTGCGAAAACCAAGAATAATGCTTATTTGGGCCCTTTTTTGGCCCCTAATTCCTACACTGTTAAAACCAAAACTCCCAAAATCAATCCCAACCTTTCTTTTGTGGTCATAAACCTTGTGTCAAAATTTCATAGATTTCTATTAACTTAAACTAAAGTTATAGTGCGAAAACCAAGAAAATGCTTATTTGGGCCCTTTTTGGCCCCTAATTCCTAAAATGTTGGGACCAAAACTCCCAAAATCAATACCAACCTTCCTTTTGTGGTCATAAACCTTGTGATAAAATTTTATAGATTTATATTCACTTTTACTAAAGTTAGAGTGCGAAAACTAAAAGTATTCGGACGACGACGACGACGACGACGCCAACGTGATAGCAATATACGACGAAATTTTTTTCAAAATTTGCGGTCGTATAACAAATAACAAAACATTGTCATGATTGTCCAATTTGACATGTTTGAAACAGAAGTGTATGAGTTGTCCTAGGCTTCAGAATTTTGAACTGAACTTGACATTCACTCAACATTAAACATGCATACTGAAATTGACATGGTTGATTTGGTTACACATGTATATTTGTACTAATTCAAGTTTTTAAATTGATGATTGTCGTCGTAGAAAATCCTGCTGTTCATGTGTGTCTGTTATCAGAAAATTGGTTTAATTCTTATTGCTCTAAAGAAATGTCTGTTTTATATATAATTCAGGCCAATAAAAACAACAAATATTTCTGCTAAGTTTATAAGACATGCAAACTATATGGAAGAGCTAGCCTCCTCGAACAACATGCTCAAGGTTTTTTGATAACAAACAAATGGAAGTTTTTAACGACCTTGACTAGCACGGTCGGTTTTTTGATAATGTGATTACTTGGCCTTTTTATAGTGATTAAGGTGGTATGGGTGTCTTTCGCCATCTTGGATTGTAAATAACAGTGAATCTAAGGTCCATAAATTCTATCAAGTTAGCAAAATTTGATGCAGGAATGCAGATATTTAATGTGAATTTTCATTTAAAAGAACCAATTTATAAGAATATAACTTAGAAATATTAATATTTTTACAAGTGTAGATTAATTTTGGTTGTTTTTGAATATTTGCAAATTGGCAATTTAAGGGGAGGTAACTCTATAACAGTGCATTTTCTGAAGGACTCTACATGACATTTTCCTATTTTGTCTTTTAGCCAGAAAAAACGTACGGTGACCCTATCTTTTCTTTTGATTTTCACAAAGCATTGTCTGAAAGCAATCTTTTCCTAATTTATTTTACAATTCTATCATTTTGTTTAGTTTTTATTCACAAAATGTTGTTTTTTCCTGTATAATCCATACAAAATTTGTCATTTTGTCACAACCTGTAGCTTGAAAAAATGCGCGGTGACCTATCATTTTCATAATATTTTTGAACATGTATCAATAGATACTACATTTTGACAAAGTATGAACAAATTCTATCATTTTTATTTTAGACTCCCATACCACCTTAAATGTATTTAATTACCACCAAGACAATATTTCATTATTTGACATTTTGGACTGTTTGACTATTTGATTAGCAATGTTTAAAATTTATCTTGTTTAAAACAATAATTAATGATTATGTGATTATATTGGCCAAAAAAAGGATGATTATGTGATTGCTTGGACCATGAGGGGCCTTGTGTACCTCTTCTTTAGCCGGGTCATCCACATCCTCTGAGGTTCCATCCACATCTCTTTGTGTTTCATCCTCCACATTCCATAAGGTATCCTCACTGCCTGTGATGTCATCAACAGGGTATCTGTCTGAATCTTGGAGTCTTACTTCTATATCAAGAGAGTTCAAATAGGTCTGTAATAGTCAAAATATAATTATTCACCAAAGTTTAGTTGATTTATTTCATGATAATTAATCTTAACATTGTCATTGGTCAGACTGCACTCTCACCACAGCAGTTGGTTTTTTTCAAAACTACCTCTACCCTTTTTTATTGGGAAAATATGCAGAATTTTCATCAAATTGGGAAATTTAAAATAATCCATGAATTGGACTGAATCTTCAATTTACAGACCCATTTTCAAGAGTTAAACCCTGCTTTAAAATAAGACCCTATTTTGTCAGTGATGACAGGGCCCTAACTAAATTGAGGCAAATGAGGCAAATGCAGCATGTTTTAAATTTCAAAAAAAAAAAAAAAAATTGTCTTCATATCAAATTGTTTCCACGGAAAGTGTCTTGCAAGAAGCAAGTTCTCTTCACTATCTGGTGTCGCCCCTGCATGTTTTACATAATCCATGTTTCTATTTTAATTTTGGTTTTGAGAGTTGATAGTCTATTGTTTTTACTTCTGTGTCCTGGATTTGTCTTTTGTTCATTTATTGTCCTACTGAATGACTAGTCTGAGTGTTGATTTTCATTTGTAAACGTGTCACACTGTGTAATGTTGCATGATCACCGATGTCCAGGCATTATGCGAGAAAATGTTTTCAGAGTATACGATGCTGCTGGACACAGAAAAAAATGATCGTTCCTACATGGAGAATTAATTGAACTTGATATCAAAGAATACAAAACTGCCTTTTTTGTATATGAAACCACAGACTCTTGGGTATATGATGCAGATATTTTTTTTATTTCTTGTTGTTGATTTAAATATTCAATTTTCTATATTTATAATACATATCTATCACTTCTGTGCATGTCTCACCTAGTTCCGAGTGATTTAAACGACTCAGAGAAAATACCCAATTTTTCTTGGTATATATTGTAAAATTGGGTATTTTCTCTGAGTCGTTTAAATCACTCATATACCCAAGCGCCTGTGGATAAAACTAGATATGTGGCATGGTTTAAATTAAAGTAAGTCCACCAATTTCCCGGTATCAAATTATTTTTGGAACAAAACATCAATGTATTACCATATAACCTTTTACATCAAGGGTTAATTTGCATTAAGTCGTGTTCAGACCCTTTAACAGAAATAAAGGAATATATGCAGTACACAATGTCAATGTATTGAGAGTAAAAAAAAATGATCAATGGTCAAAGTTTTTATTCCTGTTCTTCATCTTGATAGTTGATGGAGGGTCTTCGATAATGAAAGAATCATAAATACCGTAAAACATTTTCTAGTCATTATGGTCCCTATAGTGTAGACTGAAACAGTACTAGTACTTCCAGTATATTACTCAGACTGCACACTGTCACTACATGTATATATAAATCTAGTCATAAAAAAATCACAAGTCAGCACAATACAAGACAAGAACAGATAGACAGATCCGGTATTAATGATTGAGAATTACGATTTTTGCTTTATTTATCCTACATATCGGTCTTTTAATGTTTTCCCTAAAACCTTAAAGTCTTAAATAACATGAGGCTATTTTTTTTATGCCAGAATATTGTCGAAAAAATTGCTAAAAATTATTTGCGTTTCTATGTAAGAAAGAGTCCCGGAAACGCTCAGAATGCAGGATTTTGTGTTATTTTTCTCAGAGCTTCTGGGGGCCTTCAGCGGCCCCCAGACCCCTCGCCAAATATTTTTCACCTCGCTACGCTCGGCAAATATATTTTCTCTCTTATTAAGAGAGGCTAGTTACGGCCCTGGATGATATATGAATAGATCCTCAAATGTGCACATATAGTCATTTTAGGCATGAAAAATGTTAAAATGACTGTTTTTCAGTTTGTATTCATGCACAATTACTGCTTAGACTGCACTGTTTGGGAAAAAAGTTGTCATTTTGGGAATAATTTTAAGCCAATTTTTCTCAAATTGGGATTCTTCTCCAGCGGGAAAAAGCCATTATTCTCCACTAATTTAAGGCAAACAATATCACTGCACAGGCACATATTTCTATCCATGGGATAAATAATTTTAAAAGAACAAGAAAACAGATTTGTACCAACAAAAACTATGAGACAAATCGTTCAAATAGAAAAAAAGAAAAGTGTATTCCCAATAGACAAAAAACAAGAGAGTTAATTACACAGAAAATATTCTATCCCAAAAAATAATAACTAAACAAGATCCAGAAACAAGAGCTGAATACAATTAAGTCAGAAACAAAACATCAGTCAACAAACAATAGAAATTCTTGGAAAAAGGATTATATGAAAATGCTAACTTTTCACTCACAGGCATGCCCTAAATCAATTTGTAGACAGTGTCATCTTTTCAACATTAATTTGTAAAGAAATCCATAAAATCCAAACCCAAGATCAGGGAGGGTACAATGTATAGGAGACCTACATGTATACACAGAAGATGTAAAATCTGGAAAAAAAACAGATGATAACAAAAATATTATCAGAGTATTTTACAAGCGTATTCACTAATGAACCACAAGGCAATATTCCAGAACTTAGCAAATATTTCATTAGATAAGAAAATAGAGGAATTAAAGATTGACACTGATTTGGTTTTGAATTAAACGCCTCCAGAAAATAAAAATGGTCAAATCACCTAGCCCTGATAATCTACACTCCAGACTGCTGTTTGAAGTCAAGGAAGGTATAGCTGAACCACTAGGCACCATTTTTAGCCAATCTTTAACACAAAAAGTAGTTCCAAAGGATTGGAAAAGAGCCCTAGTGAGTGCAACATTCAAAAAAAGGAATAAATCACAAGAAAAAAATTACAAAATGACCTAAAAAATCTCGAGAAATGGAGTGACACATGGCTGTTGAAGTTCCATCCAGAAATATGCAAACCCATAAATATAAGTAGAGGGGTAACTTAGAGATGACAAGACAAGTTATAAGCTATTAGGTCATGATATTAGCAAATGTAAATAAGAGAAGGATATTGGAGTAGTAATTGATGAAGATTTAACCTTTGAAAGACACATATATGCGAAAAAAGTGAACAAAGCTAACTCAATTTTTGCAGCATACAGAAGGACCTGTACATTTAAAAACTTAAATGAAAAAATCTTCATACCACTATACAAAACATTAGTGAGAACACACTTAGACTATGCTACTTTAGTATGGGCACCTTTAAAAAAGAAATCCATTGACAAAATCGAAAATGAACAAAAAAGGGCAACACGCCAGATACATTGAGACTTTTTAGGTCATTTTGTAGTATAGTTTGATCTGATTCGCTTTCAATAATTCTGAAGATTTTTGTGTTGTCCGACCGTGAATAAGTAGGCATCTTACATTATGTATGTCACGCAATCAGGCAAGTTGTTTATGTATAGAACAAATAACAGACATGACAGGGGGCCTAATACTGAGCCATGTGGAATTCCTGATGTTAAATCTTTCCACTCTGATGTTTCCCCATTTAATGATACTTGTTGTTTTCTATAAGACAGAAAATCTGTAATCCAATCTAGGATAGGATTTGTTATCCCAAATTTCATGATTTTCTTAACGAGTCGCCTGTGGGGTACATATTTGTACTTTGTCTAAGGCTTTCATGAAGTCTGTATATATACATGTATGCAGTCAATCTCATGGCCATTGTACATGTCTTTAGCTTCTGTCCATTTATCTATTACCTCTAATAGTTGTAGTGCTGTTGAAAGATTGAAAAAACTTAAGCTGCCAACATTGACATATAGAAGGGTCCGAGGGGACATGATTGAGACATACAGTAATTATTGTACAAGATACTTAACGGTAAATATGATCCAGAAATGAGTTCATTTCTCAAATTAATTTCAAATACAGAAAAAAGCCTAACCTTAACCTATAATGGTTTACTTTTTAAATTGTCATTTGGGTGGAGAGTTGTCTCATTGACACTCACACCACATCTTCCTATATCTATAGCACATGTAGCACAAGAGTAAATAGTAATAAAATCAATCACCAACGATTCAAAAACATGTCGGAGGAAAAACAGCTTTTCAGTAAGAATTGCAAAATTATTGAACAATTTACCGGATAAAGTAACAAAAGTGCCATCTATGGAGGGGGGTAGGACCTTTATCGGGACTCCGGGTCGAGTGTTTTTAAGCCAGGGATTTCGGGATCAGGAACACTCCTATCCCCCTCGTCTATAAACGCATTCAAAAATAAATTAGATAAGTACTGGGAATACGAGGAAATATATTAACAATCAAACATACGAGTCTGGTGAAGAGGAACTCTGAGGATCCTCTACCGGAAAACATCATTAAGTATCATTATTATAAGTAACTGTAAACATGGTAAATATATATAGGTGTCAGACCACCAATTACTCCCTCCAATTTAGAACGTATGTAAAAGTAGACCTACTCTGACACAAAATAGTGCTTTTGATGTCCTTGTTTACTTAAACTAACTAACAAATTTGCAGAAATGAAACTTTTGGTGAAAGATAAATATATCTAGATCATTTTGAGCCAAAATTTACTTGTCTATGAGTTTGCATTAAAAATTGAGGATTAATGCGCTCCATAGTATGCTAATTTTAGATTTCCAGAAAACCAGGTTTTTGTTTTGGAGTACTTCTATTTAAAGGTCAGTTATTTTGTTAGAAGGCTTTAAAGGTATGCTGAAAATTGGCATGTAGAAAGCTGAAACATGTACAATTCAGGATATACCTGGTTTCTATGAAGTTAAACTTAAGGTAAAAATTTTAGAAAGCTGTGAAAATTGCAAAATTTGGTTGAACAGATAGGGATTTATAATTGGTGGTCTGACACCTTTAAGAGAAATGCGGTGAAACCCAAAATTCAGAAAACAATTGATTTTTTGGTCTTAACTGATTATTTGAAATAGTAGTAGCCACATTTTAATCTTTTTGGGGGTAAAAAGTCACATATTGCAAATTTGGAGCATTAAACCTGAATTTGTGCTATTTTTAGCTTTTCCCACCCTGACAATATGCTTTCATATAAAAAATGTTATAAATTGTTATAAATGCACAGTAAGTTGTTTCTTTGGTGTTAAACATTAAAACATAGGTTGATTACTACCCCAAAAAAAATTGTTGTCATGAAGATTTAATGAAATTATTTGATTTTTACCCCTTATATCATTGCGGCATACCATGTATATGGCAGATAACATAGCCTGATATAAACACTGCATAAACTAACAAAAATCTCATTTATTATCTCAAATGAAAGTTTTATACCTTAAATTTTATTGACTGATAGTAAATAAAACAGTTAGATGGCCAAAACTGCACTTTTGATCAGTTTATAGTCACATTACTGACACCAGGTGTAAAAAAGGGGGGTCAATATTCCTTGATTCTTCAATACCTTTGATTTTTTACTAAACTCATTGTAAAAATTGTGGAAAGTCTTTAAAGCAGTAGAACAAACAAGGAACAATCAACAAAAACTGATCTTGACATTGAAAGTTTATGTTCCTCTAGTCCAAAATGAGATTTTAAAGTATTTTCTATCAAAGGCTTACATTACAGTCAGTTTAAATTGAGCTGTGAAATTTGTAATATGAGTCGCATTATGCTCAGAAAGGATTTTTTTTTACTACAAATTGACTAAGGATTAAGAATAAACAAAACAAGAGATTTCTGATCAACTTTTTTTGCTCTTTAGGTGTCAGACCACCAATTACTCCCTCCAATTTAGAACGTATGTAAAAGTAGACCTACTCTGACACAAAATAGTGCTTTTGATGTCCTTGTTTACTTAAACTAACAAAAAAATTTGCAGAAATGAAACTTTTGGTGAAAGATAAATATATCTAGATCATTTTAAGCCAAAATTTACTTGTCTATGAGTTTGCATTAAAAATTGAGGATTAATGCGCTCCATAGTATGCTAATTTTAGATTTCCAGAAAACCAGGTTTTTGTTTTGGAGTACTTCTATTTAAAGGTCAGTTATTTTGTTAGAAGGCTTTAAAGGTATGCTGAAAATTGGCATGTAGAAAGCTGAAACATGTACAATTCAGGATATACCTGGTTTCTATGAAGTTAAACTTAAGGTAAAAATTTTAGAAAGCTGTGAAAATTGCAAAATTTGGTTGAACAGATAGGGATTTATAATTGGTGGTCTGACACCGGTAAAGGCCTATATACGTTGATAGTGGGTCTTCCCATGGATATAACAAGCGCCTGCAGTGACTCTCTACTGTATGTGAATTCATCATGTAAAAAAAAACTTATATTTGAAGCCAGTGTGTTTTTATAAACCAACAAACCTCTTATTTAAACGACAACGTCAAAAGTAACATAAGAAACTTGTATTTTGGTGTCTGAAAACTTGACGGAAACGGCTAAGCTGTTGTTAAATACAAGTCAATGACGGAAAGGCGTAAAATGTCCGCAGTCGACCGTTACAAAAAGGGGGGAACTGAAATTCACGAACTTATAGACATCGTTGATATCTAATATTGATAGACTATGCCGGAATGGTGTATTGTCAATGTAATGGAATAGCGCCCTCCAATATGTGATGCAGATAAATAAAAAAAAACATCCCTTTTATAAGAGGGTAGTAAAGGGGGGTGGGGGTGCTTGCACGAAAAAAAAGTGGTATAAGACATAATTTCACGTTGGACATGAAATAATTTCTGCAATGAACATTGCACGAAAAATAAATACTTTTATTCGAACCTTTTGTGACTGAGTCACTGCATGTCTTCTTGAATATATTAACTCTTTCATTTACTCGATTTTCCCGATTTAGTATACAAATTTATGATACGGCTTTAAAAAGGTATGCTTGACAACCCCTCCCAAGGGTTTGAATTTTTTTATTTGAAAAAAACGAGCACGCAAAATAAGACTTTGAAAATAACGATGCACGTAAAATTAAATAACGGCAGATGACGTTGAACGAGGCATCCGTCTTGTACGACTGAACGTCAAATAAAAAAGTAAAAACACGTTGAACGTGAAATAAAAAACGGCGATCCGGCACGTTGCACGAAAATAACCCTTTACCACCCTCCTTTAATATTTGCCGCCATATATTATTTATAGCAGTGCATCAGTGGCTATTCTAAGGGTATATTTTGCCGGTCTAAATTAAAATTTCCAGTTAACGTTAATATTAAAAGAAGTCACTAAAAAGTATAATTTTTTTTTCAAACACTCTTACAAAGCATAAATCAGTAATAAAATACGTATTTACAAAAAAAAATATATCCGAATTTTCGAAGGTTCGCCTGAATAGTGAGTACATGTATAATTATACATGATGTACTAAGTACGGACTTCGCTTCATCATTATTACTTTCGATCGGTTATTTTTTATTTTGTCATCATCCGTGACAATAGCACTCGGAAAAAATGCTCCAATGGTCCCCAACTGGATAAAAGATTGTGGTCTTTGCCGCCATGAACAAAACATTAATACTTTCAAAGTTATTGAATGTACCTTGGCCAACACTTTTACACCCCAATAAATTTACAAAAAGACGCATTTAATTCTTAAATAAATGTTATCTTCATATTCGTTTCCCTTCAGACAATTGAGAATAAAAATGAAATTCATCTTCGATGAATGTATCACTGATTTCAAAAATGTGTTCATCAAAAGTAAGATCGAAATATGGGACTACGAAACTTTAACATTGAACATGTGTTACAAAATGCAAAAAAAACAGACTAGATTAGATCAAAGCGAGATGGCTACTGATACTCATCACTCTACTATTGATATGTTTAAAGTTGTCGTCGGCCTGAACAAGGACGAACTATTTGCCACTGGACGTTATAAGCAAACAAAATAAATCAAAATTGTTTTAGACTTTACTAACTGTAAATAGTGAGTGTACATAGTTTCATGACTTTTAATTAAAATCCAGTGCCAAATATTTAGGATCAGAAAAAAAGGCCATCAAGAAAAAGTTGGGCAATAAAAGACTTTCACAGAGACATCACGAGATAGAGAAATGAAGGAATATAAGTCAAAGTTTTTTACTTGCATGATTTAAATGAATTTTGGAGTTTATTACCTAGAATATTTTATTATTTTATTTTTCTGAGTTAACATTGGTAGCATTTGTAAAATAGTTATACTTTTGATCTGAGTTAATTATTCAGTTGAAGCATCATTCCAGTCAGCTAAGAGGTATTTTTTTTAAAAATAATTCTGTTTTGTCATTATGTTTGTGTATATATGTTTCTTTGTTTGAATGTAATATATCGTACCTTGTTTTGTGGAGAGGGCTATGCCTGTTGCCCAATCCAATTCAATGTATTTGAATAAAATATTGTTTAAACTAAATGAATTTAATATCCTTGCCGAAAATTTGGAAAACATATATTAATAATCACGGGACAGCCGGGACATCAGTATGGTTTCCATATATCTCGACTTGTTCAATTTGCTCGCGTCAATATAACACCATATTTTGTTTCAACGAAAGAAATGATTTTATCTCTGTATAACTGCATATAAAATGCTCCGTGTTGCTTAGTCTTTGGTTTTCTTTGTTTGTTTTTTTTTATATGGTTGTTTGTTTTTGCGTCAATTTTCATGTTTTGTCATATTTTTTATTTGTATAGAAACAAAAAAGAAACTTACCTTTATTGCATTTTGAAAATCTTCTGCTTCATCATTTGACAAATCTAAAAATTAAGTTTATCTATTAGATAATCTTTCGAATATCCTTGCATTATTAAAACAGTTCATAACTAGTAAAATCAATATATTTTCAAGGCAGTGGCTATTTAGCTGGACCATATATAAGCTCTTGTGTATAGGATTTTGAATTTTTTAATTGCTTTAACTATATATTTAATTTTTGACTTTTACATGCGTATAACATACTTAACTTAACTTTTTTTCATACCACAACCAACAGTTTCATTTCACAGTGTTTTTAAAATGTTCTTATACGTAGCTCAGCATTAATCGACACATCTCGCAAAATTCGTTCGAAAATATTCTAATTCAATACAGATTGAGTTCTTAAGTACTCGTACCCCGGATAAGATACTTGCAATAATAATTAGCACACCACTTAAAAGTATAATAGAGTTTGTTGAAATGCGATATTTGAGTTTTACAAAAAAAAAATGTTTTTTAATTTTCTTTCAAAGTGCAGAAACTTAAATTTGCTGAATTTTAAAATAATCTTTTCTCATGTTAAAGGTTTAAGTTGCTGTAATGTAAAAAAAAAAAAAAGAAGATGTGGTATGATTGTCAATGAGACAACTATCCACAAAAGACCAAAATGACACAGACATTAACAACTATAGGTCACCGTACGGCCTTTAACAATGAGCAAAGTCCATACCGCATAGTCAGCTATAAAAGGCCCCGATTAGACAATGAAAATCAATTCAAACGAGAAAACAAACGGCCTTATTTATGTAAAAAAATGAACGTCTTTTAAGACGTCTTTCGCCTAACCCACTTTTTAACAATCAGGAAATCAATACTCATTGGTTGACACGAATGTGACCTACCGAATTAGGCAATTTACCGGATTTGTAATAAAATGAGCAACACGACGAGTGCCACATGTGGAGCCTGATCTGTTTACCCTTCCGGAGTACCTGATATAACCCCCAGTTTTTGATGGGGTTCGTGTTGCTTAGTCTTTAGTTTTGTACGTTGTGTCTTGTGTTTATATTATTTGTCTATTTGAATTTTTTATTTATAGCCATGGCGTTGTCAGTTTATTTTCTATTTATGTGCTTTATTGTCCATCTGGTATCACAGTTCGCCCCTCTTTTGACGGAAGTATGTGTCATCATGTATACAACCCAACAAAGTTTTTTTATAAAATCTGCTACGTTTCAAATTACCTTTGTAGCTACCTTTTGTTTACAAATAAAATTAACATTGGCCTTTGTTGAAAGTAAAAATTTAAAAAAAAATAAGTATGTTTTTTACGTAAGTATGTGTTTATACTTATCGTTCAGTGAATTTATTTGGTTGACCAAGGAAAACAATAACACTATATGAAGAGACAACTATCCACAAAAAACCAAAATGACACAGACACTTTTAACAGGTTGGGAACAAACCCCCTGGATGGTGATTATACCTGTATAGAGGGATAAACCTTCTTTAGAGGGATAAAATTATCCCTCTATAGAGGGGTATTTGTGTTTGCACTGGATTTAAAGCAAATAAGGGCAGAATGGCATTTTCTAATTATATTGGCTATAATCTCTAGCAGTAAGTGCATCAACATATGCACTTCACTAAAAATTGGGATAACCCGTTTTCTGCTAAAGTGACAAAACTTGAAATCTATTGTATACCTATCTGAACACCTGATCAACATCAAAAGCAATAGTTGACCTTTAAATTTCATGTTAAATCTAACAATAGACAAAAATGATATAAATTCTGTTCAGTGAGGCATAAGTGAGTAGAATTTACCTGATCATCACAGCTTTCAATCATGGTGAACAATAGATTTTATATTTAGTCAGATAAGCAGCAAACTCGGCATGTGCATATTAAAATAAGTACATGAATTGGTGCATCAACTGTTGCAGGTTACTGCCATAATAAGTAGAGAATGCCATTCTGTCCTGCTTTGATTTAAATCCAGTCTAAACAAAAATACCCCTCTATAGAGGGATAATTTTATCCCTCTATAGAAGGTTTATCCCTCTATACAGGTATAATCACCATAGAGAGGGTTTGTTCCCAACCTATTTAAAACAACTAAAGGTCACCGTACGGCCTTCAACAATGAGCAAAGCCCATACCGCATAGTCAGCTATATTATTCCCCGATTAGACAATGTAAAACAATTCAAACGAGAAAACAACTAACGGCCTTATTTATGTAAAAAATGAACAAAAACAAATATGTAACACATAAACAAACGATAAGGCTCCTGACTTGGGACAGGCACATACATAAATAATGTGGCGGGTTATTACCTTTAAATGATTTCTTCAAATAAACTGCATCAGATATTTCAAGTGTCAGAACTAAAACCACCAGAAATTTGACGGGAACCATATTCACTGCTGTCCGTGGGGAATTTTGACCACTGTCCACTGTCACAACGTTCTGACTAACATCTCAAACAATTAAATAGTAAAGTGGGGCACTACAATGTAACAAGGTATTTTCCCCAGCTATTTTTGTATTATTTCATGCAACAATATTGCAGGATAAATTTATTAATGGCACCATGCAAATTAAAAACAAAAATCAACAAAAAGAATAACTATTTTAGTCTTGTTTGATTTCAAGTCATAGATTTATGTATACAATACTTAACATGCTCATGAGGTGCGTATGGGGCATAAATCATACAACGCCCTTTAATAAATATCTTCTGTCAGTTTGTTTTCCAAACATGTACATGTAAGGAAGTAAAAATTGAAAACTAGGATATATATATCCTGTTTCTTTTCTTTCTAATACATGTTTCAAGAATATAACAGATTGCGTTGTTAAAGTAAAGTTACACAGACAGAGGAATGTTGACAATGGTCTACTCGACTTGATTTCGGTATTTATATCCATCCGTCAGTCAAGTATGTGTACGAACTATTTGCCACTGGTCATCAAGCCAGCCAAAGTCAATTGATCAGTAAGAAAGGCAGCTATGTTTATTAAATTATTTTACAAATATCGTAAATCTAATCTTGAATTATTTTTTATAGTCCTGAAGCTGCATGAGATATTTGCTGTATTGGACGTTAAGAAACTAACAATCAATCATATTTTATTAGTTTAAACATATTTTTTATAGTGGATTCGGAAACACATTTTACCACTTATATATTAATCCCTTTCCACTTTACTGGTGCGAATGCTGCCTTGTAGCGGCACTAACCTGTTCTTTATCGAAATTAAACACGGGCCTGCCATTTTATCGTCCACTTCCGTTGGACTATCATCGTTTCACAAGACTGTACTCGCAAATGGTATCAAGGGAGAGGCGAAAATTAAATACCCGAAATTTTAATTAGATATTGTTTTTTAATGATAACATATCTTAGACAGATGGGAATGGACAACATAATTTTGTTACTGAAAAATGATTTTAGTTGTTTTTTATGTTGTTTTTTTAATTTGTCTGCAAATCTCTAATGTCAAATTTTAAAACATACGTTCAACTTCATCAAGCGAAGTTGATCTTAGATGGATTTAAATATCTAGGCATATTTCGAGTTATACTTTTAGACTTTATTATATACATACTAATTTCATATGTTCTAGCCCTGCTTAAAGTTAAAGTGTAAATAATTATATCCTACTAAAGAGACATTAATCTAAAGCTAGTGGATACAGTGTGTTGTATATCAATTTTTCCTTTTTTGTTTTGGTGGAGGAATTTAGAACAGTTAATATATTCTTTACTTAAACAGAGTATTTTTTTATATATATCAAATTGGGAAACAGAATATTTTTTTTTAAGAAAAAAAAAATATACCCCTTCCCTTGAAACTAAATGAGACTTGAGACTGTCATTAAAGTGAGAGGGTGACCGCTATAGAACCAGGTTTGATCCACCATTTTCTACATTTGAAAATGCCTGTACCAAGTCAGGAATATGACAGTTCTTGTCCATTCGTTTTTGATGCGTTTTATTATTTGATTTTGCCATGTTATTATGGACTTTCCGAATTGATTTTCCTCTAAGTTCAGTATTTTTGTGATTTTACTTTTACCTTCTGCAGTACAAGGAAAAAATGACTATTTTACATGAATTGGAAAATTAAATTATTTTTTTTTTTTTGGGGGGGGGGGGGGGACCTGCCCCTTACAACATTTCGATCTTGATCTCGAAATTATTGAATTAAGATAAATTGGGCCCATTTTCTCACAAATCTTATTTCTGTGTTCACGAATGCGCTTACGAGTTCCTCGATTGTTATTTCTATAATAGAAATACGAAGATGTGGTGTGAGTGCCAATGAGAAAACTACTTACATTCAAGTTACAATTTATAGAAGCAAACCATTATAGGTCAAGGAACGATCTTCAACACGGAGCCTTGACTCACTCCGAACAGCATGCTATAAAGGGTCGCAAAATATTACTGAACGTGTAAAACCTTTCAAACGGGATAACCAACGGTATAATATATGGAGAAAAAAAACGAGAAACGAGAAACACTTATGAACCACAGCAACTAACAATAATATGACCATGTCTGTTTATTCAAATATTTCCGTTTCAAAATAAAGTAAACTAAAGTTACCCAAAAAATAAAATATGTTTATCTGTACTACAAATGTATAACCGTCACTAGTTTTTATCTAATCTGCATTACATTCTGATAACCTTATAATAAATTGTGATTAAACAGAAAATAAACATTTCGCTGTTGGTAAGTTTTTTTTCCCTCAAATATATTACAATGGAGCTACCATTTTTGATGGGGGATGTGGGGAAGGGAGAAGTTTCTGTCCTGGATTATCTTATTTTATTACTTTAACCTGCCTTTTATTAAATAAATTGTCTTCCTGCCTTTTTTTTATTAAGCACAGTGTCTCATCTTGCCTTTTTTTCTTCAAATTTCATTCTGCCCTACCCCGCCCCATAAAAATCAAATGGTAGCCACTTAACACTGTATTGATTGCTTTAACCCATTGTTTGATGTTGAAACCCAGACTTTCCGTTTGTTTTACTTCCACATTGATTGAAATTCTATGAAACTGTCATACAAGTGAGACTCATAGGTTTATCTAGCTAAAACCTAGTTTAATACACCATTTTCTACATAAAAGAAATGACTGTAATACGTCAGAAATATTAAATATGTTTTCAATTCATTTTTCTGAGCTTTTGATTTTGTCATTGAATAAGGGTCTTTCCGTTTGAATCCATGGAGTATTTTTGTTATTGTACTTTTTACCTATACCCACAAATGTAAGGACTCGGGGTTCTTTTCTACTTCATTTTACTATGCGATTTTATGGGTGTTTGTTTACTCTAAATTGACCAGAGGTATATGAGAGAGGTAAGATATAAAAAAAACCGACCACATCGTTACATCGAAAGCTCAAGCCTCTGTTAATCTTGCTTTTTTAAAATTTTATTTTCAATCATTTGAGTGTGGCGTCCATTACGAAGAACTCCGTGTAGTGTATGTACACTATTGTTTAGCGGGGTCAATCTAGAGCCCCGGCGCTTCTATGTACGGGTTTTTCTCAATCTTTGAAGACCCATTAGTGCATAGGTTATTGTTTGCCTATTTTTCTATTTCGTTTGATTGGCCATTTATTCTGCCTGCACTTTCATTCTCTCATCTGCAAACAGCCCTCTAGACCATCATATAAAGAAACAATGGTGATGATAAAGTATGCAATTCCGAAAATTTACCGTCTCCGAAAAATTCAATTCAAAAATTGTTTATCGGCCTTTTTGCCCCAGACGACTATTGAAAAGGCTACATACATAATCACGAGTCTCTTTTATCTGTTATCAGCTTGTTATGTATGTAAGTATGACTGTACTTTCTGTCACTAACCGTGATGTGAACGGTTCGACTTTGGACGATTTGGTTATATGTTATCAGTTTATAGTCATACATCTTTTCCGTCTCAAAAGTGATATAAGTTTAACATTTGTCGAATTATTGATATCGTTCTCTGTCTTTATCCCTTTTAGGAAATGTGAGCTGTCGTCATCACTTGGTGGCGTTCGTCGTCTTCGTCCATCGTCGTCCGTCCGTGGTAAACTGTTTCAAAGATCTTCTCTCAAACTAATGAACCAATATCAAACATCATTAGGGTATCTATAATTAAGTTTGTGTTTTATTATCTGTTTCTTAAAAAACATAACCGCCAAGGTAAAAATAGATTTTAGGGGTTAAATGCGGTTTTTAGCTTATATCTTAAAAAACCAAAGCATTTAGAGCAAACCAGACATGGGATAGAAATGTTTATTAGGTCAAATTCTATAAGCCCTGAGTTTTATAGATGAAAATAAAAACCCATTGTTGGGTTGCTGTTACTTTTAAATTGTAATTTTAAGGAAACTTTTCTGTTTGGTTATTATCTTGAATATCATAATAGATAAGAATAAATTGTAACAGAACAAAATGTTCATTAACGTAAGATCTATAATAAAAAAAACTTCATATGACCAAATCTTTCAATTGACCCCTTAAGGAGTTATAGCCCTTATAGTACAATTTTACACAATTTGTTTACTAGTATCATGTTTTCTAACTTTAAACAATCTTCTCCTCTATAACTACTGAATTAAATTTAATCAAACTTTAGCTGAATGATTCTTTTTTTATCTAGTTACTTTTATCTCAAAAACTAAAGCATTTAGAACAAATCAGACAAAAAGAATTCACGAGGTCAAGGCCTACCTGCCTTGAAATTATTATCCAAATTAGGTATCTAGATGTAAGGTTATTGTCCTTGAATTGAGTAAACTTTGCATCTTTAGGTTATTGTCTTGAATATTATTATAGATAAAGATAAACTGTAAACAGTAGCAATGTTAAGCAAAGTTAGATTTCGAATAAGTTTACATGACGAAAATTGTCAATTGACCTCTTAAAGACATTTTTTCCCAATTTGTTCATCTTGTTTGTTTATTAAATTAGTAATCAAAGGTACCATGCCTACTATTTAATACGCCAGACGCGCGTTTCGTCTACATAACTGAAGACTCATCAGTGACGCTCAGATCAAAATAGCTATAAAGCCAAACAAGTACAAACTTGAAGAGCATTGAGGACCCAAAATTCTAAAAAAGTTGTGCCAAATTCGGCTTAGGTTATTTAAAACAAGTCTTCTCCTTTGAAACCACTGAATGATTTTCAGATTATCTAGTATAAATTTTGTATTTTATTTCCTTGTACGTCAAGAAACATAGCCACCATGGCCAAATTGAAACACAATCACTGTCACTGTGGTAAAATGCATATTTTTATTGCGTTTGAAGAAAATATGACCGATACTAAGAACAGTTAAATGTCATTCTTAAGCCATTCATTAATATATATTGAAAAGCAAAAATAGTCATGGATGAAAGATTTAAGCAAAACACTACAAGTGATCAATTAAGCCTCTTGAGAACCTTTTGTTCTAATCGGTATCTCTTAAAGGTAGAAGTCAAAGTCATATAGACCCAATGTTGTAATATTAACATGAAAAACCAGCCAAATATTTAAGATTGTCTTTCAAACGTAACCATTGGCAACAAGACATTGCTTTAGACGAAGAATTAGTTGTATATAATTCAGTGATAATTTCTTGAACGCATTGTACCAGGGACTTTCCCGATAAATATCGGAAAGGCATATGTTTATTGAGGAATCGTATCATCTGCACAATCTTGATCCTGTCGCATATTTACTGCCAACGTATAAGCTTGCTGACAGCTTTGTCTTAGAATCTTTTTTAAGGAGATGTACGTACTTCAGGGTTAGGCATATTTGTCCGATGTCCGACCTCTTGGTTTTTCTATCTACGATACTGGCTAAAATAGTGTGCACCATAACAATTTTTAGCTCACCGTACCTGAAATTTCAAGTGAGCTTTTCTCATCACTTGTCGTCCGTCGTCCGTCGTCCGTCGTCCGTCGTCTGTCATCCGTCGTTAACTTTTACAAAAATCTTCTCCTCTGCAACTACTGGACCAAATTTTACCAAACTTGGTCACAATCATCATTGGGTATCTAGTTTAAAAATGTGTCGGATGACCCGTCCAACTAACAAAGATGGCCGCCATGGCTAAAATAGAACATTGGGGTAAAATGAAGATTTTTGCTTATATCTCTGAAACTAAAGCATTAAGAGCAAATTTGACAGGAGTACAATTGTTCATCCGGTAAGGATCTATATGTCCCCAAATTTTCAGACAAATCGAACAATCCGTTGTTGGATTGCCGCCCTTGAATGAGTAATTTTAAGGAGATTTTGCAGTATTTGGTTATTATCTTGAATAATATTATAGATAGAGATAAATTCTAAACAGCAATAATGTTCAGCATAGTAAGATCTACAAATAGTTCAACGTGACTAAAATGGTCAATTGACCACTTAAAGAAATATTGTCCTTTATAGTAATTTTTTAACAAAATTTTGTAATTTTTTATTCATCTAACATAAATCTTCTCCTCTGAAACTATCAAGACACATATAACTAAGTCACAATCATTATTTGGGTATCTAGCTTAGATAATGTGTCCGATGGTTCAGCCAGTCAACGAACATGGCAGCCAAGGCTCGCTCAAAGTAAAACATAAGGGTAAAATGCAGTTTTTGGCTTAAATCTCTGAAAATTAAGCTTTGAGAGGAAAATTGACACACGGTAAAATTGTTCTTCAAGAAAAATCTATCTTTCCTGAAATTTTAAGACGAATCTGACAAGCCTTGTTGGGTTGCTGCCTCTGAATTAGAAATTTTAAGGGATTTTTGCAGTTGTTGGTTATTATCTTGAATATTATTATGGATAGAGATAAACTGTAAACAGCAATAATGTACAGCAAAGTAAGATATACAAAATTTAATATTTAAGCATGACTAAAATGGTCAATTGACCCCATACTGAGTTATTGCCCATTAAAGTCAAATTTAACAATTTTTCGTTTTTTTTTGTTTTTTTTTACTTTAGTCTTTTCCGGAAATAACTGAGAAAAATTTAAGCAAACTTGGGCACAATCAGCATTAGGGTAATATAGTTTCAAAAAATGTGCCTGATGACCCTGCCTGCCAACCAACATTGCAGACATGGCTAAAAATAGAACATAGGGGTTAACATGCATTAATTGTAAATAAAAATGTCAGGTTAGCAACACAGGCTCCTTGGAGCCTCTAGTTTTCTGTTCATATAAGATTCAATAGCTCACGAAAGGTCATTTGGCAAAATTTAAGCACTTTCTAGATTTATTTTATTTTGACTAGAATCCCAAATGATACCAATCCAAATATAAGGTTAAGTCCGTGTCATCTTTTCACACCATTTTTTAAAAGCTCAATATCTCAGAAAACTCTATATTTTTTGTTTTTTATTTTCCTTAACTAATGCTCTTATTACTTTCTCAGTCGTTTAATCCCCCATTTTTCTACATAGAGAATGCCTGTACCAAGTCAGGAATATGACAGTTGTTAGCCCTTCGTTTGATGTGTTTGAGCTTTTGATTTTACCACTAGATTAGGATTTATATCTAGAAATTGACTATGAGGGTCGGTTGAAAAGAAGACTTTACGACAAAAGAGATAATTTCAGGTTCCCAGTAGTGAAGCATTGGGAATCTGTGTAATATCATCATTTTGTAAATTTTACGGACGCCATCACGAGTTGGTTGACCGTTATGGAATATCTGTTATATAGATACTATCGGATATGTTCCTTATGTCGTAACTACAATCCCGTTCCTTTTTCACGAATGGGACATACTGAATTAGACGTTTTACCTTTATTTGTGACATTTTTACCTTTTGTGTCTGTTTGTTTTGTTCACACATCATTGTCAATATTATTAAATTTGATGCGACTGTCGTATAAGTGAGAGGTTTAGCGCTATAAAATCAGGTTCAAGCCACAATGTTCTACATCTAAAAATGCCTGTACCAAGTCAGGAATATGACAGTTCTTGTCCATTCGTTTTTTGTTATTTAATTTTGCCATGTGGTTATGGAGTTTCCGAATTGATTTTCCTCTAATAGGTTCAGTATTTTTGTGATTTTACTTTTTTTTGATGACCAGGTTTCGCAAAACGGTGAACTTGAATCGATATTTTTATTGTAGGAATTGTCTTTGATTGCAACAAGCTGTGTCAAACAATATTAAACGTTGTAGTTCCATTTCATAGTTTTTTCAACGCTAACACTTGCTTTAAGAAATGCAGTGGTCCTGGCTACTTTTAAGTTGGATAGCGGAATAGGCGTGAAAAGGATTCCCTTTTTGTCGTATTGATGTTTTGAGTTCAAACCCCGCTCATGCGGGTGCACTCGACTCCAATCTTAAATGACTAGGATTTGTCAGTTTTCCTATCAAAGGTCAGTGGTTTTCTCTGGGAACTCCGGCAATAAAAAACTGACCGCCACGGAATAGCCTAACTGTGGTGCGTAAAAGTGGCGTTCAAACACCAAAAACCAAAACAAAACTTTTACCATTAGCCCAGTAGTGAACAGGAAAAATATAACAAAGGGAAAATTCAAACCGAAAAGTTCCTTATCAAATGGTAAAATCTAAGGCTCAAACACATCAAAAGAATGGAAAACAACTGTCATCATCCTAACTAGACACAGCCCATTTCCTGATGTAGAAAATGTTGGATTAAACTTGGTTTAAAAGACTTTTAACGGCTATGTTACTTTTAATACAATAGTAAACCATTACCATTACTATTTAGAAACATAATCAAAGAATACATAATTGCTTAAACCAACAATGTTTGTTATTGACTCATACTAATGATTACTAATGATTACAATATGTATCCGGCCACGTCCTCTTGTATTTTTGTCCATCTGATGAGGTAAGCCTTTTTCAATTGATTATTATAACTGTTCTTATGTTGTACTTTTATACCAGTGTCCGTGGTAAGGGGGAGGTTTGGGATCCCACTAACATGTTTAACCCCGCCACATTATTTATGTATATGCCTGTCCCAAGTCTGGAGCCTGTAATTCAGTGGTTTTCGTTTGTTTATGTGTTACATATTTGTTTTTCGTTCATTTTTTTTTATAAATAAGGCCGTTAGTTTTCTCTTTTGAATTGTTTTACATTGTCTTATCGGGGCCTTTTATAGCTGACTATGCGGTATGGACTTTGCTCATTGTTGAAGGCCGTACGGTGACCTATAGTTGTTAATGTCTGTGTCGTCATTTGTGTCTCTTGTGGACAATTGTCTCAATATAACATCTATATTATTGGTAATCAATGGAAATTTAGAAAACTAGTAAACATTTGCCAGAAAAACTACTATTATTTACGATTTTGCAGAACCGACACATAGCCAATCATATGCCATTATTGAATTTGCCATTGAATGACTGTTATCCTTATCCCTGTCCAGGTTTGAATATACTGTTGATCCTTTTGGAATTAATAAGCTCCTACGTAGTGGGTTTTTGATTTAAAACATCACTGAAGAGACATTACCTGTCGACATGTTCATTTGAAGCAGTACAATATGTACCATTGTTGGTATTATCCGGTATTTATTATTCATATAGATTGTTGTTTTTTGTTGTTGTATAAACTGCAGTTTCTATAAATACATTTGCATTGATAGATATATTGATAAAAAAAGTTCTCATTATAGGCAATGAAGAAATCATTCTACTTGTTATACCAAATACTTGAATGAATGTTGATGACGCTTCCAGCTGCAAGGAACAAGACATGCAGTTTTACAAACCTTCATAAGTAAGTATTCATTGTGTAGTTATAACCTAGAGAATTTCGCAGTCAATATGACTTGCTATGGTGCTGTATGATATACGGATGCTACATGTACAACCTGATCATTTGACATTCCCGAAGCATGATATCATCGCTGGATTTGAGTTTGGATCTTATTGGTCATTCATTAGTTTTCTGTTTGGTGAAATTGGCTCGAAAAGTGTATATTTTGTAGTCATTTATTTCAAAGATCAAAGATGAATAGTGAATCTTCTGTAACTTTTAATGGCTATTAGATTACAACACAACCTAGCCAATTAACAAAGAACCTGCTTTAAAGGAATAATATGAGGATTTTCTCAATATTTTGTCAATATTTTGGTAATTGTCCTGAAAGTTTACAATACAGATCCAGTATCCGAACTTCACAATTAGATTGGACGGATAACTTTGTTGAGCACCTGTTATTATGGGATTGTTTTAAAGTATCATTCTGTATTCTGCAAACGTGGAACAATTTGTAACTAGAAGTACGTCGTTGATTATAAACCGGTGTAGTCTTAACTGACAGGCATTGTACGATCCAAATATTTAAAATAATCAGAACAAATGGCATATTTTCAAAAGTTGTACCTTTAAGCCTAAGGTGAACAAAAATAAGTTCATTTCTAATGTTGGTTCAAGATGATGGTCCTTCGAAAGTCTTGACAAGTTCAATTATAAAACATGATTTTTTTTTAATAAGATGTCGTTGTTTCTGTAAGTTGTTTTTTTTAGCTCACCTGGCCCGTGAGCTCTTCTCATCACTTTGCGTCCGACGTCTGTCGTCTTTAACTTTAACAAAAATCTTCTCCTCTGAAACTACCGGGCCAAATTAAACCAAACTTGTTTATCTAGTTAAAAAATGTGTCCAGTGACCCAGCCAACCAATCAAGATGGCCGCCATCGCTAAAAGTAGAACATAGGGGTAAAATGAAGTTTTTGTCTTATATCTCTGAAACCAAAGCATTTAGAGCAAATCTGACATTGGTCATAAGGTCAAAATTTATCTACTCTGAAATTTTCAGATGAATCGGTGAACCCGTTGTTGGGTTGCTGCCCCTAAATTGGTAATTTTAAGGAAATTTTGCCTTTTTTGGTTATTATCTTGAATATTATTATAGATAAAGATATACTGTAAACAGCAATAGTGTTCAGCAAAGTAATATATACAAATAAGTTAACATGACCAAAATGGTCAGTTGACCCTTTAGGGAGTTATTGCCCTTTATAGTTTTTTTTTACCAATTTTTCGTAAATTTTGTAATCTTTTAAAAAAATCTTCTTCTCTGAAACTAGTGGGCCAAATTTAACCAAACATAGCCACAATCATTATTATCATCATCTTGTTTCATAAATGTGTGCGGTGACCTAGCCAACCAACCGAGATGGCCACCATGGCTAAACATAGAACATAGGGAGAAATGTAGATTTTGGCTTATAACTCTGAAACCAAAGCATTTAGAGCAAATATGTCAAGAAATTAAATTGTTAATCAAGTCAATATCTATCTGCCCTGGACAACTGGTTGTTGGTTTGCTGCCCCCAATTGGTAATTTTTAAAGAAATTTTGCTGTTTTTGGTTATTATCTTTACTACTATTATAGTTACAGAAAAACTGTAAAAATAATGTTCAGCAAAGTAAGATCTACAAATAAGTCAAAACGACCAAAATGGTCAGTTGATCCCTTAAGGGGTTATTGCCCTTTATTATCATTTTTTAACAATTTTCATTAATTTGGTAAATTATTGAAACTTTTTACAAAAAAATTTCCTCTGCAACTAAACGGCCAAGTTTATAATAGATAGAGAAAATTGTAAGTAGCAAGAATATTCAGTAAAGTAAGAACACATCACCATCACCGAAAAACAATTTTGTCATGAAACTATCTGTGGCCTTTGTTTAATATGCACATAGACCAAGGTGAGCGACACAGGCTCTTAAGAGCCTCTATTTTTTTTACAGATGTTGATCCTTCAAGAGAACAGGAGCGTAAGCCGACAATGTTCTTCCGGTTCCTAGTATTGGTATGTCTTAAACTGCATTACTTACATCTATATTATTATCATAAGTGTTTGTGTAGGTGTGTGTATATGTATGTATGTTTGGGTGTTTTGCTTAGGTTGTGACGAATATAACAATAAATTAGCAATGCGTCTATTGAACACATATAATGACCAGGCTGGCATACGACGTGATAAAGTGACAAATAAAAACCGTTCAACATTTTATTGAATTTATACCAAAACTATCTATTATGAATTATTGTGTTCTCTAATTGCATTTGAAATAACACTATGTTACTATATCAGTTGCATAGATATATATAGTTGTCGCTACCATTGATAAGAAACATTTGGTATTTTATTTCTCCTTTGATTTCCAAGACAGAAAATCGACATTAAGTAATTACAACGAATGCTAGCGGATGCTTATTCTAAGATTGAGAAAAATAAAAAAAATATTTAAACTTTCGATTCAATGTTAATTTCCAACATAACTAGATGTGTTAAGGCAGCAACCATATGATTTTCTGGGTTGGGGAGGGGGATTGTGTTACTTGCAGTTGTGATAAAACATATTAAATTATAATTATAAATTCAAAAATATTTCACATTAGATATTATTAAACCGGCTTAAATACATGTATTGTCATTTACAGAAGTTTAATAGCCTTGCATATTTTAGATTCACGCATGTACAGCATTTCCATTACAATGCCCAGGACCAGCACAATGGTCAATTCGAGCAAGAGGTCTATGTCCAAATCCATCAAAGTATTCCTGCCTCAAGAATGATCTAATTAATGGATATTCAGAAAACTGCACAATATCTGATTTCCAGGCGCCAGGTAAGCTCCATCTAACCGTAGGAAGGATAAAAAACTATATAAACTACCAACATACTACTAGCAAGAATAAAACTAAATCACCAATCTGGTCCCTAAACTTCAGAAGGATAGTAAAATAGTCTGTAAAGTAAAATTACAAAATTACCGAACTCCAAAGGAAATTCAAAATGAAAAGATCGATCATATATTGTAAAAAATAAAACAACTGTCATATTCCTGACATGGTGCAATTCTTTCCTTATTCAGAAAAGTTGTTTAAACCTGCTTTATAAATAGCTTAACCATGCATGCGTGTTTAACATTGATGAAGGTAAACAACTTATTCGGGGTGAACAAGATCAAATGAAAACTACAACACCGATGCAAAATTGCAAATTAAATGAAAGTATCTAGTAAATAGGATTTTGTTCAAATGCATTATTTAAAGTATGCATATATCAGGAATATGGATAGCATATATCTTTGAATAATTACATTATATGTATGTTTAATTATAATACGTTTTTCCTGATTGGCTGACTGCACATCACATGTTATTCCTTAAGCAATTGCATTACACAATAAAATTTATCATTCATGATAGCAAGAGGTCCAACGATAAAGTCCACAGGTGAATGAAATAAAAACTTGGTTTAAATCGTGTTTTCATCATCTTAGCTAAAAAATGTAATTATAAGTATTGAATACTTCTTTTTGTAACTTTATAGTGTTGTAAAAGCGTTGACCGTGCGCATAATTTTAGAATGAAGCGCTTCAGCGCTTCATACAAAATGTACTTCGGTCAACGCTTTTACACCTCAATAAAGTTGCAAAAAGAAGCATTCAATTCTTAAATGAATTTTGCCAGAGGAATATATATGCAATACACTAAGTAAAGGATACACTTGATAAAAAGTCTATTTATCATGAGATTTTTTCTCTAGGTTTAAAAGGTGTTCTTCGTGGAGGATTAGATGCAGACATTTGTTCGGCGCAGCGGTATCATCCATGGCCGATAAAATATTATACAAATGTTAGTACCAACTGTATCTTTCTTAAGTCTGTGTGCAATGGAGAAGGACAAGTGGTCTATGCTAAAGGAAATCGTAACACAGATATTACTTGCAGGTGCGACTACACGAGAGGTTATGATTTCATCGGAAAACCCCGAAACCCATGTTACTGTGTTCCATCTGAAGAAGATTGCTCATGTTATTTAAAGACATGCATTGACCATATGTACTATTTATCGCCAGGTAATCATTAGTCAATCTGTAGAGTGTAATGATCATTATTTATTTATATTTTCAATTATAAGAAACAGTGTTTGATTGAATTTTGACCACGGGGGCCTTTTAGTTGTCATAGTTACTGTAAGCAACTTTGATTTGCGGATACTTTTTTGTGCGATAAATGCTTTTGATATATGAAGTAAGATATATTTGAAAAGACCTCTACATTTTTTTTTATATATTAACGATCGTTCGAAAAAAAAATATTAACCAGAAACATGATTGCAATAATAGTTATATTGTCAGTTAGTTGATTACGTTTTCTGTGGATTCATTATGAATAGTTGGATATCAACTTTCGTGGGTTTCGTGGTTTACATGAACCACGAATTTAAATGCTTTACGATTTACAAGTTTCCTCGATAGGCTTTGTATTCAAAAATTGGCAAAATCATATATACACGTAAAAAGGAAATTTCCTCTTTCCACGAAAATTGATACCCACGAAAATAAATGAATCCACAGTATAACCAATTATTATTTTTTCATTTAAAGAACCAGTTTTCAATTTGTTTACAGATTACGAATGCATTCATGAGAAGATGAATACATCAACATCCAATTGTCAAACAATATCCAGAAAAAGGTACATAATTTTCTTTTAAATCAAAATAAATCAGATCGTTCATATAACTTTAAGTATGCTGCTCTAACATATGTGTATACCAATCGTATTGTTTTTCTAAGTTCTTACGTAAAATGTTCAAAATAGTGTGCATGTTTACCAAAAGAAAATTTGTATTACAGTGTAACCAAAGACAGAAACGACAGTAATACAACAGATACCACGATATTAGAACATACACAAACGCCAGGTAAATGTTAAATGTACAATCATGATAATTCTATTAATCTGGATATGATTTTTTTAGCTATGCAATAATCGATGGTAAGAGATCATCAGACATGTAAGGAATGCTGTGACTTCAATGAAAGCAAAAATATAGTAACACGTTCCAATAACACATAATCATTATATTATGTTAAAGGTTAATTTTATCGTCAGCATTTGATTTTCTCAACTAAGAAGTAGATAAAAAAAACAATGCAAGGCTTTTTGTATTGTCATTATTTATCTGTCAGTTTTTATTTATCTATGTAAGGGGGGGGGGGTGTCAAGAAGGAATTTAACGAGAAAATAGAATATGTAAACTTTGTTTTATAAATGAGGTTGAAGATAGAACCTTCTTTTTCTTAAAATGTAAAATTGATAAATCTTTACCTAACCAGCTTGAAAAAGATATAATAATATATGTCCAGAATACTTTAAATTGTCTGAAACAGATAGAATACAATTACTTTATCTTCATTTGATATTTTACAGCTAACTGTTCCGTTCATTAAAAAGTCATTTGCACTGAGGACAGTGGACACAGCACCTTCATAAAAATTACTGTTTAACCACTCTTTATATGATGTTTGATATGTTATGATTTTTGCATTGTGTATACATTTAATTGTATTATATTGTTTATATAGCCTTCAACCCCTAGTGAATAAGTATGAATTTTATCAATAAAAAAACTTTTATAGCATTTGACTAAAACAAACGAAGAGCTATAAACATGATGTTTTATTGATTAAGTGCATACACAGCACATTTCTAGATTATAACCCAAACATTTGAAAGTCAAAAGTGTAGTAGTCAAAAACACATGAAAGACATCTGCAGGTCCATTTTTAAAATGCCAATAAGAGTGAAAATGTCACGACGTTTCAAAAACAGGAAATGGTTCTTATAGTCTCAGTTGTATTTAACACTAAAATAAAAATCTAGCTTAATCGCAAATCGGTTTAAAACATTAAAGGTACTATAATTAATAGAGCAAAGTGCATAATGCAAGATCTTGCTCGCAGATTTTTTCTTATTTCAGTGCAACGAAAATTATACTCAAGAATAATTGTCATTGCTTTCTGCATTGGTAAGCATGTTTACTTATTAGTCAATATTTGAAACCTCTTTCTGAAAAAATGAAATGTATATGTGCTGTTGGTTTTTTTATTTGGTCGGGTTGTTGTCTCTTTGACATATTCCCCATTTCCATTCTCAATTTTATTAATAAAATATTGGCGTTCGAACAAAAGTAATTTTACAGTCATGTTTGAAAATATACCATAGATTTTTTTTTTTTTTTTTTTTTTTAAAGTTTTGGAAAAATTAGAGGTCTCAAAAAATATCCAGTATAGCTCTTGATCAAATTCAGTATTAAAAACAACATATTAAAGATATCAATTATACCTCATTATGTCAACAAAAAACGCAACAATGTAAGCATTTTTTTTAAATTTTTATTAGAATTTGTTTTCTACTCATTCTTATGTCTTGTATATTGTGTATTAATTAAATTTACATGCTCTTCAATTTTGAATGAAAGTATTGACACTTAAATAAAACCGTTATTTCAACCCTATATAAAGGCAACAGTAGTATACCGATGTTCGAAAGTCATTAATAGATTCAGTCATATATCAGTGTCTAGGGCAAACGGTTTTGCCAAAATGGTTCTTGTACATTGTGTGAACTCTTTTTGAAATAGTAATCTGATATAAAATGACATAACTCTGAAAGGATATTTTAGACCAATCTCATTTTTTTGTTTTTGTTCGGTGTTTGTGAATATAAACATAATAGTATATTGTCTATTTTTATAGGTTTCATTCTGGTGTATTGTATTTATAAACTAATGGAAAAGGCTACTTGTAAAGGTAAGACCTGTTTCGCTGGAAATTAAACGTTGACTTATCACAAGATGTACATCAGATTCAGTATTCATATCGAATACATCTTTATCGTCGGTTAAAGTTTGTAAAAAAATAATTGAGAGAACAGGATTGTTTCTTATTACAGTTAAACTTCTCCATTGTAAAACTGACTTCTTTCTACTGTCCAAATTTCCTTCAATGTTTGGCACTATGGTTTTTATTTGTCACATTTGTAGGTAGCGCCTCCCCTTTGAATATGTATGGATAACTTTATTTATTTTACTTTTTTATTTTGTAGAAATACGTCCAACTAATTTATATAATCGTAAAGGCTTTCGCGGAAATAAAACTTTTATTTCCTTTTATCGTCTATTGATGGTTATTAACAACCAATTTTGGAAATCAACTTATTTATCATTCATAAGACTGAGTGAATAATGTTATATAGTTCGAAGTTAAAACATTTTCTCAAATTCACCCTTCCTTGACTTCAGCTTTGTTAAAAAAAGCAATTTGGTTATTTAATTTCTTAGCATACTTGTTGTGGCCGTATCTACTTTTAGTTATTAAGCTGCATTCTCACAAAATTTTTGATATCACAGGCTTATAATTTTGTAGGCCAGATACGCGATTTGTATACAAAAGACGCTCAAATTAAAATGGTAAAAGCAAAAATTAAGTACAAAATTGGAGTTTTATTGATGGTCTAAAAATCAAAAAGGTTTTACAAACTATAGCATAGGTAATCTATTCATTAGGATATATAATAAAATATATAATTACTCTGCTAAAAAATAAACTTTTTCGCCATATAAATCCTGAATGAAAAATTGTCCGTCTTTAAAAGTTATCATAATTTGGCAAATCAACCACTGATTATTTTGTTTAATGTTATCCTCACTAGCATATTTCATTATGAACTTATAGTAATGACTATTTCTTCTCCATCAGCAACACCATTTTTCAAGATGTCCCAGCCAAAAATAGGGTACAATCCAAAAGAAGAAGACTTTGATCATCAGGTAAACATAGTTCAACTTGGCTAGTCATACAGAAATGTAATTAAATAGTTTTTGACTTTCATAATCAGTTGATCGATTTATATCAGTTTTAAAGAAAATATCATCATTCCATCTGCAGAATTAAGACAGTATAATTTATTTCCTATAATCCGACAATATTTACACAAGAATCTAGATTAAGGCTAATACATCATGAATACTGTCAAATGACTTAAATTTCACACCTGCTTACGTTTCGGTAAAAGCCTACGATATCCCAAACAAACAGATTTTGATATTTATGGCATATACAGTTTCACATTTGTTCTTATTACAGCACTCACTCTAATAACTCTAATAGTTACTCTAGTAACCCGAAATGAGCTTAAACGGTCAAAAAAGTTTTAACCCTCTTTTAAAAAAGAATACTGGAATATTGAATGAGATTTACAAAAATTCAAAACAGGTTTCTATCTTATTCAATCCATTTTAAACTATTTCAATACTCTCACAGTCATTCAAGATATTTTAAGACCCGGTTAATCTCCGTCAATTCAATAAGCCACGCCCCCGTTAAGTTATTTCAAACTGAAGTGTACGCCTACGTCTAAGGAAAATCAACTCAATGAACAATGATGAATGCACTTTATAATTTGTGATTGGGTTCATCATGTTTATGTTAAACTCAGTATTTAGTTTCTATGAACTAAGACGACTTTTGTTTTTAAATCCTATTTGTTTTAACTATGGTAATGATGGTGTTGTTAATTTCTCTTATACTTATAATGAAATTTGAATATTCTGTTAATATCTATCGCTTACATTTTTTCATCAATTTCATTTTCGAAGCTTGCTTAAGTAGACTTGTCTTGTCATATAATTACCGTCTGTAGGATTACAATGCACAATTGAGTGACACATGTGACATTGGAACAGTGTTTGAAATAAAGATGCTACTCAGTATAAAAGTAATATAAATTATAAGCTGTAGTTGGGCCCGATTAGATTTTTTGGACAACACGTCTACCCTCATTCCTATACCAAAGGCCAAATAATATATTTACCATAAACCTTGGTCAACAAAAAGTATTTCCTTTATTTACAGTTATTAGGGCACGAGTTTTTAAGTAGAGACCTGAAAGACAACAAGAAAATATAAACAAACCTTTATAAGGGAAGCTATAGTTTTCGACTGGCTTTGGCCTTTAACTGATTATAACTATCTCGAAAAAGAAATACCTTCAGAAATCACCTCTAAATGTTATCCATGTAAGTCATGTCACACTGTGAATGTCTTCCCAATGTATAATAAATAACTATTTTTCATATTTCTATACATTATAAAAAATCGGTTTACATATAGTCAAATGTTTAATTATTCATGATGTTATGTAATGAGTTATTGGCAGATTTACACTGCATGGAACTAAATATATATTTATTTTGTAAATATACCCTTGATAAACTACAGATATAATATCATTTTAAATGTGCAAATGTATACATTTAGTTAATTTATCATTTAGAGTTTACCTTCAATTGTGGTTTAATTGGAATTTAAGCTTTTGATTAAATTTCTATATTTAATTGTGGTTTAACTCAACCTCTATGCTAGCTTAAAGTTAATGTATAATTAAGTTAAAATGAATTTATATTTATAATTTAGGCAAGCATATAAAAAAGAATATGTGGCATAATTGCCAATGAGACAACTATCCACAAAAGACCAAAATGAAACAAACATTAACAACTATAGGTCACCGTACGGCCTTCAACAATGAGCAAAGCCCATACCGCATAGTTTAATTTAATTTGGTTTTTTTTGCTTTCGTGACATTTTCTAGATTTTTTTTTTTTACAAAATTTACATAAAACGACAATTTTAAAAACAGAAGTTCCAACTAATGATACCAACCTTTCATTTAAAGGTAAAGACAATGTTTGCCGTCAATTTGTTTTTAAAATCATACATTTTCTTCGTTTATTTGATAAGCAGAGTTCGGTCCCACGAGAAATCGTTTAAATGTATACATTATACATTATCAACTGATTTACCATAGAGAGTATGTGTAAATAAAAGGTTCCAAATTTACTGTGTGTTGTTTTCATATCTAAAGCATTGATTTGAGACGAAAATAATTTTTTTTTTTGGTTTTTTTTGGAGATTTCAAAAAAGACTTTTTCCTAAAAATTTGAAAAAAAACAATATTTCAACCCATAAGTTACAACATGAACATTACTTGATTAGCATATTGCATATTTTTAAACAAATTAAAAATTATGTGTCGATTTTTAATCAACATTCCGCAAAACTAATTTGCACCCTATGCTCGTTTACACGGAATTTAGATACTTTCGAAGTGGTTTTGATTTTCATTATCACATGTGCATACATTGCAAATGAAAGCTTTTTAAAATAGTCTATCTCATTTTGTTTTATATTTCATACTTTTTGATTAATTTTATTTCAAAGTCGTGTATCGTTTCTTTGTTGACAAGTATATTTTAAAGGTAAAATTCATGTTATACAATCAAACTTAATGCAGATAAAAATACATAGCAAATAAAGGAAAAGGTTCACGGAGGCCCAAAATTGGCCCTAAATTTTTTATGTTTTTTTTACATCAGGCCATATATATTTTTTAGGCATCTTCCTTTGAAATTTGTTAAGCTCATACCTCCTAAATAAAAAAAAATTATTATTAGCAAACATTTTTTTTTTATTTAGGAGGTATGAGCTTAACAAATTAAAAATATATGTGTGCTTCCAGTAACCCGACCGACCCTAGTTATAACCCCCGACCCTAGAACTTTTTTTTTTTATTTCTGAAAAATTAATTTTTAAACGATCTAATTTTGAGGATTGTGAATTAAGATAATGAAATTCATAGATTTCTGTCATCCGAATTTCCATAACAAGTATCTGTTATGGCTAAAATGCAACAATTCATAACAGAATGCAACAAAATTAACTAAAAACGTATCATGACTGTTTATTTTACAACCAAACACATGTAAAAATGGTGGACTTCCGGTTGGGGAGTGTATTATACCGGAAACAATTTCGGTAAACACACGATTTTTTTCCGGATTTTGACATTCAAAAATAAAAATTAAAAAAAAATAAAAAAAATTGCCGACCTACCGACCCTATTTTTTTAAAAGTATGTAACTGGAACCACACATATATTTTTATTTGGCCTAAGGTCAATTTTGGACAGTTTTTCCAATAAATTTAAGTGTTTTTTGCATAATTAACATAATTATCCACAATCGGATTAAAAACATTTGTTATTGATGAAATGATATATCAAAATTCGAATTTTTAGGTTATAAAATATTTTTGATCGCAGGTAGCGGACAAGGTTTTCCTCAAGCTTTTAGGTCTGAAAAATGCACAAAATCGTGATATTTTGACAAAATGTCCAAAATAGGCCTACTTTGGAGAATATTTTGTACTTTTTATAAATAAACCTGTCAATGAACCAATCTAAGCAATAGTTATCAAAGGTACCAGGATTTTAGTTTAATACGCCAGACGTGCGTTTTTCAAAACTCACTAATATTATTGCCTGAATGATATTTAATTTTTTGTCCTTCGAGTATCTATAATTATGTGCATGTACCGTTGTGTATACGATATATGCAATTTTATTTACATTTAATTGTTTGTCTTCAATTACAGGTTATTGCATGGTTAATATGCATGATTTAGTGATTCATATATATAGCATGTTTCGCTTATATATATTAACTTAAAATTAACTTAAAATTATATATATTATCTGTAACTGTAAACATCTAAGTTGACCTCCTTTCGGTAGACTGTTATGTTGTTAATTGTAGAATTTTACAAATCTATTTATTTGAAAGTTTTTTTTTAAATGTAAATAATCTGTTGTAATCAACTGGTCGTCTACGAATTTTTTTAATTTGATGATTTTACACCTGTTGATCGGATATCATTAAGATCACGTTCTAATAAGGATGCTCGTCCTCGTCAGGTGTTCTAGCCTAACTTATTTTTATTTACTATAACGTTTGATTATCATTACTTTTTAATTTTGATCAATATGTTTCTATCGTGTGCGCAGTTACATGCAGCAAACAAAGAAGACTTTTATCTAAAAACAAAATAAAAAAATGCATATTTTGTGTGATCTAATGTAGAGTTGTCACATTCACATATATATAGAAGGGCTTTATCATTTCTTTAACATTTTGTTTATAAGTAAGAGAAATAAAAAAAATATCCTGATTCGACCTTTAATGAAAAATTAAAAAAACATAAAGAAAAAATATATTTGGAAATTATTTACATTTAACAATTCTATTTATCTCACTTTAGTCGGTTAAAAAGGTCACATGAGCTAATATTTTGTCTGTTATTATGTATACATATATATGTAGGACTCTAAAGGGCGATGGGAACGCTAAAGTACGATGATCACGCTAAAATGCGACGGCCTTCCCTAAAGTGCGATGCCTACACACGTCAAAGTGCGATTGTGTGCGAAAATATAAATATATTTTTTGTGGATTATGACGTGAACAGTCTTTTATACAAACAAGAAAAATGAACATGCCGAAAAATAAATGCAGCTCTAATATTTGATTGCAAAATGTTCATGACTTACTCAATTTAAACATAACCGTGCTTTGTGGGCTGAGACAAATTTTTTTTTCTTTCCGGTTCTGGACTACGTACTTGTGTCCTGCAGTCAACCATTTTACTACATTGTTGACGAGGACGCCGCTAACGCCGGAAACAGCATATACCCCTGCCTCGCTTTTGACTCTGTCAAGCCGAGACAAAAACCATGCATTGATATGTATCCACTCACTATAAATGAGTTAACACTAATTTATAAGTATTCCAACATCAATGCATACATGTATTTACATACAATTAATTAGGGAATAATAAATGTCAAAAAGGTATAATTTAATCGAATATCGGTTTGCATTCATTATAGGCTATTGTCCGATTTGGTGGAAGCAGCTTCCAAACAGAATGTGGTGCAATAAAGGATTTGAAGATCACTAGTAGTGCTGAAAAAGTTCCAGGTAAGTATTTCATCAAAACACGTTACAATAGGACAAAAGCTTTTATAAGAGGTTTGTATTTTTTTTATGAACTGTTCATACAAACCTTTTAAATGACGGTTTATTATTACTTATACATTTAAATGGTGCATTAAATGATGTTCGAACGTATCATAGCTACAAACGAACAATTACATCAACAATTCAGAATCTGAGGCAATATGAAATAACTCCAAACTCTGTATGGAAATTATACCGTCGCACAGTGATTACATGTATCTGTTATAATCTTTTAAACAATTTTATACAACAAAAAATGCACCCCGATTTTGTTTTTTGTCCATGGATTTATGAGTTTTGAAGAGCGGTATACTACTGTTGCCTTTATCTATCACATACGGTTTCTAAATTGTTTCCAAAATTTTGCCAGAACTTTAGATTATATAAAGACACACTTCAGTAAAGTGTATGCAATAATACTAATGTAAACATAGTGTAGTCTTTCTTCTCTATGAAGTTTGATTTTAGAATTTTAATATTTCCTTTGTGAATTTTCGTTGGATTTCAGAGTTCATATTTCACTTTTTAACAAGATGAAAACATCAATTTTAAATCAATATCTTGATCAGTTACAAAGATATAAAGAAATGAAAACATATTATATTATGTAGACATCTTATTAAACTTGTGAAGGTACAAGTTCTTTAGTTTGTTGTGTCATGTGTACTATTGTTTTTCTGTTTGTCTTTTTCATTTTAGCCATGGCGTTGTCAGTTTGTTTTAGATTTATGAGCTTGACTGTCCCTTTAGTATCTTTCGTCCCTCTCTTTTCTTTTACAAACTGTTTATTCATCTGTACTACGTCAACATTAAAGGGTTTGTCAAACTTTTGTAAAACTTAATAGATAGACAAAACAGATATCGCAAAAACGAATTCTGCTAGCATGGACACATAAGTTAATATGTCCGAATAGTAAGTTTTCTTCTTATAGGTATTTACGTTCTTGAATATACAAAATGCATCCATACTTGTTATTATGTGCAAAACATTATAAAAAATAGAAAAATAGAAAAATAAGATCTTAACTGTTTCAAAATTAAATTGAAAAATGTGGAAGCGTAAATAGCCAAAAAGGATAAACAAAATTAGATTTGTAAAAAGAAAACTAAATTGTCCAAATAATCAAAATGACTTGGGTTTATAAGTAAATGTCCTTCATTGATATCGTCTTCATTTATTGTTTTTGGGCCAAAATCTACAAATACTACTATGTAGCCGGAAGCGTGTTATGGAAATGATAGTCGTTATATGGAAATGTAGTTTGAGAAAGGGTTTTTAAAACACAGATTATATTTTTACGAATGAAAATCATATCGATTTTTAGGGTTTTAGCCATTAAAATTTACAATACGAAATATGACATGAACTTTCATCTTATCCAAGCATTAACCATACAGAGACGATGTTGCAGCTTCAGTAAATTTCATTTCTAAAATTACAGTTTAAGTTCTTAATAATAATTAATTTCTTAAACAAATGTTTTAGACTGGATGATTTCAAAACTTAATCAGTGGAAGGAGGACGAAGCATATTTTGTAGAAACAACAGCTAGTAACCATGTAATGAGATGTCTACTGGATAAAAAGTGTGTATCTGTAGTTGGGTCACCCGGGGTCGGAAAGACGTATTTAGTTCAACACATTGCATTAATAATGCAGCAGATGGGATACACCATTGTGTGTGCCAATGAACCAAAAGATATTAAAGACAGCTATAAGTTAAACAGGAAAACATTGTTTGTCGTTGATGATATGTGTGGAAATTTCACAGCAAATACAGAAAGACTGGATGACTGGAAAAAGTCAATGAAAGATATAACTGCAATTTTAGACAACGATTCCAATAAGTTGATATTAACATGCAGAATACAAGTATTTCATGATGAAGGCTTCAAACATTCAAATTTACAGCTTTTTAAAACGTGTGTATGCAACTTAGCTGACCAAAAATTAGCGTTAACACTTTACGAAAAAGACAAAATATCTGAAAAGTACTTCGAATATACACTTAGAAGAAAATTAACAGTTTTATATCAATACGAATCTTTTCCTCTCTTATGCAAATTGTATGTCAAAAATAAAAACAAGCACAAGTTTAGCTTGAAGAATTTTTTGAAAAATCCTTTTCAATGGTATGAAACAGAACTAAATGACCTTTTTGTGGACTGTAAGGATGGTAAGCACAAATTCAGCGCCTTACTACTTCTGGTTGTTTGCAACAATCATCTGGAGAAGAAATTATTAGCAAACAAGAATGACAGAATCAAACAAATCTTAGGGGAAATTTTTGAGGAGTGTGATACTGAACAGATAACAGCTAAGAGGTTGATACCAGTACTGGACACATTAATAGGCACATTTGTATCGATCGAAAACGATATCTATCATACTATCCATGACAAGCTGTTTGATTTTTTGGCTTACTATTTCGGAAAAGAGAACGAAGTTACTAGTAAAAAGATGATTGGATTATTGATAAAACATGCAGGAAAATATTTTATAATGGAAAGATTTTTCATTAGAGAACTTGATCATAGAGATGATATAAAACGTGAAGACTATTTAATAACTATTCAAGATAAGAATATACCCTTGTACATTTGGAGGGTATTTAGTGATTTGACCAAATCTGATTCTATTGGTTCATATCTACACAATAACCGAAATATAAATAACAAAAAATTCCAAGTTGAACTATCTACCGTTTTAAATCAGCTTCCCAAAGACAAAATATCAAATCTGATACAAATTGCCAGCAGTTCTTTTGTCTGCAGTATGTTTGTTATGAATGTAAGTGACATTATGTCATTCTATAAACATACATATTATGGATATGAACATTATGGAATAATATTAGGCGCTGATCACTTACAGAAATACATTGAAAGACTATTTGATGAAATGACCAAATCTGACCAAGTTGCTTCTTACATGTCACGATGTAGATGTTGTAGGAACGAAGAATTCCGTAGCGCATTTATTGACTATATATGCTCGACCAACACATGCAACAGTGCAGACCTCATTCAGACAGTAAGTACAGATTTTGTACAGAACATGTTTGTTATGAAAGCTGGTGATATATTTCCTACTAGTCCAAATGTTTGCATGCGTTATGGCATTGAAATGTCCGGTGATCTTATACAGGTCTACTGTGAAAAGGTGTTTACTGAAATGACTTGTTGCAGTCATGTTGACTCTTTCATTAGTAATTGCAGATGCAGAAAAAACAAAGATTTTGAAAAGGCATTACAAAACTTCATGTCCCAACTTTCCTTAACTAGAGTTAAAGAACTTATGAAAAATGCAAGTTCCAGTTTTGTGCAGAATATGTGTGTAATCTCAGAAGGAGATATCAAGCCAAAAAGTCGGAAGAGTTACATGCGTTATGGAATGATTTTAACAACTGATATTATAAAGGACTATGTAGAAAGAGTGTTTAATGATTTGACAAGCTCTGAAGACGTGACAAAACATATAAAGAATAACAGAAATCGAAGAAACACAAATTTCCATGCAGAATTGCTTCAACACATGACAAAGCTAGACAGGACAACGATCGAACATTTGATTAAGACAGCAAGCCAAGATTTTATATATCAGCAATGCGTCATGGAGATAGACGATATTAATGAAACCATTTGTAGGGAATGTGAACGTTATGGTGTCATTATACCCAATGAATGCATTCAGTTGTACATGGATCGATGGTTTGATGAAATGACAAAATCTGAGGACATTTGTAAATATTTTGATCAGAACAGGAATAAACAAAGAAGCAAATTCAAAACAGCACTGATAACATATATAGCAGATCTAAAGGTGGAGCACATCGAAAAATTGATTGAAACAGCAAGTAAGGACTTTTTACAAAAAATGTTTGTAACGACAAAAATGGATATTAGAAAAGATAGTTTCAGAGATTTTGAACACTACGGGATTATTTTACCTGACAAATACTTGAAAATGTACACGATGAGGATTTTAGATTCATTCTATTTTCATGAAATAATCAAGTGTAACAGAAATATCAAAAGAGTGCTTAAATATTTGAGCAAACTTGGTGAACCAATGATAACAGAGTTAATTCAAGATTCAAATGACCACGTTTTTCATCAAATGATTACAGTTGATAATGAGAATGATTTAAATTCAGACAAAATGTATCCAGATTGCCAGTCTGATGATATTTTCAATAATATGTTAGAGATAAAAGAAGGTCCCATTACTTGTCCAGTTAGTCTTATTAATCTGTATATAGACAGGATGATATCAGACTGGGGTAATGGAAAAGTATATGATGTTTTAAATAACAAAAATTTAAAATCACAGTACTTCGTTGACAAGTTATTGGATCATTTGAACAAACTTGAACCATCAAAAATATCAAAACTGATAAATAAAAGAGACTTTGTCTATTTTTCTACTCTCCAAAGGAGTTGTGAACAGGGTGATTTTAACCTTGCCAAATGGTGTTTAGAAAATTATTTGCACGAAAAACCAAAACAAGCGCACAACATATTATTTGCTTTATTCCTGTTAGTCATTTATAACAACCAATTAGTAGAGACAATTATAAGTGACGAGTTGATCAGAATAACAGATGTGAAATTTTCGTTCAGAAAGAGGCTTAATATTCGAGAAGATGTATCAGCAAGGGAAGTAAAAGAAGAACTCAAAGCCTTTTTAAAGATAATGAATAATGACAAAAAGAAAGGCTTTTATACTGTCAGTTTTGACAAAGTGTTCACTTTCTTAGTTTTCTATTTTGCTTCAACCTGGCAGATGTCGAAAGTTTTAGTAGAGTATGCTGATGAAAAACTCTTGTTTGATTGGTTTTTGGTAAAGAAATCTTTATCCGAGCAATTCAAGTTCAACATTTCACTTCCAGATGAGGAATTGTTTACTTGTATCCAGAGAGTATTCACAAAAATGACAAATTCTGAGGAATTAATGAGATACATACTGAAAGGAAATAACAAAACAAACATAAATTCATTTACTGCCTACGTCGGGAAATTAAATGAAAAAGAGATAATAACAATTGTTGGAGGTTCGTGCATTGATTTCCTCATAAAAATATGCGTAGTAGCAGAAAAGGACAAACAAGACCATAGTGATGGGGAATTAGAACTTTACATTGTAATACCTGATGATTCTATACTTATATATATTAAAAGGATTTTTGATAATTTAGCAACAAGTGACTGTGTCGAAGGTTGCTTACGTGGCAATATAAATAAGAGAAATGAAACTTTCCACTCTAAATTATTAATCCATATGAACGAATTGAACAGAGATGAGGTAGAACGTCTCATTCACAAAGCAAGCAGTGATTTTATAAACAGAATGTTAGTGATTTCAGAAGACGATATAAAGGCCCAAAGTTGTTGGGAATATGAACGTTATGGCATCGTTATACCTGAAGATCTATTAAAGATTTACATTGAAAGAGTGTTTAGTGACATGACAAAAACTGTTTACGTAACCGTTAACAGGAACAGTGAGAACAAAAAGTTCCTTGATAACTTACATTTGTACACAAACTCACTAGCAGAGGATAAACTTGCATCATTAATCCAGACAGCAGGAAGTAAATTTATAAGTCGAATGTATCTGTCGTCAACAGGAGAAACTACATACACAAGTTTACCGAGATTAGAAAGTAGTTTTATATTTGTTCCGAAGAAGTACTTTAAAATTTTTGAACAAATAATAATTTTTCAAGGGAATAATTGGTTTCATTGTTCAAATTTTTTGATTTATGATTCAACTTCATGCAGAATCATTACTCAGAAATATCCAGAATGCGAACTTGTTTTGATAAAAATACACAGTAAAACTGGAATAGAAAGGAGCAAACAAAAACAGCATCTTATCAAATATATTGATCCACTCTTTACAGGCAAAATAATTGCATGTGGTGTTAATTCAACAAACGACCTTGTCAGCAAATATATTGAAAGATTGTTAGTTGATTGGAAAAATGGACATGTTCATGATGTTTTTGGGAACGTTAATTTAAGCAACTCATCCTTTCTATGTGAATTCATTATCCATTTACGGAAAATTGATTATGGGAGACAATTAACGCTAGCGAGGACGGAAGATACCAATACTAGGGATTTACCCTTGGCGGTCTGTTCCTCTGTTGGTATATTAGAGCTAGCTAAATGGTGTTTGGATAATAATGCAGATACTAACCGTGGTAATAACGGGATCCGTCCCTTATATATTGCATGTGTACAAAATCATCCCGACATAGTGTCCCTCCTACTTAATCATTCAAGTAAGGCTGATGTTAACTATTCTTCGGGTTCATCACCCCAGTTCTCACCATTGTGTGCGGCATGTGCTTGTGGTTACAAAACAATCGTTTCGCTACTTTTAAAAGAAGATGTTGATGTCAACTGTAACCGTATTGAATATGAAAGACCATTGTATGTAGCTTGTGAAAATGGATATTATGAAATTGTATCCCTGCTACTTGATAAAAAATCAGAAACAATAAAAATTAACATGAGTAATGAATTACCAATGGTTTCGCCTAGTGGAAACACACCACTGTACATTGCTTGTACAAAGGGACACACACAGATTGTTTCCCTTTTACTAAACCATACTGCGGATGAGGTAGATGTCAACAAAAATACAGAAAAAGGTGAAACACCTTTATATGCAGCTTGTAAATGTGGATATACAGATATCGTTGATATCCTTCTGGCACATGAAATAAGAGTTATAAATAAAAGCAGAATTGATGGAGCTTCTCCTCTTTTTATTGCATGTCGGAAAGGCCATGTTGATGTTGTTTCTACTTTACTCAAGCATAAGATTATAGAAATAGATCAATGTATGCTCAATGGGATGTCTCCGTTGTTTATAGCTTCATTGTTAGGTCATACCCAAATTGTTAAAATGCTCTTGGAAAAAAAGGCCGACGCTTCGCTATGTGTGAAGAATAAAGAAATTGTAATGCAAGTATTTGAGAGATTTGAAATAGATCTGAAAGACTATTATATTGAGTTTATAAAGAAGCTAGTTTTTGAGCATGCATCTAAAGACGTACAATCTTACATTGACGTACAGGATGAAGGATAGGTATTCAATTTAATATTAGGAGCATCACCATTACATATGGGTAGTTTAATGGGCCACATTGAAATTGTGAAACTACTAATTGAAAGTAATTCAAATATCAATTGTGCTACCGATAATGGCAGTACGCCATTGATTCTAGCATGTGAATTAGGACATGAAGATATAGTAAACGAACTTTTGACGAATGGTGCAGATTTTACCTTAACCAGAAAAGACGGAAAGTCGCCGTTTACCATTGCCAAAGAAAATGGGCATATCCAAATAGTAAAAATGATGAAGTCCCAGCCAGTTAAATCATTAAGCAATCTCAGCCTGCAAAACAATGTTTGATATTAAAATGACAAGAAATAAAGAAAAACATAGATCTTGGCACTTTCAATTATATTAAATTATCCAATTATAAACAAACAAAGGATTGCAAGCAATTGAATACTTTCCACTTTTGAATATCATAAACAATTCAAAGTTAACTTTTATACTGTAAATTCAGAAATTATTGCGTGCATTTATTATTGCGATTTTGTCATTTTACACTTGAATGCGATTTTAATTTTTACGATTTTGAGAAAAGTCATGCTTAATTCAGTTAAAATATTACAAAATGCGAGTTTTAATTATTGCGTTTACAACTTGGTCGCATTATTCGCAATAATAATATCCTCGCAATAATTTCTGAATTTACAGTATATTTTTTGCTTTATTTTGTTGTTATTTCTTCTCATAAGTTTTAGACCAAATATAAGTGTAGGTTAATTTCAGTTAATATCTTGTAATTGTAATGACATGAATGTGATTTTCTTAAATATCAATTGGATTAACACAATTCGTGGATTTATAAAATCATCACATGTTCCCCCTATCAGAAATAATGTGTAAATCAAGTCAACACCTTTCTTTCCAATGAGTGAGTTATTTTTTTTCAGAAAATATACTTTTTTTGTATTGAAATATTTACCAAGATCACTTGTGTTACCTTAACAATTATTATAACCGTAAATTGGAAATAATTGTTAACTTTTGAGATCAAATTTTGAATAAATAATTTTATAGTCGTCAAATTTAAGTATTTTAGTTCTATTTATACTGCTGATGATAGATATAAGTGATTTGTATAATTTAAGTTTATAATGAGAAACAGATATAGATACTATCATGACTACAGTATGGAAGCAATAAAACTAAACGACAATATTGACAATGATAAAACAGCCGTGATATCAACCGTGTTCATTTGACTTTTTGTTTCTTGATTTTACAAAAAAAACTACTTAGACTTTTAACGATTGAGCACAAATTGTCATTTTTAAACACATAATTTTGTTGTACATAATATGTATCATGTAAATTTTGTAAATAAAACATGTATACTGGTTTTTTTTAATTTTGTGTAATTTGCATGTCTTAAAAAGGTGTAAATGTGAAATGCGCCAGTGTAATATTTGTTGGTGAACTTAAATTGTATGTTTTTGATTAAATAAATTGACATTGAAAAATATCCGCAAAATATAGACATTATTTTAATGAACAATTATAACGTAAGTCATGTACATGTATAGAAATATCAGAAAGTCATTGATCTTTTGATTCTACAAATTGCAAGGTAAGTTCTAACCAGCATAGTCTAGAATGAAAGACAGGGACTTCTTGATATTTACCTTCCATAATTTTTTTTTGTTAGAAGCAGGTTAGGTATTAATTCTTAAATAAGTATTTGTATAAAGTGAATGATATTGTATATATTTTCCGTTCTAATATTAATTTTTTGTTGTTTTTTGTTGTTTTGTTTTGTTCTTGATTTCATTTTATGTTTGAGTGTCATCTCATGTATCAAACAATTGTAAGCATCTTTTGTATATAAGTGTTTTTTTCAATCGTTTCGCTTCTAAGGGAGACACTGACAGTGTGTATTAATGATAACACTTTCATTTACATGACCCTTTGTTAATGCGTATTTTATTATTATTTTTAGTCTTCTGTACCGTCTTTGTTTCATTATTTCATGAAGATAGTTGAATGAAGTGTCACACGACATAACAGTATGTAAAATGTTTTATATCTAGCTTAACCTCTCACTTGTATGACAGTCGCATAAATTTCTATAAAATACTAGATTTGTGTGTTAATTGTGAATATTCTATTTTGCTTTTTACCAGACATTTCAGATGGTTTATCATTTATACATAGTGTTATTCCTCAATGTTCACCTGTGAAGATTGCATGATTTCACAAAATTGACAAAAAATAAATTGATAGGCCCTGGTATTCGATTCTAATTCAATAATCTGATGGTTTTGTAGTTCTCTTTATCAATAACTCTTTATTATTCATTGAGTACTGAAGAATAGTTTAATAGTTTGTTTGCAATGGTTTAGGCTAATATAGTAGTTCTCGAGTTAAATAACTGCCGTCAAGTACTCCTAGCCATTAATGTTTATAATAATGCTTTTAATATTTACAATCATTATGGTAATTTGTAGAAACCTTAATTATCTTTGTATTATCATCCAATAATTCTTATATTGTTGTCTTTTCTATGGTCGGGTTGTCGTCTCTCGTCTCTTCATTTCCATTTTCAATTTTTTTTATGTTTATGTGTAGTTGATATTTTTTTGTAAATGAATGTTATTATTTTGTTAAGTATACGTTATTTTTCCTTCACATGCTTAATTTGTGTTACTTAGAAATAGACAAAAAATATTTTTCATTTGACATTTTTTTTTTTTAAATAACAAAAATAATCTTATGCTGGAGTTGTACAATTTGTTGAATTTATTTAATTGTTAATTAAATATATTCTAAAATCATCAAAATGTCAATTTTAGTACTGTTACGTATATGTCTTCATTACTAAATGAATGTAAGAACGCCCTGGCGCTTTGGAACATAAATCAAAATTTGTTTTGATTGTAAAATGTGGGGTCATTCTTTTATTTTAGTTGACGGATAGTCGAATATGTTGATTGCTATTTAATATTTGTAACATATCCTTCAAATTTTGTAACCCCTAACTCTGTAAAAACGAATGAACAGATTGTTATTAAATGCAGGCAAGTTATAAAATGAAATTCAAAACAGTGTGGCTGTGGCCATTGATTGACACATTAAATTCATCCATTGACTAGGACAATTTAGGTGAACGTTTGTATGTAACGACCAATGCTCACTATGCACTTTTAAAAGACTCTTAAACTATGGGGTCACCGATGGTTCTCAACACATAAATAAAGTAATTCGAAAAATTAATCAGAAATAACACGATATTTTGATTTATATCAAATATATAAATCAAAACATAAGGATTATTCCTGATTAATTTTTCGAACTATTTTACAATAAAAGGCGTTTAGAAACCTTTGGTGACCCCACAGTTTAAACATCTATCGTAGGTACGTCGTGAACAGTGGTCGGTAGAGACAAACGTTCAAGTAAATTGTCCCAGTCAATGGATGAATTTAATCTGTCAATCAATAGCCACAGCCACACTGTTTTGAATTTCATTCTATGTTAATTAATACATTAGACTTGAATGACAATATACTGTAATATCAATATGACTTTATACATGTTACATGTATAATGAAGTTAATCTGAGCTGTAAGGTATGCATATTCCATGGTAAAACATTTTGCATTCAAGATGATAAGATTAAATCTTATTTTACCACTAATTATGTTTTTAAAATGATATGAATACATGTTTGTAATGTCAATAGACGTTTTAGTTGGTGTGATGAATTATTTGCATGCATATTTTGTAATAGTAATACAATATTGACTATAACTGCCTTGGGAAATGGTGTACCACCAGTATAACTGGTTTATGTTTTGTCATGATGATATTGACAGCATGATGGTATGTTATGTACTTGAAAATATAAACCAAATCTACCTTAAAAATTAAAAACACCAAGAACTTTTTTCAAGTTTGAAACATTATTGGCTTTGACCGATGAAAATTATGAGTACAGTGTACGCTTTTTGGGAAAATCTTGCATAACGTTTCTATTGATATTGTGGCTAGTGCACTTTATAAAAATAGTCGATAGGATCTTTATGTGAGTGAGAATTGAAAGAAAGCACATGTTAGAGTTGAAATGTTAAAGTTGCGATCGGGGGTAGACTTTGAAGATTTGAAATTAGAATGTCAAAAGTACGTTACAGACGTTTACAATAAGATTCCATCTGTCAGACGCTAAATTCCGTAAAATGTACATATTCTTTTCGTGTTTGTTTCAAGTTCTATTACATGTATTTTTTTAATTTTTTTTTTTATCATAATTGTATATTTTTCAGCACATATTTCTGATAACAAAGCTCCTATATCAATTTAATAATTGATCATTTGTTTCTAACAAACGTTAACTTTGTCTTATTTTGTGTAAATAATATTTTGCGCATTTAGTTTATTTCAAATAATCTTTTGTACAACAAATTCAAAATTTTAAATCTAGACATATATATTTCTTTAGTCAACATATTGTACGTTTATTACTAGACATTACATGTAGTTCACGTGCATTCCTTCATTGATTTTTAATTTCTATTACTGTACTTTTTGTTCTATAATTAATTTCGTTGCATAAATAGTTTAATCGAGTGAAAACGAATTTTGTATAGAGGAGAGTGATTTGGCGATAGCACTATATAGTAAAGTAGGTAAATTCTAGATACATGTAGGAGTGCGAATTGAAAAGCAAATGTTAGAGTTGAAAGTTGAAAGTTGGATTGAGAAGAAATATTTAGGTCAGTAAATAATCTGAGCTGAAACTGTACACACATATTAATAGATTATTACAATATTTTACTTTACTAATTTAAAATGGGATTAAAAAATGTAACTTTACAATATAGTCAATTGTTTATGGAACATGTAAGAGTGATTATATATTGGCAACATCGTGGTCAACAACCCAACAATGTAAAAGTGGAAAGTATACGTCATTAGTCAGCTAATCCACCTGATACCCTTCCTATGTAACAAAACGGAATAACTGTTTCTACGACTTTCAGTTTATTTTATATATAAGAATTTTAAAATGCGGTATCATTGCCCTCGAGACAACTAATCACCGGAGACAAAAAGACTTGCTTTGAACAAACTGCATGACAAAATTCGACCTTCAAGAATGTGAAAAACCCAAATAATAAAGTGTTCATAAGAAGAAAAACATAAGTCAAAATACAAATAAGAACACAATGGTCAAACGAAAACTAAACATGAGGTGAAAACAAACAGCCAACTACGATATATACAAAAACCCTAGCATCAGCTCATTTGAAGACCGTGATTCGGAACTAATTTGCTTGAGCTAGATCTGTAAAATTCTTTGTTCAGAAAAATAGAAATTAATTAGAAACTAAGTTTCATCTCCCTCATGTAAAATTGACCTTGGATGAATTTGGCTATTATTGTTATGTCCTTTAGTTAGGTTATAAAGCTTTTCTAGTGTTTGGATACATGTACATTCTTGGGTTTCAAATATTTGGTATATATATATAGATTGTTCCTGATGAAGATCAATGCAGAAAGAGGCTTTGGACGCAAACAGTTTCAACGTGTTTTTTCATTAACCTCAAAATACCCTGGGTGAAATCAGAAGCTCTAGGTGGGTTAGCCACTAATTGTCCAATTACAATATTGGTTGATAATTTGTCAAATATCCATGTGACTATAACAAGGAAGATGTGGTAAAATTGGCAATGAGACAACTCTCAAATGACACAGAAATCAGCAACTATACGTCACCGTACTGTTCATCACTTTTAATCAAATACAGAAACGAGTTCGCTGGTTGTCCTTGTACATTTTTTAATGTCGTTGTCAATGACGGAATTAAGTGTCGATGGCAGTAGTCTTTCTGAAGTTAATTTACAATTTGGACTATGCTAGGAATTAAAAAAATGTGTACTAAGTACACGGATGCCCCTTCCGGCACTACAATTTCTATGTACAGTGGACGGTGAAAATGGGGTAAAATCTCTAATTTCGCATTAAACTTAAAAAGATAATATTATAAGGAACTTGTGTACTAAGTTTCAAGTTGATTGAGCTTCAACTTCATCAAAAACTACCTCGACCAAAAACTTTAACAAAAACTTTTAACTTGAAGCGGGACATACGAACGGACGAACGGACGGACGGACGGACGAACGAACAAACCAGAAAACTTAATGCCCAAGTCATACTATTCAATGTTATAGACAAAAAACTGTTTCATAAAAATAGTTGTTCAAATGTTACAATTTTGGGCCTTTTAATGATGGACTTGCCTTTATCTGAAAATCTCAAACCCACAAACAATCAATGTATGACTGATTGAAAACACGAGGTGCTACAATGTATATGCTGAAAGGGATTAAATTTGCAAATCCTCTTATGGTCAACTTTGCCTGAACAAGTTTGACACTGATGTTCTTAATAATTTCTTAATTGTTTTTTTTAATTATTAATTATTAACGGATAATTTCAGTGAATCCTCCCGTATTTGCCATAGTCCCCGGGTAATGTATAAGGTGTAACAACTGAATGATTGATTGATTGATGTTTAACACCACTGTCAACACTCTTGTTCTACTTCATGGCGATCATTTTTTTTTGTGGAGGAAGCCGGAGTGCCAGGATAAAACCAGGAAAATAAGCTGAATGAATGGATTGTGGTAAATGTACAGATACAAAATAAGACTAATTAGTTATATAATTATTGCGTGGTATTAGTGTCAATGATACAACTCTCCATCCAGATCCTAATTTGTAGAAGTGAACCATTATACGTCAGAGTACAGCCTTGACCTACCGAATAAGACTCTTTACCGAATGTGTTAGAACACGAGCAACACGATGGGTTCCACATGTGGAGCAGGATCTGCTTACCCTTCCGGAGCACCTGAGATCACACCTAGTTTTTGGTGGGGTTCGTGTTGTTTATTCTTTAGTTTTTTATGTTGTGTCACGTGTATATACTATTGTTTGTCTGTTTGTCTCTCTTCATTTTAGCCATGGCGATGTCAGTTTATTTTCGATTTATGAGTTTGGCTATCCCTCAGGTATCTTTCGTCCCTGTTCAACACATATTATTGGCTCACACTAAAAAGAAAGTTATGAAAGGCCCTTAAAAGACTAGTGTTTAACCTTTCAAACAGGAAAACCAACGGTCTAATCTAAATAAAACAGAAACGAAAAGCACTCATGAACCACATCAACAAGCGCAACACCTGGATAACAGTCAAGTTCCCGACTGATTGCATGACAAATACAAATAGGAATAACAGGGTTAGACCAAGAACGAAAAATACGAAAAGAAAACAGCAGTTAACATACTCCTACATAGAAAAATTATGTTTGAGTTAGACAAACCTATTGAAAATTGTGTGTGTTCTTATGTGGTACGGCCGGATGGGTAAGCAAATCCTGCTAATATAAAGCACATGTCGTGTCTAAATATTTTCACATGATAATTTTGTCGCTTCAGTGAAGCTGTCCATTTAAAAATGAATTTGATTAAAGAAAACGACAGTAGCCCACTAAATAAAACCTTTTTTGTTAAAAGTGAAATGCACCGTTCAGTACCAAATTTTCGGTTGCACATTTACTCCCAGTCAGCATATCATGGTTTTACGGCTGTTCTTTTTCGTTTGAAATCTCATCCACTATTAATATAAATATGTTATTTGATACTATGACGTCACTATTCACTACATATAACTTCTGTTTGAGAATATAAAAGTAAGTTTCGTGTCATGTTTTCGTCACTGGATAAAAAACTAATCTGACGTCTTTGTGTAAGAAAACTCTTAATATCATACGTAAGATAAATGTATAGTATACATTGATCCCAAGATTTAAACGTGTGTGACAATGATACAGCTTATCTTAATACGCAACTTTTTAAAAACTACGTCAAGTCTTTGTTAACATATAATTTGTCCTTATTCACATCTCATGCAACATGTGCAATTAAGGTATCGGTTTACTTAAAACTTTTAAAGTTTGAACCTGCACGCGAATCATGTGGTAGAACTTCCGACTTGAAGTTTTGAAAACAAAAAATCTTTATAGCGATCAAAAACTTGTCAAACAATGTCAACAAATATTCATATCACATTAGCATGTTCTCGTCCGTTATATATATGCATTTAGTACGTAGCAGGATGTTTGAAATACGTCACTTGGCAAGTGTTTTATTACAATCCTGAATATACCTGATCGAAATCTATCAATAATAAATGCTCTACACTTCCCTAAAAGACAAACACACCAAAATAGTGATCAGGGAATCAATGCTTTTAATATGATTTTAAATTAAAAAAAAATAATTTATGCACGAACTGTCGTGCGTACATTTCGTTTTCTTCTAGGATACAATAATTACTCAATACCACATAAAAGATAAACAGGAATCACCAAATATCAAAATATAAGAAACAAGAGGCTGTCAGAGCGACAATAAACCGGTTTTGTTAATATTTATTCGTGTCCTGGCAATTTTCAATATCACAAGAACCATAACTGATGAAAGGTGAAAGTGAAAATCATCAAAATAAGACTTGACCTCCATTTTGTCATCAGTAACAGCATATTAAAATTTGATAATCTTTGGTTGAATTGTTCATGAGTAAATTCCACAACATGACTGGTACATGTAACACAATTTTTCAATCTTTCAAAAACCATAACTCCTAAACAGAAAAAAATGAAAATCGCCATTATTGAACTTGACCTCCATTTTGTCAAAAGCTTTGGTTAAACGGTTCATGATTAGATACACGTACACAACCGGAAATACCATTTTTTAATCTTTCAAGAACCAAAACTTCAGTACCGTAAAAGTCAGAATCGTCATTCTTGAACTTCACATTTGTTTTGCTGTCAGTAACACCATATTGAAATTTCAAAAGCTTTGGTTAAACGGTTCATGAGTTAATGCACGGACAGGACTGGAAACGCCATTTTTTAATCTTTCAAGAACTATAACTCCAAAATCGTCATTATTGAACTTGACTTCCATTTTATTGTCGCTAACAACATATTGAAATTTTAAACACTTTGGTTAAACTGTTCATGAATAAATGCACGAACAACATTTGGCTGCCGCCCGCCCAACCACCCGACCGCCCGACCGCCCGCCGTACATTCCCAAATCAATAACCGACATGTTTGTCACAAAAATCTGGTTAAATACAACAAACCAGAAAAAAAACACCCAACGTACGGGCCCTATTAATGCGTTTATTTTTCATGTAGAAACATTTCACGATGGCAATAGATATCTGTAAATGGAAATGTGGTATGCTCTATAGTGGTACGGCAGCCTATTAAAAACCAGAATAAATACCCAACGTTCGGGCCCTAATAATGCGTTTATTTTTCATTATGAAACATTTCACGATGGCAATAGATATCTGTCAAGGGAAATGTGGTATGCTCTCTAATGGGACAGCATCCTATTATCACAAATAACCAACGTCACGGAGAGGTCAAATTACAGTCTTTTACAATAGGTAAGATGATCATAAATTCGTGCTCGAAGCACAAAATCAAACATTTTGATTGGTTAAGTTCTGAGTCTGAGCATCTGGTGGTCATGAAACTTTGGAGTACGATTTCTTACTCAGACTAAGAGCTTAAACAATTAAAATGCTGGATTTGATGTTTTGAGCACGAATCTTGTACTCCGAGTACTCAGTTTGGGTAAAATATTATGACCATCAGGTGTCCATACAATGTCGAAAAATGTCCAGATCGAAGAATCTTGAGATCACCCACATTTTGGTGGGGTTCGTGTTGCTGAGTCTTTAGTATTCTATGTTGTGTCTTGTGTACTTTTATTTAGATATAGGAAGATGTGGTGTGAGTGCCAATGAGACAACTCTCCATCCAAATAACAATTTAAAAATTAAACCATTATAGGTTAAAGTACGGCCTTCAACACGGAGCCTTGGCTCACACCGAACAACAAGCTATAAAGGGCCCCAAAATTACTAGTGTAAAACCATTCAAACGGGAAAACCAACGGTCTAATCTTATAAACAAAACGAGAAACGAGAAACACGTATATATTACATAAACAAACGACAACTACTGTACATCAGATTCCTGACTTAGGACAGGTGCAAACATTTGCAGCGGGATTAAACGTTTTAATGGGCCCAAACCTTCTCCCTTTTTCTGAAACAATAGCGTAACATCACAACATAGAAAAACATACGATAAAATATCAATTGGCAGACTTAACTCAATCAAAAAACGTATGATTACACAATGAACGAATAAATTTGATCTGCGATATCTGAATACAAATGCACAGTTAATTAAATATTAGAGACAAACATTCATGACCAAAAGGCTAACAAACAAATTCAAACACACTGAGAAATATTTAACCAATCAATGTTCACTTTAGAAAATTTGTCTGTTTGTCTTTTTCTATTTGGCCATGGCGTTGTCAGTTTGTTTTCGATCTATGAGTTTGAATGTCCCTCTGGTATCTATCTTTCACCCCTCATTTTAAAAAATTGAGAATAAATGGCCCTTTTATCGATATTATTGTGACAATAAAAAAAGTTTTAAATATATTCAAATGTTAATTACTAGATATAATATAAGACGAACGATGAAAAAGCTCTTGACATTTGCATGAATTTTGACGCGTACTAAATCGTTTTTCGAGATTTTCAATTTCGATCAGGAAAATTCTTATTCCTAGTCGCCTTAACCTTTGAAGTATTTCGTTCAAAGGATGACGTCCTGTAATCAGATAACGGTATCTTCAAATGTATTGCATCAGTTTTCAATTATTGTCATGACATGATGAAGTGTACTATATGAAATTTAATATATGTAAACAAATAACAATACTTGATACCAACACAGGTAAATCAACAAGAAATAGGTCGATAATATAAATAAACACTCTCCCATTGTGTATTCGGTTAGTAGTCAGATCTGTATGTTCCAAATTTAAAGACCTGTAAAAGGATAATAAAATTAATTCAATCTGTAAACTAGTTGTTTAGAATTTAAAATGGCGGAACAAATTGCTTCTAATGAATGGGATCATAGAAATATATGCAAAAGAAATAAAGGTAAGATATTTCAATGAATTTAATTTTATACAAGTACACAAAAAAATATAGACATGTAAATTTGACCCACATATATTACAATAGTTCGTTATGCTTTATTTTTTTTTTCCTTTAAGGTTCATCATAAGGAATTGAAAAATATGGCCGTGTTTACACCTCAAAAATTACTATGAGTACAGACAAACTGGTACATCCAGGAAAGTTTTAAGGCATGGCAGGAACTAGATATATAAAAGTTATATGAAGTCTACGTTTCAGAAAATTAAAAACTTACCTGCATTTTGATGTGCATTTTTTTCCAGTCTGCAGAAGATAGCAAAATAAACAAACACCCGAGTTTCATTTGATACGGTCCACTCAGTTACACAGTTTAAACCTGTTAAATCACCTATTGTTTACAGGTGTCTTATTGTCCATCTATTGTCCATTTAAATCAATACTACTCACAACATTGATTATACGAGGGGAGCTTCTCAATCGTTTTCACTACTTAGTTAATTTTTGCACCTTCTGCAGGAACGAAAAAAAATGGATAGCAAAATCTAGAAAAGTTTATAATTTTCTGAAACATAAAATGCATTTAAAATTTATATATCTAGTTCCTGCCATCCCTTAAAACTGCTGCAGGTGTATTGGTTAGGCTGTACTCAGAGTAAAATTTGGGGTGTTAATACGGCCATTTTAGCCAAAAGGTTATGATGAACCTTAACATTGTTTTCAAACAATCAATCAAAAATACAGTATATGAATTACAAGATATGAGGATTTGGATGGAGGTACCTTCATTTCTGTAATCTTCTTTTTTTCTCTCTCCTTTTTTTTTACTTTTTGCCCATAATTATTCTCTTTTCTTTATGTTTAGCCCCTCATTGTTCTCTTTTCTTTGTTTTGTTGGTACGTTTTCTCTTTTCTTTTTATTTTCCCCCTTTATTCTGTATTCTATAAATACTGATCCACATGGACCCTCAAAATTCATTTCTTTGTCGATACATCATACTATGCATAGAAGATAATGAATGACTTGTCAGAAGCAAACTTATTCTTCACTTTATATGTATACACTTACTTTATCATTATGTTATACAAGAAATCGTAAGGTTTTTAGTCAGATTGTGACACAAAATCTGCAAAATGTATTCCTTTATCTAGATGAAATAATATAATAGTTGTTCTGTAACATGATTGGTCTCTTGTGGAGAGTTGTATCATTAGCAATCACACCACATCTTCTTTTTTACATTCAGATCAAAATCTTAAAAAGAACATTGGAATTTTAAAGGATTTCGGGACATCATACCAGTAAAATTTTCAGTGAGATATAAAATTAGACAACCGATGACAACGCTACAAACTTTGGACAATCATGAATTTTGAAGAATGTTGAACTGGTTCTAGGAATATCAACCCTCCCCTAGAAGAAATTATCAAAAATAGGTTAAAAAGTAAGCTGTTGTTCAGTGATTTTTGTTTGTAAGTTGGTGTGGTTCATAGGTGTTTCTCGTCATTTATGTAGATAAGACCGTTGGTTTTCATGTTTGATTTGATTTACTAGCTATCTGTTTTGGGTCTTTATAACTTTCTGTTCGGCGTGAGCCGATGGTCCGTATTGATTGCCGAACTTTGACATATCATTGTTATTTTTTTACATTGTGACTTGTTGGGAGTTGTCTCATTTGTACGGAAGCCAATAAGTGCCATTCAAAATTTTGTTTATGTCGTATACAAAGTTTAAACTATACAATATAAATAAATATCTTTAACCAATGAATTCAAATAGCAAAAGCTATGCAATTAACAATTAAATACTTATTAATCTTCATGTAAATTATTCAAATATGGAATACATTAAATATGAAATTTGGAGTTTTACCAAGGGAGCTAAAAATTAATTAATAATCCTGTCTGCAACACAGCATTTCGGGGACTCTCCCTCTGGTATCTTTCGTCCCTCTATAACTGACTATGCGGGGTCTTTTCTTATTATTGAGGGCATTAATATGACCTAAAGTTGTTATTTTCTGTGTCATTAAGTCTCTTGGCTATCATAATACATATTCTTTTATATATATGTACAGCGATATCGTTATCACGACATGGTGATGTCGTTATTACGACATGTTTTGTCGAAATTACAACATAGCGATGTCGTTTTAACATGCTATGTCGAAATTACAACATATGGATGTCGTAATTACGACATGAAATCTTTTTGTTTAATGGCCCTTATCGGCTTCCGTACATTTGCACTCATACCTCATCGCCTATTTCATATTAAAAAGCATTGATTGTAATATTGATAGTAAAATTGTCAATTGAACACGTGATTACCGTTTGTCATTTGTTGTAAGAATTGACGGGCAGTGAATATTCATCAAACATTTGCCACTGGACATTGAGCATAACATACATCTGGTTATCATTTAAGAATGACTGTGAAAGTACTCTTACGCGAGCCTAGGTTTTGTTATTGCATAATCATTATTATTTTCTGACATTTGTTGCATCTTAAAAAAGTCAAAGTTTGCAATTGATGTTCTAATCTATTCGACATGCAATCAATAGAGAAGCAACCATTTAACCTCAAAAAAAGGGGGAGGGGTAAAAAAATGTTGACAAATACAAATAAGCCAGCATAGACGCCAAGTCCATGATCTATGTAATTTCTATTTCACTTCGTCTTTTGCTACGTTTTATTAATTTTATTTTATGTGCTTAGCAACGATCTGGTTCTAATTTTTAACCTGCTATACTACTCGTAGTTAGTTCAGGTCGTTAAAAAAAACTCCTTTAAAGTCCAAAGTTAGGGAATAATTGAGAGCTTACAAACATGTGTTACTCCTTTCGTTTATCTTTTTGTATGCCTTCTCGCGCCAATAAAGTTAAACTAAGCCATTCAAATATATGAAACATGTTCATCTTTAGCTAAGTGAGGCCCCTCATGGGGGGGTCCTAGTAATCACATAATCACCATTTTTTTGCCAATATAATCACATAATCATTAAATATTTGCTTATCTTTAGTAATCAAATAATCATAAACTAAAAATACAGTCCTAGGTAATCAAATAATCATGAAATATTTGGCTTAATAATCAAATAATCATTAAAAAAACGGCCAAGTAATCACATAATCAAAAACCCCATGAGGGCCCTCATTAAGTTGAAAGTATCGAATGTCTGTGATTTAAGGTATTGTCGAGACTTATGATTATCGCTATTTTGTGCATTTTTCACTCGATCCTTTTTTTGTGATAATTTTCATATCATGCTTCTTACTTGAGATGGAAAAATTATCGCTAGAAACTAAGGAGGCCACGTGGCGTTGCTAACGAAATGATATTGAAATTGACAACGTTGTCATAGGTAAAATAGCGATAAAAAGATTATCATTGGTCATCTCAACTCGATTGCTTTTCTCACTTTCACTGTACCAGCTCAAGCGAGAAAAACAATCTCGTTGAGATAATCAACGATAATCTATAATTATAGCTCTATCCAAACCACGTGTCATTTAGTTTGCATTCGAATATGATTGAGGGGTACATTCTCCACAAATATTCTACATGACAATCCTCTTCGCGTCATAATACATGTATGACATACTTCAAGGACTCAAGACAAACTGATAAATATTTACATTGTAATGATACTATAAGTCTTTACAGATAGGAGGATAATAGTTTTACATTGAAAGACACAATAAATTTTTGAAGAGAGCTGATAAAATATTTATATCTAGTTTAAGTCAACATTATCAAATCGATATCACGTCAGTGTATTGGATCATCTCATCACTTGACGTAAACATGTAAATATTATTAAAATATATATGCATACGTAAGATACGAAACAGAGGGAGCTTAATATAGCTTAACACATGGCAAGAGTAAAATCTCTTTGTTCTTACTGTGGTATAATCTGGATAATGCACAGCTAAGGTGTGCACTAACTACCTCAGATAACTGCACAGTTCAAATCTATTTTTACCTTTAGGGGCGGTTCTTGGATTTTGAAAGGGGCGTTATTCTATCAAATTAAAAAAAATCCCCGAGTGTAGCGAGACTAAAGACAATATTGACGTTTTGAAGCTAAAACACGATACTTTGTCAAATCCAAGGGTTAACGACCTGTTCGCCCCCACCCCCGAGTCTGCCATCTGCCTTGAAATTACGACAAAGATAAACTTCGTGCAAACATCGTAGTTTCAAAATAGGAAAAAGAAATGTTTCTCATTCCTTCAATTTTTTTTTATCTTAAAGCTGGGACATAAACTATTTTATTATATTTTGTGTACAACGTAAAATATATCAGTGTTTTAAAGTAAAAAAGAAAGTTAAAACATTTTTTGTTAATTTCTGCCCAAAAAGAATTGTATCTAAGAATATCCGAATATAAATAAATCAATCTGATTTAGATTAGTTTCAGACTCAATGGAATTTATAACAACTTTTTGAATATCCGAATATAAAGGAACTATTTTTGGATCGAATTTAATGAGGACCCTATTTCAGTTTGTTTTAAAACAGGGGGATTAGCTGGAGATCAATCAGACTTCATTTAGACTGACGTGTCTTAAAAAGCAATACAGAAGATAAAAAGAGATTGGGGGTGGGGGGGGGTGGGGGGGGACGGGGTTGCGGGGAGTAAAAGGTTTTGAAAGAGAAACGTATTTTCTGTTTATTATACATTTTAAATTTAGGTAATATAATGGACTTCCTCGTTTCTTTTTCTCTCTTTAGCATATCATTGAGAAATTCAAAAGCAATTATTCTGATTTAAACTCAATAACCCTTGCAGTTATGTTTTTTTTTTTATTCATACACCGAAAGTACACAGTTTGTGAAAGTCTTAATCGTCACCAATTAAATGAAAATGGGGAATAAATTTAACGGAAATATTTTAATCAACAAAACATTTTTTTTTATCATATACCCAAGCGCCTGTGGAAACGATAAAAAAAAATATACCATTAAATCCCAATTTTAGAATGAGTCTAAATATGAAAAAAATTATAAATTTTAAACTTACCAAAGTCGTATTTTCGCCTTGCTTTACCCTACAAGAAATTTTCCTAGGATCCGTGGATTGCGGAATGACGTCAACATTTCTAAAACGTTCACGTAAATTGATTGCGTCATGTGTTAAAACAGTTATTGGCCAATCAAATCGGTATATGGAATTTAATCTGCACAGCACGAGATGACCCAATAACCCGAACTCCTACGTCGTTCGGGTTATTGTGTCATCTCGTGCTGTGCAGATTAAATCCCATATACCGACTTGCTTGGTCAATAACTATAACTTAATTTTTATCTCCCTTCTAACATAAGCAAATTTGGGTTAGAGCCTGATAGGGTAAAGGGTTGTTCTAAAATTAAAATTATACTTATTTCATAAACCATGTATTCGGACTTCTCTTGAACTGAATTTTAATGTGCGTATTGTTATGCGTTTACTTTTCTACATTGGCTAGAGGTATAGGGGTATGGTTGAGATCTCACAAACATGTTAAACCCCGCCGCATTTTTGCGCCTGTCCCAAGTCAGGAGCCTCTGGCCTTTGTTAGTCTTGTATTATTTTAATTTTAGTTTCTTGTGTACAATTTGGAAATTAGTATGGCGTTAATTATTACTGATCTAGTATATCTTTGTTTAGGGTCCAGCTGAAGGACGCCTCCGGGTGCGGGAATTTCGCGCTACATGAAGACCTGTTGGTGACCTTCTACTGGTTTTTTTTCTATGGTCGGGTTGTTGTCTCTTTGACACATTCCCCATTTCCATTCGCAATTTTATTGGTGGGGGGAGGGGGGGGCAGGACCTTTTCGGGACGTCGGGATCGGATTTTTTTTAGCTCGGGATTTCGTTATTGATCCTTCGGGTTTCCGGGAATTCTTTAATTCGGGACCTCCGGATTTCATGGTTTTAAGCACGGGATTTCGGGATCAGGATACCCCTCCCCCTTTTCATGTATATTTAGATTTGGAATGAGGCAGAAAGTGTTGAAGTATGACGGAATTGCTTCTCTTAATTAGAAGATACTTAGGCAAGTACTTTTTATTTTTAACTCAGTCGATTAACGCGCTGCCTTGTAAAACGGCGGTCCCGGGTTCGAGTCCAGGATGAAGATTGTATAAATGAAAATCATGCTATCCAGTTACACTATTCTATTTTCTTAAATTTTGCGCAATTTTCCTTAAGTGTTATAATTGGCTCATTTGTTCTTTTTCTAAAGTTCTAAATAAAATTAAAAACAGAATAAAATAATAGAATTTCAAAATCAGATAAAGAACTTTAGCATGGTGCTTGTTGATTGTCATTTATCCAACAAAATAACGATGGTTCTCTCCATGCTCCCCGGCTGCCTCTGTCAATAAAAACGGTCAGCCACGAAATAGCCAATACAATGTAGTGCTGAAACTGGCTTAAAACACCGAACACTCTACTAACCAATAAGACGGAGGAGCATTTATGTCTGTAAATAGTACTGTACTCATTCTGAATTTAAGCACTGGCAGGAATGAAACGAGTCAAACCGTTGGCTGTTGCAATTGGAGTATCAAACATAAAACATTGATAGAACATTTAGTTTTTGAGAGTCGGGACGGTTGTACAGTATAACGAATATACCGGGCTTAAAATAGAAGAGACGGGAGGGTCTAGAAAATAATGAAAAGAGAATAAGTGGGTGCTAGAAAAAATAATAAAGGAAAATGGGCAATACACTTAAACGAATTTGAAATAAACTTAACATATTTAAATATGCATTGTCATATATAAACTTTTAAACAATAAGTATACAATATAATGGAAATACACATATAAAGATATATACAGTCACTTAGAAATTCGTTAGCCTGGCCTAAAATGATTAAATACAGGATATATATTTCGGAGAAAAAAATACAATATGACTGTTTAGAATTCAAATGATTCAAAAAAATACTTTCCAATTATTTAAATAATTAAAAAGAGCGGAAATGTCAGAATATCCGTGACAGGGTATCATAATGATTTCAGCTTTATTACCACAAATAATTTAATAAATTATTGTAAAAAATAATCGATGTAAACTTGCGGTCTGTTCTAAGGTAAACCAAGTGTATCAAGCCAACCATGAAATAGTTTATTGTTATATCAAGCCAACCATGAAATATTGTATTATTATATATCTAAGTGTATACTTTCTTCACTTGTTTATAAAATGAAGGACTTTTAACAGCTCAGTAAGGTAAAATAAGTTCAATTTATTAATTAGTATTCAAAATAGTCTTCTGTGTGTGCTAGTCTCAAATCAGGAGCCTCTAGGTCAGTGGTTGTCGTTGGATTATATGTCCGTTATATTTGATTTTCTGAAATTGTTTTTTATAAATCAGACCGTTTAATAGTTTTCTAAATTGAATTGTTTTATATGTTTTCACTCGCGGCCTTTTATAGCCGACTTTGTCGAATGTCGTAGGGTTGCCTATATGATTGCTTACATCCACATCATTTGATCTTTGGTGGATAGCTGTTTCATTGGTTGAATTGTTTTTTCAATTTAAACATGTTTATTCATAGGTTTGGAAACAAGTTTTGCAACGTATATTAATGCCTTTCCACTTTGAGGGTGCCAATGCTTTGTAACGGCATAAGCCTGCTCTGTTTTCGAAATGTACAGGGATGTCGATAACGTGCAAGAAATATATGTCTCTCTCTTAATTGATTGGGAAATGAGCATCCTGGCTGTGTCAATACTCCTTACTTCACCCTAAACCACCCCTACCCACCCCCCCCCCCCCCTGCACATATGTGTTCGATGATCTGCGGATATGGAGACGGGGAATTGCTCGATTATTCTCTTGCACAATGCGTAAGTTTCAACTCATACAATTAAAGAAGATGTGGTATGATTGCCAATGAGACAACTCCCCACAAGAGACCAAAATGAAACAGAAATTAACGACTATAGGTCACCGTACGGCCGTCAACAATGACCAAAGCCCATACCGCAGCCCCGAAATGACAATGTAAACAATTCAAATGAGAAAACTAACGGCCTTATTTATATTAAAAAAATAACGAAAAAGCAAATATGTAACACATACATTGTAAATAAACGTCAACAACTGAATTACAGGCTTCTGACTTAGGACAGGCACATACATACACAATATGGCGGGGTTAATAAACCTCGGTTAAACATGTTAGCGGGTTCCCAACCCCTCCTTACCTTGTGGTATAACAGTACAATATAAGAATGAACTATAAAAATCAGTTGAGAAAGGCTCAACTCATCAGATGGACAAAAATACAAGTGGACGTGTCCGGGTACTTGTGCATCCCAACAAAAGAGACACTATAGGAACAGACCTGAAAGTACTTGCAGTTAAATGAGAGCTAGTTCAAAGCCACTTACAACTAACAAAAAAAATCATGCATCTGAGACTCATGATTGTTTGATTGATCTTTTTATGTATTGATTCATTGGCGTTTAACGCCTCTTTTAGCACTATTGCTATATATATATTAAAGCGGTCAGTTTTTATTGATGAAAGGAGCTGAAAATGCCGTTAAAAGGAGTCTGTCACAGAAAACCATTGATGATGATGTAGTCCTACTTTTTGACTTACAACCACACCTTCTTTAGTTACATATGAGTATTATCCGTAGTTGAAAAAACACCTAGATTTAACGTAAGCTCAATTCCTACACAGTAGTTGCACTTTAGTCTAAAAATAGAAATAAAAACGTGTATAGGTATTTCCCCAGTGTATGGTTTCTATTTAAACTCCCACTTTGTACCGGGAAAAATACAGATTTGTCAAATATCTTATTATAACAAAATGCAGGTAAAATATTTAAAGTGTCTAAATTGATAATAAAGGAAACTAAAGGTATTTAATATGCACAATGACATTTAACATACAATTTTTTGGTGGGCGTGTATGTATATATTTAATGCAAAATTGTATATCGTTATGTCATTATAAGAATTTGAATGGAGTTATGAAAACAAAGTTTTTTTTGTGAAAGGATGTTAACCAAACCACATTCAAAGAGTATGTTAAACACTCAGCAGTCCGAGTTAATCTTACTTGACCGGAATCGTTTTCAAAAACTACTCCATAAGCATGGTAGTCAACAGAAAAATATCGTTGTTGTGAGATGCACTTAAATAATCTTTTTATTTTTAGTCATATATGACATTTATTTTTATTTTACAGGCAATAGAACCATTTATAAATTTTACTTCCTTTCTTCTCAATTTCATTGTTCCTCTAAACTGACGCCTAGTTGGACCAATCAGAATGACCAAAATGTTGGTGTAAAATCATGCAACCTTCTCTATTTTTTAAGTAAAAAAAAAAAAAGTTTTATTTCCAATTTTTATTGGGGAATTAAAAAAAACACTTTAAAAAGAACTAGTTTTAATGTTGACATAATTACAGGCAACCTCCTAGCAAGGACCGAAGCTCCGCCATAAACTCGTCAGTCAAATTCAACCGCAGGACTTCGGTCCGGGGAACCGATAACCTTGCTTCGGAAGTTGGATTGTAGGTTGACTTCCAAAAAACCTTTTATGTACAAACCTTACTTCTGAAAATGATTCTTCTTTTGTTTTCTTTTGTTTCACGAATACGTTAAATTGCAAAAAAAACTTTTGTTTGGAAGATAATATTTACGAATGCCGCTGCATGAATGGTAGTTTAACGAAAACTGAGAAGACAAGATCAGCTAATTCTGATTGTTACAAAAGAACACACAAAAAACAACCCCAAAACATGTTTAAACAGCTGTAATTTTGTAGTTTTTGGTGGGGTTCGTGTTGTTTATTCTTTAGTTTTCTATGTTGTGTCATGTGTACTATTGTTTTTCTGTTTGTCTTTTTAATTTTTAGCCATGGCGTTGTCAGTTTGTTTAAGATTTACGAGTTTGACTGTCCCTTTGGTAATCTTCGTCCCCCCTTTCTTTTTTCTCCCTTTTTGTAAAGTAGACAAAACACAATATACATGTAAGTTGTTTGTAGCTTGATTTATTTATATTTAACAAATATTTTATATTTTAGACAAAATGGATGTTCATTTCTCACACCATTGCGGAGAAAATATAGAACTTTCTGAGGAAAAACAAAAAGCTTCATGGAATCACAAATATTCAGGTGGAATTGCATTTTCTAGTCAGCCATTACGACCTAATTCTAAAATGAAATTGGATTTAACTGGAACCGGACATGCGTATGTTGGAATAATAAAACGTGATCCGGCGTCGGTAACGAACATGAGAAAAGCATTAACAAGTGACATTATTGTTGCAACGGAAGTTAAAGTACATAAAAGACTAGGGGCCGTTAACATAGTTTCAGATACAAAAGACGGAAAGGATTGTATAAGTTTTGAATCTTATAATGGAACAAAGACCATAGACATCAATAGCGAGGTCTGGTTGTTTTTGTACATTAAATTTGGAGATATGATAGCTGTTTTGCGTAAGTATCTAATTTTATTATAGAATAACAAAAAGGGGGCAGATATTATTATTTATTTTATTATATACTAGTATGCTTGTTTGATAAATAGAATTAATGAAAAGAAAAATACCAAACCCCAAGGAACATTCAACTAAACAATTACTTTATCAAATGGCATTATTGACATTCTCTCAAATCAGATTTTGAATTTTCAACGGTATTTTAAAACGAAGTATAAACTGATATTCATAAATGACGAAAACGAACTGAATCATGCATGCAAATAATGATTGAATATTAGTAAGTTGTGGGTAGTTGTGTAATAAGATACAAATGTATACCACCGGTTAGATGTCTATATGAGATGTCAGTACGGGTTAAAGTAAGTTGTGTAATCAGATATTACCGGTTATATCATCTATGTGAGATGTCAGTACGGGTATGAACTGATTATATAGAATATAATTTCTTATCCTTTTACTGTGTCGTCATTGTAACAGTTTTCTATTCATCGAAATGATTCACATTATGTAGAACGTGATACTTTTGATAGTCTATATCTCCTTTAGAGTTTAGAATTAATTGGATAGTAGCATTCTTGCATTGAAAATCATTCGAGATTAAGGTGGAAGACCTTGGTTCAGGGAGATAACTCTTTAAATCAGTTATGTGTTTGTAAAAGTCACGTTTCATCAATATATGTTAAGCATTTACCTGATACAGATTGAAAATAATCTATGTAACCTAGAAGCTTAAAATATATTTATGAAAATGGTTGACACAAACGTACTGATGATTTTAAGAGTTATTCCCCTTCACCTAGGTCTACCTCCTTAAATAAGAAACAAATTTTGGCTTGTTTGGTTGTTTTCACTTTTTTTTGGGGGGTGTCGGGTTAATAAAAAGTAAAATCACAAAAATACTGAACTTAGAGGAAAATCAATTCGGAAAATCCATAATCAAATGGCAAAATCAAATAACAAAACGCATAAAAAACGAACGGACAAGAACTGTCATATTCCTGACTTGGTACAGTCATTTTCAAATGTAGAAAATGGTGGATTAAACCTGGTTCTATAGCGCTAACCCTCTCACTGGAATGACAGTCTCATCAAATTCCGTTGTCAGAATGGGATGAGTTCAATGTTTAGAGCAAGTTTACTCGTTTTCATACTAGGTTTGGTTGTTTGGTGTTTTCCATTAGACACCGGGGTTGTTTTGATTTAAATTGCTCTCAGCTAACTTCAAATAGATATAAGAAGATATTGTATGACAACTCTCCATCCGAGTCACAATTTAAAAATCATTATAGGTTAAAGTCACGCCAAACAGCAAGCTATAAAGGGTCCCAAAAAGTATTACTGTATAACGATTTAAACGGGAAAACCCACTGTATAAGCTATATATAGCACCGAGCAACGAGAAACACGGATGTACCACATCAACAAACGACAACTACTAAGCATCAAATTCCTGACTTAGGACAGGTTCAAACAATTGCGGCGGGATTAAACATTGTAATGATACCAAATCTTCACTTTTATCTGAAAAAATAGTTTCAAATTTCTGTTTGTTACATGGCCATATGTATTTATAGCTTGTAAGTATCGTACTATTGTAACAATTTCAATTGATAATTATTAGTTTACTTGCGACTTATGTGTTTGCTATCATCAAATTAAAAATTGATGTCCGCATGCAAATCCCTTTATATACAAGACATACAATAATGTTATCTTCATTCTCTCGCAGCTGAAAATAAACCTGCTTAACTAAACAATTTAGAAATTTAGAATTGGCACGTGAATTATAGTGACGTCTGCTCTTGCACTTACAATAACAAATTATCAATGTTCTGTTTTAGGACTCATTTGTTTTAATATGTTTACTGGTTTGAACCATGGTAAATAAAGATACTCTGATTTAAAAATGACATTACATTGTATTTTGCTTTTTCTATTTTCAGACTCAGAAAATATTCATGACAGATGTTTTCATCACGTGACCGGATGCAATATTCGATGTTTAGACGAAGACAGACGATCTGTAAAACTTCTCGTGGAAAATCCCGCCACGGTGTGCTGTCTTAACAAAAAACTGAAACCGGGTCATTCTGTAACAATTCAAACAAACGCAATATCAGAAAACATTAATAAACCAAGCCGGTGTCATATCAAACTTGGGTTTATTAATCTTGATCCGTCCGAACTCAAATCACGTGACCCGGAATCGTTTCAAGTTGACAGTAAAGTTGCGTGTCCAACACGCTGGAATATTGTCCAAATATTTTCAAAGGAAAATATTGGCGGTGAATTGAAATTATATCTTACATATACTGGTGAACTGTATTTTAGCCATGACTCTGGAATTGAAGGAACACACAAATGCCATTTAAACGATACCTCGTCTGGAATAACAATAATATTCGACTTGTTCCGAGCGGAAGCGAGTGTCTCAGATTATCATCATGAAGAAAGTGACGAATGTGAAGAAAAAGACTATGACTATGTTCGACCGGAAGTTGAGATATCCGAGTCGTTTAAAAGTAAACTTCGAATTTCAGACAAACAACATGAAAAAGAACGTTTATCGTCGGATTATTCGTCGTCGGACAGTGATTATCTGGAAATGAAAGATGTGTCTGATAACCACAAAACATTTTCTCCTAATTGTAAAATAATTCCTCGGCTCACAAGGTGTGGCATGTACAGAAAAGACCATTCGTCGTCATATAATCAAGAATGTAGTTAACATATTATTTATATGCAATTTTTAGAGATGTGAGACAATGCAACAAGTCAAGCTTTTTTAAAAGCTACGTTTTTCTGGGTTTTTTTAGCCTTGTTAAGCGGTTTAAAGAATTTTAAATTGTTTTTTTCATTACTTCTATATTTGTTTAGGCATTATACAATTTTTTTGTTATATGATCACAATGTATTAAGGTTGTTTTATTATTAGATATTTTACAATCAATTATGGAGTTTTCAAATTCAACAGCATTTTAAATGTGATAATATGAATGCTATCGAAAATATTCTATATCCTGCACTCAAAAAGGGGCTTTCTATTTCACGAATATTTAATTTAGTTTGTTATCATTTATTAGTTAAACAAACCTGTTGATTCATTTTTGTTAATTTATATGTTACAAATAAAAATAAAAAAACAAGGAGAAAATTGATAATCAAGATATAGTGCTGATGACTTGTTAGTATCGAACATTAAGTGCATGCCAATATACCAAAGAATCAGGGCAGTGCTGACAACATGACAAACAACCCCCAAATCAAGCTGACTATATTTTATATGGAAGCTTTTAAGGTTTCAACTCCGTCAGGCAAAGTTGGCCTCAGATGGATTTGGCTTTTTGAGTCCTTTTTGGTTAATAGCTTTTCAACGTCCTCTGTCCGTATGCGTCATTGGCTTTCAAGAATTTGACTTTGAGCGATCTGGATGAAGGTATATCCAGAAACGCCCTTTGAACAGATGCTTGAAATAATTTCGTGTTATTTTTTTACATTAATTTATGTTCAAACTATTTGAGGGTGCACATATATTACTTGGAAATTCTTTTCCTGGTCTGGTAATGCAAAATATAATTTGGTTGAATACACTGTGGAATCAATAATTAAGATCAGCTAACTTCAAATTTGAAATCGTTCTAACCGAAAGTTATCACAAACTAGCAGACAAACAGAAACGAAAGACCTATCATATATGTTATACTCAGTATTAGGGTAGTAACTCCAAAAAGGATGGTAAGGTCGAAAGTTTTTTCCGACCATGTTTCCTGCCATTGGATGTACCGGTGATTTTTCTTATGATCGTTGATTAGCTTTCTATATTAGTAGTGACTTAACATGTACATGATGTAAGAGCAATTTATTATCATGACTTTCATGAGTAAAGAAAAATATTTTAAACGGGAAAATAGAACAGAATGTTGAAACGAAGGGTGTTTCAGAGAGACAATAGATAGCTAGATCATTCTCACAAAAATATGTAGACCTGTAAAAATGTACAAAGTTACAGAGAATAGAGTAAAAAAATATAAATTCATAAAGACAAAAAGGCACAAAACTTCGAACAATAATTAGACCAAAGAGTAGAAAATAGCCACAAGCTATAACAATGGATCTTAAGACGCAAGGAAAATAGTTGTGAATATGCTAAACTTTGATCGGCTTGATCTTATTATGAATACAAAAACATAGTTAAAAAATCGCGAATTGAACTTGATGCGAAATCGGCTGAAATGCGAAAATAAGAATCAGATGCCGCTACAAACAGCACTTGTACCCGCAGAGTGGATAGGGATTCAGTTAAGTTGCCATAACTTGTTTCCCAATCCACTATTAATGAATATGTTTAAACTAAGTATACAGTAATTGTACCATTGTAAATACAACTTGTCAATATTACACAGTAAAGGCTTTTCATTTTTTTTTTACACTGTATTGATAAGAAAAATCAAACGGCAAGAAGAATGAACAAGTTAAAAGAAGGGGACGAATTTGATAGCGGAAATTAAGATATAAATTGTTTTACACTGTAAACAAAAAAAATATTAGAATTCTTTTTATTGATTACGTCTTTTATAAAAACCTGTACATCTATATAGATCTAACATATCTCTCGTCATCATCAGTTCGGACTCATCAAGGGGATAACTACTTACATATGGATCTTCGTGGCATCTTGAGGCCATTTTTAGCCATTCTTCTTACACTGTCTTATTTGTTAGTACTGTACCTCTTTTCCCTTCAGTTGTGTAAAAACTAAAATGTTATTTTTCTCTATTCTTTTAAACTTGAGTTCCCCCTAAGGCCCTTATTATCTATACACCGAATCTAGATTCCCTATAATGTCAGCGCAGTGGTTGGGTTATGGACGACCATTAAAATTAAATAGTTTTATGTAACCTATCCATAACAAGAATCTTATCAGTAGTTGTCTCTCTTTCGTCATATGATTTTATATCTCAATAGATATAGGAAGATGTGATGCTAGTGCCAATGAGACAACTCTCCATCCAAGTCAATATATATATATAAAAGTAAACCATTATAGGTCAATGTACGGCCTTCAACACGGAGAATTGTCTCACCGAACAACAAGCTATAAAGGGCTCCAAAATTACTAGTGTAAAACCATTCAAACGGGAAAATCAACGGTCTAATTTATATAAAATACGAATATCGAGAAACACGTATAAATTACATAATATAACTACTGTATATCAGAATCCTGACTAAGGACAGGTGCAAACATTTGCAGCGAGAATAAACGTTTCAATGGTACCGAACCTTCTCCCTTTTTCTGAAATAATAGTATGACATCACAACATAGAAAAACGCATGATAAAATATCAATTGGAATATTCTGTATTACATATACAAAAGATTAACGACTTGTTAGTTATCATGACTCGATATAAATGATATTGTAACATCGTAAAGCAATGAATGGTTTACATTTTGTTATTTCGGGGCCTCTTAAAGATTACTGCCCGATATAAGCTTTGTTCATTGTTGAAGGTCGTGTATTGACCTGTAGTTGTTAATTTATGAGTCATTAACTCTTTTGATTAGAGTTTTCTCATTAGCAAACATACAACATCTTCGTTTTTATTAGAACACATTAAAAATATAAGGTTAGCACATTGTTTGTTCTTCCAAAGAGGGATTTAAATCCTATATAATTGTATCTATGCCATCAGGTAATTAATTTACTGGTAGTTCTTTCTCAACAACATTGCTGCCACTTCAAACGGTGATCGTAATGGTGTTAAATGAGTCATCATCTCTGAATACTATACAATACAATACCAGACAAATAGGTTTTTTTACGTCTCACCATTAATATTACAATACATAACATAATACAGGAATACATACAATACTATAAAATATTAATGTCATTATAAAAAGAATTATGAGGGACGGGATTTAAATACAAATATTTTATTGGCACAAACTCAATTACAATAATTGGCAACGGCCCATACAACTAGTTTACAATTAGTAATAATTCAGCAATTAAACAATACAACATAAAATATTAATAGGCATATTTCGAACAATGAAATGTGCAGTTATTAATATATCAATATATATATAGGTTAATTTAGAATAGGCTTCTGACATAAGTATATTGTATGTTATATTGAAAATTGATAATAATAAATATCACATTCAAACAGTCAAAAGATAACAGTACAACAGAGAAATTCAGCTGATCATGAGACACCATTTTGTGTTAATCTTGGACAGTTACTCAAAAATTATGAAGAGACAGCTAAAAGGTACATTATTTCAACATGGGTTATGTATCTTTTACGACCGGGTATTGAAAATATATCAACTCAACTAGGTGAAGCTGTTGTTGAACGTTAATTAAATGAAGGTGTGATATGCCCGTCTTTATTAAAGGGCAAAGTGTTTACCCTAGCTGCAGTCGACAACATAGACAATAACCTAAGCTCAACAACATCAAAACCATCTCTTAATTGGACCTGAATCTCTATTTTTCAACATCCAACGAAAGATAATATTGGCGTAAGATGGGACCAGTTAATATAACCTATAAATTAACCAAAAACTAAAAAGGTACCTGAACTCTCTGCTGCTTATATGAATATGAAACCTGCATATCTCAAAACAAAACCACAACCACTCATTCTGCCTGGCGATGTAACTTATATACTTAACCACGATTATCTATTTGTGAGTTTGCAAAAATGAGGATGAGTGGTTAAATACGGTAAGTTTATCGAGTGAAGATGTTACGTCCGAAAATATTTTATGGTCATCATTTCATTTTTCAGAAAGACGAGGAACAACTGTTGAAGTGTGTCTTACCTGCTTAATGCCATTATTTTAAGAACAAGCTCACTAAGTTGCTACCAAAATATATTCGATGTATAAGGTCAGGGATAATGTGTCGTTTTTTAATCCAGGGCAAACTCTAGTGATTACAGCAGACCAACCGATATTTGTTTCGGCAAAGCAAATTCAATTCCTTGTAATCACGAGGAAGTAACCACAAAGATATTTGTTCTTCATTGATAATCAGCTCAGACACTGTCATGTAGTGGTTTTGCGGTGTCTCTTTTCAAAACAATACAAATAGAAAACTTTGGGTGCATTTGGAAAAGGAAAAGACCTGCGATGGCTTCCGATTCAAGAAATTAATCATGCACTTGGTCAAAAATCAGAAGCTTTGCCATTTTTCATGCTTTCACTGGATTTGACACTGTCACTGTTTTTCATGGATAGGGAAAGACATCGGCGTGGCAGACGTGGGAAATATTTAATGATGTAACCGATGTATTTTTGCGATTGAGGAAGAAACCTGATATGGTCAGTAAAGCTGATATGGATTGATATAGACATTTGTTTTGGTTTTGTACGACAGTACTACAACGACATTTGACATCAACGAATCCACAACATCTACCTTGTCCTGGTGATTGGGGATGGGTAAAGGATAATGCAGATGGGTTGTGAATTCCTCATTTGACACAATTAGCGGTAATAACTGTCCTTTCCTGGATTTAGATATTTCGGTTTTAAACGGGAAACTCACAATAAAATTTACGACAAAAGAGACGATTTTTCGTTCCCTATTGTTAATTTTCCATTTTTAGATGGTGATGTTCCTTTGGCACCATCTTACGTTGCATGTTTATATTTCACAACTTGTTCGCTATGCACGTGTCTGTTGTGACGTTTTTGATTTTAACGAACGCAACCTATGTATTATTGGTAAATAATTAAACCAGGGATATCGTTACCATAAATTACTTAAAACCTTTACTAAATTTTTCCATAGATATAAAGATTTGGTTTTGAAGTTTGGTTGTACCTCTAGAAAACTTATTCAAACGGGATAGCACATCCTCATTTTTACGGAAATGTTGTTAACCGTGCCCGGAAATTAAGAAATGATCCATGTAAACTTGTCGCTCCTTTAAATAAATTTATTTTAAAAGGTTACCTATTCAACACTGTAATACGATCATTGAATATTGTTTTTATTGGTATAAATATTGATTTTGTTATCAGTAAATTAAAAGCTAACTAAATATTACTAGTATGTTATATACATATACATATTCATGGATCTACAATCTGTCGATACCTGTAACTTGGCATTGCACAAGGTGATGTTTTTCTCTGGCTGTTTATGACATCTTTACACTAAATCCATTGTGTACGGATTGATAGTTTAGTCTTGAATGCATGATTTTTTTATTAGTTGTTAGTGGCTTTGAACTAGCTGTCAGATAAATGCGAGTACTCTCAGATCTGTTCATAGTGTCTTTTGGTGTCGGGATGTATAAGTACCCGGCCACGTCCACTTTTTTTTTTGTCCATCTGATGAGTTAAGCCTTTTTCAACTGATTTGTATAGTTCGTTCTTATGTTGTACTGTTATACCACTGTCCCAGGTAAGGGGCCGGGTTGGGATCCCGCTAACATATTTAACCCCGCCACATTATTTATGTATGTGCCTGTCCCAAATCAGGAGCCTGTAATTCAGTGGTTGTCGTTTGTTTATGTGTTACATATTTGTTTTCCGTTCATTTTTATTACATAAATAAGGCCGTTAGTGTTCTGGTTTGAATTGTTTTACATTATCTTATCGGGGCCTATTATAGCTGACTATGCGGTATGGGCTTTGCTCATTGCTGAAGGCCGTACGGTGACCTAAAGTTGTTAATGACTGTGTCATTTTGGTCTTTTGTGGATAGTTGTCTCATTGGCAACCATACCACATCTTCTTTTTTATATACAGTCAACATTATAATGATAAAACATAAAACAATAACACATTGTGTACACAAGCCATCATTTCAGACATATTTTAAGGCAATATTTAACTAGAGGCTCTGAAGAGCCTGTGTCGCTCACCTTGGTCTATGTGCATATTAAACAAATGACACAGATGGATTCATGACAAAATTGTGTTTTGTTGATGGTGATGTGTTTGTAGATCTTACCTTACTGAACATGTTTGCATCTTACAATTATCTCAATTTATAAAGAACTTGGCCCATTAGTAACAGACAATTACAAAAATTTACAAAATTTACAAAATTATTTAAAATTGACTATAAGGGGCAATAACTCCTTAAGGGGTCAGCTGACCTTTTAGGTCATGTTGACTTATTTGTGGATCTTACTTTGCTGAAGATTATTGCAGTTTACAGTTTATCTCTATCTATAATACCATTCAACATGTTCAAGATAATAACCAAAAACAGCAAAATTTCCTTAAAAATTTTCAATTCAGGGGCAGCAACCCAACAACCAGTTGTCGGATTCATCTGAAAATTTCAGGGCAGATAGATCTGAACTTGCAAAACAATTTAACCCCATGTCTGAATTGCTCTTAATGCTTTGGTTTCAGAGTTATAAGCCAGAATATACATTTTACCCTTATATTATATTTTTAGCCATGGCGGCCATCTTGGTTGGTTGGCAGGGTCACCGCACACATGTTTTAACTAGATACCTCAATGATGATTATGGGCAAGTATGGATAAATTTTGACCAGTAGTTTCAGAGGAAAAGATTTTTGTAAAAGATAAGAAAAAATTAGAAAAAAATGGTAAAAAAATACTATAAAGGGCAATTACTCCTTAAGGGGTCAACTGAACATTTTAGTCATGTGAACTTTATTTGAAGATCTTTCTTTGCTGACCATTATTGCTGTTTACAGTTTATCTCTATCTATAATAATATTCAAGATAATAGCCAAAACACGGTATTATTTCCTTAAAATTGCCAATTCAGGGGCAGCAACCCAACAACCGGTTGTCCGATTCGTCTGAATTTTTCAGGGCAGATAAATCTTTACCTGATAAATAATGTCAGATTTGCTCTAAATGCTTTGGTTTCAGAGTTACAAGCAAAAATCTACATTTTACCACTATGTTCTATTTTTAACCATGGCGGTCATCTTGGTTGGTTAACCGGGTCACGCTACACATCTTTTAAACAAGATACCCCAATGATGATTGTGGCCAAGTTTAGTTTAATTTGGCCAAGTAGTTTCAGAGGAGAACATTTTTGTAAAAGCTAACGACGGACTACGACGACGGACGACGACGGACGACACCGGACGCAACGTGATGAGAAAAGCTCACTTTGACCTTCGGGCCAGGTGAGCTAACAATACTACACAAATATGTATTCATATATTTCTAAACATGATGAATTTGCTCTTAATTTTTGTTTTTTACATTTTGCAAATACCAATTACAAAATCTTCTAAGATCTAGTTTACAACATGCGTAAAAGGAAAAATGGCAGCAAAGTTTGCTAAATTAATAAATACTATATAAAATTGAGAATGGAAATGGGGAATGTGTCAAAGAGACAACAACCCGACCAAAATAAAAAAAAAAAACACAACAGCAGAAGGTCACCAACAGGTCTTCAATGTAGCGAGAAATTCCCGCACCCGGAGGCGTCCTTCAGCTGGCCCCTAAACAAATATATACTAGTTCAGTGATAATGAACGCCATACTAATTTCCAAATTGTACACAAGAAACTAAAATTTAAATAATACAAGACTAACAAAGGCCAGAGGCTCCTGACTTGGGACAGGCGCAAAAATGCGGCGGGGTTAAACATGTTTGTGAGATCTCAACCCTCCCCCTATACCTCTAACCAGTGTAGAAAAGTAAAAGCATAACAATACGCACATTAAAATTCAGTTCAAGAGAAGTCCGAGTCTGATGTCAGAAGATGTAACCAAAGAAAATAAACAAAATGACAATAATACATAAATAACAACAGACTACTAGCAGTTAACTGACATGCCAGCTCCAGACTTCAATTAAACTGACTGAAAGATTATGATTTCATCATATGAACATCAGGCACAATCCTTCCCGTAAGGGGTTTAGTATCATACCATCATAACATATATGAGAAGAACATAACCCGTGTCATGCCAACAACTGTTTTTAGAATAAATGTGTTTAGTTCCGACGCAAAGACCTTATCAGTGACTCAATATTAACGCCAAAATATGCAATCTTTAATGACTTGACAACAGTATCGTAATTATATCCCTTCTTAATAAGTCTATTCAAAGGTTTTGTAAGTTTATGCATTCTTCAGCCTATATTTGCTGTTTATTTGCAACTACATTTTGCTTTAAAACACGGGCTGTATGTAAGTTGTACTTCATATATAAGCAACACAGAATGAACCGTTTAAAATTTCCTCGAACTTAAAAGTATACATGTAAATAGCAACGACAGTCAAACACTAATTTTTGAACAAAGACATTTCACTTTAAACTCAAGTTCATGAAATTTAGTATCATCATATCAAGAGTACAAACAGTAAATCAGTATAAAAATTTCATAAAATCATATTTCCAAAGCACATACAAGACATTACAATATATTTGTTGACCACCCATTTATTAATAATGTAATACAAAAGAGCAAGTTAAATTTACAACAACACAAAAAGAATCAAATACATTTAAACAGATATCAACTAGATATAAGATTAATTACAACACTGTTCACCATACAATACAAGCAAAACAACCTTACTACTTTCAAATATTTGTTAATTTTACGTCATTCATCTTTGTTTTCAAAAACTTTTATCAACAGTTGGAACTTTTAAAAAATAATTCAAGAGTGCTGAAAAATTTAATTACCAAAGCATGTCACCTTGTTGTACATTAAAATTAATGTTTAAAACTTAGGACAAATTGTCAATCGCAATGAGGCGTAGAGGTAACGATTTGATTTGACACAAAGTACAGTCAACATCACGAATATTCGTTGACCGATACTATGTAGTTTTGTCGTAACACGAAAGCGACATTTGTTTTAAAATTTATATATCATTATAGTCATCTGATCTGTAATATCAAGTCATCGATTATGAATCTCTATAAAATTTACTTTTGAAGATGTACAGCATTCATACATGTATATTATCAACAGACACTATGAAGCAATATGTTCAGTTTTTGATTAAGCGATTTGTACTTATATTACGAAATTTGTTTAGTTAAGATCGACATTCGAACATTATTTTAACGAAAAAAATATCGTTGTTCACAGGAAATACAAATTATCCCCAATATACTTTTAATGAACAATCAATGACAAAACTTAACATTGACAAAGTTAAGAAGTTAACAACATTTAATTTTGTAATCAGTTATTTCTTCCAAAAACTATCATTTTAAAATTTGTTTTAATGTTTGTAAAGGATCCACTCAATGACTCTTTGTCTTGGGAGAGAAAGTAAACATAAGTCCAACCTATACATAGTAACCGACAGTTACCCATTTCCTAATGGCAGTAGGATGTAGAATTAAAACAATTAGTATCAAGTCAAATTTTGATAAATACGATTTTACATTTAATTTAATGTTTACTTTACCTCATTCTTCAGAAATCACTCAAAGGTAATGTTATCATATTGCTTTGTAACCATGCTTTTGGTTGTCTTTGTTTTCATTGCCAGAACTTACCTTGTATATTTTTAGGACTTGAATACGGGGGTAATTGTCTTTCTTTTCTAACTTCAATTCTATAAGTAAGTTAAAAAAAACTCACAATGTATAGGTTTTTATCTTAATCATGTTAATGATAATTTTTTTTAGATTTATAACATGTATAAGACAAAAATCAGCATTAAACCACAAAAGATAAGTCAACGATACATATGTATTTTATATAAAAAGCAGACGAGTATATTTAACACGTATGTACAAATGGTGTTAGAACACAAACACAAACATACTGTAAGAAAGAAAGAAAGAAGACAAGGTTGATGCTATGGTGATATAATTTTGTCAGCGTTTAATTAATTCAAGTAACAGACTTCTTTTTATAGTCTACATATTGAGTATACTTTAAATTTGTTAAACTTTTGTTCTAAATAACTGATATTCTCGTGTATCGTTATTTTAGTATGTTTGATACAAATTATTTTTTATGTGAAATATGTTGGTTTTATTTTGTATTAAATCTTTAGAAGAACAAACCAATGATCAAATATAATCATAATATATTCTTCTGGGGTCTAATTAACATGTGATTCTGTCAATGAATTAAATACAGAGCTAGTTAATTGGTATTGAATGGGATAACTTTTAGAATAGGATGTACCTGTTTATATCAGAAAAATGTTACAATGCATAAACAATATTTCAATGGAAGATTATATGTATATTTTACATAAGAACGAGTTGTTTCAGTAGTATTTGTTAATACACTTAATAAATGCATTTCGTTTTCTTTGACAAATATAGAAAAAAATTAAACTGCCTAAAATGTTATTAGAAAAAAAAGCATGCTATACCACAGATTACAATTCATGACTTTAGCAACGTTTAAAGCATCTATATAAAATATATATCTACAAACAACATATTGACGCAGATGCACATGCACATGGACAGTAACAATAGCAAGCAATATGTGAGCGAAATCAAAAACACGCTTCTGTTTGCTTGCATTATGATAAATTATAAAACAATATGTGCATTACATTAATTCCGTTTGAATGTCTACATTCTGTACAATCATATTTTTCGATCAAACTATATATTCCGGAGTTATATCTGGACATGACTGTACAACAGTATATTGTAACTTTATCTATGTCTATTCTTTTGCCATTTAACACCACTTGATTAAGATCATTTTGATACAAGTTGTGGATAATTACAGCATGAGTTACATTTGAAATATCTTATTTGATAACTTGCATATGACATATTCAAATGTCTAACCAAGTATTTGTAGAAAATTAGCTCTATTTATATTGCTACATTCTGGATTACGCCGTTGCTTCTTACCAAATGATTTATCAACTTTAATAATTATCGACACATTATAAAATTTTATTTTATTTTGCATTTTCAGTTATTTACTTTTCTCTGAAAGGTACTATAATATAATTCAACACCAGATTCTTTACATATTGTATCACCTGGTTAAACTAGCTGGTCATGGCAGCACACTGTGCTTGCTTTGGTGTGTCATTATTTTTACACATGGAGTTATCGGTGCGGTTGAGGATGTTAATAATTGAACGGTATGTTTCTTTATAATTTCTATTATGTTTAAATGACTGTTTTCCTTTGCAATGGATAACGGGGATTTTCCATCTTTTCTTTCAAAATTCGGATTAGCTCCATTTTTCAAAAGTAAGCGTACGACATCATCATGACCGAATTCACAAGCTAGAAACAATGGCGTACTCCCATTCTCAGTCAAACAATTAATAATTGCAGTCCTACCAGCAAGTAATGTTACAATATCAGTGTGACCCATTACACTTCCAATATGTAATGGTAATGCCCCAAAAATCAAGTGTGCCACCCAGTTATCCTCTTTTCCGTCTATGTATGTTTTTACATCCCTCGATGCATTTTCTCTAACGAGATTTCTTATATACTTTATGAAACACTCAAGGTTTAACTTGTATTTTTTTGTGTACAAACATGTGTCCCTGATCTGGTCCATATAGTCGTTTCTATATCTCTCGAATACCCGCGTAACTTTGTCTGTATTCTCAATACATAAATTGACGTCAGCTTGTCTTCTTAATAAGATTTCAGCAATCTGGGTATGACCTAATAATGTAGCTATGAATAAAGGCGACATGCCAGTTAGCATACATTTATCTTTTTCTATACCACACTGATCGAGTAAAGTAGAAACGACCCCAACATGACCTTTTCGACAGGCAACCCAAAGAGGAGAAGCACCGTCATATCTGCTTTTATTTATTACTTTAGTTTCACGTGTCAAAAGGAGAATAACTATATATGTGTATCCACCCTTACAAGCTGCATATAACGGTGTTTCTTGTTTGTATGTATCGTGGTAAATATCTACCTCATCAGCATCATGTTTCAGTAAAAGAGATACTATCTGTGTATGTCCCCTTTTACATGCATAAAACAACGGCGTCTTACCCTTCCTCGTGTCAGCTTGATTTATATCTATAGTGTTTGCTCCATGTTTAAGTAAGAGAGAAACAATGTTTGTGTGTCCTTTTTTACATGCAATATGCAACGGTGTTTCATCCAAATTACCTTCATTTATATCTATTTGGTTTGCGTTATGCTTTAGAAGAATAGATACAATTTCGGTGTGACCATATTTACAGGCTACATACATTGGTGTTGCGTAGAACGCATATAAACCATTATTAACAGTAGCATTGTTCATAAGTAACATTGAAACAATTTTACCGTTTCCGTGTTTACAAGCCTCATACAATGGTGAAATATCAAAATTCCCTGAATATCGATTAACATCAGCTTTATCTTTGGAGTGCAGTAAGCTATGAACTATGTCAGTACAATTCTGAGTGCATGCTATATATAAGGGACGTTCGTTATACTTGTTATAGCTGTTTGTATTTGCATTATTAACTAGACACCATTCTACTAATTCGAAAATACCGACGCGGCAACTTACTGCCAGGGGTGAATCTCCAGTCTTGTTATCAGCTGTATCTGTTAATCTTGCTTGCATTGATGTTTCAATGTTCTGTAAATGTGTGAGGAATTTATTCAAGAAAGATTGAGTGCTCAAATTAATGTTCCCAAAGACATCATGTACATTTCCTTCAATAAATTCAGCAACCATTCTTTGTATGTATTTTTCTATCAGGCATGTAGGGATTCTAACATGAATTACCATCATGTTGTTGGTAAACATAGGATCAATATATTTTGATAAAATTTGTTGTAAATTATCGAAACTTAATTTGCTATTGATTGTTATCATAACATCTTCAAAATTTTCTTCTTCATTAGTAATTATTGTGACTTTACTTACATCGTCTTCCGTTAAAGACGTTTTGTTCATTTTACGTGTATAATGAGTTTTGGACCCTGGTCGAAAGTAGCATTTAGGTATACACATATAATGTGCATATCGTGGCAAATCTAGCTCTATCAAATCTCCTCCTTCTGAAATGAACATTCGACTCATACTTTTACTACTTGCTGTGTCAATCAATGATATAAGTTTAGTTTCAGAAAATGAGCTTGTATAGAAATTTAAGGTATCTCGGAACGTATTATTCTCACTGTTCCTGTTAACAGGTACATACACAGATTTTGTTATGTCACTAAAAACCCTTTCAATGTACATTTGTAATAGATCTTCAGGTACAACGATACCATAACGTTCATATTCCCAGAAACTTTCATGTTTAATGTCTTCTTCGGAAATTACAAAAACTCTATTAATAAAATCACTGCTCGCTTGGTTAATGAGCCTTTTTACGTTATCTTTACTTAATTCTTTCATATATATTAATAATCTACTGTTGAACATTTCATTTTTTTTATTTCTATTGTCTTGGAGGCATGCTTCAACGCATTCATTTGTTGATATGTGATCGAAAATCATTTTTATGTATATAGGAATAAGTTCATCGGGTATTACAATTGAAAGTCCTTCGTCGCTATTGCCTTTTGTTTCTTTAGCTGCTATTACAAAGAATTTGTTAATGAAATCAATACATGCATTTTCAAAAACTGTTGTTACCTCTTTTGTCGTTAATTTTCTGACGAAGACAAATAATGAATTTATCTTTTCTTTGTCATCTCCTTTCAGTATGTATTTAATCAATTTTTCAGAATTTGTCATTTTTGTGAATACTCTGTTGATACAGGTAAACAATTCCTCATCTGGGAGTGGAACATTAAATTGTTCTTTATTGGAGAAAGACGTTTGTATCAAAAACCATTTGCTCAGGAATTTTTCATCAGCATATTCTACTAAAATTTTAGACATATGTCGAATTGATGCAAAAAAGAATACAAGGAATTTGAACACTTTGCTATTTCTGACACTATAAATGCCTTCTCTTTTTCCAACACCAATTATCTGTAAAGAGGTATTTAGTTCTTTCTTTACTGCCTTGACTGATATATCTTTTCTTATTTGATGCATATTCCTAAACGAATATTTGCTATCAGTTATTTTTATCAACTCGTCATTTAGAAATGTCTCTTCTAATTCATTGTTAAAAACAACTAAAAGGAACAAAGCAAATAATCTGGTGTGCTCTTGTTCTGGATTTTCGTGCAAATGTTTTTCTAAACACCACTTTGCAAGATTAACTTCACCCTGTTCACAACTTATGACCAGAGGGGTATTATTCCATCGATCGCCTTTATGTAATAGTTCTGATATTTTTGATGGTTCAAGTAGGTTCAAATACTTCAAGAATCTGTCAACAAAGGACTGGTTTTTTAAATTTTTGTTTTTAAAAACAGCATGCGATTCTCCATTACTCCAGTCTAATATCATTCTGTCCATAAATAGATTAATAAGAATAACTGGACAGATAATCTCAATCTCAAACATATTTTTAACAATAGGATCAGGTGATAGGTAATCTGGATATGAAAATTCATTCTCTATATCAACTGTAATCATTTGATGAAAAACTTTTTCATTTGAAGCATGAACTAGTTCTGTTATTCTTGATATATCATATTGACTAATGCACTTAAGTACAGCGTTGATAGTTCTGTTACATGCAATATTTTCTTTAAAGTAATCTAAATCTAAAATTTTCTTCGTATACATTTTCAAATATTTTTCTGGTAATACGATCCCATACTGTTCAATATCTCTGTTACTGTCATTTTTTATATCCTTTGTCGTCGTTACAAACAAGTTATGTAAAACGTCACCAGTTTCTGTTTGAATAATTTTTTCTATCCTTTCCTCTGCTATTTCTGCCATATATGTCTGAAGGGCTGTTTTAAATTTTTTTGTTTGTCTATTCCTGTTTCCTTCAAAAAATCTGTGAACCATGTGACTTTTTGTCATTTCATCAAACCATCGGCATACGTACAACTGTATGTACTCATCGGGTATTATAACACCAAACCGCTCCCATTCCGAGTAACTGTTTGTATGTATTTCGTCCATCGACACAACACAAAGTTTATATATAAAATTTTGGCTTCCATGTTCAATAAAATGTTGAATCTTTGGTCCGTCAAGGTGGGTCATGTACTGAAGTAATTTACCTTGAAATAGTGTATTTCCTTTATTTCTGTTACCATTTAAATGTTCATTCACGTCATTAGACATTGCTATATCATCAAACACTCTGTGTATATATACCTGTACAACATCCGCAGATAATACAATTCCATAACTTGTATATACATGTTCGTGACGACATTTGAACTTAATATCATGTTCTTCGAACACAAACATATTCTGTATAAAACTTGTACTTGCATTGTTGATAATTTCTATGACTATATCGGATGAAAGGTTGACCATCAAGCTTTGTATTGCCGTATTGAAATCTTTGTTTCGACAACATCTCCACGAACTCATGTAGTTCGGCACATCAGTAGACTGAATCATTTCTTTAAAGACCCTTTGACTGTATAAATGTTTGAGCCCACTATTTATTTCAATACCGTAACGCTCGAACACGGATATACTATCAAAGTGTATATCATCTTTTTTCATTACAAACATTAACTGTACAAAGCTAATACTTGCAATCTGAATAAGATTTGTGATTTCGGTTGAGCTTAGTTTTGATACGTATGTTAGTAAGGCAGTACAGAATGAATCATTACTACAACATTTATAAATAAGCATGTAAACCTCAACATCGTCAGATGTCGTCATATCGAAAAACACTCTTTCTATGTACTCTTGTAAGTGATCATGGTCTAATATGATTCCATAAGGAAAGTTGATTTTAATGTCATTTACATCCATAACAAACATATCACTTACAAATTTTCTAGATGCAGTTTTTATAAGATTTGATATTTCATCGTCTTGAAGATTTTCAATAATTGTACATAAACTGTCTTGAAATGTTTTATTGTATCTATTCCTATTCAACGATAGAAATTCCATCCAATCATTATATTTTTTCATATCATCGAACACTCTTTTAGTGTACAATTGTAAGTTATCACCTTGAATAGTAATTACATACTCTTTATTTTTTGAATCGTGAGATTGATCCGGTTCTTTGATCACAAATCGTTCTTCGATTACTTTCTTATCGGCATGCCTTATCAATAATTCAACAAAATCTGTTTGAGTAACTTCGTTCTTTGTTCCAAAGTAGTACGCAAGAAAATCAAACAACTTATCATGAATGGTACGGTAGACACCCTTTTCATTCGACACAAAGGTTCCAGTCAATGTGTCAAGTTCCTTTATCAACGATTTCAATCTTACACGTTCATTGATACAACAATCCTCAAGTATATCTTCTAAAATATTTTTGGCTTTTACATCATTACCTGATAAAAGTGTCTGGTCTAAGTGATTGTTAGAAATAACCAATAGCAACAGAGCAACGATTTTATACTTGCCTTCTTTACAGTCAAGAAAAAGATCGTTCAGTTCATCTTCAAAACTAGAAAAGGGATCTTCTAAAAAGGTTTTCATGCAAAAGTTTGACTGGTTCATTTTCGTATTTAACAATTTGCATAAAAGAGGAAAGAAGTCATACTGATATAAACATTCAAGCTCGTTTGTATCAGCAATCCCTACATACTTTAATAACATACTTTCTTTTTCTGAATCTGTTAAAGCTATGCTTTCTTCAACTAAGTTACATATGCATGTTTTAAAAAGATGAAAATCTGAATGTTTAAAGCCTTCGTCCTGAAATACTTGTAATCTGCAGGTGACTATTAGCTTAACCGCGTTTGATTCTATGATCGTAGTTAAATCATTCGAAGACCTTTTCCATGCATCCAGTCTGTTAGCGTTTGCTGTAAAATTTCCACAGAAATCATCCACGACAAACAAAGTAGGTCTGTTGGACATAAAGTTCTCTTTAATTTCTTCCGGACTGTTCACTTTGATAATGACATAACCCTCACTTTCCATTTCCAATGCCACATGCTGAACCAGAAACGACTTTCCTACCCCGGAGGGACCAACAACAGACACACACACATGTTTCTGTAGGCAATCCTTTATAAACTCACTAGCCCGTGTTTTAACGAAATATTCATCCTCTTTCTTCCATTTTTCTAATTTTTCAATCATCCAATCTGAATCGAATAGTAAATAAATTTTGAGTTAGCACTATTTGGAGGGGTGTTTATTTATCAACAATTTATGGGGAAAATTAAAAATTTGAAAATAAATTTCGCGAAAGTGTACGCATACATAGGTACTTTTTAATAGCTAATACGATTTTTCTATTCCGGTCATCAGCGGTGTACATTAGTAAATGATAAAATAAATGCGAAAGTATAGTACAAACATTTGCTTACCCTTCATTTGTCCTTATCGATTCGTGTAAAAGAATGTAAGAGTGTTAGGTACTCTGTCAGGTATTTAATTGTTATTGATGTCTATCAAATTATATAGGGGTTATATATCACTCTTGATACTTTGATAGCCTAATAAGAACAATGTGATATGGGTTTTGCTTATTGTTGAAGCCGTACGATGATCTTTTTTCAACTTCTATGTCAGTTGGTCTCTGGTAGAGAGTTGTTTCATTGGAATTTATACAACATCTACTTATTGTTATACCAAAGGTCTGCATGGCTTTACTGTCCTTTTTTTCTAATAAATTTGTTGACAAGATAATAATCTGAGCAGAATGTATGAATGAAGTGTTACCAATGAGTTGATTATAGACAGGTTATTTTCGTTTTATCTACATACAAGACATGTACAGTCGCACGTTGAAAACCCTTTTTACAAGTTTTTTTAGGGAGTTTTAGGTTATTCCCTTTAAATCATATCCTAAATTGCAAGTTGCTTTTTACATTCTCTCGTTTCATCGCATTTTAAACTACCTTATGAGTTCATTAATTACTAATTTGTTCTCGTTGTGAATTTGCATGAAATATTGGCCACTAGAAGTATGGCAAACTTTAATTAATCAACCAATTATTATATGAATGCAATAAGATATGAAAGTAATATGACAGCAATAGCACCACAAAACAGAATTTGAATAAAAACAAATAACACAAATTCATGCATGTTTCATCATATAGTTTTCAGATCAATTGATTTTCATATTTGCTGACATAATTCATCCACTACAGCAAAGCCATGAACAACATGAACTTTATAGCTGTATTTATTTATTTTAGTCACAACTAACATTTTTTACTCTCCATCTTTCTTTAAATGTTTACCTCAATAAAATAATCATTAGTGCATGTAAACTAAAATCTGATTGTTCTATATGTTACAGTAAATAGGTGGAATTAGGAATTACACGTAATTACTGTTTGTTTCGATGCTTAAAAGTAATTCTTTGATTTCTTTGGTATTTTTACAGCTATTTACTGACTCGATATTTTTGCATCAACATTTTAGACATAATTCAAGAAAACGAAAATAAGAAAGTGAACGAGTAGTGATTGTACGGCTTACTATAGGATCAAGAACGCAAACGGTTATTTCAAATGTTTTTTTCAAGTATAGAATAGGATCATCTGTGTTTGTCTTTTTTATGAGATTTTCAAGACCTCCAAACTCGCCCAAAATTCAGGATAAAAATACATGTATATGTTTATCGCATGTTTAGTAGGTATTGATTATTGAGGGTGTCGCATTTGAAACAGAGGATACCTTATTCTTACGAAGCATCTGGCTCGGATTTGCAAACAGACATCCATAGATGAACTTTATTATTTCATGATAGATTACGTTTTTTTCTGGTTAAATTTTAATGATGTGTCTACGACTGTATTTGTTTATCTTTACGAAGCATCTGACTCTGATTTGCGAACAAACAAATGCTATTTCTTGTAAAATTTTGACGATGTTGGTACGAATGTATTTATTTACATATCATAAATCACAAAGAAAGAAGTTTAAACCCGCAGCAAATTGCATGGGCCAGTCCTAAGGTCTCAAATGGGTCCAAGAAAGGGATCTGGTTGAGAATTAGGGTTGATAAACAAGGCAAAGCAATGTGTACACGAGCACCCACTAACCCCTCTTCTTTTACTGCAGCCTTTAAATAGACCTGTTAGGTAGACTTATATGTTGACTTATTTGAAATACGCCAGAAATGTAATGAAAACCGTACCCTGAGAGAACATTATAATCATCTCTTATCTTTTTCTTTTTTAAACACAATGTTTAATATGCTAATAATATAGTGTTCAGCTCCTCCTTTGATATAAATAGTCTTTATCACATTTTTTCATGGTACAATTTGAACAACTTTATTAAACATATATTCTGTATCATCAACAAATATGATGCAACCAGTTTTGATCCCACAGTGATTTATATACAAAAATTCAAATAATAACAAGCCTTTTTTTACTTTTAGTCAATTCAAATATGTAATAAAAAAATATACCTACTTATGGATAATTTAAATTAAAATTGGGTCAAATTTTAGCCATTTACTTAAAATTTTGGTTTCTTGAAAATTTCTATACTTTGGACAGACATATGCCTATTTAACTTTTTTGTTTCAAAAGATTAACACACGCGGATATTTAAAGAACAGTGTAGTCTAGTTTTATTGAAAGGTTTTCTTGTATTTCTTTTGACGGAACGGTTCCTACATAAGTAAATGAAAAAGTATCCAGAGAATATTGTATTAGATCCAGTGAGTCAGCTGAAGCGCCAGAAAATAAAATTATAGTTTAATTAGAGAGACTGTTTAATTTTACGCCGAAAATTGTCATAGTTGGTAGTTCACACGTTCGTAGATTGGGAACTTTTATTTATAATAGACATGCATTACATAATTTCAACCTGATGAACCGTGAGGTAAAATGTCTTGGGATCGGCGGCGGAAAAGTTTCAAATTCAGATCGATCATGTGCAAACTATTTTGTCTTTCATAGAGACAAATCGTCCCGAACATGATATTGTTCACATTGGTAGTAACGATTTGGATATTTTAGGAGCCTCTGAAGATATGACAGATGAATTGGGAATACGGCTGATTTCATTATCCCAAACATTGACAACCCGATTTGAGATTAAGTCAGTAACTGAACAATATGCCAATTTCTACCAAGAGAATCGACACGAGTCATTGCATCAAATGTGTATAATGATTTAGTTATTAAGACTAACAGACTTTTGAAATCACAAATAAAGGACCAACCACATTGTCGTTACTGGAAAATAACAGAGGTGAAAAATTCGGATCGCAATAACTATTTGGATGGTGTTCACTTTAACTATGATGTTGGCTGCCAAAATATTTTCGAAATATAAGAGGGTCAATTATTCAAGCTATTAGCAGTTAAGTATTGGACAGGTTTTTATTATTTTTTTTATTTGTTATAAGCTATATTAAAGTCCAAGGGAAATTCCCCATAAACATGCTTGTACAGAACAATGCGAGTCAATGTTCAATTTCTTTCAAAACTGGAGGTATAACTTGGGTATTATGTGCCACAAATAGTTTTATGTAACTATGGTATATTATATCAGGATGATTAGTTTCAATAATAATTATATTAACATTAGGGTCTTTAACCGGAGTGTCATATCCCAACAGTTTTTATTATAACATAACACGTTATAAACCTTGGATACTTTCTCGCGTGGTTGTATCAAATCGGGACCACACATAGGAGCAGAAGATAAATAAACAAACTCATAAACTATACGGCTTGTAATTGAAAGTCATGATAGTAACAACACAGCTGCATCATCCGTCAATGTTAACGGTCATCCAGACAGTGTGCTAAGGTTCATAAAAACAATTAAGATAAAACTATTTAACAACCTTAACCCTAACAAATTAAAAAACAGCTGCATATTACATTAATTTTAACGGTCATTCAGACAGTCTGATAGGATTCATGAAAACAACTAAGAGAAATTTATTTAACAATCCTTATCATAGCAAATTAGGTGGGCAATTAAATACTGGCAACAGACGGCGTATATTTACAGAACTTAAATCTTCTTCTTGAGTTTTATTATAAGTGTAACATTATACATGTAGACTTTTTCACCAAGAATCATTGTAATTAGAATTCACATATTTATTAGTTTATTGTGCATATGACACATGTATAGAATATGATTATTTTTTTATTTCATTTTTTCCCTAAATTTTGTACTTGGATACATTGTGTACTTTAAACAGGTGTTATGGCACCTACATGAATTTATGAGGCTCTAGTACAAATGGTGCTTCGATGAACCACTTAGATAAATAGTGTACTTGTATACATTTATGTACTTAACACAAGCGCATCTGAATCTATGAGGCTTTAGTACATATGGTGCTTTGATGAGCAATGCCCATATGGCATTTAGATAGATTTGTTGTGTTTGAGTACTTATTGTATCTAGTTTTGAGTGCATATAGCATTTAGATGAATTTGTGACGCTCTAGTACAAATGGTGCTTAATATGTATAGAATATGATTATTTTTTTATTTTATGTTTTCCAAAATTTTGTACTTGGATACATTGTGTACTTTGAACAGGTGTTATGGCACTTACATGAATTTATGAGGCTCTAGTACAAATGATGCTTTGAAGAGCCACTTAGATAAATTGTGTACTTGGATACATTTATGTACTTAACACAAGCGCATCTGAATCTATGAGGCTCTAGTACATATGGTGCTTTGATGAGCAATGTCCTTATGGCATTTATATAGTTTTATTGTGCTTGAGTACATATTTGTATGCATGATGGGTGCCTATAACATTAAGATGAATTCTATGAGGCTCTAGTACATATGGTGCTTTGATGAGCAATGCCCATATGGCATTTAGATAGATTTGTTGTGTTTGAGTACTTATTGTATCTTGTTTTGAGCGCATATAGCATTTAGATGAATTTGTGACGCTCTAGTACAAATGGTGCTTTATATGTATAGAATATGATTAATTTTTTATTTTATTTTTTCCAAAATTTTGTACTTGGATACATTATGTACTTTGAACAGGTGTTATGGCATTTACATGAATTTATGAGGCTCTAGTACAAATGATGCTTTGATGAGCCACTTAGATAAATAGTGTACTTGGATACATTTATGTACTTAACACAAGCGCATCTGAATCTATGAGGCTCTAGTACATATGGTGCTTTGATGAGCAATATCCATATGGCATTTATATAGTTTTATTGTGCTTGAGTACATATTTGTATGCATGATGGGTGCCTATAACATTTAGATGAATTCTTTGAGGCTCTAGTACATATGGTGCTTTGATGAGCAATGCACAAATTGCATTTAGATAGATTTGTTGTGTTTGAGTATTTATTGTATCTAGTTTTGAGTGCATATAGCATTTAGACAATGGCCGACAACGACGACTGATGACGCATGTCAAGTGATGAGAAAAGCTTTCATGGCCTAAAACAATTGTGTCAATTTTATAACATAAGAAGAAAAGGAACAACATCGATTTTTACATGTTTTTTTAGTTCCTATATACAACTGAAAGAGTAATTTGAAGTATGGATTAAGGATGACTAAACTTGACTGAATTTTACGATATCTTTCAAAACAATTTACATCTAATCTTCATTTGTGTAATTACTACGCAGAGTTTTTTTTAACTTTTATTTTAAATTTGGTACTTGCTTGCTGTAACAGTGCTAAAAATATAGACGATGGTCAAAAAGCTTAACTTAGTAACTGTGTTATCATCTTAAAGCTGCATGGAAACTAAAATCGCAAGTTATCAGTTAATATGTTGTACACATGTATGTGTTATTATCTCTGCATTATTTAATTTATTTAATTGTTCTCCGTATTCTGTCATATTTGTCATATATGTGTAACGTAATACCTTGTACTTTGCTAAAGCAGTGTTGTTTTTCATTCATACTTGATGTAAAGGAAAATCATTAGCCTAGCTCCTATTTTACATGAATCAAATGTTGTAAAAAATGAATTTCTACAACACTTGAAATTGGCAAGCGGCAAAGTTCTACATGTCTTCTTTGAGCTTTCCAGTTATCATCATCACTATGCAGTATTCCCAAAGTGATATCATAGAGAGATTAAAAGATACGAACAGACTTAACACTTTCTATGTATAAGGTGACATTATAATTTGTTTATGAAATACTAAACATAAGGAACATACAAAAATTTCATATCGATTACTTAAAAGATCGATTTGGAAATATGCAAACTAGAGTTTTCGTCAAAAGCAGAATAAATTATATTTTTTTGCCTGAATGTGACAGATATTGATATTATACCTGGAACACTTTTTTGGTCTGTTTTTATTTGTGCAACTTCGGTTCTTAGTTCTTCTATGTCTGCAAAGCAAGAACAAATGTTACGTTGTCATTTTTGCTTTACAGTATGTGTGACACATTTTAAACACAAAAAGATATACTACAATAATTCCCATATAATTTGCATCTAGTTTATAAATAATAGAATTGTCCTTTTTTTACACTTTGATAAACCATGTTTTGGAATCTACTTTCATGAGCTTAATTGTGATCTATTTTTGCGCTGTACGTGCACATGCACGCAAGGATTCAAAGATTTTCAGCAAATTGAGATTGAAAAACAAATAAATAACAGTTGTTTCTTTTCAAATGCATATGTAACAAACAAAAAATACATTAAAGCTTCGAAAATGTATTAAATAAACTTTCAATTAAATTCCGCGAATATGCATGAATAATTTAGCGAATTTAATTCATGGACTGAACACAAGACGTAGTACGATTGAAAATTTTCACGTGAATGTAATTTTGTTACTTTCCAAATTCTGATAATATCTCATTAAAATGAAGTTTCTGAGGTTGATAATATTTCATTACTGATTTTGTTGCATTTATCTAACATTTATGGATTTTAGAAAGTGTATATGGCGGCCAACTCCTCAGTAACGACTCGTCATTTGTGCATTTGATGGTTATTATAGTAGCCATTACACAAAAACATATTTATAAAAAATCGCAAATATTAGACCTAAGATTTATCAGGATTAAACACATTTTTTCTATATGTTATTGATGTGAAACCAGGGCTCTTACTCACAAACTTAAGTTAAATGTCCTTCGGATTTTTTTTCAGTTTGTAAATTTTACACTTTTACTGATAGAATGATATTGCAAGTTTTTTCGTCAAAGGTGATCAGAAACAATATTTTGATTGTTCTGATGTTAGTTATATACATGTATGATTTTGATATTTACCAATATTTAATGTATGATAAGAAAGAAAATGTGTCTTAATGTACTAAAATACGATTTAACGTTATCGAAATACTAATATTATGCGATGTATTTATCACAATTGATATGAAAAGTAACATACCAAGTTTAGTTTCAGAATATTTAACATCTTCTTGTAATTTTACTTCTTCAAGTGCAGATATCCTTTCGTCATGTACCGATAACTGTCTTTGTATCTCACTACATTTCGATTCAATTTGCTTTATCGTGTCATCTGCTGAAAGACCGACGTGAAGTTTCTTTAACTCAGCTATTTCCTTCTCTATAACTTTAACATTCGTGTCAATCCGAGTACATTCGCCATGGCTTTTGTCTTGCATTTCCTTTAAGGTCTCTGACGTTTTGTTTTTATTTTCCTCAATCAGTTGTTTTGTACTTTTTTCAGCAGTTAATGTTTGTTCTTCAAAAGTTTTAATTCGTGTTGTAATCTCAGTTTTTGTGATTTCTTCTCTCTCCATTCGTTTTTCTAGCTTAGCAATTTTTATTTCAAGCAGGTGTTGAGTTGACAGTAAAGTCGTCATTGATGAATCTAAAATTTTTGTTTTTGCGATTTTCGCATCCGCTTCATCTTGTGCACTTCCAAGACCTTTAATAGCCTGAAAACAGGACATTTCTTTAACTTAAAATTTAACACAATTGCAAATTTACAAAACAAGGCAAACGCACGGCTAAGTACATAGCTAGTACACCGTCACCGAATGCAAGAAAGTTTAAAATCTAATATTTCCCCATGATGTATTACCAGAGCAATATAACGAATTCCTAAGGTTTTGAGGTCCAACTTTTTTTAAAATTGTTATTCTGGCTTTTCAATTTCTTTTTATTCTTGAGGCACAACGATTTACTTCAAACACGGACCTAAAGATAACCGGGGCGTGAAAAAGGCAATTTCATTTTTCGTCACTCTTCAAATTCTTGCTTAAAAGTCGGCTAAAAGATTTTCTATTAATGCTCCTCCGAGTACTGTAATGATTTGTATTATAATTAAATGTAGATAACCCAAACAAACAATGCCATCTTTATCAAGATGTATACATATTGCATTGTTTTCAAATTTATTGGAAAACTAAAAAAAAATAGATGATTGGATATTTTGTTAATTATTTCTTGAATGATATATCTAGATAAAAATCATTATAGTTATCACTTCATAATTCAATTTTCGTTCGTATAATTATCTATTTTTTTCTGTTACAATAAGTAACTAAAATATAATACAACAGTCTAACTGGTTTAGAAAGTTTTGCTACAAATGGAATTCATTGAAATGCCAAAAAAAAAAATTTTGCATTTTAAAACGAATAACTAATGGAGAATCTGGTATCACATTTATAAAATTCAGAACAAAATAGTATTTCTTTGACTAAGTTTCCAAAGAATCGATTGTTCTTGAGTTATAGAAAATTAACATAATGTCAATTCACCGTTTTAGTCGGAAACTTGTGCGTTTCCAGTAGAATGTATCTGAACTGTGTCATTTGTGGCATAATTTAGATAAAAAAAAAAAACGTCATGTAAATAATCTTATGGAATATACATACCATCTCTAACTCTTTCCATATATCATTGAAGACATTAACAACTATTTTGCCACTTGTTGAATGAGACACTAAGTAGTTTTTGTAGTACTTAATTCGAGCTATATTTGCACCATAAGTTGTATCACGTCTCGGTGGCAGCTTGTCGAATCCAGTCCTTGGAGTGGTCACAACAGGTGGAAGGTTTCTAAGAAGACACACCATCAATGTCAAGTCGAAGTCAGCTGATGCAACAGGTGGTGATCCTGCAAGCAGAAATTAAGGATACAGCTTACAAATAAAAAAAATCACGATTTCCTCTTAGATTATTTAAGGATGGCAAAATCAACATTTAGAATTTCTGTTGAAAACCTCATCAATTCATTTGCGGCATTTCAGAATTTAACTTAAATCAGGGCGCCAATGTAAACGCAAGATGACTGTCCTATTTATTCTAATATGGCGAAGTTTGTGATTGCTATCGGATACATCAGAATTTAGTATTAGTATTATGAAATTAGGGATTTGCAATTGAATAAATTGTTTAAAGAGTCTATATGTGTATGCTTTGCTATATGATACTCTAAAATAAGCTTGAGTAAATAAAGGCAACAGTAGTTTACCGCTGTTCGAAATTCATTAAATCGATTGAGATAAAACAAATCCGGGTTACAAACTAAAACTGAAGGAAACACATCAAATATAAGAGGAGAACAACGACACAATAGAAATACCCAAATTTCAACAATAAAATATGCACATTGACATACTATATTATCATCCTCCCAAACTTTTATTACTATCTAGTAATAAGATGTTGCATATACAAAAAGTGTTTAAAAAAAGAAAAGGAATGAAAGATTTGTGTAGTTTTTGTACTCTCAACAGTTATCAGTGCATCATACATATCCTACCTGTAGGAGGGTATAAAGTATCAATCTGTTGTTTATAGAGTACTCGTGTCTGGCCTGGTGGTGGGTTATAAAGCTGAAAGAGTTTTGTCTTGTTGGCAGAAAGATCAGCTGATAAATTTGAGTGCTTTCCATCAAAGAATCGCTTAAGAGAAGGAGTAACTACCCTGTAATAAAGGTAGACTATCCGCAAAAAGTTTTCTTCCTCAAGTGATACCATAGTGAATCCTCACAAAATTGAATCAAATGTTGTTATTCAAATGAGTGTTATAAATATCGTTGATTCTTCTTTTCCAACACATTGTAACAAACCTAAAACGAAAAAAAAAACGATATTGCTGTCAATTTCAGATTGAAAAGAGAAGAATAATCAAATCATTCTTACCAAGAACTGTAAATGGAAAAACAAAAGTATGTTACAGTGTGTATACCATACATATCCCAAATCAGAAAGAAAAAAGAAATAAGCTATTTGTAAACTCTTCGACCAAACTATTTACAAACTTTTGTCCGTTTAGAATAAAAAAAATTAAAACAAAAATAAAATACAATTGTTTTAACTTATCTAGAATTCCAGCAATAAAATGACAATTTCGAATGCCAGGTATCGATGTATATAATATGCCAGGTAACATTTCGGGTAAGTTTCATAAAGTTTGGATCATTTTTACAATTTCTTTATTTTGCAGTTTCCATGTAAACAATGGCAATTTGGAAATTATAAATAAAAAATATGAATAGTACTTGATAGTTAATATCTATTTTCTCTTTTTTCAGAGAGTTTTGAATTGTTTTATATTTTAGTTGTTTTCATGGTAACGATGAACATTTCCATAATTTAGATGACAGATGCCACATTGGTACATGAAGTGGGAAATGCCATCAAATTTTCAGTGGGCTAACAGTTTTAATACAGGAAATTCTAATTTAAGATGTTTGAAGCCTAATTCTGCATTGTTTCTACGATAACGACAGTCATTTTGGAAATATCTAATCCAAATGCCACATTTACACATGACACTGAACATTTGAGTGAACATTTCATTTAGCTTGAAAAATTTTGATATTTTGAGCATTTTTACTGTGTTGTATTTTCCATGACAACATTGGTTTCATTGAGTTAAAATCAGAAACACTAATTCGTGCCCGGTTGAAAAGAACATATATATACAAGAAAATAGTACATATTTTAAACTACATATTCCTACGCATAGCTGCATCTCTGTCAATAGGTGAAATATTTGTGTAGTTTTGGTATCAAATAAAAACTTGGGGACTTGGAATCACTGTAAACCCCTTGTTACAAGTTTCTTTTGAATAATAGAAAAAATATGAAATTTTGATAGGAAGGCATATTTGTCCTGATGTTCGGATTAGAAGTAGCTGTTTTTATACTATCAAACTACAAGGAACCAGTGAGCTCTTATATGCAATAAAAGGTGTGTTGAATTTTTCAGTACAAGTCAGGATAAGGTATAGTTTTGACATGAATTAACTACCACTTTTTGAGAACTTAAGTCAAAGTGGTCATTAATGATTGAAAAATGCAGAATTTAATATAAAAAAGCAAAGGGGCTATGAAATAGGTTTTTTTTTTTACCTATATCATGTATATAGCGTACATCTATATTGTATTAAGATATAATAAATTTAAGTTCAGACATTCTGAAATAATTCACAGAACCCAAACTTTTTATTGGGTTTTTTTTCCATGGTAATTGCAGCTTTTTTAACTTTCAACACACATGCTGTACAAAATCATTTGGTGATCCTCATTACAGTACCCATTTATTAGGATTTGTCCATTAAACTCAGAAATACGATCTGGAAAATAAGCCTTGTAAAGTTTCATAAAATTTTCAGCATTTTGAATATTTTGAAATAATTGCTGTTTCAATGGTAACTTTAAAATTCCAAAGACCTGTGACACTTTGGGACCTGCAATATTAGATATTACCATAAAGTTGTATTGGGTTGGATTCATACTTGCCAACCTCTGACAATGAGAAATTATGTCATGACATGACATGTCAAAAAGCGTGTGAAAACGCGTGACGTAGATGCGAACTTTTTAATATTAACATTATGCAAATTTGTTTATATAAAAAACAATATTCTACTGTAAAATTTTATTGTATTCAACAGTGGTCTGTTTTGCAGCTTTTAAAGCCACACCACTAGGCACATATTCAAAACAACTGCCAGCTTGGTGACATTTACTTGATATTAATGATACCAATATATCATTGTCGAGTTCTGATCAGAATTCAGTGTTAATTTCTTTGTAATTAAAAATGCTCTCTCATAGTCAGAATTGATATTTGGCTGAATTAAAACAGCAAAGAGTGTAATAATGTTTTTTGCCGCCTAAAATGTCATCTATGATCTCTGCCATTGCTCCCAACGAAATATATACTGTGTTATTGTCTGGTCAAAACTGGTACTGTGAGAACTGAATCAACAGTTCCGTGATATTTCCATACCCTGTGGAAATTTGTTGGCTAGATTTGAAACTGAAAAACGAAAGAATGTTTTATAATTTGATTATCATTAAACATGCTTAATGCTTAACCAAATAGCAACATTGAAGTCCTCTTCTCACATGTATTTTAATGAGTACACAATGCATTACTCGTCACTCGATCATTTAAACTCGAACTCCAAATTATTTATAAATCTTGAAAGTTTTCTTGGTACGTACACATCGTTTTCGCTTAGAAAAGCTGCCATAGGCTCATTAAACGACAGTACATGTCTTGAAAGTGACCTCCCTCTTTTGACATTCTCCTAAGTAAATTTTAAAGAAAGAAAGACACAAAATCATAAAAACTAATCACAATCTACTTTTTTGCTGGTCGTCCATAAAGAAAAATAAACAATGGTCACCAAACAATTACTTCGAAATTTTCGGTATTTATCGTCTAATAAAGAAAAAAACGAAAAACTCGATATTGTTGTGCTGCTATGGTACAAATTAGTAAGGTACATGTATAAAACAGAATACCTTTAATATCTGTCGATGTCTGATGAATATACAAGTCTAGCAGACAGCATAAATACAACAAATAAAGGCAACAGCAGTGTACGCCTGTTCGAAATTATAAATCGATTGAGAAAAAACAAATCCGGGTTTCAAACTAAAACTAAGAGACGCAAATCACATATGAGAGGAGAACAAGGACACAACAGAAACACACAAAATCAACACACAAAGAAAAGAACTATAATATAACTTGCCATTTTCCTGACTTGGTACAGGAAATTTTAAGAAAGAATGGTGGGTTGAACCTGGTATTATAAACGTGTTGATAATAATAAAGGGAAGTGGAAGAGAATCCTCGTGACGTCATTCTTTCAGAGGTAATACATGGTATGATATAAAATGTGGACTGGTTCTTCCAAGTGTACACTAGCGGCACAACCTCCGCCCCATTCTTGTAGAATTAGTCACATTCATGAACTATGAAATAAACCTAAAAAGCAAGATAAAACACTACCGAAAATTTAAGTACAATACAGGAGTCCCTATATAGCATCTCGGAATCACTACTACGTCCCATAGGTAACAGGGGTGCCAAACCTCACAGCATGGCATCTTGCTTAAACCTGGTATTACTGTTTCAGAGTCTATGCCTGCTGGTCTCAACGTATTGTTCACCAGTGTTATCACGGATGCAGTCTCCATACTGCGAAAGCTGAACACCGTACTGTCAAACTCTTTTCTTTAGCCCGATGCAGTGGGCCTCTGTTCTGATATGTCATTCCTCATTTCATTTTGGCCATCATAAATTAAGGGTCGAGCATTTACCTTTAGCTACCCCTTCGTCTCGCTGGTGTTTAAAGACTCAGCTAATGGATTAGGGCTATGGTTAACACTGCTACTGGATGACGGAGAACGTTGTCTGAGGTATTCTGAATTCTTATAGTTTGGTTGTGGTTACAGTGAATGTTGCCATGAAGGACTATATGACCTTTGAATTTGTGGAGGTGTAACTATTCGATATACATTGAAATTAGGGGATCTTCTAGAAGTCAGTTGATCTGAGGAAAACATTACATTTGAGAATTTAGTCACAAGCTCAGTCAAGTTTTGTACTTCATTCTCCAATGAGCTATAATCTACAAATACTTTGTCAGTCAATTTATTAGTACTGTTAGCAAACGAAACTTGTCGATAGGAAAAATTCGGATTTCTTGGCCCATATATAGCTTTTTGGTTTGCAATACACGTTTTCATATTTTTCAATGCCTTATTGATAGACTCCGGATTTCCATCTATTACGTTTCGTGCAGACTTTATCTTTATTATTTGATCAAAACTGAGTTGTCACATTTATTGTATCCGTCCATGGCTATACAATGGACACGGTCGGTAAACTGATCAAGGGTTTCACTGTTCTCTTGCCTTCATCCTGTAACTGACTTCTTCCTAAAACTTTACTTTAGGGCTTATCGTTACGCCTTGTAATCATCATTGATATTCACTTTGCGGGCATATTCTAAGGCCACATCTTCTAAACAGTCTAAGAGTCTGCAAACCTTCTTCCGATCTTCCCCATTTTTTCGGCCTGCGGTGCTTTCAAATTGATAAATAAATGCTTCCCAATTCAGACATCCTCCTCCTATAAAGACCTGCATCTAAAGAAGCTGAGAACTTCTACTTCTGTCCCTAGCCCCAAACTTTGCATGCCAACTTGAATACTCCCTATTAAGAGAGAGGAATCTGAGGAAGAGCAGTGGCTTCGTTTCTTTTCCTTGTTATTGTGTAATCTTGGCCTACTAGTTTCAATCTGTTTATTTTGCATTAGTGACGGTCCTGCCGATGAAATTTCTGTAATCACAGGAGTCATAAACCAAAGCAGAGATTGTTGTACCATTGATTCCATATTTCTGTAGATAGCTGGTCTAATCTGCACTAAGGAAGCTGCATGGGACTCGCTACTTGCAGCTGCTACTATGTGCTATTGTGTAAATGTTGTAGTTGCTGGGGTGGTGAAATGTTGAGGTCCATATTCAAAAGGACCACCTTCTATGCCTTTTATTGTGTTAGAACACCTGAGGTAGTCCCTGCAGAGCCGAGTGCCTTGACACGTTACCCTTGGTCCTCAGTAGCGACAACGAACTTTGCATATGATCAAGTCCTTTCTCATTACAAACACTTTCTAACATGCCTTTGACAGGAGGCTGTGAAAAAGATACTGCAACGTGCAGAGTCGAGGGCCCTAACACATTACCTTTTGCACTTGGTACTGGAAGTGCACTTGCTTTTGATTCATGCTGTGTAGTTGTATGATCAATTGACCTTATTTGTTTGAAGCCAAATGCAGGAGGCTTGTTTTGCATTAATGGTGTACTCGCAATATATTGTCAAGGTTCAACCTTTTGTTTAATTGGGGTATCCATATAGGAGAGATTGACTTATTTGTTCCTCTTGTTTGCCAAAAAACTAACCGCTGATGTCATCTATTGAAATGATCCTGGTTGCTCAATGGCACTCAGTACTCTTCTCCTCCGATGTATCCATTGTATCCAACTTTCTTGCTAAGGTATTAAACTTTTCAGATGGTAATTCTTCTAAATGCTTAGCATTGTCATCTGTCTTCTGGTCAATTCTATTTTACGACTGTTGGATTAGCTGGTATATTGATCCAATATTTTCTGAGTAAGTTTTGATCGCTTCCTTTTGTTCCGCTTGTATATTCAACAAACCATTCAAGATTTGGTCAATGCGTTCCTCGCTTTGTTTTACCCTCCTATCCATCTCAGCAGCTCTTTGTTCATTTACTTTTCTGTTTGAAATTCTTGGTAAAGCTGCTCCAATGACATGATGGTATTTCCGTTGTGTTGTCAGTTATTTGTTCTTTGGTTACTATCTCTACGTGTGTCAACTCATCAAGGTTTTCATTCTGAGTCAGTTCATTATCAGCCTTAATTCCTGCCATTTTGACCTTTATATTGTTTATTCTACCACAATTCATTCTCAAATTGCCATTATTTGCAACAATATGATATGCATTGAGTAAATACTCAAGGCAAATAAATCTTAAAATCACAGCTTATAGGTTGCATTTCTGTAAATATTGACAATGCAATTTCCCATAGGAACTCCTTTTACGGCTAAAACTGTACCACTTTTACTATGAAGTTTTGAAAAAAATCTTATCCTAGAATTGAAAGTTCATATGCACCACAATTTTTTTCAAAGGTCAAAATATAGGGCTGTGCGGCATATTTTCAACGTTTATATGCCCTGAACTTCTCAGAGTTTAAACTTACACTAATTTTCTTAACTACCCCTACCTCGAATGAATGGTTACTACAGATTTCAATGTAAACAATATGCACGTGTTTATTTACTGGTAACATTCCCAAGTTCTGTCTCTGCGATATGGAACACAGAGAGCATAACTGGGAACCAGTATGTAAACAAAATTAATTTTCTATGAATATTCTATTACTCCCCAAGAAACAGCTGTATTTACAAAGTGCAACCTTTATGTGTGACTCAAGACAAAAACAGTGCATTTTTTTTTATAAAAGCTACTACTTTTCTTTCAAAATGCCGGCAATAATAAAGGACAGATCTGGAACAGAGACTCAGCTGACACACTGTATTTTATTAAACGGTGCATTATTTGTTATTCATAAATATTAATGAGTGTACATACCTTCTTAAATATCAAATATCAGCCTAAAATCAGCATAAAATATTATACGAAACCAATTTACTGAAATGAAGACTATTTCTGGTGTGCGTCTTCGCAATGGGGTGAATGCATACAAGTGACTTCCATGAAGAAGGACCTAATGGCGATCAACCGGAAGTTCCTAACCATATCAGATAATAAAAATCAAATATGAAGATTTCAAACGTGCTAAACTGTAAAAATTTTATGCAAGTTAACCTACAATCAATCTGAAGTAAATTTACGGTAATGGGCACGTATTTAATTTACAAATCATGAAGCATGAAAATTTTTTAACGTGTGCAAAGAAGTCCTCGTGGTGTCCGCTTCAATGGCTAAAAGTTAAAGTTCTTTATCGTACGACGACAATGTTGTACAAATATGGTACAAATAATTAAAGTGTATGTATTAAATGTCGATGTCTGATGAATATATCAGTCTAGCACACAGCATAAATACAATAAACGTGTTGATAATAATAAACAGAAGTGGAAGAGAATCCTCGTGACGTCACTCGTTCAGAGGTAATATATGGAATGATATAAAATGTGGATTTGTTCTTCCAAGTATACACTAGCGGTACCGCAATATCACTAACGACCAAAAAATCAAAGCAACGAAAAAGCGTGTAATTGCGTGTAAAGTGTGTGAGTTCGTGGTCTAGTGATTAAGATCGATGGCTACAGTACTAAAGGTCCAGAGTTCGATTCTCATCTTTGGTGCTAAAGATACCAGTACATCAGAAGGGTGATGTTCACCCTCTCACACTCATCTCTGGTACCCAGATCGTAGTTTAAACAAGAATGGGTACTTATAACAAAAATTATTATAAAAAATACTTTATTTATAGAAGGTAAAATCAGTTAGTACAATACTAATCTCCCCTGACGCACTCTTAATAATTCAAAATATAACAATTATATAATATATACATTTACATACATAAAACTTTTTATGCAAGACAAATAGCGAAAACATATAATTATTTGATTTCTATAAGTCAACTTTTTTTTCAAAAAAAGTCAAAATGACCATCTTTCAATTGAAACACAATCTAGTTTGTGTTTGTAAATGAAAATGCAGCTTGAATCAAAATATTTTAAATATTCTTATATGTACATATTATGATTTTGTAAATGGCTGTACGCTCTTCACTGTGGAAACTAATAAATCTTGTGTACAATTTGATTGGAAAAAAGATACCTTACTCAGCAAAATCACTGACGTAAATATAAACGTATATAATTCAAATCTACCTTATTGCATTTTGCTTTATTTTGATGATATATGTATGCTAAACCCCATGGTGATGGCGTTTCATTATATTATGTGATGTAGCTGAGATAGGTATCATGCTTCAGGTATTCTGTTAGAATAATTGTTACTTTAATATTTAATTATAGCAGATATCATCAGAATGACGTTTAAACGTAATGTCCCGTCTCGTGTTACCTGTAATTGTTTATTTATCCCCCAAAGTTTTGAACCTTGACATTTTCCTTGTAATGTGTGTCAGACTACAGAAATTAAACCCCATTGTTGTATTTAATAAGGTAAAAATACGTGTATTGTACACCAACATGATTTGTTATTATTTCGGATGCATTAAAATTAGTTAACCAAGACTCCAAATATCACATTTATAAAAAAAAATTAAAAAAAAATATATGAATTTTTATAAATAATAAGTGATAAATTGGTTTTGACAAATACAATTGTAGTATTATGATTGTAATCAAAGGCAATGCCCTATCATCACAATAGTATAAATTACACATGTTAGTTCAATAAGAGTAGGGTTGTTGCACTGACAAAAAAATAATGGGCAATATATAAACACATATAATGTATTGTAATACCATTGTACCAGATTAGGAGAGGATTTGGTGGCCGCTTACATGTTTAACCCCGCCATAGTTCGTATGTGTCTTTCCTAAATTAGAAGCTTGAATTTAGTTTGTTGCTGTGTTACTTATTTGTTTTTGTTTATTATTTTGTACATAAATTAGACGGCTTGTTTTTTTTTCATTTGAAATGTTTTAAATTTGTCATTTCGGAGCCTTTTAAAGTTGACTATTCGGGATAGATTTAGCTCATTGTTGATACCGTTTGGTGACCCAAAGTTGATATAGATGACCAAAACAAGTATTAATAAGCGAAGGACATAAACTGGTCCGTTTACCTCATATATTTTTCTAATGGTTCAAAAAGAACATACTTCTACCAAACATACAAAAGTTAGGTGACGAAAAATGCTTCTTTTTCTTAAAATAGTAGTTGCAATATGATGTCTCCATGTAAGCCGATTCCATCGAATCGGTAGGCAAGTCCATTGAAGTCATGTGACCCTGCGTAAAAATTGGTCCTTTCAACAGTCAACGAGCTATCAGACCAACTTGACGCAATCGGTTACGAACTGTTTTGGCAAATATTTTGTTGTTATTTCTTGCTTGTGTTTGTCGTACTGTTTGTGATGTATTAACAAATCAACTCATCATAGATACCAGGACTAAATTTAGAATATATGCCAGACGCGCGTTTCGTCTACAAAAGACTCATCAGTGACGCTCGAATTCAAAAAAGTTAAAAAGGCAAAATAAAGTACGATGTTGAAGAGCATTGAGGACCAAAGTTCCTAAAAGTTTGCAAATCGATTCCGGAGATGAGTGATATTTTTTTTGTGCCAGTATCTGTTAGACGAGTCTTAACCCTTGCAATAGTCATTCTTGAGATAGTATATTGATTTGCAACCTACATTTGAGTCCTTCCTGCTGCAAACATCCCAAAAGCTCGTTCTCTCTTATTGTGTCGTAGACGGGGAATTGGCTTACGTGCATTTTATTTTTTAAAGCCACCTATTGTTAAGAATAGTGTTTGACTTATCTAAGGACCAGAAGGGCAACTCGATTCCGTTTCTATACTGGTCAATTAAAATTAAAATGTTATTTGTTTGTAATCAGAAAAAGACGTTACATGTATGTCTTTTCCCAATTTTTTTTACAAATGGGTAAATTTTATAGATATCATTCAGGTCACTAATTTTAATCTTGAAAATATTTGAAATTAATATATGATCTTTTTTTTTTTATTAAAAACAAATGTGCTGTTCTGCCTAGTATATACATAAACACATTTTGAGGTAAAATTTTAATTTCAGATAAAACAAAAGTTTACACGACTTTCTGATAGGAACAAAGTTTGTGGTATTTGTTATTTACCGTTCCATTTTGATCTACACTTTTCTGATTCTTTAAACAAATTCATTTTTAATGCTGTTTTTTTCTAAGTATTTAATAGTGCACATACTTTTTATTGAATTAAACTCTTCTTCTCATAAGCGCCTAAAAATCGTGAAAACTGTTTATAAAGTACAAGTTTGATATTACCTTAAAACAAAATTATGTCCTAGATTGATATAACTTGTTTTTTTTAAATATCACACTTTTGTTTAATTGAATAAGGTATTTAATTCATCTTACTTTATTAGATGTATTTTTAACAACAATGTTTGAACCACCATTAAGCAAATATAATTGAAAACCATTAACGTATTGAAAAAATATGACTCACCGAATATATCGTTACAGGGTTTATTAATATGTTGAATTGATTTTGTTTTGCAAATGGGTCACCTTTCAAAAAGAAGATTTTCCGATAAGCAGTGATGGATGACGAAGGAAGAAATGTATTACTTGGGACAGTGAGAACAATTATGTATATATTGAAATTAAATCGACGTATCGCAGTGGAAAAGAAAGATGACACTTTACTCTCCGACAATTCATGAATATATCTAGCAGTAAATCAAACATTATATGTTACAATATGATTTAAAGAAAACTTCATCAACTGATTATATTATGCTTATTTTCGTTAACAGAAACCAGTCTATGTTTGCATTTTATAAAACAATTCCCTACAGTACGTTGAAGTGAATATGTTATGATTAACATATAATGTGTTTTATGCACGCTTCTATTTAAGCGATTGAACAATCAATGGTTGCTGACAATTGTTTCAATTTTTCACGAAGAGGATCGATAGCCCTCAATATACCTGTGACTACGTGCAACTATAATATATTTTTACTATATTTTAATCAAATCATATATTGTAGTTACCATGGTCCCACATGCAAACATCATTGATTTTTCAAATAAACAGCGAATGGTACCATTGCGCGTGTATTAGTCAACTGAAGATCAATTACAAACTAATGTATTGTTTCAATTGATTTCGATTTTTTTAAATAGTTTGTTGAACGATAGTATTGTATAAATGTATTTGTCAATGTTAGTGATTGTCAATATGTCAATATTCGCTCCGTGATCATCTATTGATTTCTTTTGTTGATTTGTCGGTCAATGTATATACTTCTAAAATTTAATAAAATTGAGTAAATCATCTTACCTATCATACTTTGGCGTCTATCGTTATGATCTCGTTCAATCGAATCATTTTAATCCACTTATATAACAACCTGTACACAGGTTAGTAAAATGTATAATTGTTTCTATACCAACATAACAGTTAAGTTGTTAACTACCGCTAGGGGAAATAACGGGAGATAATAAACATTTTCCGATTTGTGCCTTTACTCATACTGCGTTGGATCGCGCAAACGGTCATTAACGAAGTGTCGTTTAGGAAAGTAATGTTTGCAAGGGGGCATAAAGACGGCTAAGGCCGTGTTCACATTAACCTTAATTCGGTGTTGTGTTAATGTAACTCACACGTAAACTAAACACAATTACGTTCCCATTGATAAAACTCAATGTTTACATGTAGTTTAAATCATGTATTTTCCCAGTTTTTGGAGAAGAAAAAATGTTTTTAACCCTGAAATAAGTTGTGTGTTTTACCCTCATCTGCCACTTATATATATATGCAATGCTAACATTGAAAGAAAAAATTGTTTTAGACTTGTCACCAAAATCCTGAAAAAATACATAGCCAACCCCCCGAAAATTAGATAGTTGCTGCCTAATTCATATGAAAAGGTCTTCCTGAATCGACTTGACCTACACAGAAATATTCGCCACTGATCTTTACTCAAACAACGAGTCACGCATAAATGCATTACTAAAAAAATGTTTTAGGTAAATGATATGTTTGTCTATATCTCAGATCCGTTAAATTACACTCAAAATTAAAAACACATTATCCTCTTCCTTTGCCAAATACTCCTTGGAGAAGAAATACCATTTGAAACAAACAGAAAAGATAAAAATGCAGTGATCCCTAATATCTCAAACCTTTTTTTTTCGTCTGTAAGCAAGCTGCTGCAGCCTACGTTTTATAATGCGTAATCGAGACATCTTTAGTATATTTAAACTACTGCAAATCATCAAAACGGAGCAACCACTTAACTTTAAAAAAAAAAGGTGGGTGTATTTCTTTTTATCTGAGTCAGATTTTTTTTCGCGGAAATGTTTTATTCCGGGTTTTTTTCCCGATGCTGGTGATCAAATTGTTTTTTCTAATATTTAACACTATAAAAGAGGGACGAAAGATACCAAAGGGACAGTCAAGCTCATAAATCTAAAACAAACTGACAACGCCATGGCTAAAAATGAAAAAGACAAACAAACAACAGCACACACGACACAACATAGAAAACTAAAGAATAAACAACACGAACCCCACCAAAAAACTAGGGGCGATCTCAGGTGCTCCGGAAGGGTAAGCAGATCCTGCTCCACATGCGGCACCCGTCGTGTTGCTTATGTGTTACAAATCCGGTAAATAGTCTAATTCGGTAGTTCACATTCAGGAAAGGGAAGGGGATTGTAGTTACGACGTAAGGAACATATCCGATACCATTTGTGATACGGTTATTCCATAACGGTCAACCAACTCGTGATGGCGTCCGTAAAATTTACGAAGGGATGATTTCAACTTCACCATTTGGAACTCTTGGTTTAATAGTTTCCTTGTGAGCAGCAACCCTCTATCAAGAAAATCATGATAGGAAATGCAAGCACGGGAATATCGTATCAATTGGGAGATATATACCCCGTATGCAGGTGCTGCTGGAATGTTGCTACTTAGAAATGGAAAGTTCACAATTGGAAAGCTGAAATCATCTCTTTTGTCGTAAAGTTTTGTTTTCAACCGACCCTCATTGTCAATTTCTAGATGTAAGTCAAGATATGAGGCCGACTTAACTGTATCTGTAGTATCCTTTATCTCTAGCTCGATTGGATAGATGCGTTCCACATAGTCACCAAATTTTGAATTATTTAGTGAAAGAACATCATCTATATAGCGAAAAGTAGAGTTTAAGGATAGTGCTTATTATCTTATCTTTCTTCCTAAGATGTTCATGCATGAAGTCAGCCTCATAATAATAAAGAAACAAGTCAGCAAGTAGAGGGGCACAGTTTGTTCCCATTGGAATGCCGACAGTCTGTTGAAAAACACGTCCTCCGAACGTTACAAATATGTTGTCAATCAAGAAATCAAGCATCTTGATAATATCAGTTTCAGAGAATTTTTTGTTCGAATCAGAGTGATCCTTTACAAAGTAGGATTTATCCCTCCCTAAGACAAGATACTTGTATCTACGTTGGCCATTCTTTTTTACGAAGCAAAGCAATACCAACTCTTTCAATTTGTCTTTTAGTTTGGAATGTATAGGTAAACTCTTGATTCAGAATAAATTGTTTTATCATCTGTATGACCAGATTTTGTTTTATCCAATTAGGGATCGGAATATTTCCATCCCCCCTTTTTGAAGTCAAATGGACGTTCCCTTACTTCTAGAAAAGTTGTCCGAAAACTTTGCATTCGGTTCTACATAATGTACATTTAAATGACACATAGTTTACAAGTGTGAACACGTAGTTAAACAAGGTGTATAGATGTGAACAAATTTAATGTGACACCAATGTCCTTTACATTAAACTAATTGTAAACATGTTTACTGTACACGGCGTTTGGTGTGAACACGGCCTAAGAAGATTCTTATTATATATTTTGTTGATGAAATTCATAAGGATATAAACAAACTGTTAAATTATTGTTGTAATATTTATTTAATTCCGAAATTCCTATATGCATCACCCGCCATGCTACTTCACACGACGATAAAATATCACAATCAGGAATAGGACATAATCTGTTAAATCACAGATCACTGTTTTTGTATCTAAAGGTTTAACATAACCATTAGTTATCACCAAACGTGTTATAAATCACATTATTTTATTGAATTTTTTATTCTGTATTAATGTTTAAATGAACGAGGTTTTCGAATTTTTGTATCATATTAAAAGTTTTATTATCTAAATAGTTTTTTTTCTAAATTATAGTATATATTTTTTAGTTTGAAAAGGATGAATTTCAAAGTGTTTCATATGTCTAAAAGGCAGGGATCTAAGATTTTAAAGATTCTTATATTATATATTATGGTGTATATTGAATCGTGACACTATAATAAACTATTTACTTACCACTTACTTACTTACTTACTGGTGCAGAAAAAGATTGGTTTTGCTAAATTTAATAGTAGTGTTGTACATACATGAATACATGATAAATATCTACCTCTAATGTTTTCAATAAACTCATCATAGATACCAGGAATAAATTTTGTATATACGCCAGACGCGCGTTTCGTCTAAAAAAGACTCATCAGTGACGCTCGAACCCAGAAACTTTAAACAATTATGTTTGAAATCGATTACCTTGGACATAAAGTGGTTAATTAAGATAAGTAAGAAAAATGTGTTTAAAAAAACCGAAAGCAAGCTGCAGTACATAAGTTTACCGATAAAGCAACATAGAACCTTTCAAGTTTGACAAAGGCATAAAAGTCATGTTGGACTTGATGCATTATAACAATTCTGAATAGCAAAATAAATGTATATGTTCTTCATATCAAGAATTGATTTAAGATCCAGTTGAGCACCTCAACCAAATTTTAAATAATTTTGACTCTTTTGGATCCCAAGGTGGAACAATTAAAAAACGGATTCAAAATCTACATACATCGGTTTATGCACCATATATAAATACCCCAAGAATTTAAGACTTTAAATAACAAGAAATTTTAAATCTAAAAAGTATTATTTGCGACCCTCTTTTACCAAACAATAAGGTCTAAGAACCCAAAAATCAATCAAACCTTCATTTGTTTGATATGAAACCTTATGGTAAAAATTCAAATATATCCATTGACTTATACCTTTGATAACTATTTACATCACTGGGTCGATGCCACTGCTTGTGGACGTTTTGTCCCAGAGGGCATCACCAGCCCAGTGGTCAGCACTTTAGTGTTGACATGAATATCAATGATATGGTAATTTTTACAAATTTCCTGTTACAAAAAAACTTTTTCTGGCGTACTGAATTATAATCCTGGTAACTTTGATAACTGTTTGGCCCCTTATTTCTTAAAGATTATAATTACGGCTTTGACACCAAAAACAAATATATTTTTGAGGTATGAAACCTTATGCGACCATTTCCATCAGACCCATACTTATATACACGTTATCTTCCGGAAACAAGAAAAATTTTTGTTTCTGGCCCAAGGTCAGTAGCCTGTTCTTCAGTTGTCGTCGTCTGTTGCCGTGTTACATATTTGTTTTTCGTTTATTTTTTGTACCTTAATTAGGCCGTTAGTTTTTTCATTTGAATGGTTTAAATTTTGTGCTTTCGTGGACTTTTAACATGTATGTGACTATGCGGTATGGATATTGCTCCTTGTTGAAGGCCTAACGGTGAACTTTAGGTGTTAATTTGTGTGTCATTTGGTCTTTTGTAAAGAGTTGTCACTTTGACAATCATATCTCATAATTTTTTTATAATTGATTCGTGCTTACTGTTATTAAACCTTTAGCTCACTCAACTTTTGTCAATATTTTTAATAAAAGTAAAAATAAATATGACATGATAATAACCCATAGTTACAGTCTTATAGACCAAAGATTAGGTTAAGAAAAAACGTTAAATTCTAAAAATGTTTGGGTCGTCAGAGGTGTACATCCTTATAAATAAACATTATAAAAACACTATATGAAAAACAAACTGTCAAATCATATATCTTATTATTACCTACTCAAACGGTTGTCAATTACAGTCAGGCCTGTCAAAGTATCTCAGGTTCGTGTTTATAACTTGATTTGCCTTAAGAATATCAGTAAACTACCGTCGCCTCACTCTATTACATGAATGGCAAAGGATATGTCCTAATTGACGTACCATTAGTCCCTCAAATGTGACTTACCAAATAAGAGTAATAACCGGGTTTGTATTCATATGAGCAACACATCGGGAAAACATGTGGATCTGTCTGTTTGTCTTGCTTCTACGAGATGTTTTGGTATGTCGACAGGAGATACTATTTTAATGTATTGTCTCTACTGAACAAGAAGAGTCAATAAATCTGCAGAGGTAATATAAAGGATAATTCAATGCAAACGGATTTTTTTACTTAAGAACATATTCATCAAGCGCTGGTGATCTGAAGATATGGTACTGTGAATTTGAGCTACAATAGAAAGACTTTTGAAAATAAATTCTCATGGTATTTATAAAAGAGGGACGAAAGATACCAAAGGGACAGTCAAAACTCATAAATCTAAAATAAACTGACAACGCCATGGCTTAAAATGAAAAAGACAAACAGACAAACAATAGTACACATGACACAACATAGAAAACTAAAGCATAAACAACACGAATTTTTACAATTGATGCATGAAATAGTGCAACCATTTAACTTTTGCTTTGGTTTCAGAGAAATAGCCCAAACATTGCATTTTACACCTATGGTCTATTTCTAACCATGTCGGTCATGTGTGTCGGCAGGCGGGGTCATCGAGCACATTTTAAAAACTAAAAACACTAATTATGATTGTAGCAAAATTTGATTAAATTTGTCTTAGTAGTTTCAGAGAAGATGAAATTTTAAAAAGGTCACATAAATTTAAGAAAAATTCTTAAAAATTTAATTTCAATGACATCACCTCTTTAAGGGGTGAATTGAACATTTTTGTCTTGTTGACTTATTTGTAGATCTTACTATGCTGTACATTATTGATGCTTACAGTTTATCTCTATCTATAATTATATTGAAGATAATAACCAAAAACTGCAAATTATTCCAATTCAGGGGCAGCAACGATGGGTTGTCTAATTGGTCTGAAAATTTCAGAGCAGATAGATCTTGACCCAATAATCAATTGCACCAATTTCATAGATTTGCTCTAAATGCTTCGGTTTCGGGGATAAAAACCAAAATCTGCGTTTTACCCCGTTCTATTTTTAGCCATGTGGCACATTTTTAAACTAGATACCGCAATAATGAGTGTGGGAAAGTTTGGTTTCATTTGATCCAATAGTTGCAGAGGAGAAGATTTTTGTAAAAAATAATTATAACGGACGAGGACGCCAAGTGATAAAAAATGCTCACTTTGTATTTAGGCAACATGAGATAACGGGATGCTCCACAGGGGCCGAACACTGAACAGTTGGGGCAAGTATGGACACGACATTCAAGCTTGATACAGGTCTGAATTTGGATTGTGATTAAATTGTTGACACAGCATAGGTTTATGACACAGAATGAATGTGGTCAAATGAACTTAAAATTATTATTTGTTTGCTTTTTAGCAATACACTATGCCTTTTGAATATTAAAAACACATTTGAAGGAATTGTCTTTTTAATTTCTGAAATCTAAAATAAGACTTTTAACTCCACTTTAATGATGTTGTGACAACATTAGTTTATCAGTTTGTATAGTTATATTATAGTCATTTCCATGCTGAAGAGGAACTGTTTATTTTGAATTGCTATAACATTGTCCAAACTAAGCTTTCATATAGTTTTTCTTTCTAAAAGTATTCTATATTTATAAGAATCAGATATCATTTTAAATAAAACATCATATATTTAGTAAAATATGTGTGAAATAATAATATGCTATTGATAAGTTTTCAGGGGAGATAACCTAAAATATTATTCTTTTAAATAAAGACTTTTTGAAAGAAAAGTTATTTTCTCCCCCATGGAAACTTCCTACAAACATATATTGCAATTTTACACATATTTTACTGAATATGAAATGTTTTTTAATTCACATAATGTCTGATTCTTATAAATATAGAATAATTTTAGAAAGAAAAACTATGTGAAAGCTTAGTATGGACAATTTAATAGCAATTCACAATAAACAGTTCCCCTTCAGCATGGAAATGAATATAATATAACTATACAAACTGATAAATTAATTTTGTCACAACATCATTAAAGTGGAGTTAAAGTCTTATAGGATTGTAAGTATGTTTTATTTTATCACCTTGCACTTTCATGACTTGGCTGTAGTTTTCTACAGCAGTTGGTTCAAATTTCTGACCAGTTGAACAATTTGATTTTATAAAACAAATTGCAATTTGGTCAAAATTTTGAATGGTTGCAATTGGTAGAGAGCAACACTAACAGTCAAGTCACTGTAATAGATAATTTCCTAGCAGTGTTACAGGGAATTTGTGAAATCAGTGATTTTGTAAAATCACTGAAATTTCAGGGAATTTGTAAAATCACTGAAATTTCAGGGAATTTGTAAAATCACTGAACTGACTAGTGATTTTATAAAATCCCTGATTTTGACTAGTGATTTTACAAAATCCCTGAAATAATTAAGATCTTTTTTACAGATTCACTGATTAAATTTAGGGAATTTGTAAAATACATTCATTCATTTTTATTAAAAATTTCTGTGAAAAAAGACTACAACAGTAACACTCAATAAGTTTGAGGTTAATCTAGTCTTTATTTTAATATTCATGCACAAAACAACTGACATACTGTAGAACAATGGCTCAGGCACAAATGTCTTGAAATCAAGAGCAAACATACACACAAAAGTTACTTCAAATAATTGAGGTAAAATTAAAGTGCAACATATAGAACCAGGGAAAATATGATAAACATTTTGGAATATTTTGTCAATGAGCCACAGAAAGAAGACAAAACAAGCTCTTATCATTACCGTGTTTGAAAGAACGTTACTGTTTATTATAGTTTTTCTGAATAATTACTGTAGAAAATAAAATCAATTATATCAATTTTTTTAAATCAAATATAAAAACTAAACATTATGTTGATTGCTGTCATTAGAGAAGAAAACACATATGTAAGGTATAAGAAATTAAGTGGGTTAGGGTATGTGATCCAGTGGCAAATATTACATGCATATCAGATCAAGAGCATCTTATTGCTGCATGAAAATTGATATATAAAAAGCAAATGAGTGTTGTATTATTAATTTGCTGCCTACAAAATAACATTATATTCTCAAAATAATAATAAAAAAAGACAACAGAAAATATTGGTAATAATACTTTGTTTTGTACTTGCATGTTTATGAATAGGTCAATCTAACCAAGCAAAAATAAACAGTTTTGCCTTCTTTGGTCATTTATCAGACACATGTAATCTATCACAAAGTGGTATAACTTTGAATAAGTTTCTAAAATTTCTCAACTTTTTAAATCCAAATAAAGTAAATATTTTGTTTATAATGAAGGTATGAAGTTCTTCAATGTGAAGATTTGAAAAAATTGTTAAAAACGATATTCATCAGATGAAGATGTTTTAAAAATATTATGTATGTCTTGAAGACACGTACAGCATAGTTAAGAAAATTCACATATCAATAGCTTATATTGATAGGGATGTCACCCAAACTTGTCTTGCAAAAATAAACAAATTTAGAGTGGTCTAAATACCTGTTTAAATGCCTTTTAGTCATTATCATTATACACAAGTTCTAGCTCAAAGTGTTTATTCAACAAATATATTTCTAAATCATTAGTGATTATTCATTTGGTCTATCTTTATATAAGAAAAACACATTTCTAATAGCATGTTATACTTTATTGTAATCAGGGATTTTACAAAATCCCTAGCTCTATTTTCAGTGATTTTGTAAAATTCCTAACAATTTCAGGGATTTTACAAAACCACTGAAACTGTTAGTGATTTTAAACAATCACTGATTAGTCCAGTGATTTTACAAATTCCCTGTAACATATATATAACAGTAGTCTTTAAATGGAATTTATATTGGACTACCTCCCTTACACTGCTTTTAAAAGTACCAGCGATCATCTCAGTATGCTCTTTGGCATAGTGTGTGATGCTCGGTCTTCAGATTTCCATGTTGAGTTTCATATGGAGTTTGTCGCCCTCTGTTTTTTGCCAAAACGTTGTCAACTTTTCATTTATTATTATAATATGGGACCATTTATCCTATTAATGTTTATGTTCCATGTGTAGTATTAGATTAAGCATTTGGAAACATCATTTCTGTACCATTTTAGGTCTATTTTAGTTTTGCTGTATGCGAATTCGTATTACTATAAGACGTGTTTCTGTACTTGTTTATCCCAAATTCATGTATTTAGTTTATATGTTTAATGTTATATTTGTAATTCTCATCTTCTCATTTTGTCAAATGTGTTGACGTCTTTTTATTATATTTAGGTGTTACGGATAGAAAAATTAATCACCGCCTTTATTAATTATATTTAATTTTGTACGATTAATTACGTTTGAAGTTGGATTCATAACAAACTGGACATATATATATATTACAGTTAATTGCTATTAATAAGTATTGCAATATGCATTTTGTTTTAATGAATTATGAGTATTTAGTTTTAATATAATCTTAAAGCAATCCTAATTCTAGCTCACTTTTAAATTATAGTTTTTCATAGTTATCAAAAGTACCAGGATTCATGTGTGACGTCATGCTGTTTCTAAATTTTATAAATTCAAATGTAGCATAACGTTTGCCTTTTTGCCATCGTATGTGACGTCATTTTTTTAATTGCGTCAACGCCTGGACTGATTCTGGTGTGTCTATGCTGTATTGAACTTGGCATCATGTATTCGGGTTTAGTTTTCTGTAATAAGTTAATACTTGAGTTTCATTATGAATATATCTTTCACATTCATTTGTTAAAATTTACTGTTTGCAATAGCATGAATCGTTCTATATAATAGGGTTCTTATCCCGGGCATAATACAATGCCGTATTTAGTAAAACCTTTTCAACTTTTGATCTTCAGTGCTGTACAACTTTGTACTTTTTTCACTTTCGATCTTGTATATCTGGGCGTTATGTATTCGGGTTTAGTTTTCTGTAATTAGTTTTTACTTCAGTTTCATTATGTATATCTCTTTCATATTCATTTGTTAAAATTAACTGTTTGCAATAGTGTGAATTGTTTTATATAATATGAATGTTCTTATCCTGGGCATACAAACAATGCCGTATTTGGCAAAACCTTTTCAACTTTTGATCTTCAGTGCTGTACAATTTTGTATTTTTTTCGTCACTGGTGAGTCTCGTGTGGACTAGACGCGTTTTTGGCGTATTGAATTTTAAACCTGATGCTTTTTGTTATCTATTGATCATGCTTTTCTTTGTCTAATATGTTCTGCTTTTTATTTGTATTGTAGTCCTGTAATTTTTTGTTTTCATTTTAATGTTATATTTAACTGTGCCATTAAAGTGCGAGGTTTGGCATGCCTTAAAACCAGGTTTAACCCACCACTTTTATTTCCCTTTAAAAGTGTCCTGTACCAAGTCAGGAAGATGGCCATTGTTATAATATTGTTCGTTTCTGTGTGTGTGTTGCATTTTAACGTTGAGTCGTTTCTGTTTTCTCTTATTTTTGAGATAAGACGTGGCACGGTACTTGTCTATCCCATATTCATGTATTTGGTTTTGATGTTATATTTGTTATTCTCGTGGTGTATTGTCTGTTGCTTGGTCCGTTTCTGTGTGCTGTTGCGTTTCGGTGTTGTGTCGTTGTTCTCCTCTTATATTTAATGCGTTTCCCTCGGTTTTGGTTTGTTGCCCCGATTTTGTTTTTTGTCCATGGATTTATGAGTTTTGAACAGCGGTATACTACTGTTGCCTTTATTTAGTAATAACTTTGACTTTGAGGCATTGACCTAATAGGTAACTTTTCCAATATGTTTGACAAAATATCTAAATAAGGTTGCAATTCAATTTCTAAAGTTCAAATGACTAAAGGACTATATATCACCTCCAATTTACTTCTTAGCATATGGTATAATTTAAGAAAAATAATATAAAAAATAATAAATAATCATGACCAATCGTGTTTCTATAAAAGGACAAGAACCAGTATTGAAATTCGTCAAGGCCTGGCCTTTCAAAAAGACTAAAATGGACCATGAAAATATTGTTTTTTAACAGATACTGGATCTCACTGAGATCTGACACACACATTGCAAGTCAAAATTGAATTTTCTGCTGGCTTGACATATGCACCCCTTTAGCATGTTTAGAGTTGAAAGGATTCCTCCAACTTATTTTCAGTATGTTTATATAAACAGGGGACATCAATTTTTTTTCATTTTTACAATCAGATTGATTTTCATGGAATAAAAAGCTTGTATTTGCCATCAACCTTTTGTGGTATCTGCCTACTTAGAGCCAAAGTATGTCCACCAAGACCAATTGAGTGAATTAACCATATCCAATTATATTTCAGGGTTTGCGATTCCTGCTCAATTTCGTGGTGAACATGCATAAAATATTTGCCACTGGAAATTGAGCAGCCAACATCCATTCTTAATCGTTCCCCAATAGAGATATTTTTACTTTCAAAATGAAGAAAATCACTTGCCTCTAGTTATATCAATTATCTACAAATTTTCCATCCATGGACATAATTTGTGTTTCATTTTTAGCTTCTCTTCATCAATCCTGATGAAAAGTTAATTAAAACTACTTCCATCTACTGGGATAACACTACTAGTGGACTATCAGACCAAACATCATCTGTCCATAACTTCAATATTGCTTTTAACCGTTCTTGGTTTTAAAAAAATCTTAAACTTGAGCATTGAAGAGTCGTGAATTGCCAAATGCATGTCTGCTGCAGTAGACAGTTGGTGCCATTTTAAAATGTTAATGCAAAGATGGAAGTTGTGTTTGGTCCTTTTGATTTCTCCCTCACAACTGTTGATCTTTTGGTGGTTTTGAGGGTACTATACTAATGATGTTTTTTTTCTTCTGAGAAATAGTTGTGCATGTAACTGTTTCCCTGGCTTTTGTAGATAATCAATCGCTGAATAAAATTGGAATAATTTAAAGCAAAACAAACATTTAAACAACATTTTTATTTTTGACAGAACAGATATAAAGAATAACAAAATAAATATTGAGACATTCTATAAACAAATATAGCACAAGAAACTACAGTCTGGGTCAGCTACAGACGGTCAATTTGAGACAGGTGCATTCCTTCTCCAATAAGCTCTGGAGTCTAACTGCAAAAAAACATAAACATTTAGAAAGCTAACATTTAAGATCTCTATCATGGTAAATTTGAGTTCTTCATTAGAAAATATAGATGTATGCATGTACTAGAAATTTATAGAAAGTTTAGTAGCAAATGTTTAATGATTGTTCAGGGTAAGGTAATAATAATAAAAACAAAACAATTGGTAGGTAAATTGCATACTAGTACTTTCAAAGATGGGTATTTGGACTTAACACAGCCTCTTAATAAGTGGGCCAATTTGAAAGAGCAGAGACATGTCTCTTAGAAAGAGGGTACATTGAGGAGGTGCACATATATTTGTTAGCTTTCAATGACTATAAAGAAGTTACTACTGTAATCACTGGCCATTTAATACTGAGGGTATGGGTTCAAACCCCACTTGGGCGGGTGCACTTCACTCCAATCCAAAAGTTTCACCAAAACCTTTTATTTATATCCTTTAATTAGATATAGGAAGATGTGGTATGAGTGGCAATGAGACAACTCTCTATCCAAATAACAGTTTATAAAAGTAAACCATCATAGGTCAAGGTACGGCCTTCAACACAGAGCCTTGGCTCACATCAAACAACAAGCTATAAAGGGCCCCAAAATTAACACTGAATGAGGTTAATTTTGGAGACATTGATTCTTTTTGAACAAAACAATCAAATTGAGAATATAGCTCAGTATATCTCTACTTTAAGGGCAGTATGCAAACTGTTGTTTGTTACCTTTCCTTAAGAGTATAATCATTCTGAAAAAGTTCTGGATAAATTTCAGATGACAAAATGATTTGGTGATGTTATGTATCAATATGTTTAAGATTTTTCTTCTACACATTAAAATAAGTATAGACGGTTGGGAAACTCGATTACCATGATTTAAAATTGAGAATGGATCAAAGAGGCACCAACTCACCCAAAGAGCAGAAATAGTTGAAGGTCACTAAAATTGATGGGTCTTCAACACAGCAAGAAACGCCAGCACCCGGAGGTATAACATATCAAAGATTTTTAATAAACCCCAACAATTATTGTTTGAATAATGAGATTATTTTAAATACTAGCATCCTCATTTGAACTTAAATAAATAAAATATAAAAAAATGACTGCTTAATTCACAAATATCAATTTAAAATGTCCTTGTATGTTACCTCTAGTACTTACATAATTAACAGACTCCTTCCATCATGAGTATATCATCTACTGCTATGTCACTAGTATAGTCATATCCTAGTGTGGCAACAATCTCAATCTGTAAATGAATTCAAGACTAGACATAAACCTAACAGTCACAGCCATCATTCACACAGCATTCAAGTGACTTATTTTGTAAATTTATTTTGTTTATAATTGAAATTCTTAGTTATTGTAGTTGAAAATATTTTCAAAAAAGCCAGATTCATACATTTGTGTAACATTTGATAAAAAAAAGTACTTATAGCAATCATATTTATAGTTATGGTTATGCTCATACACATCATTTTGTAACTATAATATCTGAGTATATATCATAAGTAATTATTTGCAACACACTGGTTGGATATATTTAAACAATATTTTAAATGTACAATTCACTGCACAGTGTTGTTTTATCACTATCAAAGGTAAAAATTTCAAACACTAAAATGGCAGTAGAAGAGGTGCATGGTCATCCAGAATACCAGAAAAAGCAAATAATTCTTCCAAGAATCAAAAATATAATTCATGAATTCCAGAAGCCCCATAGATGTAAATTCCATATTCCCACGCAAATAAAGGACTACCCTGAATTCTGGCAAAAGATGTCAAATCCTGACGTCAAGAAAAAGGACATTTCAGCCCCTCAAAATGAATGAAATAGTGCTTTTGGAAAATTGAATTGCCTTTTACTGATGACATAATGTTGACCTTTGGTATTTTATTTTGTGTGCCAAAATATGATTCATTAGCATAAATACAGATCTTTTTATTTCCCATGCATGTTATTTTAAAGCAGGGATTCAGTCTCCAAAACCCAGAATCAGGATCTAGAATTATAAACAAAATATGAAACTATTTTTAACTTACAAGGTCTCCTGTCTCAGCTTGGATCATAACTTTTGCTTCTTTCCAACTATGTCCCTGGTTTCCTTTTATGGTCCATATTTCATCCCCATTTTGTACTGTTAATTCTCCCATGTTACCTCCATTCATGTTATAAGCAAAGCTCAGGCAATACTCATTGTGGGCTGAAATTGTAAAAGATACTCCTTATCATTTTTTTTTTTATTGAAATATGTCAATTCTAAAGTTTTGAAATGATTCTGATCTAGATAGCCTAAACATTCATGATATCTACTACTATGGGCTTTGCTCATTGTTGAAGGCCGTAGAGTGGGCTATAGTTGTTAATTTCTGTGTCATTTGGTCTTTTGTGGAGAGTTGTCTCATGGGAAATCATACCGTATATTATTTTTTTTAATCTAGAGAATCTATAGTGATGTCATAGAGTAATGGAATAGCCTAGCTCCATAACATATGTATAGATGATAGTTCAGGCAACGATATTACAACAACTGTTCAGCCATTACATTTAATATACAAGTAGGTATTTCTGCCCAAGGGCACATCACTGACATACAAGGTCGACAATAGACATATACAATAAGTGGAACGTTATGTTTCCGCGATAGTCTCAACATACTGGGGCCGCAAAAAAGTAAAAATTATCACAATTTTCTAATTGTCCATTGATAAATCGTTTCACTGATAAATAACTGTCCATCAATAAATAATAATACTTTGAAACTGTCTCTCGTGTTGTGTTTTCTTTGTAATACTGAGCAAATCATATAAAAAACGGAAATTACATTTAGCTATTACATTCAATTAAAGTCTGTCATGAAATTTTACTACTGAATTGTTCATTATTATCATTTGTCCCATAAAATTAACGTAACGACGTAAGATATCCAAATTTCCATCTTTGCCTTTTTCTGGAGTCGTAAACAATTCTGTTAGAGGTGATGCTCGGTTCCTTCTGTACTGCATGATCAATAATGTAATGTATCTTTTTTAAGTTTCTGTTGTTTTATTCATCTTTTCTATGAATTGCCAACATTCCTGTTCTTTAATAACTTGTCCGTATTGCTTCAACATATCTGGGGTTTTAATGAGTCTTGTGGTGACATTTTATGTATTTTTCTTCGTAAAGGTTAGATTTGTAGATAATTCATCAGTGTCTGGTTTCCATGGTAACCAAACGACATTTTTATTTTCACGTGTATCCAACTGAATTAAACTGTCCGGAAAGGCTTTAACGTATGCATTATCTTCTTTGATCTCCTCACTATTGATTCCAATAGACTCCAAATTCTGAATTATTTCTATTTTGTATTCTACAGCAACGTGTGAAATGAAAACATTTAGTAATATTCAGTGGATATTGAAACAAAGATTTGCTGAATATTCATCTGAAAATATAATCTCATTTTCCACATTTTCTGGTTCTGTTAACTTTAGAATTTGTTCATTTGAATCCTCAAACAAACGTTTGTTTTTGCACTAGTTTTCTGAGTGTTGCAATAACTAGTACTTCTTCGCCGAAATTCGAATTCTCCTTTGCTTCATCTAATCTGGTAACAGCGCTTCTGTTCCCCAATCAGACTGATTTCAATTTTATGAGATCCTGGTCACAGCACCATAAATATAGATGATAGTTCAGGCAACGATATTACAACAACTGTTCAGCCATTACATTTAATATACAAGTACATATTTCTGCCTAAGGCCAGGTCACTGACAATACGACGTCGACATGTACAATAAATAATCTCAACAATATCATTACACAAGACAAAGCCCCTGTACTATCTGCCAAAATATTAAAATGAATCCTGATTTTCTATTGAAGGGTTAATGCTGAAACTCAAAAAATTTTGTAATGTTTTGTCTTGTTTTTCATTTCCATTCCGCCAAGGTCTATTTTAATCAACTCACTATTTTTGATAGTCCTCCTAATACTAGTTAAAAGTTTTCAAAATTTATGTCAAGATTTTTTAATACATGTTTTGAAACAATGTAAGAGATCAATGTTGGTGTGGTTTTATTAAGAAAATAGTGACAAAACATGCGATACTGTTGTCAGGTCATTAAAGATTGCATATTTTGGCTTTGATATTGATTCACTTATAGGGTCTCTGCATTGGAACTAAACACATTTATTTAACAAGAATGTGTCCAAAGTACATGGATGCCCCACTCGAACTATCATTTTCCTTGTTCAATGGACCATGAAATTGGATAAAAAATATAATAAGCCATTAAAATTAGAAAGATGATATCATAAGGAACATGTGTACTAAGTTTCAAGTTGATTGGACTTCAACTTCATCAAAAACTACCTTGACCAAAAACTTTAACCTGGAACATGCACTTTCATTTTCTATGTTCAGTGGACCGTGAAATTGGGGCCAAAAGTTTAATTTGGTTTAAAAATTAGAAAGATGATATCATAAGGAACATGTGTACTAAGTTTCAGGTTGATTGGCCTTCAACTTCATCAAAAACTACCTTGACCAAAAACTTTAACCTGAAGCGGGACAGACGGACGAACAGACAGACAGACAAACGGACGCACAGACCAGAAAACATAATGCCCCTCTACTTTCCTAGGTGGGGCATAAAAACCAGTTGTTGGCATTACACAGGTTATGTTCTTCTCATATATTTCATGATGGTATGATACTAAACCCTGAAAAGGAGGGATTGTGCCTGATATTCATATGATGAAGACATAATCTTTCAATTAGTTTAATTGAGGTCTGGTGCTGGCATGTCAGTTAGTCTGTTGTTATTTATGTATTATTGTCATTTTGCTTATTTTCTTTTGTTACATCTTCTGAAATTGGACTCAGACTTCTCATGAACTGAATTTTAATGTGCGTATTATTATGAGTTTACTTTTCTACATTGGCTACAGGTATAGGGGAGGGTTGAGATCTCATTAACATGTTTAACCATGCCTCATTTTTGCGCCTGTCCCTTGTCAGTGTTCTCTGGCCTTTGGTAGTACTGTATTATTTTAACTTTTAGTTTCTTTTGTATAATTTGGAGCTTAGTATGACGTCCATTATCACTGAACTAGTATATATATTTGTTTTGGGGCCAGCTGAAGGACCCTTCTGGGTGCTGGAGTTTCTCGCTGCATTAAAGACCAGTTGGTGACCTTCTGCTGTTGTCTTTTCTATGGTCGGGTTGTTGTCTCTTTGACACATTCCCCATTTCCATTCTCAATTGTATTACACACTAATCTATCCATCCATCAGTTTCTATAAATAAAAGCGTACCCATTGGTGGAACTTTAAATGACATGACAGCAGTACCACCCTTTGGTCTATCACTGGCTTCCAAGTATGCATAAAACTGTCCACTGTGTGCTCTTGAAGGTCCTGTATGTGCTGAAAGTGTTTTCCCCTAAAATGAATATAAATATATGCAGTGAATGCTATAAATAAACTTACAATATGATTATGTGGTAGTCAAACCTTCATATGAATGTCACCTTAGTAACCCCAGTATGTGCCTTTCACCTCTAGCCCTATAAATGTACAATTTTAGTAAAAACTGATTTGGTCTAATGAAAAATTAAAAATTTTGTTTAAATGTGTACAAAAAATGTTAAAATTTCTGATTTGGGCTATATATATATAGCAAGTAGCTGAAAAAGTTTTTGCACAGACTGTAACCAACCTGAGGAAAGTGCCCTAATAAGAGTTTGATAGAAGTGGCATTCAAATTGAGGGTGATTATGCATGATTATTACATTGGTTGCAATTGATTTCTCAGTTAAATAAAAACCGATAATTTCACATGTGAAATAAACAGGGTTATTTAACTCTCTGACGTCATACAACAATAGGCGTTGTTAAGACGTAGATAACGGCGGATCAAAACAAATTGTGAATGCGTAGAAAAAAGATAGAGCTCCTTACATTTTTTACATTAATTTCTTTTAAAAAAAAGCCATTTGCCAATGTAATAAAAATAATAACTAATTAAAGAATTCAAATATTGATAAATATTCAACTCGTGATCAATAACACTGATAATTAATGCCACGTTCACACAGACATTTAATTAGAATCAAATGCGAATCGAATTCCCTAATTGCATTCACACACTCTTCTTTTCGCATTAGAAGTACGTTTTTGTTAATACGAATTAAAAGTTAATGTCGTTTGGACAGTTAACGTGAAATTCAATTCAAATTAGAGTTGACGTTAGGACGTAAAACATTTCGAATGCGAATTAAACTAATTGGAATTAGTTAATGCGAATCGAATTCAAATTACGTGTGAACTCAGCATAACTCATGAGCTACGTGTATTCGTGAATTTATGTGTTGTACGGTCACTCATTGAATATTTTTCTCTATTTGAATTCTTTGATTTGTTTTTCTATAAGTATTTACTAGAGCAGAATAAGAAAAGGATGACCTGACAACACAAACCTTCACTTAATATATTTGACCTGTATTGTAGGATTGCCATTACTAGCTTGTACATCTATTGCCTATATCCAAATACAGTTGATTGATCTTTGATTGATTGACTGGTGGGTAATGATAATTGACAATATCTTGGTTATCAATTTTTGAAAAAGTCCATCTGTCAAGATAGATGACCAACTGACCATCCTAGTAGATTGATATTGGAATCAAACATACCTTTCACATGCAGGATTACCTCAATGTTAAAGATGCTAGTAATGCAGTTAATAAACTTAAGAGTTAGACCACTCAGCAACAGAGGTCCTGAGAAATACAATTGAAAAACCATGATATTAACCAGTTTATAATATCTCACCATTGGTAATTATCTGCCATATTTATCTCCAGCATGCTATTAACCTGTCTGATACATCTCAACCATGATACTTATCCCCTTGATATATTTAAACCATGATATTTGCCTGTCTGATTCATCTCAATCATGGTATTTACCCTTCTGATACATCTCAACCATGATATTTACCCATATAATACATCTCAACCATGGTATTTACCCGTCTTATACATCTCAACCATGGTATATTTACCCGTCTTATACATCTCAACCATGGTAATTGCCTGTCTGATATATCTCATACATGGATGGTATTTACCTGTTTGATATCCCAGTTGTAGTCTCCCTTGAAAAGATCAAAAACACAATCTGGATCCTCAGGCTCAAATGTACAAATAATGTCTAAAATTTAAAAAAAATGGTAAGTACTAGCATGTGATTCTGTGGCTACATGTGTGTTAAATTTAAGGAACAGACTTGCATAACAATAGGCAATGCTTATATTATATGAAGGTTTTTTTTGATTTTGTGAGTATTGGTGAAATTTTTTGTTAAAAAGTATTCAAGCCGACCAGGCTTTGCTCTCAATCTATCAAAAATGCCACAAGGAACTTAAAGTTTTACCAATTTTGAAGTCTTTTAAGTTTGACCAGGCCATGGTTTGAACGCTCAAGGTGAACAGGGAACCAGTAGCTCATTAGGTCTATAAGTTGGTATTCGATTTAAAATTTTCATATACATCATAATGAACAGTCTAAGAGACATGAATTTGTTAATCAGTTATTATTGCTTTGAACTAGCTGTTAATTAATTACTATGAGTACTCTCAGATCAGTGCTTAGTGTCTTTTTTGGTGTGAGGGATAGGAGATGAATATTATAAAAAAAACATGCCATGTCTGATCTGATTTCTGTTTGACATTTTTCTCAAAGTTACCTATAATGCTACCCTATAATGCTAAACAAAATTGTTCAACAATCAACCAACAGACAGACGGAGAAAAGACACACAGAAGAGAAATCACTGTGTCCACTTTACTGTAAAAAGGGGATGGGGCAGAAAAAGCAATGTCTTCAATCTAATATAAGAATAATAACATCATCAGATTGTCAATGTAACAACTTTTATAAATTGTTACTTGGATGGAGAGTTGTCTCATTGGCACTCATACCACATCTTCTTATATCTATGTAGACTGTGTTAAAGGCAACTTTACAGCCTTCAACAATCAGAAAAATATATAATTATATTGTATAGTTTGCAATGAAAAGTGTTGAACAAATCATGCAATAAAATTAATGGCCTAATTTATGATAAACAATAATGTGTCCATAGTACAGAGATGCCCCACCAGCACTATCATTTTCTCTGTCCAGTGGACCATGAGATTTGGATAAAACATCAAATTTGGCAATAATTAAAAAAGACCATATCATAAGGAACATGTGTATAAAGTTTTATGTTAATTGGACTTCATCTTCATCATAAACTACCTTTACCAAAACATTAATCTGAAGCCGGACAGACAAACAGACAAAGGTGTGGTCGAAAGACAAATGAACGAACAAACAGACAGACACACAGACCAGAAAACATAATGCCTACAAATGGAGCATGTAAATCACAAATTTAACTTACTGCAGTAACCAGGAGTTAGTTTAACATCATCTATTCCTATATCACTTAGATGTGTTGATCCACGGACTGCTTCTATGTATATCTAAAATTAGAAAAATAAACTTTAGTCTTCCATTATAGTAGTTTTTTTAAGTACATCTGCTTCCATCTCAAAGCAGAAATGATTTAGTTAAATTAAATACTTTCGTGGGGAAAACCTCAAAAGTCAGATTTGAAAATTAAATTTTAGTTGTAAACTGTGTATCCTTTGGTCTATATACATTGTACATAAAAAAAAAACAAAAAAAAACACCAACACGCTATTGGATATATTTTTTTCTTCTACTGCAAGACAAAATCTCCTATATGCAAGCCCCCTTGCTGCAAACATTCTGCCTATACTTTCACATTATTTGATATTTGTCGGATACATGTTGTTTCATCAGCAATCATACCACATCTCTGTATTTTAAAATAAAATCTACCAGGCATGGAGTGATTTATATTGTAATGTAATGTATCATATTATAATTACTTTGACAAAAACATGCATTAATTACAACTTCAATTACATGCCATGTTTTAGTAGTGCATTAAATTACAATTCCTTTATAATAATTTTGCATTGAATTGTATTACACATTACATTCGTAAATGTTATTATTAAGTGAAAAAATTCAAACATTTTGAAAAACAACAAAAGTTTCTAGCATATGCAAACACTGTTCTTTATACCAATTACAATTAAGTATCAAGTAAAAGGTCTATACAATACAACTATAGCTTTGCTGCAAGATGGTAACAGTAATGTATCATACTGTTACCCTTTCTTACTAACCTGTATACCAGGAACAGGTAGTATTGATATATTGGCAAGTTTCCATTGGCTTCCCTGTTCTCCTTTCTTTATGAAGATAAGATCCTTTGAAATTCCTGTGCCTTTCCTATAAACTTCCAAAGAACCCATTGTCGCCCCATGCATACTGTAGTAGAATGACAAACATCTAGGTTGGGCTGAGAAAAAAAAAATAATGTGCAATGTGTGGAGTGGTATCTTTGCCCTCAATTATAAAACTTTACTCGGTACTTTGAGTACAAAATGTGTACTGGAAACACCAAATTAAATAATTTGACTAAAAAATCAAACCAAAAAGACATCTTAACATATTAATGTATGTGGTAAATTAAATAATTAACAAATCTGACTTGTATATATATTTCCTACAAACTTGAAAGGTTTAAATAAAAAAAATATGTCAGTTGTAAATTGAAAACAAATCACTGCTGTCTGAATGGGTTGTTAAGGTCAAAACTAAAAAGAAAGCAAGACAAAACTTGTTATATTATAAATTCCATCAAGCTTCAACTAGAATATTTAAAGTTATGAAATATTATGGTCATAAAGTGCATATGACTTTCTTTATCAATATGTAACTGCTCCTTTCTTACACTCATTATTCCTTCTCTTTTGCAAAGAAGAATTTAAGATGAACAATTGTTTATAGGCTTCACAAAACTTGCATACCTTCCGATATTTCATTTCTCATCACAAATGTAGCAGTAAGCTCTTGACCTGTACTAGCAGCTGGATGGGAGGACTCCATGTAAGAGTAATACTGCCCCTCTTTTGCTCCATAGGGTCCAGTTCCTGGTGTAGGCGTTGAAAACTGAAATCATGGAATATAAAGATTTATGTTGATGTTTGTTAAAATAAATATTTCAAAAACTGTCTAGACATAAACCTAGTAATTCAAACTACAATTTATGAGGGTCTGCATGGGTTAAAAGGATCCAGAATAAAATGCAACAAAATTACAAAAATAAAAAGGCAAAATTATTTATCAAAAATTTAGGAAGCTTATTTAACAAATTAGTAATATCATAACTTTAATATAAAAATCTGGTCTAAAGACTGTAAATTACATTTTAAAAAGTTGAATTCAAATATCAAAATATGTTGTTTTTTTCTACATAACTGACATACAAATTATGAGGTTTCAGAATTTAAAATATTATGGGTATTTTTTTTAAGGTTTATTTTAAAAGAAATAAAACAACACCATTGGTTGTCCTTTTTCCATTATTGTATTTTCTATTAACCAATCAAAATACTTTTGAGTTAGCCTATGAAAATGTTACCCACAATGCATTTGATTCTTAAAAAATTAAAACATAAAACATAAAAAGCATTTACATTTTAGTAATGCAAAATGGTTTTAAAAATATTTACAAAATAAAGTTTTCTGACTTACTTTCTGTTGTTTCCACGTAAGTTTTGCATTTTGGTCATTCATCAGAAAACAATCTGAGCCAGGTTCAAAAGTACAGGTCAAAGGTTCACTTGGTAGGGTTGTTGGAGTTGAATCACTTGGTAAAGTTGTCGGTAGAGTTGTCGGAGTTAAATCAATTGGTAGAGTTGTCGGTACAGTTGTTGGAGTTGAATCCCCAGGTAGAGTTGTCGGTACAGTTGTCAGAGTTGGATCACCAGATAGAGTTGTTGATACAGTTGTTGGAGTTGAATCACCAGGTAGAGTTGTCGGTAGAATTGTTGGTAGAGTTGTTGGCGTTGATTCATCACTTGGTAGAGTTGTCGGTAGAGTTGTGGGAGTAGAATCACCAGGTAGAGTTGTTGGCGTTGATTCATCACTTGGTAGAGTTGTGGGAGTAGATTCTGTAAATAGAATAATGAGAATGTTTACCAATATGACATCATGTCTTTGTCAATGCTCACACAATTATATTATGTATAAGTTGAGACAATTCAAATGTCCAGAGAGTATCCACTGACCATCCTAGTCCAGAAAGACACGGTAGGTACCAAACATACCTTTCTTATTCAGGGTAAACTCAGTGTTATAAAGGCTAGTGATACAGATAATAAACTACCATTACATGTCACTTGGGTATAGAAATTTGGTCACCTTGGTCATCCATTTGGCCGTAAAGAATATTTCTAACTTCTTCTCAGTGTTCTTCCATGGTACAGGTTATTGATATTTTGATAGCTATGACACAGTAATTTATAATTTATGCAAACAGTTTTGCGTTATTACATGGTAAAGATGCAACATGCAAAAAGTTCATTATACATGTAAGCCAGTTTTCTAACTTGTTCTCAGTGTAAAAATTGTTGTACTTCAAATAGTTCTTCATGGTAATACAAGCAAAGAGTGCTGCAAGTGTCATTTAAAACAAGGACAACAAACAAACACATCTTACATGGTAAAGATTATTGACAATCAAAAAGTTCAAGGTGCTGTAACCTCCATTTGGTCATTATTAAAATACTGTGGATTCATTATTATGTGTTGGTTACCAAATTTCATGGATTTCATGGGTACAGGTGAACCACAAAATTCAATGACCAAGTACAACTTTTCTATAAGGCTATTCGCAGAATTTGGCCATACTATGAAATCAAATATTCCCAAAAATGCAACTTTTACTCGTTTCCACGAAAATAAGTACCAATGAAAATAAATGAATCCACATTTTCTTCTTACTTTCGTTAAAAGCTGTGGCACTTATTTTGAATCCTTGCCATGGATCCCTGTCGTCTGCAAATTTAGCATCAAATCTGACCATCATCAAGTTAGATTCACCAGATGGTGTTGTAGTCCAGATCCTGTTTTTAGTCTCACCACAAATCTTCACGCCAAGTTGACCAATCAGATTGTATCTAACTTCCATCCAATGGTAACATCTGTCTAGAGTGTTGTATGGGAGGGAAAGCTGGTCTTCTGTCAACTTTATATACATATCTGCTGGAGCCTGAAATCAAATTAAACTTTTAGGCCCTATATCATGTATATGGCTTGCTGTTCAGTGCGAGCCAAGGCTCAGTGTTAAAGACCATACTTTGATCTATAACCAGACAGAAGAGCCTCACTTCAATATCTAGTTTCAACAACAATTTCTTCCAGAGTTATATTAATTACTAATTACTATGGAAGCCCTAGAAATCTAATTTTGGCAACATTACATTTCACAGTTATTGTACAGGTGTGTTTTCTGAATATATCGTAAAATAGAATATTTTGTAAATGTAGTGCTAAATTTTAGCCATACCAATTTAAAACAGTACAAGTGGTATCTTAAATGCAGGAGAATACTATCATCATAAGGGAGTCCAATAGTCATCAGCGATTGTCTCCCTTTGATAAAACATCTTAAGGTGTATATAGTATGCATGTTTTACTTACATATGGACCATTAGTACATGTTTTTTGCTCAGCTTAGGCCAAATAAAAAAGTATGTGTTTACTGTACCCCTACCTACCCTAACTTTTATCACCTACAACAAAGGTTTTTGACCATTTTTTATTAGCACTGTTAAAGTCCCTACCTACCCACCCTATTTATTCAGCATGTGACAGTTAACACACATACTTTTATGTTTTGCATTAAGTTGCTCAATCTTAAGTTTTCTGAGAGGTAACTCGTTTTGACGACTTTTTTCTGCTGATACTATTAATTCAGAAATTATAGCGTGCATTTATTATTGCGATTTTGTCATTTTATACTTAAATGCGATATTAATTTTTTACAATTTTGAGAAAAATCCTGTTAAATTTATATAAAATATTTCAAAATGCGAGTTTAGATTATTGCGTTTACAACTCAGTCGCATTTTTCGCCATAATAAAAACCTCGCAATAATTTCTGAATTTACAGTATATGTATTTAGGACGTTGTTTTGGCTGGATTTCTCTAAATTGTGATCATATTTGGCCCATTGACATACTTTTTATCCTAGTTGGGTTAATAATCAAGGTCGGGGTGACCTTATAATTAGCTTTATATCCCTGTATATTTTATTGTAAAACTATAAAATTCACATTATATACCTTAATCAACCAGGTACACTTTGTTCCAACAGGATAAGGTGATGGCCAGTTAGGTGTTCTTATCTCTGTGATCTTTGACTCGGATACATAGACAATACCTCCACACACTAAAAGTTAACCATTATTCTGATTAAAGGTCAAGTAAACTTCTGATGTAATATAAACTAGCTCAATCCTGTCACATTTTCATTTGCTAGTCCTAAATCAGTAATTGAAGAAAGTCAGATCTTAATTGACTTTTTATATTCAGTGAAAAGGGTGTGAATGGCAGGTTTTTTTTTGTTGGACTCACAACTATTAGGACTCAGGATGATCAAGAACTTAACATATTGTATAGGCACCTGGATTTTGTGTGAATGCTGTGTAGCGCCCTCTAGATGCTATATTGTTGTAGACTTTGTTACCCTCATGTTCATTAACTGTCTTCTTCATGAAGATGTCTTCTGTTGTTGACTACTTTACTTTACATGTAGGTGTTTTTGTTTGTTTCAGAATACCGTATAGCGGGTTATTTTCGCGGGGTGTAAATTTTCGCTTATTTTCGCGGATAGAACAAAATCGCCAAAATAAATTCCGCCAATTTAAAAGTGTACATGCAAAGGTAATGTTAAAAATGTTGAGTCCGCCAAAATAATAACCGCCAAAATTTTTCGTATACCTTATTCAATGAAAAACGCGAAATTTTACACCCGCGAAAATAACCCGCTATACGGTATATTGCCCCCTCAATGTTTTTTTTGTTAAAAACTGTACTGTGGATTTATTAATATTCGTTGGATACCAATTTTTTTGTGGATTTCGTGGGTAAAGGTAAACCACAAAATTAAATGTTCAACAAATGGCAAATTTTCTATAGGCTTTTATGGAGATTTTGGAAAATTCACGAAATCAAATATCATTGAACATGCAAGTTTTCTTTAGTTCACAGAAATTGGTACCCCCCCAAAATGAATGAATCCACAGTATGTTTTCCTTAACCCTTTCCTCCATTGAATTTTTTTTTTGGCATACTTGATTCGCATAGGATTTTTTTGATAAAATGCTGAACTTATGCTTTGAAGTATTACGGCATTGTGAAAAGCAACTATTTCATCAAATAAATTGTAGTCAGATATTCCTATGATATTCCTTTTCATATTGGATACAAACTTTATTAAGTCAACTGCAGACACTTTGTAGTCAAAGTGTTTCAACTGAGGTACTACACAGGCGTCAAAAGATGTCATTATGGAGTAAGGGGGGTGGCGTCAAAAGGCGGCATTATGGAGGAAAGGGTTAAGCAATTAGATGTTTTATTGACTGTGTTGCACTATAAATGTTTTTTGTTGAAGATGTTGCCCTCTAGATGTCTTTTGTTAAAGACTATGTTTCCTTTAAGATGTCTTTTGTTGAAGACTATATGTATTGCCCTCTTGATGCTTTTTTGTATTTGGCAATTATCTCCGCTTACCGGATAATGTTTTTATTATTTGGCAAGTGTCTCCTCTTACCTGATAATGTTTCTATTAATTGGCAATTGTCTCCCCTTAGCCGATAATTTGTTTATTATTTGGCAATTGTCACCCTTACCTGATAATGTTTCTATTATTTGGCAATTGTCTCCCCTTTCCTGATGTTTCAATTATTTGGCAAATGTCTCCCCTTACCTGATGTTTCTAATATTTGGCAATTGTCTCCCCTTACCTGAGATGTTTCTATTATTTGGCAATTGTCTCCCCTTACCTGATAATGTTTCTATTATTTGGCAATTATATCCCCTTACCTGATAATGTTTCTATTAGTGCAAATAATCTTCCCTTACCTGATACTGTTTCTATTATTTTGCAATAATCTTCCCTTACTCGATAATGTTTTTTTTTATTATTTGGCAATTGTCTCCCCTTACCTGATGTTTCTCTTATTTTGCAATTTTCTCCCCTAACCTCATTATATTTTTATTTTGCAATTATCTCCCCTTACACAGGGACGTATATATAAGTCCTTGCCTTACCAGATAATATTTCTATTATTTTTCAATAATCTTTCCTCACCCTGATAATGTTCTTTTTTTATTTGGCAATTGTCTCCCCTTAACTGATGATGTTTCTATTAATTATTTGGCAGTTATCTTCCCTTGCCAGATGATGTGTCTACTGTTTATCTGAGTGAATTATCTCCCTTTACCTTGTGATGTTTCTACTGCTTGACAGTTGTCTCCCTTCAGACCAGATGGACAGAAACATTCACAGTTGTGGTCAACAAATCCACCGTTTTCACATTTTGGTCTGGATGATCCTTTACAATGAGCTGGAAATGTACACCAATATATGCATTTTACATAATATATCAATGACCAATATAAGTATAATATTTAGAATATATATAGATTTAATTATGGAAAAAAGGGAGTAGGATTGGAAGTTTTATTTTTTCACCAATGTTGTGGATCATTTATTGCTGTTTGTCCATATGATACAAAAAAGAGTTTTTGTTTTGTTTTGTACAGTTTTCTTGTTTAAATTGTTTTACATTTGTTATATAGAGGCCTTGTTAAGCTTATAGTGTGGTATGGATTTAGCTGATTGTTAGGGAACATATCATCATATAACCTTCTCTGTCATGTGGTCTCTGGTCAAGACACTTTAATCTGTCAATTATATTTATACTTTCCACTCTTACTATATTATTGCCTCGACCTTCCTATCCATCAACATATAAAATCAAAAATAGAATACTGAACACCTATATATATAGAAATAAAACATGGGAAAATAGAAAGAAAAATTAACAAAGCATCCATAACTCAGTTCTACTAACTTAATGTGAAATAATACCTGCACATTGATATGCATCAGTGATATCGGCCACGTCATAGAAATCCAGTCCAGCGTCTAGGTCAGCTAGAAATTCAAGGTTTTTGTCAACAAACTCCATTGTTTTTAATGTTGTATTTCCTATTTCTTTCCCAAATGACTAAAAATAGGATTAGAATTAATTCAGAACTGTACATAAGAGTTATATCCAAGCATTCTAAATATTGACCTTTGAAAAAGCTTTCTACAGAATGATAAACTTAGAAAAACATGAAAATTTAAATTCAACGTATTTCTATACTCGGGTTATGTTCTTCTCATATATGTTTTGATGGTATGATACTAAACCCCTCACGGGAAGGATTGTGCCTGATATTCATATAATGAAATCATAATCTTTCAATCAGTTTAATTGAAGTCTGGAGCTGGCATGTTAGTTAACTGCTAGTAGCCTAGTAGTCTGTTGGTATTTATGTATAATTGTTATTTTGTTTTTTTTCTTTGGTTATATCTTCTGACATCTGACTCAGACTTCTCTTGAATTGAATTTTAAATGTACATATTATTATGCGTTTACTTTTTATACATTGGCTAGAGGTATAGAAGGTCGGGTTGATATCTCATAAACATGTTTAACCCAGCCGCAATTTTGTGCCTGTCCCAAATCAGGAGCCTCTGGTCTTTGTTAGTCTTGTATTATTCTAATTATAGTTTCTTGTGTACAATTTGGAAATTAGTATGGCGTTCATTATCACTGAACTAGTATATATTTGTTTAGGGGCCACCTGAAGGATACCTCCGGGTGAGGGAATTTCTCGCTGTCTTCCGGCACTCCGGATTCTTCCACCAATAAAAACTTTCAGTCATGAAATAGCCTAAATGTGGTGCTTAAAAGTGGCATTAAAACACAAAAAATCAAAAAGCATATAATCTACATATTAACAAACTATTAAAAGTTCTAGGGTTTATTGAAGTACTTACATACAGGCTATACTGCATAACAGATTCTGCATCATAAGGTTGAGTATCTGAGGTCTTTTTTTTGTCAAAATTAAATTCATTTCCTGATGTTACATTTTCCTTTAAAATTCTAATGTAATCATCTCTGTCTAAGCGATTCTGTTCATGCCACATTCCTAAAGCATGCAAGATCTCATGTTGGACTGTGGAGTGCTGTATAAAACAATAGAGATTTTATACATAGCATGTAGGATCTCATGTTGGACCGTGGAGTGCTGTATAAAACAATAGAGATTCTATATATAGCATGTAAGATCTCATGTTGGACCGTGGAGTGCTGTATAAAACAATAGAGATTTTATACATAGCATGTAGGATCTCATGTTGGACTGTAGAGTGCTGTAATAAACAATAGAGATTCTATATATAGCATGTAGGATCTCATGTTGGACCGTGGAGTGCTGTATAAAACAATAGAGATTCTATATAAAGCATGTAAGATCTCATGTTGGACCGTGGAGTGCTGTATAAAACAATAGAGATTCTATATATAGCATGTAAGATCTCATGTTGGACTGTAGAGTGCTGTATAAAACAAGAGATTCTATATAAAGCATGTAAGATCTCATGTTGGACCGTGGAGTGCTGTATAAAACAATAGAGATTCTATATATAGCATGCAAGATCTCATGTTGGACTGTAGAGTGCTGTAGAAAACAATAGAGATTCTATATAGAGCATGTAAGATCTCATGTTGGACTGTAGAGTGCTGTATAAAACAATAGAGATTCTATATATAGCATGCAAGATCTCATGTTGGACTGTAGAGTGCTGTAATAAACAATAGAGATTCTATATATAGCATGTAAGATCTCATGTTGGACCGTGGAGTGCTGTATAAAACAATAGAGATTCTATATATAGCCTGTAAGATCTCATGTTGGACTGTAGAGTGCTGTAAAAAACAATAGAGATTCTATATATAGCATGTAAGATCTCATGTTGGACTGTAGAGTGCTGTAGAAAACAATAGAGATTCTATATATAGCATGCAAGATCTCATGTTGGACTGTGGAGTGCTGTATAAAACAATATAGATTCTATATATAGCATGCAAGATCTCATGTTGGACTGTGGAGTGCTGTATAAAACAATATAGATTCTATATATAGCATGCAAGATCTCATGTTGGACTGTAGAGTAGTGTATAAAACAATAGAGATTCTATATATAGCATGTAAGATCTCATGTTGGACTGTGGAGTGCTGTATAAAACAATAGAGATTCTATATATAGCATGCCAGATCTCATGTTGGACCGTGGAGTGCTGTATAAAACAATAGAGATTCTATATATAGCATGCCAGATCTCATGTTGGACTGTAGAGTGCTGTATAAAACAAAAGAGATTCTATATATAGCATGCAAGATCTCATGTTGGACTGTAGAGTGCTGTATAAAACAATAGAGATTCTATATATAGCATGTAAGATCTCATGTTGGACTGTAGAGTGCTGTATTAAACAAAAGATAGTGATGCATTTTATTAGAACTTGAAATAGCCAATTCATGATTATACATTCAATTATTTTAAATTAATTTTTATTCGTGGGATACCAATTTGTATAGTTATTTGGGTACAGGTACAAAATGTAAAATACAAATTCAAATGTTTCAACACAGTACAATTTATTTAAAGATTTGTATAAAAAAGTAGTGCAAAATACAGTGTTGGATATTCAATCCAATCAAAAGTGTACCCACGAAAAGGAATTAATCCACACTTGTCATGGCGACTTCTTGTTAGATAGTGATGAAAAATTGTTTTCTAATACCTTGTGTTAATTAATACAGTAAGCTCAGACAAATATACACATACTCATTATAAGATATTGACAATAAATCTTTTTCTTCTAGCATGAGTTAATACAAGAGCTAAGAAAAATATACAACAACTGAACTTGTAAGTTTTTGATGAAAATGCTTTTCTTATATTTTGTGCTAAATAATACAGGAGCTGAAAAAATATACACCAACTCATTATAAGTTATTGACTTAAAATTATTTCTTATATTTTGTGTTAATAAGCTATTTGCCTATTCCCGTAGTTGACCCTGTAATTAGAGATTCCTTTTTAAGTTGTCTTTCTTATGAGGGACATTAATTTTATTTACAATGGAGAGCTACCTGTAGCAGAAAGTGCAAATTTACCAGTGGCTTATGTTAGTAATCTTTAAGGTTTTTATTTCGCTTAACTTCAATTCCTTAATTTGTTGTTAAGCTAAATTATAACTTATGACATCTGAAATTATTTTTCATGAAAAATAAGTTATACCGCTGATACAACACTTTCAATTCATAATGTCTGGTATGGCACCAGTCTACAATTGACAAAGGGAAGTAATTTGTTTAAAATGTGTGTAATAATAGAATCAAATCAGTAATTGGCAAAGAGACTATTAATATGTACCAGAGCTCAGAAAAATAAATACCAACACACTATTGGACATTGATTTTTTTTCTATAAGTCATTGTTTTTATATTTACCCTAAGCAAGAATAATACTTAAGGAGGTTCGCTTCTCTTGATTTTGAATTTTTGCCAGATTTTCAGAATGCTCAGAGGTTTTGTTCATGTCTTGCCATTTAAACAATTTGTCCATTAACCCTGCTTTTCTTTTCCTATTAACCCTGCTTTTCTTTTCCTATTAACCCTGCTTTACTTTTCCTAATTATTTAATAATCCTTGTTATTTTTTATATACTATCAATTTAAAACAGTCTTTTAAAATACTTTTTATTTTGAAACAAAGTAGCATAATAAACATCCTTGAATACAAGAACTTACATCCACACAACCGGGATTTTGTAAACTGATATGTTGTACACCTGATGGATTTCTTCCGACATAGGACCAGCATCCCCTAAAAGATAAAAAGAGCTATTTTCAAAAATGATAAAAAAAAGTATAACAAATATACAATCTACAAGTAAATTCAAAAAAGGGTCGTATAAAGATGATAAAATCAAACAAGACTTTTTCAACCAATGGAGTAGATGCAAAACAATGTCATATTCCAGGCTTGATACATGTTTTTTCTAAACATAATGGTGAGTTAAACCTGGTTTAAAAGCTAGATAATCTTCCTTCTTGCTTGAAGGTAATTGTTTCCCTCACAACTCGGGGTCCAGATGGGCAGAAGATTGCCTGCTGATTTGATGGATGGACAACAAATAGAGTGAAGATATCAATCTTAGTCTATCATATATATTTATTTTTAACACATAGAATTTATACACATTCAACTCCTAACCTTGTCCTGATGTTTCTGTCTGTTCCTTTTTTTCAAAAGCTTGGATTTTTTGCTGAAATTTTTGTTGCCATGAGGTCTTTAGTTGTTTTTGCTGTTATTTTCTATGGAAATTCGGGACATGACCATATTTATGTATCAAATAATTTATGAGAGAAACAAAAATATTCAACTACTTTTTTGATAAAGCATCTATACATGTAGATACTGCCTCTATCACTGGTAATGAATTCACACCAATACATGTAATATGAATAAAGATTTCGAAAAAGAGCAGGCTAATGCCGCTACAAGGCAGCACTCGCACCTGCAAAGTGGAAAGGGATTAATATAAGTTGAAAACAATCCACTCTAAATAAATATGTTTAAACTAATATGTATATTCTGACAATAATAAACGTTATGGAGAAGTGTCTTCAAAAATGGCAATTATATTAAATAAATGCACACAGTAAATTCTCAATATATAGTAGAACTATGCTTCTAGTATTACTTACGGAAAATCAACAAATTCTATATAGGTGGTATGACTGAGACCCTGCGCTTCTTTACTGCCTTTGGGAACCAGTTGTATACAGGTCTTCCTCGCCAATTCCTCTATAGCTGTTTCAATTATCTCTCTCTCTTTGGGGTTGGCTAAAATCAACAAAAATTGTTTAATAAATAACTTATCTAGGAAAATTTCTTTAGGTTAAAATTTTAATGTTGCTATGAATGCTTATGTTTAATTGCAGCATGAAATGTGTTTTGTACTTCTGTTTCTCTCTTAAGTATGGCTAAAATAAACAAAATTGATTAGTTAAGTAATTTATTTTGTTTGGAGAATGGTTTCTGGATTAAATGATCATATTTGCCAGTTGCTTGATGCATTTTTTTCTTTTGTTTCTTGCATTTTCATCTATCCACTTAGATTCTCTGCTACAGGAATTGGTGACCTTAAGGAAGTTCACTTGTCATGTTTTTGGATTGTTGTCAGATTTTTCGGAATCCTCTAGTTTTATTCATTTGAATGACTCAAAAATTTGCCCAGTGACCCTCATTTTTCTTTTCATAAATTTTTTACACGTAATAATGATTAGACGGGCATCTGAAAGTCTTATAAAATTTTAATTATTTAGCAATACCGGTAGTTTTTGAGAACTGAAACTTCTCAATGATAAAGCTATGAAAAGTCTATAATGAATATTTTCCCGCCAAATTAAGGCAAATTTTCAATGGCTAATATCTCGAAAACAAGCACATGGACCTTTATATTTTCTTTTGCTCTTTTGATACCTTTAATAATCCCCTATCTATATAAACTAGTGTTTTGAAAAGTTAATTATTCTAAAACTGAGAAGTGAACTCCCTTAAAACAGACCCACTGATACAGTTGGCATTCCTCTTAATGTAAAATCTTAAGGAACAAGACTTTTTTTGGCAATTTTCGAAAAGAGATGAACAATTAAGCCAATGAAGAGAGATAGTAAATAAAACTAAATAGATGGCATGTCAGTAAGGCCCTTGACTGCACATTTATGCTGCAAATGGCACTGAAGAGTATTTACAATTAGATATGTGATTCTTAATAAAGCAAAATTTTATTAACTCTTTTCGAAGCAAAACAATGAATTTTAGTGTACCCTAGACTTGGAAAACCAAAGATGCCTCAGGTATAAGATATGAATTATCAGATATAAAATAAAATCTTATAATCTAATACCTTTGATAGCTATTTACATCACTGGGTCGATGCCACTTCTGGTTGAAGTTTTGTCCCCAAGGGCATCACCAGCCCAGTAGTCAACACTTTGGTGTTGGCATGAATATCAATAATGTGGTCATTTTTATCGATTTCCTGTTTACAAAACTTTGCATTTTTCGAAAAAAAATAAGGATTTTCTTATCCCAGGCATAGATAATACCTTAGCCGTATTTGGCACAACTTTTTGGAATTTTGGATCCTCCATGCTAACTTTGTACTTGTTTGGCTTTATAAATATTTGTTATGAGCGTCATTGATGAGTCTTATGTAGACGAAACGTGCATCTGGCGTACTAAATTATAATCCTGGTACCTTTGATAGCTATAACTGTTCTTGGAGAACAGGAGTAATCGGGTGCTCTGGGACTTGGTATGATGACCCTGCTTCAATTGTGACCCGTATCAAGTGTCCTCCACCATATTGGTCTTAATCTTAATACTTTTAACAACTAAGATATACTTACACAAACTGCCTTTAATTGTATAGGGCACTATGCCCTTTTCCCAATATGTATTTTCACCAACATAAAAATTTCTCTGTAATTCCTAAAACAGATTTTTTTTAATTTATATATGATTATTGGATTCAATGATTAAGAATAAATTTAATACATGTATAAAATAAATTGCTTCGCCAAGCACAGCTGGATACGACCGCAGAGGTCCAACCCTGAATAGTTTAGACAAAAATGGACACAATATATAGCTTGATACAGCTCTGAAAATGGATTCTAATATGACGTCCTTATTACGCTTTGTAAACAAAGCCGTGTTCTAATGAGCATAAAAAATATGTTTGACACATGCGCACGAACTTACTGTGTATATAAACGTAATTTCCATCGTTATCCTTTAAAATGTTTACATTTAAGCAGCAGGAATAAACTTTTATTATTTTTTTTTATAAAACAACATAATTTTACACTGCTTGTAGTTTTTGAACTATGAAATGTAATGCACTGACTCCTCGGGAAAAAAACCGGGAAAAGCTTGAACATTTTTACAGTATTTTCGTACGCTTCGACCTATAAAATTACTGTATATGTCCTATTAGAATCGAAATAATTCATTCGTGTCATGCTCTATGCTCATTTTAACATGGGTAGGCATTATATTTGACCACATTTTACACCTCGCTAATGCTCAGTGTAAAATATCGACAAATATAATGCCTACCCATGTTAAAATGAGCATAGAGCATGACACGAAGGAATTATTTCTTAATTGTAATTAAATATTTGACATGTAATACGTTTCTGACATAGAATAACTGAATAACAAAGAACTTAGAGTTGGTTATATAATATGAATTTATATATTTTTTGCTTTTGTGCAATTCATTATGCTGTTGTGAATTGAACCCTCCCCCACAAAAAAAAATTAAAAACATTTAAAATCCCTTTATTTCTTTTGTGCAATACACTATGCTGTTGCAAATTGTTCCCCCAAAACCCACCCCTAAAAAAAAGGTTTACCCCTTTTTGTGTTAGTGCAATACACTATGCCATTGCCTATTGACCACCAACCTTTTTTTGCAAATAAGCCAAAACCTGACATTTCTTTATACATAATTTACATGTAATGTAAGGGAGGTAAATTAAAACATACACAACATTGTATTAAAAATGTATTTCAATTTGAATTACCTCCCTTACACTGTATTTAAATTCTCTTAATTGTCCATAAACCAGAAAAAACATTTGTTGCCCCTTTTGCACCTAAATTTCTAAATGGTTTGAGCCATAACCCTCCAAAAATTTATCATAACTATTTCTTTGCTGTATGGCAACTTGTATAATTTCAGAGAGATTCACACACTTAAACACAAGATACTGTCTAGAAACTACAAAAATGCTTATTTGGGCCCCTTTTTGGCCCCATAAACATTCCTAAACTGTTGGGACCATAACCCTCAAAAGCAATCCAAACATTCCTTAAGTAGTATTGAACCTTCTTGTAAAAGCTTTGGTTGAACGGTTCTTGAGTTAATGCACGGACAACATTTGATTGCCGCCCGCCCGCCCGACCGGCAGCCTGCCCTGCAGCCCGCCCGCCGAGCATCCCCAATTTAATAACCGACATTTTTGTCACAAAAATCCGGTTAATAACAACATATTAAAATTTTAAAAGCTTTGGTTGAACGGTTCTTGAGTTAATGCACGGACAACATTTGATTGCCGCCCCCCCGCCCGCCCTGCCGCCTGCCTGTCCTGCCGCCCGCCCGCCGAGCATCCCCAATTTAATAACAGACATTTTTGTCACAAAAATACGGTTAATAAAAATTATTGAACTTGACCTCCATTTTGTCACCAGTAACAACATATTAAAATTTGGGAAGCTTTGGTAGAACTGTTCATGCGTAAATGCACGGACACGACTGGAAACGCCATTTTTTAATCTTTCAAGAACCATAACTCCTGAACGGTAAAAGTCAAAATGGCCATTATTGAACTTGACCTTCATTTAGTTGTCAGTAAAAACATATTAAAATTTTAAAAGCTTTGGTTGAACGGTTCTTGAGTTAATGCACGGACAACATTTGATTGCCGCCCGCCCGCCCGACCGACCGACCGCCCACTCTGCCGCCCGCCCGCCGAGCATCCCCAATTTAATAACCGACATTTTTGTCACAAAATCCGGTTAAAAATCATAGAGACCCATTTGCTTAAACTTAAGTTATTGTCTGGACACTAAATTTGTCTGAATTTCAGACAACAATGCAGACGACAAAATAGCATTATCCAATGCAATTTTTTTTTGCGGTTGTATAAAAAAGGAGATGTGGCAATGAGACAATTATATTCAATGTTCAAAATGAAGTGATAGTATGCAGTTAGATAATGCCATTCTAATGAATGGTTGCCTTTATTTCAAACATCAGATTTTTATCTAAAAACATTTGTTTTTTCATCACATGGAAAGTAAACCTAGTTTGCTATATTGACAACATTAAAAAAAAATGTGAAGTAAAAGGGTGATTAAATATGGCGAAAGATTTTTAAGAGATTTTTTTGTTCAGGGAACGATTAGAAGCTATATCATTCATCAAAACACACAAGACTTAGAGGAAAGTAGATCCCTACATTAATATCACCCACTAGTTTGTGTTGAAAAATGCCAACCTGACTAGATAACTTAAAAAAAATCTTGCTCAATGCCCAACTTATTCAAATGCTTGCCTTTTGTTACTACGTATTTAAGGATGGAAACGGGGATTTTTTTTAATTTTTTTTAAATTTTTTTATAGATTAGACTTGGTTTACACTGGTATACAATTATTGGCCCTTTATAGGTTGTTGTTCGGTGTGAGCCAAGGCTCTATGCTGACGACCGTACTTTGACCTATAATGGTTTACTTTTATGAATTGTTGTTTGGATGGAGAGTTGTCTCATTGGCACTCGTACCACATGTACATTTTCCTATATCTATATAAGACAAAAAAATGTCCAGCTTGCTCAAATATATTTGTGAAGCCCTGCTCATATCTAGTTTAAAAGTGTGAAAAATGCCACCCCTGACCAGATAACTTACATTTTTATGGCCTTGCTCAATGCCCATGTCCACTAACTGTTGATGAGTATATTTGATTGTTTCCATGGTTTCTTGTTTCACTTTTCTGTCAGATTCAGGATGTAATCCTTTTGGCTAAAAATAAACAAGATAAATATAGAATCTACCACCGCATTGAGTGGGATACATTATTTATCCACTCGAGACTCGCTGAGCATTTAAAATATTTTAAAAAATTTAACTGTCGAGAGTGGATAAATATCATATTACACGAGATTTGGTGGTAGAATCTGTTTCTTTAATGATTTTCAAACAATATACAGGCAAACGTATTCCGTCATCAGTCATGGTCGCCTTTTTTCATGCCGTCACAATAGGATATTCAGAGGAAAGCAATAAATTTCCACGTCATAATTGAATTTTAACCAATGAAGAACTGAGATCAAACGAACCACACGTTGATTAAATTTTTTTTTATACAATGGGTGCAGAAAGGGATAAATTGACAAAGAATTAGAGAAAAGTATAAATCAATACAAATATTGGAGCTGATAAAACTAAAAAGGACCAAAAGTGAAGGTTAAATCCAAACTAGGAATCATAGCTATGAATGAAGGAGATACATATTACATTCATTATAATTCGGAGTTTAGTATGGCGTTCATTATCACTGTAAGCTGGTATAGATATTTGTTTAGGGGCAATCTGAAGGACGCCTCCGGGTGCGAGAGTTTCTTGCTGCATTGAAGACTGATTGGTGACCTTCTGCTGTTGTCTGTTCTATGGTTGGGTTGTTGTCTCTTTGACACATTCCACATTTCCATTCTCAATTTTATGATTTTTAAATTCTATAACATCATGAACATCAAATATAAAGAATATCTGTATTATCATACCAGCATATGCACCTAGTTAGTACTATCTATTGAGCTGGTATCGATCTAGTAATAACAATTTTATTGCACCAGATGTACATTTTGACAATTAATGAAGAGAGGATGTCCACAAGATGTTGCATTATTACACTTTCTAACTGAAAAGCATATATACACTATAACTAAACACATCTACTAGTCTTATAATAGACAGCACTTTTATGCTCATTTGAAACAGTTATTATTCTGAACCAGATTAAAGAAATTTCAGGACACAAAATCAAAATTAAAAGCAGTTTAATATAGTTTATATGAAAAAGAAGATGTGGTATGATGCCAATGAGACAACTCTCCACAAGAGACCAAATGACACAGAAATTAATAACTATAGGTCACTGTATGGCCTTCAAAATTAACTTAGCCCATACTGCATAGTCAGCTAACAAATGCCCCAAAATTACAATGCAAAACAATTCAAACGAGAACTAAAATAGTTGATTTTTTTGTTTTTGTTTTACAATTTGCAAACCTTTTTATCCTGTCCATTGACTTCTACAATCATAGATTCTATCATCTTGGCTAGTGTCGAATCTTGGTTAACATTCTACAAATTCAAATAAACAGTTAAATGAAAAAGAAATTCTCAAAATAACATGCCATTTCAGAGTTTAGTGTGATATGAACTAATACTCATTTTTATTTAGCAGCCAGCTAATTTATGACCAACTCCGTTTGCAGGATTTTCTCGCTGTGTTGAAGACCTGTTGGTGGATCTGGACTGTTTTCTGCTCTTTAGTCAGATTGTTGTCTCATTGACATTCCCCATTCCTATTCTCAAATTCATGCTAGGCTGGTTTTTTATCTGAACAAATTTGTTTTTACAAAGCCATTTAAGGGATTTGGTCAGCATGCTTTATAATTCTCTTATTTAAAAATATGAATTGAAATGAAATCCAGAATCTTTACTGAGCCACAATTTCATTAAACTAAGTTCTTGATACTGTCGAGAAGACCGCGGGACTGGCAATGTATCGGAAGTCACATTGTATCTAAGGTTGACGTCACATGGCGAAGTGACCTTATCTATGGTTAGTAACTAGTAAACGTCAAACTACAAAGCTGTTGTGTATTTAGAGTTATATTATAAGATTATCGTCCCCACAGATACATGTACATTTTTGTTTGTTACTACTTGGTGTTTCCTTCTGAGAAAATGTAGAACAGACAGTACAACAGCCAATTTTGTATTATTTTAATATCGAACAAATCTCAATGGTATTTTTAAACCTGGTACATGTATATAAATCTATATAAATTTACCCCCTGATCTAGTAAGTCACCACCATAAGCAGTTATTTCTTCTAACTTTTCCTGCAATTGTAAAAAATAAAACTGAATAATATCACCCATCAAAGAAATTGTATTGCTCAAGGGCAATAGGAATTTCCTTTTTTAGCTAATATGTTTTTCATTTGTCCATAACCATGATAACTTACATGCATGCATCCAGAACTTGAACTTCTGGTATCATTATTTTTTTCTCTAAATTCAATTTGAAGTTTTTTAAACATCTTGTAGTGAAATAGAATTGCTTTTATAAGTAAAACCCATCAATGACAAGTAAACATTAAGCATTTATTTTAAGCCATAATTGGTTTATAGAGGTTTATATAATTTGGCAATACATAAAGCTGAAAATGTTTACAAATTAAAAGTAACCATGGTAACACATGAACCGATCAACTTCTGACCAATACGATTGACCTCCAAACCAGTAAATACTTCCCAAGAACATGAACATAGACAATAACTGTGTAGTGTCTATAAATATCAGCTGTATTTGTACGAGGCTAAGAAACAGGTTTAATTTTCCTGTTTCAAGCTGAGTACAAATACAGCTGATATTTAAAGACACTCAATTTAACAGTTATTGTCATTATCCTTGCAATTAATTCTGTATACTGTTTGAGTTTTAAAAGACACAAAACTCACATTTTTGCATTTATTTTTGATATGAATTCCCTTGAGGCCCGCATAGTAATATTAAAATCATACATTCAGCTGAAGACGGGTTTTCAAAAAAAGAATCAACATAACAAGTAATTTCAACAGTAAAAACAATAACAAAACATTGTCCAATTTGACATGTTTGAAACAGAAGTGAACGAGTTGTCCCAGGCTTCAGAATTTTGAACTGAACTTGACATTCACTCAACATTAAACATGCATAATTACCACCAAGACAATATTTCATTATTTGACATTTTGGACTGTTTGACTATTTGATTAGCAATGTTTCATTTATCTTGTTTAAAAAAATAATTAATGATTATGTGATTATATTGGCCAAAAAAAAAAGGATGATTATGTGATTGCTTGGACCATGAGGGGCCTTGTGTACCTCTTCTTTAGCCGGGTCATCCACATCCTCTGAGGTTCCGTCCACATCTCTTTGTGTTTCATCCTCCACATTCCATAAGGTATCCTCACTGCCTGTGATGTCATCAACAGGGTATCTGTCTGAATCTTGGAGTCTTACTTCTCTATCAAGAGAGTTCAAATAGGTCTGTAATAGTCAAAATATAATTATTCACCAAAGTTTAGTTGATTTATTTCATGATAATTAATCTTAACATTGTCATTGATCAGACTGCACTCTCACCACAGCAGTTGGCTTTTTTCAAAACTACCTTTACCCTTTTTTATTGGGATAATATGCATCATTTTCATCAAATTGGGAAATTTAAAATAATCCATGAATTGGACTGAATCTTCAATTTACAGACCCATTTTCAAGAGTTAAACCCTGCTTTAAAATAAGACCCTATTTTGTCAGTGATGACAGGGCCGTAACTACATTGATGCAAATGAGGCAAATGCCTCATGTTTTAAATTTCAAAAAAAAAAAAAGATTGTCTTCATATCAAATTGTTTCCACGGAAAGTGTCTTGCAAGAAGCAAGTTATCTTCACTATCTGGTGTCGCCCCTGCATGTTTTACAAAATCCATGTTTCTATTTTACTTTTGGTTTTGAGAGTTGATAGTCTATTGTTTTTACTTCTGTGTCCCGGATTTGTCTTTTGTTCATTTATTGTCCTACTGAATGACTAGTCTGAGTGTTGATTTTCATTTGTAAACGTGTCACACTGTGTAATGTTGCATGATCACCGATGTCCAGGCATTATGCGAGAAAATATTTTCAGAGTGTACGATGCTGCTGGACACAGAAAAAAATGATCTTTCCTACATGGAGAATTAATTGAACTTGATATCAAAGAATACAAAACTGCCTTTTTGGTATATGAAACCACAGACTCTTGGGTATATGATACAGATATTTTTTTTTATTTCTTGCTGTTGATTTAAATATTCAATTTTCTATATTTATAATACATATCTATCACTTCTGTGCATGTCTCACCTAGTTCCGAGTGATTTAAACGACTCAGAGAAAATACCCAATTTTTCTTGGTATATATTGTAAAATTGGGTATTTTCTCTGAGTCGTTTAAATCACTCATATACCCAAGCGCCTGTGGATAAAACTAGATATGTCATGTATGTGGCATGGTTTAAATTAAAGTAAGTCCACCAATTTCCCAGTATCAAATTATTTTTGGAACAAAACATCAATGTATTGCCATATAACCTTTTACATCAAGGGTTAATTTGCATTAAGTCGTGTTCAGACCCTTTAACAGAAATAAAGGAATATATGCAGTACACAATGTCAATGTATTGAGAGAAAAAAAAATGATCAATGGTCAAAGATTTTATTCCTGTTCTTCATCTTGATAGTTGCTGGAGGGTCTTCAATAATGAAAGAATCATAAATACCGTAAAACATTTTCTAGTCAATATGGTCCCTATAGTGTAGACTTAAGCAGAACTAGTACTTCCAGTATATTACTCAGACTGCACACTGTCACTATATATAAATCTAGTCATAAAAAAATCACAAGTCAGCACAATACAAGACAAGAACAGATAGACAGATTCGGTATTAATGATTATGAGAATTACGATTTTTGCTTTATCCTACATACCGGTCTTTTAATGTTTTCCCTAAAACCTTAAAGTCTTAAATAACATGAAGCTATGTTTTTTTATGCCAGAATATTGTCGAAAAAATTACTAAATATTATTTGCGTTTCTATGTATTAAGAAAGAGTCCGGGAAACGCTCAGAATGCACGATTTTGTGTTATTTTTCTCAGAGCTTCTGGGGGCCTTGAGCGGCCCCCAGACCCCTCGCCAAATATTTTTCGCCTCGCTACGCTCAGCGAATATATTTTCTCTCTTATTAAGAGATGCTAGTTACAGCCCTGGATGATATATGAATAGATCCTCAAATGTGCACATATAGTCATTTTAGGCATGAAAAATGTTTAAATGAGTGTTTTTCAGTGTGTATTCATGCACAATTACTGCTTAGACTGCACTGTTTGGGAAAAAAGTTGTCATTTTGGGAATAATTTTAAGCCAATTTTTCTCAAATTGGGATTCTTCTCCAGCGGGAAAAAGCCATTATTCTCCACTAATTTAAGGCAAACAATATCACTGCACAGGCACATATTTCTATCCATGGGAAGAACCACTATCAATGTAACTCAGGCATAATAAGCTTTAAATGCTGAATTTTCCATTGATAATACTTGGAATTATTTTTAAATAATTTTAAAAGAACAAGAAAACAGATTTGTACCAACAAAAACTATGAGACAAATCGTTCAAATAGAAAAAAAGAAAAGTGTATTCCCAATAGACAAAAAACAAGAGAGTTAATTACACAGAAAATATTCTATCCAAAAAAATAATAACTGAACAAGATCCAGAAACAAGAGCTGAATACAATAAAGTCAGAAACAAAACATCAGTCAACAAACAATAGAAATTCTTGGAAAAAGGATTATATGAAAATGCTAACTTTTCACTCACAGGCATGCCCTAAATCAATTTGTAGACAGTGTCATCTTTTCAACATTAATTTGTAAAGAAATCCATAAAATCCAAACCCAAGATCAGGGAGGGTACAATGTATAGGAGACCTACATGTAGACACAGAAGATGTAAAATCTGGAAAAAAACCAGATGATTTAACAAAAATATTATCAGAGTATTTTACAAGCGTATTCACTAATGAACCACAAGGCAATATTCCAGAACTTAGCAAATATTTCATTAGATAAGAAAATAGAGGAATTAAAGATTGACACTGATTTGGTTTTGAATTGAACGCCTACAGAAAATAAAAATGGTCAAATCACCTAGCCCTGATAATCTACACTCCAGACTGCTGTTTGAAGTCAAGGAGGGTATAGCTGAACCACTAGGCATCATTTTTAGCAAATCTTTAACACAAAAAGTAGTTCCAAAGGATTGGAAAAGAGCCCTAGTGAGTGCAACATTCAAAAAAAGGAATAAATCACAAGAAAAAAATTACAAAATGACCTAAAAAATCTCGTGAAATGGAGTGATACATGGCTGTTGAAGTTCCATCCAGAAATATGCAAACACATAAATATAAGTAGAGGGGTAACTTAGAGATGACAAGACAAGTTATAAGCTATTAGGTCATGATATTAGCAAATGTAAATAAGAGAAGGATATTGGAGTAGTAATTGATGAAGATTTAACCTTTGAAAGACACATATGCGAAAAAAGTGAACAATGTATCTGTTCATTTATCTATTACCTCTAATAGTTGTAGTGCTGTTGAAAGATTGAAAAAACTTAAGCTGCCAACATTGACATATAGAAGGGTCCGAGGGGACATGATTGAGACATACATACGCCTGCAGTGACTCTCTACTGAATCCATATCTCGGCCTATAACAAAATCGGACTATAACAAAATCGGACTATAACAAACTCGGCCTCCCAAAATCGGACTATAACAAACTCGGACTATACCAAACTCGGACTACTAGAAGAATATAAATATAATGTTGGTTGTTGTTATTGGAAATTAATTAATTGGAATGTCTAAGCACAACACAAGACGAGAACAGGCAGACGGATCCGGTATTAATGATTATGAGAATTACGATTTTTGCTTCAAGTCTTAATTACAATGAGTCTTTGATTTTGCTTTGAGATCAGAATATTGTCGAAAAAAAAGCTAAAAATTAATTGTGTTTCAATGTCAGAAAGAGTCCGATAAACGCACGATTTTGCGTTATTTTTCTCAGAGCCTCTGGGGGCCTTGAGCGGCCCCAGACCCCTCGCCAATTATTTTTCACCTCGCTCCGCTCGGCAAATACATTTTTGCCTCACTATTACAAGAGGCTAGTTACGGCCCTGAATTTACCACTGATTTGTCTTTGTAGTATTAATTGTAATAATCTCCCTCTCAGAATAAATTGTTATTATATGCATATCTTAATTGATTATGACATCATGCCACGTGTATAGTTGACACCTTTTTAATCACCATAGGTTAAACAAACAACTGGCACATGTACCTTTGACACCTATCTAATCACCCAAGTACCTGTTATTTCACGAAATTAAGAACTAAATATCCAATAAAATGTGTCTTGTCTTGTATTGGGTATAACTGGACTTCAGTTTTTTTGTTTTTTTTTATTATTACAAATCTTGTGTTAATTATTGTAAGACAATTCAGTGAATTGTAGCATTTCTGGTTTCTGATCATATTTTGTATGGTGGTCTCTTGCATTGGTGTGATTTATCTGTACAATGTAATACTATTTTTAAGAATAAAGAAAACATAGAGTTTACAAATTTTATTTCAGTAGCAGGAATCACACTGTAAGGCATGTTGCTTTGTTGTAACTTTTCTAGAACTCTCGACGCAGTGGTCGGTACCCATGTTGAAAATGATAATGGATTTTTTTTTCATGTTATTTTATAGAAGAATTTGGTAAAATCAAAGAAATCTCTGTTGTTTTTTCAATTTTATTTCAAATCTATTTTTGGATACGTGTATAATAAATGTTTGCCTCGGCTTGCCTTTCTAAAAACATTGTATCTCTTTGATGTGACCATTTGAATATAATTACTTTTCAAATGCTGAATCCATTACAGATTAGTAAAATTGTTAAGAAGCCATTCACTGTCAATCAAATTTGTCTTTGTTTATTTACTAATCATAAACACCAAGGATTAAACACAATAAAAACACGAACACACGCCAATCATTAAAATTTCTTTTGTCAATAAACATCATAAATCACAATAATATTTCAAGTATAAGTTAATTACCCTCATTTAAACATATCTAATTCAACTGATGTAACAAATATTAATCCTTTCTATATACGTTAACGATCTTTTTTTTTCAAAAATATTCATTACAATCTCATAAATTCGTATATAATTTTAATATGGGGACGAAGTCCCCAATAACAGTAGAAAATTCAATAAAAAAAAATATCGGGAAAATTTCCCGAATTTTTCATTGTACTAATGAACTCAAAATCATTCAATTTTTTTTATGTCATGTTTTGAAATCCCGGACTTGCGCAGAAATCTACAATGTACTTCCTTTTTCCGGTTTTGTTTGTATGAATCTTTAAGTAAAATATATACTTACCAATCTTTTATAAACAGGAAGGAACGCAATATCAATTTCATTTTTAATAATTCCTTGATATGAAAAAACGTTACCTGATGATAGCGTTTCTTTGTTTACATTGAATATGACGTCATAACTTAAATAACGTCACAACTAAACTCCCTAACAACAGAACCAATATCGGAAACGTTACGGTATACTTCCGTTTCTTTTTGCAACAAATATTTAAGTTACAGAAAAATAATTCATACAGACTTCGTCCCCATTTACAGGTAATGCCTGCATCATATTATATAAGATTTTTTTTTATTACAGTAAAAAAAAACAATCTTCTAATCGTAGTCCGAATTAGTTCAATATATTTCTGCATATGAATAATGGTAGGCCGAGTTTGTTATAGTCCGAGTTAGATTTACATTATTTATTTTATCGATTATTTTTACCTTGGTCTTTGGTTCTTTTTAACCCTATTGTAATTAACTTTTAAAAAATATAAAATAAATCTTGATTTACCCACTACTGTAAATACTCCTCATTACCCATTGCGGGGTGTTCCTTAGATAGGAAGCTTATACAAAAGAAAGAAGAAAGAAGAAAAGTTAGTTATAGTCCGATTTTGTTATAGTCCGAGTTTGTTTTAGTCCGAGTTATCCAGCAGCGTCTCTACTGTATGTGAATTCATCATGTAAAAAAACCTTATATTTGAAGCCAGTGTGTTTTTATAAACCAACAAACCTCTTATTTAAACGGCAACGTCAAAAGTAACATAAGAAACTTGTATATTGGTGTCTGAAAACTTGACGGAAACGGCTAAGCTGTTGTTAAATACAAGTCAATGACGGAAAGGCGTAAAATGTCCGCAGTCGACCGTTACAAAAAGGGGGGAACTGAAATTCACGAACTTATAGACATCGTTGATATCTAATATTGATAGACTATGCCGGAATGGTGCATTGTCAAAGTAATGGAATAGCGCCCTCTAATATGTGATGCAGATAAAAAAAAAATATAAAAAAAACAACATCCCTTTTATAAGAGGGTGGTAAAGGGGGGTGGGTGTGCTTGCACGAAAAAAAAGTGAAATGTTATGTCACCATTGTCAGAGGCCAATTGAGTTAATCCATATAATTAATACATGTTTATTATAAGACTACATGATATAGAACTGCTCATGTTATAAAACCCCAGTGTGTTATATATAGATAAAGTCAATGAACTTTAAGCACGTGTAACTGTTATAATGTCAATCAAGATAAGATAGGCGGAGTCTCTATAAACGTAAACATTGACCAGATGATATAGCAATATCATTACAACCCCCCTCTTGAGACAAGCAATTAATTTAACACAGTTCATTAAGTCACATTGAAAGTCTAGCCAGTTTGCGTTTAATGTTGAATCTAATTTACTACGATAAATATTTACAGACAGCATGCAATTTAACGATCATACGAAATTACTTTAGAAAATCACATGTTGATCAATAAAGAAAATGGAGAAAATGTTTTCTCACATAAGTAGTAAACGTATACTAAATTACATAATTTTGATGGACAAATTTGAAGAAATTGTGATTATCAATTTAAATAATTTCATACAAACGTAAGGTCAGGATAGACTCTCCTGCCTTTTCCTACTCGATAAATCTGAGCAAGGGCATTATTCTGTCCCTTACGGCACTACTCAGATTTCCTTAAGAATTTAACACTCCTCTATTAGTCGAGTAGGTTTTTTGACAGATCTTTCACTTCTTCTAACAGACGATGGTTCTGTGGATTGTTCATCAGTTATATTGATGTTGTTATTGTTTTCATTTGCTTCTTCTAAAGATGTTTGTTCAATTTTGTTTTCTTTTGTTTTTACTAAATGTTTTCTGTTTCTTTTGAAAATTTGTCCTTCTGGTGTTTCAATCACATACGAGTTCGGAGTGTTATTATATTTCACAACAGTTCCTTGGTCCCATTTTCCTTTCGGTTTGTGCTGGAATCGAATAGTATCATTCGGCTGTAATTCAGGTAATGGTTTTGAACTTTTATCGTAATATTGTTTTTGATTTATTTTTTGTTGTTTCATTTTGATTTGCGTGTTCTTCAAATTCCCGCATTTTGGTTTCAAACGGTTCTTTATTGTCGGAATAGTTGTCCTCAGTCTTCTATTCATTAATAGTTGAGCTGGTGAGTCAAGATTTTCCAACGGTGTATTTCTGTATTTTAACATAGCAATATACGGATCTTTTCCGTCCTCTTTAGATTTGCTTAGCATTTTCTTGACGCTTTGAACGAATCTCTCGGCTAATCCATTGGACTGTTGATAGTGTGGACTAGACACTGTGTGTGTGAAGCCCCATGATTCTGCAAATTGTCGAAATTCAGCTGATACGTATTGAGATCCTGAATCACTTCGGACTTTTGTCGGTATGCCGTGTCTCGCAAAAACGGATTTCATGTGTGTTATAACGCATGACGCACGTATGTTCTCTAATTTCGCAATTTCAAAATATCTTGAGTAGTAATCTACAATGATCAAGTAATTGTTATTGTTCCAATAAAAAATATCGGTACCAACTGTCATCCACGGTAGATCTGGACATTCACTTTCGGACATTGGCTCTTTTGTGTTTGATCTTCTGCTTTCTAAACACACACTGCATTTCGAAATAAAATCAGTAATCTGTGCATTAATTCCTGTCCAATAAATAGAGTCTCTTGCTAATTTTCGGGTTTTTTCTATTCCCAAATGTCCTTCGTGTAGTTTGTTGAGAATATTCTTTCTCATACTCGCTGGTATAATTATCTTTTCTCCTTTTAGAATAATTCCATTTACGTTTGATAATTCATCCCGGAAATTCCAATATTCAAAAACCTCCTTGGGAACCTCATTTTTCTCATCTGGCCAGCCGTCTATTATTAGCCTGGTAAGTGTTTGTAAAGTACCATCCTTTGAAGTTTCTTCCGTTATTTGTTCAAGATTTCTATCAGACATTGATGTATTTCTTATGACCATGTTCACGAAACACTCTATATCATTTTCCACTTCATTATTTGTGTTGATCTTTATCGGCGCTCGCGATAACATGTCTGGAACTATTAAATCCTTCCCTGGTATGTACTTCAGTGAGAAATCATATTTTTGTAACCTCAGTAACATCCTCTGTAGTCGTGGCGGAGCACACCCTAGAGATTTTCTCACGATCATCTCTAACGGTTTGTGGTCAGATTCAACATTTATGTGTTTACCATACGTGTAATCATTAAATCTTTCCAATCCAAATAGCACACCAAGTAATTCTCTTTCTATGTTGGCATATCTGCTTTCGGCATCTGTCAATGACCTTGATGCATATGCAACAGGTTTATTGTCCTGTATCAACATTGCCCCTAGACCGCATTGGGATGCATCACAACTTACAGTAACTGGTTTTGACACATCGTAAAAACTTAATACTGGATTCCTAGTTATAATGTCTTTTAGTTTCTCAAATGCTTGTTGCTGTTCATGTGTCCAAATGAATTCATTTTCTTCTTTTAACAGCTTTCTGATAGGCTCTGTAACTGCTGACATATTCGGAACAAACTTTGCTAAATAATTAATTGTCCCTAGTAGTCTTTGTATTCCTTTTTTGTCTGTTGGAGCCGGCATTTCTTTGATAGCCCGTATTTTTTCCTGATCGGGTCTAACTCCATCTGCGCTTAGAGTATGTCCTAAGTACGTCACCTCTTTTACTCGAAACTTGCATTTTTCGGCATTTAACGTAAGCCCAACCTCTTGACATCTGTTAAGAACTGAGCGAAGTCTATCATCGTGTTCCTTTCGCGTTGTTCCCCACACTAGAATATCGTCGATATCAGTTTCTACTCCTTTTAGGTTTTCAAACAATTGTGACACTCGTTTTTGAAATACTTCTTGTGCCGATTTAATTCCAAAGGGCATTCGTAAGAAGCAATACCTCCCGAATGGAGAGTTAAACGTAGTAAGGAGCTGGCTCTCTTTATCCATGCGTAACTGCCAATATCCACTATTGCAGTCTAGTTTACTTAGATATTTAGCACCTGTCAGTCGTGTGGTTATGTCCTCTATTGTTGGTAGCGCAAAATGTTCTCTTTTTATCGCTTTATTCAAATTTCTTGGATCTAAACAAATCCTCAACTTTCCTGTTTTCGGCTTTTCTACAACAACCAACGAATTCACCCAGTCTGTCGGTTCGTCGACCTTTCGGATTACTTCTTTGTCTTCCATTTCTTTTAATGTACCTTTGAGCTTTTCTCGAAACGCGGCGGGTATCTTTCTCGGCGGGTTTATTACAGGATTGACGCTTGAGTCTATTTTGATATGGTACGGTTTCTCTAGACATCCTAAGCCTGTAAAGACTTTCGGAAACGATTTGACAGGATCGTCAACGTCTGCTTGTACCGTCATAATAACATGAATAAGACCTAACTCATTTGACGCCTTGAATCCTAATAGCGGAGATTGATTTGTGTCCGTCACAAAGAATTCACAGTTTTTGTCTTTTAAATACAACGAACATTTTCCTTTAACTTTGAGTTTATCTCCTGAATAGCTAGTAAGAGAAGTGGAAGTTTTGCTTAATTTCACGTTTGACAATTTCTTGTAAATTGAAAGCGGTAAGATGTTGACTTGAGCACCAGTATCGATTTTAAATTGTACTGTCTTACCTTGCAATTTGAATGATGTAAAGCAAGCATTTTCTTTGATTTCCGTTTTTCTGCTTACTGCTCCTACGAAGTAATTTTCACCGTCCGATTCGCATGAAGAATATTCATCTAATCCGTGAACACTCTTCGAAAACTTTGATTTACAGAACTTCTGATAGTGATTCGGTTTTTTGCATTTATGGCACTTTTTACCGTATGCAGGACAGTTTCTTTTCTCGTGAGTTGTTCCGCACTTTCCACAACTGAAACTCGAATTCGACCCTCGCTTCTCGTGATCTCGTCTGCTCGGACCTATCTTTGCGTAGCCTTCATTTCGGTTATTTCTTTGGTGTTGTGTTTTCCTCCTCAAAGCGTGTACTTGTTCTTCGTCATTTAACGTCTTCATCTGTTTTCGAGATTCTTCGTCGGCGCGACAAATACCAACAGCTTTGTCCAGTGTCAACCCATCCTCTCTAAGTAAACGTTCTTTTACTCTGGAAGAGTTCGTACCACAAACTATTCTATCACGAATGAGTCCATCTTTTAAGTGTTCAAATTCGCAGTTTTTTGCAATTAACTTCAGGTCTGTTAAATATTGATCAATACTTTCACTTGAATTTTGAACGCGTGTATTAAAACGATGTCTAATTACCGTTACATTCTTCTTCGGGATGCAATAGTCCTCGAATTTTTTCAACAGTACTTGAAGTTTGTCAGCCTCACCTTCACCGAAATTGAAAGTATTATAAATTTCTCGGCCGTCTAACCCGATAACATATAAAACAGCTCTGCACTGTTCTTTTTCTGTTTTTTCACTCATAGCTACTTCTAGGTATAAGCTCATTGTTTGTTTCCACCTTTTCCATTTTTCGGATAGGTTATCTTCATGGGAAAAATCCATTTCTGGTGGTTGCTTAAAATGACCATCCATTCTTTCTTTTATCTTTTCCCCACCAAACAATAACGATAGCATTTGCTATTCACTATTTAAAAGTCGTTTCCACATCTGACACCATGTTATGTTACCCTTGTCAGAGGCCAATTGAGTTAATCCATATAATTAATACATGTTTATTATAAGACTACATGATATAGAACTGCTCATGTTATAAAACCCCAGTGTGTTATATATAGATAAAGTCAATGAACTTTAAGCACGTGTAACTGTTATAATGTCAATCAAGATAAGATAGGCGGAGTCTCTATAAACGTAAACATTGACCAGATGATATAGCAATATCATTACATAAGACATAATTTCACGTTGAACATGAAATAATTTCTGCAATGAACATTGCACGAAAAATAAATACTTTTATTCGAACCTTTTGTGACTGAGTCACTGCATGTCTTCTTGAATATATTAACTCTTTCATTTACTCGATATTCCCGATTTAGTATACAAATTTATGATACGGCTTTTAAAAAGGTATGCTTGACAACCCCTCCCAAGGGTTTGAATTTTATTTGAAAAAACCGAGCACGCACAATAAGACTTTGAAAATAACGATGCACGTAAAATTAAATAACGGCAGATGACGTCGAACGAGGCATCCGTCTTGCACGACTGAACGTCAAATAAAAAAGTAAAAACACGTTGAACGTGAAATAAAAAACGGCGATCCGGTACGTTGCACGAAAATAACCCTTTACCACCCTCCTTTAATATTTGCCGCCATATATTATTTATAGGCTAGCAGTGCATCAGTGGCTATTCTTATAGGGTATATTTTGCCGGTCTAAATTAAAATTTCCAGTTAACGTTAATATTAAAAGAAGTCACTAAAAAGTATAATTTTTTTTTCAAACACTCTTACAAAGCATAAATCAGTAATAATATACGTATTTATAAAAAAAATATATATCCGAATTTTCGAAGGTTGGCCTGAATAGTGAGTACATGCAAAATTATACATGATGTACTAAGTACGGACTTCACTTCATCATTATTACTTTCGATCGGTTATTTTTTATTTTGTCATCATCCGTGACAATAGCACTCGGAAAAAATGCTCCAATGGTCCCCAACTGGATAAAAGATTGTGGTCTTTGCCGCCATGAACAAAACATTAATACTTTGAATCTACCTTGGCCAACACTTTTACACCCCAATAAAGTTACAAAAAGAAGCATTTAATTCTTAAATAAATGTTATCTTCATATTCGTTTTCCTTCAGACAATTGAGAATAAAATGAAATTCAATGAATGTATCACTGATTTCAAAAATGTGTTCATCAAAAGCAAGATGAAATATGGGACTACGAAACTTTAACATTGAACATGTGTTACAAAATGCACAAAACCAGACTAAATTAGATCAAAGCGAGATGGCTACTGATACTCATCACTCTACTAGTTATATGTTTAAAGTTGTCGTCGGCCTGAACAAGGACGAACTATTTGCCACTGGACGTTATAAGCAAACAAAATAAATCAAAATTGTTTTAGACTTTACTAACTGTAAATAGTGAGTGTACATAGTTTCATGACTTCTAATTAAAATACAGTGCCAAATATTTAGGATCAGAAAAAAGGCCATATGTAGATCGAGTATGTCGACTTAGATAAAAAGGCCATCTGTAGATCGAGTATGTCGACTAAGAAAAAAAGGCCATCTGTAGATCGAGTATGTCGACTAAGAAAAAAAGGCCATCTGTAGATCGAGTATGTCGACTTAGATAAAAAGGTCATCTGTAGATCGAGTATGTCGACTAAGAAAAAAAGGCCATCTGTAGATCGAGTATGTCGACTTAGATAAAAAGGCCATCTGTAGATCGAGTATGTCGACTAAGAAAAAAAGGCCATCTGTAGATCGAGTATGTCGACTAAGAAAAAAAGGCCATCTGTAGATCGAGTATGTCGACTTAGAAAAAAAGGCCATCTGTAGATCGAGTATGTCGACTAAGAAAAAAAGGCCATCTGTAGATCGAGTATGTCGACTTAGAAAAAAAGGCCATCTGTAGATCGAGTATGTCGACTAAGAAAAAAAGGCCATCTGTAGATCGAGTATGTCGACTTAGAAAAAAAGGCCATCTGTAGATCGAGTATGTCGACTAAGAAAAAAAGGCCATCTGTAGATCGAGCATGTCTACTTAGAAAAAAAGGCCATCTGTAGATCGAGTATGTCGACTAAGAAAAAAAGGCCATCTGTAGATCGAGTATGTCGACTTAGATAAAAAGGTCATCTGTAGATCGAGTATGTCGACTAAGAAAAAAAGGCCATCTGTAGATCGAGTATGTCGACTTAGAAAAAAAGGCCATCTGTAGATCGAGTATGTCGACTAAGAAAAAAAGGCCATCTGTAGATCGAGTATGTCGACTAAGAAAAAAAGGCCATCTGTAGATCGAGTATGTCGACTAAGATAAAAAGGTCATCTGTAGATCGAGTATGTCGACTAAGAAAAAAAGGCCATCTGTAGATCGAGTATGTCGACTTAGAAAAAAAGGCCATCTGTAGATCGAGTATGTCGACTAAGAAAAAAAGGCCATCTGTAGATCGAGCATGTCTACTTAGAAAAAAAGGCCATCTGTAGATCGAGTATGTCGACTAAGAAAAAAAGGCTATCTGTAGATCGAGTATGTCGACTAAGAAAAAAAGGCCATCTGTAGATCGAGTATGTCGACTAAGAAAAAAAGGCCATCTGTAGATCGAGTATGTCGACTAAGAAAAAAAGGCCATCTGTAGATCGAGTATGTCGACTTAGAAAAAAAGGCCATCTGTAGATCGAGTATGTCGACTAAGAAAAAAAGGCCATCTGTAGATCGAGTATGTCGACTAAGAAAAAAAGGCCATCTGTAGATCGAGCATGTCTACTTAGAAAAAAAGGCCATCTGTAGATCGAGTATGTCGACTAAGAAAAAAAGGCCATCTGTAGATCGAGTATGTCGACTTAGATAAAAAGGTCATCTGTAGATCGAGTATGTCGACTAAGAAAAAAAGGCCATCTGTAGATCGAGTATGTCGACTTAGAAAAAAAGGCCATCTGTAGATCGAGTATGTCGACTAAGAAAAAAAGGCCATCTGTAGATCGAGTATGTCGACTTAGATAAAAAGGTCATCTGTAGATCGAGTATGTCGACTAAGAAAAAAAGGCCATCTGTAGATCGAGTATGTCGACTAAGAAAAAAAGGTCATCTGTAGATCGAGTATGTCGACTTAGATAAAAAGGTCATCTGTAGATCGAGTATGTCGACTAAGAAAAAAAGGCCATCTGTAGATCGAGTATGTCGACTTAGAAAAAAAGGCCATCTGTAGATCGAGTATGTCGACTAAGAAAAAAAGGCCATCTGTAGATCGAGCATGTCTACTTAGAAAAAAAGGCCATCTGTAGATCGAGTATGTCGACTAAGAAAAAAAGGCTATCTGTAGATCGAGTATGTCGACTAAGAAAAAAAGGCCATCTGTAGATCGAGCATGTCTACTTAGAAAAAAAGGCCATCTGTAGATCGAGTATGTCGACTAAGAAAAAAAGGCCATCTGTAGATCGAGTATGTCGACTTAGAAAAAAAGGCCATCTGTAGATCGAGTATGTCGACTAAGAAAAAAAGGCCATCTGTAGATCGAGTATGTCGACTAAGAAAAAAAGGCCATCTGTAGATCGAGTATGTCGACTAAGAAAAAAAGGCCATCTGTAGATCGAGTATGTCGACTAAGAAAAAAAGGCCATCTGTAGATCGAGTATGTCGACTAAGAAAAAAAGGCCATCTGTAGATCGAGTATGTCGACTTAGAAAAAAAGGCCATCTGTAGATCGAGTATGTCGACTAAGAAAAAAAGGCCATCTGTAGATCGAGTATGTCGACTAAGAAAAAAAGGCCATCTGTAGATCGAGCATGTCTACTTAGAAAAAAAGGCCATCTGTAGATCGAGTATGTCGACTAAGAAAAAAAGGCCATCTGTAGATCGAGTATGTCGACTTAGATAAAAAGGTCATCTGTAGATCGAGTATGTCGACTAAGAAAAAAAGGCCATCTGTAGATCGAGTATGTCGACTTAGAAAAAAAGGCCATCTGTAGATCGAGTATGTCGACTAAGAAAAAAAGGCCATCTGTAGATCGAGTATGTCGACTTAGATAAAAAGGTCATCTGTAGATCGAGTATGTCGACTAAGAAAAAAAGGCCATCTGTAGATCGAGTATGTCGACTTAGAAAAAAAGGCCATCTGTAGATCGAGTATGTCGACTAAGAAAAAAAGGTCATCTGTAGATCGAGTATGTCGACTTAGATAAAAAGGTCATCTGTAGATCGAGTATGTCGACTAAGAAAAAAAGGCCATCTGTAGATCGAGTATGTCGACTTAGAAAAAAAGGCCATCTGTAGATCGAGTATGTCGACTTAGATAAAAAGGTCATCTGTAGATCGAGTATGTCGACTAAGAAAAAAAGGCCATCTGTAGATCGAGTATGTCGACTTAGAAAAAAAGGCCATCTGTAGATCGAGTATGTCGACTTAGAAAAAAAGGCTATCTGTAGATCGAGTATGTCGACTTAGATAAAAAGGCCATCTGTAGATCGAGTATGTCGACTAAGAAAAAAAGGCCATCTGTAGATCGAGTATGTCGACTTAGATAAAAAGGCCATCTGTAGATCGAGTATGTCGACTAAGAAAAAAAGGCCATCTGTAGATCGAGTATGTCGACTTAGAAATAGGTCGGCAATAAAAAACTTTCACAGAGACATCACGAGAAAGAGAAATGAAGAAATATAAGTCGAAATTTTTTACTTGCATGATTTAAATGAATTTTAGAGTTTATCTAGAATATTTTTTTTTTCTAAGTTAACATTTGAAGCATTTTTAAAAAAGTCATACTTTGTTTGATCTGAGTTAACTATTCAGTTGAAGTATCATTCCAGTCAGCTAAGAGGTATTTTTGAAAAAATAATTCTGTTTTGTCATTATGTTTGTGTATGTGTTGCTTTGTCTGAATGTAATATATCGTACCTAGTTTTGTGGAGAGGGCTTATATAGGCTATGCCTATTGCCCAATCCAATTCAATTTATTTGAATAAAATATTGTTTAAACTAAATGAATTTAATATCCTTGCCGAAAATTTGGAAAACATATATTAATAACCGCGGGACAGCCGGGACACCAGTATTGTTTCCATATATCTCGACTTGTTCGATTCGCTCGTGAACATAACACCATATTTTGTTTCAACGAAAGAAATCTCTGTATTACTGCAAATAAAATGCTCCGTGTTGCTTAGTCTTTGGTTTTCTTTGTTGTGTTTGTTTTTGACTTTTGTGTTTGAGTTTTGTGACTTTCGATCCTCTGTTTCAAGTCTTTGGTTTGACTCGCTACGGAATGGAACCCACGATCTGCCGCATCGAAGCGCCCATCCGATTCAATATGAGAATAAGGAAATAATATGATTTAGTGGCCAATGAAACGAGTAGCCAATAAGGGGCGAAATTGTCAACAACAATAGTTCACCCAAGACCTTACGACCTTCTTCAATATGCAAAACTCATAACGTATGTAGTATGCTATAAAATGTCCTCGGCATGAAATAATGTTAAACAGTTTTATAAAAATGGAAACTATTTATGATTTAATGATTAAAAACAAACGAAAAACAAGTAACATTATCATGGCAGAAAGCCACCAACGACAAACAGTGACCTACATTCTTGGCGGTAACACGAACAGAAGGGACTATTTTTTGACTGCTTGTATTTAACGAACGACATGCACATTCACAAGATCTGTATAAAAATACAATTTGTATAGAAACAAAAAGTAGCTTACCTTTATTGCATTTTGAAAATCTTCTGCTTCATCATTTGACAAATCTAAAATTAAGTTTATTGACCTTTATTAGTTAATCTTTCGATTATCCATGCATTATTAAAACATTTCAAAACTAGTAATATCAATATATTTTCAATGCAGTGACTATTTAGCTGAACCATAGGCTCTTGAGTATACGATTTGGATTTTTTTAATTGCTTTAACTGTATATTTGATTTTAGACTTTTACATGCGTATCACAGACTTTACGTAACTTTTTTTCAAACCACAACCAACGGTTTTATTTCACAGTGTTTTTAAAATGTTCTTACACGTAGCTCAGCATTAATCGACACATCTAGCAAAATTCGTTCGAAAATATTCTAATTCAATACAGATTGAGGTCTTAAGTACTAGTACCCCGGACAAGATACTTGCAATAGTTAGCACACCACTTAAAAGTATAATAGAGTTTTGTTAAAATGCAATATTTGTGTTTTGCAAAAATATATTTTTCCATTTTCTTTCAAAATGAAAAAAAAAATTAGATAAAATGTGCAGAAAACTTAAATTTGCTGAATTTTGAAATAATCTTTGCTCATGTTAAAGGTTTTAGTTGCTGTAAGACGTCTTTCGCCTAACCAATTAAAAAAAATCAGGAAATCAATACTTATCGGTTGATGTGACCTACCGAATATGGCCATTTACCAGATTTGTAATAATATGAGCAACACGATGGTGGAGCAGGATCTGCTTACCCTTCCTTATCACCTGATATAACCCCCAGTTTTTCATGGGGTTCTTGTTGCTTAGTCTTTAGTTTTGTACGTTGTGTCTTGTGTTTTTATCATTTGTCTGTTTGAATTTTTTATTTATAGCCATGGCGTTGTCAGTTTATTTTGTATCTATGTGTTGTATTGCCCATCTGGTATCACAGTTCGCCCCTCTTTTACACAAGTCAAGGTATTATGGATCAGTTTTTCCGACTATTTTGCAAATATATCTAACACGCATCACATGACGGAAGTATATAAGAATGTGTCATCATGTATACAACCCAACAAAGTTTTTAATAAAATCTGCTACGTTTCGAATTAACTTTGTAGCTACCCTTTTTTACAAATAAAATTAACACTGGCCTTTATTGAAAGTGAAATTTTTTAAAATAAGTATGTTTTTTACGTAAGTTTGTTTTTATACTTTACTTTCAGTGAGTTTATTTGGTTGACCAAGGAAAACAATAACACTATATGTAGATACAACTATCCACAAAAGACCAAAATGACACAGACATTTTTAAAACAACCATAGGTCACCGTACGGCCTTCAACAATGAGCAAAGCCCATACCGCATAGTCAGTTATAAAATTCCCCGATTAGACAATTTAAAACAATTCAAACGAGAAAACAACTAACGGACTTATTTATGTAAAAAATGAACAAAAAACAAAAATGTAACACATAAACAAACGACAAGGCTCCTGACTTGGGACAGGCAGTACATACATAAATAATGTGGCGGGTTATTACCTTTAAATGATTTCTTCAAATAAAGTGCATCAGATATTTCAAGTGTCAGCACTAAAACCACCAGAAATTTGACGGGAATCATATTCACTGCTGTCCGTGGGGAATGTTGACCACTGTCCACTGTCACAACGTTCTGACTAACATCTCAAACAATTAAATAGTAAGAGTGGGGCACTAACGAGGTATTTTCCCGAAGCTATTTTTGTATTATTTCATGCAACAATATTGTAGAATCAATTTATTAATGCCACCATGCAAATTGAAAACAAAAATCAACAAAAAGAATAACTATTTTAGTCCTGTATGATTTCAAGTCATAGATTTATGTATAAAATATTAAACTGCTCATGAGGTGCGTATGGGGCATAAATCATACTACGCCCTTTAAGAAATATCTTCTGTCAGTTTGTTTTCCAAACATGTACATGTAAGGCAGTAAAAATTGAAAACTATGATATATATGTCCTGTTTCTTTTCTATCTAATACATGTTTCAAGAATATAATATATTGTGTTGTTAAAATAAAGTTACACAGACAGAGGAATGTTGACAATGGTCTACTCGACTTGATCTCGGTATTTATATCCATCCGTCAGTCAAGTATGCCACTATAATGCACGAACTATTTGCCACTGGTCACTCAAGCCAAAGTCAATAGATCAGTAAGAAAGGCAGCTATGTTAATAATTTAATTATTTTACAAATATCAAAAACGTAATTTTTAATTATTTTTATCGTTCTGAACCTGCATGAGATATTTGCTACTGGACGTTAAGAAACTAACAATCAATCATATTTTATAAGTTTAAACATATTTATTTATAGTGGATTCCGAAACAAGTTATTACAACTTATATATTAATCCCTTTCCACTTTACTGGTGCGAATGCTGCCTTGTAGCTGCATTTGCCTGCTCTTTTTCAAAATTTACAAGAGTGTCTTTTACGTGCAAGAATATATTGCTCTATCCTTACACGGTTAGCATTTATCGACCCCTTCCGACGTACTATCATCGTTTCGCAAGACTATACTCGAAAATGGTATCAAGGGAGAGCCGAAAATTAAATACCCGAAATTTTAATTAGATATTGTTTTTTAATGATAACATATCTTAGACAGATGGGAATGGACAAAATAATTTTGTAAATGAAAAATGATTTTTTTTTTTTTTTTTTAATTTGTCTGCAAATCCCTGACTCAAATTTTAAAACATACGTTCAACTTCATCACGCAAAATTGATCTTAGATGGATTTACATATCTAGGCATATTTCGATAGCGTTTGATAGTTAAACATTATTGTCTATAATTATGTGGGGCCGAGGGGAGGGGGGAGTGTACCCGATGATGTGATGACAGAAAACATGGGCAATAGACATCAAGAAAACCATCGATTTTATGATCATTGATTAATGGTGTGAAATATTTTGATCTACTTAATCTACATTGGTTCATTCCATTTCTGTCCACATGGGGAAAAGGGGGACACACATGTCGGTATTCGCTCATAACACAGAAACCAGACGAAAACATATATACTTTAAAGCCATCAAGTTCAATACCGTCGTCACTATAGAAAGCGAGGGGCGGAAGGAACTTTTGCGGGTCATCTGGATCTGGTCCCCCCCTTTTTTTTTAAGAGTATTTGGGGTTTCAATTGGAGAGCAATCAACTACCTTCAAGAGGTTATGATTTTTTGTTTGAATAAGATTTTTTCCAAAATTTAAGGTTTGGGGAAACTCTGGATTCAGCATAAGATTTTTGTCCTTTACTTGAACAGAGTATTTTTTTTTTATATCAAATTGGGAAACAGAACAAAAAAGATTTAAGAAAAAAATCTACCCGCTTCCCTTGAAACTAAATGTAGTACAAGGAAATAATGACTATTTTACATGAATTGGAAAAGAAAGTTTTTTTTGGGGGAACCTGCCCCTTAGGTTATTTAGATCTTGATCTCGAAATTATTGAATCGAGATAAATTGGGCCAATTTTCTCACTAATCTTATTTCTGTGTTCACGAATGCACTTACGAGTTCTTCGATTGTTATTTCTATAATAGAAATAAGAAGATGTGGTGTGAGTGCCAATGAGAAAACTCTCCATCCAAGTTACAATTTATAAAAGTAAACCATTAATTATAGGTCAAGGTACGATCTTCAATACGTGGTCTTGACTCACACCGAAAGCAAGCTATAAAGGGTCGCAAAATATTACTGGACGTGAAAAACCTTTCAAACGGGATAACCAACGGTATAATATAGAGGATAAAAAACGAGAAACGAGAAACACTTATGAACCACAACAACTAACGATATGACCATGTTTGTTTATTCAAATATGTCCGTCTCAAAATAAAATAAACTAAAGATACCCAAAAAATAAAATGTGTTCATCTGTACTACAAATGTATAACCGTCACTAGTTTTTATCTAATCTGCATTACATTCTGATAACCTTATAATATCTTGAGATTAAACAGAAAATCAACATTTCGCTGCTGGTAAGTTTTATTTCTCAAATATATTACAATGGAGCAACCATTTCTGATGGGGTGGGGTAAGAGAGTAATCTCTGTCCTCAAACATCTTATTTTATTACTTTAACCTGACTTTTATTGAATAAATTGTCATCCCGCCTTTTTTATTAAGCAACGTGTCTCATCCTGCCTTTTATTTTAACTCAAAAGTCCTGTCCTGTTTTTTTCTTCAAATTTCATCCTACCCTACCCCACCTCATAAAAATCAAATGGTAGTTACTTAACACTGTACCGAGCGTCGTGGTGTACTGGTAAGTGCATCGGACTACTAACACAAAAGTTCCTGGTTCGATTCAGGAACTCAATTTTCAGCTCTCCCTTGACACCATTTGCGACTATGGTCTTGAGGAAACGATGATAGTCCGTCGGAAGGGGACGATAAATGGCTGACCCGTGTTAAGACAGAGCAATATCTCCTGCACGTTAAAGACACCCTTGTAGATTTCGAAAAAGAGAAGGCTAATGCCGCTACAAGGCAGCACCCGCACCCGCAAAGTGGAAAGGGATTAATATAAGTGGCATAACTTGTTTCCCAATCCACTCTAAATAAATATGTTTAAACCAACACTGTATTGGTTGCTTTGACCCATTGTTTGACATTGAAACATATACTTTCTGTTTGTTTTGCTTCTACATTGTTTGAAATTCTATGAAACTGTCATACAAGTGAGACTCAGAGGTTTATCTAGCTAAAACCTGGTTTAATACACCATTTTCTACATAAAAAATGCCTGTACTACGTCAGAAATATTACATAATATGTTTTCGATTCCTTTTTCTAATCTTTTGATTTTATCATTGAATAAGGGACTTTCCGTTTTGTAATCTCATTGGAGATCCGAGTATTTTTTGTTTATGTACTTTTTACCTATACCCACACATTTAAGGACTCGGGGGTCTTTTCTATTTAATTTTACTATGCGATTTGATGAGTGTTTGTTTACTAGTATCTACATTAACAACAGGTATAGAATATAGTTAAGATTTCACTAAACATGTTAAATCCAACCGCATCGTTGCATCGGAACCTCAAGCCTCTGTAAATCTTGCTATTTTTTAATTTGATTTTGGATCATTTGAGTGTGGCGTCTATTTCGAAGAATTATTGTACATTATTGTTTATGTAAGGGGCAAGTTGAATCCCACTTCTTGGTACGGAGTTTTTCTCAATCTTTGAAGACACAATAGTGCATAGGTGTAATATTGATTGCCTATTTTTCTATTTCGTTTGATTGGCCATTTATTCTGCCTGCACTTTTATTCTCTCATCTGTAACCAGCCCTCTAGACCCTTTATAAAGAAACAAAGGTGATAATAAAGCATGCAATTCCGAAAATTGACCGTCTCCGAAAAATTAAATTCTAAAATTGATTATCGGCCTTTTCGCGCCAGACGACTATTGAATAAGCTACATATATAATCACGAGTCTCTCTCGACATTTTATCGGTTACAAGTTGTTATATATGTACTATGTACTTTCTGTCACTAACCGTGATGTGAACGGTTATACTTTGGACGATTTGATTACATGTTATCAGTTTATAGTAAAACATCTGTTCTGTCTCAAATATGATCTAAATTTAACATATGGCGAATTATTGATCTCGTTCTCTGTCTGTAATCCTATTTTGCTCACCTGGCCCAAAGGGCCAAGTGAGCTTTTCTCATCACTTTGCGTCCGTCGTCAGTTGTTAGCTTTTACAAAAATCTTCTCCTCTGAAACTACTGGCACAAATTAAACCAAACTTGGCCACAATCATCATTGGGGTATCTAGTTAAAAAAAAATGTGTGGCATGACCCGGCCAACCAACCAAGATGACCTCCATGACTAAAAATAGAACTTAGGGGTAAAATGTACATTTTGGCTTATAACTCTGAAACCAAAGCATTTAGAGCAAATTTGACAGGGAGTACAATTGTTTATCAGGTAAAGATCTATCTGCCCTGAAATTTTCAGACGAATCTGGTAACCGGTTGTTGGGTTGCTGTCCCTGAATTGGCAATTTAAGGAAATTATACCGTTTTTTAGCTATTATCTTAAATATTATTATAGATAGAGATAAACTGCTAACAGCAATAATGTTCAACAAAGAATTTATTATGACTCAAATAGTCAGTTGACCCCTTAACGAGTTATTGCACTTTATAGTCATTTTTTACCAATTTTTCCTAATTTTTTCCTATCTTTTACAAAAATCTTCTCCTCTAAAACTACTGGGCCAAATTTAACCATACTTAGTCATAATCATCATTGAGGTATCTAGTTTAAAAAATGTGTGCGGTGACCCTGCCAACCAGCCAAGATGGCCGCCATGACTAAAAATAGAACATAGGGGTAAAATGTAGATTTTGGCTTATAACTCTGAAACCAAAGCATTAAGAGCAATTCAGACATGGGGGTTAAATTGTTTTGCAAGTCAAGATCTATCTACCCTGAAATTTTCAGATGAATCCGACAACTGGTTGTTGGGTTGCTGCCCCTGAATTGGAATTTTTTAAGGAAATTTTAATGTTTTTGGTTATTATCTTGAATATTATTATAGATAAAGATAAACTGTAAACAGCAATAATGTTCAGCAAAGTAAGATCTACAAATAAGTCAATATGACCAAAAAGGTCAGTTGATCCCTTAAGGAGTTAATGCCCTTTATAGTCAATTTTTAATAATTTTGTAAATTTAACAAAATATTTTCCTCTGTAACTAATGGGCCAAGTTCATTATAAATTGAGATAATGAGATAATTGTAAGAAGCAAGAATGTTCAGTAAAGTAAGATCTACAAACACATCACCATCACCACAACACAATTTTGTCATGAATCCATCTGTGTCCTTTGTTTAATATGCACATAGACCAAGGTGAGCGACACAGGCTCTTAAGAGCCTCTAGTTAGGAAATATGAGCTTTCGTCAGCACTTGGCGTTCGTCGTCGTCGTCCATCGTCGTCCGTCCGTGGTAAACTGTTTCAAAGATCTTCTCTGAAACTAATGAACCAATATCAAACATCTTAAGCTGAATGATCATTAGGGTATCTAGTTTTATTATTTTTTGGCTTGTATCTTAAGGATATACTTAGGTGAGCTAAGGTAAAATTTTATAAATCAAGAATTCAAAATTGATACTTTAATTTGAAAGAGTACTAGTATTAGTTAAGGATCAAAACAAGCTAACACTATTGATAGGTCATGGAGCCCTTTTTCGAGATTTTGATTTTTAAAATATGGCGGGAAAAGGATGACTCGGACTTTTACCTTATATTTGTATTGGTATGATCTGGGTCTCAAATCAAGTGAAAGAAAATCAAGAATCAGCTTAAATTTTGTCGAATGACCTTTTATGAGCTAGTAAGTCTTATGTTAAAAGATAAATAGGTGTTATGGTGCAAAATATTTTACCTTGTATCGGATGGAAAACACCAATGAGTCCGAACATTTAGCACTTATTCCAAAACCTCACCTAAGTACATCCTTAAAGAAATAAAGGATTTGGAGCAAATCAGACATAGGATAAACATGTTTATTAGTTAAAATTATATAAGTCCTGAGTTTTACAGACGAAAATAAAAATCAATTGTTGAATAACTGTTACTAAATGGTAATTTTAGGGAAATTTTGCTGTTTGGTTATTATCTTGAATATCATAATAGATTATAAAGGATAAACGAAACAGCAAAACTGCTCATCAACGTAAGATTTATAAATTAGTTAATATAACCAAAGTTTTCAATTGACCCCTTATGGAGTTAAAGCCCTTAAAGTACAAAGTTACACAATTTGTCTAATACTAGTATCATGTTTTCTAACTTTGAAAAATCTGTCCTCTTAAACTACTGAATTAAATTTAATCAAACTTAAGCTGAATGATTCTTAGTTTATCTAGAATTAAGTTTCCTTAGAAAACATGGCTGCCATGGCTAAAAATAGAACAAAAGGTAAAATGCATTTTTGACTTTTATCTCAAAAACTAAAGCATTTAGACCAAAATCAGACAAAAAGAATCCACGAGGTCAAAGTCTACATGCCCTGAAATTATTATCCAAATTGGATATCTAGATTTTAGATTATTGCCCCTTAATTTAGGAAACTTTGCAGTTTTAGGTTATTATCTTGAATATTATTATAGATAAAGATAAACTGTAAACAGTAGCAATGTTCAGCAAAGATAGATCTCGAATAAGTTTACATGACCAAAATTGTCATTTGACCTTAATGAGATGTTGCCTTTTAAAGATGTTTTTTTTACAATTTGTTCAACTAGTTTGCTCATTAAGTTACGCCAGACGCGCGTTTCGTCTACATAAGACTCATCCTTGACGCTCAGATCACAATAGTTACAAAGTCAAACAAGTACAAAGTTGAAGAGCTTTGAGGACCCAAAATTCCAGAAAGTTGTGCCAAAAACGGTTTTATTTAAAACAAATCTTCTCTTTTAAAACTGCTGAATGATTTCCAGTCAAACTTGTGCTCTATGATTTTCAGAGTATCTAGTATAAATTTTGTATTTTATTTCCTTGTATACCAAAAAACATAGCCACCATGGTTGAATTGAAACACAGGGGTAGGATGCATATTTTATTTTGCGTTTGAAGAAATTATGACAGCTACAAAGAACAGTTAAATGTCATTCTTAAGCCATTCATTAGTATGTATTGAAATGCAAAAAAAAGTCATTGATGAAAGATTTAAGCAAAACATTACAAGTGATCGATTAAGGCTCTTGTGAACCTCTTAATCTAATCGGTATACTGGTATCTTAAAGGTAGAAGTCAAAGTCATATAGACCCAATGTTGTAATAACATGAAAAATCAACCAAATATTTGAGATTGTCTTTCAAACGTATTCATTGGCAACAAGACCTTGCTTTAGATGAAGAATCAGTTGTACATAATTTCAATGATAATTTCTTGAACATTTTGTACCAGTGACTTTCCCGAAGAATATCAGAAAGGCATTTGTTGAGGAATGGTATGCTGCAAAATCTGGATCCTGTCGCATATTTACTGCCATTGCAAAAGCTTGCTGACAGCTTTGTCTTAGTTTTTTCCGACGTAGTCGATATAGTTTCGGTTTGTGCCCTTTAAACTTAAGGACGCTTAACTATGGCAACAGAATACGCATGCTCGAAAATTGGACAAAATGCTGTCATGGTGGGTGATTTGGTTGTGTTTGAAAAAACGTCTCGTTAATTATATCGTGATGGAAAGAAAGTGAAAAACTATAAATATTTTAACTATAGATCTTACAAAGATTTATATTTTTATTAAAATAAGTGTTTCTCCAATAGCTCTTTGCATCCGTGACAGCTGTTTATTCGGGGCAATTATATAATTTTTAATGTAATCTTTGTTGTACATGACTTTTAGAACGCACCTACGCATGTGAGATTTCCGCGGGGTTTTGTTGAATGTAAACAGAAAGATACGAGGACCGAGAATACTGAACACAAACAGAGAAAACGTTATTTAAATGGTATCTTTGTGCTTCTGAAGGTTATCGAAATGATAGTTTTAAACATATACTCAAATTTAAATACGTCGGATATCTTTTTTAAAGATAGTTCTTGTTTAAGGATGTACTTAAGTCAGGGTTAGGCATTTGTGTCCGATGTTCGACCTCTTGGGGTTTCCTCCTACGATACTGGGTGAAATAGTGTGCACCACAACATTTTGTTCTCTTCAAATAAGATTCAATAGCTCACGAAAGGTCATTTACCAATATTTTTGCACTTTCTAGATATCTTTTCTTTCGACTTGAATCTCAAATGATACCAATACAAAGACTAGGTAAAGTCTGTGTCAACTTTTTCCACCATTTAAAAAACTCAATATCTAAAAAAAACTCTATATACATTTTATTTGATTCCTTAACTAATGCTATTCTGACTTTCTCAGTCGTTCGATGACTAGGTTTTGCAAAAAGATGAACCTGAATCAATATTTTTGTTGCTGGAATCGTCTTTGATTGCAATAAGCAATTTTCAAACAATATTAAACGCTGTGGTTCCATTCCATACTTTTTATTCAACGCCAACTCTTGTTTTAATAAATGCCGTGGTCGTAGGCACCTTTAAGTTGGATGGCGAAATAGGCGTGATATAAGAGGAATTCCTCTTACCGTTAGCACCAGAAGTGAAAAGAAAAATACAAAAAAGACAAATTCAAATAGAAAAGTTCCTTATCAAATGGTAAAATCAAAGGCTCAAAAGAATGGAAAATAACTGTCATAATCCTAACTAGACCCAGCCCATTTTCTGATGTAGAAAATGGTGGATTAAACTTGGTTTGATATATTTTTAACGGCTATGTTACTTTTAAATATATAGTAAACCATTACCATTATTATTTAGACACATAATCAAAGAAAATATAATTTCTAAAACCAACAGCGTTTGTTATTGACACATACTAATGATTTCAAATATTTAATCTATATATACTGATTAAGTTATAGATATTTCATATCTTTTGGATAGTTTTATGGTGTTTCGTAAATTATACCATAGTTTTTGGTGAATCCCCCGGCAATAACCCCACGAGACGAAGTCGAGTGGGGTTGCCGAGGGGATTCACCAAAAACTATGGTATAATTTACGAAACACCATAAAACTAACCAAAAAAAATGAAATATCTGTTTTAACCTATCGCAGCTTTCACTGTTGAAAAAGTATATTGCACCGTATTATCCCTTTTTACTCTTTTTTTCTTTTTTTTATAAAACCTGCTTAATTTCCCCTGGTTGTGCCTAACAAATGAAACCCGCCCATTTTTTCTAAAACGCACGGACTTCAAAAACGGCGCGAATATCAGATGGAAAAGAAATTCGACAGTGATGGCAGCATTTATTTTGGCCTCCGATAACATGGACCACGTTTCTGATCAAATTCTGATGAAGGATCTGGACGTTATTGATATGTTATGTGACATTGACACAGATGTAAGCCTGACACAATTATGTGCAGAAATAAGTAAAGACCAATTTCTAGGCGACGATGATGAAAATAACAGTCTATCACAGATTGCCGCCCAAGCAGAAAAAGATTTTTTTAAAACAGAAGATATTTTGGATATTAATTTTGATGTGCCTCTTCCGGACCTTGATAATATTAGTTATGGGGACTTTCATATTGATGCGGTAGCGGATGTGAACAGTTTTGTCAATGCCGAAGTCTACACAGACGATGAAAGTTCTAGATTCGGCAACCTGACAACAGAGGATGACATGAACGAGTTAATATCGGACACTATCCCGAAAAACACCAAAAAGAGTACAAACTGGGCAAAGAATGTTTTCGAAGCATGGAGAAATTATAGGACATCCCTAGGGGAAGGAATTCCAGAAATTGATAAATTTTCAGTTGATGATGTTAATAAATTGTTGTCCAGATTCATAGTAGAGGTTCGGAAAAAAAATGGAGACTTTTATCCACCAAAATCACTGTATCTCCTATCCGTCGGGCTATTGAGAAGTATCAGAGACGCTGGAATTAGCATGAACTTTATGGACGAGAGAGATGATACATTCTTAAGATTTAGAAGAGTTCTTGATTCCCAGATGAAAAGTTTAACTGCAAAGGGTGAGTTTTTTTTTCAAATGAAAGCAATTCAAGTTTTATATTTGTTATTCAATTATTTTATGTGGTATGATTGCAAATGAGACAACTATCCACAAAAGACCAAAATGACACAAACATTAACAACTATAGGTCACCGTACGGCCCTCATCAATGAGCAAAGCCCATACCGCACAGTCAGCTATAAAAGGCCCCGATAAGACAATGTAAAACAATTCAAACGAGAAAATTAACGGCCTCATTTATGTAACACAATGAACGAAAAACGGATCTACTAATCTAATGAAATCAATTTCACGAAAATAATTCCTAGAATTTAAATAAACCATGATTTACGTTTTAATTCGAGACTACTAGTCCTATAACAGATGACTTCGCATTATATATTCACTATTCAACGTTTTCATGATGATATTTTCATTGATAATAAATTTAAAAAAATTAGCAAAATCCGTTAATTTTCTTAAACACTTTTTTTATGTATTGAGCCGATAACCAGAAAAAGCATTGAAAATCAAAATCTTTTATTAGATATTGTCAATTATTCTCCTCCAACAAGGTTTAGAAAAACATAAAGAAACCATTCTGTCCGTCCGTCCGTGTCACTATGTTTATAGTGCATAACTATGTTCCTATGACATTTTTTTTGTCAACTTCGTATGCGGTGTAAAGGCTTGGACGAGGATGCCAACTTGGTACCTTTCTAAACACATATTATTTTATTTAGCCTTAGAATTTAATATTATTCAATAGAATAATAATATGAATTTAAATTTGATTATTTTAGGCTATGGTATGACTACCAAGCAAGCAGACCCTATTTCGCAAGAACAGGAAATGATTTTATGGGATAAAGAAGTTTCTGGGTACGATTCGTCGGCGGCTCTTTTAAATGGTGTCTTCTTTTATAATTGCAAATTATTTGGGTTGCGTGGGAGAGATGAACACCATAGCTTGGATGCATCTCAGATTAATATAGGAACTGACGATAAAGGAAAGTATATTCAGTTCATAGAGACAAACAGTAAAACATTTAAAGGTGGGCTAAAGCAGAAAAATGTTGAGAACAAGAATATTAAGCATTACACAAATGCGAGCAGCGACAAGGATTTATTTAAGCTATACGAGCTCTACATTGGACATTCTGAAATTAGTCCGGAGGGAAATTCAAAGTTCTATAAACGTCCACTGCAAGATTCATTGAGATTCTCCAAACAAAACCTTGGCATCAACAAGCTTGAAAACCTTATGAAAACCATGTGCACTAAAGCTGGACTCTCTGGCAACTTTACTAATCATAGCGGGAAGCGTACCTGTGCAACAACTATGTTCCAGTCAGGAATAGATGAGCAAACTATAATGTCGCGAACTGGTCACCGCAGTGTCCAGGGTGTTCGAAAATACAAAAGGCCTTCAGATGATCAGCTACGAGACATATCAAACGTTTTGGAGCCGAACTGTAAATCATCTAAAATCAAAACTGAGAACAATTCTTCTGACGGAAAGGAAAACGAAAAGTGCCATATTGTTGAACTTCAAAGTCAGAATAAGAGTTGCGTACCATTCGGAGGATTTAACAACTGTAATGTTACCTTCAACATTGGGAAGTAAAAATGCAGCCGGTAAATGCGTTGTAAAATAGACTGGGAATGCCTTTTTTTTTGTGTGTGTTTCAGTTTTAAATTTCAGTTGTGGAATCCTGAGATTATTTAATTTGTGACAGTTAAATTACTATTTCCGAAATAATGTTTTCTATAATTAAAGTTTGAAAGAAAACCAACCTTTCTTTTAGGAAGGTTAATGTGAAGTAATTCTCAATAAATCTTTGTGTAATCTTTTTATAAATCTGTTGTTAGAATACATACAATTATAGCAAAAGTATGTTTAGTTCTTGAGAAATAATTATGGTAAAGTCTGTTGTTATCCTCAGATATTTAGTATCAAGTTAAACGTAAAAAATAATATTAAAAAGATCTCGTATGCTTGCCAAAGAGAAACTACACCAGAGGCAAAAATGCATTGAGGCTATACAAATATGCAGAGAAACTATAGGTCCTATACAGCCTTCAACTATGAGCAATACCCGTACTGCATAGCAAGTCTGCTGCTTCACTATTCTGAGAGAAAAAAATGTATTTTGTATGAAAGTGCTTCGTCACATTTTGAGAATCTAAACCTAGTACGGTAATTTGTCTCGCCCTATCATTTCTATAAATAGATCTAGTGAATTACTTTGAAAGTCATGTTTTTCGTATTTGTATTCAATTTTGTCTTTTCATTCAGTTTTATGGTTGTCACAAACTTTTATTTCGCTACAACAAAAAAATGATTGACATCTGCTTTTCATAAAAAAAACGAAAACCGGAAAACTTTACAGGAACAGAGCTGTTCTCACAAACTATGGTATAATTGTGAAAATTATACCATAGATAGCTATGGTATAATTTTCGGTTATTGGGATTTATACTCGTGTTGCATCCCCATAGGTTACATTGTACAGCTATAGGTTAAATACAATTTATCTATATTTGAAATGAATACGTGATCTATCATTATAGACTTTGATAAACACACTTAAACTTGCGATCTAACATGCATGTAGATAAAGCAAACAGTTTTGAAGAAAACAGAATGAAGTGTAAAGCGTTTTAAGTAAGTATTGAAAACCGAGTCGGAAGATTCAAAACGATAATTAGGAGAGAAACTGACAACGCCTTGGCAAAAAACGAAAAAAGACGAAAGGACGAATATCGGTGCACAAAATTGTACATAGAAAACTTATGACTGCTACATACAAACCTTACAAAAGACAAAGGTGATCTTAGATGCTTGGAGCAGGGTAACAGTTTACAAAACAAAACGTAGAAAACTAGAGATCAAAGCAAAACCCGTTGATGATCTTAGGTACTCTTGAAGGATAATCAAATCCTACTCCAGATTTGACACCCGTTCTGTTACTCTTGCAACATGTTGATAATGTAAGAGAACTGTTCTACAGAATGTTTCTGACAGAGTTATTATTCAATTAGGTTTTCAGTATTAGTTACAAAATCAAACCTTAATTTTTTTTTATTGTGTGGTATTTTTTGTCAGTTTAAGAGTATCATCAGCTAACATGGTTTATAACACATCATCTTAATATCGTCCGTTTATAACTTTAGAAAGTATTATGAAACTAAGGTTTTAATCAGACAAAGTTGACCTTAGATTAAATTTGTAATTATTTCAGGTCCTACTAAGTCATACCACTCGTTCAAGTTTATTGGATTTATACACCCTTGGCTTTATTATCCTGTTTCAAGCGTTCCTGATGAAGGTAAACCCTGAAGTGTTCTTAAGACAATAACATCTATATTATTGGTTATCAATGGAAATTTAGAAAACTAGTAAACATTTGCCAGAATAACTATAATTATTATTATTTACGATTTTGCCGAACCGACACATAGCCAATTATATGCCTCTATTGCATTTGGCATTGAATGACTGCTATCCTTATTCCTGTCCAGATTGGAATATACTGTTGGTCCTTTTGGATTTAATAAGCTTCTTCGTATTAGGTTCTTGATTTCAAACATCTCTGAATAGACATTACCTGTCGACATGTTCATTTATTGCAGTACAATATTATTAGTTACATAGTGTGTTAGTGACCTAAAATGATATATACAGGGTCAGTAAATTCCATCTGGGTTGAGAGAGAAGCACGAATATACACGGTCTCCACGAGGTCGCTTTTAACCAATCATATTCCTAAAAATGTATAGGAGGTAAGATAAGTACCGTTGGTAGTATTATCCGGTATTTCTTATTCATATAGATTGTTGTTTTTTGTTGTTGTTTAAACTGCAGTTTCTATAAATACATTTGTATTGATAGATATATTGATAATAAAAGTTCTCATTATAGGCGATAAACAAATCATGCTACTTGTAATACCAAATATGAATGTTGAGAACGCTTCCAGCTGCAAGGAGAAAGACATGCAGTTGTACAAACCTTCATAAGTAAGTTTGACTTGCTATGGTGCTGTATGATATACGGGTGCCATATGTACAGCCTAATCATTTGACATTTCTAAAGCATGATATCATCGCCGGATTCTGGTTTGGATCTTATTGGTCATTCATTAGTTTTCTGTTTGGTGAAATTGGCTCGAATAGTGTATATTTTGTAGTCATTTATTTCAAAGATCAAAGATGAATAGTGAATTTTCTGTAACTTTTAATGGCAATCAAATTACAAATCAAGCTAGCCAACTAACAAAGAACCTGCTTTTAAGGAATAATATGAGGATTTTCACCTTATTTTGTCAATATTTGGTAATTGTCCTGATAGTTTACAATGCAGATCCAGTATGAAAACTTCATAATTAGATTGGACGGATAACTTTGTTGAGCACCTGGTATTATGGGATTGTTTTTGGGTATCGTTCTTTATTCTGCAAACGTGGAACAATTTGTAACTAGAAGTACGTCGTTGATTATAAACCGGTGTAGTCTTAACTGACAGGCATTGTACGATCCAAATATTTAAAATAATCAGAACAAATGGCATATTTTCAAAAGTTGTACCTTTAAGCCTAAGGTAAACAAAAATAAGTTCATTTCTAATGTTGGTTCAAGATGATGGTCCTTCGAAAGTCTTGACAAGTTCAATTATAAAACATGATATTTTTTTTAATAAGATGTCGTTGTTTCTGTAAGTTTTTTTTTTAGCTCACCTGGCCCGTGAGCTCTTCTCATCACTTTGCGTCCGGCGTCTGTCGTCTTTAACTTTTAAAAAAATCTTCTCCTCTGAAACAACCGGGCCCAAATTAAACCAAACTTGTTTATCTAGTTAAAAAATGTGTCCAGTGACCCAGCCAACCAATCAAGATGGCCGCCATGGCTAAAAGTAGAACATAGGGGTAAAATGTAGTTTTTGTCTTATATCTCTGAAACCAAAGCATTTAGAGCAAATCTGACATTGGCCATAAGGTCAAAATTTATCTACTCTGAAATTTTCAAATGAATCGGTGAACCCGTTGTTGGGTTGCTGCCCCTAAATTGGTAATTTTAAGGAAATTTTGCCTTTTTTGGTTATTATCTTGAATATTATTATAGATAAAGATATACTGTAAACAGCAATAGTGTTCAGCAAAGTAAGATATACAAATAAGTTAACATGACCAATTGGTCAAGTGACCCCTTAGGGAGTTATTGCCCTTTATAGTTTTTTTTTACCAATTTTTCTTAAATTTTGTAATCTTTAAAAAAAATCTTCTTCTCTGAAACTAGTGGGCCAAATTTAACCAAACATAGCCACAATCATTATTATCATCATCTTGTTTTAAAAATGTATGCGGTGACCTAGCCAACCAACCGAGATGGCCACCATGGCTAAACATAGAACATAGGGAGAAATGAGATTTTGGCTTATAACTCTGAAACCAAAGCATTTAGAGCAAATATGTCAAGAAATTAAATTGTTAATCAAGTCAATATCTATCTGCCCTGGACAACTGGTTGTTGGTTTGCTGCCCCCAATTGGTAATTTTTAAAGAAATTTTGCTGTTTTTGGTTATTATCTTTACTACTATTATAGTTACAGAAAAACTGTAAAAATAATGTTCAGCAAAGTAAGAAAAACAATTTTGTCATGAAACTATCTGTGGCCTTTGTTTAATATGCACATAGACCAAGGTGAGCGACACAGGCTCTAAAGAGCCTCTATTTTTTTTTTTTTTACAGATGTTGATCCTTCAAGAGAACAGGAGCATAAGCCGACAATGTTCTTCCGGTTCCTAGTATTGGTATGTCTTAAACTGCATTACTTACATCTATATTATTATCATAAGTGTTTGTGTAGGTGTGTGTATATGTATGTATGTTTGGGTGTTTTGCTTAGGTTGTGACGAATATAACAATAAATTAGCAATGCGTCTATTGAACACATATAATGACCAGGCTGGCATCCGACGTGATAAAGTGACAAATAAAAACCGTTCAACATTTTATTGAACTTATACCAAAACTATCTATTATGAATTATTGTGTTCTCTAATTGCATATGAAATAACACTATGTTACTATATCAGTTGCATAGATATATATAGTTGTCGCTACTATTGATAAGAAACATTTGGTATTCTATTTCTCCTTTGATTTCCAAGACAGAAAATCGACATTAAGTAATTACAACGAATGCTAGCGGATGCTTATTCTAAGATTGAGAAAAATAAAAAAAATATTTAAACTTTCGATTCAATGTTAATTTCCAACATAACTAGATGTGTTAAGGCAGAAACCATATGATTTTCTGGGTATGGAGGGGGGATTGTGTTACTTGCAGTCGTGATAAAACATATTAAATTATAATTATAAATTCAAAAATATTTCACATTAGATATTATTAAACCGGCTTAAATACATGTATTGTCATTTACAGAAGTTTAATAACCTTGCATATTTTAGATTCACGCATGTACAGCATTTCCATTACAATGCCCAGGACCAGCACAATGGTCAATTCGAGCAAGAGGTCTATGTCCAAATCCATCAAAGTATTCCTGCCTCAAGAATGATCTAATTAATGGATATTCAGAAAACTGCACAATATCTGATTTCCAGGCGCCAGGTAAGCTCCATCTAACCGTAGGAAGGATAAAAAACTATATAAACTACCAACATACTACTAGCAAGAATAAAACTAAATCACCAATCTGGTCCCTAAACTTCAGAAGGATAGTAAAATAGTCTTTAAAGTAAAATTACAAAATTACCGAACTCCAAAGGAAATTCAAAATGAAAAGATCGTTCATATATTGTAAAAAATAAAACAACTGTCATATTCCTGACATGGTGCAATTCTTTCCTTATTCAGAAAAGTTGTTTAAACCTGCTTTATAAATAGCTTAACCATGCATGCGTGTTTAACATTGATGAAGGTAAACAACTCATACGGGGTGAACAAGATCAAATGAAAACTACAACACCGATGCAAAATTGCAAATTAAATGAAAGTATCTAGTAAATAGGATTTTGTTCAAATGCATTATTTAAAGTATGCATATATCAGGAATATGGATAGCATATATCTTTGAATAATTACATTATATGTATGTTTAATTATAATACGTTTTTCCTGATTGGCTGACTGCACATCACATGTTATTCCTTAAGCAATTGCATTACACAATAAAATTTATCATTCATGATAGCAAGAGGTCCAACGATAAAGTCCACAGGTGAATGAAATAAAAACTTGGTTTAAATCGTGTTTTCATCATCTTAGCTAAAAAAAGTAATTATAAGTATTGAATACTTCTTTTTGTAACTTTATAGTGTTGTAAAAGCGTTGACCGTGCGCATAATTTTAGAATGAAGCGCTTCAGCGCTTCATACAAAATGTACTTCGGTCTACGCTTTTACACCTCAATAAAGTTGCAAAAAGAAGCATTCAATTCTTAAATGAATTTTGCCAGAGGAATATATATGCAATACACTAAGTAAAGGATACACTTGATAAAAAGTCTATTTATCATGAGATTTTTTCTCTAGGTTTAAAAGGTGTTCTTCGTGGAGGATTAGATGCAGACATTTGTTCGGCGCAGCGGTATCATCCATGGCCGATAAAATATTATACAAATGTTAGTACCAACTGTATCTTTCTTAAGTCTATATGCATAGAAGAAGGGCAAGTGACATATGCTGAAGGAAATCGTAATACAGATATTAACTGCAGATGCGACTTTTCGAGAGGTTATGATTTCATCGAAAAACCCCGAAATCCATGTTATTGTGTGCCATCAGAAGAGGATTGCTCTTGCTATTTAAAGACATGCATTAACCAAACTTACTTTTTATCGCCAGGTAACTATTACATATATAAGTCCATTTGTAGAATGTAATCGTATATTCATATTATTAAATAGAGCAAAAAACTTATTTTTACGATATTTAACTTGCATTTAAGTTAAACTCAATTATGTTGTTGTTTTGGATGTTTTTTGATTTATAAAGGTTAGAGGTGTCTGATTTGGGACAGGCGCTAAAATACGGCGGGGTATAGCAATTCGTGTGAGACTAAACCCCTCCCATAAAGCCTCTAGGTTTATGTGGAATAAACAAACGCACATCAAAACGCATTACGTGCTTACATTTACATGTTCTTACCTTATCAAAACTATTTGACGTATATCTGTACCATGTCTTAGATTGTGGTTTTACATCTATCTCGTCTGTCTTTTATGTAACGAACGTGACATATTCCCGAACATGACTTTTTTGCCGAATGATGGGTGAATGTGAATTTACATTGCTATACGACTTGTCTAGGTATTTGTGCATTAATCGTTCATGTGTTTATTTATATTGTGTATGTTGTGGATTCGGTTGGATATTGTGTTATGTCTTATCGTTTTTGTTTTGGATGCTGTATTTTCAATAAATGTCACGTATGTCTTATTTGTCAGTAAAGTCGAGTTAATTAACATTTTCAATGGATAAAGTATTGTGTTAGTCGAAATAACTATGACATCGTCACAGCACTTATTTAAAATAGCCTTTCAATACCGTTATAATCATGATATTTGTTTCGACTTATACTGTGAAAATAATTGTATGAATTTCAAGATTATATACTCGTTACAAAAATACGTCACTGTGTGTGGTGTCAAGTGTTGTCGTTATTGAAAGATGTCCGATGTTTATTCGCGGTTCACATGTTGTAACGACTATTAAATTAATTATTTGTGCGTTTCACTGTGAGTGTTCTTGCGTTTGTTTGTGCTGTATTTCTGTCACGTAATGATGTTATTTTAGCGATATTTTGTAATATTGCCATATAAACAGAGGATTGGCTAGCCATAAATTAAACCAGGTTCAACCCACTACTGTTCTTAAAATGTCCTGTACTACGTCAGGAATAAGGCAGTTATTATCAAATTGACGATTTCTATGTATGTTGCATTGGCATTTGTTTTGTTGCACTTCAGTGTTTCTAATATTTCGTTGTATCCTCTTACATTTAGTGTATGTGGGTTTGAATTTGCAGCCCAGATTATTTTTCTCTTATTCGAAATATGACTATTCAAATGCGATATACTACTGTTGCCTTCAATTAAAGTTTAGGTTAATAATCAGTTTTCAACTTGTTTACAGATTATAAATGCATTCATGATGGGATGAATACACCAACATCCAGTTGTACACCAATTAACAAAGAAAGGTAATTATGTTCAGTTTAATTTTAATTTTGACTGTGGATTCATTTATTTTCGTCGGAATCAATTTTCGTGGATTGATGAAAACTTACATTTTCGTGGATATTTAATTTTGTGGTTTTGTCAATCTCTGCATACAAAGCTTATAGAAAATTGATAGTTCGTGGAACATTTAATTTCGGGGTTCTCCTGTTCCCAGAAAACCAACGAAAATTGGTATCAACCGAACAATAATGAATCCACAGTAGATCGAATATATAACTATAAGTATGCTGCTTTAACATAATTCTATAGCTATCGTGATATTTTTCTGCTGCAAAAATATTAAACGCAGCGTGCATGTTTACTAAGAGAACATTTATATTACAGAGTCAGCACAGAAAGAAGCGACAGTAGTATAGAAGATACCACAAGAGCAGAAAATACACAAACGATAGGTACTAGTAAACAATGAATGTATAAATGTGGTATCTTGATTTGTATAGATTTGAATACGTATTGTTTTGGCAAAGAAATGAAGCATTATTTTAAAATATGTAGGTTATGCTGTAAACATTTATTTTAACTCCTATAACAAATGTATAAGATTGCAACAATATAATAAAATGTTATAATTACTTTCGTAAAATGTTCAATGATGTTTCTCGTGAGCATTGATTGTCCCAAAATAAGATGAAAATCGGTAGATTAAATAATAAAATGGTCTGCTTTTTGTATTTTCACTACCTCCATGTCAGTATTTACACACATGAAGATATAAAATTACTACTTTCACAATTAAGTGTCTCCGAAGCGCTTTTCTAGATTTCTCCTTATCAGAAACGCTTAAACCAAAACACTTGATCAGTACCCGATGGTATCATCAGCTTAGTAGTCAGTACTTCGGTACTGACATGATTCGACAAACTTTACTAAAATTGTCCATTTATAAATTTTGAAATTATTAAGACGCTAAGGTTTCAATTCCCACAGGCAAAGTTGGCCTTAGATAAATTTGGCTATTTATTTTTGGTATTTTTGACATATAGCACTTCGACGGTTTCGGTTCTTATACATCTTCGGATTTCAAATGTTTGGCTTTGAGCGTTCCTAATGAAAGTAAATCCAGAAAAGCGCTTCGGACGCAATATATTATTAAATGTGTTGTTTTTAATTTTTCAACATCACTGGCTCTGCTGATGGACTATCAGTCCCCGATGGCATCATCAGCTCAGTGGTAAGTACTTCGGTACAGACATGATTAAACAAACTTTAATAAAATTGGCCGTTTATAAATTTTGAAATTATTAAGAAACTACGGTTTAAACTCCTTCAGGCAAAGTTTATTTTTGGAATTTTGACATTGAGCGTTCCTGATAAAGCTAAATCTAGAAAAGCGTTTCGGACACTATTAAACATGTTATTTTCAATGTTTTGAAAGTCAACGGTGTAGTTGACAAAGCACATACAAGATGCGTGTAACTGTAACTCGTTTATTAATCAAAACTTGACTGAAGATGTCCATCAGAGTGAGAAACATCATAACCTTTCAGTAAGAGGTAGGAAATTTAGTACGGTAAATATCATCAGTTGGCCTAGTTATCATCAAACTCAACAGTCTTCATTGTATTAAACATTTTATAAAAATTTACAAATACATATATTAAGATATATAACAAGTATGGACACAGACGCAATTTGTCAGTGGGGTTAAAGGTCGTTACAAATGTATTGAAAGCTAGACTGGAAATGTGTATTAACAAATTGAGTTGATGTGTACATGTCTACATTCAAATGCATTGACTGATAAAAAAAGGGGGGCTTCAACTTCCACCCCTCTCTGTGAATTAGTTGTTTGAGTGTTTGAATATGGAGTTTGTTAATAAATAGCTGCACTGTAAGCGCATGCTATGTCTTGATTCCTTTTAAGCTTGCTTAAAGGTTGAACTATTTTGTTTTGTACAATTATTAGTCTATTTGTTTTCTCATTTCATTTGTTTTATATTTGACATTTTAAGGTCTTTTATAGCTGACTGTGCTGTATGAGCTTTTGTCATTGTTGAAGGCTATTTGGGGACCTGTAGTTGTTAATCTTGTTTTAAATTTTGGAATGTAGCTGAAGTCAACAGACATAGACAATTCTCCCAAGTTTTATAAAATGATGTGGAAGTGTTTATGTGAATAATTGAGATGGGAAATGAGGAAAGTGTCAAAGTGACAACAACCCAACTATAGAGTAGACAACAGCTGAAGGCCTCCAATGGGTTTTCAATGTAGCCAGGAACTCCTGCACTTATAGGTGTCCAAAAACTATAAAATCCCTTCTTTTTTTTAGCATATATAAAAATTCATAACACAGAAATGTATAATCTGAAATTTATTACAATCAAAAGGGACCTTAGGTCAATAGTGTAAACAATTCACCAAAGTTTAATTAAAGGTGGTGGATGCATTTTTGTGTTATTGTTCAAAATTGGAAAATTCTCTCTTTTTTAAGGATAAAATCTCTCTTTATAACATGGAAATGAAAATTCTAAAATTTATAAAATCGATGTGGAGCTTCTGTCAATAGATATAAACATTTCAACAAATTTTCTTGAAAGTAGAGGGAAATGTTTTCTAGTTATTGTCTGAAGTGTGGATGATGGACTGATAGACAACAGTATACTATATTATGTTGTGTGTGAGACATTGGTTTGGAATTAATAATGATTAGAAACTGTTTAATGCAGTTATTGAGGGAACGACAGTGATGAAATTCCCGAGATCAATGCGTTTGAATCCTAAGAATTCAATTTTTGTTGAAATGAAACTAAGTTCAATTTTTGACCCTTTGGATCTTAATGTAGACCAATTTGAAAAAGGAACAATCCTGTGCAATTGAATATTTCTTGCTATTGTGCAATTAAAAATTTCTTGCTATTGCACAATACTGTGCAATTGGAGATTTCTTGCTATTGTGCAATACTGTGCAATTGAACATTTCTTGCTATTGAACAATACTGTGCAATTGAAGATTTCTTGCTATTGCAGAATACTGCGCAATTGAAAATTTCTTGCTATTGCACAATACTTAGTATAATAATTTTTGACCCCGATTTGGACCAACTTGAAAACTGGACCCATAATCAAAAATCTAAGTACATGTTAAGACTCACCATATCAAAGAACCCCAAGAATTCAATTTTTATTAAAATCAAGCTTATTTTAATTTTGGACCCTTTGGACTTTAATGTAGACCAATTAGAAAACAGGACCTAAAATTAAGAATATGGACATGGTTAGATTTGGCATATCAAAGAAGCACAATACCGTAATTCATTTTTTTGATGAAATCAAACAAAGTTTAATTTTGGCCCCTTATTCTTTGGGACCAAAACTCCAAAATTAATCCAAACCTACCTTTTGTGGTCATAAACCTTTATAGATTTCTATTAACTTATACTAAAGTTATTGTTCAAAAACCCAAGAATAATGCTTTTTTGGGGCCTGTTTTTGGCCCCTAAATCCTACACTGTTGGAACTAAAATTACCAAAATCTATCCCAACCCTCCTTATGTGGCCATAGACCTTATGTTAAAATATCATAGATTTCTGTTTACCAATACTTAAGTTATAGAGCAAAAACCAAGAACAATGCTAATTTGGCCCCTTATTCCTAAACTGTTGAGACCAAAATACCCCAAATCAATCCCACCCTTCCTTTCATGGTCATAAATCTTGTGTCTAAATTTCATATATTTCCATTTTACTTTTACTGAAGTTAGAGTGCGAAAACCGAATGTCTTTGGATGAAGACGATGATGCCAACGTGATACCAATGTACAACCAAAAAGTTTTCAATTTTTGCGGTTGTATAAAAATGATGTCAAATCAGATTTTTAATGGAGTTTGCAACAGTAATTATTCAACTACTCATTTTAATACATCATAAAGAATTAAAGTGTAAATGTCATACAGTCATGGTGATGATGCCTCCGCTAGCATATAACGTTATAAAGGTACATAAATCAAGAACTGTAAAAGTGAAGCTGCTAAAAATTGAACTTAAACCAAGTTTAGAGGTACCGGTAATAAGCATTGTATACACATTTCACTAAATTTAGTTGAGACAAACTTGAGAAATATTTCCATTTGTGAAAGGGGATAACCCTAGAATGATAATCAAAGTGCTTGTAATCACTGAATGGCTATTAAAGACTGCTTAAATTTATCAGTTGGTAGTAAAGTGAATTTTGCATTGTATATTGTATATATAGCATTATTTTAAGTCGATTCAACTACTTTTCTGGACAGAGAAAGATAACTCCAATTTTCAAAGAAGATTTCATAAAGCAATGGTTTTAGGTAATATTAATTCAACAACCATTCTGGACAAAGAAAGATAACTCCAATTTATTGTCTTGAATCTACAAAAATGTTTGTTTTTGGTCCTCAATTCCTCAACTGTTTGCCCCATAACCCACAAAATAGACCCCAGACTTCTACTTATGGTATTAAATATTATGGTACAGTTTCAGAACAATTGAAATACTTATACAAAACTTTTTGTATTAGATTAATGCTTGTTTTGGGCACCTTTGGAACCCTTATTCATAAACCTTAGGGACTATATATATATAACCGCCCCAAAACAATCCCAAGCTTCCTTTTATGATTATAAATATCATGTTATAATTTAATGGCTTCCTTTTTACTTATACTGAAATTATTATCTGGAAACCATCCGTCTTGGGAAGACGACAACAGGATACCTACTGTACATGTATTTCAACTGCAAAAATCTCTGTGGTTGTATAAAAATTTCAAATATGTACAATGGAATATAGTTTTAAAATTGATAAGCCTAGATAGGCCTTATAATTTCTTCCCCACATAGTTGAAAGACCATTTACACTCAGGACCGAGTCATAAGTAGGCAGTATAGTCTACAGATGTATTAAAACAACCTAGCATCATATTGCTAGTAGTGGGAGTAGCATTCTCGGGTAAATTTGTTCTTTTTTTTTATAATATGTTTGGTTCAAATCAAAATAGAATGCTTTTATCTCCCTAATACTTACATTGTAAATAGAGGTGGTACTACTTTGACAAATCCTTGTACATGAGAGTTTTCTGTCAAATCTTTATTTCACAAAGAATGAATTGCATAACAATGAACTGAGCTCAAAGCAAAGTACTTTAATAATACACTTAGACAAAGAGCTAAATCCAGTGATATACTTTGTACTACAGGTCCTTCATTGACATCCATTGACCAAAACCATATCTCAACGACATTCCATACTACATGGTTGGATTCGGAAGTCCTGAAAAAGACATGATTTTTTTAACATATTTTAAGTATATATATACACAGGTTAAAACTTTCTTGTTGTATAATCATTCCGTATCTAGCAACTATCAATTTGCTTAATGCACATATTGATATATGTTGAGTGTACCTCTGTTGGAAATAAGAACACACAAACCTCCACCTAGTTTTAGTCAATGGACAAAACATTCAAAACTATAAAATATTATAAATCTAAGACTTGTCAGTGTCTATTTACCATTGCCACTGAATCAGTGATATATGTATTGTACACATAACTATATACATGCAAGACTAAAATTATAAAGTACATACATGTTTGTATATTAAAGACTAAAACTGACATTCAGTCTTTACAACATCTTCATTCCCAAAGTCATTTTCAAATCTGACTTCATGGTAAAATAAGATTCCATATCTACAACCAATTAAAAGGAAAAATCCCTCTGATAGACTAGCATTTAAATCCGATTTCTAAAATGGAAGCTAGGTCACCTTGGAACTTAGAACTAAAAAAAATCAAACAATATATCTGATATATTTCAAATGCATGTACATGAAATAATATAAATCTCTAAAATTCACCATATTGTTCCCTTTTTTATCTTCTGTTAGATACTGTATATCCAGTGGCGGATCCAGAAATTTTCCTTAGTGGGGGCCCACTGACTGACTTAAGAGGGGGCTCGCTCAAGTCATGATTCAGTGATTCCCAATATAAGCAACCAAATTTTTTCTCAAAAAGCAGCCCCCCCCCCAAATCCGCCTCTGATATCAATCTCTAGATGTCTTTCAATTACATTCAGTTTAGTGTGGGTTGATCTTTGATTGTTGTACATGTTACAACCAGATTCCCGGCAGGGGGAAACTTTGTAAGACCGCAGAGGTTCAAGCTTAGATTTTGAAATAAGGGGGAAAATGTAACCTTTTCAATTTATAAAACAGGTTCAACATCATTTCTATACATATATAAACATATTCTTAATTGTGGACACACCTTCATTAAATATTCTACTTCAATTAGTGGAGGAGATCAAATTAAAAAGTTGCAATGGTTAAATACTCCAATCACAGTCTTTCCTGCTAAAATCTGATGTGTAGAATGTGATAAACGGTTTTTGGGTCTTTGTCCTTGATATTGAGGTTATTTTGACACAGCAAAATATAAAGAAAATGTAAACTATGATCTGGAAATTGACTTCGTTTTCCCAAAATAAGCCCACTTAAACTGAACTTTAAATGCAAAAGACCTCTAAATGGCTAACAGATATTGCTATTTAAAAGAATAGTCCATGATTATACATGTACATGATATTAAAAAATTCATGAAATTTACACTGATTCTGTCAGTTGAATGGACTAGAATGAGATAAGTTATGTACATGATAGACATAAAGGTTTTTTCCAACAGTTGTGGTGTAAATTAAATCAGTTGTATTTTATGGTTGATATATTTATGTATATACATGTATGTAAATCATTGGCTCTTCAACCAATGATATTTTACAATATCGATTATTTGTTTATTTTTCTAATGTTGGTATTTTTCAGCATACTAAAAATGTTTTAACACAACACGAGCACATGCTTGATAGGTGTGTCCTCACACAGGGTTTCCGCTGGCGGTCGCCATTTTCCCAATTTGCGAAAAAAGATAAAACTTGTGGCGATAAAAATTCGTCATTTGCTTAAGAATTTGGCGAAATGAAATATATAGAAAGATTTATTTTCCTCCTTCTTGTTTATTTACTTTTTTCGAGTTTCTCGGACTTGAACTTATCAGACAATACTCGGAATTCACCTTGACCTCATTAAGATTTTGTCAGAAAATCAATTATCAGCTGATTGCAATTTACAGCTATGACAACAAAGGACTAATTAATAAAGGTGTTGATTGAATTGTTTGACAAAATGATATGGTTGAATGGCTTCCACTTAATGTCACATACAGGAGTTATTTACCACTTTTCGACTCACGTGTTTGAAGAACTCTTCTGACGTCTCCTCTCCATGAAAGATAGTTTAGAAAAGAAAGCTGTTGTTGTGACAATAAATGTTAAAGGGCAAGAAAAATCTCCAATTTAAAACTTGAATTATCCTTTGACTTTGATGTAAGTAATTGATCAGGGAGACTACTTTAAAGTCGTTTGAGTGACACGCGTGTTTCAAGCATAGTTTTACGTCTCAACTTTTTCATTTAAGATGGTCAAGATGGTGGTTATGAAGAAGGGGGAGGGGGGGGGGGGGGGAATGCATTCTGGCGTCACAATTTCAAATGACATAGGATAACATATGATCTGTCCATATACATGTATGAGGGTAGAAATGGGGGTATCTTATTGAAGTATTCTTGCCAAATGAAGATTAAACAGTAATTCTTAGACATGACCATAAAAGAGGGGGGATAGGACCTTTATCGGGACTCCAGGATCGGGTGTTTTTAAGCTCTGGATTATCCCCCCTCATAAAATAAACACTTTTTTCAAGACGATTAAAAAATCAGCTGAATTTGACAAATCACACTATTTGTTTTCCAAAAATAACCGTAATTGGATGGGGGTTCTGTGTATTCACATTATTTGAACAACTCTCCTTGGGCCGAGAAAAAAGAGATCCATGTTTCAGGTAACCTGACCGACCCTGATTTTTAGCCCAGACCCTAACTTTTTTATTGGATCTTTCAAAAAAAACAAAAAAAAAATAATTATCAACCGACCCTGTTTTTGACACAGGCTTCTGATAAATGACATAATATTTTTTCTCTCTTGCTTCCTCTTGCATAGAAAGCCAGTAAAACATTTTATTAATGTCAAAAGGTATTCCAAATAGGTTAAAATCCAAGAAATTTGCACAGCAGGTGCTTCAAAAACATTGCAAATGGCCCAAGACCACAATTAATGACCCCGCTTTTCGTTGTTCACGAATGTAGTTCCTTTTAATTAGAGTGTATTTTTCCTTAATTTTTTTTTTTTCCCTTCCCCATTCATTTCTTAGATTTTATTGGGTGGAAATGAAAGATGAGAGGTAAAATAATTTTTTGGATGTTGTATTTAAACTCATTTTGATATGGAATGAGTGATTAGGCCAAGTGCAAAAAGGTCATATTTACAGTTTTCGGAACATCTCTTGACTTTTCCATAGGGGTATGGATGTATATTGGCTAAATTTGTAAAAGTGATTGCTTCAATCTTTCTGAATTTTGGATATATTTTTGGACTAGTGCTATACATAAGACACACAAAAAATTTGACGAAAGTGCATGGTGCAATTTTTTTAATGATACAAAATGTTCTAAAGAAATGATAGAGAAATTAATTGTGGTCTGTGGCCAAATGGCACACTTCCGGTTTTTGAAACTAATTATGGATCAGGACGTGGAAAAAACATGATAAATTCTCAATAACTCAAATATGAAATTTTGTATCATCACCAAAAAGTATACAGATATTTAAATTAATGTAACTAAGAAGTGTTTAAAGTTTTAAGCCATAATCAAGAATTGTTTTTGAGATACGGTGTGACATGTGAAAAAAACACCCCCCTGTTTAAGTTACAATGTGCCGTAACTCAAAAAGTTTTAATCTTATTTTCACCAAAAAATATACAGATCATGTGACCATCATAAGAAACAACTATATTAAGTTTCATGAAATTTGGATAAGTCTTTCTCAAGTTACGGTGCCAAATGTTTATGCTGGACAGACAGACGGACACCTGACATTTGTATACCATAATACGTCCCGTCTTTGACGAACATATAAAAAGCAGTACTAAGCGTGCATGTTATGCTAGAAACATATTCAAAGAATAAAGTTTTATAACTTCTTAATGTCATATCCAATATTTATCAAAACCCAAAGGGGAGTTACATGTATCTTACTTCCTATATTTTTTCGTGGATGTCAATACACCTAATCGCTATTTATTCCATACCGGATAAATTCTAAAATTACACAACTTTTTCATCCAGTTGAAGCTACATGTATCTGGGGGCCGTTGAAACAATTCACCATGCACAATACTTTATAATGAGACCCGTTTTAACTTATTGTAAATACTTTAAACAAAATAATTTTTTACTTCAATTTTCAATTTCGAAAAATAGTGGATCATACTCTATTAAAGTTTCTTGATGATCGCTTTCTAAAGTTTTTCCTCCCTCAGCTCTCTAGTAAAAAACCTTTATTTTCAGTCGCATGACCCAAACAGAAAGTTGTACATACAGTGTATGACTGTTTTTCCCAGATTGGACAAAATAGCGATAATTAAATAAAGTGTAATTTCAGGGATTGTTGAAAACTTGCATATTCATCACTATCTGATTTTGTGGTTTTAACAATCCAGACATACAATGCAAATAGCAATAAGGTGTTTAGGAAAACATGACCTAAATCCTCCTTCATATAAGACAAAAAACATGGGAACTCATACTGAATGGTCAAATGTGTTCAATATGAAAATTTCAGTTAAGATGGTAAAATCACAAATCAGCCGTTAATGTAAATGAACTATAAGTATGACTTTTGATCAAATTTAAAGGGAAATGACGGGGAAGGGGCAAATTAGCTTTCAAGGGGAGCAAATGCTGTTTAAATTGGTAAGCGGGTTTTAAATATAGAGGGAAAGTGGAGTCATCTTTTTAGACTTTAGTTACATGTAAATATAACTTATGTAGACTTACCTTCTAATTCTATAGACTATTAAAAAAAACACACACACAACTCGGAACTATTTCTAATTCACTAGGACTACTGATATGCATACCTAAAAACAACACAAAAAATATCATAAAATAGTGATTGAAAGATTCATAACACTTTGAAAGGATAATTCAGACACGTGTTACACAAGGAGCATGTTTGTTTACAAATAATAATGTCACGTGATCGCGCACTGACCTCGCATGCTGCATCGCCCTTACAATACACCTTATCGCTATTTGTCCGCCATTACTGGACACCACACAGGGTCCCGTAAAATTTTGACGTCATAATTCAAAATATCTGACGCCACAATGGAAAAGTGATTGTTGTATGACGCCAATAGTTCAAGCGGAACAGATTCTCGGGTCAAGCGGAAATAGCGATAAGGTGTATTCACTAATACATGTACATAACCATTTTCATGCAAACATGCAAAGTGAATGTGATTGGTTATCAAATAATACAAAAATAATGCATGAACCGTTGAAGAAGAAATTATTTCATCAAATAGATTGGATTTTCACTTTCGACACGAATAGGTCGAGCAGTGAGGTCGAGTTGACATTCCTGTCATCGGAGATAGTATTGAGATAAATGGGATAAAACGGACCGTCAAAAAGGTCTAGAGAAGCACATCAGTAGCACCTTAACATAAATAAATAATACTTGCCAACATTTCTCTAATTGATAACCTATAGAACTGAAATTTCACAAAAATACCGGTGAATAATTTTGTTGTGATGCTGGTTAAATTGGCGCTAAATAAATATTCTTACTCCTATTGCTTCATGTAAAAAAAAAATGTATAGAATTGAATTCGACTACAGTTCAGAATAAAAAAAAACGTGAATATGCAAAAGCCAGGTAATATGTTAATGATAAAGTGTGTATAAATTTTCGTAAACGAAGTTACCCGTATACTTCACCAAGAATTACATTTGAGCGCAAAGTTCTGTATGTATGTGTGATTTGGTTGGTTTATGTAACATAATATTTAGACTGGGATCCTGGCTAATCTTGACCTTACGACGCGCAGCTAGATTGGTCCGGATCCCAGGCTAATGTAACATCGTAGAACTCAGGATTTTTTTGCGTTGCTATTAGATCATTGAGGCCATCTATTTTTATTGCGGGTTCCACATATTCAAATCGGAATTATAGAAAAAATGGAATGTTGTGAGCAGAATCAAAACAGAAATGATGAACACTGCAACATTTCCAGCAAAATATAAATAGAATGGAGGATCTGTGTATTCACATTATTTGTAAAACTCTCCTTGTTCATGTGAAGCGTGTGCTTTACATCGAGGCTTATTCATTACATCGAGGCTTATTATGCTAATCATTGACGCCACAGTACTTCAACCAATCAGACAATGTTTATTTGGGGCATTCGATCGATTTTAACTCAGATTTTGGAATATTTCAATCGAAATTATAGAAAAATGGAATGTTGCTGGTACATATAAAATAGAAAATGATGAATACTTTTAGCTAAAGATAATTTGGATGGGGGTTCTGTGTATTCACATTATTTGCACAACTCTCCTTACTGATGCCATATTTTGGAATTTCCGTGACCTAAATGGTTCGCGAAAATTAATATTTTTATATATAGTATAGTAACTATAAATATATTTTGATTGCGAATCGGCAAATGGAGTCCATGGAGTTTTAGAACTTTTATTTTATAGAAAGGTGAATAATTCAAGGTCTTGCTTGCAGAATTCTGTTTTCTATTTCAGTGCAACGGAAGTCATACGCAAAAATAATTGTCATAGCTTCCAGCATTGGTAAGCATGTTATAACATGTATAATTAGTCAATTTCTAAAACTTTTTTTTTCTCGAATGAATTAAATTGTAAAAGTACTTGTTGTAGTTTGGACGTAAGAACACATGTATATTTCATTTGTTTTTAAATAGGTTGTATCATGTTATCGAATTTACGTTAATTCAATATGTCTCTAAAATTATCAGTTTGACTCTTCATCGAATTTTATATGAAATAAATTAAACAACAATCATATAGATTAATACCGTATAGCGGGTAATTTTCGCGGGGTGCTAAATTTCCCTGATTTTCGCGGAAAGATCAAAATCGTCAAAACAAATTCTCCCAATTTAAAACGGCACATGCTAAAGGTTTTGATAAAAAATCTGAATCCGCCAAAATAATAACCGCAACATATTTCGCATACCTTTATTCAATGAAAATAGCGAAATTTTTCCTTCGCGAAAATGACCCTCTGTATGGTACGTCCTAATGTCAAATAAAGCTAAAACAATGTAAGGATTTTTGATTTTGATTAAAACTATTTACTCAATTTTCATTACTGTTATTGTGAAAAATAAGTTCTTTACTTTTGTGTAAATTCGTTATGTATGTCCCCAAGTTTTGCTTGAAATAATCGATATTTAAATACAACAATTGTTTCAATCATGTAGCAAAATCTAAGGCAAACGTTTTTGTCACAAATGAAATCTTTTTTGTTCTCTGTTTGAAATGATGCTTGTGTTAATGTGTATGTAAATATAAATAAATGTAAAAGTACTCTTTTGTAGGTATCATTCTCGTGTATTGTATTCATGCACTTAGGGAAAAGTGTTACTCTAAAGGTAAGACCAATGTCGTTTAAAAATCGTCAATAAAATGTTGACACATCAACACAGTTGCGGATACAGAAAATTTTAAAAGTTGGGACTCACTAACTGCATCAGAGGGGTCCTTGTTCCGGTCATGATTCAGTGATTCCATATTTAATCAATCATTTTTTTCCAAGAAAGGGGAGAGGGCGGGTCACCTGGCACCTTCTAAATCAGCTTTCGGTAATTTGAGTACTGGATTTAATAATATCGTAGACTTTTGTCCTAATGTCATCTACAACAAAAAAGTTTACCGATCTTTTGTGTCTTATTTATCATTATCAGTTAGTCTATAAATATGAAAATAGCAAGATTCTTTCATTTAAAGACAAATGTCTCTTTGTCTATAAAAAATAAAATGTATTTACATGTTTTGTTTGAGCATAAACTGAACTCGTGAATCGTTTATTGTTATTTTCTCTGTTCTTTGTATTGAAATCTTATCTCATTGAAAGGCTACTTGTGCATATCTAGACGTGGTTTTTCCATGATGGATTGATTACAATGTTAACGTAAAACAATTATATTCATGTAAAATAATTATTGATACATATGTCCCAATCAAATTTTCTTTCAATTTCACACTACAGATTGGATGATTACAAAATTAGAACAATGGGAAAAAGAGGACAAACAGTTTTTAGATACAAGGGCAAGTAACTATGTTATGGATTGCATAAGGAACCATGTGTGTGTGTCTGTTGTCGGTCCACCAGGAGTCGGAAAGACGTGTTTAGTGAAACATGTGGCATTGCAAATGGAACAAGATGGTTATACAATTTTCCAGGTCGACAGTTCAAAAGATATTAGAGACCAATACATGCGAAACAGAAAAACTTTATTTGTCGTGGATGATTTTTGTGGTTAGTTCACAGCCAATACAAGTATGCTAGATCAATGGAAAGGGAAAATGAATGATATCAAAGACTTTCTAGATAAAGAATCACACAAGCTTATTATAACATGCAGATTACAGGTATTTCAGGATAATTGTTTTGATCACTCAGATTTTAAGCTTTTTAAAACATGTATATGCAATTTAGTTGACAAACACTTAGCTTTCACAGATCCAGAAAAAAACAACCTTGCTTTCAAGTATTTTTATGACATTAATAGAAACGAAATAGAACATTTATATCAGTATGATTTTTTCCCTCTGTTATGTAAATTGTATCATTCCAAACAGATGTCGTCAACATTTCGCAGAGAAATTTTTGTGAAAGATCCTTTTGGATTCTATACAGAAGAACTTGTTACTCTGCTAAATGACTCCCAAGAAGGGAAGTATAAAGTTTATGCTCTTCTACTCTTAGTTTTATGCAACAATCGCTTAGAGAAAAAAGTTTTAAAAGGTGGGGATGACGAGGTTGGCCGTTTAATAAAAGATATTCTTGAGAATTGTAATGTTTCAACCCACTTAACAGGTAAATCGTTCATATCACACTTAGAGACATTAACAGGGACATATTTGTCGATTGAAAACAACGTTTATCATGCTATTCATGACAAAATGTTTGATTTTCTTACAAACTATTTCGGAACAAACGACAATTTTGCTGAATTATTGATCAAACGTGCTGATTGCAACATTATCATTCAAAGATTTGTTCTATTAGAACCTGGTCAATCTGATGACGTAAAATGCCAAGAATATACAGTAATAGTTCAAGATCACAACTTACAGGTGTACATGGAAAGAGTGTTCGATGACTTAACGAAATTTGATGATATCTATAGATATTTACACTTAATCAGAAAAAGTAAAAATAAAATCTTTTATAAGTCATTATCTACCTTCATCAGAAATCTTAAAAAAGACAAAATATCAGATCTCATACAAACTGCATCTAGTAACTTTGTAAGAGATATGTTTGTTATGGATGTAAATGACATTAAGTCAGATATCCCGCACGAATACGAAAGTTATGGAATCATATTAGACAAAGTTCACTTAGAGAAATACGTCAAAAGAGTGTTTATCAATATGATAAAATCCGATGATGTTCAGTTATACATGAAGCGATGTAGATGTTGTAGGAACGAAGAATTTCGTACTGATTTACTTACTTATATGACAAGTCAAAGCTCTTCTGACATTAAAAAACAAATTGAAAGTGCAAATGCAAGTTTTGTTCAGTTAATGTTTGTTTTGAATAAAGACGAAATCAAGCCGATTACGCCACATGTGTACGAACGTTATGGAATTGTTATACCTGTTGATGTCATACAGGTATATATAGAAAGGGTGTTTGATGACATTGCTATGTCCGAAGACGTAAATAGATATATACAACGTAACAGAAATAGAAAAAATAAAATATTTCGAACTAGATTACTAGACTACATGACACATTTGAACACGGCAACGATCGAAAAATTAATTAAGAAAGGAAGTAGAAGTTTTATATATGAACTATGCATCATAACGATGGACGATATTACTGAAATCAGTTACAACGAATGTGAAGGCTATTGTGTTATTATACCTGATGCATGTGTGAAATTGTACGTAGGTCGGTGGTTTGATGAAATGACAAAATCTCAATGCATTTCGACATTTTTTGAAGAGAACAGGAATAGACATTCAAACAAATTCAAAACAGCATTACGAACATATATGGCGGAACTAGAGGAGAAGGACATCGTGAAACTTATCAAAACAGCTGGTCAAAGTAGTAATAGGTTACATGAAATGTTTGTAACGACAAAAACGGATATTGAAAATGATAGTATCAGAGAGTTTGAACGTTATGGAATCGTATTACAAGATAAATACATGGACATGTACACGGAGATAATTTTAAATTCGATTTATTCTATACAAAATATCAAAAATATCAGAACTGCCAAAAGTGTACTAAAATGCATTAGACAATTTGATTTATCAAAGATAAGAAAATTAATGCACACATTAAGCGGATACGCTATTCATGAGATGATAACAGTTGAAATCGAGAATGAAATAGAATCAGACAAAACGTTTCCAGATTGTCCATGTCCTTATGCTGTTGTTAAGAATTCGTTAGAGATGAACGAAGGACTCATTACTTGTCCTGCAAGTCTTATTAGTTTATATATGGACATGATGATATCAGACTGGAGTAAAGGAATGACATGTTATGTTTTTAGAAATAAAAATTTGAAAAACCATTCTTTTGTACATAGGTTCTTGGATCATTTGAACCTACTTGAACTATCAAAAATATTAGAACTTGTAAATACTTATGATTATAAGTCTTCTACCCTGGTATTACTTTGTAAACAAGGAGACGTCCACCTTGCAAAATGGTGTTTAGAAAATCATTTGAACGAAAATCCAGAACAAAAGCACAACAGATTATGTGCGTTGTTCCTGTTAGTCGTTTTTAACAATCAATTAGAAGAGACAATTATAAATGCGGAGTTGATCAAAAAAATTGATGACAAAATTTCGTTCAGGAATATTCTTCATATTGCAGAAGAAACTATATTAGCCCGGGTAGTAAAAGAAGAACTCAATGCCTCTTTACCTTTCATTGGTGGTAAACAATATAAAGGCGTTTACAGGGTCGACTATTGCATGTACCAGTTCCTTGTATTTTATTTTGCATCAATCCGACAGATGTCAACCGTATTAGTAGAACATGCTGATGAAAAACTCCTGTATAAATGGTTTTTGATAGAGGAATCTGTCTTCCACCAACCAAATTTCAATATTTCACTTCGCGATGAAGAATTATTTACGTGTATCAACAGAGTATATACAAAAATGACAAAATCTGAAGCATTGATTAGATATATACTTAAAAAAGATGACGATGTGATTGTAAATTCAGTAAGTGCCTTCGTCCGAAATTTAGAAAAAAATGAGATAATAGCAATTTTTAAAACATCATGCAGTGATTTCATTAACAAATTTGTCGAAATAGCAGCCGAAGGGACAAAAAACCATAGCGATAAAGAATCAATATTTTCTTTTGCAATATCTGATGATTTTACACCTATTTATATTAAAAAGGTCTTCGATCACATTTCAAACAATGAATTCGTTGAAGGATGCCTCCAGGACAATAGAAATAAAAAAAAAAATATTTTCAAAGCTAAATTGTCATGCTATATGAGAAAATTGATACGACGTGAAATAGAAAGGCTTATCAACGAAGCCAGTAGTGATTTTATTAGTAGAATGTTTGTGTTGTCAGAAGATGACATAAAACCTGAAACCTGTTGGGAATATGAACGTTACGGCATAGTTGTACCGAAAGATTTATTACTGGTGTACATTGAAAGAGTTTTTAGGGACACCCAAACATCTATATATGTTCCTGTTAACAGGAACAGTGAGAAAAAAATGTTCCGTGATAGCTTACATTTATACATAAACTCACTTTCAGAGGATAAACTTTCATCATTAATCAAAACGGCAGGCAGTAAATTTATCAGTCGAATGTACCTGTCATCATCAGAAAAAACTGAAGACATAGGTGTTTCAAGAATTGAAAGTAGTTTTATGTTTGTTCCAAAGAATTACTTCCAAATTTGTAAACAAATATTTGTTGTTAGAGAGAAAATAAAAAGAAGATTTTGTTGTAAAGTTTATGAAATTAAAATTGATTCAATTTTATACACAATTTCTGCTCATGAAGATAAAGATTGCGATCCTGTATTGATAGATATACTCAGTAAAAATGGAAAAGAAAACAGGAAATTAAAACAGCATCTTATCGGATATATTGATCCAATCTCAACAGGCAAAACAATGGATTTTTTTGTTAAATCAACAAACGACATTGTCAGCAAATATATTGAAAGGTTGGTCGTTGATTGGATGAATGGACACGTTCATGATGTCATTGGGAACATTAATTTAAACAACCCATCCTTTCAATGCGAATTCATTACCCATTTACGGAGCACTAATCATAAAATACAATCAACGCTAGCTAGAACGGAAGATACAAATACTGGAGATTTACCCTTGGAGGTATGTTCCTATGTTGGTATTTCAGAACTAGCTAAATGGTGTTTGGATAATGATGCAGATACTAACAGTAATAGTGGCGGGGGCAATCCTTTATATATAGCATGTGTCCAAAATCATCATGACATAGTGTCCCTACTACTAAACCATACAAATAAGGCTAATGTCGATGATTTTACTCTTTCTTTACCCCGATTCTCATCATTGTGTGCGGCTGGTGATGTCAATGTGATTTTAGATGTCAAATTGAATGTGATTTTAGAAGAATACGAAACACCATTGTATGTAGCTTGCAAAAATGGGTACTTCGATATTGTCTCAATACTACTTGATAAAAAACCTCACAAAATAAAGATAAATAAATCACGATTCTCGCGAGGAAAAACACCACTGTATGTTGCTTGTGAAAAAGGGCACACAAAGATTGTTGCCCTTTTACTTAACCATACTGCGGATAAGGTAGATGTCAACAAAAATACACAAAAAGGTGAAACCCCTTTATATGCAGCTTGTAAAGGTGGATATACAGATATCGTTGATATCCTTCTGGCACATGAAATAAGAGTAATAAATAAAATCAAAATTGATGGAGCTTCTCCTCTGTTTATTGCATGTCAGGAAGGTCATGTTGAGGTTGTTTCTTCTTTACTCAAACATAATATTATAGAAATAGATCAATGTATGCTCATTGGGATGTCTCCGTTGTTTATAGCTTCATTGCTAGGTCGTACTGAAATTGTTAAAATGTTATTGAAACGCAAAGCTAACGCTTATATCTGCGTAAAGAAGAAAGAAATGGTAACGCAGGTATTCAACAAGAAATTCGAAAGAGTATTCAGAAAACCGAAAACATTGGACGCCGCTATGTATATTAAGTTTTTAAGAAAGCTGGTTAGTGAGAATGCAACAGAACACGTTAAATCATACATTGAAGGAAAGGAGAACGATTGGGTATTCAATTCAATACTGGGAGCATCACCATTACATATGGGTAGTTTAATGGGTCACACTGAGATTGTGAAATTACTGGTTGAAAGAAATTCAAATATTAATAGTTTCAACGAGAAAGGCAGTACACCATTGATTCTAGCATATGAATTAGGGCATACAGATATCGTTCAAGTACTTTTGGCAAACGGTGCTGACCCTCCTTAGACAGAAAAGACGAAAAGTCATCATTAACCATTTCCAGAGACAATGGGTATGTGGAAATAGTGGAAATCATAAAGTCGCAAACAATAAAGCTGTAAAACAACCTTTAGCAGGCTTGACTTATGACAATTTATAAGAAATCAAAAGCAACAAAGATATTTTAACATTAAATTCCAACGTTAAACAAATAAAGTTTTTTCTCCACCAATTCCTGCTATATATTGATTTCCTTTTATGAACATTTATTTCTTGCATGCAATTTAATATTGACTCGTTTTTTGACTACAAAATGTAAATGTTATCTTGTAACATCCAATTCCATAGGTTCCATAGACATACATCCAGATTGCGGTCAGTATCTAGGACAATATAATAAATTAGTAATTATGATTAACTTGTAAAAATATAATTAACTTTAATTTAAATTTATTGAAAATATACAAGCTGATTAAAACAAACGACAATATAGACAATAATACAAATGCGATTGTCTCGACTGTTTTTGTATTATTTACCAAAAAAACTATTACCTATAATTGCGAAGAGTTTTGGTTTTAAACAAGCAGTTCATCAGCCTTCTAACTTGTGTATTTTGTATATGTTGTATATTACGTATCTTGTCACTTGTATATGATTTAATCTTTTTGTATTCTGCATATATGCAAATGTTATGTATAGGAAATTTGTATATGTCTTATAAGATAATTTTACCTAACAATTAAAAGAACATGAATGCTTACATGTAACTTATTCAACTTATGTTAAGAAATACAAGAAAGTTACTGATTTCCTGATTTTACAAAATCTAAGGTAAGTTTTGACCAACATGGTCAAGACTGAAAGTCATAGATTTATCGACATTTACCTGCGCTGATGTTTTTTGTTACGAACTGCAGTGAAACCAGTTTTGCTCTTAACTGAATAATGTTGTATAAACTTCCCATTCTGATATTCTTTTTTTAATTATCACGTTTAAGTTGTATCTCATGGATCAAATAATTAGTAGAATCTGTTGTATTATGTATATAAAATTTATTTTTCAATCTTTTCGCTTCAATAGGAGACACTGACATTGTGTATCAATGAAAAAACTTTTATTTTCATAGGTTTGTTTTTTATTCGGAATACCAATGTGTTATTACTTGTAGTCTGTTGTATTGTCTTCGTTTTATCATATCTTGTAGATTATTAGATGAAGTGCCACACGACACACGACATAAAATTATGTAAAATGCTAGATTTGTGTGATTATTGTGGATATTTAATTTTGTTTTTAACAGATATTTCAGATTTTTTATAATTTATTCATACCGTTATTTTTAAATATTCTCCTGTAAAAATTGTTTTACAAATAATTGACGAGCATCAAATTCAATTTTATCCTGGTATCTTTCGATTCTAACTAAAAAAAATGTTTGTTACGTTGTATTGTATATCGATAACTCTGAATGATTGATTAAGGACTAAATAATAGAAAAGATTGTTTGCAATGGAGTAGGCTCATCACTATAAACCATTTTGTAGTTCTAGATTAAAATAAATTTAGTCAAGCACTCCTAGCCAAGGTTTTCCAATAATGCTATATCAATCACAATGGTAATTTTTGTAGACGAAACGCGCGTAAATATAGAATTTTAATTCTGTTATCTATGATGAGTTTATTTGATGAAATCTTATCATCCTTATAGTTTAGATAGTATCAAAATTTAATAATGTTGATATATGGAAATTGAAAGTGCTAATGCATGTAATGTGCATGATGTTTATGTGTAATTGATATGCTATGCTTATTCATTATATTTGGGTTTGTGTAAGATACAAATCTATATGATAAAATGTTGGTCGTAATGTGCTTTATTCTATAACGATTGCTATGTTTCGAAACTACAATGTACAGAATTGATTATTGTAAATTTTTGTTACTATTTTTTTTTATATGCGTTATTCTTCTTAATTTTTGTTACTAAGAAAGTGGTCATAGACTTCATATAATTTTAATTTCACAAAGTGTTTTTAAGAATATCATTTTATGATAGAGTTTTACTATTCAATTATCATGATTATTGTTTACTTTATTGAATTGTCAGTGAAATATATTTTAAAATCTGTATGTTTATTTTAGTACTGATATATCTTTATTATCAAATGAATGTAAGGACACAATGGTAGTTAGGAATATAAATCAAAATTTTTCTTTTGTCTGATAGTGAAAAAACAGGGTCCTTCATTTGTTATATTTGTAATTGACAATTCGGTATTGGTAACATGTCCCTCAAATTTTGTAACTCCTAACTCTGAAAAATCTAATGAACAGATTATTTCTAAATGCAGGCAAAGTATTTGATAAATATTATATTTGACATGAATGAAAATATATTGTAATATAACTATGATTTTATAATTGACCTTGTGGTTAAGTTCATTTCTAATTTTCCTTTACTACGTTTATAACATTACAGTTGAATTTTGCACGTTCTTTCTGTTCTGTATAATCAACCTATTCTATCCCAAATTTATTAAGCTTTCTAAAGTTGCAGTATGTAAACTACTGACGATGACGAAACACAATTGTTGTTAGAATCAACGTGTTAATAATAATTTCCAACATATGTGTACCCATACAATGGGACGGAAAGTTTGGGCAAAATTAATCTGAGCTGCAACGTATGTATATTTCATGTTAAACCATATTGTGCTAGTATCTAAGATGACAGGATTTTATGAAAATGATTCGGTTTGGCCTCGGATGACTTTTAAAATGTTTATATCATTGAAAAAGCTCCATATTATCTCCCTTTGGTGCAAAAATGCCATTTTTTGGGCATTAATTTGAAATATCTGTTTTAACTCATCGGTGACCTATATTTGTTAGTATTGTTATCAAATAAGCTGTACATAAACTAAATAATTGTAAAATTTAAGCGATTTCTGTAATTATGTTATTTTTTTATTTCGATATTACCTCTATTTCTCCTATTAGTTCAACCGAAAAAGCGGACATTAACAAAAATGTATGCTTTTTCCAGAGGCAGATTGTGAGCTTTAATGAACGGTGAGTCGGTGACCCCATTTTTTTATTTTATTTTCTTTCAAGCATATGATAAAGTTCATTAAAAAAAAATATAGCGAAATCCTATATAAGAAAAAAAAATGATTTATACCCAGGAGCCCCCTTAACATGGTTAATGTATGTTTTTTGATTAATTTGATAGATACTATTGATTTTTTTCTTTCTGCTTATGTAGATTGTATAGCACTAGAAATTAGTTGTAAATTGATTAAGGTTCATTTTGAAATTTCATTATTAGATAGTACATTAAGTTCAAGTGCATTCCTTCCTTGATTTGTAATTTCTATTTTTGTTTTTTCGTTCAATAACGTATTTCGTTACAGAAATAGATAATTCGAGTGGAAACGAATTTTGTATAGAGAGGAGTGACGTGAAGAGTGAACTTAAGAGTAAAATTGGTGAGATCTAGATTGGAGTGAGAGTTGAAAGAAAACACATGTTAGGCTTGAAAGGGTAAAGTTGGGATTGAGAAAGAAATATTAAGGTCAGTTAGTTATCTAAGCTGAAACTGTAAACACATAATGTTAATAGATAATAATAAAATATATTTTACTGTATTGAAAAGGAATTAAAAATGTAACTTTACAATAAAGTCAGTTATTCTTGGAACATTTATAGAATCTTGGCAACATGGTGGTCAACAATCCAACAATGTAAATATTAAAAGTATACGTCTTTAGTCAGCTAGTTCCCAGATACCTTTCCTATGTAACAAAAAGAAATAACTGTTTCTTCGAGTTTCAATAGATATAGGAAGATGTGGTGTAAGTGCCAATGAGACAACTCTCCATCTAAAAATAATTTATAAAAGTAAACCATTATTGGTCAATGTACGGCCTTCAACACGGAGCCTTGGCTCAGTTTATTTTTATACATACAAATTTGAAGATGCGGTATGATTACCATTAAAACAACTAACCACTTGAGACAAAATGACATAGATGTAAGAAACTACATGACAACATACGGCCTTCAATAATGTGCAAAACCAAAACCTTAAAGTAAGCTTCGAAAGGAAATATGTATCTGTTTTCTCCTTATTCTTTTTTTCTAAAACAATGTGTATTGGTTTGACTCTTCTTCAAACTATTGAGTGTTTCATTTCTTGCAATTAGTGCATATCAAACTGTTTATCAAAGTCATCTCTGATCATAATAGAAAGACGTAGATTAAAAAAATACAATAAGAAGAAAAAACGTAAAGTACAACTTAAAACACAATGATCAAAAGGACCCATAACATGAACAGAAAACAAACAGCCAACTACGTTATATACAAACGATTGATCATAACAAACCCTATCAACAGCTCGTTAGACATCCGTGCTTTAGAAATAACTTGTATAAGCTACATCTGTAAAATTCTTAGTTGACAAATTTAGCAATTATTTAGAAACTAAATTCATCTCCTTACGGTGAAGTTGACCTTGGATGATTTTTGTTATGCCCCTTTATTTAGGTTATGAAGCTCTTTCAGTGTTTGGGTACATGTACATTCTTGGCATTTGATATAGATTGTTCCTGTTGATAATTAATGCAGAAAAAGGATGTGGACGCATAACAGTTTTTCATGTGTTATTTTTTATTAACCTCCAAATACCCTGAGTGAATTTAGAAGCTCTCGATGGGTTAGTAATTCTTTGTCCACTAACAAAATTTGTTGATAATTTGACAAATATTCATGGGACTATAAAAAGAGAGATGTGGTCACATGATAAATGCCAATGAGACAGAAATGACACAAAAATCAGCAACTATAATACGTCACCGTACTGTTCATCACTTTTAATCAAATACAGAAACAAGTTCGCTGGTTGTCCTTGTACATCTATTAATGTCGTTGTCAATTGAATAACAACATCCAATCATCTTGTTCTTACTTAAAGAGCCAAAAAAGTTGACCAGAAATCCTTTGTATTATTTTTAATCCTTAGTCAATTTGTAAGTAAAAACATCCTGCCAGAGCATAATGCGACTATATTACAAATTTCACAGCTCAATATAAGGTAGCAATAAACAGTTAGAAAAAAATATTAAAATTTTCCCTTAAAGATGTTACCATCCCCTTTTCATTGCTTTCTTGCAATATCAAGCTTACTGTTTGTGTCATATGCATGTAATCAGAATCTTTCATAGATTTTGTATACAGTATATAAAATGGTAAAATATAATTTCTTTTGGGTGTATCCATGGCAACAATCTGCATTTATTTGTTATAAAATATTGCCAAAAGGGGGGAAAAGATGTCACATATTTCCCAAAAATTTGGCTAAAAGTCGAATTTCCATCGCTTGAAGTAATACCTTTTCTGAAACTGTGTACATATATCATTCAGCAAATCCAATGAAAATCATATGTCTTTCTTCTCATTTTTTTGTAAAATTGCGTCAAAAACTTCGTGTAGAAAAAAAGTGTTTGTAAACATTACATTAATTTCTGGACCGATAGCCGGTCTAGCTATAAAAATACGGATTGTCAAACAGCCTATAAAACATGTAAAAAATAATCTTGATGCTTTTATAAACCATCTTTGAAGGCTAAATTAGCACTCAGCTGTATAAAAATGAATTTTATTACAAAATAACTTTCATATTTGAAAAATCCACCGGAGCCAAACTGCGAAACTAAACTCCTAACTGTATATTGCTACCTAAACTGACTGTAATGTATAAAAAAAAAACAATAAAAAAAATAATAATCTTTATTTCAAGAGGATGATCCCATTAGTTAAAACTAATCTTCCTGAGAGTCCTCAAAATAATAATAACATAGTTATAAGTACACACAGTATTATAAAGTTATATTATACACAATATACAATTGTATTGAAATAATAATGAAAAGGCATATTAATTTGCACAATTGATGAAAAATTTGTAACATTTTGTTTTAAAAGATATAAGTGTATCGCTCATTTTGATTTCATTTGGTAAACTGTTCCATATTTGAGAACCTGAATATGTAAATGTTTTCTTTAAAAAAATTGTTTTTGGTTTTGGAAGATTTAATAGTTTTTCATCAGCTGAACGTAAGTTATAGTTTTGATTTTCAGTAAAATGAAAATTTTCTTCTAAATAGTTAGGAACCATACCATTAATTGATTTAAATACAAGTATTGCCTTTTGGTATCGAATTCGTTTTTCCACATTTTACCAGTGTAAACTATTAAACAATAAACTGGATGATGTCATTATGTCAGCTTCTACTATAACCCTAGCAGATTTCTGTAATAACTTATTAAGTTTATTTATTCCATTTTCACAACAACTTCCCCATATATTGCAACAATAATCAAATAATGGCAGAATATAAGCATTAAAATAGATAATACGTATATGCATAGGTAAATATTTTCTTATTTTTTGTAATACATTGATTCTATTTGATTGACATTTTATCTATTTGCTGATTCCAATTTAAGTTTTTGTCAATATATAAACCAAGTAGTTTTTCACAATCTACATTTTCTATTTGTTCATTTGAAATATTGATATCTAAACTGTTTCCAGTTAAACAAAGCCTTTGTTTTGAACCAATAATCATTGATTTACACTTTTTGGCATTTAATTTCATACAATTTTGCGAACACCAATTTTCAATTACATAAATATCATTTTGAAGGTTAGAAGCTAACTGAATTACATCATTACCTTTACAATGTAATGTAGAATTATCTGCATATAAATCTACTAATGAATGTTCTATATTAAGTGGTAAATCATTGATATATAAAATAAACAACAAAGGGCCCAGGATAGAACCTAGTGGTACACCAGTTTTTATGCATTTAGTATTAGACATGACGTTATTGACCTTAACTTGTTGGCTTCGTTCAAACAAGTATGACTTAAACCAGTCTAGTGTACTATTTGAAACATTATAATATTTAAGTTTTTTCAATAAAATTATATGATTAACCAGATCAAAAGCTTTCTTTAAATCTAAAAATATAACTCCGTTTATCTCTCCATTATCTATATTTGCTAACCATTCATCTACTAATTTAGTAAGTGCAGTAGTACACGAATGTTTAGGTCTGAAACCCGACTGTGTAGTATTAAGAAGGTTATTACTATTTAAAAATATATACAAACTATTAGCTATATGTCGTTCTATGATTTAAGAGAGACAAGGCAAAACTGCTGTTGGTCTATAATTATCAGGATTACAGGCATCGCCACATTTAAAAATTGGACATACCTTGCAGTTTTAAAAATACTTGGAAATTTACCACATTTGATGCTTAGATTAAATATATATGTCAAAGCTGGTGCAATGACATCGCTGCACATACTCTTAATATTTGGTCCGACATCATCTAAACCAGTTGCTTTCGACTTGTCAAGTTTTTTTAAATACATATTTACATCTAAAATACTCATTTCTGGTATAATGAATTTTTCACTACCCTTTTGTAACTTTGATTTTACAAATTTATTGAGTGCATCAAAACTGGCACCATCATCACTATTACATAATTTGTTATCAACTATACCTTCAGCAATATTTGTGAAATGCAAATTAAATGTATTTGCTATATCAACATCATTTTGAATTACACTATTTTTATATTCTAAATGCGTGATATTATTATGTATTTTTTTAGGATTAAGACTTTTGACATACTTCCAAATAGTTTTACTATCTTTACAATTTGAAATAGCATTTTGAAAATACTTTTTCTTTGCCTGTTCTACTAAAAATGTAACCTCATTACGCCAAATTTTATAATTATATATATCATTAATTCTATGAAAATAATCTCTTTGGTGTCTAGCGCTATTTATATCAGAAGTCCACCACTCTGGTTGTTGGGTATTTTTCACCCTTTTAATTTTCTTAGAAGCATGTTTCTCTAGAATGCCCAGAAAAAGATTATACCAATAATTAGCTGCTTCATCAACATCTCCAATCGATTCAATGAGATGAAAAGGAGTATTTGTTAAATTTTCAATAAATTTATTTTTATCAAATTGTTTGTAATGAATGATCTATATTTTATGGACAAGTGCTCCATTTTTGATATTTTTGGGTTAAGTTTTCTTATTACGCAAACAGGATAATGATCACTGACAGCATAACTAGGCACATTTACTTCTATAATATTGTCTACATCGGTCGTATATATATGGTCTATGGTAGTTGCACATTTATCTGTATGACTGTATGAAAAATGTATGACTTTGATAGAAAATACTTTCATTTCAGACTACAGGAATATAAACTTTCAATATCAAGACCAGTTTTTGTTGATTTTTTCTTGTTTGTTTTACTGCTTTATTAATAATAGGCTTTCCACAATTTTTGAAATGAGTGCAGTAAAAAATCCACGGTAATGAAGAGTCAAGGAATATTGACCCTCTTTTTTTCGCCTGGTGGCAGCCATGTGGCTATTAATTTAACTGTTTTTATCAGACAGTAAACATTTTAAGATAGAATTTAAGATATAAAAATTTCATTTGAGATAATAAATGGGATTTTTGTGAGTTTATGTAGTGTTTACATTAGGCTATGTTATCTACCAAATACATTGTATGACGCAATGATATTAGCGGTAAAATCAAATTATTTCATGTAATCTTCATGACAACAATTTTTGGGAGAAAGTAAACAACCTATGTGTTAATGTTTAACACCACAGAAACAACTCACTGTACATTTATAACAATTTAGGACAGTTTTTTTTTTTTTTATATGAAAGCATATTGGGTGAGAAAACCTAAAAATAACAAAAATGCAGGTTTAAGGCTCTACGTTAGCAATATATTGAATATATGACTTTTTGTCTCAAAGAAGATTGAAATATGGCTACTATCATTTCAAATGATCAGTTTAGACAAAAAAAATAATTGTTTTAAATTTCAGATTTTGGAGTTTCACCGCTATTCTCTTAAAATTGTCAGACCACCAATTAAAAGTCCTTATCTGTTCAACCATTTTTTTTAAATTTTCACAGCTTTCTAAATATTTCACTCGAAATTTAACTTATATATGCTTAAAAGGATTTATGTTCTTAATAATTTCATATAAATAAAAGTATATTCTCCCGTATTTGCGATAGTCCCTGTGTAATGTGTAAGGTGTAACAACGTTAACTGAATGATTGGTTGATTGGTTGGTGTTTAACGCCACTGTCAACACTTTTGTTCTATTTCGTTCACTTTTTTTGTGGCGGAAGCGGGAGTTCAATGGGAGAACCAACGACCCTCGGTAGGAAAATATGCTGAATAAAATTGAGAATGGAAATGGGGAATGTGTCAAAGAGACAACAACCCGACCAAATAAAAAAACAACAACAGAAGGTCACCAACAGGTCTTCAATGTAGCGAGAAGTTCAGCTGGCCCCTAAACAATGTATACTAGTTCAGTGATAATGAACGCCATACTAATTTCCAAATTGTACACAAGAAACTAAAATTCAAATAATACAAGACTAACAAAGGCCAGAGGCTCCTGACTTAGGACAGGTGCAAAAATGCGGCGGGGTTGAACATGTTTGTGAGATATCAACCCTCCCCCTATACCTCTAACCAATGTGGAAAATTAAACGCATAACAATACGCACATGAATGAATGGATTGCAGTAAATGAACAGATACAAAATAAGATTTATTAATCATATATAAAAAAGAAGATGTGGTATGATTGCCAATGAGACAACTATCCACAAAAGACCAAAATGACTCAGACATTAACAACTATAGGTCACCGTACGGCCTTCAAAGACCATACCGCATAGTCAGCTATAAAAGGCCCCGATAAGACAATTTAAAACAGTTCAAACGAGAAAACTAACGGCCTTATTTGTGTAAAAAAAAAATGAACAAGAAACAAATATGTAACACATAAACAAACGACAACCACTGAATTTACAGGCTCCTCACTTGGGACAGGCACATACATAAATAAGGTGTCGGGGATAAACATGTTAGCGGGATCCCAACTTCCCCTAACCTGGGACAGTGGTAAAACAGTTCAACATGAGAACGAACTATAAAGATCAGTTGAAAAAGGCTTGACTCATCAGATAGACAAAAATAAAGTGGATACTAGTAGTTAAGACTTTTGTCCGTGACTTTTTGTCTGTGAATAATGAATTGTGACATTCTGTCCTGCATTCAATTCATCAATACTTATATACATACATCACCTTAAAAATTGAAATAAATATAAGAGGATCAAAGGAATGACTTTTTGGTCCAATTAAAAAAAATTGTAATGAATTAAGTTCCATTAAATGAATTTCCGTATACAAGATATCATAGATATTAGAAAATGTGGTATGAGTGTCAATGTTACAACTCTCCATTCGGATAACAATTTGTAGAAGTGAACCATTATACGGCAAAGTACAGCATTGACCTACCGAATTAGACTAATTACCGAATTAGTTATAACACGAGCAACACGACGGATGCCACATGTGGAGCAGGATTTGTTACTCTTCCGAAGCACCTGAGATCACCCCTAGTTTTTCGTGTTGCTTATTCTTTAGTTTTCTATGTTGTGTCATGTGTATTCTATTCAATTTTATTTTAATTGTTCGTCTATTTGTCTTTTCATTATTAGTCATGGCTTTGTCAGTTTGTTTTCGATGTATGAGTTTGACTGTCCCTCTGGTATCTTTGGTCCCTCTTCAACACATATTACTGGCTCACAGGAAGCTATGCAAGGCCCCAAAAATCAGAAAAACAAAAGGTATAATCTATATAAAACAGAAATGAGAAACACTCATGAACCACATCAACAAGCGACAACCACTGAATAACAGGTTCCCAACTGATTGCATTACGAATACAAATAGGAATAATAGGGACAGACAAAGAACAAAAAATACGAAAAGAAAACAGCAGTTTTACGTTCTCCTACATAGAAAAATAATGTTTGAGCTAGACAAACCTATTGAAAATCGTGTGTGTTCTTATGTGGTACGGCTGGATGGGTAAGCAAATCCTGCTCATATAAAGCACATGTTGTGTCTAAATATTTTCTAATGATAATTTTGTCGGTTCAGTGAAGCTGTCCATCTAAAAATGAATTTGATTAAAGAAAACGACAGTAGCCCACTAAATAAAACCTTTTTTGTTAAAAGTGAAATGCACCGTTCAGTACCAAATTTTCGGTTGCACATTTACTCCCAGTCAGCATATCATGGTTTTACAGCTGTTATTTATCGTTTGCAATCTCATCCACAGTTAATATAAATATGTTATTTGATACTATGACGTCACTTTTCACTACATAATAATTCTGTTGGAAAATATAAAAGTAATATGTTTCGTGTCATGCTTTCGTCACTGGATAATCAACTATTCTGACGTCTTTGTGTAAGAAAACTCTATATAACATACGTAAGATAAATGTATCATATACATTGATCCTCAGATTTAAACTTTTGTGACAATGATACAGCTTATCCTTATACGCAACTTTTTAAAAACTACGTCAAGTCTTTGTTAATATATTTGTCCTTATTCACATCGCATGCAGTTAAGTTATCAGTTCAATTAAGACATTTAAAGTTTGAACCTGCACGCAAATCATGTAGTTAAACTTCCGACTTGAAGTTTTGAAGGTTGTATGATTCTTTTGAAAATTTCAGGGCAGATAAATCTTGACCTGATAATTATTTTAGTCATTGTCAAATTTACTCTCAATGCTTTGGTTTTTTAGATATAAGCCAAAAACTGCATTTTACCCCTATGTTCTATTTTTAGCCATGGCAGCCATCTTGGTTAGTTGGTCGGGTCACCGGACACATGTTATAAACTAGATACCCCAATGATGATTGTAGCTAAGTTTGGTTTAAATTGGTAAAAGATTACTGAGATTAAGGAAAAGTTGTTAAAAATTGACTATAAAGGACAATAACTCCTTAAGGGGTCAACTGACCATTTTGGTCATGTTAACTTATTTGTAAAATTTTACTTTGCTAAACATTATCGCTGTTTACAGTTTACCTCTATCTATAATAATATTCAAGATAATAACCAAAAACGGCAAAATGTCCTGAAAATTACCAATTCAGGGTAAGCAACCTAACAACGGGTTGTCCGATTCATCTGAAAATTTGAGAGCAAATAGATCTTGACCTTAAAACAATTTTACCCCATGTCAGATTTACTCTTTATGATTTGTTTTTTCAGATATAAGCCAAAAACTGTATTTTACCCCAATGTTCTATTTTTAGCCATGGCAGCCATCTTGGTTGGTTGCCCGGGTCACCGGACACATTTTTTAAGATAGATACCCAAATGATGACTGTAGCCAAATTTGGTTTATTTTGGCCCAGTAGTTTTAGAGGAGAAGATTTTTGTAAAAGTTAACAGACGACAACGACGGACGACGGACGACGGATGAGAAAACCTCACTTGGCCCTTCGGAAAAAAAACAGAAAAAAAAAACACCCAACGTGCAGCCCCTATTAAAGCGTTTATGTTTCATGTAGAAACATTTCACGATTACAAAAGATATCTGTAACGGGAAATGTGGTATGTTCTGTAATGGTACGGCAGCCTATTATCACAAATAACCAAAGTCACTGAGAGGTAAAATCACAGTCTTTTACAATAGGTAAGATGATCATAAATTCGTGCTCGAAGCACAAAATCAAACATTTGATTTGGTTAAGGTCTGAATTTGAGCATTTGGTGGACTGGTCATGAAAATTCGGAATACATTTTTTTACTCAGACTAATCAAAATGCTGAATTTGGTGCTACGAGCACGAATCTTGTACACCGAGCACTGGGTAAAATACTATGTTCACCAGGTGATATGTTAAGCTCGAAAAATGTTCAAATCTAAGAGTCTTAAAAGTTGAGAAAAAAAGTCCTTTTGTTGATATTATTGGGACTATACATATCAAAATGACAATCAACAGTAAGATATATATGATATAAGACGGACGATGAAAATGTTCTTTGAATAAGCATGAATTTTGACGTGTTTTAAATTATTTTTCGACATCTCACCCCCCCCCCCCTTTTCAGTATCGATCGGTAGACTTCTTATTCCTAGTCGCCCTAACCTTTGAGGTAATTGACGTATTGTAACAAGATAACGGTACTTTGAAGGCATTGTATCAGATTACCAATTATTGTCATGACATGGCGAAGTGTACTATAAAATATAATGAAAGTATACAAATAACAATACTTGAGACCAACACAGGTAAATCAACAATAAATAGGTCGATAATATTAATAAACACTCTCCCATTGTGTATTCGGTTAGTAGTCAAATCTGTATGTTCCAAATTTAAAGACCGAAGGATAATAAAATTAATTCAATCTGTAAAGTAGATGTTAAGACTTAAAAATGGCGGCCCAAAATCTTTCTAATGGATGGGATCATACAAATATATGCGAAAGAAATAAAGGTAAGAGATATTTCACTAAATTTTAATTGAATTCAAAAAGTTCAAAAAACGTTCATACAGACATGTAAATTTGACCCACATATATAACAATAGTTCTTTGTGCTTATATATTTTTACCTATAACATTGTTTATAAACAATCAATCAAAAATACAGTATATGAATAACATGATTTTAGGGTCTGAATTGAGGTTCCTTCATTTCAGTATTTTATATTTTTTCATTTGTCCGTATTCTTTATCCTTTTGGCCCATTATTCTCTTTTCCTATATATGTTCAGCACCTCAATGTTCTCATTGCTTTGCTTTGTTGGTACGTTTTCTCTTTTCTTTTTATTTTCCCCCTTTATTCTGTATTCTATAAATCCCTATCCACACCCCCAAATTTCATTTCTTTGTCGATACATCATACTATGCATAGACGACCATACAATGAATTACTTGTCAGACCAAACTTTGTCTTCACTTATATGTATACACTTACTTTATCATGCTGTTATACAAGAAATCGTAAAGTTTTTAGTTAGATTGGGACACGAAATCTGCAAAATGTATTCCTTAATCTACATGAAATAATAACGGTGGTCTATAATTTATAAAAGTTGTTAATTTTCTGTAACATATTTGGCTTCCTGTGGAGAGTTGTCTCATTTGTAATCATACCACATCTTCTTTTTCATATTCAGATCAAAATCTTTGAAAAATGACCATTGGAATTTTTAATGATTTTGGGGAAAAAAATCTAGTAAAATTTTCAACTATTTATGACACAAGATATCCGGCGACAACGCTCCAGACTTTTGGTTTCATGTTTGATTTGATTTACTATAGCTATCTTTTTGGGTCTTTGTAAATTCCTTTTCGGCGTGAGCCAAGGGTCCGTAATGAATGCCGAACTTTGACATATAATTCTTATTTTTTTTTACATTGTGACTTGAATGGAGAGTTGTGTCATTTGCACTCATACCTCATCTTCTAATTCATATACAAAGTCATTGATTATAATATTGATATTATAATGGTCAGTTGAGCATTTGATTACTTATTATCATTTGTTGTAAGAATTGACTGACAGTGAATATTGATCAAACATTTGCCACTGGACATTGAGCAATCATCTGTCAATCATTTAAGAATGACTATTAAAGTACTCTTACGTGAGCTTAGGTTTTGTTATATTGCATAATCATTATTGCTTTCTGACATTTGTTGCATCTTAAAAGAATCAAAGTTTGCAATTGGTGTTCTAATCTATTCGACATGCAATCAATAGAGGAGCAACCATTTAACTTTATGAAAAAAAAGGGGGAGGGTTAAAAAATTGTTGACAAATACAAATAAGCAAGCATAGACGCCAAGTCCATGATCTATGCAATTTTTATTTCACTTCGTCTTTTGATACGTTTTATAATTTCTATTTTATGTGCTTAGCACCGACCTGGATTTTACAATTGGTTCTAATTTTTAACTTGCTATACTACTCGTAGTTAGTTCAGGTCGTTAAAAAAACTCCTTAAAAGTCCAAAGTTAGGGAAGAATTGAGAGCTTACAAACATGTTTTACTCCTTTCGTTTATCTTTTTGTATGCCTTCTCGTGTCAGTAAAGTTAAACTAAGCCATTCAAATATATGATACATGTTCATCTTTAGCTAAGTGAGGCCCCTTATGGGGGGGTCCTAGTAATCACATAATCACCATTTTTTTTTGCCAATATAATCACATAATCATTAAATATTTGCTTATCTTTAGTAATTAAATAATCATAAACTAAAAATACAGTCCTAGGTAATCAAATAATCATGAAATATTTGGCTTAAAAAAACGGCCAAGTAATCACATAATCAAAAACCCCATGAGGCCCTCACTAAATTGGAAGTATCGAATGGCTTTGATTTAAGGTATCGTTGAGACTTATGATTATCGCTATTTTGTGCATATTTCATTTGATCCTTTTTTTGTGATAATTTTCATATCATGCTTCTTGCTTGAGATGAAAATATTATCGCTAGAAACTAAGGAGGCCACGTGGCGTTGCTAACGAAATAATATTGAAATTGACAACGTTGTCATAGGTAAAATAGCGATAAAAAGATTATCATTGGTCATCTCAACTCGATTGCTTTTCTCACTTTCGCTGTATCAGCTCAAGCGAGAAAAACAATCTCGTTGAGATAATCAACGATAATCTATTATTATAGCTCTATCCAAACCACGTGTCATTTAGTTTGCATTCGAAAATTTATTGAGGGGTATATTCTCTTCCAATATTCTACATGACAATCCTCTTCGCGTCATAATACATGTATGACATACTTCAAGGATTGAAGACAAACTGATAAATATTTACATTGTAATGATACTATAAGTCTTTACAGATAGGAGGATAATAGTTTTACATTGAAATGACACAATAAATTTTTGGAGAGAGCTGATAAAATTTGAATATCTAGTTTATGTCAACATAATCAAATCGATATCACGTCAGTGTATTGGATCATCTCATCACTTGATGTAAACATGTAAATATTATTAAAATATATGCATACGTAAGATACGAAACAGAGGGAGCTTAGCTTTATGCTTTTTATCTCCCTTCTAACACACGCGTATTTGAGTCACGTCTTGTTGTCAAGAGCCTGATAGGGTAAGGGGTTGTTCTAAAATTAAAATTATACTTTGATTCCTTATTTCATAAACCATGTATAGGGGTGGGAAGGGGGTGACCTTTTTCGGGTCGTCGGGATCGGATGTTTTTAAGCTCTGGATTTCGGGATTAGATCCCTTCGGGTTTCCGGGAATTCTTTTAATTCGGGACCTCCGGATTATATGGTCTGAAGACCTGGATTTTAGGATCAGGACCCCCTCTCCCAACTCATGTAAATTGAGATTTGGAATGAAACAGGAAGTGTTGAAGTATGACGGGATTGCTTCTCTTCATTAGTAGATACTTAGTCCGCCGTAAGCGGTTGAGCTAAATACATGCAAGTACTTTTATATTTAGCTCCGTCGATTAATGCGCTGCCTTGTAACACAGCAGTCCAAAGTTCGAGTTCAGGAATAACCAGGTCTTTGTATAAATGAAAATCATGCTAACCAGTTACACAATTCTGTTCTCTTTAAAAATTTTGCGCTATTTTCCCTAGTTTTATAATTGGCCTATTTGTTCTTTTTTCAAAGTTCTAAATAAAATAAAAACAGAATAAAATAATAGAATTTCAAAACCAGATAAAGAACTTTAGCTTGGTGCTTGTTGATTGTCATTTATCCAACAAAATAACGATGGTTCTCTCCTGCTCTCCGGCTGCCTCTGCCAATAAAAACGGACTGCCACGAAATAGCCAATACAATATAGTGCTGAAACTGACTTAAAACACCGAACAATCTATTAACCAATAAGACGGAAGAGCATTTATGTCTGTAAATGGTACTGTACTCATTCTGACTTTAAGCTCTGGCAGGAATCAATCGAGTCAAACCGTTGGCTGTTGCAATTGGAGTATCGAACATAAAACATTGATAGAACATTTAGTTTTTGAGAGTCTGGACGGTTTTACAGTATAACGAATATAGTGGACCAAGTTAAAGAAATAGTGGGCTTAAAATAGAATAGACGGTAGGGTCTAGAAAATAATGAAAAGAGAAAAAGTGGGTGCTAGAAAAAATAATAAAGGAAAATGGTCAATACACTTAAACGAATTTTAAAAAAATAACATATTTAAATATGCATTGTCATATATAAACTTTTAAACAATAAGTATACAATATAATTGAAATACACATATAAATATATTTAAACAGTCACGTAGAAATTCGTTAGCCTGGCCTAAAATGATTAAATACAGGATTAATTTTTCGGAGAAAAAAATACATTATGACTGTTTAGAATTCAAATGATTAAATAAAAAATACTTTCCAATTATTTAAATAATTTAAATAATTAAAAAGAGCGGAAATGTCAGAATATCCGTGACAGGGTATCATAATGAGATCAGCTTATTACCACAAAGAATTTAATGAACTATTGTAAAAAATAATCGATGTAAAATAGCGGTCTGTTCTAAGGTAAACCAAGTGTATTAAGCCAACCATGAAATAGTTTATTGTTATATCAAGCCAACCACGAAATATTTTATTATCATATATGTAAGTGTATACTTTCTTAACTTGTTTATAAAATGAAGGACTTTTAACAGCTCAGTAAAGGTAAAATAAGTTCAATTTATTAATAACTATTCAAAATAGTCTTCGACGTGTGCCAGTCTCAAGCCAGGAGCCACTGGGTCAGTGTTTGTCGTTGGATTAATATGTCTGTATTTGTTTTTCTTAAATTGTTGTGTTATATATCAGGCCGTTAGATTTCTCATCCATGTCAACGAATTGTTTCATATTTTTTTTTCATTTTGGGGCCTTTTATTGCCGACTATACGGTATGGATTGTCCTTAATTGTCGAATATCGTAGGGTTGCCTATATGATTGCTTACATCCACATCATTTAATCTTTGGTGGATAGTTTTGTCTCATTGGTTGATTTTTTTTTTAATTTAAACATACATTGTATTTATTTATAGTTGATTGGGAAACAAGTTTTGCAACTTATATTTATTCTTTTCCACGTTGAGGGTATGAGTGCTGGCTGCTTTTTTTCGAAATCTACAAGGGTGTCGATTACGTGCAAGAAATATGGCTCTCTATCTTTAATTGATTTAATGGGAAATCATGGCTGTGTCAATCCTCCTCCCCCCACCTTAAGTTTCAACTTATACAATAAAAGAAGATATGGTATGATTTACAATGAGACAACTCTCCACAAGAGACCAAAATAAAACAGAAATTAACGACTATAGGTCACCGTACGGCCTTCAACAATGACCAAAGCCCATACCACATAGTCAGCTATAAAAGGCCCATGTTTACTAAATGCAATCGAAAACAACCCTTCCATGCTCTATGGAGAGGAAACAGTGATCGCTCGATTATATTACACACTGAGTAAGCCTCAACTGATGGTCTTAAAACTGTCGAACTGATGGAGCAGCATTCAGAATATCAACCACAAACTCATGTACAATGTATCATAAATAAATGTAACCTAGCCTGAGTCTACAAAATATGTTTACCCGACCTTGACTTGTGGCTAGACACCGGCCTTGACGTGTGGCTAGACCCCGACCTTGACTTGAGGCTAGACCCCTTGTTAGTTATCGCTGCAAATAGCTTAAGGCACACGATAACATTGCTTTGAGAAATAGTTGAAACTAAAAAAATATGTTAAAGGAAATAAACTTAATAAGGTTTAATTTCTATTTGATTGATGATATAAAAAAAAAAAAAAAAGATGTGGTATGATTGCCAATGAGACAACTTTCCATAAGTGACCAAAATGACATAGACATTAACAACTATAGGTCACCGTACGGCTTTCAACAATGATCAAAGCTTATACCGCATAGTCAGCTATTAATAAAAGACTCCGAAATGACAATGTAAAACAATTCAAACGAAAAGACTAACGGCCTTATTTTATTTTATATTAAAAAAATGACAAAAACAAATACATGTATGTAACACATACATTGTAAACAAACGTCAACCACTGAATTACATGCTCCTGACTTGGGACAGGCACATACATACATAATGTGGCTGGGTTAAACATGTTAGCGGGATTCCAACCCTCCCCTTACCTTGGACAGTGGTATAACAGTACAATATAAGAACGAACTATAAAAATCAGTTGAAAAAGGCCCAACTCATCAGATAGACAAAAGTACAAGTGGACGTGGCCTGGTACGTGTACATCCCAACAAAAAAAGGACACTAGGAACAGACCTGAGGGTACTCGCAGTTAACTAAGAGCTAGTTCAAAGCCACTAACAACTAGACATTATGCATCTAAGACTCGTGATTGTTTGACTGATCGTCTTATTTATTGATTCATTAGTGTTTAACGCCACGTTTAGCACTATTGCTATATATATATTAAAGCGGTCAGTTTTTATTGATGAAAGGAGCTGAAAATGCCGTTAAAAGGAGTCTGTCACAGAAAACCATTGATGATGTTGTAGTCCTACTTTTTGACTGATACCCACACCTTCTTTATAATATTTACATATGAGTATTATCAATAGTTGAAAAAACACCTAGATTTAACTTAATTATATTACTAAGCTCAATTCCTACACAGTAGTTGCACTTTAGTCTAAAAATAGAAATAAAAACGTGTATAGGTATTTCCCCAGTGTAGGGTTTCTATTTAAACTCCCACCTTGTACCGGGAAAAATAGATTTGTCAAATATCTTATTATAACAAAATGCAGGTAAAACATTTGAAGTGTTTAAAATAATAATAAAGGAAACTAAAGGTATTTAATATGCACAATGACATTTAACATACATTTTTTTTGTGGGCGTGTAAGAATATATTTAATGCAATATTGTATATCTTTATGTCAGTATAAGTATTTGAATGGAGTTATGAAAACAAAGTTTATTTTTTGTGTGTGAAAGGATGTTAACCAAACCACATTCAAATAGTGATTTTATGCATCAACCTTTGGTGGGTATTTTTTTCGAACTGTTGATTAGTTGCGGGCCTAGGATTTGTAACGGGGGGGGGTCATCGATACCCCCGACCCGTAAATTTGTATCTGTTGATTTTCATTTGATATCCGTGATAAAGTGATATGCACTGACTCATCGTTAAACACTCAGCAGTCCGAGTTAATCTAACTTGACCGGAATCGTTTTAAAAATTACTCCATAATCATGACGGTCAACAGAAAAATGTCGTCATTGTGAGATGCACTTAAATAATCTTTCTTTTTAGTCTTATATGACATTTTGTTTTATTTTACAGGCAATGGAACAATTTATAAATTTTAGTTCCTTCTCTCTCAATTTCATTGTTCCTCTAAACTGACGCCTTGTTGGACCAATCAGAATGACCAAAATGTTGGTGTTCAAATCATGCAACAAACCTTCTCTATTTTTAAGTTAAAAAAAAATTTAAGTTCTATTTCCAACTTTTATTGGGGAATTAAAAAAACACTTTAATAAGTACTATTTTTAAGGTTGACATAATTACAGGCAACTTCCTAGCAAGGACCGATGCTCCGCCATAAACTTGTCAGTCAAATTTAACCGCCGGACTTCGGTCCGGGGAGCCGATAACCTTGCTTCGGAAGTTGGATTGCAGGTTGACTTCCGAAAAACCTTTTATGTACAAACCTAACTTCTGAAAATGATTCTTCTTTTGTTTTCTTTTGGTTGACGAATACGTTAAATTGCAAAAAAAAAAACTTTTGTTCGGAAGATATATTTACGAATGCCGCTGCATGGATGGTAGTTTAACGTAAACTGAGAAGACAAGATCAGCCTAATTCTGATTGTTACAAAAGAACACAAAAACAACCCCAAAACATGTTTAAACAGCTGTAATTTTGTAGTTTTTGGTGGGGTTCGTGTTGTTTATTCTTTAGTTTTCTATGTTGTGTCATGTGTACTATTGTTTTTCTGTTTGTCTTTTTCATTTTTAGCCATGGCGTTGTCAGTTTGTTTTAGATTTACGAGTTTGACTGTCCCTTTGGTCATCTTCGTCCCCCCTTTCTTTTTTCTCCCTTTTTGTAAAGTAGACAAAAAACAATATACATGTAAGTTGTTTGTAGCTTGATTTATTTATATTTAACAAATATTTTATATTTTAGACAAAATGGATGTTCATTTCTCATACCATTGCGGAGAAAATATAGAACTTTCTGAGGAAAAACAAAAAGCTTCATGGAATCACAAATATTCAGGTGGAATTGCATTTTCTAGTCAGCCATTACGACTTAATTCTAAACTGAAATTGGATTTAACTGGAACCGGACATGCGTATGTTGGAATAATAAAACGTGATCCGGCGTCGGTAACGAACATGAGAAAAGCATTAACAAGTGACATTATTGTTGCAACGGAAGTTAAAGTTCATAAAAGACTAGGGGCCGTTAACATAGTTTCAGATACAAAAGACGGAAAGGATTGTATAAGTTTTGAATCTTATAATGGAACAAAGACCATAGACATCAATAGCGAGGTCTGGTTGTTTTTGTACATTAAATTTGGAGATATGATAGCTGTTTTGCGTAAGTATCTAATTTTATTATAGAATAACAAAAAGGGGGCAGATATTATTATTTATTTTATTATATACTAGTATGCTTGTTTGATAAATAGAATTAATAACAAGAAAAAATACCAAACCCCAAGGAACATTCATCTAAACAATTCCTTTATCAAAGGCATTATTGACGTTCTCTAGCTCAAATCAGATTTTGAATTTTCAACGGTATTTTAAAACGAAGTATAAACTGATATTGATAAATGACGAAAACGAACTGAATCATGCAAATAATGATTCAATATTATTTAGTAAGTTGTGGGTAGTTGCGTAATAAGATATACCGCTGGTTAGATGTCTATATGAGATGTCAGTACGGGTTAAAGTAAGTTGTGTAATAAGATATAACGCTGGTTAGATGTCTATATGAAATGTCAGTACGGGTTAAAGTGGGTTGTGTAATAAGATAATACCGGTTATATCATCTATGTGAGGTGTCAGTACGGGTATGAACTGATTATATAGAATATAATTTCTTATCCTTTTACTGTGTCGTCATTGTAACAGTTTTCTATTCATCGAAATGATTCACATTATGTAGAACGTGATACTTTTGATAGTCTATATCTCCTTTGTAGTTTATAATTAATTGGATAGTTACTGTAGCATTCTTGCATTTTAAATAATTCGGAATGAGATAAGTATTAAGGGTTCGACATTACTTTTGATACTGTATATCTACTTTTAGAATTAATTGGATAGTAGCATTCTTGCATTTAAAATCATTTGGAATGAGATAAGTATTAAGGGTTCGACATTACTTTTGATACTGTATATCTACTTTTAGAATTAATTGGATAGTTACTGTAGCATTCTTGCATTTAAAATCATTCGGAATGAGATAAGTATTAAGGGTTCGACTTTACTTTTGATACTGTATATCTACTTTTAGAATTAATTGGATAGTAGCATTCTTGCATTTAAAATCATTCGAGATTAGATAAAAAAAAAGTTTTGCTTGTTTGGTTGTTTGGTTGTTTTCATTTTTTTTATTTGGGGTGTCGGGTTGATAAAAGTCAGAATGGAATGAGTACAATTTCTAGAGCAAGTTTATTCGTTTTCATACTTGGTTTGGTTGTTTGGTGTTTTCCTTTATACAGCGGGGTTGTTTTCGATTTAAATTGTTCTCAACTGTCTTCAAATAGATATAAGAAGATATTGTATGACAACTCTCTATCCAAGTCACAATTTAAAAAAGTAAAGCATTATAGGTTAAAGTCACGCCAAACAGCAAGCTATAGAGGGTCACAAAAAGTATAACTGTATAGCCATTCAAACGGGAAAACCAACTGTATATACTAGTAGATATAGGAAGATGTGGTGTGAGTGCCATTGAGACAACTCTCCATCCAAGTAACAATTTAAAAATTAAACCATTATAGGTTAAAGTACGGCCTTCAACACGGAGCCTTGGCTCACACCGAACAACAAGCTATAAAGGGCCCCAAAATTACTAGTGTAAAACCATTCAAACGGGAAAGCCAACGGTCTAATCTATATAAACAAAACGAGAAACGAGAAACACGTATATATTACATAAACAAACGACAATTACTGTACATCAGATTCAGGACAGGTACAAACAACTGCAGCGGGATTAAACATTGTAATGATACCAAATCTTCACTCTTATCTGAAAAAAATAGTTTCAAATTTCTGTTTGTTACATGGCCATATGTATTTGTAACTTGTAAATATCGTACTATTGTAACAATTCCAATTGATAATTATTAGTTTACTTGCGACGTATGTGTTTGCTATCATCAAATTAAAAACTGATGTCCGCATGCAAATCCCTTTATATACAAGACAGTCATACAATAATATTATCTTCATTCTCGCGCAACTGGAAAAAAAACCTGCTTAACGACACAATTTAGAAATTTAGAATTGGCACGTGAATTATAGTGACGTCTGCTCTTGCACTTACAATAACAAATCATCAATGTTCTGTTTGAGGACTCATTTGTTTTAATATGTTTACTGGTTTGAACCATGGTAAATAAAGATACTTTGATTTATAAATGACATTACATTTGTATTTTCCATTTTCCATTTTCAGACTCCGAAACTACTCATGACAGATGTTTTCATCACGTGACCGGATGCAATATTCGATGTTTAGACGAAGACAGACGATCTGTAAAACTTCTCGTGGAAAATCCCGCCGCGGTGTGCTGTCTTAACAAAAAACTGAAACCGGGACATTCTGTAACAATTCAAACAAAAGCAATATCAGAAAACAGAAATAAACCAAGCCGGTGTCATATCAAACTTGGGATTATTAATATTGATCCGTCCGAACTAAAGTCACGTGACCCGGAATCGTTTCAAGTTGACAGTAAAGTTGCGTGTCCAACACGCTGGAATATCGTCCAAACATTTTCGAAGGAAAATATTGACGGTGAATTGAAATTATATCTTACAAATACCGGTGAATTGTATTTTAGTCATGACTCTGGAATTGAAGGAACACACAAATGCCATTTAAATGATGCCTCTTCTGGAATATCAATAATATTAGATTTGTTCCGAGCGGAAGCGAGTGTCACAGATTATCACCATGAAGAAAGCGAAGAATGTGAAGAAAAAGACTATGACTATGTTCGACCGGAAGTTGAGATATCCGAAACTATTAAAAGGAAACTTCAAATTTCAGACAAACAACATGAAAAAGAAAGTTCTTCGTCGGATCGTTCGTCGTCAGACAGTGATTATCTGGAAATGAAAGATGTGTCCGATAGCCACAAAACATTTTCTCCTAATTGTAAAATAAGTCCTCGGCTCACAAGGTGTGGGATGTACAAAAAAGACAATTCGTCGTCTAATGTTCAAGAATGTAAATAAAATATTACAGATTTGAGACAACGAAACAATTCAAGCTTTTTAAAAAGCTACTGTTTTCTGATATTTTTAGCCTTGTTAAATGGTTTAACGAATTTTAAATTGATTTTTTCTTTACCATATATGACGTGTTAAGGCATTATAAGTACGTTATATGATCTCAAATGTTTGTATGTTGTTTTATGATTAGATATTTTACAATGGAGTTTTAAAATTCATTTTAAATGTGATAATATGAAGGATATGGACAATTATATATCCTATATCCTTCACTCAAAACAAGGCGCTCCATTTCAGGAATATTTAATTTACTTAGTTTTATTTATTAGCTTAAAAAATCTGTTGATAATTTATTGTTAATATAATTGTTACAAATAAAAAAATAAAAACAAGTGGTAAATTGATATATATATAATTTAGATATAGTGATGATGACTTTTGAGTATCGAAAATTCAGAGCATGCAAATATATATATAGTCAACATGATTTGTTCCCAAGGCAAATTTGGACATAAATGGGTATTGCTCGTTTTCTGTCCTTGAGCATCATTGGCTTCAAGAATTTCGGCTTTGAGCATTCCTGATGAAGGGAAAACCGAAAAAGCGCTTCGGTTGCATAAAATTCTTTCGTGTGGTTTAATTAATTTGTTTACATTAGTTTTTTTTCAAATTGTACAGTGGTGCACAAACATACCTTTCTTTTCCTGCTTTGGTAAGCAAGACATACTTTGGTAGAATGCGCTGAGAAATTAATATAAGCTATAACTCAAAAGAGCGATTTATATTCGTGACTTTTGATTGAAAAAAAATGATTTAATGGCAAACATAGAATAGAATGTTGAAACAAAGGGTGTCAAAGAGACAATAGGGTCCGTGTAACACTTATCAATTCAAAGTTTAAAAAAAGTTTTGAAATTTTAGATTTTTGGAATTTTGATCAAAGTTTTAAAATATCAAAATTTCAAATACCAGGCAGAAGCTAGCGAACAATAGCTAGCGAACAATAAGCCAGCGAACAATAAGGCGATATATCGAGAAACCAAAAAACAGAATAAGACAACAACGGCCGTTAAATAAAAAAGTATTCAAAAAGGCAGAAAATCGGTTAAAATATAGCAATTTTAACTCAATTTTGAAATGGTTTTTATCCAATCCATTGATTTAACAAGTCGCATTACTTTTAAGGCTAATATTCAGTACCACAATAACTCTGCATCTATCAACGGATTATTTGTAGGTGTAGGGCCACCAATACACCCACTTCAATTTAGAACGTATGTAAAAGTAGTCCTACCCTGTAAATTATAGCACCTTTTATGTCATTGTTTGATTTAGAGCTCAAAATTAGAAAAAAATGTCAAAAAATTAGGGGGGTCGGCCTATTCCAGGGCTTCTAGAGAAAAATAATGAGGGGTGTCACGGAGAATGACTATATAGGTCTTGTAGAGGAGAAACAGGCGCTTCTTTTGCGCTAGGTATCGAAGGGCGCTATGTTCAAAAATCTGAAACTAGGGCTCAAAATTTGAAAAAAATGTCAAAAAATTAGGGGGGTCGGCCTATTCTAGGACTTCTAGAGAAAAATAATGAGGGGTGTCACGGGGTATGACTATATAGGTCTTGAAGAGGAGAAACAGGCGCTTCTTTTGCGCTAGGTATCGAAGGGCGCTATGTTCAAAATTCTGAAACTAGAGCTCAAAATTCGAAAAAATTGTCAAAAAAATGGGGGTAGGGTCGGCCTATTCCAGGAGTTCTAGAGAAAAATAATGAGGGGTGTCACGGGGTATGACTATATAGGTCTTGAAGAGGAGAAACAGGCGCTTCTTTTGCGCTAGATATCGAAGGGCGCTATGTTCAAAAATCTGAAACTAGGGCTCAAAATTTGAAAAAAATGTCAAAAAATTAGGGGGGTCGGCCTATTCCAGGGCTTCTAGAAAAAAATAATGAGGGGTGTCACGGGGTATGACTATATAGGTCTTGAAGAGGAGAAACAGGCGCTTCTTTTGCGCTAGGTATCGAAGGGCGCTATGTTCAAAAATCTGAAACTAGAGCTCAAAATTCGAAAAAATGGTCAAAAAAATGGGGGTAGGGTCGGCCTATTCCTGCAGTTCTAGAGAAAAATAATGGGGGGTGTCACGGGATATGACTATAAAGGTCTTGTAGAGAAGAAACAGGCGCTTCTTTTGCGCTAGATATCGAAGGGCGCTATGTTCAAAAATCTGAAACTAGGGCTCAAAATTTGAAAAAAATGTCAAAAAATTAGGGGGGTCGGCCTATTCCAGGGCTTCTAGAGAAAAATAATGAGGGGTGTCACGGGGTATGACTATATAGGTCTTGAAGAGGAGAAACAGGCGCTTCTTTTGCGCTAGGTATCGAAGGGCGCTATGTTCAAAATTCTGAAACTAGAGCTCAAAATTCGAAAAAATTGTCAAAAAAATGGGGGTAGGGTCGGCCTATTCCAGGAGTTCTAGAGAAAAATAATGGGGGGTGTCACGGGATATGACTATATAGGTCTTGTAGAGGAGAAACAGGCGCTTCTTTTGCGCTAGGTATCGAAGGGCGCTATGTTCAAAAATCTGAAACTAGAGCTCAAAATTCGAAAAAATGGTAAAAAAAATGGGGGTAGGGTCGGCCTATTCCTGCAGTTCTAGAGAAAAATAATGGGGGGTGTCACGGGATATGACTATATAGGTCTTGTAGAGAAGAAACAGGCGCTTCTTTTGCGCTAGGTATCGAAGGGCGCTATGTTCAAAAATCTGAAACTAGGGCTCAAAATTTGAAAAAAATGTCAAAAAATTAGGGGGGTCGGCCTATTCCAGGGCTTCTAGAGAAAAATAATGAGGGGTGTCACGGGGTATGACTATATAGGTCTTGAAGAGGAGAAACAGGCGCTTCTTTTGCGCTAGGTATCGAAGGGTGCTATGTTCAAAATTCTGAAACTAGAGCTCAAAATTCGAAAAAAATTGTCAAAAAAATGGGGGTAGGGTCGGCCTATTCCAGGAGTTCTAGAGAAAAATAATGGGGGGTGTCACGGGATATGACTATATAGGTTTTGTAGAGGAGAAACAGGCGCTTCTTTTGCGCTAGGTATCGAAGGGTGCTATGTTCAAAAATCTGAAACTAGAGCTCAAAATTCGAAAAAATGGTCAAAAAAATGGGGGTAGGGTCGGCCTATTCCTGCAGTTCTAGAGAAAAATAATGGGGGGGGTGTCACGGGATATGACTATATAGGTCTTGTAGAGAAGAAACAGGCGCTTCTTTTGCGCTAGATATCGAAGGGCGCTATGTTCAAAAATCTGAAACTAGGGCTCAAAATTTGAAAAAAATGTCAAAAAATTAGGGGGGTCGGCCTATTCCAGGGCTTCTAGAGAAAAATAATGAGGGGTGTCACGGGGTATGACTATATAGGTCTTGAAGAGGAGAAACAGGCGCTTCTTTTGCGCTAGGTATCGAAGGGCGCTATGTTCAAAATTCTGAAACTAGAGCTCAAAATTCGAAAAAATTGTCAAAAAAATGGGGGTAGGGTCGGCCTATTCCAGGAGTTCTAGAGAAAAATAATGGGGGGTGTCACGGGATATGACTATAAAGGTCTTGAAGAGGAGAAACAGGCGCTTCTTTTGCGCTAGGTATCGAAGGGCGCTATGTTCAAAAATCTGAAACTAGAGCTCAAAATTCGAAAAAATGGTCAAAAAAATGGGGGTAGGGTCGGTCTATCCCTGCAGTTCTAGAGAAAAATAATGGGGGGTGTCACGGGATATGACTATATAGGTCTTGTAGAGAAGAAACAGGCGCTTCTTTTGCGCTAGGTATCGAAGGGCGCTATGTTCAAAAATCTGAAACTAGGGCTCAAAATTTGAAAAAAATGTCAAAAAATTAGGGGGGTCGGCCTATTCCAGGGCTTCTAGAGAAAAATAATGAGGGGTGTCACGGGGAATGACTATATAGGTCTTGTAGAGGAGAAACAGGCGCTTCTTTTGCGCTAGGTATCGAAGGGCGCTATGTTCAAAAATCTGAAACTAGGGCTCAAAATTCGAAAAAATGGTCAAAAAAATGGGGGTAGGGTCGGCCTATTCCTGCAGTTCTAGGGAAAAATAATGGGGGGTGTCACGGGATATGACTATATAGGTCTTGTAGAGGAGAAACAGGCGCTTCTTTTGCGCTAGGTATCGAAGGGTGCTATGTTCAAAAATCTGAAACTAGGGCTCAAAATTTGAAAAAAATGTCAAAAAATTAGGGGGGTCGGCCTATTCTAGGACTTCTAGAGAAAAATAATGAGGGATGTCACGGGGTATGACTATATAGGTCTTGAAGAGGAGAAACAGGCGCTTCTTTTGCGCTAGGTATCGAAGGGCGCTATGTTCAAAAATCTGAAACTAGAGCTCAAAATTCCAAAAAATGTCAAAACAATGGGGGTAGGGTCAGCCTATTCCTGGAGTTCTAGAGAAAAATAATGAGGGGTGTCACGGGGTATGACTATAAAGGTATTGTAGAGGAGAAACAGGCGCTTCTTTTGCGCTAGGTATCGAAGGGCGCTATGTTCAAAAATCTGAAACTAGAGCTCAAAATTTGAAAAAAATGTCAAAAAATTAGGGGGGTCGGCCTATTCCAGGGCTTCTAGAGAAAAATAATGAGGGGTGTCACGGGGAATGACTATATAGGTCTTGTAGAGGAGAAACAGGCGCTTCCTTTGTGCTAGGTATCGAAGGGCGCTATGTTCAAAAATCTGAAACTAGGGCTCAAAATTTGAAAAAAATGTCAAAAAATTAGGGGGGTCGGCCTATTCTAGGACTTCTAGAGAAAAATAATGAGGGGTGTCACGGGGTATGACTATATAGGTCTTGAAGAGGAGAAACAGGCGCTTCTTTTGCGCTAGGTATCGAAGGGCGCTATGTTCAAAAATCTGAAACTAGAGCTCAAAATTCGAAAAAATTGTCAAAAAAATGGGGGTAAGGGTCGGCCTATTCCAGGAGTTCTAGAGAAAAATAATTGGGGGTGTCACGGGATATGACTATATAGGTCTTGTAGAGGAGAAACAGGCGCTTTTTTTGCGCTAGGTATCGAAGGGCGCTATGTTCAAAAATCTGAAACTAGAGCTCAAAATTCGAAAAAATGGTCAAAAAAATGGGAGTAGGGTCGGCCTATTCCTGCAGTTCTAGAGAAAAATAATGGGGGGTGTCACGGGATATGACTATAAAGGTCTTGTAGAGGAGAAACATGCGCTTTTTTTGCGCTAGGTATCGAAGGGCGCTATGTTCAAAAATCTGAAACTAGAGCTCAAAATTCCAAAAAATGTCAAAACAATGGGGGTAGGGTCAGCCTATTCCTGGAGTTCTAGAGAAAAATAATGAGGGCTGTCACGGGGTATGACTATATAGGTATTGTAGAGGAGAAACAGGCGCTTCTTTTGCGCTAGGTATCGAAGGGCGCTATGTTCAAAAATCTGAAACTAGAGCTCAAAATTTGAAAAAAATGTCAAAAAATTAGGGGGGTCGGCCTATTCCAGGGCTTCTAGAGAAAAATAATGAGGGGTGTCACGGGGAATGACTATATAGGTCTTGTAGAGGAGAAACAGGCGCTTCTTTTGCGCTAGGTATCGAAGGGCGCTATGTTCAAAAATCTGAAACTAGGGCTCAAAATTTGAAAAAAATGTCAAAAAATTAGGGGGGTCGGCCTATTCTAGGACTTCTAGAGAAAAATAATGAGGGGTGTCACGGGGTATGACTATATAGGTATTGTGGGGGAGAAACAGGCGCTTCCTTTGCGCTAAGTATCGAAGGGCGCTATGTTCAAAAATCTGAAACAAGAGCTCAAAATTTGAAAAAGATGTCAAAAATTAGGGGGGTCAGCCAGCAGCGGCATAACACAAAAAAACTCATCATAAATACCAGACGTGCGTTTCATCTACAAAAGACTCATTAGTGACGCTCGAATCAAAATAATGGTTGAAAGGCCAAAATAAAGGACGAATTTGAAGAGCTTTGAGAACATAACATTCCTAGCAGTTTTGCCAAATAAGGTAAGGCAGTCTATTCCTGGTGTAGAAAAACCTTATTTTTTTCAAAAATTCAAAACGGTGTTAATTTATAAGATTATATCAATGGTAAGCCAAGTCAACACAAGTGCTGACTACTGGGCTGGTGATACCCTCGGGGAAATAAATCTCTACCAGCAGTGGCATCGACTCAGTGGTTGCATTTTAAGTTTTAACTCATCATATATAGATACCAGTATTTTAATTTTATATTTACGCCAGACGCGCATTTCGTCTACAATATATCAGTGAATGTCGAACCATTTGGGTAAGTCTTCAAATGGTGCTATGTTCAATTTTGTCGAAAGGAACTTAAAAAATTTAATGAAAAACTCAACTGTCAGACAAGAACGCGAAAACCAAAAAAAAAACATATGATAGTCAGTCAGCAAAGACTAATTTTCAATTTCTTGTCATAAAAAGTCATAATTTCCCCATCCGAATAACATGATAAAAGAGTTTGTAAAATGTGTTATGTAAATACTGATAAAAAATGCTAATTACTGGCTGTGAAGGTTATGTCGAAAAGAAAACAACGAAGATGAAAGAACTTTAGTGCGAATGCCAGATGGTATATAACCAAATTGGAATTGAAATTAAAAAAACACTCTTTATTTTTTTCTGATATAATTTGTTAAAATTGAACTAGTTAAACACTATTTAGATATCACCGGAGTTTGATCAATAATTATCGACTCGATAAGTTCTTATCTGCACATGCAGCTACTGTACCCGTACACAGCAAATCATGTGTTTCATCCTCATTGTTTTCAACACTTTAAATAACCAAGTTTATAAAGTTGTGTGATTGACACCTTGAAATTGGTCCTCCACAAATCTTAACCGCAGCAAGATGGCAGATTATCAGCATGAGAGAGGCAGGAATGTCGCTGTGACAACTGCACGTATTGTCGGTCATCACTTTTCCACTATTAGTCGTTTAGAGAATAAAAATCAGCCCAATACACGATATAAAAGACTATCCGAGATCAAAAAGACCCCCTATGCCACCTGCTGGGAAAAATCAAGCATGATGAAGCTTAGTCAGAAAGAAACCCATTGCATACAATACAACCATAAAAAGAGAGGACTGGGCATACAGGAGCCTTTTTAACAATAATTGTTCGAGATTGAATGATCCCTTCTGGTTATTGTGCGATAAGACCATTTCAGGGACGTTTGCTTACGAACAGACACACAGTTATCCGTATCCAATGTAGTGCAGAGCTCTCCAAAATTGGAAATAAGCATCGTGGAGCAAAATCCATTGTTCAAATGGAATTCTGTTTATCTTCCTTGACCAGATCGTAGCCCGGATTTGAACCATATCGAGCATATTTGGGACACTATTGGGCGGAAAGTGCACAAAATGACACCCCAGTCCAAACACGTGATGAAATAAACAATGCCCTTCATCAGAAATGGTTGCTGCTACCTAAGCAACAAATTAGTCGATTTATGGCAGAAATCATAAGACGTTAAGTGGCGATTGACTGTTTAAATGGAGACTGCGCACAAAGTACTTTTTTTTTGGCGTATAACGATTAACCATAATGTGAACAATCATCTTAAGATTAATTTTGAAATGTCTGACATTGTAAAGTTCGACTACAGTAAAAGTGGTAAAATGCAGTTTTTTGTACAAAAAAAACCACCTCATTTTGTTTTTAGAATTGTGGTTAGATAAATATTTTTTTTTTCAATCATTTTTTGTTCGTTAAAATGCCAATATTTTCATAAACTATGTTTCAATATTATTTTACAAATATTTTATCTTATTCCATCAAAAATAAAAGGCTGATTATTCAAGTTTAAAAAAATCAATATTTTGCAATACTTTTTTCCATGTGCATATATAAAAAAAGAAACATTACTTTTTAAGTAAAATATATTTAATATATTAGTTTGTAATATTTTCACGATTAAAACTAATGACCTGAATAATTCATTCATGATCATTTAGGTTTTTTTTTTAAATTCGAAGATAACTTAACGCCATTTTCCGATTTCAAACAAATACGCATTTTTTTCAACCATTTACCTTTATAGAGATGGAACTGAGTTTTCCTTTTGATCATTAAATGTATCGAGCACTATTCAATGTCTCTAGAATGACTTTGAAAGGCGCTAAAGACTCGTCTTAGAGATACTGGTACAACATTTTAACGTCCCCGAGTTTGCAACTCACGTGAAACGAGGTTGTGTGAAGATTGGCAAATCCGCATTATTCATCTCCATAATCGATTTGGAGAAAAAATCATGGAAGAAACATAAATAGGCTATATGCGCAAACAGTTTGTAACCGACTTTATTTTAGGCAGTCTAAGAGCTCGTCGTTCGTTGAAGTGACCTATCCTTACGCAGAATCGAAGGATGTCGCGAGTTAAATAAGGGGGTTCGGATTCGATGACATAGACTAACATGGAGACAAATCCTTTTTACCGCTGAATCGAAATTCAACTTGACATTTATCGACGGCAGAGACATGGTCTGCCGCAGGTGCAAGGCATGCTTTTTGATGCGTGCGTACAGGAAACAAATTGGCTTTAGGGTGGCGAATTAATGGTATGAGATGGATAACCTACCAGGAACGCCCCGATCTGACAATTAGTGAATGAAACCTAAATGCAAAAAGGTATAGGAACGAAATTCTGGCTCCACTAGTTCTCCCGTTTCTCCGAAGGCATCGTTAAACTACATTTTTAACAGAAAACGCCCGTTGTAAACACATTTTAATGAGTTTTGGAGAATAATCGCATTCGAGTGTTGCCCTGGCCAGTAATGTCTTCAGATTATCGCCAATGGGACATCTTTTGGGACGAACTTGGACGACTCACCAAAAAGAGCCCAAATCCATCGGAAACGGTCATCCAACTTGAATAACACTTTTCAGGGAAAATAACAACAGAAAGGGTCATTGATAAAAAGGGACGATCAAGTGTAGTTTCTTCAGATACTGGAACATGAATGACCACAATATCACCATCATGAAAGCTCTGAGGGCCATTTCGGATGCTGTAATGAAATGTTGGTTCGTTCAAAAGCAAGTATGAAACGGATATAAAATGGATGCAAATAGAACATGATGCCGCAATAAAAGAACACGAGAACAAATAATGAACAAGCTGGACAAGTATGACCACAAACAGAACCATTGATTTGTTAACTTCACGAAAATAAAACGACAGCGGAGATCCATGTGATGAATGTTTGGTAAGCAAAACAAGAAGAACAAGAACCTTTACAGTCCTGGAGAATCAACAAGAATATAGACCTTCTAGAGATGTTAGTTTAAGCATAGTTATTTTAAGTGTATTTTGAAACAAGTTATTATGAGTTAAATTAATCATACCCCTTTCTACTTATATTGTGCGAGTGCTACCTTGTAGCGCCATTAGCCTGCTTTTTTTGGAAGCTAACAATTTGTCTTTTACGTGCAAGTGGTATGGCTCTCTTTTAAGACGTGATCAGTCGCGTATCCTTCTGACAGACTATCGTTGTTCCAGAAGACGATACTCGCAAATGGTGTGAAGGAAGAGCCGACAATTTGGTCCCTGAAATTGTCTCCCAGAAACGGAGATAAAACCACGAACCTTTGTGTTTGAAAATAGAGGTTGTGACTCCATGTCTTATTGTTTGAACCAAGAAATGAATGACTGAGAATACCTTTCCATTCCTCCAAGAGATCATTTACATCACCCCAATTATACGATTATAGATGCGATACGAGGTATTCAGAAGTTCGGGAACCCTGTTTTTCCTCATTGTTAAAATTCTGGAATTGGTAATCACGCGGAACTGACCCTGCTGTATAGTTAGTATGTCTGCATACAAGTTACACTTCAACTTATTATCTTTCATATTTCTTATAAGTTGCGGCCACATGTCCTAAGTCGATTGCTGTTTGGTGGTGCTTTTGTTGGTTAATGAGATCATCTAAAGTACCAATCACGCAAGTGCGAATATTTTTGGCTTTAAAGTATTTTTTCATCTTCCCCATCATGGTATGATCTCAGTGGTCGAGAAAAACTCGAGTTTCCTCAAATCTTGCGGGATCGATAGAGTAGACATCAACGCAGTGTTTTATACATAGTACTTTGATCTCTTTGTTTTTGAATTCGGTTATCTTTTCCGTCCATAGTTTTATGAAAATACTTGACTTGAATATGGTATGAAAAGCAACCTGGATCATCACAACTTCTTGGTCTTGGGCGGCACTTAGTCATATTGGCAAGTAAAACATAAATGATGCGAAGAATAAACGTGAATTCTTTATTCTGTTGAAACAGAACTGTAATCCAAGTTTCACTCAAACGAACAACGATCAAGCATCGTTTCTCGAATTTAAGTCGAAATATTTCATCCGTTTAACAAACTTTTCTATAGAGACACCTAGACCGATTTGTACTTTTGTGAAGATGAGGTTTGTTAAACGGCTGACTAGATGAAGTCGGTTATATAGTGCATAGTTAACAACCCATGTTCTTTAACTCACATAGTTGCGAGTCGTTGTATTCTTATGTTGAGCATCGACTGCTTATTTGCAATAGGCGAGTGACTTATTTCAAAAAGACGCTTAGTTAACAACCCTAATTAACCCATCTTACGCACGGCTGTATTATATATACACATAGAAAAAAGTATTGCAACACCTTGATTTTTTAAAACTTGAAAAATCAGCCTCTTTTTTTTGGATGAAATATAATAACATATGTGTATGATATTATTGAAACATAGTTTATGATAACATTGGCAACCACAATTTTAATAACAAAATGTAGTGTTTTTGTACAAAAAATGCATTTTTCAACTTGTACTGTAGTCGAACTTTACAATGTCAGGTATTTCAAAATTAATCTTCAGATGACTGTTCGCATCATGGTTGGTCGTTATACGCCAAAGAATTAGTACTTTGTGCGCAACCTCCAATCAAACGGATTACCGCATCTCACCGTATTCTGATTCCTGCCATAAATCGGCTAATACGTTGTTAAGGTAGCAGCAACCATTTCTGATGAAGGACATTGTTTATTTCATGATGTGTTTGAACTTTTGTGTCTTTTTGTGCACTTTCCGCCCAATAGTGTCCCAAATATGCTCGATATGGTTCAAATCCGGGCTACGATCTGGCCAAGGAAGATAAACCGAATTAAATTTGAACCATGGATTTTCCTCCACGATGCTAATTTCCAATTTTGGCGAGCTCTGCACTACATTGGATACGGATAACTGTGTGTCTGTTCGTAAGCAAACGTCCCTGAAATGGTCTTATCGCAAAATAACCAGAAGGGATGATTCAATCTAAAAATTATTGTTAAAAGGCTCCTGTATGCCCAGTCCTCTCTTTTTAGGATTGTATTGTATGCAATGGGTTTCTTTCTGACTAAGCTTTATCATGCTTGATTTTCCCTAGCAGGTGGCATAGGGGGTCTTTTTGATCTCGGATAGTCTTTTATATCGTGTATTGCCTCATTTTCTTTTATCTAAACGACTTATAGTGAAAAAATGATGACCGACAATACGTGCAATTGTCACAGCGACATTCCTGCCTCTCTCATGCTGATAATCTGCCATCTTGCTGCGGTTAAGAGTTGTGGAGGACCAATTTCAAGGTGTCAATCACACAACTTTATAAACTTGGTTATTTAAAGTGTTGAAAACAATGAGGATGAAACACATGTTTTGCTGTGTACGGGTACAGTAGCTGCATGTGCAGATAAGAACTTATCGAGTCGATAGTTATTGATCAAACTCCGGTGATATTTAAATAGTGTTTAACTAGTTCAATTTTAACAAATTATATCAGAAAAAATAAAGAGTGTTTTTTTTAATTTCAATTCCAATTTGGTTATATACCATCTGGCATTCGCACTGAAGTTCTTTCATCTTCGTTGTTTTCTTTTCGACATAACCTTCACAGTCAGTAATCATCATTTTTTATCAGTATTTACATAACACATTTTACAAACTCTTTTATCATGTTATTCGGATGGGGAAATTATGACTTTTTATGACAAGAAATTGAAAATTAGTCTTTGCAGCTGACTACTAGTATCATATGTTTTTTTTTTTTTTGGTTTTCGCGTTCTTGTCTGACAGTTGAGTTTTTCTTTAAATTTTTTTTAAGTTCCTTTCGACAAAATTGAACATAGCACCATTTGAAGACTAACGCAAATGGTTCGCCTGTTTTCCCTTCACAGGACATTCACTGATATATTGTAGACGAAATGCGCGTCTGGCGTACATATAAAATTAAAATACTGGTATCTATGATGAGTTAAAACTTAAAATGCAACCACTGAGTCAATGACACTGCTGGTAGAGATTTATTTCCCCGAGGGTATCACCAGCCCAGTAGTCAGCACTTGTGTTGACTTGGCTTATCATTGATATAATCTTATAAATTAACACCGCTTTGAATTTTTTGAAAAAAATAAGGTTTTTCTACACCAGGAATAGACTGCCTTACCTGTATTTGGCAAAACTGCTAGGAATGTTATGTTCTCAATGCTCTTCAAATTCGTCCTTTATTTTGGCCTTTCAACCTTTATTTTGATTCGAGCGTCAGTAATGAGTCTTTTGTAGATGAAACGCACGTCTGGTATTTATGATGAGTTTTTTTGTGTTATGCCGCTGTTGGCTGACCCCCTAATTTTTGACATCTTTTTCAAATTTTGAGCTCTAGTTTCAGATTTTTGAACATAGCGCCCTTCGATACCTAGCACAAAAGAAGCGCCTGTTTCTCCTCTACAAGACCTATATAGTCATTCCCCGTGACACCCCTCATTATTTTTCTCTAGAAGCCCTGGAATAGGCCGACCCCCTAATTTTTTGACATTTTTTTCAAATTTTGAGCTCTAGATTCAGATTTTTGAACATAGCGCCCTTCGATACCTAGCGCAAAAGAAGCGCCTGTTTCTCCTCTACAAGACCTATATAGTCATTTCCCGTGACACCCCTAATTATTTTTCTCTAGAAGCCCTGGAATAGGCGGACCCCCCTATTTTTTTGAATTTTTTTTCAAATTTTGAGCTCTAGTTTCAGATTTTTGAACATAGCGCCCTTCGATACCTAGCGCAAAAGAAGCGCCTTTTTCTCCTCAACAATACCTATATAGTCATACCCCGTGACACCCCTCATTATTTTTCTCTAGAACTCCAGGAATAGGCTGACCCTACCCCCATTGTTTTGACAATTTTCGAATTTTGAGCTCTAGTTTCAGATTTTTGAACATAGCGCCCTTCGATACCTAGCGCAAAAGAAGCGCCTGTTTCTCCTCTTCAAGACCTATATAGTCATATCCCGTGACACCCCCCATTATTTTTCTCTAGAACTGCAGGAATAGGCCGACCCTACCCCCATTTTTTTGACCATTTTTTGGAATTTTGAGCTCTAGTTTCAGATTTTTGAACATAGCGCCCTTCGATACCTAGCGCAAAAAAAAGCGCCTGTTTCTCCTCTACAAGACATATATAGTCATATCCCGTGACATCCCCATTATTTTTCTCTAGAACTCCTGGAATAGGCCGACCCTACCCCCATTTTTTGGACCATTTTTTCGAATTTTGAGCTCTAGTTTCAGAATTTTCAACATAGCGCCCTTCGATACCTAGCGCAAAAGAAGCGCCTGTTTCTCCTCTTCAAGACCTATATAGTCATACCCCGTGACACCCCTCATTATTTTTCTCTAGAAGTCCTAGAATAGGCCGACCCCCCTAATTTTTTGACATTTTTTTTCAAATTTTGAGCCCTAGTTTCAGATTTTTGAACATAGCGCCCTTCGATACCTAGCGCAAAAGAAGCGCCTGTTTCTCCTCTACAAGACCTATATAGTCATTTCCCGTGACACCCCTCATTATTTTTCTCTAGAAGCCCTGGAATAGGCGGACCCCCCTATTTTTTTTGAATTTTTTTTCAAATTTTGAGCTCTAGTTTCAGATTTTTGAACATAGCGCCCTTCGATACCTAGCGCAAAAGAAGTGCCTTTTTCTCCTCAACAATACCTATATAGTCATACCCCGTGACACCCCTCATTATTTTTCTCTAGAACTCCAGGAATAGGCTGACCCTACCCCCATTGTTTTGACATTTTTTCGAATTTTGAGCTCTAGTTTCAGATTTTTGAACATAGCGCCCTTCGATACCTAGCGCAAAAGAAGCGCCTGTTTCTCCTCTTCAAGACCTATATAGTCATATCCCGTGACACCCCCCATTATTTTTCTCTAGAACTGCAGGAATAGGCCGACCCTACCCCCATTTTTTTTACCATTTTTTCGAATTTTGAGCTCTAGTTTCAGATTTTTGAACATAGCGCCCTTCGATACCTAGCGCAAAAAAAGCGCCTGTTTCTCCTCTACAAGACATATATAGTCATATCCCGTGACACCCCCATTATTTTTCTCTAGAACTCCTGGAATAGGCCGACCCTACCCCCATTTTTTGGACAATTTTTTCGAATTTTGAGCTCTAGTTTCAGAATTTTTAACATAGCGCCCTTCGATACCTAGCGCAAAAGAAGCGCCTGTTTCTCCTCTTCAAGACCTATATAGTCATACCCCGTGACACCCCTCATTATTTTTCTATAGAAGTCCTAGAATAGGCCGACCCCCCTAATTTTTTGACATTTTTTTCAAATTTTGAGCCCTAGTTTCAGATTTTTGAACATAGCGCCCTTCGATACCTAGCGCAAAAGAAGCGCCTGTTTCTCCTCTACAAGACCAATATAGTCATTTCCCGTGACACCCCTCATTATTTTTCTCTAGAAGCCCTGGAATAGGCGGACCCCCCTATTTTTTTGAATTTTTTTTCAAATTTTGAGCTCTAGTTTCAGATTTTTGAACATAGCGCCCTTCGATACCTAGCGCAAAAGAAGCGCCTTTTTCTCCTCAACAATACCTATATAGTCATACCCCGTGACACCCCTCATTATTTTTCTCTAGAACTCCAGGAATAGGCTGACCCTACCCCCATTGTTTTGACATTTTTTCGAATTTTGAGCTCTAGTTTCAGATTTTTGAACATAGCGCCCTTCGATACCTAGCGCAAAAGAAGCGCCTGTTTCTCTTCTTCAAGACCTATATAGTCATATCCCGTGACACCCCCCATTATTTTTCTCTAGAACTGCAGGAATAGGCCGACCCTACCCCCATTTTTTTTACCATTTTTTCGAATTTTGAGCTCTAGTTTCAGATTTTTGAACATAGCACCCTTCGATACCTAGCGCAAAAAAGCGCCTGTTTCTCCTCTACAAGACATTTATAGTCATATCCCGTGACACCCCCATTATTTTTCTCTAGAACTCCTGGAATAGGCCGACCCTACCCCCATTTTTTGGACAATTTTTTCGAATTTTGAGCTCTAGTTTCAGAATTTTTAACATAGCGCCCTTCGATACCTAGCGCAAAAGAAGCGCCTGTTTCTCCTCTTCAAGACCTATATAGTCATACCCCGTGACACCCCTCATTATTTTTCTCTAGAAGTCCTAGAATAGGCCGACCCCCCTAATTTTTTGACATTTTTTTCAGATTTTGAGCCCTAGTTTCAGATTTTTGAACATAGCGCCCTTCGATACCTAGCGCTAAAGAAGCGCCTGTTTCTCCTCTACAAGACCTATATAGTCATTTCCCGTGACACCCCTCATTATTTTTCTCTAGAAGCCCTGGAATAGGCGGACCCCCCTATTTTTTTGAAATTTTTTTCAAATTTTGAGCTCTAGTTTCAGATTTTTGAACATAGCGCCCTTCGATACCTAGCGCAAAAGAAGCGCCTTTTTCTCCTCAACAATACCTATATAGTCATACCCCGTGACACCCCTCATTATTTTTCTCTAGAACTCCAGGAATAGGCTGACCCTACCCCCATTGTTTTGACATTTTTTCGAATTTTGAGCTCTAGTTTCAGATTTTTGAACATAGCGCCCTTCGATACCTAGCGCAAAAGAAGCGCCTGTTTCTCCTCTTCAAGACCTATATAGTCATATCCCGTGACACTCCCCATTATTTTTCTCTAGAACTGCAGGAATAGACGACCCTACCCCCATTTTTTTGACCATTTTTTCGAATTTTGAGCTCTAGTTTCAGATTTTTGAACATAGCGCCCTTCGATACCTAGCGCAAAAAAAGCGCCTGTTTCTCTTCTACAAGACATATATAGTCATATCCCGTGGCACCCCCTTTATTTTTCTCTAGAACTCCTGGAATAGGCCGACCCTACCCCCATTTTTTGGACAATTTTTTCGAATTTTGAGCTCTAGTTTCAGAATTTTTAACATAGCGCCCTTCGATACCTAGCGCAAAAGAAGCGCCTGTTTCTCCTCTTCAAGACCTATATAGTCATACCCCGTGACACCCCTCATTATTTTTCTCTAGAAGCCCTGGAATAGGCCGACCCCCCTATTTTTTTGACATTTTTTTCAAATTTTGAGCTCTAGTTTCAGAATTTTTAACATAGCGCCCTTCGATACCTAGCGCAAAAGAAGCGCCTGTTTCTCCTCTATAAGACCTATATAGTCATACCCCGTGACACCCCCCATTTTTTTTCTCTAGAACTCCTGGAATAGGCCGACCCTACCCCCATTTTTTTGACAATTTTTTCGAATTTTGAGCTCTAGTTTCAGATTTTTGAAAATAGCGCCCTTCGATACCTAGCGCAAAAGAAGCGCATGTTTCTCCTGTACAAGACATATAGAGTCATATCCCGTGACATCCCCCATTATTTTTCTCTAGAACTCCTGGAATAGGCTGACCCTACACCCATTTTTTGGACAATTTTTTCGAATTTTGAGCTCTAGTTTCAGAATTTTTAACATAGCGCCCTTCGATACCTAGCGCAAAAGAAGCGCCTGTTTCTCCTCTTCAAGACCTATATAGTCATACCCCGTGACACCCCTCATTATTTTTCTCTAGAAGTCCTAGAATAGGCCGACCCCCCTAATTTTTTGACATTTTTTTCAGATTTTGAGCCCTAGTTTCAGATTTTTGAACATAGCGCCCTTCGATACCTAGCGCAAAAGAAGCGCCTGTTTCTCCTCTACAAGACCTATATAGTCATTTCCCGTGACACCCCTCATTATTTTTCTCTAGAAGCCCTGGAATAGGCCGACCCCCCTATTTTTTTGACATTTTTTTCAAATTTTGAGCTCTAGTTTCAGATTTTTGAACATAGCGCCCTTCGATACCTAGCGCAAAAGAAGCGCCTGTTTCTCCTCAACAATACCTATATAGTCATACCCCGTGACACCCCCAATTATTTTTCTCTAGAAGTCCTAGAATAGTCCGACCCCCCTATTTTTTGACATTTTTTCAAATTTTAAGCCCTAGTTTCAGATTTTTGAACATAGCGCCCTTCGATACCTAGCGCAAAAGAAGCGCCTGTTTCTCCTCTATAAGACCTATATAGTCATACCCCGTGACACCCCCCATTTTTTTCTCTAGAACTCCAGGAATAGGCCGACCCTACCCCCATTTTTTTTACATTTTTTTCAAATTTTGAGCTCTAGTTTCAGATTTTTGAAAATAGCGCCCTTCGATACCTAGCGCAAAAGAAGCGCCTGTTTCTCCTCAACAATACCTATATAGTCATACCCCGTGACACCCCTCATTATTTTTCTCTAGAAGTCCTAGAATAGGCCGACCCCCCTAATTTTTTGACATTTTTTTCAAATTTTGAGCCCTAGTTTCAGATTTTTGAACATAGCGCCCTTCGATACCTAGCGCAAAAGAAGCGCCTGTTTCTCCTCTATAAGACCTATATAGTCATACCCCGTGACACCCCCCATTTTTTTTCTCTAGAACTCCAGGAATAGGCCGACCCTACCCCCATTTTTTTGACAATTTTTTCGAATTTTGAGCTCTAGTTTCAGATTTTTGAACATAGCGCCCTTCGATACCTAGCGCAAAAGAAGCGCCTGTTTCTCCTCTACAAGACATATAGAGTCATATCCCGTGACACTCCCCATTATTTTTCTCTAGAACTCCTGGAATAGGCCGACCCTACCCCCATTTTTTTGACAATTTTTTCGAATTTTGAGCTCTAGTTTCAGAATTTTTAACATAGCGCCTTTCGATACCTAGCGCAAAAGAAGCGCCTGTTTCTCCTCTTCAAGACCTATATAGTCATACCCCGTGACACCCCTTATTATTTTTCTCTAGAAGTCCTAGAATAGGCCGACCCCCCTAATTTTTTGACATTTTTTTCAAATTTTGAGCCCTAGTTTTAGATTTTTGAACATAGCGCCCTTCGATACCTAGCGCAAAAGAAGCGCCTGTTTCTCCTCTACAAGACCTATATAGTCATTTCCCGTGACACCCCTCATTATTTTTCTCTAGAAGCCCTGGAATAGGCCGACCCCCCTAATTTTTTGACATTTTTTTCAAATTGTGAGCTCTTAATCAAACAATGACATAAAAGGTGCTATAATTTACAGGGTAGGACTACTTTTACATACGTTCTAAATTGAAGTGGGTGCATTGGTGGCCCTACACCTACAAATAATCCGTTGATAGATGCAGAGTTATTGTGGTACTGAACATTTGCCTAAAAAGTAATGCGACTTGTTAAATCAATGGATTGGATAAAAACCATTTCAAAATTGAGTTAAAATTGCTATATTTTAACTGATTTTCTGCCTTTTTGAATACTTTTTTATTTAACGGCCGTTGTTGTCTTATTCTGTTTTTTGGTTTCTCGATATATCGCCTTATTGTTCGCTGGCTTATTGTTCGCTAGCTATTGTTCGCTAGCTTCTGCCTGGTATTTCAAATTGTGTAAAAGTTTTGAAATTTTGAAATTTTAACCAAATTATAAAAATATTTAAAATTTTAAATATCGTTTATAAATTTGATAGTTTAGGAATTTGAACAAACTTTTGAAATACTAAACCTAACGTGCAGTTTTGATTATTTCACTTTTTGAAAGTTTGATTTTTTAAATTGTTGATTAAAATATCAAAAATAGAAAAGGGGCGAAAAGAGGGGTATCTGTAAAAAGCGAAACGAAATAAAAGCGGAACGAAAGAAACAATATAAATTGAAAACATACTGATACTTAAAAGTTTATGTATGACATAAAACCACAGACAAACAGTTGTAAGCGGTGAAAAATTGAACGACAAAATATTTTTTTTCTCAAAAGAAGAGAATTCATTTCAAAACCAGACGTACGGCTCTGATATTGGCCATTTTACTTGCTGGTTTTTCTAGCACCCATATTTTAGGAGAAACAGGAGTAACAGTAAAAACTGAACAACTCGCAGTAGGTCAAATAGTATGATTAGGTTGAGCATGTACATTTGTATATATATTTTCTATTGAACTCTACGCAATAAAAATGCTCAATATACGGTGATTTATCTCTTTTGATTTGTAAGTTGTTGGCCATAAATATTCAGCTTTCAGCGTTCCCTAAGAAGGTCGATCCAGAAAAAACGCTTTGGTCGTAATTTTTAACGTTATGTTCTCATTTGTATCGGTTGTATGACGATCATAATTATATTGCCTTGTATCAAATTGAATGATTTAAGTTAATATTTTGTTTGGTACGGTAGGAATACTGAATGCATGGTGTCCCAATTATAAGGTTGTGCTAGTCTACAATGTTGGAGGTTTTCGATATATATAAGTAGTTGTATATATATATATATATACAACTCGTCTAAACATCAACCCAACAATGTTAGATCTGTAAATTTGCTTTCGCAAATTTTTGGTTCTTCCCTCGCCGGGATTCGAACCCATGCTACTGTGATATCGTGACACCAAATCGCCTGCACTGCAGCCGTCCCGCTAGACCACACGACCACCTGGGCTCTCAAAAAAAGAGCTTTCGGTGGCCATATGTTACCTTTCCACGTCAGTTTTAATCTAGCGGCGTACTACAGTACATGATATATTAGGCATGAAGATGTTATTGTTACAGATCAGCTAAATTATCTATAGTAAAGGATCCTACAAATTAACGTAAGATACAGTCACAGAAAATAATTATATTCATAAGTACGTCTGAGTCAGTGACAACCCTACAACAGATATATATATACAACTCGTATAAACATCAACCCAACAATGTTAGATCTGTAAATTTGCTTTCGCAAATTTTTGGTTCTTCCCTCGCCGGGATTCGAACCCATGCTTCTGTGATATCGTGACACCAAATCGCCTGCACTGCAGCCGTCCCGCTAGACCACACGACCACCTGGGCTTTCAAAAAAAAAACATATGTTACCTTTCCACGTCAGTTTTAATCTAGCGGCGTACTACAGTACATGATATATAAGGCATCTTCATGCCTTATATATCATGTACTGTAGTACGCCGCTAGATTAAAACTCCATGCCTTATATATCATGTACTGTAGTACGCCGCTAGATTAAAACTGACGTGGAAAGGTAACATATGGCCACCGAAAGCTCTTTTTTCCTAAATCAACCACTATTTTTGAATAGTAAATAAAAAGAAAGGGATTTTTTTTTGTATTATGAATATTTTTGTTCCGTATTTGCATTTTGTTATTTGAGCATTTTTAAGTTATCGTACGACAATTGACTTTGAGCAAACTAAAAGAACACAGACAGGTACATCCAGTCAGAATGGGCGTGTAAGAGAAGCCACACTCTCAGCTACATGATGGATTTTTCCGTTTTTTGCAATACACCGATGTTGCTCTCGAAAAACCAGTACAATGTAAAACGCTGAATTTCAAGTAAAGAATTGACCTACGGATCGCTGAAACTGAAGTTTGAAAGTCAAGAAAAATAAGAACAGAAACAATTGAAGAGGTTTTGGCCCAAGTGAAGTTAAAACATATCAAAATCCATCTAAAAGGGTTTCTTTGTTCTAAGCAGTTGAATCCTACGTTTCTTCGTAATTTGTATGTTAACCACCTATTTTAAATTATCGATTTTTTGTTGCCAGTGACAAATATTTCATGAATGTTCCGGAACAAATTAGCAATAAATGCAACAGGGAGAAAGTGTGCATAATGAAGACATAAAAAACCTTTCTATTAGTTTAATTGAGGTCTTGAGCTGGCGTATGGCAGTAACTGTTAGCCTTTTATATATAGTAGTCCTTTGTTAATTAATTATCCTTGTCATTTTGATTAGTTTCTTTTGATTCCTATTCTGACATAGGAGATGTATTTCCTTTTCAAGTGCGTTTTATTGCTCGTATAACTGTGTGTTTTTCATTCTTTATTAGCTAGAGGTATAGGGGAGGGTTGTGATCTCACGAAACATGTTTAACTCCACTGCATTTGTGCGCCTGTCCCAATTCAGTAGCCTCTGTCCTTTTAAGTCTTGTATGATTTTAATTTTAGTTCATTGTTATATTTCGGAGCTTAGTATGACGTCTATAATCACTGAACCAGTACACTTTTTTGACTAGGGTCCAGCTGAAGTACGCCTAGCACAACGCTATGCATTAATACAATTGAGAATGGAAATGGGGAATGTGTCAAAGAGACAAAAACCCGACCAAAGAAAAAAACAACAGTAGGAGGTCACCAACAGGTCTTCAATGTAACGAGAAATTCCTGCACCCGAAGGCGTCCTTCAGCTGGCCCCTAAACAAAAATATACTAGTTCAGTGATAATGAACGCCATACAGTACTAACTTCCAAATTTACACAAGAAACTAAAATTAAAATAATACAAGACTAACAAAGGCCAGAGGCTCCAGACTTTGTACAGGCGCAAAAAAATGCGGTGGGGTTAAACCTGTTTGTGATATCTCAGCCCTCCGCCTATACCTCTAGCCAATGCAGAAAAGTAAGTACTCCTTCCGTATCATTTCTTGGAACTGTAATAAATCATCAAAGGCAATATATTAAAGTCATGCAATCGATAAAAAAAGAAAACAAAACGTTTAAAGTTGCATGCGACCGAAGCGCTGTTTCTGGATCTACCTTCATCAGGCGAATAATACTATTTGGTTGACTGTGAGTTGGGCAGTTTTCACTGATACTTCTAAATGTTGGGCACTGGGAACACCAAATAGCTCTGAATTATTTATGTTCAACGCTAACCTTATATAAGAGATTTAAATCAACATATTTGATTCAAGTTTAGATAGGTTTAATTATTTATTTTTTTGACTAAATGCACAACCTTAAAATTTCAGGATACTGTTATCCCATGTGATGTCTATTATAGAAACCCGGCTTCTTCTTTTCATTATTTTGTAATTAAAATTATTTGATATATTTCGTGCTATTTATTTACAACTAAGACTGATTGTTATCATATCCGTGTTTACATCAGTGTTTACAGGTACCCCTCTTTTCGCCCCTTTTCTATTTTTCATATTTTAATCAACAATTTAAAAAATCAAACTTTCAAAAAGTGAAATAATCAAAACTGCACGTTAGGTTTAGTATTTCAAAAGTTTGTTCAAATTCCTAAACTATCAAATTTATAAACGATATTTAAAATTTTAATATTTTAATAATTTGGTTAAAATTTCAAAATTTCAAAACTTTTACAAAATTTGAAATTTTGATATTTTAAAAACTTTGATGAAAATTCCAAAAATCTAAAATTTCAAAACTTTTTAAAACTTTGAATTGATAAGTGTTACACGGACCCAATAGATATATAGTTTATTCTCACAAAAATATGAAGGTATACATGGTATAATTGTACAAAGTTACAGAGAAGTTAATAAAAAACAATATTCAGAAAGATAAAAATGCACAAAACTTCGGACAATAATTAGACCGAAGAGTAGAAAATAGCCACAGGCTATAACAATGGATCTGTAGATGCAAGTAAAATAGTTGCGAATATGCCAAACTTTGATCTGCATGATCTTATTATGAATACACAAACAAAGTAATATAAATCGCTAATTAAAATTGTTGCAAAATTGGTTGAAAGTAGACTTCATTGCGAAAAAAAAGAATCAGCGGAAAGCTTCTATTCTTGTAATTTACTGCTCCATAGGCTTACATGCAAAACAGATGATCTTTAAAAATAAACAAATAAAAAATGCTACATAGAAAAATATTTCATGTTCATATCATGTACATGTATGTTCTAATGCGAAATTGTGATTTAATCGGAAAAAAGTGGGTCATGCCACGAAGAATAAAAAGTTATGTAATAATGAAGTCAAAAAACAAAATTCCTACTTTCTGTTTGCTGTTTTTACTAGGCCGAATAAACATGATATCCTTGTCACCACGATGGTTGAGTTATGGGTGACCATTAAAATTAAATAGGGTATTGTAAAACAAGAATCTTATAAGTGGTTGTCTCTCTTTCATCATATGATAAACTCACATAGATACATGTACATGTACCAGGATTTACGCCAGACGCGCCGCGTTTCGACTACAAAAGACTGTTCAGTGACGCTCGAATAAAAAAAATGTAAAAAATGTCGATTTGTATATCTCAATACTCCAATGTTTGAACATTACATGTACCAAAGATACACGACTTGTTACTTATCATGACTCGATATAAATGATATTGTATGAGGTATAGAAATTATGAACGTTTTACATTTTATTATTTCGGGGCCTCTTAAGGATGACTGCGCGATATGTGCTTTGTTCATTGTTGAAGGTCGTGCGTTATAAGATAAGATCAGAAAACTTTATTTTGATTCGTCAGTACAAATATATAACACCGTTGACCTATAGTTGTTATTAGGTCTTTTGTAGAGAGTTGTCTCATTTGCAAAACATACCACTGTCACACTTTCGTTTTAATTATAGAACACAGTAAGAATATATATAAGTAGCAAATTATTTGTTCTTCCCAAGAGGGATTTAAACCCTATATAATTGCTTCTATGACATGGTGGTAGCACTGCTGCATGTTTCCCAAAATTTATCACAAAGACTTGCAAAGCATTTTTGACGTCTCAAAACTTAAAACTTAGACTAAAGCTATATGTTATGTTCAAAACAAAAATGCATTTAGTTTTTATCAAAATTTGAAAAATGAAGAAAAAAATATCCCGGATTTAAAATGTTGCTGTAGATGCCGTCTCTTGCTTCGGGAAATGCTAATGTTCAATTTTCATTCTTTAAAATTTTGACACAGTCATTTTGGGTATTCAACAAATTTACTGAACTTCTAGTTTCATGGTACTCTAATGGATTGTTGCCGCATATAGCAACCATACCACATCTAAAAAAAAATCATTATTTGATGGTCGCATATACCCGTTTACTGGCGCTGCTAATAACGCATCGCCAGTAAAATTAATTTGCGACCATCACATCACAAATTGATGCCGTCGGGAGCTTAAAAAATCAATTTAGTTATCCCCTAATTTATATTTCTGTTTAGACATTGGCTATATATTTCGACCATATTAAACTGTAGATTTTACTACCTTGACATTGGGGAAATTGAAGAAATAAAACTCGTTATTTTGGAAGCCTTTGATAAATGATTAGCAAAAAAAAAAAATATGGGGAAATTGGGGAAAATAATAAAATTGAGGCAAATAGTTATATATCTATTGAATTAACAGTTCGTAGATTAAAATAATCTTGAAGCGACGAATTATGCCGGAATGTACAAGTGTAATAAGAAATTTTGAAAGTCCAAGGGTTTTAATCAGACTCCGTACAGTTTTCGTCCATCAGAACTAATCAGCCTGAGTTAGTGTAGAGTAGTATGCGGATCGGAGCTGGAACGGCTGGTTAGTTTGGTTTTTAATGTCAAACACCAAGGACTTATATATACGTCCCTGCAAACACTAATAATTTCCGATATCATTTACAATTTCCGTTACATGTATCACAAACTTTTCTCCTTCACAATAGAATAAAAACAGAGAGGTATTTAAGTGTCAAATGATTGATTTGTATTTTCCTAAAACAATATCATTAATTAAAGGTAGGTCGAATTAAGCAAAATATAGTGTGTATTTTATGTTAAATTATGTTATTTACATTGGCACATTATGATATACTTACACATAATTTTGTTTATCACTATTATAATAATAAATAATCTAGATATAGAAAGATTTGGTATGAGTGCAGAATTAGACAACTCTCCATCAAAGTAACAATTTATAAATGTAAACCATTATAGGTCAAGGTACGGCCTTACACATAGAGCCCTGGCTCACACCGAACAGCAAGCTCTGTATAAAGGGCCCAACAAATTACTAAACTAGTATAAAGCCATTCAAAAGTGAAACCCAACGTTCTAATCTATATAAAAACGAGAAAAAGACACACGTATGAACCACACAAACAGACGACAACTACTGTACATCAGATTCCTTTCTACTTGTATGTTGAAGTTATGTAATCAGTATTATGCATAAACCCTGTAATTGTTAGGGATTATGTATAGAATCACTGACTGATAACTTTATTGGTTTATATATGATTACTTCTATTTTCAGGAACTACGCACAATCAATAGAAAAAAGTAAGGGGTTACAAGTATACTAACTATATAATAACTGGAATAAACGGACAAGGCTTAATTAAAGGTAAAATAATGTATTCTATAAAAATCATATATAACATCTTTAGAAACAATAAGTTTTAGAAGTCCAAGCTCAATATTTTAATACAAATCATGTATTTTTAAAAACTGCTTTGAATGAATTCTGTATTGATTGATTGATTGATTGATTGATTGATTGATTGATTGATTGATTGATTGATTGGTGATTTCTTAACGCGGCGAAATTCTCTGTAAAATTACTTGCTCTGCAGTTCGTCATAGTTTCGCCTTGGCAGAGTAAAAACAAATGAGACTTAACAGTATTTTGTTTCCGACAGCATCGTTGTCATCGGCGTCAACAATGTATTAGTTTTCGAATAGGTCGGTTTATGTGGTAAGTCAATGATATTTGGTATGCAGTTGTATTAGCCTTGACACAACTCATTGGCATGGTCTATTGACTTTGAAACTTTTTCTTACTTCACACGTCTTTGTTTTTGATAAGGTCAGTTTAAGAAGACCCAGTAATCAGAAATGATCCTTTTTCAATCGGCATCCTCGGGTATATCCGCTACTCTAAAGGTACGGAATCGACCGAGTTGTGACGAATGACTAAGACCCCAATCGGCAAACCTCGGGTTAATCCGTTACTAAGATACGGAATCGACCGAGTTTTGACGAATGTATTCTTTTTCAGTACTTTAATGAACGAACTGGTTTTTTTCATCTGCTTGGCCTAACCACATGTTATTTTCTTATCAAATTTGAGATAAGAATTTTTTTAGGGGGGAAAAAACCAGACACCATCCTCCTCTCTCCCTTTCTAGGTCAAATGGTCGTTCCCTTACAACAAATTACATGACCTTTGGATTGATGTTGGTATTATCAATTTCATTTTTAAATCCTTTTTTTAAGGTTCAAGTTTACTTCTGTTTTGTACAGGTATTTTGCTCTGTTATGTATCAGAGCACTGGTCTCCGACAACAGATATGTACATACTTGTGGTTGGTAGCTTGATCAAAAAAGTTTTTTTTAAAGTTTTATATACAGATAATAGCTGTGGATTATAAAACAAATATATAGTACTACGTGATCAAGTGGTTCAACCCAATTACATAGAATATATAACCTGAAAACAATATTCAATTAAAATGTTAAATGTTTATAAATATACAAGGAAGGGAACTGGTCACTTAAAACATAACGCGGTCAATCGTAACTACTCGGCCATTCTCGCTATGCCGAGTACAATTTCTTCGTGCAACCAGAAGGGCCGAGTAGTTCCGATTGATAAATGTAACATGGTAATACTGATGAATTATTTGTCTATATCTTTGAATTGTGTTTATCAACCGATGGATCTTAATATAAATTTATAATGCTTTAATTCATTTCAGGATTGTTTTAAAATAATTCTTAAAATTTGTAAATCATTGGTCATTTTCAGGGATTAATTATTAATTATTATTTAATCACTAATGATTTTCTACAAATTCACTCTAACATATATACACCTGAAAACAGATCCGATCTAAAAGGGAAAATTGGCGGGAGTCGTCGATATTGTCAGCAATCGAAATCGTGCAGTTGGGGTTACAGAAGTGGGGAGACCCAGGGCAACTTTGGAGATTCATTACCGAATCTAGCACAGTGACATATAGTATTATCATTTTTGAAGGGGATTCCAACCGTGATATGTCCCCGTTCATATGCATTAATAATTATAAAAGGGGTACAAACATAGTTATATCCGTACCTCTCACGATTGTCTCATCCTTTATTTGGGATCCGCCCCTGAGCAGTTGTTTGATTATAACCCTTACCCTTGTTTTAACAAACTTAGATTTCAAAAAATTGTAAATGATCAATATTAGCATGTTTAAATTATATGTTGATTACGTTTATTCAATACTCGACATACATGCATATTTTTAAAGATAAATTAATCCATGCTTTAAAAGATTAATATGACAGATCGTTGTTTGTTTAACGAACATAAAATATGTTGTGAAGATTTAGATACACATTTCAGATTTCTTTACAGGTAAGTTTATAAAAACAAAAAAAGTCAATACATTTATATGTACAAACTTTATCAGCTATTAGTCTGATAGATTACAGGGGTCAACCTTGAAATCAACCAAATCAGTCAGACTAGAGACCGGTAAATTTACCTTCTTAAATATGGAAGGAAAAGTACAAATTTGAACGTGGATAGAAAGTACTGGATACTTTTGGCTTTATATGTTATAGGTGAGTTCGAATTTTTATTTAATACTTATAATTAATGAATAAATTAGGCGTTTGAATTGTTTACATTGTCATTTCGGGGCCTCTTTTTAGCTGATTATGCGGTTATGGACATTGTTCATTGTTGAAGGCCGAACGGTGACCTAAAGTTGTTAATTTCTATTGTCATTTGGTCTTGTGGAGAGTTGCCTCATTGACAATCATGACACACCTTCCTTTTTATATAAAATAGATAATATAAATGATCTAAATCTTTGGACAGTACATCTGATCGCACTAATCACATACTGGACTAAAATAGTACAATCATGCTAGATTATCTTGTTACGTAAGCGCGGGTTTGGATTGGGTTTACAAGACAAGACAAGACAGACAAGACAATATTTTATTTACATCATAGAGAATATTGGAAAGACACCAGATTTAAGGACAAACAAAATCTTAAAAAGAAGAGAATAATAGGGTGCTAAAATATAAAAATAGAAAATAATGGGCAAAATAAAGATAGAATATAGACTAACGAAAAATTGGTTTTAAAAATAAAATTAAGAAATTAAGGACCCCAATCCACACGTACGTACCCTAGTAATCAATCGTTTTTGTTTGTTTGAAAGACAAATAATGACGATAGTAAATAACTTTATATTTGTACCTTTAGAGTCAAAAATACAACTTTGTTATAACAAAAGACCAAGATCAGCATAAGCTTTGGATAAACTGCTGATTCAATGATATTTTTCATTTTTTTTTTATCTTTTTTTATATTTTTGTCAAAATAAATATTTTGTCACATTTTTGGAAAATTGAACGAGCAAAATTGATTATAGTCAAGGTGTTTGGTACATGTACCATCTGAAGTTATATTGATATACATGTGATGTTTGTACTGCGAATCTTTTTTCGACAAGTATTTTTATTTATTACTACATGTATAATATGCGCCATTTAATGAGGAACACGTCTTCTTGTGTATACATATTTCATTTACGATTACTCTCTATACATAGACTGAGGCACACATTTTAAATCTTTTTTTTATAAATTTTCTTCTTCAATTTTGAAGATCTCTGAATTTATTATTTTTGAAGGTCGCTCTGAAAACATATTGGTTGCTTTTCTTATGCTCGCAGATCTCAAAACTTGGCGTTCTAACTTCTGGAGACTGATAATGAAATAATTATATTTCTTTTTACAAATGAAAATGTGGTATTGCATACTGCCAAAATCTGCTGTGAAAAAAACGAAAACGTATTTTATACTCGTGATAGTTGACTTGTATTTGTATTATAATTTTAAGAAAAAATGTTTTATAGTCTCTTAAAACTCTTTATAGAGTGGCTCTTGTTGTTATCTTGTGTTTTAAAAAGCTGTATATTTTATATGTGACAAGTGGTATGACTTTCATACAGAATGTGTCTTGTCTGGTATTGATATAGGTAAAACAAGTACAGGTATGATATAGGTAAAAAAAAATAACAGGTAAATGTGGCGCAATTTCATTTCACTTATTGGCGCAATTAATACCATCAAAATAAAAGAGAGTGGCGCAATTAATACCTTTACAAACCCGCAATTGGCGCAAATTGATTCTGCCCATTAATGGGCGATATCTTTTTGCGCCAAAAAGTAACTCATTTGCGCCACAACTTAATTGCGCCAATACTTCTTTTGCGCCACCTAATTTTCAAAACTATAGGTATCATTTGCGCCAATAAAATAATCCTCTAATTGCTCCAATTTTATTTATTTTTATATAACAACTAAATAATTGACTAGGTACCATCAGCAAAAAATTCCTCTGACATTGTAGACAGAAAATAGCCTCGCATCCTGTTAAAATTATCCCGCTTTGTGGATAGTTACACAACACAAAGTCATCTGTGTTTGTTACAAAAACAATATCTTCCAATATTCTGAAATTCTGCTTGATTCCTAGGTTAAGCCGGACACAGTTTTCTTCTCTCTCTATACATAGACTGAGGCACACATTTTAAATCTTTTTTTTATAAATTTTCTTCTTCAATTTTGAAGATCTCTGAATTTATTATTTTTGAAGGTCGCTCTGAAAACATATTGGTTGCTTTTCTTATGCTCGCAGATCTCAAAACTTGGCGTTCTAACTTCTGGAGACTGATAATGAAATAATTATATTTCTTTTTACAAATGAAAATGTGGTATTGCATACTGCCAAAATCTGCTGTGAAAAAAACGAAAACGTATTTTATACTCGTGATAGTTGACTTGTATTTGTATTATAATTTTAAGAAAAAATGTTTTATAGTCTCTTAAAACTCTTTATAGAGTGGCTCTTGTTGTTATCTTGTGTTTTAAAAAGCTGTATATTTTATATGTGACAAGTGGTATGACTTTCATACAGAATGTGTCTTGTCTGGTATTGATATAGGTAAAACAAGTACAGGTATGATATAGGTAAAAAAAAATAACAGGTAAATGTGGCGCAATTTCATTTCACTTATTGGCGCAATTAATACCATCAAAATAAAAGAGAGTGGCGCAATTAATACCTTTACAAACCCGCAATTGGCGCAAATTGATTCTGCCCGAATTAATTACCTTTCCACCCCTAATTGTTTACTGAATAAACATACATAGGGCCAATAACATATCTTGGTCAGCTATTTATTGTTACTTGAAGATATTTGAAGTATGTACAATTAGTCTATGATAGTCCAGAAGGGGTTACAGAAGAGAAAATAAGACCAAAACTTACATATAAGACAAAGGCAAAACAAAAACAAAAATAAGGGAAAATTGGCTTTTCAAACATATATAGAGAATCGAGAATAATGGGTGGGGCGGCGGAGGTGGGGTGTTAAAAATTGCGAAAAATTACCTAAATAGTAGATATTAAATATAGAGGTAATGTTCCTTATCCAGCCCCTCATAAAAGTACATACAGATGTATTACAAGTATGATAACCATTTTTTCCGAATTTGACAAATGTCGTCTGTTGTTAAAATATCACCACTTTGCCGGTATGTACCATACACGGTTTATAAAAACAAATTTTTAATGCAAAAACATGGTCTTCTAAATTAAACAACGTGTATTTATGATTTTGTCACGAGGTACTATATACTAATCTTTAACACATTGTGATGATATGACTGATTATACCGAACGAGGCTCATGAGGGGGGTCAATCATTTCTGTTTCTTTAATTTTTATGTCGAATTTCTCTATTCTTTATCCTTTTTGTATTATTTGCTACATTTATATTTTAGCATCCCATTATTATTTTTTTTTCTATTTTTTTCATTCTTATCTTTTTCTTTATTTTCCTAACTTTTATATATACTTATATATCTTGTAAGTCCTATACAGACCCTCATAAAATTATAGACAAATAACGATACATGATGACTTTGTGAATTGTATTGTTTTACCTATGAAAGGTGAGTTAGTTTATGATTGCATAATGTATTAAATATTAATTATTAATTAAGTTTCTACTTTATTATTCTTAATTTAAAACAAAATGTCTGTATAGTAAATAAGAATCACATTCGAATTGATTTTCCTTTATGTTTGAAGTATCTGCCGCTGGACGATTAGGGACCAAACGTGCATACATACAATTAAGACACGTCCCTTCATCCTTAAACAGCCTACCCCGAATCCAGCATCACCTACCCCCAAATCCAATCCGAATCCCCTCAATCAAAGCGTGAGTTTGAACAGTATTCAATATACACCGATATAAACATTATAAGTTTTTTTTAACGAAAATAATATGTACATACGTTTGTACATATTCTATGTTCAAATCTTTCCCTGTTTCCGGCGCTATAATAATGCATTCTTTGAAAAAAGTGCACACCAAATGTGTTGTGATTGGCTATAATGTTACAACGTGATAATGGCGGTTAATTAGCATCATGGTAAAATGCAACCAATGGCGTGATATTATTTTCAAACTGCACATGTGCTCCGGAAGGGTAAACACTTTCCATCTTCATATGTGGAACCCGTTGTACTGCTCATACAAAAAGTGTTTTGATTGTTTTATTGTGGTTTTATTGTGGTTTTATTGTGGTTCACAAGCTCTCTTAACTGATTAACAGAATTTGTTAGTCTGCTTAAAGAGGTCTTACTCATTGTTTTTATGACCTTTTAACGAGACTGTATATTCTGCTTAACGATACATAATGTTTTGTATATGTATATACAACGAAATCTATTTATCTGCATACTCCATAAAGGGTTACGTCAGGTCATACTTTCCTCTTTTACTAGAACGAAACAAAAGGATTAGAACCAACATTATGTACCATCATCAGCGGATAAAGGTACCCCGAAGCTAAGAAACAATGACAGCAAAAAAAGTGCCTATCCTTATCCCCGTACAGTAACGAACTTGTCGCTATTCGCCGTACCATTTTCCCGATTTATTAACCTGAATTTCTCTATGTAAACGATAATGTGATTCGAAAAACAGGGTTGTTCATCCTAAATTATAATAAACCTCTGTTCGGCGAAAATGTTAATTAAAAGGTTGAGGGATAAATGTGTTTTAACAGGCATGAACTCCTCACATGTTTTGTTGAACATGTACGTCCCTCCTTTTTTGATTCTGACGATTTGATGAGAGAGATAGCCAATTAAGGACCTTAATCAGTCCTACTATAAATATCATTAGGAATCACTATCACACAACTTAACTTGTCCGCAAAACGCAGCATATAATAAAAATTAGTAGAATTAGTCTAGACCTCACCTTTTTTTTTTGGAGGGGGGGGAGGTCGCCGCTAAGGGGATACTTAGACTTCACCTTTTTTTTTGGGGGGGGGGGGGTCGACGATAAGGGGGTACTTATATCCGACGACGATTCTACACAGTGACCAATTTTTCGGATTTTTCTGTATAGAATGCTATGACATATTTATCGTCAATAAGTAGACACAATATCAACATGCTGTTTTTGCAGAAAATAGACTTTCGATGTCGGTTAGAACATTAATTGACTGATTGATTGATTTGTGTTTAGCGCCACTTTCAGTAATATTGTGCTATTTCATGGCGTTCAGTTTTTATTGGCCGAGGAAGTCGGAGTGTTCGGAAAGAACATCAGACCTTTGGTATAAAAACTGACAATCCTAGTCAATTAAAAGTGTAGTGGAGTGGGATGCGAACCCTCAACCTAAGTGTTAACAGTCGAATTATAATGTTTACACCAATCGGCCAGTGAGCCACCTGGACAATAGAAACTGGTGATATATATTTTTTTTTAAATGCCGTATTTATGTTCTACACAAAGTGGTGTGATTTTCAACGGCGTGTTATACCACTTTTTATTCCTTATATTAAAAGTTACTCATAGATGCATCTCAAACACTATAGAAAAATTAGATGAATAAATTTTTTTCATTTGGTTAATTTTTTTATTCAAGTATATATTTTTTGCAATCCCAAATTCGATCCAATCACTTTATACTTATAATTATTATAGCTTAGACTGTATTAATGGCTAATCGAAATTAATTTCACAAAGAAAATGGACAGATCGTAAAAACACTATTTCGACTAAAAACACGTTATCTATACGGTTATAATTACAGGTATTGATTTTTAGACATACAAGCACTTTTTGGTTTTATAATTGTTTAACGATAAAAATTCATCATATTCTCTCCCATAAGAAGATATCGAACTCATTGAGTTTTCCAGTTTTCAGACAGACGACAGCTTGTATGCTTTTGTAAAAAGCATGGATAAAGTGTCATCTTACTAAAAGCTTGATTTTAATGTGTACATTATGTTGATATATTATCTAAATAGTCCGGCGGCTTTGTGAAAAATTGTGCACATCCTGTTACAAGCATGAAATTTGGCATAGACCTTCCTCAACTATTACTCTTTTATTTCAGATAGGGAGGCATTTGAAAAAAATGTCTCACTTCCGGTAAAATCCAAAATGGCGGACGTCATACTTAAATCAGCCCAATATCTAAGGCTAGCGTGTAAAAATGTGTTATTATCATGCTACTATCATAATATTTGGTAGAGATCTTTATTTTTTACTACTTTTGGATAAATCAAATAGATAAGATGTCTTCAGTTAAAATCCAACATGGCGGACATTGTACTTAGATAAGCTCATTTTTTAGGGAAGGTAATTGAAATGTGTTTTAACGTATTGCTACTATCATTACATTGTGTAGGAACCTTTCTTTGGTGCTTCTGATGGATAAAATGTATAAGACATATGTCTTAAAAACCCTTACTTCTTTAAATACCCAAAATGGCGGACATAGAAATATCATTTTTTTATTCAAATTTTTAACTTTTTTCAAAATGTAAAGAAAAGGATTTTATTTTGTGCTGGTCATTAAACTTTTGGCTTAAAGTTATCACCAAAACCACTTATTCTAGCATGTTGTAAATGTTTAGATATAAAGTTGACACTTCCGGTAAAAATATGACGTCAATTTCAAAGATGAGTCCTCAATCTATTTCTCCGATGTAGAGTTTTGGATAGATTGATTAAAACAAAACAAAATCACTATAGTATTAAAAAATATTTAAAATTACTACTATTTGGCCAAGAATACATGTTTATTCACAGTCACCAACACATGCAGATAAGGCAGTGCACGGAGACCCCTTTTTCCACATTAAAAATAACCGCGGCATCCTTTCTTACATCCATAATGTACCAGCTTCTGAAAAAATTATGAGGTTTCAGAAAGAGTTTTTTTTTAAAGGGACCCTCTTTGTCCCTTCGCAATCCTTTAATGACTAGACAAGTAGCATAAGAGTCAATCCCAAGCTCGTCTCACTAAACACCTGCATTAGTATATTGCACGTTTTACATGCTTGAAAAGACTAGGCCAAGTCGTGGGAATAGCCTCACTTATAATGAGCTTTCCATTTTGTGGAAAAATTGACTTTCTTGCTTCGTTAATCATGTAAGCTCCATCTGATAAGTTTATACGATCTTAAAATAAAAACCACGGTGAGTAAGGCTGATAAATCATCATTCTTTATGTTAACGTCACATCTTCAAATACCATCAATGTCTCCCACACAGTCTTTTTTTCCTTTAAAAGCAAAGAGAGAACCGTATCACAACCGGTAAAGGTATGGGTCAGAAATAAGTGTGTTTGATCACTCATTGCCTAGTGCATTTGAAAGGCCATTGATAGATATTAATCCAAAGATTTTTGCCTCCCCAAACACAATCCATAGTTTGTCTGCCCCTATGTCACGGAATAGCGAAATAGTATTGATAGCATCATCAGTGACTGTTAATCATGACTTGTTTAAGTTTGTGTTTCACTGCATCAGACACATGCACCATGATTTAAGTGTCAGTCTCTTTATGTGAACATGGTGCTACACTTAAAATACATCACGTGGTGGATAATATAGAATATCCTGAGCATTTGTTGCTACAACTACCATACTCATCAAAGACTTCATCCACTCTTGTTACAGTTTTAAGGTATTTTATTAAGGTATTAAGGACAAAATACCCTTTCATCATACTCGTTAGGAAACACCTTGAAACTGTAACAACAGTGGATGTAGTGTCGGATGTGAACATAGGCAATACTGGTAGTTTGAAAGCTGCTAAAAGAAGCAAGAGCAACATTTAGGGGAAAGGGAATACACAGACGAATCCAGGATTAAAAGCATCCTCAAAATTGGCAAAGTTTTCTGAGAGACGACGACAGTAAGAAAGAACTTTTAAGTTTCAGATGCTCAGGATGTTCAGTGTTATCCAACACTTGATGATGTTTCAAGTTAAGCACCATGTTTACACGAAGAGGCTGACACTAGAATCAAGATCGATGTGTCTGATGCGGTGAAACACAGACTTAAATGAGTCATGACTCAAACAGATACTGATGTCATTGCTTTTTCGCTATTCCGTGACATAGGGGCAGACAAACTTTGATTTGCATTCGGAAGGGAAAAAGTATAAGATATAAATCAATCAATGACCTTTCAAATGCACTAGGCATTAAAAGATAACACGTTTGCTGGAAAAGGAACTGCATTGGTGACATTAATGGAGTTTGAAGATGTGACTATAGCATTTAGAATGATGATTGACCAGCCAACATCACAATATGGATTTGATAAGTTTAATGTCATTGAAAACGATAGGTGGTTTTGTTGTAAGGTCGAAAAAAAGAAACAGATTTGGTTAACAAGGCAAGAAAATATGTGTTTTTGGAATTTAACGATGTGAGAAACAATACCACAGTCTTTGTAAATGTTGGAAATCAGCTCTCCGATTGTGAATTGTGGCCTACCGAGTATGCTGATTGGGTACTATGCCCTTACCTTAATAAAATACCTTGAAACTGAAATTCGAGTGGAGAAGTCTTGGGTGCGTATGGTAGTTATAGCAACAAATGTTCAGGATATTCTATCTTATCCACCACGTGATGTATTTCAAGTTCAGCACCAAGTTCACATTTAGAGGCAGACACTAAAATCATGGTGCATGTGTATGATGCAGTCAAACACAAACTTAAACGAGTCATGATTCGAACAGTCGTTAATGATGATGCTGTCACTACTGTTTCGCTATTCTGTCACATAGGGGTTGACGAACTATGGATTTTGTTTGGGAGGGCAAAAAACTTTGGATTAATATCTATCAATGGCCTTTCAAATGTACTAGGTAATGAGTGATCTGAGTGATCTGACCCACTTATTGTTATCCATGCCTTTACCTGTTGTGATATGGTTCTCTCTTTGCTTGAAAGGGGAAAAAGACTATGTGGGAAACATTGATTGCATTTGAAGATATGACTTTAACAAAAAGAATGATGATTAATCAGACTAAATCATCGGGGTTTTACTGTAAGCTCGCACAAACTTAACAGATCGGTATAACATTGTTAACGAAGCAAGAAAATAACTATTTGCGCAAAAGGGAAGGCTTTTTGATGCTATCCCTCAACTTGGTCATGTCTTTTCCAGCATGCAAATCATGCAATATACTTAGGTAGGTGTTTAGGGAGACGAGCTTGTGATCGGCTCTTATGCTACCCACTCAAGGCGAGGACAAAGATGATAGCTTTTTAAAAACTCTTTTTGAGATCTAATCATTTTGTCAGAATTTTGTACAATGGTGATGTAAGAAAGGATACCGCGGTTATTTTTAATGTTGAAAATCGGGTATCCCGTGCACTGCGATGTGTGCATGTCATTGTGACTGTGAATAAAAAAATGTATTCTTGGCCAAAAAGTAGTAACTTTAAATATTTTTTAGTAATAAGGTAATTTTATTTTGTTTTAATCAATCTATCCAAAACTCTACATCGAAGAAATAGATTGAGGACTCATCCTTGAAATTTAAGTCATATTTTTACCGGAAGGGTCAACTTTATATCTAAACATTTACAACATGCTAGAATAAGTGGTTTTGGTGATAACTTTAAGCCAAAAGTTTAATGGCCAGCACAAAATAAAATCCTTGTCTTTACATTTTGAAAAAAGTTAAAAATTTGAATAAAAAAATGATATTTCTATGTCCGCCATTTTGGGTATTTAAAGAAGTAAGGGTTTTTAAGACATATGTCTTATACATTGTATCCATCAGAAGCACCAAAGAAAGGTTCCTTCACAATGTAATGATAGTAGCAATACGTTAAAACACATTTCAATTACCCTCCCTAAAAATAAGCTTATTTAAGTACAATGTCCGCCATGTTGGATTTTAACCGGAAGTGGGGTTTCTGAAGACATCTTATCTATTTGATTTATCCAAAAGTAGTAAAAAACAAAGGTCTCTACCAAATATTATGATAGTAGAATGATAATAACACATTTTTACACGCTAGCCTTCGATATTTGGCTGATTTAAGTATGACGTCCGCCATTTTGGATTTTTCCGGAAGTGAGACCTTTTTTTCAAATGCCTCCCTATCTGAAATAAAAGAGTAATAGTTGAGGAAGGTCTATGCCAAATTTCATGATTGTAACAGGATGTGCACAATTCGTCTGAAATATGCTTGTAGCCGCCGGACTAATAAAGACAAAGTTTGGATGAGGAATCCATTTTTTATAGTTTATTTAAAGTATTTTTTCATATTCCTCTGAAACACATTTTTTTTATATTACATTTTAACATGGGGTTTTTATTGCTTAAAAGGCACATTAATGTTTGAGTAATTTTCTGGGTTTATTTTCATTTCTTTAAAAAAATAATCTGAAAATGAGTAGCAAGAATAAATTCCTCCAGAATGTAAATTTATGTTTGCTTGTAAAGATTCTTTAACCAGGGGATTAATATTATTACAATGTATTCTACAAAAATACATTAGTGTTTGAGTTTTTATATAGGAGTCCAAGGTAAATCTACCTAATTCTAATCTAGCACCTATGTAAGACAAGTGGCTGTCTTTTTCAGTCCCAATACTGCTTTACAAAATTTAAAAATACATATGACACCGACGTGATATATATAGATGCCCTTTCTCTCTTTACCACTTTGTTGTGATCCTATTGACCTTTACTCTTTCTGTTTATGCATTGTTTTTAAATCTTTCGCGTACGATTGAAACTTGATTTCTACTTAGCTTGCCGATATTTTCATGAAAATATTAATTTTTAGTTAACGCAGGAAGGCTTTGAAATAACACTTTATCTGACATCTCTTTCCGTTTATATTCTATTTGTGCTGAAATCTGGATTCAGAATATTTAGTTTTGTCATCTTAGTCCGGCGGCTACAAGCATATTTCAGACGAGTTGTGCACATCCTGCTACAAGCATGAAATTTGGCATAAACCTTCCTCAACTGTTACTCTTTTGTTTCAGATAGGGATGCATTTGAAAAAAAATTCTCACTTCGGTAAAATCCAAAATGGCGGACATCATACTTTGAATCAGCCTTATATCGAAGGCTAGTGTGTGAAAAGGTGTTATTATCATGCTACTAGCATAATATTTGGTACAAACCTCTGTTATGTACTACTTTTGAATATATTATATATTATTATCTGCTTGACCACACTATTTAAAAAGAAAATTACCCCCCCCCCCTCCTTTTTTTTAAAAGTTAAATGGTTGTTCTCTTATACTTTTTGCAACAGGAACTTAATTTATACATAGTTTTTGAGAAATTTTTGTAACTCTTTGTTGACAGATTAAACAGGAATTCGAATGTGTCTTTTGTTCACTTAAAAAAATCATTTCCCCCTTACATTTGATTAATACTTCATTGTCGGGACATGTGTGTACTTGTTATCTAATTTTTGACAGTCTAGAAAAACCTTATAATACCTACATCTCTTTTGTTCATAATAAGGGAAAAGATCGCAGACGATTTGACCTTGAATCATACCAAGTCTTTATTTTACAGACATGTATGTAAATGTTATCTTAGTTTTGACAGTCTGGAGAAACCTTATAATTCTCTTTCTTTTTTGTTCATTTCAAAAGAAATCTTGAAATATACGGTTCGAACTTGGCTCACACTTTATTTTTCAGATATGAATGTAAATATTCATTTGAAGGTTATATATGAATGTTAACATATAACCTTTAGCCTATATATCTTTATATTATACAAACAATCTCTTTCTCATACGACTGGTCTTTGATTTATACGTTTCCATGTATGTTTGTTATATGGTCCGAGAACACAATTAATTCGTAGTGCATTTCTTTTAGAACATAAATGAAAATAAAAAAAATCCCACCTGCGCTTTCACAAAGAAACTTTTACAGTGTGTTGTAGTACTTTTGGGACAAATTATATCAAATTTATAGAAAACTTCATCGCCTCTAACTCAAAATATGGACAATTTTATGTTTAGGGCGTCTTGAAATCTTTTGACAGCTTCCAAAGTGCTCATTTTCAACCTTTCTCAGCTGGACCATATCACTACTTTCCTTTAAAATTCTGGACCCAAATTTTTTTACAGTGTAATTTCATCCCCCTACTTGCAATTGAGGCATTGAACATGGAGAAATAAATTTGGAAGGGGTATAAAAATTAATGGCAAGTAACCCACTGTCAACACTAGGGACTATATTTGTGAACAACGAAAAGAATAACGAAAATTAAGGGACGACAGAACAACGAAAAGAACAACGAAAATTAAGGGACGACAGAACAACGAAAAGAACAACGAAAATTAAGGGACGACAATGGTGGTCTCGGACCTAAGATAAGGTAAACAGATTACCTTTAGTTTTTGGATGGGTTGCTCTTGCTCAGTTCTAGCTTTCTGTGTCCTTTTTGAGTACTTTTATTTGTGTGTATGTTTGTCTTTTTCCCTCCTCAGCCATGGCGTTGTCAGTTTATTTTGAACTTTAAGTTTGAATTCCCCTCTTGTATGTTTCGCCTCTCCTTTTACAGTAAAGTTTAAAGATACATTAATACCCAGCACCTCTCTTGTTTATAAAAGAAGGAGAAAAATGCAGAAGCTATAATCTGGAAATATACTAACTCTTAGTTTTTGAGACAACTATGCATAAGTTAAAAGTTAAGGTAAAGGTGATCTTTGTTTTGAACCTTTTTGTTCATTAAGCGTTTCAATTGTTCTGATACTTATATATCAATCACTAAGTCTTGCTTTTCAAATATTTGGGTTTGAGCGTTCTTGGTGAAGGTAAATCAAGCAAAGCTCTTCGGACGCATGAACATTACGTGTTATTTTCAGTCTTTATCGTAGTTTCGTCAGGAAGGTTTGGAGAAAACCTTCTTTTTTTCATATCAAAAGAAATATTTAGATAAATTTTATACAATTGAACCTCGGTTCATACTTTATTAGCAACATCCCAGCGGCACCAGCATATGTAGTATATGTGTCTCAATTGAAACGTTACTCTATAGCTAGCTCAAGTACGTTGATTTTATTGAACGAGGAATACTGCTTTCTCAAAAGTTGCTAAGACAGGGCTATAAATCAATCAAATTAAGGTCATCACTCAAGAAATTTTACGTTCGCCATCATGAGCTGACTGGTCATTATGGCAAAAGTGAGTCAGAAATCATATCTGATATTTTTCCTCAGTCATAATAACCTTCCATCATTACCGAACTGAACAAAGAAATAACACGACGGGTGCCGTATACGGTGCAAGAAATGCTTACCCTTCCGGAGCATCGTATTTCAATCCCGGTTTTTAGTGGAGTTCGTGTTGTTTCTTATTTCTTATTTATAACTGTTGATGTAAATTTCCATTGGTTTTGTGAGTCTTTGTTTACTCCTTGGTTTTGATTGTTATTGTCTTTGCAATATATGGTTATTGAATGAATATTGGGGAATATTGTCCTAAGTAGAATTTTATATTGCACGAGCTTGCACAACCGTATGGACTTAAACAATGAAAAAAAATATTCCTTATAGTCGACTATTAAAGGCACTGAATGTCATTCTATTATATCATTATTTTGTTTATTTGTATAAATATGTTTTTGTTTGTTTTTACTGTTTATGTTCACATATCCCTGATGGGGTCTTGAAAAATAAAAAGTTTCAAAGTTTTAAAAATCGGACCTTGATTTTTACATTTTTTTTAGTAATGTTTGTAACTACTCATTGTTGGGTTATGTACAATTTGGAAAGTATAAAAATAACTTAACATCCAACAATTAAACCCGAATAATTCAGTCCTTCCCCGTAATCGATTTCTCCTGCGATGTAAATGACGTAATCTTAGATCGAAATTATTCGGGTTCATACCCAACATATCTTTTGTACGCTAAAAAAAATATTTCCACACAATAGGACCTTACATTTAATTTATATCATATCTTCTAGAGTAGACATGTATATAAATGCATTTACTTAATTTTGACAGTCTTAAAAAAAAATTATAAAACCTATATCTCTTTTGTTCATATTAAGGGAAAAGATCGCAGACGATTTGACATCGAATCATACCAAGTCTTTATTTTACAGACATTTGTGTAAATGTTACAATCTGGAGAAACCTTATAATTCACTTTCCTGTTCGTTTTCATATCAAAAGAAATCTTAAAATATACGGTTCGAACTTGGTTCACACTTTATTTTTCAGATATGAACGTATATATTCATTCTAGGTTATATATGAATGTTAAAAGATAACCTATACCCTATATATCTTAATGTTAAACAAAGAATCTTTTTTCTCATACGATTGGTCCTTGGTTTATACTTTATTCAGGTAGGTTTTTACAGATCACCTCTAGTTTTTGGTTCATTATCTTGCTCAGTTTTAGTTTTTTGTGTTCTTTGTGTACTTTTATTTGTTAGTCTGTTTGTCTTTTTCCTTTTAAGCCATAACGTTGTCAATTTATTTTGAACATTAAGTTTGAATACCCCTCTTGTTTGTTTGTTAGTTTGAATGTCCCTCTTTTATACAGTAATGTTTAGAGATAGATTAATACCGAACATCTCTTTTGTTATAAAAGAAGGAAAAAATGAAGTAGATTTAATCTTGTAATATACCAATTCTTAATTTTGAGACATTTATGCAAAAGTTAAAGTTGATCTTGGATGAATTTGGCTATTTTTGTTAACGGTCTTTTTGGTCATGTATCTCTTCAATTGTTTCGATTCTTACACATCCTTAGATCTCAATTAATCGGCTTTACGCGTTCCTAATGAAAGTAAAGCCAGAAAAGCGCTTCGGATGCATGCAATTTCTAACGTTTCTATTCATTTTGTCATCATCGTTTCGACAGGAAAGTCTGCGGAGAAACCTTATAACCCACTTCTTTTTTAAACTCTTATGAAATCTTTACGATTGGACCTTGTTTCATACTTTTTAAGATATGTACAGAGGCGGATTTAGGGGGGGGGGCAGGGGGTCAGGGCCCCCCTTTTTGGGAAAAAATTGGTTGCTTATAAGGGAATCACTGAAGCGTGACTAGAGCGGGCCCCCTCTTATGTCAATCAGTGGGCCCCCACTTATGAAATTTTCTGAATCCGCCACTGATGTATGTACATATTTATTTATGAATACATAACGACATGAAAACCTGTCATTTAGATGATAATATTATCAGGGTATATAACTTACTATTAAATATGTATCTGTGAGGTCACTGTTACTGAACAGCTTGAGTTCAATAAATCTATTGTCAAGTGTTTTAATAAGTAAATATTCATTTGTAGGTTAAACATGAAGGTTCAGAGATAAAGGAGTAGGTCCGGTAAGGACCGATTTTGGCCTCAAATCTCAAGTTCATCTGACGAAAGATTTTGACCACTATTTAAACACTTAAGTGTCTATTTCATTTGATTCAATTAGTTTACGTGAAAGATTTTAACTGATTAGGCATTAAAAAACGATCAAATATGAAAAATCTACCAAATATGCCGAACAATGTAACTTTTCGGATGGTTTTTGTCAAAAACGAAAGCGGCCGCATCCGTGTTCATCCTCAACCTTTATATATGTTATGCATTATCATCAAATACAAATTACATTTCAATATTATGGATGAACATAAATGCGGCCACTTTCGTTTTACACGGAAACCGTCTAAAATTTAACTAAAATGCTAGAATTGTGAAGATTTCAGTAATTTAGCATGACTTAATGGTGCTAGTACCCAATATATGTGCATTGTATTGACAAAAATAGCCCATATTTATGTAGCAGAAGCATTCTACTGTCCAAAAAATAACTAAAAGTTTACATTTAAACAATTTTGTAAAACTGCTTTATTTTCGGGCCAAAAAGGGTCTTACCGGACCTACTCCTTTATACCATACATAAAAAATAAGATGTGGAATAGGATTGTCAATGAGACAACTTTACGTCACTTTCAAATGAAATGAATACAAGAAATTATAGGCTCCTGACTTGGGACAGACACATACATACAGAATGTGGCGAGGTTTATGAATACGTATCTATATGAAACCATGTCATTATAGAAGTAAATATAGCCAGGGTACCTTACCGTAAATATTACCAGGGTACCTTACCGTTAAAACTGTATCGGTATGGTCATTGAATTTGTTAACAGCTTTATTGCAATACAAATATTGTCAAGTGTGAATAAGTAAATAATCATGTATAGTACATGAAGGTTAAGAGATATACAACATAAGATGTGGTATGATTGTCAATGAGACATCTTCCCGCTAACTTTCAATTGAAGTGGATATAAGCAATTATACATGTAGACCACTGTATGACCTTCAACAATGAAAATTATGTATAAAATGGCATATGATGACTAACTTTTTTATTTTGTTTTTCAGATAGGTGTATAAATATTCATCAATAGGTCAGAGAGAAAGGTTAATAGATAGCATATCAACCATAGAAGGCTATCCGAAGATAAAGATGCTATATTGGAGATAAAATAAATTACATAACCGAACTTGATGTAAACAACTCGAAATCAATTTCATTACGTTATTCTATTAATATCCGGAAAAGATAAATCCTTTTAGAGATTATTTTGGTGATATGTGTGACAGGTGTTTCTTAATTGATTGATATGTTTTATAATAAAAAGAATCGATTATCGTTTAACAGAGTAACACGAATGTATACGCCTTTTGAAATGTACTTAATGTTTTAATCGAAGAATAAAATTCAATGAAGTCACAGATTGAGAGAATCAATCGTCACGTATTCCGAACGGAGAAGAGTTAAAATATTCCGAAAGGAGGAAAGTAAAGGTATTCCAAACGGAGCAAAGTTAACACACTCCGAAAAGAGCGAAATTTTCATATTCTAGACGCTGGAAAATTAATTAAAATACCCCGAATAAAGGGAAGTTTACATATTCCAAAAGAAAGAAACGTAACATATTCCAATTGTATGAAAATACACTTGTGAAACATTTTTAAAAAGGAATATTTTATTGTGTTATTGCGTTCAAACATAAGTCCTATTGTTAATATAGGATATAGGACTATTAACGCCGGAAAACGCACATTCAAATAATGTATAGAACTTTACCATGAGGAAGTACTTTAAACATTTGGACTGATAAATTTGTCCATATAAATTCGCCGTTTCATTCAGGCGTGTTCTTTTTGGCCCTTGAAATCTCCAATGCAGAATATGTAACAGTTATTCGTATTGAGAAAAAGATAGTTCTCGATTCCTAGAATCGTCTAAAACAATTAAGTACACTAACGATTTTTTACAAGGACTTCGTCTTATATATAAAACAAAGTGATAACTGTGGTAAATTTGTGCAATCCATTTTGGCGAGTACGAGCGGTAGATATCAGCAGATATGGTGAACATATATTGGTGAGGTAATAATATGAAAAAGGACAAGGATCTACGTTGAAGTCAGAGATACCACGAGAATAGACTATGCGTGGAATAAACTTCAGAACCTTTAAATCGAAATCTTTGCTGGCATTTGTCACTGTGAGTTTCGTCATTTTGTTTACGTTTTATTCTTTTCATAGCGGTCAAATAGACATTTATAAACACTTAAATCAAAGGCGATATTATGGAGTTCAAGATTTGGTTTCTGGTGATCAAGATTTTGTAAAATCTAACAAATCGGTCATAATAACGAGGAAGCTGACAGAGGAAAGAAAAGAAAATATCCCGTTGTCTGCTGTAAATTTAACAAGTAATTCCAATCCATTAAAAATTCATTCAAATGATGAACGGGCGAAACGAAACAATTCAAGAAATTATTTCAATAACGTAAAAGCAAGATACGATACTAGCTCCGATTACAAAGCTGACAAATTGGTCGTATCAGGCAGTGTTGATACATTCGACATTAAACAAAGTTCAAAGGTCAAAATATTGATAAACAGTTCACACGAAAGGGAAAACACTTTTACTGATAACAGTAAAAGGACACGTTTTGATCACGTTCCTATCAATACGAAACGAGATTATTTAGTTACACCAATATTTAAGAGTACAGGTGACCAGGTTTCATCTTTTTCAAAGTCTGGTCTCATCAAAAATAGATATCCAAGTCGATTACTAAAACACAATAAGAAAATGGAAGGATATTTACGAAAGAAAAATAAATTAAAGAACAATTCGAATAAATTTTCGGAGAAAAATTATGGCATGCCCTTTATGAATGTTTTTCTTAGAGATAAAAATGACATTGAGGAAAATCAAAAACAAATTCGAACCGGAAATAGAAGAAACCCGGTTGTTCGGTTCCCTTACAAGGAAGCTTTGGGACGACAAAATTTAATTGATCGTTCATTTGGAATGCAGAATAAATATGAACAGATAAAAAAAACAATTTATAAATCAAAATTGTCAATGAACAAGACGTTACAAACTGACAACGAGGTTATAAATGAATCTTTGCCTGTGCGAAACGAATCGTGCAGTAGGTGCTTTAAAAATGACTTCGATATCTTGTTGAATCAAAACGATTTGTGCACTGAAGCAGATACAATCGATATTTTAATCCTTATTTCAAGTTCTCCAGGCGATTTCAACGAACGAAGAGCAATACGAGAAACATGGGGTTCAAACTGTAATCATGAAAACTCGTCAATGAAGCTTTTATTCGTAATCGGCAATACTCGTAACATTCCGGACAACATTCGTCAATCTCCGGCAATTCCGAGTGAAAATAATATAACTTCAAATCATTCTGAAAAAGAATTTTCTAAAGAGGGACTTCAGAAAGAAAGCATAATATTTAAAGACATTGTGCAGATTGATTTTGTTGATTCATATGGTAATTTAACTTTTAAAACTTTATCTGGAATAGCATGGGCCGTTAAGTTTTGTTCAAAAGCGAAATACATTATGAAAACTGACACAGATATGTTTGTGAATACAGAATTACTTCCCTTTTTAATACAACATGCACCGAAAAAAGAGTTTGTCGGTGGATATTGCTGGGGACCATCTTCACCAAACAGGGACCTTCTTTCAAAATGGTTCGTTTCGTATAACAGTTACCGAAAACCCCAGTTCCCGCCTATGTGTTCTGGTACCGGTTACATAATGAGTAGTGAAGTCGCTAGCTCTATATTGCGTAAGGCTAAAGATATTCCATTCTTTCACTTAGAAGATGTGTATATTGCATTGTGCTTGAAAAAAATTAACATTGAACCCCATAATTTATACGGGTTCAGTAACATACGTCCAGATTTTGATGCCTGTTTTTACAAGAGTAATGTAGTGACGTCACATTATATGACACCAGAAAACTTGTACGAATTCTGGCAACCAATCAAATCATGTAGTTTCTCAGTTTTGCCAGAGGATGTTTATAGAGAAGTGCCGTTACCGTATGTTTCATGATCTCAAAAATCGCAATTTTCTACAAGAGACGGAAATGAAGAAATTCTGATCTTTATTATTGTGAGACTTTGTTTTTAAATTGACAATGTTGTATAAAATGAAAGGTGGTATTTCGGATAATACAAATTCAGAAGTCTATAAGAATAGTATGCGTAATTTGAACGATCGTATTTGAAAATAAAAATAACGTAACGTCATTGGTTCAATATAAGCAATTGAGGACAATGTTAACCAATCACAACCTTTTGGTGCACGCTTTGAAAACATTACCCAAAATGCATCAGCTCATCTTAACTTGTGTATTTTTCGGGAGCAAAGTGCGTAACTAGTATTTGTCATTACGCTCGTCCTTGTTTACTGCTCAGCAATTGAAATATTTTAAATGGTTGGAAAATGTTAAATGATAGAGTAAAACAGTAAAAATAATCCAAATAAGATTTCAAGACAATGCCAACACTAATATCTATTGCTAGACATTTATGACTGCTATGCCACATTTGACGTTTTCAGTCAACTTTTGAACTTGTTAATAGATTGATCTAAAAATAATGTTAACTCTGAAAATAGATAGGAGAAATTCAAATATTGTTTAGATTTAAAAAAATGTACATCGATGAAGACAGAGTTGCTCTTAATTAAAACGTTCATAAGCCTCCTTATAGGCTTTTTGACCATTTGATAACTAGCACTTGGCTGTTTTATAGTGATTTTATTTATTACAAGACCAATTATTTCATGATTATTAGATTATTTACGACTGTATTATTGCGTGAACACCACGAGGTGCTCAAAAGCTTAAACACATCAAACGAATGGATAACTGTCATATTCCTGACTTGGTACATGCATTTTCGTATGTAGAAAATGGTGGATTGAACCTCGTTTTATAGCGCTAAACCTTTCATTTGAACGACAGTCCAATCAAATTCCAATATATTTATGACAACGATGCATGAACAAAAACCCAAACAAACATAATTGAGAACAAAAGTTAAAATTAGGGATATAACAGGTATAGACTAGTGATAACGCAATTATATTAAAACAGCCAAAGACAACCACTGGGTCTTCAATACAACGAGAAAATCCAGTACCAAGAGGCGTGCTTCTGCTGACTCCTCAACAAAAAAATGTACTAGTTTAGTGATAATGGACGTCATACTAAACTCCGAAATATATAAAACAACTAAAAATTATAAATTATTGTACAAGACTAACAACGGGCTGAGGCTCATGACTTGGGACAGGCGCAAAAAATGAGGCGAAGTTAATATAAAAAAGAAGATGTGGTATGATTGCCAATGAGAAAACTATCCACAAAAGACCAAAATGACACAAACATTAACAATTATAGGTCATAGTACGGCCTTCAACAATGAGCAAAGCCCATACCGCATATAGTCAGCTATAAAAGGCCCGGATAAGACAATGCGAATTTCAAAATACATAATATCATAAATCAATTAAATATGTCTTTGAAATCCCAACCCTCCCCTATACTTCTAGCCAATGTAGAAGAGCGAACACACAGCAATACGCACAGTTAAACCCAGTTTAAAAGAAGCCAGAGCCTTTTTGTCTTTTGACAAAAAAATATGTTTATAATAATGTGAATGATTATCAAAAATCAGGTATAATGCAAACGCAATTATATAAGTAATGCTTTGAGACGGCCCCTCTATACGGTGTGTGTGTAGATTTAATTACAGCGTGCTGTTGCGCATAATACTAATTAACCTGGGAATAGTTTCTGACAACGGTATACTGATGTTGCCCTTATCTATTAGTATTATAAACTTATTATTTCTGAACGTGTCACAATCATTTGATTTTTTTTCAATCAAAGCATGGAAAAATATCTGAAAGCCTGAACAAAATTAACATAACGATATTTCCTATTAAAGAAATCAAGTTATTTTTGGTCGGAAACACAAAGTCAGAAATCAGAAAGATCATCAAACAAAAAGATTTTTCTGAAAACAAATGTATGATAGATACTTCCAGACTAAAGAATATTCATTATCAAGTTTAAACAAAGACTGAATTAATATAAATAGATATTTATACATTTTTGTTTAAAGAAGTACATAACAAAGAAGTATAACAAGACTTAAATGCAGGATTGAAGGGGTAAAACATTATGGATAGAGCCTACGTTTTCAAGGTCTTTGGGTCCATCATATAAGTGTGGTGAACCTTTTTTTTAAATATTATTTAGTTAACATTTTTAAAGTACAGTTAGTTTGTTGTCTAACTTGAGGTTGTAAACTTAGCAGTATTTGGCAAAACTTTTAGGAATTTTGGTCCGTAATGCTCTTCAACTTCGTCTTTATTTGGTCTTTCTAACCTTTGAGGGATTCGAGCGTCAGTGATGAGACTTTTGTAGACGAAACGCGCGTTTGGCGTATATACAAAATTTAGTCCTGGTATCTATGATGAGTTTATTGACACTTTTAGATATACATTTTTTTTCTTAATAAGAAAGGGTTTGTTTGATGTCCATATATTGCTAACATTTCTGAGAATGTATCGTATAGTCATTATTGTGGTGCATCATTCAGTAGCCAAGTAGACGTGTCGTTTGGAAGCATAAATTTGCAGCACTGGCTGTGTCCGTTCAGATCATATGTGCAAAAAATGACAAAAATCTCCTGCTTAACCGAAGATTGCAGGTTAAAATAAAGGCAACCGTAGTATACCGCTGTTATAATGTCATAAATCAATTGAGAGAAAACAAATCCGTTATACGAACTAAAACTAAGGGAAACATATCAACAATAAGAGGTTAACAACGAAACAACAGAAACAATAAAGTGCAACAACAACGAAACAACAGAACGTTAACAATAAAGTGCAACAACAACAAAAAAACGACAATGAAACACACACAGAAACGGACTATTAGATTTCAATTTTCCTTATTTGGTACAGGACATTGTAAGAAAAAATGATGGGTTGAACCTGGTTTTAACGGCTAGTCAAACCTCCTGCTGTTATGGTTAAATAGAACACTAATGTGACAACTATAGATCTAGAGTTCCCAGCGAAGACATTGTTTGTTTGCAAACAAATATTTAAGATTTACAGTGAAAATAAAACTTAAAACTGTAATCAGATTTATATGCACCTGTGTGCTTACTTATTATTAACTGCTTAGTGACATGAAATGATGTTTAATAATAATAATAATAGAAACATGCTAAAAGTTGCACTTATAACGCTACGATTTTAAAGTTGTTTAAAAAACTGATAAATTTGTCGCTGGGCTTGAATCAGCTGCATAAAAAAAACCTGCATCTCATTTTCACCATTTGGCGGGCACATGTCTTTTGGTTATTTTTTTATGCTAGGTTGCTATCCCATTGACGTTGACACCACATTTTATATTAGATTTGCTGTACACCATATAATTTCAAACATCATTTCATGTTGTTATTTCATGTATAATTAAGTGGGAAAACGCTGTAGAGAAGATCAAAGGAAAAAGAAGAAATTATCTATTTTTTTTCTTTCAAACAAAAATCGCAAATCGTTTAAAGTAGAAATTCATGTCATTTTTATAAATATATAAACTATAAGAACTGTCTTTTATGAGAAAATGTATTGCTTTAAATTTAATGTATTGTTATTTATTTAATAGTGATTTGTATCATTATTTTACATTTGGACTGATCAATATTGCATTTTGGAATTAAGTGTCAGAATTGTACGAAAGGCAGCTCTGTCTATTTATACAGCTTGAATATCATTCCTTTGCATTGGTAATTTGTTATTTTTAGACAAATTTATATAATCGTCCATTTTTGCAAAAGCTATTTCTCTTACTGAAATTAGTTTTGATTGTATCATTCTTTTCAAATATGTCTTAAAAGGCGTTCGGACATATTTTGCAAAGTGATTTTTTTTAAGGAACTTAGTCGATATTCTTAATTATGATTTATGATATTATGTATTTGAAACAATATCAGTTCTAAAATATGTTCAAAGAAACTAATCAATGGATGGTATCCTCAGGTTTTGGGATTACGTGGATCTTAAGCTGGTGGTATATATTGTCTTCCCGCGTTTCTTATAGAGAAAGAGTCTACCAGTTTTATGCTTTGGTACCAGCTAGATCCAAAAAAAAAAATCTAGTTATTATTATCAAACTTATTATTTAACGAGAGGATATGATATCCATGTTTTATAACATGTTTTAATGGCATATTCATAAGCAAAATATCGCGTACTTCACCTTGTCTTCATGCAAAAGAATACTGTTGTGTAGTCGGGTTGTTGTCTCTTTGACACATTCCCAATTTCCATTCTCAATTCAATGGAAAGTGATATTACATCGAGTAAAATTAGTCCTAAAAGAGAAAACGCAATTTTAAAAAGGTAATTTTCATGTATAGGTATAGTGTTGGAAATGAACTCTAAATTGATTAGGAAACCGAACCCCTATGTGTGCGCCACTGTCTCAACTAGAAACGAAAGATAACTCGTTTTTGTTACTGTTTTCAAAATAACAACTACCAATCAACATTTAAGGTTTTACACACGTGTATTGAATGTTTAAATAATCCAAACTATAGTCACACTTACTTTTATTCTGGGTGTATTGAGCATCAATAAAATACTATTGCCTATATTATTCAGCTTTACAATAATCTCTATAATTTGGTGGGATAGAAACCTAGTTATTTTGTATCAAGTAATGTTTATTTATTCATTCGTTACATAAAGGACGACATCAAAAGTTCAATGTAGGATGAAAAACTTAATTTACATAGTTTTGTCACTGACCCCCCTACCCCCTCTCTCAACTTAATTTGGGAAAAATTGATTGACCAAGAGGGATATATGTAAAAATCGATTTTAGATATACAAAACTTGCATAATTTTACCCCCCCCCCCACCCCCAAACTATTTGATTTAATTTTTTTTTATACTACATCGATCTTTTGATTTCGTCCCTAACATTGTGATAAGTAGTCATGTTGGTGAGTCATTTGAAAGTTTTCAAAAAAATACAAGATTAGATAGAAAATATCATCAATCAAATAAAAACATATAAGTTAGTATTTTCCTTCATACTCAATATAATAACATGGAGATGGTGTATGAGAACTTATGAAACAAACATCAACGAGCTTTCCTGACATGTTGATTATTTTTATTTAATCAAAGTGTGGATCGTTTGATCTCAGTTCTTCATTGGTCAAAATTCGATTATGACGTCGAATGTTCTTGCTTTCCTTTGAATGTTCTATTGTGACGGCACGAAAAAAGCCTACCATGCCTGATGACGTCACATAGAAAGAACGCATCTTTTTGCAGATCATTTGAATTTGACGCAGTGACTTGGCTGCGAGCATTAATAAGTCAGCGAATGACCTGAAGTGTAACATAGCTATAAACGGAAAGGATCTGTGACAGAGATCAATGAAAACAACCCACAGAATTAAAACCCCAGACAGGCATATTGAAAATGTCATGATGCTACAAATGTTTGCGAGCGCCCAACATAGCTATGAACGGAAAGAAACTGTGACAGAGATGAATGAAAACAACCCACTAAATTAAAACCCCAGACAGGCATATTGAAAATGTCATGATGTTACAAATGTTTGCGAGCGCCCAACTCTTTCCAAACCTGGAACAACACAACATAAGAGCAAACTATTAAAATAATTTCGAAATGGCTTTAGATTGGTACGTAGAACAAAAACAACTCGCACCTAAACAATAGACACAGGATACCGACCTATGAAGTGTTCACATGGGTCCAGAAAAGGACATTTTAATTCTAATAGGAAAATTGATTCGGTGTGGTAGTTTAAGAATCCTTAAAAGGCAGCCATTTTGTTTTGGGTAGCTTACAAATTTCTTTAAAACCAAGTGCATGATTTGAAGTGTACAAATGCGTAAAAAAGGTTACTTTTTTTATCGATTCATTTGATTTAATAGCGTGCACCTTTTACAGAAATTACTATTTATATCTTGTGTGCTGTTGTCCATAATACTTACATGTTTTAGGGTCTGGAACGGATTTACAGAATAAAGAATAATATATGATGATACTAGAAAAAATTGACAAATATATTGAAGAAAATATACTTTTAATGAAACTGAATATGCATATAGAAATAGAAAATAATGGTTAATAAATACAACAAAGAGTGAAAATGATCAAAACAATAAAGAATTTAGAACTGAAAGACCTTTCATCGAGAGACGTACTTTATTTGGCTTTTTTAAGTTTTTGGATTCGAGCGTCACTGATGAAACGCGCGTCTGGCGTATATTCAAAATTCAGTCCTGGTATCTATGATGAGTTTATTCACATATATATTATACGTGAACGTGAAACTCATGTTCAGTTTGAAAGACACATGGTTTTGTTTACAGACACATGTACAAGAAGTGAGTGAAGATCGTTATATTAAAACGTGTTTGAGATAGGCCGTGCTATCGGCCTCTTTTTTTTCACATGTAAGATGATCATTCTGTAGATTTATTTAGATCCAATCATAACTAGTTTGAAATATGAATTATGTGCGGATGAAACAAAAGGTCATTGTTGAAATTCGATGGTAGTTAATGAAGAAATATCTTGTTCGTGCCATACTCCAATACATAAACAAATATGGAGTTGTGGTACAGACGTATATAACATAGAGGGGAAATATATAAAAAGGACATCCAAATAAATAAGTCAAAATTTAATTGACAACGCCATGGCAAACAAAAGACACACTACAGTACACAAAACACAACATAGAAAACTGAAAAATGAAGAACACGAACTCCTTCGAAAACCGAGAGTGAATTCGGCGATGTTTTCTTATAATTGAAAAAAAGAATTATTTTCACAAGCATTTATAAATATTAATATGATCAATGTGACATGTTTACGAATGACAGATCAAAGTATATAGAAGAGGCATATAGAGACATGAACGAAAACAACTGTAAGACACAAAACGGCTTTCACTGCTGGTGGACGTTTCGTCCCCGAGGGTATCACCAGCCCAGTAGTCAACACTTCGGTGTTGACATGAATATCAATAATGTGGTCATTTTTATAAATTTCCTGTATACAAAACTTTGAACTTTTTGAAAAACTAAGGATTTTCTTATCCCAGGCATAGATTACCTTAGCCGTATTTGGCACAACTTTTTGGAATTTTGGATCCTCAATGCTCTTCAACTTTGTATTTTTTCGGGTATATAAATATTTTTGTTTTGAGCGTCACTGATGAATCTAATGTAGACGAAACGCGCGTCTGGCGTACTAAATTATAATCCTGGTACCTTTGATAACTACTTTCAACGACCAAACCCCAACCAGGTAGTTAGATACAGAAACAAAAGGTCCCATTTATCACAAAACATAAACCGACACCGTACCCATGACAGGCACCTAAACAAATCGACAAACTTAAAATTGTATAACAAAAAATCAAAATGAGGTAGTTAGATTTGACGTATGCCTGTTTATGCTTCTTTGTTACATGTGTTTGTTTCAATAGTGATTAAGATAATACTAGTAACACAATTTTGACTACTGTGCCCCTTTTTTAACATTTTTACCTCTTGCGTCTTTTTGTTTTGTTCACACATTGTTGTCAATAAAATGAAATTTACTACGACTGTCATAATAGTGAGAGATTTAGCTGTCTTTGAAACCAGGTTTAATCCCCTATTTCTACTTTAAAAAATGCCTGAACCAAGTCAGGAATAGGACAGTTGTTATCCATTCGTTTGATGTGTTTAAGCTTTGATTTTGTCATTTGATTAGGGACTTTAAAAATTTTCCTGTGAGTTCAAATTTTGTTTTTATTTATGTTTTGCGAGCTCCTAACCGCTACTGTCACCATAACCTTGGACAGTGATAACAGCACGATTGAAGAAACTGTCAAATTACTTGGAAAGTGCTTAACTCAAAAGAATTGTACAAAGCACAAAAAATAACTGACATAAAAACCAAAGACACACAGTACTGATTCAAACATACCTCCAGTTACTAAAAGTAGATTAATGAGAACGTTACATGAATGTCAATATATTCATGCCAATCGTTATACAATGGCTACCTCTGTAAGAATGGGTATATCACATGATATTCTATATTCTAATCTCTAATTCGACTATTACATTATAACTCTCTTGTGACATTACGATTTTGAGTTATCGTGTACCTAATGTGGGTTTGCTATGACTATAGTTTTGTTTACAAAGAAAAGGGAGGTGGTCAGAGTAAAACGTGAATCATTTGATCTCGTGTACTTTATGTTTCCCTTTTAATCTGAGCATAGCTCCGTTTACAACGCAAACGTTGATTGTTATTTTAGAACTTGCATGTAATTGATATCAATTTATTCACACGGCTGATGAAACAAAAAGTCAACGGAATAAAAAAATAACCTATCGTATTAAATTAATCATTTGCTTTTAATTTTTAAATAACAAATTAATATACGAATACAAAGAAGGAATCAAATTAATTTGAGTGGGTAAATGTGTTAATTAAAATATAATAAAAGTCTTAATTCCACAAAAAATGTAATACTAATGAGACGCCACCCATTTTCGTGGGTCGATGCCACTGCTGGTGGACGTTTCGTCCCCGAGGGTATCACCAGCCCAGTAGTCAGCACTTCGGTGTTGACATGAATATCAATTATATGGTCATTTTTATAAATTTTCTGTATACAAAACTTTGAATTTTTCGAAAAACTAAGGATTTTCTTACCCCAGGAGTAGATTACCTTAGCCGTATTTGGCACAACTTTTTGAAATTTGGGTCCTCAATGCTCTTCAACTTTGTATTTGTTTGGCTTTTTAACTATTTTGATCTGAGCGTCACTGATGAGTCTTATGTAGACGAAACGCGCGTCTGGCGTATAAAATTATAATCCTGGTACTTTTGATAACTATCAACTATTTCGAAAAGTATATAAACAGATGTCAGTTATTTCCATTATTACATTCACTCTTTCTTCATCATATATTCGTTACTGACCTGAGATGAAATCATCTTTTGTTGTTGTATTGTATTTGATTCTGCTTTCGTTGGTATGTGTGCAGTGCAAAAACAGGCCACTCTTTGATGCTTTAAAAAGAAAGAATATTGGTGGTAAGTTTGATTTATTTTAAACAAATTATCTTTGTATCAGTATAGCATTGGTCCTGGTGATCGAGTGTCTTTGTAGCAGAATCCCATAAGTTCCAATTGACTCCAATGTCAGACGACTAGTCTAAGAAGAATGCTTTGTTGTTAGGTTTTTTTATAAGTTGTTATTGACTTGAACATACTGTCGGTAGTTGCTAAATCTCATATCTGAACTTGGTGTCTTTTTATTGTTTGTATAAGTAACTTTGCACGTCCACTCTTTGTTTTCTACGCGATAAGTAAAGACTTTTTCAGTTGATTTTCTTGTTTGTTTTTATGGTGTGCTGTTACACCACTGTCTCAGGTTGGAGATACTGTTCATCTTCAAACGAGTCTAACCAAGCATAATTATGTATGTGTCTGTCCTGAGTCACGAGCTTGTAATTAAATGGTTGTTATTTGTAACTCTGTAAAATACTGTTTTCTGTTCACTATTTTGTACATAAATAAGGCCGTTATTTTTTAGTTTGAATTGTTTTAAATTTGTAATTCCGTTTTAATGGCTCATTGGCGTAGGCCGTACGGTGTTTTATATGTATAAATTTATCTGTCATTTGGTCTCTTGTGGAAAATTGTCTCATTGGCAATCATACCACATCTTCTTGTTTTTATAGCATTTTCAATGTTCCAACTGTAAGTGATCGTCGGTGATTGGGTGTTCCGATCACCCCCTCACCATTAATAATTGATCGACACGAACTTGCACAATAATGTTGAAAGCGAGGTTCCCAATGAATCAATCATTAAATATCCTGAATAGCTTTCGAGCCAGTTTAGAATTGTAAAAACAAACATATTTCAGGTGATCCATAACACTTCAGGGAGATAACTCTTTAAAATGTTTTAATCACGTTTGAGGAATATTAAGCTTTTCAATGATTAAAATAGTGTTATAACAAACTACTATATATTCATTGAAATGTGGGGTTCAAGTTTAAAAAACAATCTTTTTGTCAAAGGATCATAGTAGAGAATAGTAAATGGGTTTCAAAAAAAGTATACGAGCAAAATTCATTTCAGTCAAGGAGTTTGGTACCACCTTGAACACCAAAAATATTTATAAAATAATGACCAAAGCGCCTATGAGAGGTCATATTATAACATTTGTTTTTGTTTCTTTTGTAGATAATATAGTTAATAGTTTCATCAATATGCGAAATACTGGGAAAAGTATTAAATGTCCTCTAGGTTTGTCTTCTGGGGAGTGCTACCATCAGCTGATGACAGTCTGGATCAGACGTATGATCTTAACACATAAGCTGGATAATAACACCTGGGAGACCCGAATATTATAAACACATGACCTGAACATTATGAGCACGTGACCTGAATATTATAAACACGTGACCTGAATATTATTAACATGTTATTTGAATACTTTGTACATATGAACCGAATACTATATACAAATGAAATGAATACTATAAACTCTTGACCCGAATATTTAAAACATGTTACTTGAACACTATATCAATGTGCTAATATTTCATTTACGTCATTACAGCTATACGTATGGTTCGCTTCTCTTTATCTGCAAACTGCAATGTGTAGTAACTGATTTGTTTTGCTGAACCGTGAGCTAATTACAAAAAAAACAACATTTGCAATAATATCATATTTCATTTAATCATTGATCATTTGTTTTATTCATACTTCATTATAAGTTATCATTATAATTATGATAATAATAAAATATAATACATATTAATGATACTGAGTTATCTTTAATTTATAGATAGCACATATATATTGTTTTTATTACATATTTAAAATTGCTTAGGTAAAAGATAGCTTGTATGCAAAATTTTCATTCATCATGCTCTAATGTGTGATATAACACCCAAAATTGAGACACTAGCTAAAACTCACTCGCTTCGGCTTATTGTCATTAATGTAGGTGTCAATAATGTTCTTCCTTGTTTAAAAAATTAGTTCAACAATTTGTTTATTACAAAACAACAATTAGGACATTAAGCAGAAATATTACAGTGAACGTTAAACAGTGAAAGGTTCATATCTTTTGTTTAAAAATGATTTCAATTAGGAACTAATTACAACAAAACAGTAATAACATTAAGCATAAATACTACATTGTAAGTTAGAAAGTGATATGTTCATATATGTTTTATAAAATTGATTTCAACAAGTTTTTTATTACAACAAAACAGTTAGACCATTGAGCACACATACTACATTGTAAGTTAGAAAGTGATAGGCTCATATATGTTGTATAAAATTGATTTCAACTAGTTATGTATTACAACAAAACAGTTAGAACATTAAGCATAAATACTACATTGTAAGTTAGAAAGTGATAGGCTCATATATGTCGTATAAAATTGATTTTAACTAGTTATGTATAACAACAAATCAGTCAGAACATTGAGCACACATACTACATTGTAAGTTAGAAAGTGATAGGCTCATATATGTTGTATAAAATTGATTTCAACTAGTTATGTATTACAACAAAACAGTTAGAACATTAAGCATAAATACTACATTGTAAGTTAGAAAGTGATAGGCTCATATATGTTGTATAAAATTGATTTTAACTAGTTATGTATTACAACAAAACAGTTAGACCATTGAGCACACATACTACATTGTAAGTTAGAAAGTGATAGGCTCATATATGTTGTATAAAATTGATTTCAACTAGTTATGTATTACAACAAAACAGTTAGAACATTAAGCATAAATACTACATTGTAAGTTAGAAAGTGATAGGCTCATATATGTTGTATAAAATTGATTTCAACTAGTTATGTATTACAACAAAACAGTTAGAACATTGAACACACATACTACATTGTAAGTTAGAAAGTGATAGGCTCATATATGTCGTATAAAATTGATTTTAACTAGTTATGTATAACAACAAAACAGTCAGAACATTAAGCACACATACTACATTGTAAGTTAGAAAGTGATAGGCTCATATATGTTGTATAAAATTGATTTCAACAAGTTATTTATTACAACAAAACAGTCAGAACATTAAGCACACATACTACATTGTAAGTTAGAAAGTGATAGGCTCATATATGTCGTATAAAATTTATTTCAACAAGTTATTTATTACAACAAAACAGTTAGAACATTAAGCACACATACTAAATTGTAAGTTAGAAAGTGATAAGCTCATATATGTTGTATAAAATTGATTTCAACAAGTTATTTATTACATGAAAACAGTTAGAACATTAAGCACACATACTACATTGTACGTATCTGTTGTATTATTATCGATAATCAGGTATAGAGATGAAGTTATAAATGCAAGATCGACCATTATCAATATTCCTCGCAATTTGAGTGGCTGGGTTTGTCCTAATAAATATTTTTTTATTAAGTCATTTTGAATAATCTCCCTTATACCATTGACTTAATAAAACAAAAAAAGCCTGATATGTTTTAGTTTTTTTAGTTTTAGATTTAATACCAACATATATTTGGTTGATATTCCTAATATTTAATACATTAAACACTAATACATGCTATTTATAAAAGACAACAAATAAGAGGTGCGATTACAAAATCAGAATAAATTCGTTACTCAGTTGGCAATTGTATAGATGCTGGAATTTATCGGGTCTATCAAATTAATATCAGGTGAGGCAATATGCAGCAATATACAGTTAGGAAATAGATAAAAATTCAACTTAATGAACTTTATCATCCCCCGTTTACTCTGCCTCTTACAAATTAAGCCTACTGTTTGTGTTACATATGTGCATATGTATGTAACCAGTCACTTTCATAAATTTCATTTCCTGTAGTAAAAATGGTTTAATAAATATTTTGTTGGTGTCCATGACAACAATCTACGTTTAATTGCTATGAAATATTAAAAAAAGGGTGATAAAGATGTCACATATTTCCAAAAAAAAATGGCCGAAAATAGAATTACAATTCCTTGTGGTGATACCTTTTCTAAAACTGTTAAAATATATCCATGAAGAGATTAAATAAAACTCATTTTAAATTGAGAATGGAAATGGGTAAAAGAGACAACAACCCGACCATAGAACAAACAACAGCAGAAGTTCACCAACAGGTCTTCAATGCAGCGAGAAAATCCCGCACCTAGAGGCGTCCTACAGCTAGCCCATAAACAAATATATATACTAGTTAGGTGATAATAAACGCCAAACTAAGCTCCAAATTGTACACAAGAAAATAAAACTAATACAAGACTAACAAAGGCCAGAGGCTCCTGACTTGACAGGTGCAACAATGCAGCAGGGTTAAACATGTTAATTATATCTCAACCCTCCCCATATACCTATAACCGATGTAGAAAAGTAAACGCATACCAATACGCATATTAAAATTCAGTTCAAGAGAAGTCCGAGTCTTATGAATGAGTTCTCAACTAAAATTTGTAATTCTCATATGCTAAAAGAGAATTTTTTGACAATTTTTGAATTTTTAAGGAAAAATTATGTTGTGTTCTACTAAATATTTCAATGTCCAGAGAAACGGTTACGGCCATGTTCCATATTTGGAATATTTCTACTATATTGCATTTGTTTTAGTATCAACATATGCTCATTTTACAAAAAACCATACTGATTCATTTATTTCTATGAATAGTAGATGCTGCATTATAGATTTTATTAGTCCTCAAAGATTATTGATACTCTCTTGATTATATAAATAACTTTTGTAGTTGTGAAATTGTTTTGTATAAAAAGCACTTCTTATTTCTGTATATGGCATATTTAAGAAAAGTGTCTGCGGATAATGAAGAACAAAATTAAAATTGCATCTTCACCTTTGATAGATGCTGATATAATTCTTTTAATTTCATATTGAAGTCCATTGAATACCTCAACGTTTGGATGCTGGCTTCCAATTATTTATAGATTCTGGCATCCCAACATATACGGAAACTGACATCCCAACATATCTGGATGCTGACCTTCCAATATATCTGGATGCTGGCATCCAAATATATCCAGATGCTGGCATCCCAAAATATCCGGATGCTGGCATCCCAAAATATCCGGATGCTGGCATCCCAATATATCTGGATGCTGGCATCCCAATATATCCGGATGCTGGCATCTCAATTTATCTAGATGCTGGCATCCCAAAATATCCGGATGCTGGCATTCCAATATATCTGGATGCTGGCATCCCAAAATATCCGGGTGCAGGCATCCCAATATATCTGGATGCTGGCATCCCAATATATTCGGATACTGGCATCCCAATTTATCTGAATGCTGGCATCCAAATATATCTGGATGCTGACATCCCAAAATATGTATATATAAATATTAATATGATCAATGTGACATGTTTACGAATGACAGATCAAAGTATATAGAAGAGGCATATAGAGACATGAACGAAAACAACTGTAAGACACAAAACGGCTTTCAACGACCAAACCCAGGTAGTTAGATATAGAAACAAAATGTCCCATTTATCACAAAACGGCTTTCAACGACCAAACCCTAACCAGGTAGTTAGATATAGAAACAAAAGGTTCCATTTATCACAAACCGACACCGAACTTATGACAGGCATCTAAAGAAATCGACAAAGTAAAAATTGTATAACAAAAAAGCAAAATGAGGTTGTTTTACATTGTCTTGTCGGGATCTTTTATAGCTGACTATGCGGTGTGGGTTTTGCTCATTGTCGAAGGCCGTACGGTGACCTATAGTTGTTAATGTCTGTGTCATTTTGGTCTTTTGTGGATAGTTGTCTCAATGGCAATCATACCACATCTTCTTTTTTTATATTGTTAGATTTGACGTATGCCTGTTTATGCTTCTTTGTTACATGTGTTTATTTCGATAGTGATTAAGATAATAACACAATTTTGACTACTGTACCCCTTTTTTTAACATTTTCACCTCTTGTGTCTATTTGTTTTGTTCACATATCGTTGTCAATAAAATGAAATTTAATACGACTGTCATGATAGTGAGAGATTTAGCTATCTTTGAAACCAGGTTAAATCCCCCATTTCTAAAAAATACCTGTACCAAGTCAGGAATAGGACAGTTGTTATCCATTCGTTTGATGTGTTTAAGCTTTGATTTTGTTATTTGATTAGGGACTTCCTTTTTAAATTTTCCTGTGAGTTCAATATTTTTTTGTATTTATGTTTTGCGAGCTTCTACCCGCTCCTGTCGCCATAACCTTGGAAAGTGATAACAGCACGATTGAAGAAACTGTCAAATTACTTTGAAATTGCTTAACTCAAAAGAATTGTACAAAGCACAAAAAATAACTGACATAAAAACCAAAGACACACAGTACTGGTTAAAACATACCTCCAGTTGCTAAAAGTAGATTAATGAGAACTGTTTGTGCTAATTTTAACATGTCAATATATGCATGCCAATCGTTATACAATGGCTACCTCTGTAAGAATGGGTATATCATATGATATTTTCATATTATAATCTCTAATTCGACTATAACATTATAACCCACTTGTGACATTACGATTTTGAGTTATCGTGTACCTAATGTGGAATTGTTATGACTATAGGTTTGTTTACTAAGAAAAGGGAGGTGGTCAGAGTAAAACGTGAATCATTTGATCTCGTGTACTTTATGTATCCCTTTTAATCTGAGAATAGCTCCGTTTACAACGCAAACGTTGATTGTTATTTTAGAACTTGCATGTAATTGATATCAATTTATTCACACGGCTGATGAAACAAAAAGTCAACGGAATAAAAAAATGACATATCGTATTAAATTAATCATTTGCTTTTATTTTTTAAATAACAAATTAATATACGAATACAAATAAGGAATCAAATTAATTTGAGTGGGTAAATGTGTTAATTAAAATATGATAAAAGTCTTAATTCCACAAAAAAATGTAATACTTATTCGACGCCACCCATTTTCGTGATCAACTATTTCGAAAAGTATAAAAACAGATGTCAGTTATTTCCATTATTACATTCACTCTTTCTTCATCATATATTCGTTACTGACCTGAGATGAAATCATCTTTTGTTGTTGTATTGTATTTGATTCTGCTTTCGTTGGGATGTGTGCAGTGCAAAAACAGGCCACTCTTTGATGCTTTAAAAAGAAAGAATGTTGGTGGTAAGTTTGATTTATTTTAAACAAATTATCTTTGTATCAGTATAGCATTGGTCCTGGTGATCGATTGTCTTTGTAGCAGAATCCCATAAGTTCCAATTGACTCCAATGTCAGACGACTAGTCTGAGATGAATGCTTTGTTGTTAGGTTTTTTTATAAGTTGTTATTGACTTGAACATGCTGTCGGTAGTTGCTAAATCTCATATCTGAACTTGGTGTCTTTTTATTGTTTGTATAAGTAACTTTGCATGTCCACTCTTTGTTTTCTACGCGATAAGTAAAGACTTTTTCAGTTGATTTTCTTTTTTGTTTTTATGGTGTGCTGTTACACCACTGTCTCAGGTTGGAGATACTGTTCATCTTCAAACGAGTCTAACCAAGCATAATTATTTATTTGTCTGTCCTGAGTCACGAGCTTGTAATTAAATGGTTGTTATTTGTAACTGTGTAAAATACTGTTTTCTGTTCACTGTTTTGTACAAAAAAAAGGCCGTTATTTTTTAGTTTGAATTGTTTTAAATTTGTAATTCCGTTTTAATGGGTGAGTATGCAATGGCTCATTGGCGTAGGCCGTACGGTGTTTTATATGTATACATTTATCTGTCAGTTGGTCTCTTGTGGAAAATTGTCTCATTGGCAATCATACCACATCTTCTTGTTTTTATAGCATTTTCAATGTTCCAACTGTAAGTGATCGTCGGTGATTGGGTGTTCCGATCACTCCCTCACCATTAATAATTGATCGACACGAACTTGCACAATAATGTTGAAAGCGAGGTTCCCAATGAATCAATCATTAAATATCCTGAATAGCTTTCGAGCAAGTTTAGAATTGTAAAAACAAACTTTCAAAAAAAGTATACGAGCAAAATTCATTTAAGTCAAGGAGTTTGGTACCACCTTGAACACCAAAAATATTTATAAAATAATGACCAAAGCGCCTATGAGGGGTCATATTATAACATTTGATTTTGTTTCTTTTGTAGATAATATAGTTAATAGTTTCATCAATATGCGAAATACTGGGAAAAGTATTAAATGTCCTCTAGGTTTGTCTTCTGGAGAGTGCTACCATCAGCTGATGACAGTCTGGATCAGACGTTTGATCTTAACACATAAGCTGGATAATAACTCATGGGAGACCCGAATATTATAAACACGTGACCTGAACATTATGAGCACGTGACTTGAATATTATAAACACGTGACCTGAATATTATTAACATGTTATTTGAATACTTTTGTACATGTGAACCGAATACTATATACAAATGAAATGAATACTATAAACACTTGACCCGAATATTTAAAACATGTTACTTGAACACTATATCAATGTGCTAATATTTCATTTACGTCATTACAGCTATACGTATGGTTCGCTTCTCTTTATCTGCAAACTGCAATGTGTAGTAACTGATTTGTTTTGCTGAACCGTGAGCTTATTACAAAAAAAAAACATTTGCAATAATATCATATTTCATTTAATCATTGATCATTTGTTTTATTCATACTTCATTATAAGTTATCATTATGATTATGATAATAATAAAATATAATACATAAAAATGATACTGAGTTATCTTTAATTTATAGATAGCACATATATATTGTTTTTATTACATATTTAAATTGCTTAGGTAAAAGATAGCTTGTATGCAAAATTTTCATTCATCATGCTCTAATGTGTGATCGGCTTATTGTCAGTAATGTAGGTGTCAATAATGTTCTTCCTTGTTTAAAAAATTAGTTCAACAATTTGTTTATTACAAAACAACAATTAGGACATTAAGCACAAATATTACAGTGTACGTTAAACAGTGATAGGTTCATATCTATTGTTTAAAAATGATTTCAACTAGGAACTAATTACAACAAAACAGTTAGACCATTAATCATAAATACTACATTGTAAGTTAGAAAGTGATATGTTCATATATGTTGTATAAAAATGATTTAACTAGTTATTTATTACAACAAAACAGTTAGAACATTAAGCATAAATATTACATTGTAAGTTAGAAAGTGATAGGCTCATATATGTTGTATAAAATTGATTTCAACTAGTTATTTATTACAACAAAACAAATAGACCATGATTGAGCACAAATACTACATTGTAAGTAAGAAAGTGATGTGTTCATGTATGTTGTATAAAATTGATTTTAACTAGTTATTTCTTACAACAAAACAGTTAGAACATTAAGCATAAATACTACATTGTAAGTTAGAAAGTGATATGTTCATATATGTTGTATAAAATTGATTTTAACTAGTTATTTATTACAACAAAACAGTTAGAACATTAAGCACACATACTACATTGTAAGTTAGAAAGTGATAGGCTCATATATGTTGTATAAAATTGATTTCAACAAGTTATTTATTACAACAAAACAGTTAGAACATTAAGCACACATACTACATTGTAAGTTAGAAAGTGATATGTTCATATATGTTGTATAAAATTGATTTCCACAAGTTATTTATTACAACAAAACAGTTAGAACATTAAGCATAAATACTACATTGTAAGTTAGAAAGTGATAGGCTCATATATGTTGTATCAAATTGATTTTAACTAGTTATGTATTACAACAAAACAGTTAGAACATTAAGCACACAAACTACTTTGTAAGTTAGAAAGTGATATGTTCATATATGTCGTATAAAATTGATTTCAACAAGTTATTTATTACATGAAAACAGTAAGAACATCAAGCACACATACTACATTGTAAGTTAGAAAGTGATATGTTCATATATGTCGTATAAAATTGATTTCCACAAGTTATTTATTACAACAAAACAGTTAGAACATTAAACACACAAACTCCATTGAAAGTTAGAAAGTGATATGTTCATATATGTTGTATAAAATTGATTTTAACTAGTTATGTATTACAACAAAACAGTTAAAACATTAAGCACACAAACTACATTGTAAGTTAGAAAGTGATATGTTCATATATGTCGTATAAAATTGATTTTAACTAGTTATTTATTACATGAAAACAGTAAGAACATCAAGCACACATACTACATTGTAAGTTAGAAAGTGATATGTTCATATATGTTGTATAAAATTGATTTTAACTAGTTATTAATTACAACAAAACAGTTAGAACATTAAACACACAAACTACATTGTAAGTTAGAAAGTGATATGTTCATATATGTCGTATAAAATTGATTTCCACAAGTTATTTATTACAACAAAACAGTTAGAACATTAAACACACAAACTACATTGTAAGTTAGAAAGTGATTTGTTCATATACGTTGTAGAAAATTGATTTCAACTAGTTATGTATTACAACAAAACAGTTAGAACATTAAGCATAAATACTACATTGTAAGTTAGAAAGTGATATGTTCATATACGTTTTATAAAATTGATTTCCACAAGTTATTTATTACAACAAAACAGTTAGAACATTAAGCATAAATACTACATTGTAAGTTAGAAAGTGATATGTTCATATCGATTGTTTAAAAATGATTTCAACTAGTAATTTAGTACAACAAAACAGTTAGAACATTAAGCATAAATACTACATTGTAAGTTAGAAAGTGATAGGCTCAAATATGTCGTATAGAATTGATTTCAACAAGTTATTTATTACAACAAAACAGTTAGAACATTAAGCATAAATACTACATTGTAAGTTAGAAAGTGATAGGCTCATATACGTTGTATAAAATTGATTTTAACAAGTTATTTATTACAACAAAACAGTTAGACCATTGAGCACACAAACTACATTGTAAGTTAGAAAGTGATAGGCTCATATATGTTGTATAGAATTGATTTTAAATAGTTATTTATTACAACAAAACAGTTAGAACATCAAGCACACATACTACATTGTAAGTTAGAAAGTGATAGGCTCATATATGTTGTATAAAATTGATTTTAAATAGTTATTTATTACAACAAAACAGTTAGAACATCAAGCACACATACTACATTGTAAGTTAGAAAGTGATAAGCTCATATATGTCGTATAAAATTGATTTCAACAAATTATTTATTACATGAAAACAGTTAGAACATCAAGCACACATACTACATTGTAAGTTAGAAAGTGATAAGCTCATATATGTCGTATAAAATTGATTTCCACAAGTTATTTATTACAACAAAACAGTTAGAACATTAAGCACACATACTACATTGTAAGTTAGAAAGTGATAGGCTCATATATGTTGTATAAAATTGATTTCAACAAGTTTTTTATTACAACAAAACAGTTAGACCATTGAGCACACAAACTACATTGTAAGTTAGAAAGTGATATGATCATATATGTTGTATAAAATTGATTTCCACAAGTTATTTATTACAACAAAACAGTTAGAACATTAAGCATAAATACTACATTGTAAGTTAGAAAGTGATATGTTCATATATGTCGTATAAAATTGATTTCAACAAGTTATTTATTACATGAAAACAGTTAGAACATTAAGCACACATACTACATTGTAAGTTAGAAAGTGATATGTTCATATATGTTGTATAAAATTGATTTCCACAAGTTATTTATTACAACAAAACAGTTAGAACATTAAGCATAACTATTACATTCTAAGTTAGAAAGTGATATGTTCATATACGTTGTATAAAATTGATTTCCACAAGTTATTTATTACAACAAAACAGTTAGAACATTAAGCATAAATACTACATTGTAAGTTAGAAAGTGATATGTTCATATATGTTGTATAAAATTGATTTCCACAAGTTATTTATTACAACAAAACAGTTAGAATATTAAACACACAAACTACATTGTAAGTTAGAAAGTGATATGTTCATATATGTTTTATAAATTGATTTCAACAAGTTATTTATTACAACAAAACAGTTAGAACATTAAACACACAAACTACATTGTAAGTTAGAAAGTGATATGTTCATATATGTCGTATAAAATTGATTTCAACTAGTAATTTATTACAACAAAACAGTTAGAACATTAAGCATCAATACTACATTGTAAGTTAGAAAGTGATATGTTCATATACGTTGTATAAAATTGATTTTAAATAGTTATGTATTACAACAAAACAGTTAGAACATCAAGCACACATACTACATTGTACGTATCTGTTGTATTATTATCGATAATCAGGTATAGAGATGAAGTTATAAATGCAAGATCGACTATTATCAATGTTAAGACACACAATGAATTAAAGCGTAATTGTATGAGGTTCATGCAAACATAAATTGTAGACATTAAAAACATATATATTTATCTTGGTTAAGAGTAATTCCTCGCAATTTCATTGGCTTGGTTTGTCCTTATAAACAATTTTCTATCAAGTCAATTCGAATTATCTCCCTTTTACCATTGACTTAATAACACAAAAAAGCCTGATATTTTTTTTTGTTAGTTTTAGATTTAATATCAACATATATTTGGTTGATATTCCTAATAGTTAATACATTGAACAATATGTATACTATTTTTAAAAGACAACAAATAAGAGGTGTGATTACAAAATCAGAATAAATTCGTTACTCAGTGCGCAATTGTATTAATGCGGGAATTTATCGGGTCTATCAAATTAACATAAGGTGAGGCAATATGCAGCAATATGCAGTTAGGAAATAGATAAAAATGCAACTTTAATTAATTTTATCATCCCCCGTTTACTCTGTTTCTTACAAATTAAGCCTACTGTTTGTGTTATATATGTGCATACGCATGTAACCAGTAACTTTCATAAATTTAATTTCCAGTAGTTAAAATGGTTTGATAAATATTTTGTTGGTGTGTCCATGACAATAATCTACGTTTAATTGCTGTAACATATTACAAAAAAAAGGGATACAGATGTCACATATTTCCCCAAAACATGGCCGAAAATAGAATTACAATTCCTTGTAATGATACCTTTTCTGAAACTGTTAAAATATATCTATCAAGAGATCAAATAAAACTCATATAAAATTGAGAATGGAAATAGGGAATGTGTTAAAGAGACAACAACCCGACCATAGAACAGACAACCGCAGAAATTCACCAACAGGTCTTCAATGCAGCAAAAAATTTCCACACCTGGAGGCGTCCTTCAGCTGGCCCATAAACAAATATATATATACTAGCTCAGTGATAATAAACGCCGTACTAAGCTCCAAATTGTACACAAGAAACTAAAATTAAAACTAATACAAGACTAAAAAAGGCCAGATACTCCTGACTTGAGACAAGTGCAAAAATGAGGCGGGGTTAAACATGTTTATTGGATCTCAACCCTCCCCTTATACCTCTAGCCAATGCAGAAAAGTAAACGCATAACAATACGCACATTACAATTCAGTTCAAGAGAAGTCCGAGTCTTATGTCAGAAGATGTAAAAAAGGAAAATTAACAAAATGACAATAATCCAGAGATAACAACAGACTACTAGCAGTTTTTCGTGTATTTTTTTTCATGGAAATAAAGGATGGTTTCAAAAAGGTTTTAAATAATTCAAACAAAAGAATTATTCAGCTAGATGCTTTGCTAAATGCAGCTTGTAATTATGAACAGAAATTGAGGCTCTGTTTCGCCAAAAAAATGTATTTTTTAATTTTTTAATTTTTCAGCGAACAGAGTTCATTGGAGAACGGACTATCACATTTCTGGGATTATTTAAAATATTAAAATTGGCATACAGGTACAACAGTACACTAACATGAGTAACAACAATGAAAAAAGTAACAGTAATAAAAGTAACATGCGTAACAAAAGTAATAAAAAAGTAACATGCGTAACAACAGAAATAAAAGTAACATGCGTAACAAAAGTAACATAAGTAAGAATAAAGTGTCAAGAACAGTTTCAGATATTAAAGTAGAAGGGGTTCAAACAGTATTAATTCGAATATTAAAAGATTATAAATTTCAGAGCCTTTAGATGAAACATGTCTTCAATTTTTGACATCGAAAAATCTTTTCTTTTTTTTTCATATACCTACTTATTTATAACTTACGCACTTTTATGAATATGGTTTAATATTTTTTTCTAATATTGACTTAATCGCTATGTTACACCTATGTGTCTTTTGTTATAGTTTTATTTGAAATATTTTTGATTCGTACAGATCTATTGAGTCAAGTCGTTTGCAACTTAAAAAGTGGCACACAAGTATGCTATTTTTGATGTAAGTGGCGGCAACAACGTATTATGTTGTGATTAGTTTATGGTTTTATGGTAGTGTAATGTCATTGATATTTGGTATGGGGTTCGTGTTGTTTATTCTTTAGTTTTCTATGTTGTGCCATGTGTACTATTGTTTTTCTGTTTGTCTTTTTCATTTTTAGCCATGGCGTTGTCAGTTTGTTTTAGATTTACGAGTTTGACTGTCCCTTTGGTATCTTTCGTCCCTCTTTTAATTAGTATTTGATCATCTCGCTTCCATGGAAAATATTTGGCTGTTTGGCTATTTCCGGGCTTGTTTTTCCTATCATGATTTCCTTTATCTTTTTTTTATTCGAGCGTCACTGATGACTTTTTCATGGACATAGACAGGACGTGAATCTAGTGTAGACCCACAATTCAATCCTTGTATCTTTGATCAGATTATTTACAACCACTTGGTCGATTCCCCGAGGGTAGCACAAGTCCAGTAGTCAGCACTGATGTGTTGACATGAATTATCATTGATATGGTCATAATTATAAATTAGCTGTTAACAAAACTTTGCATTTTTGAAATAAGACTTTTCTACCTCAGGAATAGATTACCTAAGCTGTATTCGTCAAGAGTTTTACGAATGTTTGGTCCCAAATGCCCTTCAACATAATATTTAATCTAGCCTTTTAGCTTTTTATTAGAACTTCACTGATGAGTCTTTTATAGACGTAACGCGCGTCTGGCGTTAAGAAAATTTATCCTGGTATCTTCGATGAGTTTACTACATGTAATAGATATTGACATAGAATATATGATTTTATCTGCAAGTGGTCCAAACCGCAAATGCAGAGAATAACTCTGCAAATCCAGTATATATACATATATAAATTTTAACAAAACGCATTTGACTTACAGGTCGAACAACTGATGTTCTTACACTCATTACTGCCATTGACGATTGTCAAATAAATTGATAACAAGGTGTAATAAAATGGACATCTATATTAATCTTATACCAAGTAGAAAACAATAAACTTGCGACAAAGATGGTAAAATACAAAATGATGTGCTAATTTTTCTTTACACCATATCCGGAATTCGGCAATTAATGTCTCTTCATTGATGTTAGGGAACGAAAAGTATTTGAAAGGCCATATGCATATTACAATTAAGGACAATTCAAAAGCATATGATTCGATTGATTTGCATCGAAAAATTATGTAAATCGTTATAAAGGATTATAGTGTTTACATGCATGTGTTCAAAAAGAGTAATTTAACACTTCATCAATATATGGCTTTAAAAGAGGGACGAAAGATACCAGAGGGACAGTCAAAATCATCAATCGAAACTAAACTGACAACACATGGCTAAAAAGAAGACAAACAATAGAACACATGACACAACATAGAAAACTGAAGAATAAGCAACACAAACCCTACCAAAAACTAAGGGTGATCTCAGGTGCTCCGGAATGTGAAGCAGATCCTGCTCCACATGTGGCACCCGTTGTGTTGCTTATGTTATAAAAAATCCGGTAATAAGTCTTATTCGGTAGGTCACATTCATGAAATGGGAAGGGGATTGTAGTTACGATGTAAGGAACATATCCGATATCATCTGTGAAACCAGTGTAAAAAATCCCGGTTCAAAATAACTAGTGCAATCATTCTTGATTAAAAATCACTAGAGTACTAGTAATCATGCTAAGTACAATAAAACTAATGCAATAACTCATTGAAACACTTTTTGGATGTAAAACAATTGTTTTCTTTGTCCAAATTTTACCTATATCAAATGCAAATTTTAGTTAATTCAAATACCCTATAAAAATACTTAAAACTTATTTAAAAATGTTATGATGAGTGGTGGATATTTTTCACTGGACACGGATTAGGAAAATTACTGAATTTCTGTTGGTGGATAAAACACTAGGAATTTTCAACCTCCAAATTAAGAACACTTGCGGGATCAAACCAGTGCTACATAGTTTTACTATTAAAAGTCTCAAATTAAGAATTTATGGTGAACCAACGCCTAATTCAAGACAAAACAAAAAAAAAAAAAAATGAATACTGGCTTCTGACAGGCACTTTAAGAATTTTGCAAGATAATACATTTTTGCAAGAGCCCAACTTTCCTTTTAACCTTGGACAGTGATGTTACGGCAAAATGTGGAAGAAACTGCAAAATTTATTGATAATTGCTTCATTCAATAGAATTGTACGAAACACAAAGACATAAGACATTTAAACTAGAGGCTCTCAAGAGCCTGTATCGCTCACCTGACTCTTCTTTGGTTTTTGAAATCATATAAAAACATGTTTGGTTTCATTCCATTCAGTGGTTCTCTGAAAGAAGTCATTTGTATGCATTTCCTTTAGGGTCCTATGTTAAACTAAGTCCCCCGTTAGCGGCCATCTTGGATGATGGATCGGCTACAAAGTAACAACACTTGGTCAGCATCTCATACGGAACATTCATGTCATGTTTGGTTTTATTCCATTCAGTGGTTCTCTAGAAGAAGTTCAAAATGTAAAAAGTTAACGACGACGACGACGGACGACGGACGACGGACACCAAGTGATGAGAAAAGCTCATTTTACCCTTCGGGCCAGGTGAGCTAAAAAAGACACACAGTACTGGTGCACAAATACTTGCAGTAACCTAAAAGCTAGATTAAGTCATGCATTTGCGACTATTTGCTCCCATTTAAACTTGTCAAGATATTCATACCTATAGTAATACAAAGGTAATTATGTCAGAATGGGCTTTCAATTTTAATATGAAGATTCATTTGAAGCCGTCGTAAAGGACAAATTCGAGAAACAACCATTTTATTTTGATGAGACCAAATCCTACAATTTGAATTAAGTGAACAAATAAATAGATTTGTTTTTTCTTTTTAACGGATTTATTCAAATAGTGTGTGACGTCGACATCTTACATTACAAATTCTCTTGTGACATAACGATTGAAAGTTATTGTGTTTCTTCTGTTGGTTTATTTTTAATAAGATAATTGTTTTGTTTACAAATCAAAAGAACATTATCTTATTACATCGCGTTTGAAATATGCCGTGCATTAATTCTGGATCTTGGTGTACTTTTGTAGTCTTTTTAATCCGAATATAGTTTCATTTACAGCACAAGAGGAGATTGTTATTTAAGAAAGTGTATGGAACTGATCTCTCGTATTCACACGTACGATGAACCCAATAACCAACGAACTAAAAATAGTGACATATCGTATACATTTAACCATTTCTCGCTATAACAAATTAATCAACCAATACAAATTAGGAATCAAATGTAATCGAGTAGGAAAATGTGTTAAATTGAAACATGACGAAAGTCTATATCTATATATTTGCTAGGCATGCATAAACTCCGCCCCTTTTCTTTTCTAACAATTTCAAAAGTGTATAAATTGATGTCACCTCACTCAATCTATTAATTTTATCATATACCTGTAATTGACCAAAGATGAAAACATCTTTTGTTGTTTTATTGTATTTGATTCTGCTTTCGTTGGGATGCGTGCAGTGCCAAAACAGGCCACTCTTTGATGCTTTAAAAAGAAAGAATGTTGGTGGTAAGTTAGTTGTATTATGAACAAATTATCTTAAGTTTGTATATTTATTGCATTGGCCCCCGTGGTCTAATTACTCGAATCCAGTAATTAGAAGTAAGTTTATTAAAGTGTCACAATCTAACAAAATCAGCATAAAAAATATAAGATTCCTGCCTTAAACGTCTTTTTTACCTTATGCTTATTAAATGCATATAATATTCAAAACATTTTTCGAAATTCAAAATTATCTAAAAATACATCTTTTTAGATCAACAATTTTTTTTTAAAAGAACAAAAAAAAGTAGAATTTATTTAAAGATCTGAAAAAATATGGTTTAAAAATTTGAACTCTTTAAAAGTTATAAATTTATCTAAGTTGCTGGTACGCCACTAAATAGCATTTGCTGAAAGTTGCGTTAAATGCCAATCAATAAATCAATTAATTAATCACTCATTCAATATATGTTCTGCCTACATGAACTTTTAAGCTTTTTTTAGCAATTATTTAAAAGTAAAAAGTCATTCTAGAATTATTAGTTTTTATCAATTTGATTTCTTTTGATTGTTTTATATACTGTGGATTCATTAATATTCGTTAGATACCAATTTTCGTGGATTTCGTGGGAGTTGGGGAACCACGAATTTAAATGTTCAACGAAATACAAATTTTCCAAAGGAAAGCACGCAAACTTTTCCAAAACAACGAATTCAAATATCCTCGAATATGTGAGTTTTTCGCAATCCAAGAAAATTGGTACCCACGAAAATAAATGAATTCACAGTAACGGAGATATAGTATCAAATTAAGTAGCTTTATTTTCTCCATCTCACAGAAAAGTCAAAGATAAAGAGGGAAATACGACTTGTAGTGTGGGATGTATTTTAATTTTTATAATATAATAAACAAACATGCATATTAAAAATATGGACATTGAATATGATGCATCGTGAAGGAAAAGTCTGTACTGTAACAAAACTCTGCTCGAAATAATCAAAGAACTATTGCAACCTGTTTAAACTTATCAGTATATATAGGTGTTTGTAGCGATTACAAATATTTGTCCTAATCACGTATACCTTAAGAGACTTACATATTTCAATAATTATTATTAGAAATGATAAAAAGAATAGGGAAAAGCTAGCTTTGGGCCTCCTCGAGGGTTTTTTGAGTATGCGGTTAATTTGACGTCTTTATAGTGATTATTCCTTATGCAGACAAAATATTTCATGATTATTTGATCATTTGATAATCGATGACTGTAATTTTGATCAATTGATGGTCTACTTTAAAAAAAAAATGATGAATGGTTAGGTGATTATATTGGCATGAAAATGTAACTACGAGTATTTGATGACTTGGACACCTTAATGGGGGGCCTCATTATCAATGGTAAATACGTTGAAAAAAAACAAATCTGATTACCCTTCCGGAGCACCTGAGATCATCCCTAGTTTTTGGAGGGGTTCGTGTTGTTTATTCTTTAGTTTTCTATGTTGTGTCATGTGTACTATTGTTTTTCTGTTGTTGTTTTTTTTCATTTTTAGCCATGGCGTTGTCAGTTTGTTTTAGATTTATGAGTTTGACTATCCCTTTGGTATCTTCCTTCCCTCGTTTAATGTAATTTAAACAAAAATGCTTAAACAAAAAAAATGGGAGATCAATGACCAAAGCGCATTCGATTTATGTATGTTTTTTTCTTTGTAGATAATATAGTTTTAAATAGTTTCATCAAAATGCTACAAACTGGTGGAAGTATACAATGTCCTTTAGGTTTATCCATTGGAGAGTGCTACCATCAGTTGATGACGGTATGGATCAGACGTGTATTTTTTACACGTAAGCTGGATAACAAGTGGCATACCCGGATGTTATAAACACGTGACCTGAATGTTATAAACAAGTAACTTGCGTATTATAAAAATCTTACTTGAATACTAAAAGTGGGAATAGAAATGAAGAATGTGTCAGAGACAACCACTCGACCATAGAGCAGAAAACAGCCGAAGGCCACCAAAGGGTCTACGACACACTATATACATATGAACCAACTATGACACATTGACAAGTTGTTCTACACGGTCCTCAAAAGTGCCGTTGTGAAGAATAGTATATCAAAACCAAATACCAAAATAGTTGAATAACAATATCGGCTTATGCAAAACTAAGATGGCCGCGTCCTGATTGACACAAACTGTTTGAAATATTGTAATGCTCACTAAACGCCTTCAGTGCAGGGAGCCGACCGTGGGAGTGGTTTATAGTCAGTCATGTATACGTTATGTAAAGTTTACTTCAATGTAGTTAACACTTCCATAGAAGCACCGAAAAGGCGGTCTCACTTTTTGGTATAAAGAAGTGACAAGAAGCGTCAAGAAGCACCTCGAAGTGACAAGAAATAAAATAGCGAAAAAAACATATAACTAGAGAAAAAAAAGTTCATTTTCTATTTGTTCTTTTTTCCGTCGATTTGGCTAGGTGCCGATTTGACTAGAATGTACCAGAGAATCCCGTTCGCTGAATATAATAAAACATTTGTTGAACTGAAATATTTCATGAAATCATTTACTATTTGTTGCTATTCATACGTTATGTAAAGTTAACATCAAATATGAAAATGAACAAAATAAAATTAGATAAATTTAGGTATTAATATTGTATTGCCCGGTATCCGTTAATCTATTGCGATGTGGTTTTTTTTCATTTTTTTCATTTTCAAGCCAATCTTGGACATTTAATAGGCTCAGAGGCAAGTCAAAGTGTCCTGCAAATACCAAATACAAAATAAATGTTCAATTTTTAGAGATTTTGCATATAAAAATGTACATTCAATATGAAGCAAGGATATTTAGTATGGATGCCATTGTCAAAAAATAGAAAACTACAAACACGACTGAATTGATGTGATTGGATTCACCTCTATTCCAACTTTATTTATATGTACACTATCCACTTAAGCCCTCTGCTAACGTTACATGTGTGGCAAATTCTCCCACCTTTTATTTTTTTTAATTTCTAAAAACGTATTACTTAAGGTGGTACCTAAACTACAGGGAGATACCTCTGTAAAGTCAGCTAAACGTTTTAATTACGTTGTGTTGTAAAAGGAATATTAAGCATCTCAATGATCAAAATTGGTGTTTGTCAAACTGCTTTATTCAGTGTAATTTTTCTGACAAAATGGTTGGTTCAACATTTTTGAAATTTTTATTTTTTTGTTAAAAGGTCAAAGTAAATACTTTGTCAAAATTTTATGAAAATAAAACGACCAAAATTAATTTAAGTGAAAGTGTTGGGTACCACCTTTAAGAATTTAGTTTTCTTGGTGATGGCCTACCTCCATTGGTATAACCTGGTGGGCCATTAGTGCTGAAAGTGGCGTTAAACCTCGATAATTAATCAATTAACCCTTTTACAGAAATGTGAACATTTCTAGATAATAAATCCCTCTTTTGAAAATTCTTCATAAAGATCAATACTGATTCTGTTAATGTTGCACCCGTGGTTGTAGGTAGAATAAATCAATATATTTTTTTTATATGGTTTTTTTTTCTCAGAAGAATAGGTGTTTTTCGATTCTTGTAAACCTTGGATTTCAAATTGTCGGCTTTTGGCGTTCTTAATGAAGGACACTTGAATTTATTCCGTATTGTTATCTTTGATTAAAGTTTTGGTTATTTTCAAACGTTCAAAGTATACATTCCCGAAGAATATCATTCTCAATGAAATTGACATTTATTGATAGAAAAATAACATGACCAACATTTTCGATCTATGAGTTTGACTGTCCCTCTGGTATCTCTCAAAATTTTAAATTAATGGATCATGGACACCTATTATAAAAATGTAAAAAATGCAAAAAATTGTGTTATAACCTTAATCAATATAAAACAAATATGTTGAAAAAAAGGCAAATAGACAAAGCATATAAGCAAAGACGCAAGACAAGAAAACAAAAATCTACCGTAGCACAATTACATACTGAAGGGATGTAAAAGAACATCACAATAATTTTCTGAATTTGTAGTTACTGTACTGCATATTCAAATTATTGCTTCATAGATATGAAAAGTTCGAAATCAATGCAAATCTTAAATCATTTATTTGGTCATAGTCTTTTGTCAATTGATATGGAAGCAGAAGTTGAATCCTAAACAGTTGTGAAAAGCATTGACACGACAATCAAGCTTGATACAGCTCCAAATTCTGATTGAAATTAAACATTTGACACTGCACAGGTTTCTGACAAAGCATAAATGGGACCAAATTACTGAAAAATTCAAAATTGGACTTTTAATTTGTATGCGAAACACATGGCTAGACTCAGCATATACAAGTAGTTTATGGACAGCATAAGCTGTTTTAAAAATACTCCAAAAAGGAATTTAGTTTAAGATGTATTAATTGGTAGGAAACCTTTTATTTGTATCACGTCATCGTCAGCATCGTCCGAAAACACTTAGTTTCCGGACAATAACTTTAGTTTAAGTGATTGGATCTCAATGAAATTGAATAACAAAATTTGAAACCACAAAAGGAAGATTGTGATTGATTTTGGGGGTTATGGTCCTAGCAGTTTAGGAACAAGGGGCCAAAAAGGGGTCAGAATTTCTTATTTTTTTAACTAGTTTCCAGTCAATAACATACGGAAGCCGATAAGGGCCATTCAAAAAAAATATTTTATGTCGTAATTACGACACAGCGATGTCGTAATAACGACATGTTATGTCGAAATTACGACATGCTGTGTCGTAATTACGACATAAAATATTTTTTTTTGAATGGCCCTTATCGGCTTCCGTATGTTATTGACTGGAAACTAGTTAAAAAAATAAGAAATTCTGACCCCTTTTTGGCCCCTTGTTCCTAAACTGCTAGGACCATAACCCCCAAAATCAATCACAATCTTCCTTTTGTGGTTTCAAATTTTGTTATTCAATTTCATTGAGATCCAATCACTTAAACTAAAGTTATTGTCCGGAAACTAAGTGTGTTGCAGACAGTGTTTTTATTTAATTATTAGCTCCCTTGGTAAAACTCCAAATTTCATATTTAATGCATTTTATTGTTAAATAATTCACATGAAGCTTAATAAGTATATATTTGTTTTTTTGTTTTTTTTAGACTTGAAATACATTTATTGAAAATCACCTGATTACATTTTCCTTGTATAACTCAGGGAAGAATACACAAGGGGCCCTGTGTTTACAATGATCCAACGTCCAGGGATAAACGGTGGACTCTATCATAAAAAAAAAACACTATTTAATATATTTTTCCATACATAAGTTATACATTCATATTAATTACACAGATTGAGTTTGCGTATAAAATGTTCACAATATTCTACAGTAAATAAAATACATTAAAAGTCCCCCAAAACACACTACAATCTACACAATAATTTACCTTTACTCATATAATTGGCATTTAATTTTTTGTACTTTTAACACCTGGATTACATTGTTATGTGTCGGTCAGTGGTTTTATAGGTCACATGCTCGACCTTGTAAATGCGTGTATTGTATATTTCTATCGTTGGATGTATTATGTTCTAAAAAGAAAAAGAAAGTAAGTACAAATTATTTCGTCACTTACTAATGTCTGAGACTACTATAACAGTGTTATAGTAGTCTCAGCTAATGTATAAGATTTATTATAAGTTTTATTTCAGCTGCAAAATTTTCTTTTTTGGATGATAATGATTTGTCCATAGATTCAATTAAACTTCCCAGTTCCCGTTTTGCATATGCTATCAATTGACTGGAAGTAAAACTTTTAGACTGATATTGGTAGATATAAAAGAATTCAAAGAGAAAATAGAATATGTAAACATTGTAATATAAATGCGGTTGAAGATGAAACCCACTTTTTCTTAAAATGTAAAATTAATAAATCTTTACGTAATCAGCTTGAAAAAGATATAAATAATATATGTCCAGAATACTTTAATTTGTCTGAAACAGATAGATTACAATTAATTCTATCTTCATTTGATATTATGCAGCTTACTGTTCCGTTCATTAAAAAGTCATTTGCACTGAGGGGAGTGGACACAACGCCTGCATAAATATTACTGTTTTACCACTTTATATATGATGTTTAATATGTTAATTTTTCTATTGTGTATATTGTATTGTATTGTTTGTATATGCCTTCAACCCCCAGGGGTATAAATGTGCATTTCATTAATAAATAGATATTTGATTATATTCCTACATTTCCAAATAATCCATTTAACTGTATTCATAATCGTATTAGTTATGACATTGTACTTTTTGTTGTAATCGTACATTCCTAGCATGATAAGTTCTTCGCTCAATGGAATATATACTGTTATTTAGTACATCATATGTTTTAAGCGCATCAAAAATGTGTTCCCAAACAACCATTATAATGTTACAGTTGTGAAAAAGGTGTGTGAGAGTTTCGTTTTCTGTTTTACAAAAATGGCATTTGCCATTATTTGATTTGCCCATTCTAAATAGTTTTTGCTCCGTATAGATAATGTTATGAACAATTTTCCAGCTAATTTGATTTGCTTTCCTAGAGGACATACTTTTATTTAAATTTATCCAGATCTTTTTCCACGGTAATTCCGAATTATACTGAATATTCCATTTTATTTGACAGTTTGGAACTATATCTAAATTTAACAAATATTGGATTAATTTCAAAGATATCTCACTTGGGATTACTACTTTATTCTGTTTATCGTAAAATTCAAATGTATTTTTAATATAATAACCATTTTTGGGGGGTTCTGGATCAACGTGGATGTTTTTTAGTCTGTCCTTGAACAATTTAGGAATAGCTAATTTCAGCCTTGCCCATTCCGAGATCCAGTTTCTCTTATCTTTAAGAGTATTGTATATAAAGTTGTCGCTTTTGATGTTTTTCGTTTCTTCATCCCAAATATCTTTTATTGTATGAATTCCACTTTTTCCGAAGTTAGCGAAAAAAATAGGTTTTTTATTGTATTGAATTTTTATGTTTCCAAAAAGTTGTTGGTTTAGGATATCGTTTTTATTTATTGGACTTTGTATACTTAAAAATTTTGACCACGTTTTAATTAACTCAAGATAGTATTTTGGAAAATTTTCCATTTGCAATCCTCGTAAGTCCGAACACTTTGCTAAAAAATTATTACAATTATATTTGATATCAAACTTCTGTAGCCACCATTTTGCTATTGTGTTCCGGCCAGTTATCGGTTTTTGATCTTAAAATCTTTTGCATACTTTTGATTTGTTTGGATTTAATGAACGAGTCTATATTGATCATACCAATCCCCCTTCTTCTAACGGTAAGCAACACACGTCCCTTTTAATTAAATTTACTTTCCCCTCCCATATGAAATTCCACATGACATTGTTTATTTCTTTTTTATATTTTTCAGGTATACCTCGCATTTCGATTTCGAACCCTATTTTAGAAATGATCAATGATTTTAATATTAAGACTCTGCCCTTCAATGTTAGGTCACGAGATTTCCAAACCTCAAGACACGCCTTAATCTTCTTTATTTTTTCTAACCATATAGCTTCTATATCAACACTATATCCATGCATGACTCCCAATGCTTTAATTGGTTCACTAGACCACCTAATTTTTTTAAATTTTGGTGTTTTATTTTTCCAACGACCCAAATATACCCCTACAGTCTTTTCATAATTTATCTTAGCACCCGATGCTTTCTCATATATTTCTAAAACCTTGAATGTTTCCTCTATTGATTCCTCTGTTCTATTAAAAAATTGTGTATCGTCTGCAAACATGTTAATCTTAATCTCTTTCTTTTCATTTTCTATGTCAGGGTGGGGTGAATTTATTCCTTGAATTTTCGGATAAGCCCTAATTGTGGCTGCCATCGGCTCTGCTTGTAAAATGTAAAGCATCGGCGATATTGGACAGCCCTGACGGATTGATCTAGAAATTGGGACGTATCTTGATTGAAAACCAAACAAGTTTTAGCATTTTTTAGTAACATTTTAACCCATTCCCGAAAATTTTCCCCAAATTGAAATTTTTCTAAACATGCATCTAACCATTCCCATTCTGCATAGTCAAAAGCTTTTGTTTGATCAAGAAAAAGGATTGATCCTTCCTCGTCTTCCATATCTATAAAATCGAAAATATCTTGCAGCATTCTATTAGAATCAAAAATATTTCTGCCCTTAACAAACCCTTTTTGATCTGTTTCTATAATTGATGGTAGAACTATTTTCAAACGTTCAGCCAGAATTTTTGAGCAAATTTTATAGTCTACATTTAATAATGTTATAGGTCGCCAGTTTTTAATATCCTCCCTCTCCCCACTTTTATATAAAAGGCTTATCATTCCAAGTCTCTGCGATTCGGAAAGTGTTTTATCAAAAAAGGTTTCTTTTAATATTTGCGTAAGCTCATCCTGTATCAAAAACCAATATTCCTGATAAAATTCTGCAGTTATGCCGTCTTCCCCTGGTGATTTATCCCTTTTCATTAATTTAATTGCTTTGAAAATTTCATCTTTTGTAATTTCACTATCACATAACCGTTTTTCTGCTTCAGATAGAGTTTTACTTACATTATATAGTAATTTTTCCCCAGCCTCTCTATTACAACCCCCGAGGTAAAACGTTTCTCATAATATTTTAATTGCTCGCCTAAGATTTCATTAATATTATTTTTGTATGTGCCATTTTCGGCTTTTATTTTTGACCATAGTTTTTCTTTTCCTCGTTTTTGTTCTAATCTGAAAAAATAATTTGTGGATTTTTCACCTTTTTCATACCAATTTATTTTTGATCTTATGCGTGCTGCTTCTGCTTTTTGTTCGTAATATTTATATATATCTTTTTTTAGTTTTTCAACCTCATTCAGATTTTTTTGTGTTCCATCATTTTCTAACAGATTTTCTAATTTATCTTCCCAATTTTTAACTTCATTTTCATTTAATCTAAGTTTCTTTGAAACCGTTATTGTTATGTCCTTTATTTTAATCCCAGAACTCCTTTTTATCTTTAAAATTATTTATGTTAAGTTTCCAAGATTTCCAAAATGTTTCAAAAGTATTTTTGAAAAGGTCGGTTTTAATTTTAATAAGTATATATTTGTTAATTGCATAGATTTTGCTATTTGAATTCATTGGTTAAAGATATTTATTTATATTGTAAAGTTTAATATTTGCATCGTCGCATAATCTTTGGACACCTTCTTTGGATACCTTCAGTGAGAAACTTATATATTTTATAAAGAACAATTGAGGCTTATAAAATAACGTTTGTCGAATGGTTGTACAGTCAGATAAGATAGATAAAACTATGTGAATATGTGAGACTAACTTGCCAGCTGAGCATTCCATCTCCCTCAAATTAAGCGTATTCTACATGGCTTTTTGTAATAAGGGTGAATTAAAGTATCAATTGCTCTAATGTTACTTTCAAACGTTGGGCACGATGTTCATACAACACGTTACACTTAAAATGCGGCGTCGAATAGGGTCTTTGACTTCGATTAATTTTTGAAAGTTTTATTCGGTTCTTTATATTGTTGGTTCTGTTCGTTTTGTGATGTCATTTTATCAAAAATTACCTCGAGTTGTGGAAATCGATATAATAATGTTTACTCTTTAAGTTATTTCAACTAAAAATGCAGTACTGTCGCAATTAATGTAGGAAGGAAAGATGGGACGGAAGTATATGTATACGGTTTTCATAATTTTTTTTATCATAGGATGTTTAACTTTCAAGTTGCATATCATCTGTCATTGAAAAATTTCTATATTTTAATGTATCCCCATTACAAATTTATCTGACACTCTGCAAGTAAATCGAACATTTTTACCCTTGGTTAAATTTGAATAGAATTGTAGTTTCCCTGGCACATAAGTTGTCGAAATACACCCCTTCAATTACTTATTTCCCAAGTCATCTCCAGATATGTACATTTTAAAATATAGTAATCTACTCCTGGGTCGTCCGCTAAAACGGCAAATAAAAATATAATCCCGTTTTTTTTTTAATTCGATGAAACGAATTTCGTTGCTGTTTGGAATTCGTCTTTCAATTACCTCCATTTCATGCACAAGTTTATATTGACGAAAATTTCCGGCTTCGCTAGTACAGGAATTACTTTCATCACGAAATAGCAGGACAAATCGTGAAGTAAAACATTCCGTGAACTGGTATTAAGTGATTTGATATTGGTGATTGCACCTAACTGAAGTGACGACTTTGAATGATCTATTTCGGAGTACGTCTGTAACATAAATTTCAATTTATTTTATATAATGGGATTTTTAACGTCGGAAATTAGCGTCTTTAGGATTTTAGACGTTTTCAGACGTTTGGAAATATTGGCTACCGTTTTGTAATGTATGGAAGCATTTTATTCCTTTAAGACCCAAATATGTAGTTAATAAGGAAAGAATCTTGGCATTTTTTACTCTTCGTATATCTAACTTTTGTTTTGATCAATTATAAAAAAAAACCGCGTTAACTGCTTTGAAAAATGAAATATCAACTTGGACAAAATGGCTACCGTTTGAAAAACGACTGTGTAGAGAAGATTTTATTGAATCAGCAATATTTCACATGAGGCAAATATTTGTACTTTTGTTAGATATTATTATTGTCTTACTATTTTTATTCATTTTCTGCTATAATATGCAGTCGAGTCAAATGAAATTTGGTAAAATAACGGCTTTAACGCCACAAAGAACCGACACATGTCGTTGTTCCTGCCAAGAATCAAGAAGATCAGAGAATAAGAAATAGGATCACTATACATAAGAGTTAAAACAGTTTTTCATAAATGTAACGTTGGACGGGGACATCCGTTTTTTTTCACATAGCTTTGTTATTTTAATCCTCAAATATACTAGATATCAATGATCAAGAGCTGTAAAAACATAATTCAAAACAGAAATTGAATTTGTTTTAATATTGGTTCGTGTTTTCTAACATTTTTATTTTGGTTTGCGAATGAAATTTCGAAGATTCTGTTTTAAATCCTAGGGGTTGTAGGAACATCGCGCGTACCCAACGTTTGAAAGTAGAAATAGAGCAATCAATACTTCAATTCACCCTTATACCAAGAATCCATGTAGTTTGCGCTTATGTAAAGGGAGATGGAAAGCTTGGCTTGACTTGGTTGTACAAGTTCAGCCCTCTAATAATTCCACAATTCATTCTTCCAACATGTGTGACTGCATAGCTATACGACCAGTAACTAGTTAATTTAAAAGACCATGTAGAGCCCTAGCACGATGATCAATGTTAACCTGAATTGGTATCATTAGACATTAGACATTAGACATTATTTTATTTTTCCAATCATGGGCCCTTGTCAGGCAAGATACAAAAGTATCTATAACATATATAACTTTCTCACTGAAGGTATCCAAAGAAGGTAATCAACGCGATGATTGTGCGACGATGCAAATATTAAACTTTACACTATAAATAAATATCTTTAACCAATGAATTCAAATAGCAAAATCTATGCAATTAATAAATATATACTTATAAAGATTCATGTAAATTATTTAACAATAGAATACATACTCTCCCTCTGGTACCTTTCCTCCCTCTTTTATAGCTGACTATGCGTTTTTTTTTTATAATTATCGGAGACATTTAATTTCTGTGTCATTTAGTCTTTTGCCAATCATAATACATATTCTTTTTAATATAGCGATGTCGTTATCACGACATAGCTATGTCGTTAAAACGACATAGATATGTCGTTGAAACGACATAGTGATGTCGTTAATACGACATGATATGTCGAAATTACGACATAGCGATGTCGTTATAACGACAAAACGATGTCATAATAACGACATGTTATGTCGAAATTACGACATGCTATGTCGTAATAACGACATAAAATATTTTTTTTGAATGGCCCTTATCGGCTTCCGTAATAACATGTGTGCAAGTGTATGGATGTTTCTGAAATTTTTTTAATTGGTCCACATGAAGTCCAAAGGATCATATAATACTTTGTATAAATTGCTTATTTCTTGACCAATTTCAATAGGGTTTTTATACTTGAATTCTTTGACTCTTTATATTCTAAATCTAACCGTGTATTAAGTTTTTGGAATTTGGTCCCTGTTTTTAAATTGGCCCACATGAGGTCCAAAGGGTCCAAAATTTAACTTTGATTGATTTCATCAAAAATGTATTAAATGAGGTTCCTTGATATGCAGAATCTAACCGTGTATTTAGAATTTTTAATTTTGAGTCCCGTTTTCAAATTGGTCTACATTAAGGTTCAAAGAGTTCAATATTAAACTTTGTTTGATTTCAACAAAAAATCAATTCTTGGTGTTCATTGACATGATGAATCTAAAAATGTATTTAGATTTTTTTATTATGGTCAAGTATTCAAGTTGGTCCACATTGTTTTCTGATATAGTTTCATAAACTTATACTCAAGAAACCAGAAAAAATGTTAACTTTAGGCCGAAAATTCTTACACTGTTAGGACCATTACCCAAAAATCAATCCTAACATTTCTTTTGTAGTACAATCCTTGTGATACAATTTGATAGAGATTCATATACTTATTCTCCAGCTAATGCCTAGAAACCAAATTTGTTTGGAGGACATTGACATCACAATACCATGATATGTCCACAAAATTTTACACCCATATAAAAAGGAATGAATTACTAAACGGAAAAGAGAGGCGTAAGGTACCAAAGGGACATTTAAGTCAACAAATAAACAACGCCATGGCTAAAAAAATAAAAGACTAACAAACAAACAATAGTACACAAACCACAATATAGAAAACTAAAGACAACAAGATAGCCATTAAATAGTTTTTAACCAGGGTTATAATTTAGTTGCGATAAGACGTGTCACGGTACTTGTCTATCCCAAATTCATGTATTTGGTTTTGATGTTATATTTGTTATTCTAGTAGGATTTTGTCTGATGCTTGGTCCGTTTCTGTGTGTGTTACATTTTAGTGTTGTGACGTTGTTCTCCTCTTATATTTAATGCGTTTCCCTTGTTTTTAGTTTGTTACCACGATTTTATCTTTTGTCCATGGATTTATGAGTTTTGAACAGCGGTATACTATTGTTGCCTTTATTAGTACGCCAAATACGTGTTTAGTCTGCATAAGACTCATCAGTGATGCACAAATCAAAAAAGTTAAAAACCCAAACAAATACAAAGCTGAAAAGCATTGAGGACTCAAAATTTAAAAAGTCTAAAGTGGTGGTGATCTTGGCTGCTTCAAAAGGTTTAGATGTTCCTGCTACACTGAGAGAATAACTAAGTAATACTATATCAATCACATTATTTATTTATTGAAAACAAAGTATAAAATCTGAGCAAGGTAAATATCCTTCATCTGTTGAAGTTATATCACATGTTTTTACAAGTTTGTCAAGTTTTGTGTTTATATCCATTGGTACATCTGTCTGTGTGAAGTATCTTCTACATCTATGAAAATTTATTCCAATCTTACATCTGCCTGTATGAGGTTTCTTCCAAGTCATTGAAAATTGATTCAATTCTATCTATAGCTTCTTGTAATATAGAATAGCCCTACAATACACAAATTATAAATTTAAATCTATATATATACAGAAACAAGTCTTCAAAACAATCATAAATTTAAAATCAAGAATCCACATACTTTACTTTAAGCATAGCATGCTGAAATGTTGCACCTGTTGTTTTTTTTTTTATCATGATTGAATTTACTTTTACAGGTTGTTTTTTTCTATAAGCACATGATAAGTATTACATCCAATTAAACTCATCATTCATTAGTGTAAAATGTGTCAAAGTAAGGTGCATAAAAATTTCATGTAAATTTCCTGTGTATGTTGAACATTTCCAGGTAATTTCAACTTCATGTTTAATGTTTTCAATTCAAATTAATTCACATTAAACTTTCCTCTACCAATTAACCAGCATCTATACATATATCTATAAATAAACCTGCATGTATAACTTTTCTCAGTAATTTAACATGCATGTATAACTACCATGTAAATTTACCTGCATGTTTAATTTTCCTCTGTGATTTTTATCAGCATGTACATAGTTTTCAACTTTCCCCTTAATTAAATTTACCTTAATGTGCAACTTTCCCCTGTACATTTACCTGAATGTTTTTCTTTGTAAGTAATAACATGCATCTAAAACTATCATGTAAATTTCCATGAATGGCTAATTACTACCTGTTAATCTTATTTGCATGTTCATAGTGTAAAACTTTCCCTGTAAGTTGTCCTAAATGAATAACTTTTTCCTGGTACTTTCACTTGAATTTATTACGTTTCCCTGTTAATTTACAGACATGTTTAACTTTCCCCCTGTTCATTTAACTAAATTTTAGGCTGCAGGTAAAATGAATACGTAAATTTACCTGTATATATAGCTTTTCTCTGTAACTGGACAGCTGTTTAGGTGATGCTGTTTCTAAAAGTGGACTAAAACTTTCCAATTCCAGGTGTTGGGGAGGAAGAGGGGTGGCTACAGGGAGGACATCTTTCTGAGGGGACCCAGCTCCTTTCTTTCTGCTTTTCGATGCTGAGGAGGCCATTTGCTTACCATGTGAGGGTGATAAGTTATTCTTCTGGTCGTTCTAAAAATAGACATAAAGTTTGTAAATATCATTAGACCAATTATTTGCTGAGGAGGTAATTTGCTTGCCATGTGAGGGTGATAAGTTGTTCTTCTGGTCATTCTAAAAATAGACATAAAGTTTGTAAATATCGTTAGATCAATTAATTGCTGAGGAGGTAATTTGCTTGCCATGTGAGGGTGATAAGTTATTCTTCTGGTCATTCTAAAAATAGACATAAAGTTTGTAAATATCATTAGACCAATTATTTGCTGAGGAGGTAATTTGCTTGCCATGTGAGGGTGATAAGTTATTTTTCTGATCATTCTAAAAATAGACATAAAGTTTGTAAATATCATTAGACCAATTATTTGCTGAGGAGGTCATTTGCTTGCCATGTGAGGGTAATAATTTGTTCTTTTAGTCATTCTTAAAATAAACAATACAAGATTAAAAATGAGAGTAGAAATGAGAGACAACGACTGGACCAATCAGCAGATAACAGCTGAAGGTCACCAAGATTGTTATAACTCATTATCGAAGGTCAAGATGGGGTTTAATAAGATGCAGAAAGATAAAAGATGGAGAATGATAGGGCTCAAATATAAATAATAGATAAATGACAGAAAAAAAAACCCAGAATGACGACAAGTCTATGCAGATAATATAAATTACAAATTGTAAAAAAAATGAAGAAAAAAAAATGAATAGTCTATTTGCCAATTTCCATAATAAATTTTAGAGATCCCTTTTTTAGTTGTCTCCCTTATGCATGTTATGTGGGACATTAATTATTATTTATAATGGAGAGCTAGCAGAAAGAGAAAAAATGTGCCTAATGTGAGTAATTTTTTAAGGTTTTCAAATCATTAAATTACATTGATTTATTGTTCAGCTGAATACTTTTGACATCAGAAATTATTTTACATAAATAATTAGTTAAACTGCAGATACATCACTTTAAATTCATCATACTTTGCATTGGCAAAAGCCTATTTTGTCTGGTATAGAACCAGTCTATGATTGATAAAGGGGAGTAATTTGTTTGAAAATTGTGAGGGTTGGCATTCCACTAACATGTTTAACCCCGCCACATTATTTATGTATGTGCCTGTCCCAAGTCAGGAGCCTGTAATTCAGTGGTTGTCGTTTGTTTATGTGTTACATATTTGTTTTTCGTTAATTTTTTTGACATAAATAAGGCAGTTAGTTTTCTCGCTTGAATTGTTTTATATTGTCTTATTTGGGCCTTTTATAGCCGATTATATGCGGTATGGGCTTTGCTCATTGTTGAAGGCCGTACAGTGACCTATAATTGTTAATGTTTGTGTGATTTTGGTCTTTTGTGGATAGCTGTTTAATTGGCAATCATACCACATCTTCTTTTTTAAAATAACGGAATTAAATCAGTAATTGGCAAATGGACTATTGCGATTTCTTTAATGACCTGTCCACATACTTTGTTTAAAACTTATGTTATTCCTTTTGTCATTTCTGTTGTAAAGGTTTTTTCTATTTTGTAGTTTGACAGGTTTTTTTCATTCTACATATCAAGACTTATTGATATCTATAAAAATAAAATATGATGCCCCACTATTGGGAGAGGATTTTATTTTTAACTAGACTGTAAGCTTCACAATGGTTGAATATGACAGGAGATAACGTAAATTCAGAAGTTATTGATTGACTTTAGTATTATGTTTTTTGAAGAATGGAAAAAAAATGGTGATTAATTATTTTAATTTCATGATAAGTTACAAAATCTAAATATTGCTATACTCATTCAGTCACATCATATCTGCCAACTTTCACGATTAAGGCGTGTACTACACGATTTTTACCCTTTGTCACGATTGCAAGATCGTGATCGTGAAAAACCCTCTAAAACAGGATTTTGTGAAAATCTACACGAAAAATATGATTGTTCCCGATTTTGAACTGTGTAAAATGGAATACAATTGTGTTCAGCCAATCAAATTCTATGTTTTTCATGATCAAATTAATCAGCCAATCAAAAAAGTTTTCCCTCAAGAATAATCTAACATCCTAGATTTTGAACTTGTGTTGTGGATTCCTCTGTTAAAATCGTGAACATTGCAAATGTTTTTTCACCTTCAAGGAGGTCCTTACATAGAATAAGAATAAAAGTATGACTGATTGACAAACTTCAATGATGCAGTACTACCATAAAGATATGGTTCCCATTAGTAAAACCCTGGCAATAATTTCCAAATGAAAAAAAATTATACAACTTACCCCTTTTTTATTTTTTGTTTGGATAGAATTTCTCCTCTTGTTCTTTTTATCTGAAAATAAAATTTAGAGGATAAATATAAGAGAGAAGAATTAAAGAAAAAAACAATACTAATCAATTCTTTTACAATTCATAAGTTCTTACCATACCTGCCAATGAGGCCTACAATAAAATATTGTTTGTTTCCCCAATTCCGACCAACCCTGCAAAAACAGTCCTACTCACAAAATTTTGTTGTCAAAACTAGGTCAAATATTATTTTATTCATTTCCAATTTGCAGGCTTGCTGGATCGGCAGAGATTGTTCTAGCCTTTTGGAAAAACATAAAATAATTTCCCTACCTACCTACCCACACCTGGCTTGGCAGGGTCGGGATTGGGGAAACAAACAATATATTGGTTTAGGCCTTATAAAAAGTCTGCTTGCTGTTCTATGTGAGCCAAGACTTGTGTTGAAGACCGTACTTTGACCTTTGATGCTTTACTTTTTACAAATTGTGACGTGGATTTAGAGTTGTCTCTTTGACACTTAAACCACATCTTCCTGTATCTTTATATCACATACCTATTTTTTCCTCATTAGTTTCCTCTGGTTCCAGTGGAGGGACAGGAAAACCAGTTTTGTAGGTCATTATATAGGCTGAGTGGGTGAAACTCTCTATCATATCATGAAGCACTTGCTGGCTAAAATGAATGATGACAAGCATTAAATCATATCTACCTTGCCAGATTCTTTACATGCCTACTACAAGAGCAGGCCTAGGTAATGTTGTAAAATAGTGATTGTTATTGTTTGCTGTCTCTTCATTTTTTTTATTTTTTTTTTATAGTTGTAGAATAAATTGGGACTTTAATTTTCTCTTCCATGGTCCTGTTATAGCTTTCTACTTTATAGGTTTGGCTCATTGTGAAAGGCCATATGACCAGATGGTCCAGAAATGATCTTTTTTTCTAGTAAGAACCAATTCTTAAAATTGTAATTATGCATATAAATATGAAGTGATGACGCTTGTGCATCACATTTAATTTAAGCATAGCAGGTTCACAAAAAGCCTGATAACAAATTTCTGAAAACTCTATATGTACTCCTCAAAATAGTTTTTTTTAAGCCAGAGAGATTATTTTTAATAATTCGTTTCATTTATAGGCCCTCCTTGCGTTTTCACATTTTCTAACAATGTAAAAATTTATGTCTGGATAATTTATATATTTATACCAAACAAGGGAGATAACTTAACAATTAAAGGGAAACAATTGTGACTTACCATATAAAATTATGTTGCAGGTTTAAGTTGGTGTACGGTACAAGATGTTTAAACGACATGTCTGTAGTCAGAGCAGTGTATTCATTTGTAAACTCAAGTTGTTTGTCATACTTCTGTTCTAAAATCTCTGTGTAATGATCATGATCTTCAGATGGTAATTCCATTGAATCCAGCATACATATTGACTACAAAATAGAAGGGAAATTGAGTGATTTTCAAAATTAACTTTTTAAAAGTCCTGAAATTTCTTACATGTACAATGAGCAATACAATTGTACAACCAATGCCACATGTGAAGCAAGAAGTGCTTTAGAAACGTCAGAGATCACCGGGATTTTGCAAGATGTTGTTCCTGTTGTTCAGTTTTAAAAATTGTGACATGACCTTCAACTTGTCTTTTCATTTTTCTATCTTTGGCTCATGGTTTTAAATGTCTTTATGTATCTTTCATCCCTTTTAAGACTCATGGTTTTAAATGTCTCCTTGTATTTTCCGTCCCTTTTATGGCTCATGGTTTTAAATGTCTCCTTGTATCTTCCGTCCCTTTTATGGCTCATGGTTTTAAATGTCTCCTTGTATATTCCGTCCCTTTTATGGCTCATGGTTTTAAATGTCTCCTTGTATATTCCAGCCCTTTTTATACTGGGTTGTTAAGCACAACAAAAAATTATTATGAAATTTTGCGAAATTTTTATATAAACCATTGCATTGTATTTTGTTCAACAAGTTAAAAGTTTGAGCTAGAGTTATTTTACTTTGTTCATGACTGTTCACTTGTAGTTGAACCTAATTTTATAAATGATTCACACAACATTCATTACTTATGTGGAATTTAAATTAAAAAAATGGATTCTTGACAAATTATGAAATATGGTTATTTAAATACATATCATATTGTAACTTAAATACCAAATTATCACATATCATTTTGTAACTTAAATACCAAATTATCACATATCATATTGTAACTTAAATACCAAATTATCACATATCATATTGTAACTTAAATACCAAATTATCACATCTCATATTGTAACTTAAATACCAAATTATCACATCATATTGTAACTTAAATACCAAATTATCACATATCATATTGTAACTTAAATACCAAATTATCACATATCATATTGTAACTTAAATACCAAATTATCACATATCATATTGTAACTTAAATACCAAATTATCCCATATCATATTGTAACTTAAATACCAAATTATCCCATCTCATATTGTAACTTAAATACCAAATTATCCCATATCATATTGTAACTTAAATACCAAATTATCACATCTCATATTGTAACTTAAATACCAAATTATCACATATCATATTGTAACTTAAATACCAAATTATCCCATATCATATTGTAACTTGTAACTTAAATACCAAATTATCACATATCATATTGTAACTTATATACCAAATTATCCCATATCATATTGTAACTTAAATACCAAATTATCACATCTCATATTGTAACTTAAATACCAAATTATCCCATCTCATATTGTAACTTAAATACCAAATTATCACATCTCATATTGTAACTTAAATACCAAATTATCACATATCATATTGTAACTTAAATACCAAATTATCCCATATCATATTGTAACTTAAATACCAAATTATCACATATCATATTGTAACTTAAATACCAAATTATCACATATCATATTGTAACTTAAATACCAAATTATCACATATCATATTGTAACTTAAATACCAAATTATCCCATATCATATTGTAACTTAAATACCAAATTATCCCATCTCATATTGTAACTTAAATACCAAATTATCCCATATCATATTGTAACTTAAATACCAAATTATCACATCTCATATTGTAACTTAAATACCAAATTATCACATATCATATTGTAACTTAAATACCAAATTATCCCATATCATATTGTAACTTGTAACTTAAATACCAAATTATCACATATCATATTGTAACTTATATACCAAATTATCCCATATCATATTGTAACTTAAATACCAAATTATCACATCTCATATTGTAACTTAAATACCAAATTATCCCATCTCATATTGTAACTTAAATACCAAATTATCACATCTCATATTGTAACTTAAATACCAAATTATCACATATCATATTGTAACTTAAATACCAAATTATCCCATATCATATTGTAACTTAAATACCAAATTATCACATATCATATTGTAACTTAAATACCAAATTATCACATATCATATTGTAACTTAAATACCAAATTATCCCATATCGGGCCAAAATAAAAATATGGTTTGTTTCCCCTCGCCCGACCGACTCAGAGAAATCCCGCCGACTCAAAAGTTTTTATTCCGCTTTTTGCAACATTTTTTTTTTTATTTCCGGAAATTTTTCAGGGTTGTTTCCGGTGCCGATGATCATTTTATGGTGACCAAAAATCAGCGGTATTGTTTTTGAATTTCAAACATCCTGTATTATTTTGTACACATTCCGATCACGTGATCGACTGGTTTATTTATCCGAGAGATCGTTAATTCACCCAACGATGTCAAATATGGTAGGGACCAGTTCAATAAATGATCAAAATGGCGCCATTTGCAAAACTTTTACTGCCAAATAACATTTCCTTCCTCCAATATTTCGCTTTTAAAAGATACCGAAACTTAAAAAAGGAATGGACAGAGACATTTAATGAATGTCTCAGGTGCTGAAAAGTTCATTTCTAAAAAATATAAGGGAAGTGTTGTACCCCCTTCTCTGACCAGCTGACAACGTGGTCTCGACCATTCATTGAACCATCTATGACTATATCATTACTTTTTCGCGTTTACTACCGAACTGTCAAACCTGCATTGTTTGAAGGAGGCAACCCTGTTATCAAGGGATTCATTATAAGCCCGTATATTACGATTACTTGTCCATATGTGGCTCTTTTTCAAATGGATAAGGGAATAAGACAAAACGAAAATTTTGTGTAGATATATATGAAATATCGATATTTGTCAACCAATCATCAATATATATTGTTTAAATATTGCTTTAAATTTAATGTAAACAGAGGATGGCTTGGATTAGGAATAGTATTTAATGATTAAAAGGCCACAAATGTAAACAGGAAGTTATGTCAGCCAGTAAGGGAGATAATTTGGGAGAGAAAGACCTAAAAGAAGTATTGTCAAATCTTGAAAAAACAAAAAGGAAATGTACAACACTACCTTTTTGAATGTGACCTGTATTCAGATGCCAGAGACAAATTATTTCATCAAATATACTTCATAACAGGACAAATTCCAACAGATCTAGATAATTTATTAACAATCAATTTGCCAAATGGAGAAAATATCAATCAACTATTAGCGGAGTACATAGAGGAAACAAACCGTTTTAGTGGATAATTTGATACAAATTTCTTTAAATTTTTTATATTTTTAATTTTTCATGCCATTTCAATAACCTAATAAACCATTTTTTAAATTTATTTCACTTCAAACAATAATTCTATAATATTTTTAAAGCGCCACCTACAATATATAAGTACAAAGGAGAAACTACATTTGTGATAATTATTTTACAAGAGAGGATAATTTACAAGAGAAATTACTCTGTCATCACGACAAAGATTGAAGATTGAAGAACTTATCTGGTGGCACATATTCAATTGTTTTAATATAGAATTATCAAACACAACCTCTAAAAATCAATAACAAACCAACTGCGCGACGCGACAAAGTCTATGTAAAGACATTGGGCATGGTTGTCGTTGTTTTAGATGTCACAATAAGAAATTCAGAGGAAAGCAAGAAAATTTGATTCTTATTAATATTGGTGATTTCCTCAATGTCAGAAGCAAAATCTTGAGTCCTGAGCTGTCAGAGGGTAAATTGTTTGATGGAACATTCTTCAGGTTGAACAACTACAGTACATGCATATATATATTTAAAACAGTTTGCTACTTAGTAGTCAGACTCACTGTCAAAGAGGGAAAAAAATCACAGTCATGAACAATTCTGAAATACAAATCCAAATAAAATCAAATAAAATTAATGTCAAGTTGACACCTGACACAGAGAGCTACAGACATACACATAATCGATTTGTTTTGCTCTGTTGGATATTAAAAAAAATATCAAGATAAAAAAAAAAAAAAAAAAAAAAAACCTACCTACCTACCCACCTACAAAAATGTGGGTAGGGGTTTGGGGAAACATACATTCTTTTAATTGTGGCCTCATATTGTAACTTAAATACCAAATTATCACATATCATATTGTTATCATATTGTAACTTAAATACCAAATTATCACATCTCATATTGTAACTTAAATACCAAATTATCACATATCATCAATACTTTCCATGACATAGATTTTATACAAACTTACAATCACTTCACAGCATTATTTTGTTTGAACTATCATAGGAAGTGATCAAACTTGTAAGATTTAGATATCAAGTCTGTTCCATAGGATTTTGATTGCATTTCATGAATTTTTTACCCAAAAACTAAAATCTGGAATTCAAAATTTGTGGGATTAGTTTAGTTTAGTTTAAACATATTTTGTACTATATAATGAATTGGGAAACAAGTTATTGCAACTTATATTAATCCCTTTTAATTTTGGGGGTGCAAGTACTGCCTTGTAGAGGCATTAGCCTTCTCTTTTTCAAAATCTACAAGGGTGTCTTTTAGGTACATGAGAAATGGCTCTCTCTTAACATGGGTCAGCCATTTATCGACCCCTTCTGACAGATTATCATCGTTTGTGGGATGTACTTCTGCATCTTTCACTTCTATTATTCCTTGAAAGCCATTTTAAGAAGGCCTTTTTCTTTTCTGTCAGGACTCAATACACTATTTTCATATTACCAACTTTCCACTCCAGAATTTATTTTAATTTTATTTTTCTATGTTTTTTGGACAGGTTACCTAATCTGTGGTAGGACATCCTGGTACTTGGTCAAGTACGAGAAAGGAGTAATTTGTTACAACAGCAAAGAAAAGTGCAATAAAGACATTATTTTATTAAAAAAAAAAAAAAAAAAAAGTACGAGAAAGGTAAAGAATTTAAATTAAGCTTTCTATCAGTACGGTTTTGGTGAAAATTAACTGTTTTTTTGTTTTCTTTACACAACTTAATCATTAGAAAAGGAAAACTTTCAGCCCAAATAGCACCAATTATATTTTATTTCTTATGCCTGGGTAGTAGGGTTCATAAACAATTTATTTTGTTTAAATCTACAATTTAAAAAAAACAACCTATTTAACAAGTAAAGTGCGAGCTACTGCTCACTGATGATACCCCCGCCGCAAGTGGATAATATTAATAGTGTAAAATTATGCAAGTGTTCGGTAAACAGGAAGTTGTCGAGTGATCAATCTGAAAACGCATCACACTGTATAGCTGACTTAGATAAACCCTGAAACCAAATTTCAGAAATCCTTGTATTGTAGTTCCTGAGAAAAATGTGACGAAAATTTTCAACTTGGCTATCATGTGTAAAATCATACAAGTGTTCGGTAAACAGGAAGTTGTCAAGTGATCAATCTGAAAACGCATCACACTGTATAGCTGACTTAGATAAACCCTGAAACCAAATTTCAGAAATCCTTGTATTGTAGTTCCTGAGAAAAATGTGACGAAAATTTTCAACTTGGCTATCATGTGTAAAATCATACAAGTGTTCGGTAAACAGGAAGTTGTCAAGTGATCAATCTGAAAACGCATCACACGGTACAGCTGACTTAGATAAACCCTGAAACCAAATTTCAAAAATCCTTGTATTGTAGTTCCTGAGAAAAATGTGACGAAAATTTTCAACTTGGCTATCATGTGTAAAATCATACAAGTGTTCGGTAAACAGGAAGTTGTCAAGTGATCAATCTGAAAACGCATCACACGGTATAGCTGACTTAGATAAACCCTGAAACCAAATTTCAGAAATCCTTGTATTGTAGTTCCTGAGAAAAATGTGACGAAAATTTTCATTCAACTTGGCTATCATGTGTAAAATCATACAAGTGTTCGGTAAACAGGAAGTTGTCAAGTGATCAATCTGAAAACGCATCACACGGTATAGCTGACTTAGATAAACCCTGAAACCAAATTTCAGAAATCCTTGTATTGTAGTTCCTGAGAAAAATGTGACGAAAGTTTCATGGGACGGACTGACTGACGGACGGACTGATGGACGGACTGATGGACGGACGGACGGACGGACTGACGGACGGACTGATGGACAGACAGAGGTAAAACAGTATACTTTTTTAAAGCGGGGGTATAAAAATATGTGTTGGTGTTAATAAAAAAAAAGTATTTTCTATCCCTAAACCCCATACTGGTATATTTAATTTTGATATAGCCCTAATCCAAAACTCTACCTGTGTCATATTGTGAACTGTAAAAGATTCCTCTGGTTTTATTGATATCAGATCGCTGTTACATACAGAATCATATAACACCTCCATCTCTTGTAGTTTACCACTGTGGTAGAAAAGCTGAAACATATAATAGTTCATTAACTAATTATAACTAGAACTGTGAGTGAACTTAGATTATCTCCCCTTGTATCATACAACAACTCCATCTCTAGAAGTTTACCACTGTGGTAGAAAAGCTGAAACAAACTATAGTTCATTTACTAATTTTAACTTGAACTGTGAGTGAACTTAGATTATCTCCCCTTGTATCATACAACAACTCCATCTCTAGAAGTTTACCACTGCGGTAGAAAAGCTGAAACAAACTATAGTTCATTAACTAATTATAACTAGAACTGTGAGTGAACTTACACAAGGTGATGCACTATTGTATGTATATATAAAAGAATATAACTTAGATATCATATAATTCCTATAATTTGCATTTAGGTCTGTGGTAGAAAAGCTGTCAAACACACAATAGTTTTTCACTTATTATAACAAGAACAGTGAGTTAACTCATATATATATTTTATGGTAATAAGCATTGTTAAAGTCTAATAACATTTGGTTGATGCAATCTAAAGTTAAAAAAAAATGAAACCAATTTTGTAATGTAGATGGAAGTGGGTTATACTGTAACACTGCCTCTCGGGAGCTAGAGTCGGACACCAGAGAACACAATGAACATAAAGTAAAGGGATCTTTTTATTGTGTGTATGTATATTAGGATAAAATATTAGGGTCGACGTCTAGTTGGTTTACCGTCGACCAAAACACTCTACCGATATTGATTTTATATTTGTTTTGTTATTACTGTATATTTACTAAATATTCGTGAAATAAAATACATGAAATAGAACAGTTTAGATGCTTTATTATTATTTATAAAAATGCTGGACTGGTAGTGGTACAGCTCTGTTCCTGGCCTAGTCCGGTTCCTAGTATGGTTGGTCTTATCTATAATTAACCTAAACAGAGACTTTACTCTGTCACTATCTAAATATTATTAAACTACCAATGTGTAGCGCTAAACTCGATCACATTAAAGTAAATCAACCAGATTCACTAACCCACAGTTTATAATAAGTCTCAATTCCTTAAGACATAATAAATACAATCAACAATCAACAATTCTTTATAGGTAATCACAAAATCGTTCCTACCATAAAGCTTCCGTAATAAATATTAAATACTTGACTTTCTTAAAGTTTGTCACCTAGGAATTTCACCTAACAAAACAAGTTGCACAAAACTATATATTTATTTGCACCAAGCAATATTTACACCAAGGATTTTCACCTAAAACATTATTTGCTCCAAGCAATATATTTACACCCAGGAATTTCACCTAAACCATCAATTGCACCAATAAATATTTGCACCAAGGATTTGCTCCCGATTTGGCACCTAAAGTTTGCACCAATAAATATTTGCACCAAGGATTTGCTCCCGATTTGGCACCTAAAGTTTGCACCAATAAATATTTGCACCAAGGATTTGCTCCCGATTTGGCACCTAAAGTTTGCACCAATAAATATTTGCACCAAGGATTTGCTCCCGATTTGGCACCTAAAGTTTGCACCAATAAATATTTGCACCAATAAGGGTACTAAATATTTATATATATATAATAAATGACAATAAGTCTATAATGGGTGCAATTTAGTATTTACTAACTTTTCCTAAATCTACTGTGTTTTCGGACATTCTTTTTATACTTTTGAATTTACCGCTCTACTTAACAATCTATCTAGTGACTGCCTCCCTTTGTTACTGATTTTAGTTTTATACCAATATCAGCCAATCACTAACGTTCTTACTAACGAACGACCAATCAGCAGCCATGTTTCTGATTAGGAAAATTCCCTTCAGAACAACTGAGAATGTAAACACACGATGTTTTCACAGAATAAAGATGTTTTCCATCGGAATAATAACTAGAACCAACATGTTTAATACTCTTGGTGATATCTACACCTATTGGATAACATAATACTTGAACCACAAAGGTTATTATTCTAAATTAACAACCAAAATATCGATATCAACACTACGGTGACCAATTGGCAAGTTGTCACTGCAAGTAAATCCTTATCCTTACAAAATAAAGGACTTAATATTATTATACTTATCAATGCTATAATTGTCCAACAAACTGTTTATCCCCCCAGAATTATATAAAAGACCGATTTCAAGCTCTTGTGGGAAGTACAGATAAACTTCCGTTCTGCCCCGGCTACCAAAACAACGTTGTACGAACTAGACACAATATTTTTACCACCCAAAACAATCAATTATTGTACAATCCTCAAGTCATATGAACTAAAATACATGTTATTAAATCTCACTAGCAATTATTCCACCTTATTAGGTTTAAGAACAATACACACAAAATATGTGGGTAAAAAGGGGGAGGCCAGAATTACAATACTAAATAGGGACCTCTCCTTAAGGAGAGGACATATAAAACAGTTATGACAGACAAGAGTTGTGTCCCTTGGTATGTCAACCTTCTGGTTTTTGTTTGATTTGAACTACAGGTATCTCTAAATATTTCTCTGGTCTGGCATGACTAAGAGATAACGAGAGTCGACTGTAGTAAAATTTTAACTTTAGAATGAGACATGGTATAGACACAATATTACATAAACAAAAATAGGCAAACCATTCTACAATCATTTGGCAAGAAAACTTAAATATTTTTTTCATCTACTTCCCATACTTACCCCTGGATACGACTGGCTAAACTCTTCTTCTGGGGTCAAATAGGTTATTATGGGTGATAACCTTTCAGGGGTCTTGATGCTTGATGTGATTGTTTGTATGGAGGAGTTAATTATATTTGTCTTTTCTCTCTGCATCAAATTTTTCTGAAAAAAAATAACAAATATTAGTTTAATCATATTTATAGAAATAACAAATTATTGGCTATTGGATCTTAAAAAAAATAACACTGAAAATAGAAATAAAATGTTATGAATGTATACTTTAAATAGATAAGTGTATAACTGCCTACTAAAATCATTTACTTAACATAATTGATTCCCTAGGCTTTACTTAATCACAATCTTAAAAAAATACTGACATACTGAGACTAGGACAGACCTACAGATCACAAAACACAATACCCTACTTCTATCGTAGATGGGGTATAGAAAGAGCTCTTTCAAAAAAATCTTCCTAACTGTACCTCAATCTCAGCATAAAATCACAAGTTAGGTCATAAACAAAAACTCCCCATATGTACCTCAATTCCAACATAAAAACCGCAAGAATTTCTTTCATATATATATTAAAAATATCTCTCACTTTACCTCAGTCTCAGCATACAAAACAGAAAAAGATCAATCAATAACTAAGACTCCCTAACTATACCTCAATTATAGCAAAGTTATCATGGTACCAATCTTGTATTACAACTCCAATTTCCGGTGCATGTCAAAACATGGAGGGAAACAAAATAGTACATTTTTTTCTGAATTTTTTTCTGAACTCAATTTTTTCTGTTTGATTATAGGTTTATGCTGAATTGAAACATATATATAGACTTTTAAAAAAATCTGGCATCTTTTGGGGATATCAATCCAGGAAAGTGGTGCGGCCTAGTAAAAATAGCAAACAGAAAGTAGAAAAAAAATGTTTTGACTTCAGGATTGCGTAACTTTTTATTCTTCGTGGCAAGACCCCCTTTTTTCACAATTTCCATTAGTACATACATGATATGAACATGAAATTTTTTTTCTATGTAGCATTTTTTATTTTTTTATTTTCAAAGATCAGCTGTATAGCATGTAAGCCTATGGAGCAGTCAATTACAAGACTGCAACCTCAAAACACAGTACCAAACTCTTATTGTAGAACAGACATAATAAATATTCTGTAACTGCAGAGCATGATTCAACATACAAAATTTTCTTTGACTTCTCTTGGACTCAAACCCAGTTCCTCTATGTTACAACTAAAGCAATGATTAACCAACTGAGCTAAATATATTCTGCCTTAAATTGACAGGGGAAGGAGGTTAATGAACTTCACTACCCATGAGATTCTTGCACGGTGGGTTTCCTTAGCTCAATCTGTTTCAGCTGACTATAAAGTATCTACTACGGAAGGAAAGCAGTTCCGTCAAAACTTCTTTATTTTACCTCAATCTCTGCAACACCATCCAGATGTATCATAGGCTCACAAGCTATGCCTCTAAAGTTGATGAAGATATCTGCTCCACCACAAAGAACAGGACGAGTCTTCAACTTCCATCTTTCTTTGAAGTTTCCAGGAAAATCTGACTTGAACAAGACGGGAAGCTGTATATCTCCCCCTGGTGGTAAAATACCTAAAACAAGAAAAAGAGTACATGTATGTTAATATTTGTATTAATATTATACATTATCGGACCACAGATAAATTATCACGTTGTGATTGGTTAAACGCTGTCATGTGGTGACCCCCTATGAGCCGGTATGGGGTTAATAAGTTTCATAGGGGGTTCATGACGCGTTAATGGTGACGTCTTCTATTAATGTTATTGTGTTTCATTGTTTTTTTTCCAACAAAACGCAGCAGAAAAGTCCAGCGTCCGATAAATTCATTTTACATTTAACTACTGACCCCCTATGGATGCATAGAGGGTGAAGAAAATTTATAGGGGATTTGGCCTCCGGCCTCACCCCCTATGGATTTTACTAACCCTCTATGAGTCCATAGGGGGTCAGTAGCAAACCATATAACTTATATTATTTAAATGACAAATGTAAATGAAATTGTCTACAGCTCTGTCATTTAATATGACTTAAGTTTGAGAAAAAAATTGCAAATAAAAAAAAAAGGTCCTGAAGCATGATAAATTGCAATCTGATTAAAATCAAGATCTTATGTCTGCACTTTGATTACAAAGATCTGGGTTTGCTCTGTAGATGTTTTCATGATCATTGGGTTTTGTTGTAATGATTAAATAAACTCATCATAGATACCAGGACTAAATTTTTTATAAACACCAGATGCCGTTTGGTCTACAAAAGACTCATCAGTGACGCTCGAAGTTGAAGAGCATTGAGGACCCAATTTCCTAAAAGTGACACTATTTAATGAGTAAAAAATTTCATCAAAACACAATCAGATCATAAAGCAGAAAGCATTAGGAACCTTTGTTGGCCTTGTGCTGGTTTTTTGGTCTTTAGGTAGGTTGTTGTCTATTAGATACATTCTCATTTCTTATTTATTATAAAACATTTATTGAGTGTATCTATTATTGTGATTTAAGGCAAGCTGCAAAGAAATCATGACACCAAAATATCAAATGTGATTTTTACTTATATTTTTACTTATAATCTATAATGGTTTACTATTTTTTTAAATTGTTATTTGGATGGAGAGTTGTCTCATTGGCACTCACACCACATCTTCCTATATCTAAATGAGATGGTATAAAAATGATTTTTACCTTTCCTAAGTTTATTTCTGATATATGACACTTACCATCTTCTGTGAAGAAATAATACTGCTGAAGTCTTCGCTTCACAAATCCAAATGGATTCTCTACTGGAACTTTCTGTAAATCAAAGTAAAACATATCAATATTAGACTTATATGCAAAATGTCCTCAATATTTTTTTCTTTTGAGTAATTAAGTTAACATTCAAAATGGATTAACGTTGATATGAAGTTGATATAAATATCATTCTCATGATACAGTTTAAGAATACAGTCCAAAACTTTAAAGTAAAGGAAGGCATGAAGTTACATTATTTTGATGACTTTCTATCGGTTTTAAATTGTTGCCTTGTCTTCTTAATCAAACTATGACGATTAAACATTGGTAGACTACAGAGGCGGACTCAGAGGGAGGGTCAAGGTGCTCGCATCACCTTTTTGTGGGTTGATTGTATAGGGAATCAATGAAGCATTATTGCTGTTTACAGTTTATCTCTATCTATAATAATATTCAAGATAATAACCAACCAGATGCTCCGCAGGGCGTAGCTTTATACGACCGCAGAGGTTGAACCCTGAACGGTTGGGGCAAGTATGGACACAACATTCAAGCTGGATTCAGCTCTAAATTTGGATTGTGATTAAATAGTTGACACAGCATAGGTTTCTGACACAGAATGAATGTGTTCTAATGAACTTAAAATTTTTGTTTTCTCTTAGAGCAATTCACTATGCTGTTGGATATTAATCCTCTCAAAAAAATGTTTGAAGAAATTTTCTTTTTATTTATGAAATTTCAAATGAGAAAAATTGAACCCAATTTTTTTAATCACATCCCCCTTTCCCTTATTCCAAAACTAATCTCAATTAAAATTTCTAATGGAGTTTGCAACAATAACTACTCATTTAAATACATCATAAAATATTAAGATGTAAAAAAACTGCTTGTTATCACTGAATGGTAAAGATTATTTTAATTTATCAGTTGGTAGTAAAAAGTGAATATGCATTGTATATTGTATATAACAAAGATTTAAGTTGATTCTGGACAAAGAAAGACAACTCCAATTAAAAATAATTCTTGCTATTGCACAATATTGTGCAATTAGATATTTCTTGCTTACTATTCTGGACAAAGAAAGATAACTCTAATTAAAAACAAGAGGCTCTCAAGAGCCTGAATAGCTCACCTTAATTCTTTTGGTTAAATCTCTCATCAATGATTATTTTGGCTTTTCAATTTATTTAAATGTTCTTTGGATCGTCCTATTTTCTTCAAAAGCCAAAAAAAATAATCATTTTCTCCTATGTTCTATTTTAGCCATAGGAGCTATGTTTCTTGAAATACAAGGAAATAAAATATAAAATTTATACTAGATACTCTGAAACTCATTTAGCCTAAGTTTGGCTGAAATTGATACAGCAGTTTCAAAGGAGAAGATTTTTTAAAGTAAGTCAACATGATGAACAAATTGTGAAAAAAGTCTTTAAAGGGCAATAACTCTTTAAGGGGACAATTGACAATTTTGGTCAAATTGACTTATTTGAAGATCTTACTCTGCTGAACATTATTGCTGTTTACAGTTTATCTCTATCTATAATAATATTCAAGATAATAAACAAAAACAGCAAAATTTCCGTAAAATTATCAATTCAGGGGCAGCAACCCAACAACAGGTTGTCTGATTCATCTGAAAATTTCAGGGCAGATAGATCTTGACCTGATAAACGATATAACCCCATGTCAGATTTGCTCTAAATGCTTTGGTTTTTGAGTTATAAGCCAAAAACTGCATTTGACCCCTATGTTCTATTTTTAGCAATGGCCACCATGTTTGTTGATAGATCAAAACTTCAGATACAATTTATAAACTAGAAACCCTAAGGAACATTCAGTTAAAGTTTGGAAGTATTTGGCCCAGTAGTTTCAGAGGAGAAGATTTTTGTAAAAGATTACTAAGATTTACGAAAAATGGTTAAAAATTTACTATAAAGGGCAATAACTCCTAAAGGGGTCAACTGACCATTTCGGTCATGTTGACTTATTTGTAAATCTTACTTTGCTGAACATTATTGCTGTTTACAGTTTATCTCTATCTATAATAATATTCAAGATAATAACTAAAAAACAGCAAAATTTCCTTAAAATTACCAATTCAGGGGCAGCAACCCAACAACGGGTTGTCTGATTCATCTGAAAATTTCAGGGCAGATAGATCTTGACCTGATAAACAATATAACCCAGTGTCAGATTTGTTCTAAATGCTTTGGTTTTTTGAGTTTAAGCCAAAAACTCCATTTGACCCCTATGTTCTATTTTTAGCAATGGCGACGATGTTTGTTGATAGATCATAACTTCGGATACAATTTATAAACTAGATACCCTAAGGAACATCCTGTTTAAGTTTGGAAGTATTTGGCCCAGTAGTTTCAGAGAAGAAGATTTTTGTAAAAGATTACTAAGATTTACGAAAAATGGTTAAAAATTGACTATAAAGGGCAATAACTCCTAAAGGGTTCAACTGACCATTTCGGTCATGTTGACTTATTTGTGAATCTTACTTTGCTGAACATTATTGCTGTTTACAGTTTATCTCTATCTATAATAATATTCAAGATAATAACCAAAAAACAGCAAAATTTCCTTAAAATTACCAATTCAGGGGCAGCAACCCAACAACAGGTTGTCTGATTCATCTGAAAATTTCAGGGCAGATAGATCTTGACCTGATAAACAATATAATCCCTTGTCAGATTTGCTCTAAATGCTTTGGTTTTTGAGTTATAAGCCAAAAACTGCATTTGACCCCTATGTTCTATTTTTAGCAATGGCCACCATGTTTGTTGATACAGGGGTTAAAAAATTTTGTTACAGCTAACTAGCCCAGGACTTATTGGCAGCAGAATTTTACTAGCCCTGTTGGAAGAACTGCTAGTCCATCAAAACTGACCAGCTAGCCCTAGTATGCCTTAAAAATCAAGAGTTTGCTGCATAATACAAAGTGGGTGTTCTTTGTTTTGAAGGAGACATTATACACTGTATTTAATATTTTTTGTTGATCTGTTATTTATTCTTTTGGTGCTTAACCTAACTAAGTTGTTCCCACATTCAAAGCAGACTATTTATAGGCGTGCTTGGGGCAACTAACGGCAACATTCACAGAGCATTGTCTGTTTTTTTCATCAGCAACAGCCAACCTTGCCAGGGGAATCATTGTGTCCCAGTTCTGCCAACTTTTCAGGAAGTAAATGCATGATTTTTTGGCCAAATCGTAAAGATCAAAGAGAAAAAACAATAGATTAAAGGAAAATGCCGCCAAATAAGCATGAACATGTGTGAGTCTCGCGCTAAAGACTTGGCAGCCCTGCTGTCCTGGACACTATTATTATTTTTCTGCGGCTTTTCCCTGTCGTATTTTGCATTTTTGGGGGATGAATTTTCAGCCTTGTTACTCCCTTCATCTACTGTTTTTCGTTTTGAAACTGACAAATTTCCTGCGGTTCCCGTACTAAAATATAAAGAAATATTTTGTTGCATGGTTTCGTGCTCAAGAGCTGTGCAACAAGACAGGTCAATACCAATCAATACATCATACCCCCAAATACCGTTAATTGAAAATCCCGGCACGATAAGCAAATTAAATTGTACAATACCCCAAGCCATGGTATGAGAAATCGATATTTAAAGTACGAGAATTGCAATCAACACATGATACCAGGCCACCCAGACATGCCAGAGTTATTTGTTCTATTTTTTAAAAATATGTACAACAGGACCTGTACAAACCAGTTCAAATTCTTGGAATCCTGGATGACTTAATTGATTCAAAATGGCTAACATAGAATAGTGATGAAGGGATTTTTCACTTCTATTTTGGAAACGTCAAGAATTTTTTGTTACTAGTCCGTCGGGCATATCGAATTACACATTTTAATTGCCCAAGGCGTAAATGATCTAGTCCCGGGCGTCGGGCTAGTGGATTTTTTAACCCCTGTGATGGATACAATTTATAAACTAGATACCCTAAGAAACATTCAGTTAAAGTTTGGAAGTATTTGGCCCAGTAGTTTCAGAGGAGAAGAATTTTGTAAAAGATTACTAAGATTTACGAAAAATGGTTAAAAATTGACTATAAAGGGCAATAACTCCTGACCATTTCGGTCATGTTGACTTATTTGTGAATCTTACTTTGCTGAACATTATTGCTGTTTACAGTTTATCTCTATCTATAATAATATTCAAGATAATAACCAAAAAACAGCAAAATTTCCTTAAAATTACCAATTCAGGGGCAGCAACCCAACAACGGGTTGTCTGATTCATCTGAAAATTTCAGGGCAGATAGATCTTGACCTGATAAACAATATAATCCCTTGTCAGATTTGCTCTAAATGCTTTGGTTTTTGAGTTATAAGCCAAAAACTGCATTTGACCCCTATGTTCTATTTTTAGCAATGGCGACCATGTTTGTTGATAGATCAAAACTTCGGATACAATTTATAAACTAGATACCCTAAGGAACATTCAGTTAAAGTTTGGAAGTATTTGCCCCAGTAGTTTCAGAGGAGAAGATTCTTGAAATAGTTTACGACGACATGACGACGACAGACGACGGACGCCAAGTGATGGCAAAAGCTCACTTGGCCCTTCGGGCCAGGTGAGCTAAAAAATGGCTATTTCACAATATTGTGCAATTAGATATTTCTTGCTATTGCACAATACTTAATATAATAATTTTAGATCCTGATTTGGACCAACTTGAAAACTGGGCCCATAATCAAAAATCTAAGTACATGTTTAGATTCAGCATATCAAAGAACCCCAAGATTTCAATTTTTGTTAAAATCAAACTAAGTTTAATTTTGGACCCTTTGGACCTTAATGTAGACCAATTTGAAAATGGGACCAAAAGTTAAGAATCTACATACACAGTTAGATTCGGCATATCAAAGAACCCCAATTATTCAATTTGGATGAAATCAAACAAAGTTAAATTTTGGACCCTTTGGGCCCCTTATTCCTAAACTGTTGGGACCAAAACTCCCAAAATCAATACCAACCTTCCTTTTATGGTCATAAACCTTGTGTTTAAATTTCATAGATTTCTATTTACTTATACTAACGTTATGGTGCGAAAACCAAAAAAAATGCTTATTTGGGTCCCTTTTTGGCCCCTAATTCCTAAAGTGTTGAAACCAAAACTCCTACAAATCAATCCCAACCTTTCTTTTGTGGTCATAAACCTTGTGTCAAAATTTCATAGATTTCTATTAACTTAAACTAAAGTTATAGTGCGAAAACCAAGAAAATGCTTATTTGGGCCCTTTTTGGCCCCTTATTCCTAAAATGTTGGGACAAAAACTCCCAAAATCTATACCAACCTTCCTTTTGTAGTTATAAACCTTGTGTTCATATTTCATTGATTTCTATTCACTTGTACTAAAGTTAGAGTGCGAAAACTAAAAGTATTCGGACGACGACGACGACGCCAACGTGATAGCAATATACAACGAAAAAAAATTCAAATTTTGCGGTCGTATAAAAACAGCAAAATTTCCTTAAAATTACCAATTCAGGGAACAGCAACCCAACAACTGGTTCTCTGATTCATCTGAAAATTTCAGGGCAGATAGATCTTGACCTGATAAACAATTTTACCCCATGTCAGATTTGCTCTAAATGCTTTGGTTTTTGAGTTATAAGCCAAGATCTGCATTTCACCCCTATGTTCTATTTGTAGCCATGGCGGCCATCTTGGTTGGTTTGGTAGGTCACGCCACACAATTTTTAAACTAGATACCCCAATGATGATTGTGGCCAAGTTTGGTTTAATTTGGCCCAGTAGTTTCAGAGGAGAAGATTTTTGTAAACGCCGGACGATGGATGCAAAGTGATGAGAAAAGCTCACTTGGCCCTGTGGGCCAGGTGAGCTAAATACAGGATGACAATGCATTTCAATATTGAACTAGATAAAAATAAATACGAAATCCTGCGAAGTCATAACCATTTGCATGTGCACGTACCAATAGGACGATACCCTTCCCTCAGTGATCATTCCTCATTATTATCATATGATAACGTACATTTTTTTCGCGTACTTAAGACAGCTTTATTTGTTCTAATTTACCAGAAAATGCTTCGTTGGAACAGACAGTTACGATTATCTTAAGTAAAAGTTGATAAAAATAAATAAAAGTTACGATCATCATCGTGATTTTTTGTATCTCAATTTTCATTCTTCTTGTTGCTTTTCTATCTTGTTCGGAAAATATTTCAATGGCAATACCTATAAAGATGTTTCCTGACATAATACAAATCTGAAAATAAGCTGTGAAAGTGGAGAAATCAGCCTTATAAAATTTCCCTATATTTGTGTCTGCCATATTGGGATGATCCTAACTGCAGTTACGATCCTCACGTTGACACCAGTGCTATGGTAGGACAGTTTGTTCTCGGTCAAGTAAGAGCTACTAACAGAAGAAAACTTAAGCTTACTATTGGTACAATTATTGGGGAAACCACTGGTTAACAAAGATTTTTCTCATTTGTTCTCACATTGCTATTGTTATTTTATCTAGATCAAAGGTCAAATACAGCTACATATATATTGACTAATCCTTACCTCCCAATAATAACGCACAAGTGTACTTCCACAATTCTTCATTTGTATTTTCTTTATTTGAATCTGACCTAGTCCTGATCTAAAGGTCAAGGTCAATGGTTGTAAAGGGTTTTCCCCTGGAAGTTTTTTCCAGGTCAATATTTGCTGACCGATGGCTAATGCTGGTCCTTTGAAGCTATCATTTTCACTGGAAGAAATAATATTTTCATTATTACAAATAACAAGAAAAGAAACCATTTTAATATGACAACCTTATCACAATGGCACATACATGTGATGGACTGTAAAATTCAGATCAGGAGATTTGGAAATTTTGGTCAGGAGTTTGGACCTCAGATCAGGAGGTTTTTTTATCGACATATTTTTCAACGTAAAACTAACCATATGATGTAAAAAGCTGTTTTTTTTTGTGTTTTTTGTGGTTTTTTTCTTCAATCTTCCTTGTGAATGGCATAAGTTAAAGTCTGCATATATAAAGGAATAATTGAGAAGAATCTGTTTTTCTTTTGTTTCACATTGTTGATTGCTGATGATGATCTTTTTTATTTGTTCTTTATTGGCAATGGCTAGAGATATAATAGAGATATATGCTATACATTTATTACATAATAAATAAATAATAAATTAACAAACAATAACAATGGGTATGCATGGTTAAAAGCATTAATATGATGACAGAAAACTGATCATTGTCTGACATTGTTTAAACATTGTTCACAATAAATAAGTTAAAGCACTGTCTATTTTACAGTGCAGTATGCCTGGTCTTGGCCCTTGGAACTGGGTTGGCACCATTTGAAATCAGCTTTCCAGGCATAGTTGAACTTTGTCAAATATTTCTGTCGTTTTGGCATTTAGAACATGCAGAACACATAATGGTGTTACTGTACAAAATCATCATTTTGCTTATATAATTTTTCAGTTAGCTTGTGTAGCAAACAGCTCACATTGAGCTGCAAGCATTCCTTTTTCCAGTATTTTCATATACAATAAACATTATTCTTGGCATCAAAAAACTTCCAGTAAATGTTTAGACAACAACATTTAATTTTCTATCACTGCCAGTATTTATCGCTTTTTACCTTTAATCATCCTTGGCGTGTGCCATAAACAGAAGCCACATAGAGTAATTGATGATCTAACACCTTATGATTGTTCAATCAAACTATTATCACTTGTTAATAAGCCTTTAGCAAGGATTATAATCTCCACATGTTGCATAATCGTGTTACACTGGATACGTTCGATAAACCTCGTGTTTTTACGACTTAACAAATCTCGGATTTTTACGATCTCAATTATAAATTTTGTAAACAAAAAAGTAAAAATGGCACAGGAGTTTTTCTTCTTTGACAGGAGGATGGGAGGGAACCCATGAAAACGGGAGTTTTGTACTCCCGTCAGGAGGTTCACATGTATGATGGCAATACTAAATTTCCTTTTTCAGTGAACATCAAATTCTTAAGAACAAAACCTAAAGCCATCATATTTTTAAATTTCACATCAAATTGATTTGTTTTTGATTTTTTTGTGTTTTAACACAACTTTTAAGCACCACATTTAGACTATTTCGTGGCAGCCAATTTTTATTGGGTGAGGAAGTTAGAGTGCCCAAAGAAAACCACTGACCTTCGATAGGAAAACTGACATTCCTAGTCAATTAAGATTGGAGTCCAATGCACCTGCAAGAACCGGGTTCAAACTCCCAACCTCAGTGTTTACTGGCTAGTGATTACAGTTATAACTACTTAGACCACTTGGCCACCGAGGCCCTGACATCAAATTGAACATTTGTACTAAGATTCAAATTTGTGGATGTTCTTTGTCCAGACTTGAAATGAAATTTCTCTCTAAATCTACATTATTTAGAAAGTTTTGCTTACAGTATACTAAATTTCTACAAGTTTGAAACAAAAACAAGAAATTGTGAAACTTCTATATATGTTAAGATCTGGTGCATTATTTGTGTTGTTATGTATAAATACCTCTTATGATCAAGATTACTGAACTCTGTCATAGAAACTGTACGATGAAGAGTTATGCGTCCTTGACCTGTCTCTTCTTGAATAGATGGCGCTGTAGGTTTTTGGCTTTGACCTTTACCTTTAACCATAAGATCAGCAAGATCCTAAAATATTTTAATGAGAGAATATTAATATTTTTTATAGATTATAGAAGTAGCGACTGTCTGGTCTAAATATACCGTATAGCGGGTTATTTTCCCGGGTGTAAAATTTCGCGATTTTCATTGAATAAGGTATACGAAAAATTTTGGCGGTTATTATTTTGGCGGATTCAACATTTTTAACATTACCTTTGCATGTACACTTTTAAATTGGCAGACTTTATTTTGACGATTTTACTCTATCCGTGAAAATAAGCGAAAATTTACACCCCACGAAAATAACCCGCTATACGGTATTTACATCTACAAATTTCTCATTTGCACTACAGGAAAAGATTACAAATTATTGTGGTTTAACTGGCTAAACATTTCTAATAGGTCATGAAGAGAGAAACACAATTTTGATTTATACTAAGAACTCATTTATTTCCATAGATGCTCATTCTCATGAACTGAAAAAAATTGTATTTTAAGTATTAAACACATTTGATTTTGTAGCTTTAATAAATTCTGTATTAAGTCTATTGGAACAACTTTGACAAACACTTTTAAAAAAGTCATGGATCATTAATACAAAATGAAGACAACTAGGTTGGTACTTTTCAGGGTACGCAACAGTAAATAAACTAATGTTTTTTTAAACAAGCATTGTAAATTCAGTGCAGTTTTAAGGTGGTACCTTAAACACTACAGACAGATAACTCTGTAAAGTCAGCTTAACGTTTTAATTACGTTGTAATGTAAAAAGAATTTTAAGCTTCTCAATGATAAAAATTGGTTTGTCAAACTTTTATAACCAGTGTAATTTTACTGACAAAACAGTTGATTCAAAAATTTTGAAATTTAAATATTTTTGTTAAAGGGTCAAAGTAAATACTTTGACAAAATTTTATGAAAATTAAACAAGCCAAATTAATTTAAGTGAAAGTGTTGAGTACCACCTTAATATAACACTTACTTACAAAATAAAAAGTACAACAAATATTTATAAAAACAAATCAGAAAAAAAAATGAATATTTCGTTAGAGCAAATCAAAATCCAATTCCACAGAAATGTAAAAGTCACAGTTTATAGATGAAACAAACACACAGATATAATGTAAAGCAGATATATAATGCCATACATGTGTGTACATGATTGTGTGCTGTACCAATGAAAACATGTATATAAGGCTATCAGTATTAGTTCAAAATAAATTTTGTTCATTGCATGCTGAAAAATTCATGCTTTCAATATGGCCAATTGCAGTTTTATACTTATAGTTCATCAAAAGTTCATCATTAGAAAAAAATCTTATATTTTGATAGAATACATGCATTCATAGACTTCAGGAGTTTTCCAAAATTAATCATGATAAGGAGGGGGGGGCACTCAAAAATAATGAATTGTGGGTGTTTACATATGGCTTTTTCATACTTTTATAAGCCTAAAGTCATTGTAAAACAAATTGTTTTGTTTAATTTGTGGACAAAATTGTTCTTTCAAAATTTCAATTTGGGAGCCTCCATGGGGGAAATCACCCGAAAATAGTGATAGTTGGCAGGTATGATTTTGATAGAAAACTCATAGCCTTTAGGAGTGTTCCAAAATAAATCATGATAGGGGGATGGGGGGGGGGGGGGGGGGGGCACTCAAAATAATGAATTGTGGGTGTTCACATTTTCTAAGAATTTCTATGAACTATAAGTAAAATGAAAATTTTAAATGTTGGGTGGATGGAAGACTAAAAAGACGCACATGAGAATATTTCTGGAACAGCCCTTACATCAACTGAAGTGCTTGTGAATTTTTTTTAGTGAATACAGTAAATTCAGAAATGATTGCATGCATTTTATAGTATTGTAATTTTTTCAAAATGTGGAATTTACTTTTTGCTATTTCAGGAGAAGGTGAATAGAAATATATATATTAGATAGAAGTTCTTATTATTGTGATACTCTGACATGCAGTCGCATTATTCGCATTTATAAAAACCTTGCAATAATTTCTGAATTTACAATATATGGAATACTAAATAATGGTTAAAGAGGAAACCCTAAACAAACACATTTTTTTTTATTTGGCCTAATACTACAATTAGTGCAACATAGAAATGCTATACTCACCTTTGTAATACTAAAATATAGATAAGTTATCTCCCTTTATTAAACAACATACTTTTAAAATATAGATAAGTTATCTCCCTTTATCAAACAACATATTTTAAAATTAAATAAGTTATCTCCCTTTATTAAACAACATATTTTAAAATATAGATAAGTTATCTCCCTTTATTAAACAACATATTTTAAAATATAGATAAGTTATCTCCCTTTATTAAACAACATATTTTAAAATATAGATAAGTTATCTCCCTTTATTAAACAACATATTTTAATACATAGATAAGTTATCTCCCTTTATTCAACAACATATTTTAAAATATAGATAAGTTATCTCCTTTTATTAAACAACATATTTTAAGATATAGATAAGTTATCTCCCTTTATTAAACATATTTTAAATATATCTATCTTTTATAGCCTTCTAAATCCAAATATCCTGCAGGAAACCTTCAAGAATATCTTATATAATTTGCTTAGAGTGAAAAACACAAATCTATTATACCAGTTTTCCATTTAATGCTTTAGAGAAAAGAAAATATCTGGAAAAATTGCATCTAAATGGCATATTTATGAGCAAAAAATCTATGACACATCTTAAGTTTGCTTGTAAAATTATCCTAACCTTATATTTTAAAATCCCTTTGTAGGCTTTCAACAGATGATTCAGAATTCGTATGGTTCTCATATTGATTAACAATATTACTCATTTCTAAAATTAACCATTTCTCAATCTAAGAACTATGGGTAATTTTAGTTTTATAACACCAAAATAAAAACAAACTTAATACCATTGGCATTGCTAATTTGTAATCACATAAAAAAATAACTAACTTTAAAAAGTTTAAATTTACCTACATGTATAAACGATTTTCATGAATCTTGGTCTTAAAAGATGTTTTTAAAAATATTTTGAGATAACCCCTTGAATACTTACAGGATGGTGTGGATTCAGTATGTGGATCACATCTTTGACATTTTCCCTCTGTTGGTTAAGATAGTCTGTGTAATACGGCTTGTATGATCTTTCTAGAATTATCTTTCCTTTGTCTAAAGTGTCAAATTATCAAGATTGTAAACAAAATACACAAAGACATGCTTCACTGATTGAGTTCAAAAAAGAGGGTTTAAGTTTATTTATAGAAATAGTTATACCCCACTTGCTATACTTCTAAATTTGTTCTGTCTATCATTTTTTTTGTTTGTTATCAAACCATTGTTTCTGATTAACTTTTGATTGTTTCCCATTCTTCCATAACTGGCCAATTTAAAGTTGACTATTTGGAATGGGTTTTGTTCATTATTGAAGGTTGTCTCATAATTTCAAAGTTGTGTGTTTGTCCATAATAAAAGAAAACGTTTAAGGTGGTACCTAACACTTTGACTAAAATTAATTTGGCTCGTTTAATTTTCATAAAATTTTGACAAAATATTTACCTTGACCCTTCGACAAAAATATAAAAATTTCAAAAAACTTGAACCAACCGTTTTGTCAGAAAAATTTGGTTGGATATATAGCAGTTTGAAAAACACTTAATTTTGATCATCATGATCATTGAGAAGCTTAATAGTTCAGTGTAATTAAAACGATTAGCTGATTTTACAGAGTTATCTTCCTGTTGAGTTAGGTACCACCTTAACAGAAGTATATGATCTAGAAGAATCAGATCGTGGTCTTACCTTTTTCCACATTGATCTGGTCTGGAACTTGTCTAAATTCTTTTGGACAGCAATCCCCTGTTTCACTTTGTTTTAATGTTGTCCTAAAAATGGTTACATAAAAAAACAACATAAAAAGATCAATCTTCTTTAGACATCTCTGAAGCATTTATTGGGGGTCTCATTGGGGGTTCCAATCCCGGATCCTGCTTACTGTTTTGTCAGATTCCCATATCCCACTTACACTATATACGTAAGCAATTCTCATTTATTTGTCATTTCCAGGGTCCCACAAGACCTCAGTTCTCGTTTTCACGTGTCATGCGTACAAAAAATCGGCAATCCTGAGTCATGCTTAAACCCCAGTGAGACCGCCTTCATTAACAGTTCTAAAATAACAAGAATGTGTCCTAAGTACACGGATGCCCCACTCACACTATCATTTTCCATGTTCAATGGACCGTGAAATTGGGTAGAAAATCTAATTTGGCATTAAAATTAGAAAGATCATACCATATGGAACATGTGTACTTAGTTTCAAGTTGTTAGGTCTTCAACTTCATCAAAAACTACCTCGACCAAAAACTTTAACCTGAAACTCCCACTTTCATTTTCTATGTTTAGTGGACCGTGAAATTGGGGTCAAAAGTCTAATTTGGCTTTTTCAATAATAAGAAAGATCATATCATAAGCAACAAGTGTACTAAGTTTCAAATTGATTGGACTTCAGCTTCATCAAAAACTACCTTGACCAAAAACTTTAACCTGGAGCAGGACGCACTATTGGACGAACGAACGGACGGAGGCACAGACCAGAAAACATAATGTCCCTCTACTATTGTAGTTGAGGCATAACAACCTGTTGGTTCATTATTCTTCACAGAATGGCCAAGTAATCATATTATAATTAACCCCAGGAGGAGGCTCAGTTTTCATTGTAATGAAGAAGTACTAAATAATGAAGTTTTTTTAACAATTCTACAATCTGACTAAAGTAAAATGAAATCAATTTAATTCTTTAATAATTCTTATATGATTTGCATATCTATAAATACTTGAATTGGATTGGTCAATTAGAATTTTTTTCTTGGTTTACACTTCGATAAACCATGTTTCCGAAACTACTTTAGTAATCTATTCATGCGCGATAAACATTTTTGCAGGAATACTGGGATTTTCCGCATATTGAGATTATACAATAATTGCATAACAGTTGTTTCTATTTTAATATATATATATATAACAAACAAACAAAAATAATAAATGCACAAAAGCTTCGAAAAATATAAAAAAAATCGATTTAAATAAAATTCCGCAAAATTTCATGAAGAATTTGTTGAATTTACGTCATGGGTCTCTTACTCACAAACTTGACATAAAAGTCCTTCAGATTGACTTTTATTCAGTTTGGGATTTAATCGCCCTGGTTTACACATCAATAACCTCTAAAAAATGTGTTTAATCCTATTATAAATTTACCATATTGCTGTTTCATCATCATGTCCACATTTTGAGTGCTGTTTCCAAAACTGAGAATTCACACGTTTTTCACCTGAGAAAAAAAAATCATTATGGAATCAAACATGTGTTGGTTGATGGACATGATGGTCAAGAATTATTTTAATTTACAAAAAATAATCTAAAAACATACAGTAAAAGGCTGTACTTTGACAAATAATGGTTTACTTTTACAAATTGGGACTTAGATAGAGTTGTCTCGTTGGCACTGATACCACATCTACTTATATTTATACTGCACCCGTTCTATTTGAGCAGTCAAAATGCGTTGACTGTATATTTCTTTGTCATATACAGTCAATGACCCGATATCACTTTTCCTCATGAATATTTAAATAGAAAATGCCGAAATAATAGTTAATTATTCATACGACCTCTTCAACCTGTTCTCTTTTCCAATGCATACAACGATTCCAGGATCGACTCAACCTTGTTTCTTTTGCAATTATTAAAAAAAAACATATTTCATTTGTTAATATTTTTTGTTTGCAACCTATGTCTCATTATGTTTCATGCTTATGGTTGATATTTAAGTCCATACTCAAACGATTTCGTTCACCATCGATTGTGAGTTTCAACAGGTAAATATGTACATTTCATTGTGTTATATATTTCTCCGCGAGCATGATATGAGGCCTTGTTAAAGGGGATTTTCCCTAATATTTAAATCAATTAAAAATGTTGTTTTAGATTGCAGTATAAAGATTTTAAATGACCGCCACAGTGAGTGGACACGCTAAATCAGGCAGGTGAAAAAAGTTGAATTCTGGTGGATTCCAAGCTGTTTAAGACTTAATAAGCTTGTTATAAAACAAACCAATCACAAATTCTAACTACATATCACAAGAACTTTCGTTAATAATTGTAAAAAAGTCATTTACATGAACCAAATTAATAACATGGCAGACGACACCGGTATCCAACAAAAAAGAGATCAACGCCAGATTACCTTTGAGCTTAATAAAAGTCAGTCGGGTATTGGAGAAGAACTTTATTAATACGTTATTTCACTGATGCAGGTAAAGACCCTCAAACTAATATTGTATGGTCTGATTATGATAAAAAAATCAAGACTTCTCACGTTGAACGATGAAAGCAAACCGTTCTCGGAGAAGATTTTGGACCCAAATCTCTTCAAGTCGGTGGTTCAAATCCATTACAAAGGGAATAAACTTTTAACCATTACACTGTTTTACACTACGTACAAATGTTTAGTTCAAGGAATTCAGTGCCAAGGTTGGATTAAACGGGAATTCGATAACATGAAGAAAATGATTAACATGTGTTTAAAGGGAGATAATCCAAAAATTCTAGATGGGAAAATCAAAAACATGAGGCCCCCGAACTTTACAATTATTGATAATAAAAACTCAGAAACAGAAATATCAGTTACCAATCATAGTAGTGATGACAATGAGGACTTTGAGGAAACAAATCCCAAAACTTTACTTGATGTTCATGATAAAGATACTGACAACACAGAAAAGAACAGTGAAGTAGAGGATGAACACATTACTAGAAGTAATTATACATGTATCCCAAATGATACAAACAGTAAGGAAGACGAATCAACTCATGACCAAAGAAATTGTGAATGTAAAAAAGATATTGATAAAATCAAAGAAACATTACATAAAATGGAACTGCTCTTTATTGAAAAATTTCAAACAATTGACAAAGTAAATGAACTTGCGAATAAATTGATATCTCTAGAAATGTCTAATAACAACATGTGTCATAAAATTACAGAAATGTCAACAATAACAAAAGGAATTAAATCTGAAATGATTATAATTTCTGAAAAAGTTGAAAAGGAACACAAAGAAACAAGAAAACTTACAGAAAAAAATATTTCTAAAGCTGTTGACAATATTACCGTGGAAACTCAAAAATGTATCAAAGAAAAGTGTGAAACAATATTGACCACACAGGATAAAAATACAGCCAAAATTCTACATTCAACTGAAAAAATTGATGAAACATGCTTAAAAGAAATAATTGATAAATTGGAAAAAAGTGATAAATCTAAAACAAAAGAAAAAAATGAACTGTCAGAACATAAAATTGAGAGGATTGAAAATATCAACAGATTGAATTCATCAAAATCAAACGAACCACAAAGAAATATAGACGTGTTGATTATAGGAACATCAGTGGTAAAAGATCTAGAGCCAAGAAAAATATACAGAAATAAACAAGTTAAAATTAATACACTGAAAGAAAAAACAATAAAAGGGGCTAGAAGCTTTATTCAATCACAAAGCAACAAAACGCCTATCAACAATGTTGTTATACAAGTGGGTTCTAATGATTTAGATTTTGAGGACAGTATAGACCAAGTTATTCCTCCTTTTATTGAATTATTGAAAGAAACAAAAGAGAGTATGCCCCCTGACTGCAACATCTTTGTAGGAGAAATTTTGCCTAGATTCTACCAAAATAGAACAGAAACACGAAAATTTGATGAAAAAAGGCTAGACTTTAATAAAATCCTTGAAAATCACACTGAAGAATATGGATTTACAATAATTAGACAGAAAAACATGACACGAAATGACTTCAGGGATGGAATACATCTGTCATTGGAAAAGGGGGTCCCTACGTATGTCAGAAATTTAAAGGAAATTTTGAACCCAATATTAGGAATCAGTTCCGGGAACAATCAACAAAGGAGAGAAAGAGTCCAGTACAACCGAGGATATAATCACCAATATGGAATACAAAACCGTCATCAGTCATACTCTAATGGACACCAATATGCAAACTATAATGATAACCAATATCAAAATGGGAGGGAATACCCAAGTTACCAAAATGAGAGGGAACATCTGAGACAAGAATATCAAAGATACCCAAATGAGAGGGAATACCAAAATAGACACATTCAAACGGATCAAAACTACCCGTACCAATCAGAGGAGAGAAACAATGTGAATCATGAAAATGACAACATGGAAATACTGATGAAACAACTATTAAGAAAATTGTCTTTTAATTAGATATTTTTGCAAAATCATAAACAACATGAATAACTCTGAAAATTAAATTTGCTTTGTAACAATTTATTGTTTTGTATTTATCATGTACAGATTATCAAATTTTGAAAGGTACTGTTTAAATTTTTGTTCAGAATTAATGATAACTTGATGTCGAAAGATTCGATGAGGTGCTGAAGGCTTCTAATATTTACACTTTCTTTACAGAAAAAAAAAAAAAAAAAAGAAAGAAAGAAAACATAAGATTTAATTATTTTTGAATTGTTTATTTTAGTAGTACAGGAAGTACAATATGTTTTGCTTGACCTATGCTTATATGTTTGTTGAAACAAAAAGAAAACAAAGACAATACATTTGTATTATCTTGATATTGGTAGCTAACTAGTAGTAATTCCTTCATCTACATGTATATAGGATCAATATGATCCCTTTCAAATTATTCATATTTTATGGTTCATAAGGACAAAGAAATACATTTGCTGTATTTTATAAGAATTTATTTACATTGTTCGGTTTACATAGATATATATAAGCTAAGCACTTAGAGAACAATATTTACACTAAAATTTAAATAATACATTTGAATGTACAAGTACATTTAGAAAGTTTTAATTGAAAATAGTTACAGCTTGAAATTTTTTCTGAAACTTTAAGAATATTTATATATAATTGACATATATATTTAAATGAAAATATTTTTCACTTGTATGTATACTATTGAATAACATTAAGTGTGTAATATATTCACATCATGTACAAAGGGAGATAACTGTTATACTTTAGTAAAACTCTTGGAACTATCCCACCAGAATTTAAAACTTGTTTCACTTTTTTTTTGTAATTATGACTTTTCAACAAAAGCATTTATCAGTAGCGTCTTGGAATATTCATGGTCTTGGGGATAAATACATGGACCCTAGTTTTATTGAAAATATTAAATCTGATATAAATGTAATTCTTGAAACATGGAAAGGAGAAAGTGCAGATACACAAATAAATGGATTTGTATCAATCTCAAAATCTAGGAAAAAAAATAAAAGGTCTAAGAGACATAGCGGGGGCATTATAGTTTATATAAAAAAACAAATATATCCAGGAATAGAATATCTAAAGGATGGCTCTCAGTCACCAAATAGAATGTGGCTTAAACTGAATAAAACATTTTTTGGGACAGGAACACATATCTATCTATGTGCGGTGTACATCCCCCCATTAAATTCAACACACACTGCAGATGATTTACTTAATTTAGAGGCTGAGATAGCAAATTATTCAAAATATGGGGATATAGCCCTAATTGGGGACTTTAATGCCAGAACTGGGGAACAAGCTGACTACATTGAAAATGAAAATAATAGTATCCAATTTTTACAGGATATGTTACCCCAAGACTATGATCTAGATTCTCCTATTAAAAGAAATAATTTAGATATTTTAAACAAACAAGGTAATAATTTACTGAACATGTGTTTATCCTCAAGACTTAGGATCTTAAATGGTAGATATTTAGGAGATTCGTTGGGTTATCACACATATTTTTCTAAAAATGGCTGTAGCACAGTTGACTATGCAATATTGAGCAAGGATCTCCTGCCCTCAGTAGAATATTTTTGTACCTCTGATCTGAATTTTTTATCGGACCATGTACAGATCTCATTTAAACTAAAATGTGATATAAAACAATATATAAATAAAAAGGACTTTAATAATAATAATATGAAAAAATTCACAACATACAGATGGACTGATGTGTCACATGGTAAGATGTATGAAGCATTAAACTCTAATGAAGTGAAAAATAAGATTTTAAATTTTGAAATCACCCACTTTGTAAGAAATGAAAAAGGCATAAATGAAGCTTCAAAATCATTAACAGAAATTCTAGATAATGTAGCCTCTAAAACATGTATAATAAAAGTTCCAATAAAGCAAAAGAAAAGTAAAATAAAAAAGAACCCTTGGTCAGACAATGAATTAAAAGATTTAAAAAGTAAAATCAATAATTTAGGTAAAAAACTAAAACATAAACCATTTGATAGAAATTTAAAACAGCAATTTTTTGAAACTGCAAAATATTTAAAAAAAGCAAGTAAAAAGAAAAAAATCCAATATCAACAACAAATGATTAAAAAACTATCAAATCTTCAAACTAAAGACCCTCAACAATTTTGGAAACTACTTAAATCTCTAAGAAATAATATGAATACCACAGAAATTAATATGAAATCAGATAACCTAACAAACCATTTTCAAAAGCAAGGTCTTTGGAACAAACCTTGCGACAAAGCAGAAGATGAGATAAACCTTTTTTTGAAAAACAAAGAGAGTGAAAATAGATTTAATGAAATAACTGATAGCCCAATAACTATATCAGAAGTAAATAAAGTTATAAAATCCCTTAAAATGAAAAAATCCCCTGGACCAGACTCCATTGTAAATGAGGTGATTAAATATTGTAGTCCAGTAACTATTAAATGCTACACAAAATTATATAACCTTGTTCTTGATTCAGGATGTTCCCCTGAAACATGGCAATATTCTCTATTAGTGCCAATATTTAAGTCGGGAGATTCCAAAGACCCAAATAACTACAGAGGAATATCTCTTATAAATGGTATTGCCAAAATATTTAGCTCAATTTTAAATAACAGAATAATTAAATATATGGAAAACAAATTTAGCCAGGAACAATTTGGATTTCTTCCTAAATTAAGAACTACAGATAGTCTATTTGTATTTAAAACTTTGATTAATAAATATTTAAATTCAAAAAAGAAACCATTATATATTTGTTTTGTTGACTTACGTAAAGCATTTGACTCCATTTGGAGAACAGCTTTATTATATAAAATTTTGTCCCAGGGTATCGGCAGTAAAATGTATCAAGTAATAAAAAATATGTATTCAACCACTAAATCTTCAATAAAGATTAATAATAAACTCACTAACTGGTTTGAAGTAACTAGAGGGGTAAGACAAGGGGATTCTTTAAGTCCCACCCTATTCAATATTTTCATAAATGATCTACCTCAAATTTTTAAACAGGATGACTGTGATCCCTTGAAAATAGAACAGACAAATATTGGAAGCCTCCTATTTGCTGATGATATTTTGATAATGTCTGAAACTAAAGAGGGTCTTCAGTCAAGTTTAAACCATTTGTCTCAATACTGTGATAAATGGCAGTTAACTGTAAATTGTAAAAAAACTAAAACTATGATTTTAAGCACAAGTAACAATAGGAAAAATCTTAACCATTCTTTTAATTATAATGGTGATAAATTAGAGCAAATGGAAAAGTTTAAATTTCTTGGTAATATTATTAGTCAGAATGGAAATCTTATTCATTCAGCACAAGAATTAGCCGAAAAATCTATGAAAGTAATGTATTCTATAAAAACATATTGTAATTCGATTCATCAGACTCCTGTAAATTTGTCAAACCATTTATTTAAAACTCTCTCGTCAGACCAATATTAACTTATAACAGTGAAATATGGTATATGGATGCATACTCATCCTTTTATAAAGCTTCAATTAAAGGAGATAAAAATAACAAAAAAGTAGATACTCTAAATTTCATTGACAAAAGTCCACCTGATAAAGTACTAAATAAATTTAATAAGTTAACTTTAGGAGTAAAAAAATGCTCTTGCAATATAGCTGCTCGATCTGAATTAGGCAGCTACCCTATTGATTGCTTTATAAAAAGACAAACTCTTCTATATATAAGGATTTGGCCCGAAACAGGGAAATGGCTCTGCACAGCCTCGCATTTCCCCGTTTCTAAGCCTCATCCTTATATCGCTGATATGTCAAGTCAATGCACTATTATTGTCTATATATCTGGGACCACACTTAAAAATATTTTGATTTGCCCAAACCCTACCCAAAGGTTGAGACAGTGGGTAGGTAGGTAGGCATTTTATTTTTATTTTTCAAAAAAAGAAATTTAAGTATCAGATGTTTAGTAGTCTTCATGCCTATTTGATTAAAAAAAATTCTTTGAATCAGGACAATAAAAGAATTTGAGTAGGCAGCTTTTTTCTTGGTAGGTATCGTTTGGGAAAACAAACCTATTATTTATTATGGCCTGGCTTAAAAATATTTTATCCCACATTTTTCAATTAAGTTTTAATATGCCATAAAATTTGATTTTCAAAACCCCACCAAACAATACATCCAATATTGAACTTCAAGCACCTATTTTTCCTAGTGTCACTTCTAATAGAGTGTTTATTTGTCACTAAAAGTTGTCTTTACTATGCATCAAAGTATAACATGAATAATGAAAATCTTATTTGTCTGTTATCTTCAAAACACTGCTGGTTGACAAGCCTCACATCCAATGATTTTTTTTAAGGCTTTACACAAAAATACATACAACATATTTATTTGCTTAGTTCTTGAGATTAAAATGTTGTATTCTTATTAAAAATAAGTAAGCAAACCAGAAAAAAACTAATTAAGGATTTTCTACCTCCCAAAAATTTGAGAATTTCAGGAGTTGGAAAAAAATTATACTTGTATTAGTATTACTCCCTGACTGACTGACTGACTGACTGACTGACTGACTGACTGACTGACTGACTGACTGACTGACTGACTGACTGACTTACCATATCCAGAGACTGTAGCTTGTAAAGCCTCAAGAGTTTCTACCCTACTGTCAACCCAGGCAGGATAAATGTTGGCTGTTCTCATCAACAAATCTTCTATTGGTCTCTGTAATTTACCTGAAATACAAAATGATGGCACTTATTTATTATAAACATTTTAAATGTTTAATTTACTTTAAATACAAATAGTGGCACTTGTCTATAATTATACAATATAAACTTAATGTGTAATTTACTCAAAATATAGAATGCTATTACCTGGAAAGCTTATACATGTACACATTTCTGCAAATAAATCCTTTACTTGAACTAAAAATAATTTGTGAAATGTGTATAGCAATGTCAAAGGCCATCCACCCTAAAAAAAAAAGAAATTTACCATGAATAATTCTTTTAAATCAAGATTGCATCAAGTAAGGCAATAAAGTCCTAGCCAACCATTTTTTTCAATCATTTTTTTTTTATTTCATAAATTTAGGCATTTAGGCTATTTAACTGAGGTAACCCAAAAGAGAGTGACAAAGGCTAAGAATAAAGTCAGCACATTTTCATGTTCTTTTATTAAAGCGGCAGTATATCTTGAAGATTTATAAGTGTACATGTACTAAATTGTACTACTTGCACTTTTATAGAAAGAAGCACATTTGTCAGGCCAAATATGACTGTTTTGGAAGTCTTGGTGGTAGGTATTTTATTAATACAATACTCTTCTACCTAGAGAACCAGTTCTGTGTTGAACAAAAAGTAGATAGAATTACCTTCACCAATTAATTTACAGTCCTGGAAGGAAACAAATATACATTAATTTGATAGCCTAAATAATTAGAATAGCTGTTGTAAAAAGTTCAGTAGCTCCATGAGCCTAAATAATCATTCCAGTGTAAGAAAAAAGAAACCACTTACTAGACAGATAGTTTTGGGCTTTATTCCATTCCTCCATTCTTGTATTCCACTTTCTCAGAGAATGGCAAGCTTTTAATTTTTTACTTGTTTTCTTAAAATCTCCTGCTGGTGGGATGGTCTTTAACATATGCTAAAAATAGAAAAAAAATGAATACATGTACCAGGTGGTTTACATTTCTGTTATTTTTGTTGTATATTCTGTTCAATTTCTATATCTTTTATTTATTTTATCAGATAAGAGCAATTTTGTTCAATAAAATCAAGAAAGTTTAAAACAAGAGAACTGTACATTAGATTTTTTTGTGTGAAAAATTTCTGTATTTTCTTAGAAAAATATTTTGACCCCCAAATTTTCCTGAATGAAATATTTCACTGTAAATTTAAAAGCAAATATAACCTGGTGTACAGAATGTGTCTATAAAACAGCCTGCTCTCACAAACTCATTAACACAAACTGTCAAAAATTGGTCAAAAACCTAATTTGGAAATTTAAAAGGTAACATCATAATGAACATCTGTATTAACTCTCAAGTTAATGTGACCATAAATTCACGGTAGACTGCCATAAACTTTGACCTGAAATTTCACAGACAAATGAACAGACACACAGACAGAAAACAAAATGGTAGACATGGTAGATGGGGCATACAAATCTCTCATTAAAAAATTTTAATTGCTTACAAGGTTTTCTCCCCTTCTCTTAGCTTCTGATTCAAAATCTTCCAGACTTCCCAGAATGCTGTGCGATATGAACTTCCCATCACCTGTAAATCTTGGTCCTGTGTAATCTGAGCAAAGAAAGATTATACAAATACATCTGACAAATACATTACCGGTTATAAAGTGAGAGTTGAGCACTCATAGTTTTGTTTACTTTATTATGCCAAGTTATTTATGTTTGTGTTCCAAGTCAAGATCATGCAGTACAGTGGCTGTCATTGGTTCATATAACAAATGTATAAGTAATAGTTGTATTCATATTTTTTTTTTTTATATTAGGCTGTGAGTTTTCTTGTTTGAGTTGTTTTACATTTTTAATGTTGAAGTCTTTTAAAGTCAACTATATCATGTATATATGGTATTCAAAAGTTTTTCTCATTGTATGGACTGGATTAGCTTACTACCACTTCATTTTATCTCTGGTGGATAGTTGACAATATCACATGACATATCATATTTTTTTTGCTGTCAACATGATCAAAGTTGTTTAGAAATAGATTCCATAACTACAACAAGAGATTAGTGTGTTTCGATATTTCTCCACCTAAGACAGTTAAATTCTATAGGAAGAGGCTTGTAGAGCTCTGTAAAAAAAAATTACTGTTGGAGAAATATGGTATTACATGAGTTATGGTGGTGAAATCTGTTTCTCTTATGATTTTTATCCTCCATTTCAGACATTTGCACTGAGGAGTGTACAGCTAATTCTAGTTAATGTCTATTTTTCTTAATCTTACTGGATTTCTGTTTGGTTGAAATTACCCAACAACTTTTTTAATCATCTTATCTGCTGAAAATAGTAACAACTCAAAGTAATCAGGGGTAAAACAATTTATTCATGACTGCTTTTTGATATGAGTTTTGCTCATTGTTGAAGGCTGTGTTGTGACTATTTGTTATTTTGACTCATTTGCACTTTTTTTTTTGCATTTATGAGATTACGTTAATAACAGAAGGTTAGTGCAAGGTTTTAAGGACATGCTGTCTTTTGCTTTTATCCTATCAGGAGATATTATTGAAGATATTCAATTTTTTTCTAGGTTACACCAAATAATGTTTACCCTTTCAACTTAATAAATGCTTACTTATGACAAATTCCATTGGTCTAACAGTAACTTCGCTGTCAGAATTTACTGGTTTCATAACAATCACCGTCTTGCTATGAAAAAGAAATATAACACATGTTTAAATTAAAATATACTGAGCCAAAAAAGTTAAGCAACACTTTTTTTTTCAATTTTTCTTTTGTTGTTTCTACATATATTTTTTTTTAAATATTATTGATATAATCCATAGTTTTACCTGTAATTTTTAACAGCCTTACTTATTTTCTGGATGATTGATTTCGCGCCATTTTAGCTTTCCACGTGTAGTTGATGTTTTACCTTCTGTACCTGTACTTATAAAACAAAATCAAAATTTTTTTTTCACTAACGTTCAGAAACAAGCCATTGGTAAGAAAAACACAAAAAAGTTTGAAAAAATTGCACAGGCCGTTAACCTGGCCTCGCCGAAAATGACCATCAGAAGGCTATTGGAATGGTTGATGCCAGAATGAGTGTTTCTGATGTTGTGCCAACTTGTGGCTTGATTAAATGTGCATAAATCAATAGTTTAGAGACTAACAAACAAATATCGACAAATTGCAACTGCACGGGATAGGTCGATATGTCGTAGACCAAGAAAAACTATCGTAAAGAGAGGAGTGCTACTTTCGCTTTACATCAACACGTGACAAGTTTTTTCTGGCCACAAGAGTAATGCATAGATTAAGGGCATCTGCTGGTGTGCCTGCCAATCATTTATTGATGCACTTAGGCCATTGCTGAGAAATTGATTTTGAATAACACTTTACTCATTTTCGCATTTTGACCCTCCCGTGCTCCATACAAGGAAAATCCTAATGGATGTGAGTGATAAAGATTCATGTTGCTTCTGACATGTCATAATTTCATTTTTTTATTATCAAAATCATATGTTGTTACAATTTTGTAATAAAATAAAATTTCATATTTTTGTTGCTAAACTTTTTTGGCTCAGTATATATTGAAACCACAATTCACCTTTAACGACTATGAATCAGAATGAGTACACCAAAATGATAGTAAATTTAGAAAAGAAAAAAATGTGTCCTTGCACATCGATATTTAGTCAATCAATTATAAAAAAAATCTTTTCTTTAGCTGTACTTTGAAAACTTGGATTCTCTTTTGAACTTGGTATTTTTTATTTTGGCTTTCACATTTTTGGTTCCAGCACTGATAAGTCTTAAATTGTAGATGAAACATGTATGTAGCCTTCAAAAATCAGAAGCCTGGGCCAAAATGCATAAATCTACTTTAATATGTTAAGATTTTTTTCGAAACAGACAGATTTTTCTATGAAGCATACGATAATTAAGTATTATGATTGGATAACTGAACTAATTCAAAAGAGGTTTTATGCATATATCAGCCCAGGTATCTCTGATGAGTTTTTTTTTTAAGCATATCATCATTATACATGTGTGACTTAAAGATTTCCTTTATAATCTTAATTGATCATCATGACCTTGCTGTTTTATTCATGCTGTTTCAAATAGTTGGTAAAGTTCATACTTACATAACATTTTCTTTAGGTTTAAATTTCCTCACACAATAATTTTCTACAGTGGGTTCAATCTTAGACATCTGTTTCCTTGGGCCATGTTTATGTTGAATCTGAAATGTTTAAATATAAGGGTTCAGTGACACTTAACTTGTTGTACAGCCTTAATTTGTATTAATTTTAATACAGATTAAGGTTTGTATAGTACATACTTCTTTACCCCAAAAAGGCAGATGGTTGACATGGTTGAGGGTTGCTTAAAATACACTCATCATGCTAATATAAACGGTTTTGTTCTTTTTTTGTTCATATTTTTTTTCTTTATTATTGTACATGTATTTAAGATGGGTTTTTATTTATTTTAAAACAATCAACACGTATGTTATGCTACCTTTCATGTCTTTCTACAAATTGAACATATAATCCCTTCTCTCTTTCGTTGGTGATTTTTCACAGTAAATGCTAACACTACAAATCACCTGCTACATGTATCACAAAAATTCTGTTTTTCCACTTTTGGTAAGCATGGTATTAAGGTTGTTGTCTCTTTGACACATTCCCCATTTCCAGTCTCCATTTTAGGCTTAAAAATGTCTTCCATGACTTCTGTGGCCTTAAAGATGACACAATTTGTATACAGATTTAGAAAAGACTTATAAAGTCTTCAGCCTTAAAAGCTTACAGGTTGAGAACCCATGGTTTTAAGAGTCAATTTTAGACATAACATGTGTCTGGCGCATATATAAAATTTCAATCCTGGCATCTATGAGTTTATTTTCATATATAATTGGGGTTTCCTTTGCATAAATCGGGTTTTTGTATGCTGCAATAGTCAACTGCATTGGGTTTTCACTTGCATTTAATGCATGAGCACGCAAATATGTAGCTTATCTGGAGCTCTGGGTTGAATATATCATAAGTTGGTCCCCTCCATAAAACATTCAGTATGCCTTTCGGAATAAACAGCAAATATTAACAAGAATTTCAATAACAGCTGGGAAATAGACTAAATATATCATCACTTACATTTTTTAGAACATCTGCATCAATAGAAAACCTGCGACGTACATCATCTTCTGGTGGTTTTTCCTCTAGTGGTGATTCTAGAGTCTTCCCTCTCCATTTCCCTTTAAAACAGTTATAATGTACTTGATGTATGTGTGAGATTCTAAATTAACAAGGTAACTCTAATACAACCGTCATTTGTGCGTTTAGGGGCGTCGTCACATCCCTTCCAATGTTGAGCGAGTGGTTGGAAACTATAATTCTATATTGTACGAATTATTCGGCAAATTGAATTCTCAAAATTGACAATCAACACTGTTGTCATTAGGGAAATGTCATTAAGTACCTACAGAACAACAACTATTTCTAGTTTATCCTGCACAAAGACGATCACTAAGACGCTTGATGAACGTAAAATAGTGCAGGGATACAGGCGACCCCCTCTATCTGGTAAATGACGTCATAAAGGCGTGCATAATTGAAGAGTTTTTGCCCGTGACGGAATAACTCGAAAGTGGTCTATTACCTTAGCTTTAGGTTGTAAATAAATTGCACTGTGTTTTACAAACAATATTTCAGCTAGTTATTTTCCCTTTTTTCTCACCATTTTAAAATTATTCTACATATGTACGTTTTTTGGGTGAAAAAGATTAAATTTGAAAAAAAATAAATTCTAATACATATTCTAACTTGAGGTCCTTCAAACGCTTTGAGTACACACCCGTGGTAAAATATGAATATATTGCATTGGCTGTTTCGATCGTACTCCCACGTCATATGTTTTTTTATGAATGAAGTACCCGACGTCATAGAATGATGACATTATGATTTAAGCATTTTACGGGAAAATACATGCTTCTGATACCGAAAATCATCACAACAAGGAAACGTCAACAAACAATGCTAAAATGTGGTATAAGCCCATTTTTTTATACATAGAAGACATATAAGTTAATTATCATTAAAATTCATCCAAATCTATCTGAATAAGTTTTGTGAATAGTTTGAGCATGTCATTTTTTCTGTTTGCTCCGTTCTTTTACGCCAATCTAAAAGTGCGTTAATTAATGAGAACGGCAAATAACGGCCTCCACCTAGAGCGCTTCGATTCCAAACAATTGCCGTATTTGTCCTCTTAGAATCGAAATAATTCATGGGGGCTTGAATATATCTAGATTTTACCACAGGTTGTCCCTTTATGCCGATATTTTACCCCTCACCATCGCTCAGGGTAAAATATTTGTCATAAAGGGCCAACCCGTGGTAAAATAACGATATATTCAAGTCCCCATGAATTATTTCTTAATTGAAATATTACTTTTCATTATTTTAAACCTTCATGACCTTTATACAATTATTTTTTTAAAGTTGAAAATTATTTTTTCTTCTATACCTTCTGTAACATATTTTATTATAGTCTAATTTCATTAGAAAAGTGAAATGCTGTGTTATGAAGTAAAACATTTTAAAATAAAATGTAGCAATGGATGTTTGAGGTTGAATTACAAGTATTATATAATTTAGAACATAAAACTGAGTTACAAAAATATATTAAAATCTATAAGTGAAATGAAATAATTAAAAACACATAAAATTACCTAACCAAGTGAACATGCATTGATGTTTTGGTAACTTTGATTTAAATTATAAGAAAAATGTACAATAAATGCTGAAATTCAGCTCCAAAAAGTTTATAAGCGTTATGACCTGAGATTTTATTCATCAATGCAGGTCATGACCTGCATTTTCATTGTCACAGGTTGACAGGTATGTGCTTACCCTACCTACCTTAATTTCAATTAGTGTGTAACCCTTTAATACATTTTTCATGCCATTTTGGATTGAGCACTGTTAAAGGCAGACTGAATCTTAAGTAGTAATCAGCTAAAAACTGTGTAACACACATTTTTTAGCTGGTTACTACACAGTGTAAACTAAAGAAAAATTGCCTACCTACCCAGATAGCAAAACTTTGTTGGGCCAACATTGGTGATTAGTAGGCACAGTTGGTAAACAGTTGGCGTTGGCAGGACAACAAGAGACCAACGTTGGTCCATCAACACTCAGCCAAGAGTTATTTTGACACTGTTGGGCCCTCGTTGGCCCAACAACTTGGCACCAATTGTCATTTTTGTATGGTTGGCCAAATGTTGGCCCAACATTTTCTTACCAACTGTTAATTAAGTAGTCAGTGGCGGATCCAGGAATTTTCATAAGTGGGGACCCACTGACTGACCTAAGAGGGGGCCCACTTCAGTCACGCTTCAGTGATTCCCTATATAAGCAACCAATTTTTTTCCCCTGCCCCCCCCTAAATCCGCCTCTGGTAGTTGGTCCAATGATATTCGACTTGTGTCGTCCATTGGTTCAGTGTAAGATCTTCTGACCGAACACACTGAACCAATTTTAATCAAACTTTTTTTGAATGCTCAATCTTTGGATATATTTCATGACAATATTGAAAATTCAAATATAAGCCCACAATATTTTCAAATCTGTGTAGTCATTTAAATATATTTATCTTCATGTTTGAATATTTTTTTGCGCAAACAAAAAATATTTAAAACCAGCCCAAAACAATAAATAAAATTTGAATATAGTTGCATTTGAAATTTAATTATTAATTTCATCTGATCATTTGACACGAGTGAATTATGTTTCTTTCCAATTGAAAGTTGATTGTATGTTATCTATATACAATACAGTATAGACCATAATATACTGTTTACTAATAATATGGAAATAATAAAACGTAGTTAAAGAGTTGGCAAACTGTAGTACGACCAACAATGGCCCAACATAATTTCAAAACTAGACTACGTTGGTAGACTGTTGGCAAACAGTTAACATTGTTGGCAGATTGTTAGCAAATAGTTAACTTTGTTGGCATAATACTGATGTTGGCCCAACAAAGACCCAACATGTTGGGCCAACGAAGGGCCGATGAGCAAAATGACAGTGGCCCAACATAGTTTTCCAACGTTGCCCCAACAATGTTGCCAACAGAATGCCAACGTGGGCCCAACACATGTTTGCTATCTGGGTACTTACATTATTATCCTATAAAAAAAAATCAGAACGTGACAGTTCTTGCACTCATGTCATTTGCATGTTACATTTTGTTTGGCCTAATGAATTAAAAATAAATAGACAATAGACAATAGACAATATTTTATTGGCACAAACGCATTTACAATAAATGGTAATGACCGAATGGATAAACAATTTGCTATACATGGTAGTAAAATACAAACAATTATATATATATGTGAATAAACGATTAAAGGTATAATGAAAATCTATTACAATAGATTACTTCTTGCATTAAAACAATTTGTTACGAAAGAGGAAGATAATTTTAGTGCCTTATAGGATGTATTATTAAGTATGAGATTTATTATATTTTTATCACACAATGTGGTTACACTTTTTCCTGTAATATTAAACATTTTTAATACAAAAGACTCTCTAATACTGGAGTAACCGCTACAGTGTAGCAACATGTGCTGTTCATTTTCAATTTCGCCACTTTTACAGATTTCACAAATTCTTTGATCTCTGGGCATTTTTAAATATCTTCCTCTTTCAATGGCAAGGTTATGAGCACTAACTCTTAATTTACATAATGATGATCGATCTGATCTATTTTTTAAAGCATCAACATAACCTGCCCGTTCATTAATTTTGTAGACACTCTGGAAAAATATTAATTTAGGAGATGCTGAAATATTTGCATGTTGTTCCTGAAAACCCTGATCAGTTAGTCTTTGTTTTATGAAACCAAACAGGGGTTTAATAGTAAGGTTATCATTTGACAAATAAGATAAACCTAAGTTTTGAATAATAATATTTAACTTTTTAACCCATGGGTTGCTTTTTTTTGTAGCATTATATATTTGGTGAACTAAACTTCCTTCTGAAGTGATTAAATGATCCCAGAATTTAATGCTAGATAACATTATCCTATTTTTCAATGGCAGTCTTGCAAGTTCGGAACGACATGCATCATTCGAGGCCTTACAGTGTACTCCTAAGATTTCTTTAATAAATTTTATATGCAACTTTTCGTAGGCATCACTGTCTTTAAATGTCGAAATAATCCCCCAAATATAATAAAATATAATACCCCAGGACCCACTTTCTACAATAAGAAGAAAAAGAAGTATCTATACTCATCTTTAACATGTTTAAAACATATTTTCTATATCATGTATATTATAATAGTATTTTTTTCTCTTACCAGCTGCTGATAAAATTTGTGAATTTGTTTCAGTAACCTCCTTTATTCCTGTTTTTTTGCCCGCTTTACTTCCTCTCCTTGCTTTCTTCATGATTGTCTAATCAAACTATTAACCACCAAACGTCAACCCTGGACTAATTCGGTAATTATGCAAATCTCCAATGCTGATTGTGACGTCACATTAGAAAGTTGATTATAACAACGTGAACGTCAACGAGAGAAAAAGTGTGTATAGTTTTACAACAGAAACATCAGCGGTTTGATATAAATCAAATTTTAAAAAGCATGTATGAATTAACTTACTTTCAACATTATTGTCTCTAACTCTGCATCTCCAGTCATTATCTCTTTTCTTTTAACTTTACTTTCACTTTCAATTTATCCCGCGAAATCAGCCTCCTTTCAGATTGAACTTCCGGTTTCACTTTCATTTTAGCACGAGCTGCGTTTCTGAGTATCAACAATCGTCGATGTCCAGAAGGTTTACAAAACGTTGACACACATAGATAACAATATATTATTTCTTTAGATAGTATTTATCAAAGGTACATTTTATACACAAAATTAGAACCTTTTAGACGTGATGTACCCCTGAATTTTGTTATTTTCAAATTTGAAACTTTGTTTGTCCCCCCTTTGGTTTTCAGTTTGGTAAACATTATCATTGTAAAACTGACAATGACTGTTTTTCAAAGTTTATTTCATTATTTTAGAAGCTAAGTCAGAATGAGTTCAACGTGACTTACAGCGAGATTTGATGTTAGCAGACGACGTTAATGGTCAAAGTTCAAGGAAGCTTAAACCTACAGGTTGTTGTGGTGATCATCTTTTAATTGATGCTTCAAAGGTTATAATTTTGTTCAACTATTATACTATTTAGATTCCCCAACCCATTCATCCTTACTATCCCTTTTAGTCTTGGGGGGGGGGATATGTTGGTTATAAAACTGAAAGGTATGCTGATTGTTAATTACTTAATAGACCTCTTTAGAGATAGATCCTTCACAAGAAAAAAAAACATTGATTATGCTACCCTTTCTGACAACATTTATCCATGCACAACTGTAAATTCAGATTCCATTTATTATTGTGATTTTGTCATTTAAAGTCATATGAAACGAGTGACCTGTGAAAAATAATATTATTTCAATTACAAACATCATATTATAAACTTAGTCTTCTGTGCACGATTTATCATTTTTTTTGCATTAATTTAATATAATCGTCATTTTTTAGTGGAAGAAGACGTCAAGTCTTCTGAAGACTTAAGGGGCTGACCATTGGCATTGAGTCTCTGTATGCCGCATTCATTTCGTGTATTACAATTTCAAAACAACTTAGATTCCTGACACCTGATTAGGCATCTGAATCATTTAATTTGTAAATTATGATTGTAAAACAATCACTATCCTAAATATGACCCTTTTATTTATGTAAATTATTAGATTTCATATCATCCACATGAACTTTATTTGTTTACTTGTAACAGGATGTTTTAACTGTAGATATTTGTATTACGCATGCGTGAATTTGGTATCGGGACAACTCGCCCTGTTTACAAGTTCGCCCTTGAAGTTACGAATTTGCAATCCTGCAGACAAGAAGATTTTGTTTTTATATAAATAAAAAGGATATATAAAGTGTTGTCTTTATTCATGGTTTTCCTTTGTCATGTGAATTAGATGTCCTTCGAAACATACATGTGAACCTCCCGTTTAGGAGAAAAAACTCCCGTGTATGAAATTTTTCAGACGCCATATTTGATCATTTCTTACTACTGTACGGGTTTAATTGACACCTGTGTTAAATTTTACCTGAACATCAAAGAAGATGTATAATTATATGGCTTCACTTGACAGCTTGGGTGTCAAACATACTGGTAATCAACGATGTTTACCTCCGGCTAACTGCCATTGTGTTATCAAAACGATGTGTATTGGGAATATTGAAATACTTTTTTGTTACTTCCCTTTGTTTTATCCTGTTTTCAGTTATTTTGCTTTTAAAAATGTAAATTGTAAAAAGACTATAAATGATTAATATTTTAATCAAATAATCATTAAAGGATGTTGATTAAATTAATTTAAATGATTTTGGACAAATAAAAAAAATAAAATTTATAAATTATTTTAGCAATCTAGACTTCCTTTCAAGGATTAAATTGAAGTTTATATTATAAATTTGTTTAAAATTATGTTAAATGCAACATACAATATGTGCAACTAGACTAAAAAAGGTCTAGTAGTTAGATTTATTCCTTTTAAAATCTTAAAATTTAAATTTGTAAATGTTAGTATTTATTAGATTTAATTGTGTAAGCTAAGAAATAGCAAGACATTTTACACTGTTTTTAAGTCTTTTTAAGCTTTCTACAAATATGACTTTCATAATGCTTAAAATCCATGCAGTACTAGTGTTAGTGTATGTTATTTTTTTAATTAATTTACGATGTTGCAAATATACATGTGGAGCTTATTTCTTTCTTATTTGTCTATACATTTACAAATGATAAGGAGATGGAGACATGAACAAAAATATATACAGATAAGATATATAAATATAATGATTCATTTGCAAGCAGTGAACAATCATTTGTCAAAAACAAAACAAAACAAAACAAGAAACAGATTCTTCTTATTATTTTATTTTATTCAAATAGAGAGGCAGTAAGGGAACTATAAACATTACAATTTGATGGAAATTTGAAGAAAAAACACAATTTCTACATCATTTGGTTACATTTACGACAAAATTTATGTCGATAAAAAAACATGATGTTTTGACCATTCAGTACTTAATAGATGCATAATTCTTGGGGAAAAGTTTCATCAAATAATATGAATATAAATGACTTTTTTTGTGCTCATTTTTTACAGTGGGTTGTGATGATCTTCCAGTTAGGTTACCCTCATTTGGAGTGTTTTTCCCAACCTGTTAAAGGTCCATCTTTGTGCATAATTCAAAATTGGAAATTTCAACAAGCATCATATATTCATAATCTGGAAAATAAACCCTGGTCTGCTAGCTTCATGTATATTTTTACTACCGATTTAATATATATATAACTAGAATCATGCAAACAGACTTAAGGAAAAGGCATGTAAGTTCATCATACAAATATGACACTTTTTCTAGACAATCCAGATCTTGCAAAATACGTCGCTAAAAATTGTAACCTTTAAAATTGTTGTTGTGCAGTAAAAACCCATATGGGAACTTTCAAAAGTTGGCAGGTATGTAACAAGTCTTACTATTTTTATGCTCCATTTATATGGGCAATATGTTTTCTAGTCTGTCCGTCCGTCCTGCTTCTGGTTATAAAGTTTATGGTCGAGGTAGTTTTTGGTGAAGTTGAAATCCAATCAACTTGAAACTTAGTACACATGTGTTCCTCTTGATATGATCTTCTTAATTACTGCCAAATTAAAGATTTTACCTAATTTTCATAGTCAACTGAACATAGAAAATGATTGTACGGATGGGAAATCCATGTACTTATGACCTTTTCTTGTTTGAAGAAAAAAAATACATTTTATCGATAATGGAACATGCAGCCTGGGTAAGTGGGGCTGCTTTTATGGTAATTCAAGTTACCTTTTATTCACCTTCTTCCACTTCAGAGCTATCAGCTCTTTGATTTTATTCAATCGGTATATTAAAATTAGTGTTGTGAAAATATGGCAGGTAATTAATGTTCGTGTTTTGAAGCCGAAGTTTAACAATTGTCACCTGTTTGTCAACAATCAACAAAAAACATTGATATTGAGCACGTGTTTAACATGTACAATCAGATAATCATAGTTTATTTTAAGGACATTCATGCATATTGTGATCGCAGGATTTTTACAAGATGGGTCACACTGAGGTCATTTTGCATATGGCAAATATGTCGGGGAATTTCTTCCTGGAAGGCAGCAATTAGAATAAAGTAAACTTCTTCTAAATATGAACAAATTAAAGAATTTTCTTCAGGAAAAGTATATATATATATATGTACATAAGTTTTATAATGAAACCTATCCATTGAGTTATAAAAATACATGCATATTTTTTTTTATGACTTTAAAACGAAAATGCGATGATAATTTCTGTGATATTGAGAACGCTCTTATTGATCGAATTCTTATTTAAAAAAATTAAAATGCGAGTTTAAATTTTTGTGATTATTAGCCTATCATATTTTTTCGCATTATTTAAAACATTGCAATTATGATTATTTCTGAATTTGCAATATTTCAGTTCATCAAGAGGATTCAGGTTCAACTCAAAATTACAAATTACCGAAATGATAGCAATGCTGATCATCAATCGTAACTTGAAGAATTTAACTTGCTGAATAATTCATACAACAACATGAACAATGAATATAACTTCATATTTTTTCCAACCACTCGCTCAATATCCATGATATCAGGTAAGGAAGTGGCACAAGAATGATGGAAATGCAACAAAATCATAAATGGTCTAGCTACTCTAATAACATCCAGTGTCATGAGTGTCAAATATTTTCAGTTTTCCTGAAAAGGACTTAATATTATATCACATGCTATTTGACATAAAATACAGAATGATAGTTGTATAACTATAAAATCAATTTATTTCTTTAATTCCTCAATCCAAATCTTGGGTCAAGTGTTCCAAATTTTAGAGGTCAATTCAGAATTTTTTAAATGCTGTAACAAACACAGCACATGGGGAAACATAGTAAGTCTGTTGTTTTCTGTTATCATCAGCTGGAGAATGTGTAAAATATTTGAAATAGGAGACAGTGTTTTTTTTAAATGTTAGTTCATTTACTGTAAATTCAGAAATTATTGCATGCATAACTTAAGGTGGTACCTAACACCTGAACTAAAATTTATTTGGCTCGTTTAAATTGCTTTAAATTTTGACAAAGTATTTAGTTTGACCCTTTGACAAAAATATAAAAATTTCAAAAAATTTGAACCAACAGTATAATCAGAAAAATTACACTGGTTATATAGCAGTTTGACAAAAACTTATTTTGATCATTGAGAAGTTTAATATTCCCTTAACAACACAACGTCATTAAAACGTTCTGCTGATTTTACAGAGTTATCTCCCTGTAGTGTTAGGTACCACCTTAATATCATTGTGATTTTGTCATTGTAGATGGAATTACCATTTGACCTCCAGATATCAATCCAGGATACAGATTTATGGTTTTCCATGCTAACTATAATGTTCAACCCTTTATTCTGGAATGTGGTAAGAAAAACTAGCACAACACTCAAGAAATACATGAATTTAATAACACTACAAAAATACAAGAAGTACATAAATGACAGAACACTCCAGAAAATACAAGAAATACATGAATTTAATAACACTACAAAAATACAAGAAGTACATAAATGATAGAACACTCCAGAAAATACAAGAAATACATGAATTTAATAACACTACAAAAATACAAGAAGTACATAAATGACAGAACACTCCAGAAAATACGAGAAATACATGAATTGAGATTTTGTCTGCAATTGCAGGAAAGGAAATGTTTATAAATTGTATTTGTTTCTAAACTTTTGAGAGAGTAAAAATTGTCAAAGTGTCAGAGAATCAAACATTTATGAGGCCCCTCATGGGGGGGTCCTAGTAATCACATAATCACCATTTTTTTGCCAATATAATCACATAATCATTAAATATTTGCTTATCTTTAGTAATCAAATAATCATAAACTAAAAATACAGTCCTAGGTAATCAAATAATCATGAAATATTTGGCTTAATAATCAAATAATCATTAAAAAAACGGCCAAGTAATCACATAATCAAAAACCCCATGAGGGCCCTCATTTATAAACCAGACACTTCACTTCAGTAATATATAAACATAAAACTTAATGTGACAGTGTAGATGGTAGTGTTTTTGTTTGTGCATTGATGTCTTTCATTTTTTTATGTTTATAATTATCAAAGGTACCAGGATTGTAATTTAGTAAGCCAGATGCACGTTTCGTCTACATAAGACTCATTTGTGATGCTCAAATCAAAATATTTATAAAGCCAAACAAGTACAAAGTTGAAGAGCATTGAGGATGTACTGTTTCCCATTTGCTCGTTTATTCTCTATTCTATATCATGTATAAGTGCCTCTTATCACTTTTTTGTTTTTGTTTGAATGATTGACTTGTTTTTCTCTTTTCCTTGGTTTTGGTCTGTTTTCAGTAAAATTTCTACATTGTACTGGCTCATAATACTACAAATTCAGAAATTACTGCATGCATTTAATAATGATATTTTGTCATTTTAGGCTATAATGTGATATTATTTTTTGCAATATTGAAAAAAATCCTGGTTAATACATATCAAATATTTCAAAATACGAGTTTAAACTGTTGCGATTATAATTCATTATTAAACACTGTTGCATTTTTTGCAAAAATGATAAAATTATCACAATATTTTCGGAATTTACAGTATTCTAATTTCTTTAAACCCTATCCTGATCTTTATACATGTAGCTTAGTCCAAATATCTGGCAAGTCTATTTTAAAAAAAAATTCTGGGACTCCTTCCTACATTTTTAATTTTTTTCTGGGACGCCTTCCTAGGAAGGAGTCCCAGAAAAAAAAATTAAATAGCCTTGCCAGACGTCATAATTATTTGAACTACATGTAGCTATGAATTTTGCAGGTTGCCAGATGGGAATACAGAAACCACACATTAACTAAAGTTTTTGGATCTCCACAAAGAGGATGTATATTTCTTGGATCTACAATTTTCTCACTGGGATTGTTCAGGGATTATAGGTATGTTCAATTTAATATAGAAATAATGAGAAGGGGAAGGATTGTCCATCACAGACATTTAAAAAGTTCCAATTGAATAAACTCCAAAGAGAACAATTATAGCTTCCGTTTAAATATTGTATTAATTCTATGGGAAAGTTCACTTTGCAAAAATTTGACTAGCCAGATAAACACTACTGTAAATTCAGAAATTATTGCGAGGTTTTTATTATTGCGAATTATGCGACTGAGTTGTTAACGCAATAATTAAAACTCGCATTTTGTAATATTTTAACTGAATTAAGCATGACTTTTCTCAAAATCGTAAAAATTTGAATCGCATTCAAGTGTAAAATGACAAAATCGCAATAATAAATGCACGCAATAATTTCTGAATTTACAGTATAACTGCTTCTCGGAAAACTTTTTTTTTTGCAGTAAATTGTTTTATAAGGGCCCTGCCAAATGTCATTGGCGGGTCACTCTATACTGATCAGTCTGTCCGTATATCCACCCTTAACAAATTGTGTTCAGTCTTTTTCAAAAGAACCATTATAATTTCATACGTTATACTTGACATGTATCTCAACCAACATCACTAAGTATGTCTTAATGTATGTACAACTTCCTATGGCAAGGGTCAAGATCAAAAACTTTGGTTTCAATTGTCAACCCCATGTCCTATGGAAAAGATTGTGTCTGCATATATCTTGAGAACTTTTATGATTTCAAAGTTTATGCTTGACATGTATATTATCCAACACCAGAGGATGTGTCATAATGTATGTACAACTTCTTTAGTCAGAGGTCAAGGTCATAAAGTTTGGTTCTAGTTGACACCCCATTTCCCATGGTAAAAATACATTTTGTTACAAAAGTTTTATTCACACCTCACTGATGTCTAGTTAAAGTCTGAAACTGTTATAAAAGAACTACCAGTGACAAAGCAAATAAAATACATATAACAAAAGACAACTACAACAATTGTGTACAATGGACAATGCATAATTTGTCTTTGGCTAAGAGAGCTATTTACCATTTGAATGGGAGAGTAAGGGACCAAGGGTTGTGTTGTCATATCTTTTTTAAAAGACCATCCAAATGGCAAGTTTGATTATCATATTATATTTAATCTTTCAGGTTTAATGTAGCACTTGATAGCCAACCTAAATGGCCTGTGTTGTATGAGAACTGGATTCTACTATTAGGATATGGGTGTATATTGTTTGGTTTGACTTTAGTTCTTACAAGCTATTGGGCATTAGGCTTCTATGGAACTTTTTTAGGTAAGATTAACAGAACATATCAACATGTCACATGCATATATTGAAAGGACGGTGGTTTTCTCTGGGCACTCCTGCTTCCTCCATCAATAAAAATTGTCGCTTTGAAATAGCCCAAAAGTGGCGCTTAAAAGTGGCATTAAAACACCAACAATTAATCTCTCGCATTTAAAATATGAAGATATGATATACTTGCCAATGAGGCAAATCTCCACCAGATACAAATTGAATGGATGCTAACAACTAAAGGTCACTCGCTTCAACAATAAGCAAAACTTGTACAGTATATGATTTGTCAATCTTTTCTCTATGAAGTAAGGAGGTGTGGTATGATTGCCAATGAGACAACTTTCCACCAAAGTTTAAATGAAGTGGATGTAAGCAATTATCATGATTATAGGCAACTATACAGCTTTCAACAATGAGAAATATCCATACTGTATAGTACTGTAGTAGGCTATAATAGGCCCCAACATGAAAAATGTGAAACAATTCAATAAAGAAAACTAATGGTCTTGTATACAATGAAATAATTTGCTAAAAACAAATATTACAGATTTGAACCAACAATAACCTCTGAACTTCAGGCTTCCAACTTGGGACAGGTACATAAATAATGTGGTTGGGTTAAACATGATTTTTTAATTTAGTCCACTAACTTAACTTAAATTTGCCTTCACCAAGTGTTATGAAACTAATTAGTAATACATCATGTACATAATGCTAATTACCACATTAAACTCATATTAAATACTTTTACCATTCTTGAGTTATGTCCCTTTATAACTTTATATGCAAGCTGGGGCATTATCTATGTCCCTATTATTTTGTATATATAGTTTAAAAAAAAATAAAAAAATGTGATTTTATTTTATAGGAGATTATTTTGGTATATTGATGGACAGAAGAGTGACAGAATTTCCATTTAATATATTTAACGATCCTATGTATGTAGGATCTGCATTTAGTTTTCTAGGAACCTCATTAATGTTAGTAAGAAATAATTAAGATATGATGTGAATAAATATACAATACAGTAAATTTAGAAATTATTGCATGCATTTATTAATTTTTTTTAATTTTTTTTAAAACCTCAAATTGTGAATTATTGAATGAAGACAAGTGACATGAAATTGGCATTGAACAAAATATCTATAGATGGTATACAAAGAAAAACTGGACTAGCTGCAATATAAAAGGGTAAACATGTTAGAGAGGCAGTATTATCCAACAAGAGAAAAAAAAATGTCTCAACACAATCCAATGTCAGTGATAAAATGTCTGTCACAAACTATTTTTTTGTGGATAAATTGTTTTGCAATCGACCCTTTGTAGCCCAGTTCACAGCAGTTGAATTTTGCATTTTTCAAAAGTATTTTTTTGTAGTTAAGGAATGATAAATGTTTTAGATATTTTCTACAATTATAATCAACTATTTTTTAACTCACAAAAGTATTGAAAAATAAAACACTTGTGAAAATTCGTTGGTTAACAGTATGTGTCAACCTGTCAAGTTGACACAGAGTTTTAGAACAATAATTAAGTCATTATAATGTGATGTTTTGTGATCAAAATTATCCTCAATTATACAATGTTCAAAAAGAAATAATCTTGATTTTGATAGTCCCTATGCTCATGCACAGTCACACACTCTTTGCAGAACTTTAATATCAGTTTATGTAATGATAGATTGATTGATTGGTTAATTTTATCCTACTCTGAGAACTCTTTGTAGCCTTTTTAAATTTGTAAGCTCACATGATCCAAATGGACTTGTGAGCTTGTGACAATACAAGAATATTTTTCATCACTCTAAATCAGTTGACAAAACTTAAAAAGATTTTAGTGAAGTTCTTCAAGAAATTTTTCTTAATTTTAAGATAGTTCAACAATTATTTTATAAAATTTCAATCCTGCTTTAATCTTAATATAGATTTGATATAGACTTATATGATATATATTCTTTATACTTACAGAAAAGCCAGTCAGACAGGGATATTTTTAACCATTTTTGTTGTCACTTGTTACAGAATTGCCACATATTTTGAAGGGTAAGAAATTATATTAGGTTAGAGCTATTCAAGAAAAAAATGTATGGGGGGTGGGGGATGGAAGGCAGTTTTTGTCAGCACTAGCCAACCAGACAATTGTAATTGAGAATTATAGTGCATTATAGTGTGAAAAGTTGCTCTGATACCCATCACCCATGTATTATTAATACAATGTGCCTTCCAACCCCCACCCACCCCCATACATTTTTTTCTGGAATAGCCCTTACCAAAATATAGAACCTAAAATTGAGGATGGAAATTTGGAATTTGTGTCAAAGAGGGAAATAGGGAATGTGTCAAAGAGACAAGAACCTAATCAATGAGTAAAAACTAGCTCAAGGCCACCAATGGAAGTTCAACACAGCAAGAACATCCAGCACCCTGAGACATGCTTTAGCTGGTCCCTAAACCAAAATGTGTAATTGAGTACTCTTAACTCCAAAACATAAATGAACTAAAATTTTGAATCATTCAAGGCAGGAAGTTTAGTATTATCATTTTATGGTCTGAACAAAAATTGAACCAGACAAAATTTACTCATAAAACTGAAATTCTAAAACATGAAAAATTGATTATCCATTCTGTCCAACAAAAATCTAAAAAAAAACAACGATATAAAAATTGTCTGTATGATTGCCAATGAGACAACTCTCTACAAGCGACTAAATGTCAGAAATAAACAACTATAAGTCGCTGTGTTGCCTTGAGTCTTGTATAAGTTGTGATTGTTAAGACTTGTCCTTCTTAGACTTAGTCTTAGTTTGCTTTAACGTCTGATGGCCTTTTCTTTTGGTTTTGCTGGGGAAATGGGACACCCCTATGCCCCAGCAAATCCTAAAAAAAGGTTGTCAGGCTTCAGAGCAATTTCATATGTTGAAATCTGCTACACATAAATGTACACATAATTTTTATATAATTTTGCACACCAGTTTTGCACTTCAGTTATAAAGATTCATCAGCAACACTTGAATAAAAAAGTTAAAAGGCCAAATACAGTGTGCAGTTAAAGAGCGCCAAGGGCCTTTAATTCTGAAATGATTTACCAAGAGGACTGGAGTACTTTAGAATAATAAAATGTTTGGTCTCTGTTTCATTTATGAAGAGCCATCATAGCTGAGTGGTAGTCAAACTACTGTATTATTGAAAAATTATAATAGCCTGTGAGGTTGTAGGTTTGAATCGGGCCTAATTCAGCACAGGTCTGTGTGTGCCCTTGACCCCAATCTTAATTGATAGGATTGTCATTTTGTTGCAAAAGGTCGATGGTTCTCCTCAGCCCTATGCCTTCCTCCACTAATAAAAAATGGATAAGAAATATCACAAGAGCTGAAAGTTGTGTTAATTAGGGAGCTACCATTTGATTTTTATGGGGGGGCTAGGATGAAATTTGAAAAAAATAGGCAGGACAGGAGTTTTGAGTAAAAAAAAAGGCAGGATGAGACACTTGCAAAAAAAAAAAGTCAGGATGACAATTTATGTAAAAAAAGTCAGGATAAACTAAAAAAAAAAAAGCAGGACCCGATAGAGTGAAAAATAAAAAGGCAGGACAGACATCACAACTAAAAAAAAATGCAGGACAAAATTTTTCATCCTAGCCCCCCCCCCCCCCCCCCCCCCCCCCCCATAAAAATCAAATGGTAGCTCCCTTACTCATCAATCAAATAATTATACATTTTTCATATATTTTATTTTTTTGTCTATTTCCAGGCCATTTACAGCCCACATCTACAGCCAGAAGAGGAAGACATAACAACAGCAATTGGTGGCCGTGTCTGCGACATAAGCTCATTTACATTGTCTCAGGTTTTAAATGAACATTTTAATATGATTGTTAATTATTTTTTATTTACAAATATACACCAATCAGGTGTATTGTTAATTTTAATAAATACAGAATGAACAATTCTTGAGATTTTTTTACTGTGAATTTAAATAGTTTTTTAAATAGAATTTAAAATAATCACTGTACATCAATTTTCAATATTGTAGTTCAGCCTGAAAATTAACATAGGTTGGGAATAACAATTTTTGGTACAATTTGAAATTGAAAATAATGCATAATTTAAAGGATAACAGGATTAATCAAAAATATTAAACAATAAAGCAGACATCACCTAAAAAGAATTAGATACATGTTTAAAAAAGAACAGCACATAATCCAGATAACCATACTTGGTTTAGGTGCATCAGTGGCGGATCCAGCTATTTGGAAAAGGGGGGGTTCCAACTATATGTCCCCATTCAAATCCATTGATCGTCCACAAAAAGGGGGGTTCCAACCCATGAAACCCTCCCCCTGGATCCGCCACTGTGCATGGTTTTCACTAGAAAATCACAATATATCCTCCTTGTCTCAAACTTGAGATCTATGTGATCTGTCAGTATTCTATTGGACTGTTATTTAACAATTGCTGCCAGAAATAGTATGACTGAGATCACAATATATCCTCATTGTCTCAAACTTGAGATCTATGTGATCTGTCAGTATTCTTTTGGACTGTTATTTAACAATCACTGCCTGAAATAGCATGTCTGGGTCTCAAATTCTTAACCCTGTTACCTATTCACCTAGGACAAAAGACCTGCTCATTCTAGCTTCTAAAGCTAATGTTATTGGTAATTACTGATGATTTTGTGGTGAATAACATGTATACCACACTATAATATAAATTATATAACTATATGGAGTTATTTTCCTTCAGAACGACAGGTCATTCTTTTTCAGAATCAACCCGGACGATACCATGTTTCAATGATATATGCTCCAAGGCATAAAGTAATGACCTGTGTGAGGTCATTATTTTCCTTGATAGACATGCAATCTATGATTTACTTCAAAGCTTTATTCGTCTAATAGTTTTTGTTGCCGATTTGGAAATTTATTTTTTAAAGTTCAATCGATGATAGGTGTAAATGAAACCGTCATTGAAGTCCCGCACTTTAATTTTAAAGACAAATAATGTGAAGTTTTGTTGATTTATCGCTACAATAAAGAAACATTATCATATATGTCAGATGAATTTTAATGTACACATTCATAAAATAAATCCAGATTTAACATACTCGTGTGTAAGATTTTGAAAATCTTATTGAGTCAAACTGAATAGGTTGATTGATTTTTGGTTGCTTTCTTAACGTCCAGTGGCAAATATTTCATGCATGTTCAGAACGATACACACTGAATAGGAAATCATACTGTGACCTACATGTATTTATATTCGTCTTCGTGTCAGTTCTTAACTTTTTTAAATGTATGTATACCTTTTACTCTATCAAATGATCAACTAATAAGATAATCTTATATTCTATTGAATAACATTTACGTAACTCATGAAAGGGTCGGGTGCCGGAGGTATATATTTATATCCTGATTATTTTTTAATAAAATGTATTGCTATTCAAAAGACAATATTTCTGAATTTTTCATTCGATTCAAGTCAAATTGTTAAAAAAATAACCACCTATCTGCGATAAAAATAACATTACATTACATAAGCTAAGTTGTACAATAAAGAACTTAAAATGTGTCTTGTATTTGTCATACACCGTTTTCGGTTAGTAACTATACATTTGTGTCTTACTTCATGCAGTTAAAGTAATATTTTTATTGTGTATGGATAATAATTATACCCCACGCAACGAGTTGTGGAGGGTATAATGTTTTTGACCCGTCCGTCCGTCTGCAGTCCGTCCGTCTGTCCGTCAGTCCTGTTTCTTGTCATCGCAACTCCTCTCCAACCACACAACAGAATTTCACGAAACCTTTTCAGATAGTAAGGACATACTATGTAGTTGTGCATATCGACAGGAAATTGCGATTCAATTTTTTTTCTAGGAGTTACGCCCCTTTGAACTTATTTACTATAATGTACTACTGCAACAGTTTGTCATCGCAACTCCTCTCAAACCACACAACAGAATTTCAGGAAACCTTTTTAGATAGTAAGGACATACTATGTAGTTGTGCATATCGACGGGAAATTGCGATTCAATTTTTTTCTAGGAGTTACGCCCCTTTGAACTTATTTACTTAAATGTACTACTGCAACAGTTTGTCATCGCAACTCCTCTCAAACCACACAACAGAATTTCACGAAACCTTTTCAGATAATAAGGACGTACTATGTAGTTGTGCATATCGACAAGAAATTGCGATTCAATTTTTTTTCTAGGAGTTACGACCCTTTGAACTTATTTACTTTAATGTACTACTGCAACAGTTTGTCATCGCAACTCCTCTCAAATCACACAACAGAATTTAACGAAACCTTTGCAGATAATAAGGACATACTATGCAGCTGTGCATATCGATGGGAAATTGCAATTCATTTTTTTTTTCTAGGAGTTACGCCCCTTTGAACTTATTTGCTTCAATGTACTTCTGCAACAGTTTGTCATCTCAACTCCTCTGAAACCACACAACAGAATTTCATGAAATTTTGTAGATAACAAGGACATACTATTAAGATGTGCATATTGGCAGGAAATTAATTTTTCTTATACAATTTTTTTTTCTTTCACTTATTTAATTTCTCCAATGACAATGTGGGGACGTGGGGTATGTGAGCGTGCTCACTAAGGTTCTTTAATTTTTTAAAAGGTTTATATCTAAAATTATTTAGTGAGTTTTATTTCACATTCTAAATGAGCCACAGGGCGTATTAAAACCTGAACGCATTAGAAAGGAATATCCCACTTTAGTGTTGTCGGTAAAATAGGATTCTAAATTTTAGAAATCTTTATAAAATGAATATTTTTTTTGACGGTATATAAGTCAGATAATGCATATTTTAAGGTTTTTCTTGTCATCGAACACACCTCAGGGTGTCAGGATTGTTCAAAGAAAGACCTCCCTCCGGTCGGTCTTTCATTTGATCAATCCTGACACCCCTCGGTGTGTTCTACAACAATAAAAACCTTAAAATATGCATTATCTATAACCTAATCACTGCAAATGGTTACAAATATTGATTTAATACACCTATGGTACAATTATAATCAACTTTCAACTGTGCACCTGCTTTACTTATCATAACTTGAAAGTATGTCATTTGGATGTTTTACACTTTACATTACAAATGAACCATGATAAGTCAAGTTCACATAAACCTTACCAGACAGACATGTATACCTTATAACCATACCATACACCAAAGACAGTTAACCTATTGATCAAAGCATCTGAGAAACAGACCTTGTTATATAAACTGAACATTGATCAATGCAACATAGAAATTGAGATCAAGGTCATATTAACCCTGCTAGACCATGTGCAATCATTCCATACACTTAAAATAGTGGATTTATTGCTTATACTATCAGACAGATTGAGAGAAACAAGAAAAATTTACATTGATTGATGAACCATGAAATGAGGTCAATGTCATATGAATTTGCCAAACAAAAGTGAACCTTACAATAATTTCATACACCTATATAGTTTCACTGTAGCTTATAGTATTTCAGAAACACCAAACCGTCAACATTTAACATTGATCAATGAACCAAGAAAATGATGTCAAGGTCAGATGAAACCTGCCAAACAAAAGTGTTCCTTACAATTATTTCATACACCTATTTAGTTTCACTGTAGCTTATAGTATTTCAGAAACACCAAACCGTCAACATTTGCCATTGATCAATGAACCAAGAAAATGAGGTCAAGGTCAGATGAAACCTGCCAAGCAGACATTTGTGTTAACATGTCTTTTGTTTAAGTTAAGCCATTTCAATTGATATTTTGTATAGTGTCTTTCTATGCTGTGCTGTTACACAATTGTTTCAGTGAAGGGTGGTGCCTATCATAACGTTCAAACCAGCTGCATTTGTTCATGCATCGTTGAAACTATAATGGAATTTGATGGGAACGTCATACAAGGGAAAGGTGTAGCGCTATAAAACCAGGTTCAATCCATCATTTTCTACATTTGAAAATGCTTGTACCAAGTCAGGAATATGAGTGTTGTTGTCCATTCGTTAGATGTGTTTTCTCATTTTATTAGGGACTTTCCATTGAATTTTCCTAGGAGTTCAATATTTTTGTGATTTTTCTTTTAACACCTGTGAAGAACCCCATGTTCAGTGGTTGATGTTTGTCAAGGTGGTTCATAACATCTCTGGTTTTTAGTTTTTTATGTAGATAACACCGTTGGTTTTACCCATTTGAATGGATTTACATTTGTAACTTTTGTGTCCTTTACAACTTGCTGTTCGGTGTTATTTCTGTGTAGAAGACCGGACTTTGACCGATGATAGATTCCTTTTACAAATTGTAATTTGGACAACAGATTCTTTATATCTATGAACATCTTTCACCAAATAAAATTGACTCTTTGATGGAGAGTTGTCTGATTAGCAGTCCATGCACATCTTTATCTTTATAATTACTGTTACCAACCAAAATAATGTTTAAGAAGTTTATGTTCATTGATAAAAGCATTATCTAGTTGGTCCTGGATAAGTGAAAATACTGAGTCTGCATTTAATCCCATAACTCTGTAATTACAAATTAGTTCGTCCACCTGCATGAATTCATTAGAGGGCGAGAAAACTTGAAAGCAAATAGAAGGCAACATTCTTTTGCTTGAAGATTTCTTCAACCTGTAGATAGCAAAGACCTTGAGCAGGACCCAGTACTGCTTAACGAATCAAGAATGTGTCCATAGTACATGGATGCCCCATCTACCTAGACAAAAAACCTGAAGCAGGACAGACGGAATAACGGATGGACGTAAAGACCAGAAAACATAAATGGAGCATAAAAATAAACAACTTAAAATTGTGGTGCTATCATTTTAATATCACCTATATAATTATAATAATATAAATCTATTGAGAGAAACATAACATTCTTACACAGGCATTTTCACACACTGGTTATGCCTCATGGACATTGAGGATGATGATCATTTTTTAATCTGGTGTTCTCGACTTTCAGTCGTTAATAACTTTTCATGTAAGAAGATTACAGCAAATTGGAAAGAGTAGAATGGTGATTTATTAAAATAAATTAAAATTGTGTCTCCCCCAAAGCCTATATTTCACTTTTAAAAAGTTTGAAAGATTAAACCACCCAAAGCCCCTTATGATAACAACAAAAATTGTCAACTGTCCATAAAATATAACTCAGCAAATACTTTCATCATTCAACTGATTTGCATATATCCCACACTTTTCTCTTAATTTCAATTTATTCTATCATCCAATCAAAATCTTCCCAAAAATCAGGTGACATACATACAATAGATGTGAAATTTTAAAATGCTAAATGGAATTATACAATGCATGGATATGATGAGTTCTTGTACATCTTTATTTTATAGTTTATTTTAAATGCAATGATTTAAAATATCTAGTTTACCTTCAGAATCTGTAAAATTTGCAAAAATTGTAATGAAATAGAACTTTAAAATTTCGCGGAAAACTTTGGATAATGCACCGAAACCCTACTAGTATGGTTTGCAATTGTATACAATGTAATCTTAAATAAACCTTCTCCAATCAATTAATTTTTCAGAATCTATTGCATTCTGGGTAATAATTTTCAAAAGTGTGACAACAAAATGTGTTAATTGGGTAACCAACAAATGGTGCAACGTTATTTTCATTTTGGTGTGTAAACAATGAAATTACCCACAATTCATTAGAATCTAAAGCTGCATATTGGATAGGTCTAGAAAAGGGGTAAATATTCTTAAATCAAAAAATTTAGAAAAAGATGTACAAATACTCATTCAAAATGATATAAAATTGATAATGATGTTTAGGTTTTCCAAATATAGAACAGGCATTATTAAACACAGTAACTCGTGAAACATTAAAGGTCTCTGTTAAACATCCCTTGACCCTAAGGGTCAAATGATTAAAATCATTTTAACACAATTGCTTGATATAAATTGGATACTGACATCTAAGAAAAGCATCATGCATTCATAGAGAACATCAATTATGAAAGCTCAATCTTTTACACATCCTCATTACGTTTTAACAAACTTTTCATTCACAGACAAACCAAAGAAGTTTATTAATCAGCAAATTGAAAAAATAAAACAAAACCACTATAAAATGCTCCATTCTGCTTCTATAAATAGCCCAAAAACCATACACACAATTGGCAGAACGTGTTCATTCAAGGAAATTTAAAATAGCTTAACAGGCGAAAAAAATCTGCCCACAAGAGCTACACTTTTATTCCTCATATCGGCAAATATTTCCCATTTCTTAACTTTCCCCATCACATTTAATTATTTCCTAGATAACAATACAACCAGAATTTACTTCAATACTCGTAACAATAAGCAAAAAGGTGAAATTCAGATACAGCCATCCTACACACTATACACGTATCGGTAAAGCCTGCACACATAAAAAATTAACAAATTTCGCAAAATAAAAAACCCATTATTATAACTCTTGTCACAGAACTAACCAAACAGGGTCAGTAATAAAATATTTAGTATATTGATTATTAAACAAAATACAATCGTTACAAACAAATTTAAATAAACAAATTACAACTATAGAACGAAAAAATCCTCAATCATAAAACTTGGCTTATTTTAGCCTGAAAATTAAAATAATACAAATTAAAACATTCATGTATAAACATATGTGTTAGGATTTTTCCAAAAAAAAAATTACACATTTAATGTTCAAAATGACAAAAGTACTGATTTCTGGATAAATTGAAATTTGTGAAGATGGAGAATTTAAGAAATGTGACCTGTTTACATGATTTTAACAGTAACAAAAATTGAAAAAGATATTTGCACCAAACTTTCAATTTACCAGCTTGATTTCATAAATCAATTGTGCAAAATAATTTCTGTGTTAAAAACTTGAAACGTTTAGTCACAAAAAAATTTAAATATGATTTTATTCAAAAACTGATAAATTTCAAAAAAATTGAGAAACATGATTTTTTTTCATATAGATAATCAAACATGGTGGACATTGAGAAAAATAACAGACATATATTGTGTGTTTATTTAGTTAACAAGGGTAAATAAATAACAAAAAAAAACATCCAGACTTCGTAATTCTGCAATGGTTGTCGATAAATATATATTCACTTTTTGCATTGTTGATTACACCCAGTTCAAACACACTTTGCAAATAATGTCTACATTTTCAAATTTTAAACATTATCAGAAAAAAAAACGCAAATATAATTAAAAGCACTGAATAAATCGTCTATTAATACAATAGTAAATACTTAGCAAGACATCGTATATAATTTTATCACACATAATCGACGAAAAATATAAAATTTGCAAGGTTCGTTTGAACTGACTGTAATTTACTCCTGACATGATGAAAACAGTATAATTTTATCACAAAGTCTTTAAATCTTCTGAATTTTGGAAGCGACAACGACAGGGTTTTGTTTCCTTATATGTTCCTGTGCCATCTCTTTATAGTTAAAGTTACAATCGTGCTTATCTGAATATCTGTGGGTACTGCAATATAGTCCTCCACATCTACAGGGAAAACCTAGAAAGAAAGAAAAACAAATATCAATTTGTGCATGTTATTTTATTTGGTGGCACTTTGTTCAAGGTAATGGTCATCTTTAACATCTCACCCCTTTATTTTATAAATTCTGTATTAACATTGTGTCATAGATCAATTCTATTTGTGTACCTTCAATTGTTTTAGTTATTATTTTAGATATTTTGTGATGTTACACTATTATTTTAGGTTAGGGTGAAGGTTGGTACCTATTAAAACTTTTAAACAACAGCATTATTTGCATCTGATGTTCAGTGGTTGTCTTTTGTTGATGTGGTTGATAATGGTTTCTCTTTTTTGTTTAGATTAGAATGTTGGTTTTCCTGTTTTAATGGTTATACACTAGACAATTTTGGTGCCCTGTATAGCTTGCTGTTAAGCGTGAGCCAAGGCTTGGTGTTGAAGACTTTACACTGTACTTTGACCTATAATGTTTCAGATATCCCCAAAATCTTTAGCCTATGTTTCTCGACTTTGTTTTTAATTGCTGTTGTTAAAAAGGCTCAAGATTTTTTTTATATCTGATACATTTTTTTAAAATGTGTAAAATAAATGGTGTTGGATAGAAATCATGCAATATATAGAGAATAATACATGGCAAAGTCAGTATCAAATGCCCTTTCATCCGGAGAATATGGCATGTTATATAAAGATTTTGCCATGTTTTATCATATATTTCTACAGGAGAGTATATGGCAGATTTTACAATAAGAAGGAATTATTGTTTTTTTGTATCCATCAAAAAAGCAATTGCTGAAACTGTGAAACAGACTGTGTAATGGAGTAATGCATTATGTTATTGAATAAAATGTGTCTTTCTGAGTAAATAAAAATAAAAATTACCCTGTGCTTGTGTTTTTTGTTAGAATTAGAGGGTTTTCAATTTCAAAATATTGGACATGGAATAGACATCATGACCTACTTTACTGACATCCAGCTTATTTGGAGTGGAATTTTGAAGTATTATTTATAAGTTGAGCCTTATCACATGGACTTATATTTTAATAAAAAGTCTTCTTTTGTGTTTTAATCATAACTTTAAGGCAGATTTTTATTGGTAAAGGCTAAAAAAGATAATTTAATAATATTGTTGCTAACGTCACGTCTTTTCCGTCCATTGTGGTATGTCACGATCGCAATTTTCTTGTTGGTTCTCAGACAGGCAATTGTAGTTATTTTTATCCCGGGTTTTATAAATAATTGAAAATAGCAATCATATTAAATTTGGATGACGTAAGGGGGTCAAAGGACTTGAGGAATCAATATCATTGGCTGTTTTATTTTTTGCGAACGTTACTACTTGAGGTTTCCGTCCAAATCAGTGTCACGTGAGCAACATATATTTAGATCTGTAACTCTCCTGTATAGGAGTTACGATATCGCCCTTTGCAGAATTAGATTCGGAGTCAGTTCCTTCACATGATGGGGTAGCAAAGAAGGTTAGTTGTATGTAATATCGTTACAAGAGGACCTTAAATGTATTCCGTCCATCAAAAAGACGTTCGCAACAAAACGTAATGTCATGATAGTAGATGTTGCTAATGTTACTATTACGAATTGGTTTCATGTGTATTCATTTGATATAAAGTACACCTGCAAATGACATTCTGTATATTTAGAAATTCTAAACCAGACTGTACAATTTTATTACTCCAGGCATATATTAAACATCACTGTGTGCATACATTTTAACTTTTAAAGATGTTGTTGCTCATGTTACATGTCCAAATGTCGCTAACGTTACTTATTTTTGTCTCCGTCACGTTAGCAACATGAAAGTAGGAGACAGAACACAATACTGTAAAATCTGCCATATATGAACTGCTTTCTGATCCCTAGGACAGGGTTACCTTCAGCTCTACTTTTGTCGTTTTAAAAGCCTTTATAGAACTGCTCAATTACTCATCTGAAGCACTTGGGTTGCCTTACTATTTGCGGGATGTTGCTTTTAAAAATATTTTGTTTATTGTATTTTTTTGTGTGTTTTGTATTTTTTATAGTTGCATATAGTGTGCCCATTCAATAAATTTTTCTTAAGAAGCTTACATAAATTAAAACAAACTTTATGTAAAAATATATAAATAAAAAGTAGGGGTATGATAAAAGGTGTGCATCAAAGTTGCACAATATGGATTAAACAGCAGGGTATTCATCAAATATTCCAAACTACTGTATTTACTACTTTAAGTCATATGAAACGAGTGAGTGGTTAAAAATAATGTTTTTTCCAATTCTTGAACCAATGCATGAATACATTGTAAACTAAGTCCTCTGTGCATGTTTTATCATTATTTTCGCAAATATATCATATAATCGTCAATTTTTTTTCTCTCTGTTTGTTATGATTTAACAAATATGGCTGCTCATTAAATGCCGTGTTCAGAAGCCGAGTTTTACCGATTGTCACCTTAAAGTAAACAAATCACAAAAAGCATGGGTATTGAGCACGTGTTTAACATGTATAATCAGATATTTGTTTACTTCAATGACAGATCCATGCGTATTGTGGTCACCCGATTTATACGAGCAGGGTTACGCTCGGGTCACTATGCATACGGAAAATATGCTGGCGAATTGCTTCCTGGAAGCAAGCAATTAAAAATAAGTAAACTTCTTTTAAATGTGGACAAATTAAAGAATTTTCCTCAGAAAAAAGTATATGTACGTATTACATAAGTTGTATAATGAAAACTATCCATTTAGTTATAAAAAAAACATATGCGTATTTTTTTTTTAATTTGAGGTTTCTTATGACTTTAATATATGATAAAACATGTAAAAGTCAATATTTTCCCATGAAACCCAATTTCTTATTTACCTGTAAGTCCAACCTTCTTTTTACAAGTATATGAAATATCGTTTATCATCAGGGAGTTTCTTAGCTGCAGAGCCATAGCTCTTAGGTCCTCATGTTATTTTTTGACTATTTGCGGACCATAGAGCTACGGATTTTTCTCATTTACCTGTAAGTCCAACCTTCTTTTTACAAGTATGACATCTATTTTTCTTTGGTGTTTTCTTATCATCTGATGGTAAAGAGCTTTCTGCTGGGTCATCTCCACCTACAAGGGTTTAAAGACCATATAATAATGTACATGTATGTATATGACATGGTTTCAGTAGTCCAAAAATGCATCAAGATTTTTAAGTTTTGCATCATTTATAGAGCACATCTATTGAATTTCAAAAGTATAAAAAAATCAAAATTTTAACTCATTTTATAGCAATAGTTGTCATGGGTACTTAAAGCATTTACATTTATATAGCAATAAAATTTCATCTTTTGACTGTTACACCCTTGCCATGGTCTAAAATGACCAGTCCTTAGACCAGTCATTAAAAATCCTTTAGTGAGGACCCTGAAATATGTTTGTACAGTATTATTATGTTACCTGTTGCCCCATCCTCTTCTTTATTTTCCTCCTTGGTTTGACTCGTACTTGGCAGGGAAACAGTTGGTGTGGCTGTTTCTACACTGGGAGAAGACATTGAAGTCATTAAAACACTATCTTTTAGCGTTTCCTGTGATCCTGTAAAAAGACATAAAAACATTCTAAAAATAGAAAATATGAAAGGACAAATGTAACAACAGAAGAGACAGATTACTCAGTCTGTCTAATCTACACCGTCTTTTATCTGTTGGAATTTTGCTATAAATTTTCATCATTAATTTGTCCTGATGTTTCTTACGATAATCATGAAAAAAAAGATTGTTGGTTTCAGGTTTCCTCATACCCGACAGGTCTGTTATGACCCTTTCTGGACAATATTTTTCATCTTTTAACTTGTTGAAGACAATTTATTATCATCAATGGTGCTTTAATTGTCTGATATTATAACTTCAAACTTGTTTTATATTTCATTCTTGAAGTTTAAAATAATTTATGATATCACAAATACTTCAACTTGTACATGCTTCAACTTGTACATGTTGTACATGTATAACATGTATATGTAAACATTTTTCATGATTTTTCCTGTCAGTGGTTTTACAAAAAAATATCTGTTTGGCAAAAGTGCATGGCCTTTTTTTCTTTTTTTCTTTTAAACAAATACAATGTTGTTTATTTTCTGTCTGTCTACATGGTCTCTCTTTTTTTGTGTTCAGTAACAATGTAGCCAGTAGGAGAAACCAACATTCAATTTTCTGACAATCCTTGCTACAGTCATGACAGTGTGATCAACTGGCTGTTTTATTAACTTAGTACAGATATCATTTTTATGCATCTGTCCTAACTAAGGAGCCTGTTGTTCAATGGTTGTTGTTTGGGGGTTTGGTTCATAGGAAGTTTTCTTTTTTACTATTTGAATTGTTTTACACAAATTATTTTTTTTCATTTTTGGGACCTTTACAGCTTGCTGATTTGAGCCAAGATTTTTTTATAAATGTATATTGTGTCTTGGACATAGATATGTGTATAAGTTTCATTACATTTTGTTAATGAGGCACACAAAACTAAGAGAACAGAAACCGATTTCAGGATGTATGGGCAGATGGACTGGGGTGAAATTTTATACCCCTCCTCTACAAATCCAACGTAAGATAACATTCATGGAAACAAGGACATATGTTTTGAGATAACCCCAAGAAATACTCTGAACAATGGCCATGTTTATTGATATTACCAAAACAAGAGAACGTTTTCAAAACTGATCAAATCGGCAATTAAATCCTGTTCAAATAATAGCTTTTGATATTTGTAAACAAGCTGCCTGTTTAGTAATTTTTAGAGATAAAGTTGAGAGTGTTGATGAAAGTGCGTTTCCCAAAAGTGGGTTTACCTCATGGAGTATATACTATGCTTGTGAAACTACGTGTAGTTTTCAATAATCAAAGAAGATGAAAAGAGCATTAGTGCAGTAATCAATGGCAATTATGAGCCTGCAATCAGGACAAGGGGTCTAAATAATGTAATTCATGCCTAAAACATGAAAATTACAGGTATACATGTCCAAGTAATGAGCTCAGAGCTAGAGAAATTGCTTGTTTCATTAATTCCAGAGCAAAAAGAGGAGTGGAAGGTGTATTACCTATAGAAGTTTGTGACAGCGATGAAGTCACACTGGTTACAGTTGTCTCTGTCTCACCTGACATCGACGGGGGACTCATACGCCCACTCACTGGTGATGAATTTTGTTTCCGATTTAGGACATCTTTATAACATTTTGAACACATTCCGTCAAATGCATCGTTACCATAAAAACCACAGCCAGCTTTGCACAATACGACTGATGGAAGATTTTGATTACCATTCTGTTCCATAGACGACATGATTCAACAAGATCCTCCTGCAAAATACAAAGTTGATAAGACATCAATGGCTTCTGTACAAATGTAGACATGTCAGATGGATACTGTAAATTCAGAAATTATTGTGAGGTTTTTATTATTGCGAATAATGCGACAGAGTTGTAAACGCAATAATTAAAACTCGCATTTTGTATTATTTTAACTGAATATAGCATGACTTTTCCCAAAATCGTAAAAATTAAAATCGCATTCAAGTTGAAATTGACAAAATCGCAATAATAAATGCACGCAATAATTTCTGAATTTACAGTAACATTATTATCTCTATTATCAGTCAATCACATTAAATACTGGTAAGGACAGATAATTCATCAGAAGAGGTAACCACTAGTGCAGTCTTCACAATGAACTGTTAAATCTACAGACCCAGACCTCGATTTTTGAAAAATTTGAGTTAGATTTTGTTGGCCTGTAGATATGATTTTTACAGGCGCGAGAGCAATTTTACAAGCCTGGACTGCTACTCAGCATGAAGACTGCTAGTGTTTTTACTTGTCTGTGCTACTAATATATATAAAGCCTCAATTTGGAAACTTTTATCAGTATTCATATATATTGCAAAATGTTATCCCCTTCAGCATGTTCAGTTGCAAAATAATACTTTTTTGAAGAATGTTGTTGTGTTATATCCTATCATTCACCTATCATTATTACGACCGTTGCAATTCAAATATATGTACTTTTTTTCATGTAAATTAAACATTAAAGAAGAATTTTTTTGACAAAGTTAACTAAGAATATTTTCAAAAATAGTACAAGTCTGAAGCTGTTTCACTTCTTTACAGATTGGTATAGAAATTAGAATGACAAACTCAGTTAAGTTAGTTTAATGACTGTTGATTGGTGCATTAAATGCCAATTATAGATAGTATTATTGATCTAAGCTTTATCTTCCTAAATGTTTAAACTAAGTAAAGCATTTGTAGATTTGGTAGTTTATTATGAACCAATTGTACATATTGTATAAAAGTAGCAACTTTGTTAACTAGCAAGCTTAGAATTATGAATGCAATTCAAGTATTTATACTGTTACATGTACATGTACATACACTGTCCACATACATGTATGTACAAATTGTAAAACAAAAAAGAGAATTCATTTTCACAAATTAAAGATATCAATGATTTATCATGTTTATATCTTTATTTTCACTCCTAAATCCAAATTTGAGGATTTAAGTTTTATTTTTAACAAAATTGTTTTAATCATACCGGTTATAACACAACAACAAAAAGTTAAAATGTCTGACATTGAAATCAAAGACAAAGGGATTATAAACTAAATCAAAGACAAAGAATGAACAGGACGGAAGTGTTTCTTCACGTGAAGGTTTAAAAAACATGAACATTACGAAAGAACCATTACTTTCACCATTATTAACATGTATCTACACTTGTGTGTTGATACAACTATGTACATGTAAACATCCACGGCCAAACATCTACCCCCCCCCCCCCCCCCCAAAAAAAATATAAACAAGATGGGGTGGCCTAAAAACTGATTGTTAATGGCTACATTTAAGCCACTTAAGTGTAAATAGAGTGTGTTACAACCAATGGAAGTATATATAATATAATTACATGTGTTTACAACAACATCTTTGTTCCTGTTGATCAGCTGTTTATGTCTTGTTAAATTTTAAGATTACATCACATGTTTACAGTTTATTTTATAATAAATATCGAATAAACAAGTTGCATACAAAGAAACCATTTATTTTCAGAAAGTAAACATTATTCAATAATTTGATTGCTGGAAATTTTCACTCCTGGAATGAATGATCAGATTATGTGATGCTTCATGATTAAGCAATATTGAACGTTTGACGACCATTTCCGGGACGGTTATGTCCTTTCCTTATACGAAAACGTTAAGTTTACCGCCTGTTAATCTTCCAAATTGATAATTGTGTTCCTTCTTCTGCTTATTTTGTCTGCTGCTTCAGGGAATCTCTTCATCGACCCACCCTTTTCATTGTTTGTTTGGTATTTCTGATATCAAAATGGCGACCTTGTTATTACATTGTGGCCTTTTTTCGTTGATTGCGGTTAATAATGATGAAAAACATTAAGTTTGTTATACTCAATTCAGAGATTAATATATCAATACTACACACATTAATTTTCAAACCTGGAGGTATCTGTTTTACTTGAATTTTTTAAGATGTTCTCTCTGTTACGTGTAGACTTTTATCCTCAATGTGTCACCCTCTTATTATTGTTATCACGTGACGCGAATTGAATTACTCTATTGGCCGATTCCTCTTCCAAAAGGAGGCATAAAGGAATGACGTACGGGATACACCCTGGAAATGTGTCATCTATTTTTAGTCACATTTCTATAAATAAACACAAACGAAGTTCCGACTCACTATTTCGACTATTCTGGAATTAATTTTTAAACGAAAATAGGAAAATGTAATAAACAAAGAAACCCAATAACAGGATATCTAAAAATACTTCGAGAATGTAATGTTTACCTTTTTTTTTAGGTTTGAAAGTGTTGCTCCAAATTATTGGGTTTATATTCATTTCTTTTAGACTTTATTTATTTAATTTAATATTCTAGAGAGCTTGATATACTATACTTAAATAATTATGAAAAAAAATCGAATAACAACAAGAATATATCATGGCCCATTGGACAGTATCGCTTAAAATATCACATTTTAGTATTAATTGAAACGCAAATTATGGTTAAAATGGATATATAAAAAAAAAAAAACCCACACACACACACACACCAACAACAATAACAAAAAAAAAAAAAAACCAAGTCAACAACAACGACGACCAAAAAAAAACCACAATTAAGTCAAAATGAATGTGTATAGAATAGAATAGAATAGAATATTTTTATTTCCCAAATTACAGGGCCCATATTAAAAGGGCATATACCATCAGATACAATTGATTTACATAATTGGCAACAACAACAATAATAGAGGCATATATATACATATATATTTGGAATATAAGCATTGTATATAGTTTCAAAGTTGACGTGATTGTAATTTAATATATAATGTACCCTAACAAACAACAGAAACCTATAGATATTATAGGACGAAACGACTGACGGACGGCTGCACAGACTAGAAAACGTTTTAGGCAGCAAACAGATTTGATTTGATTTTCAGGGGGGAGGCTATGGACTTTTTTCCCGAAAAAACTAATTTTTTTTTTGCGACGAGTCGAGAAACAAAATTGTTCTTTCAATTTTAGCATTACATATAGTGGCAGCTGAGGGCGAACAAGGATGTGTATAGTCTCATTATACAAATCCTTGGGGTGAAACAAACATTTGTCTCCAATAACTGGAAACACATTTTTTCCCCAAAAAATCTATTGCCCCTTCCAAAAATCAAATGGTGGTTGGCAACTTGCCTTATATATGGCTTTATTAATACTACCGTATACGGGACATTAATAAAAACCTTGTCACAGATGAAATTGTGACCACTTCGCTTTGATACTGATCTCCAGACGATCCACAGTAATATAGCTATTCTAATTTCAATTTTTCACGTGACAAGAAGTCTTAATATTTGAACAGGCTCTGAAAAATAGCGTCAAATTTAACCCCCAACACGTAGATATTGTGAATGTGTTTTTTTTTATGTTAAGATGAACATATTTAGATGATAAGTAAACCGGACGCTCCGCAGGGCGCAGCTTTATACGACCGCAGAGGTCGAACCCTGAACAGTTGGGGCAAATATGGACACAACATTTAAGCTTGATTCAGCTCTGAATTTGGATTGTGTTTAAATAGTTGACACAACATAGGTTTCTGACACAGAGTGAATGTGGTCTAAGAACTTTAACTTAAAAACTTAAAAATTTTAAATTGGACATTTACCTATTATGGTCCAATATCCAAAATCTAAATACATGAGGGTTTGGATGGGGTTAAATGATTTAAAAATAATGCGCTTAAAAAATGAAGATTAGAGAATAACGTGCAAAGAAAATGAAGATTAGAGAAAAAAGGGGTTAATTTTTTGAAGATTAGAGAAAAAAAAGGGGTGAATTTTTTAAAGATTAGGGAAAAAAGGGGTGAAAATGAAATGTTTACAGAATAACATACCCCCCATCACGACCCTCATACATGGTTAGATTCGGCATATCAAAGAACCCCAAGAATTCAATTTTTGATGAAATCAAAAAATGTTCAATTTTAGACCCTTCAGACCTCAATGTGGACAAATTTGATAACCGGGCCCAAATATTAAAAATCTAAATACATGGTTAGATTCAGCATATTGAAGAACCCCACATAGTCAATTTTTGTTGAAATCAAGCAAAGTTTAATTTTTGACCCTTTGGACCTTAATGTAGACCAATTTGAAAACGGTACAATACTGTGCAATTGAATATTTCTTGCTATTGCGCAAAACTGTGCAATTGAAAATTTCTTGCTATTGCGCAATAATGTGCAATTAGATATTTCTTGCTATTGCGGAATACTGTGCAATTGAAGATTTCTTGCTATTGCGCAATACTGTTCAATTGAAAATTTCTTGCTATTGCACAATACTTAATATAATAATTTTGGACCCCGATTTTGGACCAACTTGAAAACTGGGCCATGATCGAAAATCTAAGTACATGTTTAGATTCAGCATATCAAAGAACCCAAGAATTCAGTTTTTGTTAAAATCAGGCGAAGTTTAACTTTGTACCCTTAATTTTGGACCTTTATGTAGACCAATTTGAAAACAGGACCAAAAATTAAGCATCTGAATAGACGGTTAGATTTGGCATATCAGAGAACCCCAATTATTCATTTTTGATGAAAATCAAACAAAGTTTAATTTTGGACCCTTTTGGACCCTAACTCGTTGGGACCAAAACTCCCAAAATCAATCACAACCTTCCTTTTTGTGGTCATAGACCTTATGTTAAAATTTTATAGATTTCTATTAACTTATACTAAAGTTATTGTGCAAAAACCAAGAAAAATGCTTATTTGGGACATGTTTTTGGCCCCTAATTTCTAAACTGTTAGAACCAAAACACCCAAAATCAATCCCAACCTTCCTTTTATGGTAATAAACCTTGTGATTAAATTTCATATATTTCAATTTACTTTTACTAAAGTTAGAGTGCGAAAACTAAATGTCTTCGGACGACGACGACGACACCAACGTGATACCAATATACGACCAAAACATTTTCAATTTTTGCGGTCGTATAAAAATCGCGGACTTTCCCTTTGATGATGTAAAATTAAAATATCCTAGTATGAATGAAACATGTGAAATATTCGGTGTTGTCAACGAAGTAGGCGGAAAGTTTACACCAAGTTCTGGCTTTGCAATTGTTGAAGCACGGCAAACTTTCCAAAGGACACGTAGCAGCCTTGAATTCAACCAGACACGTACCAGATGGATTTGTAATTAAGAATTGAATGCTTCTTTTTGTAAATTTATTGGGATGTAAAAGCGTTGACCGAAGTACATTTTGTATGAAGCGCGGAAGCGCTTCATACTAAAAATGTGCGCACGGTCAACGCTTTTACAACCCTATAAAGTTACAAAAAGAAGCATTCAATACTTATAATTACATTTTTTAGTTATGATCATGAAAACACGATTTTTTAAAATTTTGTATATTGTTCACCTGTGCACTTTATTGTGGGACCACGTGCTATCATGAATGAAAAGTTTTCTTGAGTGATGCAATTGCTTACGGAATAACAAGTGATGTGCCGTTAGCCAATCAAAATAAAGTATTATAATGAAACATACATCTAATGTAATTATTAACTGATGAATAAATAGTATTCCATGTTTGATATGAACAGCCCTGAACAATTAGAGAATGAAGAGAAATTTTATTTTTTCTTACGGTTGAATATCAATATGTGTCATTTTCTTAAAATGTTTATGCTGTTGTTTCACTCATGATTAAACTATAGGAAAACGATTATTTGGCTTCTTTATCTTTAAATTACGTACGATAAACTATTGGGAAAAGCTTGTAACTGGGGAAAATAAGAAACTTCCTGTTATTCTATACAATCTTGCTACTGGTAGTTATAACGGAAATATATATTGGTGTAAGAATGTAAAATCTGTGCTTGATAACTGTGGACTATCAAATATATGGAACTCTAAATATTTTATAATTAAAAAACGGGTTGTATGATACTGTTAAATTAAGATTAACTGACCAGTTCAGACAGACATGGTATGCTACTGTACAGAATTCTCCAAAAGCTCTAAATTATAAATTATTCAAAAATAGTATAAATTTCGAAACCTACTTTGATATTTTAGATGACAAAAATATTGCTTCTTTTTGTAGATTTAGAACGTTGAACACAAAAATTCCTATCGAAATTGGTAGATGGCAAAATATTCAAAGAGAAAATCGTATTTGTACTTTGTGCAATTCCGGTGACATTGGCGACGAGTTCCATTATATTTTCAAATGCTCGTCAATAAACGATAGTAGACAACTGCTACTAAAGCATCATTTTATAAACAGACCAAATATTTTAAAATTTCAAGGTCTAATGAATAGTAGCAACCCGTCTGAACTAAACAATCTGTCCAAGTTTATAAGAATTATTATTAAATGCCTAGAATCTCCTGGGTAATCACTTTATGTCTCTATTTTACATTTGTATTTAAAATTTATACTATGTTAATTTATTTGTATATGTCTCTGTACCATTGTACTTTGGTTTATGAGAATAAAGATGTACCGATTATCAGGTTATCTGCAATTTGATATCGTAAAATATCAGCTGCGAGACATGATATGAAGCTTTTTGTCGAGTGAGCGTAGCGAACGAGATCAAAAAGCCTTCATATAATGCCAAGCAGCTGATATTTTACAATATAAATATGCAGATAATCTGATAATCGATTTATCGGGCTATATTTGCGTGTTTCGGAAGTGTTTTCTTAGTTTCGCCAGCACACAAAAGATGACTTGATAAGTTCGGGTCAAAGTTATTAACGTCGGTTCAAACATTATGACGTCGCTGATAAGTCCGGGTCAAAGTTATTAGGGCCGGGTCAACGTATTTGACGTCACAACGACATGATAAGGAATAATATTAAGAGCTGAACAGAGTGATATAGACAGAGGGACGACCGATATATATATATTATCATGTATTTGATCCAAGCGTCACTGAAGAGTCATTTGTAGACGAAACCACTGAAGAGGCATTTGTAGACGAAACCACTGAAGAGGCATTTGTAGACGAAACCACTGAAGAGGCATTTGTAGACGAAACCACTGAAGAGGCATTTGTAGACGAAACCACCGAAGAGGCATTTGTAGACGAAACCACTGAAGAGTGTTACGAAAATTCAAAATTTCAATATTGGTATATATATGATGAGTTTATTTATAGTATTTCATGTTGCTACTCGATTCAATCTGACATAATGAAACACACATGTCTATTGCTCACTTTTACATGATTTATATGTTTTTCGGTGGGTTGTTTCAATTTACTGCTGTCTCATTGACATTGAAGATTGAGTTTGTATATTTTGGTCTGTTTATTTAAGTTTCAGAGAAGGCCGTGATATACCAACTTGACCATTGACCATTGACTGTTGCAGTGTTGTAGTGTTTTGGAAGAATAATATTTATCGGCAGTTCATACAATTCTCTTATTCAGTCCTATTTTTTAGATGATTAAAATGAGTGATCGTTTATAATAAATTAAGGAATGTGGATGGGTTCAAAATTTTAAAAATACAACCAGGAACATATATATATAGATATACTGTTCCCAGATACAACTAAATTGAAAAAAATATCTGTATTCTGTAAGAATTAATCATGTGCAAATTCCAAGGCTTTTCCTCTTTATTCACGATTTGCTTAAGTGAATAGGTTTACATTTTCGATTCATCAAACAAAAAAACCCAATGTACATTGTAACATGAACTATAAAAAGCCCAGATTTTTGTCAGTAATTGTTGTACGACAACGTCATATCTTGATGTTTGTTATTTGTAGAATTTGATGTTGACAGCAGAAGTAACTCTTGAAAGTGATAAATGACAAACATGGAAGGCAAGTACCTTTAAGTCCCCTGTCATCATAGAGACTTATGACGAACGATCAACCTGCTGCCAACAGATGATAAGCTTCCAACCTACTGAACACAGATGACAAACTACAAACCCAAGGACAAAAGATGACAAACTACCAACCTGTTGACAACATGTGACATACTACAAACCTACTGACAATGGATAACAAACTAACAACCTGCTGACAGCAGATGACAAACTACCAACCTGCTGACAACAGATGACACACTATCAACCTGCTGACAACAGATGACACACTATCAACCTGCTGACAACAGATAACAAACTATCAACCTGCTGACAACAGATGACAAACTACCAACCATCTGACAACAGATGACAAACTATCAACCCACCGACAACAGATAACAAACTACCAACCATCTGACAACAGATGACAAACTACCAACCATCTGACAACAGATGACAAACTACCAACCTGCTGACAACAGATGACACACTATCAACCTACTGACAACAGATGACACACTATCAACCTGCTGACAACAGATGACAAACTACCAACCATCTGACAACAGATGACAAACTACCAACCTACTGACAACAGATGACAAACTACCAACATGTTGACAACAGATGACAAACTACCAACCATCTGACAACAGGTGACAAACTACCAACATGATGACAACAGATGACAAACTACCAACCTGTTGACAACAGGTGACAAACTACCAACATGATGACAACAGATGACAAACTACCAACCATCTGACAACAGATGACAAACTACCAACCTACTGACAACAGATGACAAACTACCAACATGTTGACAACAGATGACAAACTACCAACCTACTGACAACAGATGACAAACTACCAATCTACTGACAATAGATGACAAACTTACAACCTACTGACAACAGATGACAAACTACCAACCTGTTGACAACAGGTGACAAACTACCAACATGATGACAACAGATGACAAACTACCAACCTGTTGACAACAGGTGACAAACTACCAACATGATGACAACAGGTGACAAACTACCAACATGTTGACAACAGATGACAAACTTACAACCTACTGACAATAGATGACAAACTTACAACCTACTGACAACAGATGACAAACTACCAACCTGTTGACAACAGGTGACAAACTACCAACATGATGACAACAGGTGACAAACTACCAACATGTTGACAACAGATGACAAACTTACAACCTACTGACAATAGATGACAAACTTACAACCTACTGACAATAGATGACAAACTTACAACCTACTGACAACAGATGACAAACTATCAACCTGCTGACAACAGATAACAAACTATCAACCTGCTGACAACAGATGACAAACTACCAACCATCTGACAACAGATGACAAACTACCAACCTGCTGACAACAGATGACACACTATCAACCTACTGACAACAGATGACACACTATCAACCTGCTGACAACAGATGACAAACTACCAACCATCTGACAACAGATGACAAACTACCAACCTACTGACAACAGATGACAAACTACCAACATGTTGACAACAGATGACAAACTACCAACCATCTGACAACAGGTGACAAACTACCAACCATCTGACAACAGATGACAAACTACCAACCTACTGACAACAGATGACAAACTACCAACATGTTGACAACAGATGACAAACTACCAACCATCTGACAACAGGTGACAAACTACCAACATGATGACAACAGATGACAAACTACCAACCTGTTGACAACAGGTGACAAACTACCAACATGATGACAACAGATGACAAACTACCAACCATCTGACAACAGATGACAAACTACCAACCTACTGACAACAGATGACAAACTACCAACATGTTGACAACAGATGACAAACTACCAACCTACTGACAACAGATGACAAACTACCAATCTACTGACAATAGATGACAAACTTACAACCTACTGACAACAGATGACAAACTACCAACCTGTTGACAACAGGTGACAAACTACCAACATGATGACAACAGATGACAAACTACCAACCTGTTGACAACAGGTGACAAACTACCAACATGATGACAACAGGTGACAAACTACCAACATGTTGACAACAGATGACAAACTTACAACCTACTGACAATAGATGACAAACTTACAACCTACTGACAACAGATGACAAACTACCAACCTGTTGACAACAGGTGACAAACTACCAACATGATGACAACAGGTGACAAACTACCAACATGTTGACAACAGATGACAAACTTACAACCTACTGACAATAGATGACAAACTTACAACCTACTGACAATAGATGACAAACTTACAACCTACAGACAACAGATGACAAACTACCAACATGATGACAACATATGACAAACTACCAACATGATGACAACAGATAACAAATTCCAACCTACTGACAACAGAAACAAAATACCTACATACTGACAACAGATGACAAACTACCAACCTACTGACAACAGATGACAAACTACCAACATACCGACAACAGATGACAAACTACCAATCTACTGACAACAGATGACAAACTACCAACCTACTGACAACAGATGAAAAACTACCAATCTACTGACAACAGATGAAAAACTACCAACATACTGACAACAGATGAAAAACTACCAATCTACTGACAACAGACGAAAAACGACCAATCTACTGACAACAGATGACAAACTACCAATCTACTGACAACAGATGACAAACTACCAATCTACTGACAACAGATGACAAACTACCAACCTACTGACAACAGATGACAAACTACCAATCTACTGACAACAGATGGCAAACTACCAACCTGTTGACAACAGATGAAAAACTACCAATCTACTGACAACAGATGAAAAACTACCAATCTACTGACAACAGATGAAAAACTACCAACCTACTGACAACAGATGACAAACTACCAACCTACTGACAACAGATGACAAACTACCAATCTACTGACAACAGATGACAAACTACCAACCTACTGACAACAGATGACAAACTACCAATCTACTGACAACAGATGACAAACTACCAATATACTGACAACAGATGAAAAACTACCAATCTACTGACAACAGATGAAAAACTACCAATCTACTGACAACAGATGACAAACTACCAACCTACTGACAACAGATGACAAAATACCAACATACTGACAACAGATGACAAACTACCAATCTACTGACAACAGATGACAAACTACCAACCTACTGACAACAGATGAAAAACTACAACTTCAATGACAACAGATGACAAACTTCCAACCCACCGACAACAGATGAAAAACTACCAACCTGCTGACAACAGATGACAAACTACCAACCATCTGACAACAGATGACAAACTACCAACCTACTGACAACATATAACAAACTACCAACCTACTGTCAACAGATGACAAACTACCAACCTACTGACAACATATAACAAACTACCAACCTACTGTCAACAGATGACAAACTACCAACCTGTTGACAACAGATAACAAACAACCAACCATCTGACAACAGATGACAAACTACCAACCTGCTGACAACATATGACAAACTACCAACTTCTGACAACAGATGACAAACTACCAACCATCTGACAACAGATGACAAACTACCAACCTGTTGACAACATATGACAAACTAACAACTTCTGACAACAGATGACAAACTACCAACCATCTGACAACAGATGACAAACTACCAACCTACTGACAACATATAACAAACTACCAACCTACTGTCAACAGATGACAAACTACCAACCTGTTGACAACAGATAACAAACAACCAACCATCTGACAACAGATGACAAACTATCAACCCTACGACAACAGATGACAAACTACCAACCTGTTGACAACAGATAACAAACAACCAACCATCTGACAACAGATGACAAACTATCAACCCTACGACAACAGATGACAAACTACCAACCTGCTGACATCAGATAACAAACAACCAACCATCTGACAACAGATGAAAAACTACAACTCCAATGACAACAGATAACAAACTTCAAACCCACCGACAACAGATGACAAACTACCAACCTGCTGACAACAGATGACAAACTACCAACCATCTGACAACAGATGACAAACTACCAACTTACTGACAACATATAACAAACTACCAACCTACTGTCAACAGATGACAAACTACCAACCTACTGACAACATATAACAAACTACCAACCTACTGTCAACAGATGACAAACTACCAACCTGTTGACAACAGATAACAAACAACCAACAATCTGACAACAGATGACAAACTACCAACCTGCTGACAACATATGACAAACTACCAACTTCTGACAACATATGACAAACTACCAACCATCTGACAACAGATGACAAACTACCAACCTGTTGACAACATATGACAAACTACCAACTTCTGACAACAGATGACAAACTACCAACCATCTGACAACAGATGACAAACTACCAACCTACTGACAACATATAACAAACTACCAACCTACTGTCAACAGATGACAAACTACCAACCTGTTGACAACAGATAACAAACAACCAACCTACTGTCAACAGATGACAAACTACCAACCTGTTGACAACAGATAACAAACAACCAACCATCTGACAACAGAGGACAAACTATCAACCCACCGACAAAAGATGACAAACTACCAACCTGTTGACAACAGATAACAAACAACCAACCATCTGACAACAGATGACAAACTATCAACCCACCGACAAAAGATGACAAACTACCAACCGGCTGACAACAGATGACAAACTACCAACCTGTTGACAACAGATGGCAAACTACCAACTTCTGACAACAGGTGACAAACTACCAACATGATGACAACAGATAACAAACTACCAACCTGATGACATCAGATGACAAACTACCAACATGATGACAACAGATGACAAATTCCAACCTACTGACAACAGAAACAAAATACCAACATACTGACAACAGATGACAAACTACCAACCTACTGACAACAGATGAAAAACTACAACTCCAATGACAACAGATAACAAACTTCCAACCCACCGACAACAGATGACAAACTACCAACCTGCTGACAACAGATGACAAACTACCAACCATCTGACAACAGATGACAAACTACCAACCTACTGACAACATATGACAAACTACCAACTTCTGACAACAGGTGACAAACTACCAACCTGTTGAAAACAAATGACAAACTACTAACATACTGACAACAGATGAAAAACAAAATACCTGATGACAACAGATGAAAAACAACAATCCTAAATGCTACAATTTTCATAATATTGGCCGAAATTACAGTTTCTCATTTGTAAAGGGACATTACTTTAGAACAGTAAAAGTGACCAGACCAAAATATGAACTTGATCTGTATTTGGTGCTGATAAGCATTGTGTACAAGTTTCACAACATTTAGTTGAGGCCAACGAAGTTAGGAAACTGAAACGAAAAATTCAGCATTTTTTCCATTTGTAAAGAAACAAAATTCTAAAATAAAATGACGCCATCAAAATTCAAACTTGATCTGTGTTTGTGGCAATAAGCATTTTGTATAAGTTTCATAACATTTGGTTGAGGCAAACTAAAGTTTTAGAATGGAAACCAACTTGGGACTTACAGACATATGAATTCATGAATGCTGTATGTATGTACACGGGGACAAGGGTAAAAATTAATGCTCCCTCCACTACGAAAGGGGGGGGGGGGGGGGACATGAATAAGTTTACAGACGACAGAGGCCCAAGAGACACATACAAAGGACGACAGATATGTGAGCTAAAAAAATTAAGTGGTATTCTTTCTAATCTTTTATTTGATGTGACCTTTCAATGATATATTTATACTGCTTGTAGCACTTATATCTTACACATAAACAACATTATAAAATTTCACATTTCTTCTTTTATTATCTTTGATCTATTTACAGCAACTAAACAATTTTCTGGTTATTTTTATCAAATAACAAATATTTGTCATTAAGAATATCAAATGCCATTTTCTACAAATTATTCTGTTACAGTTTGTTTACTAATTACTAAAAGCCATATTCTTCATACATAATGATAGGTATATTTATATTTGTAAGTTACTTTCCACACATGTGAAAATACAGAACATACACCCCTTCTTTTTTATGAACCCTGTTAAAGGGGAAATTATACTAAATTAGGTTTTTGTAGATTATTTTTTTATGTAGCTTGTACCTGGCTAGAATAGGTATTCAAATCTAAAATTTCAAAAAAAATCAACATATCTCATCAGAGATACTGTGCCTGAATAATCCCGCCTACACTATAACACAATTTCAAAGACAAATAAATATATTCTGAAGGCTTCTCACAGTCAAAAAATTTATGTAAACCAGTTGAGTAAAATTGTATCCAGGTAAGCAGAGTTTTGCATAGTATTATTATTATCCTGACTCATTCTGGGAAAAATATTTCTCTTCCTAAAAAGATGGTGAAAATGAAAAACAAAATGATTAATCTGAAATTGGTTGGCATTGCAGCTAAAAGTAGCTCATTCACAATCTAGTGGTTCCATAGAGCATGTGTCGCTCACCTAGGTTCAGGTGTAATATCAGCAATGAGCATGAACACAAATGATTTTGTGAAAATAATCATTAAAGAGCAATAAATTTCAAATGAGGAGTCAAATACTATTAAGACTTACTTGTTGATCTAAGTCTTGCTTATTATTTTTGTTTTAAACGTTTCTATCTATTCATAATAGTTTTTATGATATTAAGGAAAAACGTAACTTGGTATTAAGTGCTATCTTATTCTAAAATTCTGTCTTGCTAATCATTTTTGCTTAAAGCTTCTATCTTTCTATTGTATTTTCAAAATAGTACATGATATAGACAAAAAAAATTGTAAGAAAATCAGAGAAAATCAGACAGGGTAAAATCATTTCAGAACGATAAGATACTGGCCTTTTACGTCAAAACTGCCAGATTTTCTCTATTCATAATAATTTATTGGATAATAGACCAAACTTAAATTTTTATGTACTTTTAATTCATGTTGGCCATATTGGTTGGCAGGCTGGTAATTGGTCACATTTGGTAAACCAATTAACCAAATGATGATTGTGACCAAGTTTGGTTTAATTTGACCCAGTATTTTTTGGTAAAAATTAACCAACAACATCTACATAGATGACAGATGCAAAGTAAGGAGAAAAGCTCATCTGGCCCTTTGTGCCAGGTGAGCTAAACTATAGACAGTCATAAAACCCTGGTGAGCTTAACTTTAGACAGTCATAAAACCCAATATATACAGTATACAATGAATGAATTCCTGTTTTATTTACATTCAATGATAAAAATTTGCATTACTTATATATATATATTTATAATTATGCTTACATATCACAGCTCAAACAATTTATACACATGAATGATGAAATAAAAATCTACAAATCAAAAACTGAATTGTCTCCCTTGCCTATGGTAAAAATTAAGAAGGAAACATATTTAAAAAGAAGGAGGTTCTATAATCTCTCCCTCTGAATTGGCAATGAAATATTTTTGACATTTTTTTTGTAAGTGGAATAAAAAATCTCAAATATTTAGATTTGGGGGGAAAGTATTGAAATCATTTGCAGATTCATCAGGGTCCTTTTTTTTTTTTTAATAAATCAAATGAATGTAAGTTAATGAAACAAACAATAACCCCTTTTAAAAAAAATCTGGTTTAACCTCTTAAATATCATTGTATTTACTAGTGGCAGAGACATCTCTTCACTGCTAATAATTAAAAAATAGTTCAGACATTTAATATTGATTCAAATCCCAATTAGGACAGGACAGTTTTTGATTTGGAAATTTTTCAACAGCATGAAATACAATTATACACTGTCCCCGATAGAATTAAATCAGCAAGTATTGTCTTTAGATAAATAGTCTTTTCAACAATTTCTGATTTGATTCTGTTATTACATATTTTTAACACAAGTTATTTCCCCTTTGCCAACATGGTATAGTTATATTGTATACCAAACATAAGCGGATCCAAGGAGTGAAAGGGGACCCAGGCTCTCCTTTTGTGGGAAAAAAATTGTTAATTATAATAGATTTGAACGTAGTTTTCAATTTAGACTCGTTTATATATATATATATATATATATGTATACGACATTTAAACAAATATTTCATGAAAAATTACTATTGTTATATAAAAACAAAAAGTTTTATAAAGGTCTATGTAATAACATGTATATTAAAAGATTTTGAAAAAAAATTACAGTTCGTTTGCAATGAAAATTAACATACCTCTACCCATAAGGGAAACAACTTGTACAAATGTATCGCTAACAACAGGAACAATTTCTGAAGCGGCAAATTACTAATCAATTAACCAAATAAAAATAAAGATTATGGTGTTTTTTTGTTTTTGTTTTTATCTTTGTGGGGGTTGTAAAGGCAAATGAAATGGGTGTATGTGTATATATTAAGTACAAATAAAAAAATCTTTTCAACAATGAAAAAAAAAATTAGAAAAATAACAAGCACCTGGTTTTTCCATCAATTTGCATGAAAAACCTTGAATAACATCGCAAACTGCAAGCATGAAAACAAGTTAAATGAAATTGCAAGCACTTTGAAAGAATATAACCCTTTACCCTCTTATTCTTAATGTTTCATTTTGTCAATTTATTCAATATAAAGAGTTGAAATTGTCAAAAATAGAACCCCCAGTATAAATAAGAGGGATAAGATTGAAAATGTAATCTGAACCTAAACCCATTTCAAACGTTTTTTAACCTCCTAAACAGAAACCCTAGATTAAGTACAACTCATTTTAAGTACAATTCCTCAACTTACAAAATAATTTGAGATAACAGGAGTTTGGAGAAATCAAGAGTAAATATAATTATAATGGGGCCATAATTTTAGGTTGAGAGAACAGGAGTTTGAAATATAAGAGTTATAGATAACAGGAATTATAAATATATATGAGTTTGAGATTACAGGAATAAGATTAACATGAATAAATGAGTTTGAAGTTACAGGAATTAGGAATACAAGCGTTCGAAAAAACAAAAATTAAGAATAGAAGACTTTGTCATAAATGGAATTTGGAATAAATTTGTAAAAGAGTGTAAGATTATAGGAATTAGGAAAACAAAAGTTTATAATTACAAAACTTATAGAGTTATATTTTTGAATAAAAAGAAATTCAAGTTGCATATAATAAAGAAAAATGTTTCAGATTTGACCATTAGAATACATGTTCTATAAAAAAAAAATTGCCTGACAATACTTGCTGATAATAAACTAAATTAAACATATATCACAACTCAAAAATTTCATCATTCTGTCTTGCAATTCGGTCCAATGATGTTTTGACTCTTCTCGTAGAACTTTTTGACTTTATCACAAGAACAGGGGAACTGGTCAAGTCCTTGTCACTGCCGCTGTACCCATCGTTTTCGTAAAAAGACGGGAGTTGACCATTGCTATCAAAAGAACTCTTCCGTATATTAGAATTTATGCTGTTTGCAGATCGCTGAGATGATGACTTTCGTCGATATGTAAAATCATTGTCAATAACATTGTTGGGAAGGCTCCTGAAAAAGAAAAATGAATTTAGATTTCATTGCATGTTCATGATTAAAATTTTAAAAAGCTACATTGTTGTCCATCAAGAACTTTCATCCAAACTAGAAATTATGACCATTAGAATTTGGCTAAATTTTCAATCTACTGGCCATAGGCCAAATGAATATCATTTGAGGGTTTCATTGATGAGGCCTACGAGATTGTAACTGTACGGTTAAGCTGAATGTTCATACCATATATTCCACATGTGTTTAATTACTGATCTGCATACATTATTACATATTATTTGCATAACATATTAGAATGCAAATTGATCATTGTGATAATCACATGCACAGAGTCCCATGATTAGCATTACTAATTTCTAAATTTACAGTATTTCAAATTGTATTTATGCACACAAAACTGACGATGAAACCTATTGTCTACATAGCCTTTTTTTAGCACATACTTCAAAAATGTTTTATTATAAACTTTTCAATTTTTACCCAGAATACCTCAAATTCTAAAATGACAAATGTTAGGTTTCACAAGCTACAGCTGTTATTCATCTTTGAATTAAAGCTTTCGTGTCTAATGTTTCTACAATTTTCTACACATATTTATATGTTTTAACTGTGTGTGATTTAACAACTTTATAATACTTTATTATGAGATTCTGAATGGAGTTACATGATTAGAAAAGAGATCTAGAGTAATTGGCAAAAATAAAAGAAAACAAACTTAAAAAAATAAAAAATTGAGAAATGAAATTGAAAATGGAAATGGGGAATGTGTCAAAGAGACAACAACCCGACCAAATAAAAAACAACCGCAGAAGGTCACCAACAGGTCTTCAATGTAGCGAGAAATTCCCACACCCAGAGGCGTCCTTCAGCTGGCCCCTAAACAAATATATACTAGTTCAGTGATAATGAACGCCATACTTAAGTTATGATACATACGATATGTTTTTTTTTTTTTTTTTTTTTTAAATAAAACTGTTTAATCTACTTCACACATCACCAAGCAGAATGCAGATAGAAAGAAACAAACATATAACTATCATCTAACATTACAACAATCATATATATATATATATATAGCTTTGTGGACCCAGCCTTTTCCTCTTCAAACAAAGCTAGTAATTGTGTAACATTTCAATCCTTGTATAGTTAGTTCATAGCCAGGCAAAAAATTGTGAGGCAATCATCAACATCATAAAACAACAGAATGTGAAAAATTGTTAAATGCATGAGTGAATTAATTACTACTTTTTTAAATGTATAAAGCAAAATTCATCAATTCTTTTTGTTATTTAGCCTACACTCTAGATTCTGAATTGCAATATTGACTACTATTAACAACAAGCGATAGCCTTTCAAAAAGTGCTATATTCGACTCTTAGCTGATGAAAATGGAAAGTGCTCTCGCTTTGTAGATTTATTCATTTACTAGAATAGCCACATGCATCAATCAACAAATTTCCCACACACGTGAGGTCACAAGTTTTGAAGTAGAATCGGTTAACGTTGTTGTTTACTCCAGAAGATTCGTCTATTTATAGATAAAAATTACCTGTGTAAAATCTAATTGCTAAAATAGAGACGACAAAACCGATACTCTACGGGATTGAAGGACATTTACTAGGTTTGGATTGTCCTAACCAATCAATAAATTTTAATTATTCACGTCTCGTAATATCTTCCAATCAGGTAGCAAGAAAAATTCACACCCTAAGTGTCCATCGTTCAATTCTTAATATCGACTCCTAGGAGTCGATAATATAAAAAAAACATAAAGTTCAACTTGGAAAATTAATAGAAGTGATTATATATAAGTCACAATTTGTATGCCCTGTACAACGTCAAGACAAATCATGGAGGAATGTAAACATACATGGTGCATACCTGCCAACTTTTCAAAATGCCCATGGCGGTTCTGCGTGCAAAATGGCTGACCTAGTCCTAGAAAACCTTCAAGGGGGTCTTCAAATACATTTTAATGTTGTTTTTTTGATTTTTCATACTATTTGAAGCCTACAGCCATTTTAAAATTAATTGTTTTGTTTAAAATTGTGGACAAAATGCTCTTTCAAAATTTCAATTTGGGAGCCTCCATGGGGGAAATCCCCCGCAAATAGTGACAGTTGGCAGGTATGATGGTGAATTCCAATATGCTTCCTTTATTTCTTACTTACTACCCTTATTGAACCCAATTCATCTAGGACAAAATTCTAGAGTGAGGCCCCTCATGGGGGGGTCCTAGTAATCACATAATCACCATTTTTTTGCCAATATAATCACATAATCATTAAATATTTGCTTACCTTTAGCAATCAAATAATCATAAACTAAAAATACAGTCCTAGGTAATCAAATAATCATGAAATATTTGGCTTAATAATCAAATAATCATTAAAAAAACAGCCAAGTAATCACATAATCAAAAACCCCATGAGGGCCCTCTAGAGTCACAAGTATTTACAGACATACGTTTTACATGACATACTGGTAGTGTTTTTGTAAAAAACAGACGAAAAAAAATTAAAGGAGGGATTGTATATCCTAAACCATTCTTCATACCGAAATTAAAAATAATATAAAATCAATTACAAGATTATGATGTTCATATATACTACTAGTATTTATTGTTCAGGGGAGGTAATGAGGTGTTAGAGTTACTACTTTGTACAAACTGAAATTAATTAACAATAAATCAACATTATATAGTCAAGCCAAGCTGAGACAAATGCAAAATTTTACCTTTAATCATTATCTTCTGAAATATCAAAAATAACTTCACTGCATTTTCATTTTCACTGCCTTGATTATAATTTGATCTTATTTCTCACATGGTTACTGTAAACCAACTTAATTTTTTTGGCGAGCAATTTATTTTTGCAACTTCTTGAGTAAAAAAAGATAACGCTGAAAATGTTGTCTGGAATTTAAAAAATTGTAGAACGAATCCTTAATATTCAACTACTTCAGGTGAATTGAAAATCACGAAATGAAATTGCCTCGAAAAGGGATAGAAAGGGCATAGAATATGCACAATAATAAGTTGGTTTACAGTATTCAGAAATTAATAGATGCTTTTTTTTTTATTGTTTTTATTTAATCATTGACTACTCAGTGGAAGAAATGTGAAATCTTATTAATTGGATTGCTAATATTTTTAAGAGGGAAAATTCTGAATCATTTGTTTAATTTTTGCAGGCATGATCGATACTGTTGACTTTTTGCATTAACAAACATCTCAATAATTTCTGAAATCAGATATATATGAACACAATGATTATAAGCAGTCAAATCTGGGTGCAGTTCAAATATTTAGTGATTGGAGAGAGATTTTGATTATATATTACAGTTTAAATACTAAAGGGCCTGGATGGGAGGGGTTGGGTAAGGGACTAAGGGGGGCCTACAATTTTGTATCTTTAATATTTCAGCAATTTTACTATGTTCTTTATACTTTTTTCTGAATTTTCTTTATTCTAAATTTTTGGGCTTATTTTTCAATATTCTATAGCCTTTTTCCTCTGTAGAAATGGTCCATTATATTTTATTCTGTTAATCCCATCCCGACCCTCATTTATAGGATAAAAAAGAATAACATGATTTCAAGTCAAATTAATTGCCCAGCACTTGCTGAAAAAAATTCATGGTTTGAATAAAAATTGCAAAAAGTAAAATATTTTTATTTGTTCTTGCAATTTCCAAATATTGAAAGTCAAGGTAGTACTGTTTATATAAAAGCAAGCAACTTTTACATACATAAAAAGAACATGCATCTAACATTCTGCATAGGGAAATATGATTACCTCCCCTTATATGACAGCCAAATAAAGAAGGAATTGTCTTTCCTGTGTAATTTATCTCCCTTTGGTAATAGATAAAATCCTTAAAAACATAATTTTAGTCACTCCTGCATTTAACTTGTTTTTAAATTCTATTGGCATACAAACTTGGTTTTAAATAAATATATTCATTAACTAAATTGTATTCCAATTTTATAAACAACATTCATGAAAACATTAAATTTGACAATTTAATTCAAAATTGAGGAAAATGAAAGCATCAGTGACATGTTCCTTGTACTTCATTCTGATATACAGATATAAACTTAATAAATCAAAGCTAAAACTGAGCTGAAAAAAATAATGTATGGCTTAAATAACCTTCTTGCCAGCTATTGAAAATGTGGAAGAAATTACACCTCTGAAAACAATTTCTTCTCTATTTCTTGCACAACATGCATCTATTTATACATATTTCAAATATCCCATGGAAATATAATATCAGAAAATTGAAATAAAGTATTTGATTTATCTCCCTTATCACATTCTCTACATGTCAAAGTGGATTTCATAACTTCTATCTCTCTATGGTGGGAGTAGATGGACACAGAGTGGGGAAATCTTATAATTGTCCCAAGTCATAAAGTGGACAAGGTAAAAACATAACCCCCTCTGCTTCGGTGGGGGCATACAAATAAAGCATTGTTTTTTACATGCTTTATTTTTTTTCAATCTCTGGTTCAATACATGTTTATATTTTATATAACATGTATAATAAAGTTATTTTGCAATGACATACCATTTATATATATATTGTAGTTAATATTAAATTAGAACAAAAGGCATATGACAATATTCATAATTTCCATGAGATATTTTAACTAGGTGTATAAAACAAAAATGATAATTTACCTTTTAAATAAAACTAAACCGTACCCAATATTAACATTCACTGTCAGGGAGAGTTAAACTATAAGGGGAGGATATTTGATGAGCATCAGAATCGGGAATATTTTTGTTAGATGCAGAACTGAAAAATATGACATATGAGTAAATTAGACATTTTGGTGGGAACATATATATACACTTTAGCTCACACTGATTTTTCATTTTCCTGTGCCCATCCTCAATGGGCAGCCCACTTTTGCCATCTGAAAAGTTAAACTTTTTTTTCCAAATAAAACTTTATAAATATAAATAATTTGCCTACTCCATAATTGGTCCTTCTTTTTTGAATTGCTTCCTTTAGAATGAACATGTACAAAGAGCTTATGGGAATACCAAACTAATCTACATGTATATGTAATTTGTGTAATCTTTTTTTTGAACCATTAAATACCATTTAATATTTTGTTAAGGTAGCTAGGAACTGTCAATAGTTATTTTCTTTTATCAAAAACAGGATAAAATGCCTTTATTTCACTCCCAGTTTACAAGCTCAATTTGCATGGACAGGGCTAATTTTATTCAGAAGTGAATTAAACCAGTCAGCAATTGGCAAAAGGAAATAATCTGTGTCAAATGATTGTAATATGGCAAATGTGCTATTTTTATGATAAAAGAAAATAAATGGCATGTCCAGTATATAGGGCATAATTTTAATACATGCAGGCATAGTGTAATTTCTAAAAGTTTGTGGAAGTTACAGAAATGACAAAATCAATTATGAGCTGATGTGTAAATAAAATAGCAAAGCATGCAAAATTTAAAAGATAGATCTCTACAGGGTAAACTTTATACCATTCTCAGCTAGTCACATACTCATTTATATTACTGTAAATTCAGTAATTATTGCGTGCATTTATTATTGCGATTTTGTCTTTTTGGACTTCAATGCGAATTTAATTATTTCGATATGGTGCAAAGTCCGGTTTAATTCATATACAAAATTTCAAAATGCGAGTTCAAATTATTGCGACTAGAACCCTGTCGCATTTTTCGCAATAATAAAAACCTCGCAATAATTTCTGAATTTACAGTATTTAATTACTGTGGATTTGTTATTATGAGGTGAATACCAATTATTGCTTGTTACAATGTTCAATAAAGGTCTGTAAAACAGAAAGAACTGAAGAACGAAGTTTTTGCAGGAGTAGGTTTTTCAAAAAGAATTACGACTGAGATTGATTTTAAGTAAATTGAAATCAATTGTTCACAACTTTCAATTATTCTAAGTCATACGATTTTTAGTGTGATGTACCCCATGTAATATCAGTTAACTGACTCCAGATTCATGGACACAAGGTTAAGTATTTAATTAGATTTTGTGAATAAAATTATGATTTATGCAGTGTTTCAACATGATGTAATGTCATGATTTAAAAAAAAATCTTTTGGAAATTCAATACAATTCTCCATCTGTATTGAGATATTAGCCACTGGTCAAGAGAATTAATATATAATATTATACTACATTTATATATACATGTAATCTCACCTTATTGTCGCTTGTAGAAATAAAGTTGCAATAAAAATATTCATGCATATATATAATTTCAGATTCATATTTATTAAAAAATTCCATAGAATTGTTCTTACTAAAATGTTGTACATTGTAATACTAAAAAAATACAAATGCATGCAAATGCACTTAAATAAATCATACATGCACTATTACTAAATTCATCTCAGAACTGCTTGGTGAAGTGTGAAATGTACTATATATTCTTCAAATAATCAAGTGATTTCGTCTTATTAAAAATGTTAGTATTTTTCACTAATTTACTTTCTTGTAGATGCATACAGAGTTTAAATTCTGCCAAATAATTTTCATTTTCTTAATACAGTGAAACCTGGCTAAACCTAATACTGTATTAAACTGAAAACCTGTATAAACCAAACATGTTCTTAAGCAATGTCATTTCAATTTGAATGCGCTGTGAACCTGATAAAACCGAACATCAGCCAATCCCTATTAAAAGTTTAGCATGTGGTTCGCAATTTGGCATTGTACACATAAGACATGTCAAGGATAAGTATTGGTCATGTATTTCCTTGTGGTTATAGACATGATAGACGTGAAATTATCAAATGCATGAAATCTCTTACCAATCAATAACCATACTTTTGATTGTTTCACTTTTTAATTACCTTGCATTTTTTTCCATCTGGTTGACGTTAGATTTTAATTGTGCAATAGAAGCGTCATATTTTGATAAAAAGTCCATTCCTGATTCGCCATTTGCCGAGGCTTTTTGAGATGTAGATGAAGATGAATCTTTTGGCACGTTTTTTTCACTTTCGTTACTTTTAGTACTTGTGTTTGATTTTTGACTAGCGGATCTTGTCCGTGACACTGGGTCTATCACAACTGTTTCATAACGGTCAGGTATTGAAGAGACATCCTCATTTTGCACCGGAATAAATAAATGCTCTCGTAAAAATAAACTATCATTTGTCCATAGTTGGTTTTCTCTTTTTATTTGTTCCACCTGAAAATAAAATGATTATGATAAATAATACATGTACAAAATGTATAAACAATTGCATAAACATTTGTAAGTTGTGAAAACAAACTATCATTCATCCCTACATGCCCTATTGCATTCTTGATCAAATATCAGAAAAAAGACTTTTAATTTTATTGTAAATTTTCTGAGTTAAGAGTGTGACAAAAATGTTTAAGTTTATTCAAAATATTGGAATATTTAAATTCATCAAATATAATTATCAAACAGGAAGATACATGCAGCTTTGACAGAAACACTTTACTATTGTGGATACATTCATTTTAGTAGTCAATTTTGGGGGAATTAAAGAAACCTTACATATTTAAGGAGACATGAATTTAATTTCGACAAAACCTTAAATATCGGAATATAGAAAATCCATGAAATTGGTTACCAACAAATAATAATGAATCCCCTGTATTCATCACTGCCAATGCAAGCTGCTGACTATATACATAAATGTCATTCTGATAAAAGAGTTTCTAACATGTCAAAGAAACAGTTAATTGTAAAACTGCATGAGCCTCACACACCAAACAAAATTTATTTGCCCTTTTTGTCTTGAAACATTATTTCTATCCTAGTTTGACGTGCCACCACATGTTTTATATAGGTCTATATTTTACAATGAGATTGCTGAACTATTACAAAAACACAAACAATTACAAAAACACAATTTTTAAACAATTACAAAAACACAAAAAAATTACAAAAACACAAACAATTACAAAAACACATCTGGCTCTATTATTCAGAAGGTGTTTACTGTAACCATGGTAACTGAATGTACATGCAAATCTCTTCAGAACATTGTACATGTACATGATGTAGTACAAGTATTATGAGCTATTAACAGGATGTTATTTTTAATCTTTTTTATTTTATACAAGTCAGGATTATTGTGTACACACTTCTTAAAATACAATTGAGCTAAGATTTAGTTTCAATGATTGTTATAAAATTAAAAAGATGTAATCTAAATTTCTCATTATTGAAGGCCATACCATACGGTTGCTTGTTTCTAATTGCTTACATCCTATTCATTTGAACTTTGGACCCAAACCATATAAATTGATATAATCAGCTATAAAAGGTCCCAAAATGAAAAATATGGAACAAATAGATCGTGAAATAAAACCCATCAACTAACAAAATGACATCCATGCAATAGAGCCCTTCATCTGAAACATGTGCCTCCCTGCAGCTAAAGTCCCTTACCCTTCCCTAGATTTTCCCTCATAAACATGATGGAATTTTATGATTTTGGGATGGAAAAAATGCCATCAAATTCCATCATGTTGGTGGAGTATTGGAACGTACAGCTTTCCATTATCAATGATCGATGATGGAAAATGGTTGATTGAAGTTTTTTGATGCAATTGTGTTCATGATGGTGGAAAATTGATGGCATAATTTCCATCTGATGGATAATTGATGGTATTTTTTCCATCTGATGGATAATTGATGGTATTTTTTCCATTACATGTAAAGTGCATGGAAACTTGATGGAGAATTGACCATCCGATGGAATTTGAAAATCTTTCCATATATCATGTATATGGCATTTTCTGTGATGTCATAAAACAATATTTGTTCTCTGTCGTCTATAGGTAGAACAGTTACATGTGTTAACAATGGGTTTTGCTTCTTTTTTCCACATGTTTGGAAAAAATAACCTAGAAATCTGCCTGTTTCATTTTCATTTAATACTATCATTATCTCATTCTGAGGGTCTGAATGGGGTATACAAAATAAAGAATATTAGACAAAACGGACAGAATAAAGAGCAAAAAATAAAGAATACATAAAAGCAGGCAAAAATAATAATGATCAGAGAATTATGGGGTAGCTTATACGTGGTTAGAGAATGATTATGCAAAAAAAATAAAGAATTAAGGACCCACTATCATGCCTTTATCTACATTTGTAACAGGACATATATATATATATAACCAAAATTTGCACAGATGATTATATACTCATTCGTAATATAAAATCATCTTCAAACTTGATAAGGAAATAAGATAATTATCGTATCAAAAAACTTTAAATTTAAGTCAGAAATGAAAACTTAAAATTACAAATATATTTTCCTGTTTATAAATTTAATGCATCATGTGTCTGAACAACTTGAAAAGCAGCTTTTTAAATTTATGTTTCCTCTCTTAAGCATTGTAATACTTAACTAATTCAATATATCAATATATGAAATTCCCAAGTCCTTCAAAAGTTTCAGTTTCTGTTAGCCACTACTTAAATATACTGTAAATTCAGAAATTATTGTGAGCTTTTATTATATCACATAATTATTGCGATTTTCCAATAATGGACAAAAATGTGAGATTAGTTATTGCGATTTCAGGAAGATATGTCTCAGAAATATCAGATTGCACATGTTGCAAGTTCTTTTATAGGATCATTGGTTTCATGCATATAAAAGAGAAGATGTGGTATGATTGCCAATGAGAAAACTCTTCACAAGATACCAAATCACACAGATATTAACACTTATATATGTCACTGTATGGCCTTCAATAATGAGCAATGCTTACATAGATTCACTCTATATGCAGATATGAGAGTCTGGGTGAGGTTTACCAAAAAGATAATCATGATGTACACAAAGTGGAGAATAAAGGACAGATAACAAACTATAGAAAACCATTTTTTTTGCAATTGTATAAAAATAGACCAATTGCACAAAGAACACAGAATGATTAGGTATTGAAATAAAGAATGTAGAATAATGGGCAAAAATATTAAAAAAATGCTGAAAAATGCAGCTTAAAAATGGCTTAAATTGAAAACTACAAAAATGAAAGACCCTTAAACCATCCTATAAATATACGACAAACATGTATTGAGACAAATATTTGATCATCTAAAGTGTGCACTTAACACACAATGACACTTTCCATGTGATATCTTGATATGGCTTCTATGTAAACTTACAGTAAATGTTTTATCTGCATACAAATATAGATATAACCTTCAACTTCATCATATGATGATATGACTAAATATTACATAGATTATAGGACAGCAGCACTTGATGCTAGATACATAAGTATTTCACAACAAAAACAAGCCACTAACCGATGTACAACAAACTCATCATAGGTACCGGAATGAAATTTTATGCGACAAGTCACAAGACACTAGTGCATGTTTGTACATGTAATACAAAAGAATCAATTGCGAACAACATTTTTGTCAACATAATTTTTTATTAATCTTCAAAAGAAGTGATGAGATATTTAATAGTATTATACTATAAGTATCTTTTGACAAGAGTTCCATACAAACAACTGTTAAAGCAGATATAGCAAAGGCATATCACTAAATTTGCAGTTCATCATTTGAAAGTCACAGCGTGGCACTATTCAACATTGAATATATAGATATAAGTTATAACCTTCAACCTGATCATATGATAATAGGATTTATAAATATTACATAGATTATAGCCATTAGGACAGTAGCACCTGAATGCTAGATACACAAGCATGAGAAGTATTTCACAATGTTAAAAAAAAAGCCACTAACTGATGTACAATAAACTCTTCATAGATACCAGTATAAAATTTTGTAAGCCAGACGCATATTTCAGTGGCGGATCCAGAAATTTTCATAAGTGGGGGCCCACTGACTGACCTAAGAGGGGGCCCGCTCCAGTCACGCTTCAATGATTCCCTATATAAGCAACCAATTTTTTTCCCAAAAAGGGGGGGCCCCGGGCCCCCTGCCCCCTAAATCCGCCTCTGTATTTGTACTACAAAAGATTCATCTGTTTGACAATTTTGATTTCAGTAAATCAGAAAATAAGGATTTGGCATATATACATGATATATACCTGTCAACATAGTTGTATAGTCATGAAATCCCTACACATAACTGACAAAAACAAAAGTAAAGGAATATAACTTGTATTGTTGTTCCTCATCTCAAAATCATATTAATCAGAATTATAAATTTAAAGAAAATCAACAACAACAAAAAAGAGTCATATTTGCGGAGTTACCTCCCCTTCTAATGTTAATTTCCATAGGACAATAAAAATGTTGATTTTGAGTTTTCCTCAAGCTAGATTTTATGGGACATTTTTCTGTGTATAATTGGGGCTTAATGCTATATAGATAAGAACTAAAACATTTTCTGTTGCAATTAGTTTGAGGTTAAAACTTAGTTTGACTGGACAAATAATAAGGTTTCAGCATAAAGCAAAAATTCAAACATCAGATATTGATGGTCTCAGTCACTCTTAGTCCTGATCAAGAATTAGGAATGACAGGACCAGAACTGGCAAAAAAATGGCTTTAATTTTTGCTCGAAATAAAAAAATTACATGGCAAAGGCAAATTTAGGGGGAGGGGATTAGTGTAACTGGGCTCTCTCTTTTAGATTGGAAAAAAAAATGGTTGATTATATATGTAGGGAATCACTGAAGCATGACATTAGAGGGTCCCCTCTTAGGCAGTAAGTGTGCCCCCCCCCCCCCCCTTTTATAAAAATGTCTTTATCTGCATGGAACTGAATCCAGTGGACAATCCACACCTGATTTACACTCAAAAACAAAACAAATTATAATAGCCCTTCATAAAATCTATGTTTCTTGTAATAACAATACTATATTTAGCTACATATGAACCATACAACATGTGTTACATAAATGTTTAGTATCATAAACAAATAGTTACATGCTACTTCCTAAACAACATGTTACATGTACTTCCTACATACAAAGTAGTTAATATGTACTAATGGAAAAATAGTATTAGTACAAATGAACATACTTATCTACCATGAGGATCTAGATGGGGTATATAGAATTAAGAATAAGGGCCAAATATTATAAGGAACCGAAAAATAATAGCCAAAATTTTAGAAAAGAGAATAATAGGGTACAAATGTATAAAGATTAATAGCTGTGGAAAATAAAAAAAATAATTTAGGAAAAATGTATTATGTACAATAAAATACTGATTTAAAAGAAATGAACATGTATGGAATAAAGAAATCATGTAATTTTCAAAAATTTATTACCATATTTACCAACCGTTTAATATTTTTTATGAGAATTTTATACATTAAGATTTATTGTAATAGTTAAAGAAATGCCCTATAAATTTAATCTGATGTCCAGTTTTTTTTTTATTCCATTTAATAGAGAGAAAAAAAGAAAGAATACAGTGTATAAATTCACACAACACCAAATGCTTGCATTTTTATTATTATCAATCCTTTCCATTTTATTGCTGTTTTTTAAGCATGTAAATATTTTCACCTGGGCTACTAAAATTTTATTTATATTTTGCATAAAGATACCAATGGTTAAATCATTTTTACATTTTAATGAGGATTTCATAGATTAAAATGTATTGTAAAGAAAATGTCCTTTAAATTAAATGAATACAAAAATGAGGCCCCTCATGGGGGGTCCTAGTAATCACATAATCACCATTTTTTTGCCAATATAATCACATAATCATTAAATATTTGCTTATCTTTAGTAATCAAATAATCATAAACTAAAAATACAGTCCTAGGTAATCAAATAATCATGAAATATTTGGCTTAATAATCAAATAATCATTAAAAAAACGGCCAAGTAATCACATAATCAAAAACCCCATGAGGGCCCTCAAAAATAAGGACATCCTATCCCGAGACACTATAATTTCGATAAAATATTACTTTGTTATCAAACTTTTTTTTTAAAGACTGAATCCGGTACATATTTCCATGCAAACCACAAATTTCACCATCGTTGTGACAGAGGGTAACTTGGCTGTTATTGTTTTCTGTAAACCATTGTTCTCACAAAGGTTTAATATCGGAATAAACTTGTTGTTAGCTATATTCCATCTATAATACTAAAATTACGAGGTCCAATTTGTCAGCCGTCATCACGTTAAAACGACGAATCACAGAATTCAACTTTATATATAACTAATATTGTACAAAGGTGTAGATTAAAAATTACACCACTCCAGGCCCTTTTGTTTTCCACGTAATTAATATTGCCAATAATTAAGAAGTTCCGGGTCGAGTCCGATACCGATACCAATAGTATATTCACCTGTTACCTATTACCTTATCTGTACGTTCCGCATCTGACCGGCGCACCACCAAACGGTGTATTCGGGATTAATATGCTATATACACGGGTCATAATCACAGGGTTGACACTCCTAAATTGTCAAATTGTTACCTATTGTAGACTTTCTAAGATAACAATACGAATACTAAAAATCTGGACTAAAAATAAGGCGTATAGGTACAGTTTTTAATTTGTTAGTGGGCATGACGTAAAACAGCGAATCAAAGAATTCAACTTTATTCATAATTAATATAGGACAATGCTGTTGATTAAAAAATACTCCTTTCCAGGACCTTTTGTTTTCCAAATAATTAATATTACCAATAATTGATAAGTTCCAGTTCGACGGGTTCAAACAGAAAGATTTGAAAGCAGAGAATAACTGTATCTTATAATCGGCATGACTTTATCAGATGACAAATCTTATACTCAAATAAGGCTTGCGCATAGTTATATACTTTAATTCAGTCACGGACCAGTGATATCACGGGTGTGTTCTAGTGTATTCTAAATAGAAAAGACTGGGCACTTACATTAAAGGTTTTAAGTTCATGAAGTTCCATTCCTGCTTATTCTTCAGGTATATAAACTAATTTAACAATCAATGTCTAATAAATGTACATCTAACGGAAATTATATAAAAGTGTGTCAATTTTACAACTTTACCATGTGCATATTTAACAATATCATAGGTAATTGACACGATTAAATTATGACATTTGAATTTTATTAAATTCTTTATTTATTCAAAAATATATTAAAGAATAAAAATTACAAATTTCATTACACTGATTAACAAACTTGTTTATCACACCATACAGGTAAATGGTGTTAACTACTAAAGACAGGTGTCAAATGATTAATCATGTTAATCACATGACTAATTTTTAATGATAATAATTACCTGTATGACCTGACTAAACACCATTTTTTATTTAAGGGAAAAAGTGTCAAGGAAATATTTCTAAGAAAATGATTTATATTCAACAGGACATAAAACTCGAAACTTTTCAAATTTAAAATAAATTTAATAATATAAAGTTTGTTCAATGATGGAAGTAATAATAGAAGTCAATATAACTAAATACTTCCATGGTTTGACAACAATATCAAACTTCCCTATATATACTCAAATGCACTCATGTTTAGCGAAAGGTCCTACGACACGATCAGTGAACAAAACTTAATTGGATCGACACGTAAAGAAACGATCATTGTCATTGGTCGCTTCAAACCTGATTCGACCTTCAAGCGCTGAAGCTCCGCCCAGACACGCATGCTAACAACTCACATGATAAACATAGCAAGAGTTTTGTGAATGAATCAATGGGTGAAATGTGTATTTGTTTACACATATGATCGGGAGTTTCCCTTGCATTTCTAGTTATGATGTGTGAATTTTATAAATGTACAAGTATTATTCAAGTCTTTTGTTTTACTCTATCTTTTCACGGCGTCACGGAGATATAAAGCCAATTAGATCCCATGCACATGCAGAGGAGGATTTAGCCTCAAAAGGTGCGATTTTTTTTTGATTTTTTTTGTATTTTTTTTTTTTTTTTGGGGAGGGGGGTCATACAATACGTCTCCATTTAAAAACATTGATCGTCAATGTATTCGCCACTGACATGTTATTTCTGTTTTTAAATGTTTAAAAAGGAAGAAGATTACGTCAATAATTAATAAACGACAAAAATATCCAAAAACTGTCCAAGGTACAAATTCCATTAGAAAGGAAAGTTTAAAATAACTAACTAAACCATACGCTTTACTATATGATCAATCAACGGAAGGGATGGATGTCATATTCATGACTTGGTACTGTATATATATGTTGTTGTTTAACAGTTACCAAATAAAGGTAAATCAAATGCATCTGATTTTATGCCCTTTATGGGCCCTGTAATTTGGGAAATACAAAATTGTCTATTCTATTCTATTATATATGTCGGTCTAGTACACTACATGCACTTAGAATTTGTGGATTAAATTTCATCGGGTAGGGAAAATCTTAAACTCCAGTGTCAATAGCAAAACCAAAATGTAACATTTGACACAAAATAAAAAGCTAACAAAACATGTTTAACTCCGCCACATACTAATTGTAAGAGCCTGTCCAAACCAGGAGCCAGGATTTAGTGATTGTCGTCTGTTGATGTGGGCATATTTGTTTTTCGTTTATATCGATTTAACATAAATTTTGGCATTAGAGTTTTTGTTTAAACTACATTTGTCATTTCGGGGCCTTTTATATTGGACTATGCGGTTGCTCATTATTGAAGGACGTACGGTGACATATATATGTTAATTTCTGTGTCATTTGATCTCTTGTGGAAGAGTCGCATCATTGGCAATTATACCACATCTTTATATGTACCACATATCAGGCGCTTAATTTTTTTTTTGTAAATATGTGACAAATGCTAAACATCACAACATAATAGCTAGTTTCAACGGCAATGTATTTTTTTTTACCTTGTTATATGTAAAAATGTTTTACTTGTGCATTGATTTGGTTCGAAAAGACGAAACACTATATATCTGGTCATTGCTATTCTTTTTGCAACCATTTCGCACTTCATCACACCTTGGCATACATATAGTATGCTAAGCGTTCTGTTTAACTGTTAATATAAAAAAAACATGTTTTGTTCACATCTTCTTGTGTCCATATAAAATTGAGAATGGAAATGGGAAACGTGTCAAAGAGACAACAGCCTGACCATAGAACAGACAACAGCAGAAGGTCACCAACAGGTCTTTAATCCAACGCGAAATTCCTGCACCCGGGGGCGTCCTTAGGCTGGCCCCCGGGCAAATATATATACTAGTTCAGTAATGAACGGCATACTAAACTCCAAATTGTATACAAGAAACTAAAAATAAAAATAAATACAAGACTTACAAAGGTGAGATGCTTCTGACTTGGACATAAATAGTTTTCTCATTGCATTTCACCAGTGGGGGTAGGGGAGGAAATTAAACTTCCATTAAGCGACGTGTCATGCCCAAGGTTCAGAATTGAATATATAAATTACACAATATTGCCGAAAATCGGCCGCTTGGTGGTTACAGTTATTCTGGCTCAACAAACTGTACGACAAGGGTTTTACTATTTGTTGATGGATTTGTTCATATATAACAAATAATCTTTTTATCCGATGGATAGATGGCCCATTTACAATCTAGTCCTATAATATAAGACTCTGGAGGTTCATATCATTTACATTCAACGTTTTTTATCGGATATTTTTTTTTTACTATCAATGTTGAACCCCAGAGTCTTATAAAATTTGTAATTTTTTCTCGTAGCAAAAATTTAAATTAATAATCCACTGCAAAAACAAATAAAATTATTAGGAACAACCTAAATATGAATGAAAGTAACTTCTTACCGTATTAATTGTTAAAAATAATGTTCCTAATCCATCACTTTTATCCTGAGTTGACAAACAATTTTTTCACGCCATTTTATTTCAAATATATGTGCCGATTCTTCATTTTAAGGATTTCGTGAACGAAACGAATTTGACGATAATATTAAGAACCAGTAAAGAACAATGTACGAAAACACGACCAATTGTAATTGTGTCATGCAATTATTGAGATAACCATAAAAAGTGCTGAGAGATTACGAATGGGGTTTACAGAATAGAGAACAATCGGCGAAAAACAGAAAGAATAAAAAAATATGGGTTCTATTTTTACCCCCACCCCCCCCCCCCCCCCCCCCAGAAAAACAAACCACACGATATATTATTTAAGATGTTCACTTGTAAGGATAGTGACATAAGTAAACTTAAAACTTCCGTAAACAACATTGTCAAATTGTCGTTCAAAGTTCCCACAAAAATTCGTTGGGAATCCACTACGAGCAAATGGATACTTGTTATAAGACTCTGGGGTTCAACATTGATGGTAAAAAAAAAATATCCGATAAAAAACGTTGAATGTAAATGATATGAACCTCCAGAGTCTTATATTATAGGACTAATTTACAATCATACTAGATCTCCATATTTGTACATTACGATCCGACCATTCGAAATGCATCAGGGGCATTATTAATGATTTTGCTTTGCTTCGCCATCCACCACAATCAATCTGAGAGAATCCTTAATACTTTCTTTAATATGCAAGGCATTGATTATGGGTTTCTTCCGGTATACTCACCGGATCTGAATCCCACCGAAATATGTTTTTCAAAAATTAAAACTGTTATAAAACAAGAAAGATTTAAGGAAATTTCAGCAAAACCCTTAAATTAGCCGTGATAAAAGCCATTCAGGAAATAAATCAGTCTGATATTCAAGCTTGATTTTATAGACATACCGGCTATTTTAATGTTTAGATGTTTTGTTTTGTTTCATTGCAACGTGAGTAGTTGTAGTAAATCTTTTGTAGTCACGTGAGTTCATTGATGAAATTAAATCAATACTATGATTGTTGTGTTTATCTTATTGGCCAATGAAATCGATCGATACATTTCAATTTCTTCAATACAAACAACTTTGTTAGTAGTGATCGGGCAATCGCTAAACATGAGTGCATTTGAGTATAAATCTTGCATTGTCAGTATGTATAAGACTTTTCAGGGGCGGATCCAGCCATTTTTAAAAGGGGGTTCCCAACCCAGGATAAAGGGGGGGTTCCAACTATATGTCCCGATTGAAATGCATTGATCATCCATAAAAAAGGGGGGTTTCAACCCCCGGAACCCCCCTCTGGATCCGCCACTGCCTTTGACCTATAACTGGTTTACTTCTACGAATTGGGACTTGGGTGGAGGTTTGTCTCATTGGCACTCATACCACATCTATGAACTAACTACAATGTATGATGGTTTACTTTTATAAATTGTGACTTAGATGGAGAGTTGATTCATAGGCACTGACATACATTTTTACCACATCTTCTTACTTAGATCTACATTCATATGAATAAAAAGAGTTAAAAGGAGTTGTAGGGTATATATATATATATATATATATACAACATGTTCAATGAGAAAACAAACAAATAACACTATTAAAATGCCAAAAAAGATACTTTTTCATGATTTATTCAAAATAAATGTTGTATTAAAACATTTTAAAATGTCCAACAGTGATTTGACTTATGTCATTGTATATTATGCCTTAATGTTGTTTTTTTGTATTAGGGGAATTTGGTACTGGTCTATGGCAGACCTTTAATTTCTTGACATGATTAAAATTATTATTAATGTTTATTAAAGCTTTTATTTTTTTGTCGAGATTTTGTTGTTGTTGGGCTGATGTCATATTATAGTTTTGATTACAACCATTTGGACGAGTTGAGTACTTATATAAAAAAGAAGATGTAGTATGATTGCCAATGAGACAACTATCCACAAAAGACCAAAATGACACAGACATTAACAACTATAGGTCACCGTACGACCTTCAACAATGAGCAAAGCCCATACCACATAGTCAGCTATAAAAGGCCCCGATGCCCAACATTGGAGAAGGCATTACTGCCAGTCTGAAGAAGACCAAGGGAACCATATTTCTTCAACCCCTCCCCCCCCCCCCCCAAAAAAAAAACCAAGCCTGCTGTATGGACATTGTTGAAGTAGTAGTTGGTTAGATTTCAAGATCTCATTCTTCTCCATTTTTTTTCAAATCTTGACATAAAAATAATTTGTCAATTTCCAATAATTGATATTTAAAAAAAGGTTTAGACAAGAGATGTGAAACATACCTAAGGGACATTCAAGCTCATAAAGCGAATAATACATGAAATAAACGTTAACTGATAAAGCCATGATTGAAACAGAAAAAGACAAACAGAAAAACAATAGTTCACAACACACAACATAGAAATCTAAAGACTTCACAACAATAACCCACCAAAAAATGGGGGGGAGGGGGACATACATGAGGTGCTTCAGAAGGATAAACAGATCCTGCTCCACATGTGGCACCCTTCCGGTTGCTCATGTTTAAAAATTTAGAACAAACCTGATTACAAGTCTAATTCAGTGGGTCACATTTGTGAAAAGGGGACATGATTGTGGTTATGACATCAGGCACATATCTGCTATCTTCTGTGAAACTTATATATAGCGGAATCTTCAGTTTGTTGAAGGAGGCTATTATCCGACAGAAACAGAAACGGTCAACTAATGGTTACATTATATCAATTTAAAAACAAATCCAATATGAATAATATGGGACTCTTCTTATAAAAAGCTCTGTTACCAGAATGTCTTTTATTGTGAATTATAGACTTAAATGCCGGTAAATTAATACGTGTATAACATGCAGGTATGTCCAGTTTCACATACATGTACTTTTAACTTTGACAGTTCCATGTTGACACTCAACATTCTTACCGTAGTTCCATATTTGAGCGAAATGCCTTGGAGAGTATCTCCTTTTACAATGGAATGTTTTATATAGGTTGAGTTTTTCTGTGTTAATCGTGAATTTGTTCCATATTTTGTTTGGTTTCGCACTAATTTCCCCAGAAACTGTTTTTCCTCACCACCACCTTCCGCCATTTTGGCCACACGTAATCACGTGGGATGGATAAAAATAAATCGAACATAAAAAGGGCATGATAAAATGCTAAAAGTCTCATGCTATGGAATCTATTGTGACGTCACCTCATTATCCAAGTATTCGCAAATAAAAATTGAAATGAGGTAAAGGTAGGGGAAACCATATATATGTAAAGCAAAAATATTTCCGGGTGAAATATCATCTGGTTGAAAACAGAGACATATATATGTCTCTGTTGAAAAGAAAGTTACAGTTGTTGTTGTTATTTTATTATCAGGAGGGAAAATACCTTACTGTGATATCTTTTCCATTACCGTGAAATTCTATCTCGGAAGTAAAAAAATTGAATAGTTATAATATTCTGAAATAAACACTGAAAAAGAATTACCGTCTTATAAATCTTTTTTCCAAAGGCAATTAACCCTTTTATCCTTGGTTAATTTGGACCCACCCCCTTTTCACATTTTTCGCACAAAGCGGAAAAGAATTAAAGTTTTTAGGGACTAACAAATGTACCGATTATTTTTTAAAATTACACAAAATTTCGGAACGCATCGAAATAATTGATGCAAGCTATCTCACTATCGCTCGGGCAAAATAATCACGAATATAATGCCTACCCATGTTAAAACTATACAATAAAGTTTAGCTTGCAACAATTATTTCTTAAACAAAAGCGAATCATGAATATTAATTTTGGATGTACAATATTAACCACGTTTACTATAAAGCAAATTGGCAACATCTTTTTTTTATTAATATATCAGGCATTAACAAATAAAATAAGACACTCACTGATCATAGCATATCTTTAAATTCTGTCAAATGATAGGCGATTTATCAATGCAAAAATCGTGACATGTAGGTATCAGATACAGGAGGTCAACGTAAGCTAGTAGAGTAGACCCATTACTGAACAATCAATACGCTGGGACTGATCACAGTGTTTTAATTTAGTCCCATGAGTTCTGGATGAACATATTTACAAAGTTCAGTGGCGGATCCAGAAATTTTCATAAGTGGGGGCCCACTGACTGACCTAAGAGGGGACCCGCTCCAGTCACGCTTCAGTGATTCCCTATGTGAGCAACCAATTTTTTTTCCAAAAAGGGGGGCCCGGGCCCCCTGCCCCCCCCCCCCCCCTAAATCCGCCTCTGAAGTTGATGTATATCATATTCATGTACTATTGTATTTGATAATTCACAAATAGATACTGAATCATTACCATGATTACTGAGAATACATATCTCAAAAAAATAATACGAGTACTTACTTCAAATTTTGTATATCACGTAAACACAATAGGTCAAGGCAAACCAATAAATTTAGAGAAATCATACTAAAATTTTCAATGACCCATATATGATATATATACGTATATGAATCGCATATTTTTACGTAATGAGTCGTATATGAATAGAAATTAAATGACTGACAAACACAATTCACAAACGTATACCACTATTTTTATGAATCATTTTTAATTTTCATATATTAAGTTGTAATTTTAAGGTCTCTATTTTGATTCTATCAAGGATTTGTATAGTAAGTCTAACCAGAGACATATATAACCAGAGACATATATATATGTCTCTGGTCTAACTATACAAATCCTTGATTCTATTGAACACGGCATTGGCACATAGATATATAATTTTTATATTTAAATTGTGTGTATTTATTTATATGTACTTGTATCATTGTTTTTTGTATGCACTCAAAATCGCTTAGAGTAAATGTTTATTTAGATAAGCGCTATATATAAGCACTGTAGATAATACTAATAAAATAATGTCTCCGGCTGTTAACAGTACTGTATGACAAGTTGAGAATTATCAACACTAATTTGGACATCCGGTAACATTGCTTTAAACTCAGACATACAGCATTACTTATTAGTTATATTAGTAATTAGAGACATATAATACATTAGTAATTAATTTAGTCCCTGCTTTAAATTGCAGCATGGCAATACCTATATATCTCGTTTAGGATTTTTTACGGATCTGAATCCGTAGTCATTCCTTAATTTATATCCTTTTAGTCGATGCGAATAAATGTACAGCCCTCCATGCTTGACTGGACAATATTGTGACGTCACAATACACTTTGCCATTTGATATATAAAGGACGACTCGCACCTGCTTACGGAAGAATGAGTTATCAATTATACAGAAACACAACTTTGGGACATACTCTTCAAGAAAGTTTGGACGATCTGATTCAAGTATGAAATATATATTTTTGTAAATGTCTTGAGAAAAACGTGTTAAAATGATTAAATGACTGCGTTTTGAAATTTCAGCAAATATGAATAAAATGGAAGCCCTTCTAACAGGGTGCAAATTTGTCTGCAAACGGTGGAAATTATAGTTCTACCAGAAGCAACCTTGAAAGGGGTATTGTTATGTTTCAAAACAATGTATATATTGAATCAAATATAAAAACAATTGCAACAACACACATGAATTAATTCATCTTTACTGTAAATAAAAAAATATGACAAAAAAACACAAAAGGTTTTTGAACAGAAAGGTAAAATCGAATTTACAAACATGTCAGTATCACTCTGTTCCAGCTTTTCGTTCATCAGGGTAACAAATATGCCATAACTGTCAATGTCAGAGCTCCAAATAAGCTGAATATTTGTGTTGTTTTGCCATTATAACAATTAAGAAAAAAACAATCCCTTTGGCCTTGTTGAATAATCTTAATAAATCGTGCGTTGTGTTTTCTATACCTTTAATTTTTGTTATAGCTAATGCATATAATATAACGTCACAGAGTAAAGTGTTATGGTCATAATGTTACCATAGCGTAATGTTTGTACTTCACGTATTTTTCGACAGGCCTGTCCATTTATAAATTGTTGTATTCCGAAACCTTTTCATGCAAAGGAGAATCCAATTGAAGAGTAGTACATGTAATGGAAGTATTTTCATGGTTAATAACGGTATAAAATATTGCATGGTAGTTTTTGGTGCATGATCATAAAATCTTCTTTTTTTCCTAACTGAGGAACACTCTGCAAATAGTCTAAAAATAACATAAGGACATTAAAAAATCCACTGATATTGACAAATCAAGTTTAACTCTTCCTAAGGCCAGGATTTTTTAATTTGTTGGTTTACGGATCCTCCTACCCGATTTTGCCGATTCCTAGAATAAAAATAAAATTGACTTTTCATGCTTTTTTATTCCTGCTGACCCAAACAAATACATTATCCCTGAAAAATAATTAAATTCTTCTTTTTTTATGAAATGAAATGCACGAATCACTAACAAAATTGATAACACTCTGTTGTGAAAAAATAAAACTTCCAGTCTACGTTTCTAAAAATAGACAAATCAAATATAACTGACCTTGAAATGTTGTTTACGCAAATACTTTTGCGGAACGAAATGTGAGTTTAAAACCCATTACACAATAAGTTCGTTTCCCTTATTTGTCATCAGTCTGTAAGATGCATAATCTCATAGAAATATGTGGACAGGTGGAAAGCACCTGGGAAGTAAAAGTTCTGAATATCAACAAGTCATTTAGAATTTTCTTGTTTCATGGATAATAAAAAAAAATATTGTCCATTTGGATTAAAAACAGGAATGCATGACACTAGATTAACCCGAACCTCGTTTTTTCCATGGACGAGTCTATTACGTTTTTGACACATGTGTTGAAACTTATTTTCGTAAGGCGTTTTTACATTTTTTTCTTTATCAGTTTTCGTTTTTGAAGATCATTACTCACCAAGTTTTCTGGAATTGATTAAGAGCTACGCGAATTTTTTTTTCTTGTTTGTGAAAAGACGATTTAATTTTGTCTTTGTCTGTGAACACCCCCCTTTTTTACGGCAAATCATTAGACAGTCACAATGTCATGCGATATTTATGACAGCTGAGCAAGAATATTTCATCAAACTAAAATTTGAAATGATGACAAAATAGCATAAAAAACATTTTGTTAGAAAGGTGAAATGTATACATTTTGCATTTTTTTTCCCGACCGACCGACCCGACTTTTTCATGGGGAAAATCCGTAAACCAACAAATTAAAAAACCGTGGCCTAAGATAACAGTAACAGCAATTATTTGAGACCTCTGAAAAATCTTGATGAGGCTACTATAATAAAATTTTAATCCATTTGTTGCTATCCGTAGCTGCAAATGACTGTCTTTCTTTGTTTCATCAATTCTAACATGTTTCAATACAATTAAATGATGATCTTTCCTTTATTTACAGTGCAGTCAAATCACACCACAGTTAGCCCTTAAAGTTTTACTACAGTTTGACAAAGCAATTAACAATGCACTGGCAAATAGAGTTAAAAACAGGATACAGTTGAAGGTATGTACATACTGAATAAAAAACGAAAATATATTGCTGTGATACCATCCACACCATAAGGCACTAGATAGAATCACCAGACTAATAATTATTGATTCAGATTAGTGAAATTTTCAAAACTTTCATATACATGATATAGGGACAAGTTATTTTGTTTCCGGATGAGTATATAAAAAAGTTTTTGGCACCGACTGGCAACTGTTGTCGGATCATGGAAATAAAAGTGGAGAAACAAGATCTTTATTTATAAATAGATTGGATTGCTATTTCAATTATATTCCAATTTTGTTTTATATCACACAGTTGGTTCAGAGAAGGAAATTTTTCAAAACGTAAACAAAAAGTGGCAACAGATAAAGGACAACAACAAATTTGTTGAAATTTGTAGAAACTGTCCAAATCTTGAAAACTATAACAGCATGAACTACATATAAACTTAAATTATGGCGAAGATATATAAAAAAGAAAATGTGGTATGATTGCCAATGAAACACCTCTCCACAAGAGACCAAATGACAGAAATTAACAACTGTAGGACACCAACAAAGCCAATGTTAAATCATGATTTACTTGTGTGTTATCCATTTTGCATTAATAATGTAACTGTTAATAAAGTAAATAAGATTTTTTTCAACTAATCAAACAACATGAACAAATGACAGAAATTTTGAAAATAGAATATAAAAGGTAGCCATGCTTAGGCTCAATATAATACTTAGTGTTTTTCTTGCTTTAACACAAAATAGAAGAATAAAGTCTGTTCTTTATACTATTTTTCTGTTTTTAGGGAAAGCTGAACACTTATAGGTTCTGTGACAATGTTTGGACATTTGTTCTCAACAATGTTGAGTTTCGTGAAGTGCAGGAGTTTGCAAAATGTGACAAGGTGAAAATAGTGGCCTGTGATGGGAAAAGTAAGTTAACAATACAAAACACACTCGGAATTCCTCAGGGTAGAAAAGGAAAAGAATCCATGAAAAATATGAATATTTATATATATATCGATATTTTACAAAGTTTTCCTCTGATCTTGCTGACTGATAATTTTCCCTATCAGCGGAGTCGAGTGATATGGAAAATAATCACTAGAAACTTAAGGGAACCAGTGCTGTTGTCAATAAAATTTACAAAGTTGTCATATGTAAAATAGCGATAAATAGATCTCAACTTGAATGATTTTCTTACCTTTTTCTGTAAATCCTCAGGCGATAAAATCAATCTCGTTCAGATAACCAATGATAATCTATAAATACATGTACATTTATCATAATTGATAGGTAAAATTAATTCTTACAGAATATTTAGATGAATCTATGCATGAAGTTCACTGTGAAACATATTGAATTATTATTTGAGCCAAATTTATTTGTACAAACAGTTTTCAAGAGATACTTTTTTCTGTGAGTGGACTAGGTCTTGAAAGAGGGGCGAAAAATACCAAAGGGCCAGTTAAACTCATAGATCGATATAAACTGACAATTCCATGGCTAAAAAATAAAAGACTTCAATAGACAAATAATACAACACAAGACACAACATAGAAAAGTAAAGACCAAGTAACAGGAACCCCACCAAAAACCGTGTAATCTCATGTGCTCTGGAAGGGTAAGCAGATGCTGCTCCACATGTGACACCCTTTGTGTTGCCTATGTTATTACAAACCCGTAAATAATCTAATTTGGTACGTCACATTGGTGGTTAAAAAAGGAAGATGTTGGGTTTTTATTGTTTTTTCATCAACTTTAAAAACCTTAAAAAAGGGAGTTTTTCAATGGTCACTCACTCAGAAATTATATGTGATAAGGAACTGACACTTGTTACTTTGCTTTTGATTTATGATTTCCTTTTCTCTTTGCCAGATGAAGTAAAACCCTGATGTGAAAAAGAACCTTGGGATTTTGGTAACCAAAAGGTCCAGGTAAGATTTTCTATTTTACTAATTCCTAGTTGTTCCATTATGACATACATGTGACTGGAAAGATGCTTTGAGATGCACTATGAGTGGGTGTCAAATATAAAATAAAAGGCAAGTGAAAGGAGTAGGTCCGGTAAGGACTCATTTTGGCCTCAAATTTCAGTTTCATCTGACGAAAGATTTTGACCACTTTTTAAACCCTTGATTCAATTAGTATAAGTGAAAGATTTTAACTGATTTAGTCATTAAAAACGATCTGATTCAAGCTCAAATATGAAAAATCTCTCAAATATGCCAAAAAACGTCACTTTTCAGTTGGTTTTTGTCAATAATGAAAGTGGCCGCATCCGTGTTCATCCACAACCTTTATATATGTTATGTATTATCATAAAATACAACTTAAATTTCAATATTAAGGATGAACACGAATGTGGCCACTTTCGTTTTACACGGAAACCGTCTAAAATTTAACTAAAATGCTAGAATTATGAAAATTTCAGGAATTTAGCACGACTTAATGGTGCTTGTACCCGATATATGTGCATTGTATTGTCAAAAACAGCCCATATTTATGTAGCAGAAGCACTCAACTGTCCAATAAATAACTAAAAAATTACATTTTAATAATTTTGTAAAACTGTTATATTTTGGGGCCTAAAAGGGGTCTTACCAGACCTACTCCTTTTATATTTGTTGTTTTGGTGGTTACCCCTGTTGTAAATTGATTGTAATCAATGTGAAAATAACACAACAAAAGATCCATATTAAATCCCATTGGACTGCTGTTTTAACTTTTTTCAAGCATGAGGAGCCAATGACAGTGCTGATTATAATTATTTTTGGGACTTATTTCCCTTGGATATCTATATGATATGGAGGATTATCATTTTTGTCAAGAAGTAAGAAACCAATTATATGAGTAGGAAAATACTATGAAGAAGGTATTATTTGAATCTGGAATAATTTTGAATGAAAACTAACCCAACTAAGCATATCTTCGCTAGCCAAGGGTTAAGATCAACTCCCGCTCTCTTCTCACTTGGCAGATTGAGCTAACATTTGTGATAACAATGTTGCACCATCTATCATTTGTCTATCGGAACATTAAAGTCAAGCCCATTTCGAATACATTATTCTTGACCAATGGTAGCACTAGAACTCTTCAATTTGGAGGTTAAAACACGGTAGCATCTAGATTCTACACACTTGGTGAAGCCGTAAACGAAAATATACGTCAACATTCATAACACTCTGTGGTTAAGGTTTTTGAAATTTTAATAACTTTCTTAAACTATACTGGATTTCTACCAAACTTGGACAGAAGCTTGTTTATGATCATAAGATAGTATCCAGAAGTAAATTTTGTAAAAATAAAATTCCATTTTTTCCATATTTTACTTTTAAATGGACTTAGTTTTTTTCTGGGGGGAAACATTACATTCACTCTGTGGTTAAAGTTTTTAAAATTTTAATAACTTTCTTTAACTATCGTTTGTACCAAACTTGGATAGATCTTTGTTTACGATCAAGAGATAGTATCCAGAAGTAAATTTTGTAAAAAAAATAAATCCATTTTTTCCGTATTTTACTTTTAAATGGACTTAGATTTTTTTCCAGTTAACATTACATACCGTCTGCAGTTAAAGTTTTCAAAACATTTATTAGATTCATTAACTATCCTAGATTTTTACAAACTTGGACAGAAGCTTCTTACAATCATAAGATAGTATCAAGAGGACTATTTTATTGTGTTTTTTCCTCATTTTGGTTGAGCCTGCGATTTACAGCAAAAGTAGGCGAGACACTGGGTTACGCGGAACCCTTACAAATTTTTGTTTTGTATAGTCATGATGTACAGACTTGTTGCACCATAAACATGTGGCAATTGTTTACAAACACTTTCTACATCTACACGTGATCATGTTATAGGCGCTTCTTGATTGAATGCAGCGATTTTCTACTGCAACTACAAAAATCTTAACCTTGTGTCTCCGAAATTTTATCTCAATCCGCCAAGGGTGAAGAGAGCGGGAGTGGATCGTAACCCTTGGCTGGCTAAGATGAACTAAGCATGGCTAAGGTTAATTTTACTTTCACTATCTTTAGTATGAACTAACTACCCCCTTAGCCATAGGGGCATGGCTAACTCTATTTAGTTGGATCAGTTTTCATCATAAATTTCTCATCAATTTTCAAAATGTACCCACATTCAAATAATTCCGTGTAAATAGATTAATTATTTTATTTTGAATTATGGAGGTAACATCTTTCAAAAATGAAAATACACATCTGCTCTATGGTCATGATGGTCGGGTTGTTGTCTTTTTGACACATTCCCCATTTCCATTCTCAATTTTATTTTTATATAAAAATCTGTGGTGAATTTCTAATGAGAATTTGATTTTATTATTAAGGTTTACATCAACAACATCTCCATTAGATTAAAACACAGCTGTTCACCATGGTGAAGATTTCTATCATGGTTTAAACACATTGGCTATTGAAATATGAATTATATGGGAAACAAAATAAATTCCAACATACATGCACTTGGTAATAATCTTGATTTACAACATATTTTTCGTGTTTTAAAATTTACAAAATTATCATATAAATATTTGTATTTCAGATTCTCAAGGTCATGGAGATTGACATTAGAGACAGCAGAATCATGGACATTTCAGACAGACAAACGACCAAGATTTACCTTTATTTGTATATTCAGGCAGCCATTTTAGTTGCTTCATACAAACATTTTTCGAGATTCATATTTGTATCGTAGGTAGTTGTCATCCAAAGGATTTCTGTTGTATTTTGTACAAAAAAATTCAACTATGTACATATCAAGCCATTATTTATGAGATCTATTTTGATAACATTGTAAAAACAGCAAATAAAATTTGCATAAAATAATATCATCTTCAAGTTTATTTCTAGTGAAAACTGGAAAACAAAGAAATCCAAAATGCCAAAAATAGAAAGTACAAATGATGAAAAAAATTAGACAATTAAATTTAACAACTGTAACTGTAAACAGATAGGAAAACATATTTGATCTTAAAAAACTTTGATTCTATACAACTTACGAATATTATACTAATAGATACTAGAAGATATGGTATGATTGCCAATAAGACAACTCTTCATCCAAATTACAATTTGTAAAAGTCCGCCATTACAGGTCAAAGTATGGTGACAACACAAAGCCTTGGCCTAGGCATGTTGTTATTGTCTTCAATTGAGTCTTCGATTGATACTCTGTCTTGATAACACCAAAATACAAAAAATGTAGCAAATAATTCCCCTTACTGTTAAAAGAGATGTAAGATAAAATGCTCTGTGATGAAATCTGACTGAATTTTAGATTCAAAACAACTATAAGTGTCTATCTCATTTTGATTGGATAACGTCACTTTTTAACATGGCATCAATTGACAATTTGACAATTGATGCTATTGGACGTACGCGCAAGCGCAGACGGCATATGACAGATTTTAAATACATGTTTTAACGTTGTTTTCTGTCAGTTTCATTAGAATGGAGATAACAATATTGTATTTTAAGCTCCGGCGGCATCAATTGGGGATTTGATGGTCGCAAATATTGTTACTGTCTCCGCTAACGCATCGCCAGTAAACTTACTTTGCGATCATCAAATCCCCAATTGATGCCGTCAGAGCTTAAGATACAATACAGTTATCTCCTAAATGCTAAAAGTCAAGAACAAATGAGGCAAAACAAAGATGAATAAACAGAACAACATAAAAAGACAAACATAATTTAAAAACACAAAGTAAAACATAATTCAGCTGAAAAAAAGATTCTAGTTGCTACAAGTATTATGAAAAAGAGTTTTACTAATCAGTCCCCTACTGTCGATAGGTTTTCACTCTGTTTGAAGATATTGATTTGGTTTATAGTTTAATCAAGACAAATTACAGATCAAGTTCGAACTTTGTTCCAGTCTAATGAATTATTTTATGCAGAGTTATTGTCCATGAAAAATTAACTCAAATAATCAATTTTTATACGACTGGTCGTTTATTGGTATGTCGTTGGTGTGGTTGTCGTCTGAAGACATTTGGTTTTCGCACTATAACTTTAGTATAAGTAAACAGAAATCTATGAAATTTTAACACAAGGTTTATGACCATAAAAGGAAGGTTGGGATTGATTTTGGGAGTTTTGGTCCCAACAGCAACATTTTAGGAATTAAGGTCCAAAAAAAGGTCCCAAATAAGCATTTTTCTTGGTTTTTGCACAATAACTTTAGTATAAGTAAACAGAAATCTATGAAATTTTAACATAAGGTTTATGCCCACAACAGGAAGATTGGGATTGATTTTGGGAGTTTTGGTCCCATCAGTTTAGGAATGAGGGTCCAAAAAAAGGTCCCAAATAAGCATTTTTCTTGGTTTTTGCATGAACTTTTAACACACGGTTTATTGCCACAAAAGGAAGGTTGGAATTGATTTTGGGAGTTTTGATCCCAACAGTGTAGGAATTGGGGGCCAAAATTAAACTTTGTTTGATTTCATTAAAAAATGAATTATTGGAGTTCTTTGATATGCAAAATCTAACCGTGTATTTAGATTATTAATTTTTATACGACCGCAAATTTTGAAAAAAATTTCGTCGTATATTGCTATCACGTTGGCGTCGTCGTCGTCGTCGTCCTCGTCCGAATACTTTTAGTTTTCGCACTCTAACTTTAGTAAAAGTGAATAGAAATCTATGAAATTTTAACACAAGGTTTATGACCATAAAAGGAAGGCTGGTATTGATTTTGGGAGTTTTGGTCCCAACATTTTAGGAATTAGGGGCCAAAAAGGGCCCAAATAAGCATTTTCTTGGTTTTCGCACTATAACTTTAGTTTAAGTTAATAGAAATCTATGAAATTTTGACACAAGGTTTATAACCACAAAATAAAGGTTGGGATTGATTTTGGGAGTTTTATTTTCAACAGTTTAGGAATTAGGGGCCAAAAAAGGGCCCAAATAAGCAATATTCTTGGTTTTCGCACAATAACTTTAGTTAAAGTAAATAGAAATCAATGAAATTTAAACACAATGTTTATGACCACAAAAGGAAGGTTGGTATTGATTTTGGGAGTTTCGGTCCCAACAGTTTAGGAATTAGGGGCCAAAAAGGGACCCAAATAAGCATTTTCTTGGTTTTCGCACCATAGCGTTAGTATAAGTAAATAGAAATCTATGAAATTTAAACACAAGGTTTATGACTATAAAAGGAAGGTTGGTATTGATTTTGGAAGTTTTGGTCCCAACAGTTAAGGAAAAAGGGGCCCAAAGGGTCCAAAATTAAACTTTGTTTGATTTCATCAAAATTTAATAATTGGGGTTCTTTAATATGCCGAATCTAACTGTGTATGTAGATTCTTAATTTTTGGTCCCGTTTTCAAATTGGTCTACATTAAGGTCCAAAGGGTCCAAAATTAAACTTAGTTTGATTTTAACAAAAATTGAAACCTTGGGGTTTTTTGATATGCTGAATCTAAAAATGTACTTAGATTTTTGATTATTGGCCCAGTTTTCAAGTTGGCCCAAATCGGGGTCCAAAATTAAACATTGTTTGATTTCATCAAAAATTGAATAATTGGGGTTCTTTGATATGCCAAATCTAACTGTGTATGTAGATTCTTAATTTTTGGTCCAGTTTTGAAATTGGTCTAAATTAAAGTGCAAAGGGTCCAAAATTAAACTAAGTTTGATTTTAACAAAAATTTAATTCTTGGGCCTCTTTGATATGCTGAATCTAAACATGTACTTAGATTTTTTATTATGGGCCCAGTTTTCAAGTTGGTCCAAATCAGGATCTTAAATTATTATATTAAGTATTGTGCAATAGCAAGTCTTTTCAATTGCACAGTATTGTGCAATGGCAAGAAATATCTAATTTCACAATATTGTGAAATAGCAAATTTTTTTTTAATTAAGAGTTATCTTTCTTTGTCCAGTATAGTAAGCAAGAAATATCTGCAAGATTTTTTTTAATTGGAGTTATCTTTCTTTGTCCAGAATCAACTTAAATCTTTGTTATATACAATATACAATGTATATTCACTTTTTACTACCAACTGATAAATTTAAATAATCTTTACCATTCAGTGATAACAAGCAGTTTTTTTACATCATGTTTTTAAATGAGTAGTAATTGTTGCAAACTCCATTAGAATATTTTAATTGAAATTAGTTTTGGAATAAGGGAAAGGGGGATGTGAATAAAAAATTGGGTTAAATTTTTCTCATTTGAAATTTCATAAATAAAAAGAAAATTTCTTCAAAATTTTTTTTGAGAGGATTAATATTCAACAGCATAGTGAATTGCTCTAAGAGAAAACAAAAATTTTAAGTTCATTTGAATACATTCATTCTGTGTCAGAAACCTATGCTGTGTCAACTATTTAATCACAATCCAAATTTAGAGCGGAATCCAGCTTGAATGTTGTGTCCATACTTGCCCCAACCGTTCAGGGTTCAACCTCTGCGGTCGTATAAAGCTACGCCCTGCGGAGCATCTGGTTAGTCCTGTTTTCAAATTGGTCTACATTAAGGTCCAAAGGGTCCAAAATTAAACTTGTATGATTTTAACAAAAAATTTACTCTTGGGGTTCTTTGATATGCTGAATCTAAACATGTACTTAGATTTTTATAGGACCGCAAATTTTGAAATAATTTCGTCGTATATTGCTATCACGTTGGCGTCGTCGTAGTTGTCGTCCGAATACTTTTAGTTTTCGCACTCTAACTTTAGTAAAAGTGAATAGAAATCTATGAAATTTTAACACAAGGTTTATGACCATAAAAGGAAGGTTGGTATTGATTTTGGGAGTTTAGTCCCAACATTTTAGGAATTAGGGGCCAAAAAGGGCCCAAATAAGCATTTTCTTGGTTTTCGCACTATAACTTTAGTTTAAGTGAATAGAAATCCATGAAATTTTGACACAAGGTTTACGACCACAAAAGATAGGTTGGGATTGATTTTGGGAGTTTTGGTTACAACAGTTTAGGAATTAGGGGCCCAAAAAGGGTCCAAATAAGCATTATTCTTGGTTTTCGCACAATAACTTTAGTTTAAGGAAATAGAAATCAATGAAATTTAAACACAATGTTTATGACCACATAAAGGAAGATTGGTATTGATTTTGGGAGTTTAGGTCCCAACAGTTTAGGAATTAGGGGCCAAAAAGGGACCCAAATAAGCATTTTTCTTGGTTTTCGCACCATAACGTTAGTATAAGTAAATAGAAATCTATGAAATTTAAACAAGGTTTATGACCATAAAAGGAAGGTTGGTATTGATTTTGGGAGTTTTGGTCCCAACAGTTTAGGAAAAAGGGGCCCAAAGGGTCCAAAATTAAACTTTGTTTGATTTCATCAAAATTGAATAATTGGGGTTCTTTGATATGCTGAATCTAACTTTGTATGTAGATTCTTAACTTTTGGTCATGTTTTCAAATTGGTCTACATTAAGGTCCAAAGGGTCCAAAATTAAACTTAGTTTGATTTTGACAAAAAATGAATCGGTTGGGTTCTTTGATATGTTGAATCTAAAAATGTACTTAGATTCTTGATTATTGGCCCAGTTTTCAAGTTGGTCCAAATCTGGGTCCAAAATTAAACTTTATTTGAATTCATCAAAAATTGAATAAATGGGGTTCTTTGATATGCCAAATCTAACTGTGTATGTAGATTCTTCATTTTTGGTCCCGTTTTCAAATTGGCCTAAATTAAGGTCCAAAGGGTCCAAAATGAAACTAAGTTTGATTTTAACAAAAATTAAAGTCTTGGGCCTCTTTGATATGCTGAATCTAAACATGTACTTAGATTTTTGATTATGGGCCCAGTTTTCAAGTTGATCCAAATCAGGATCTAAAATTATTATATTAAGTATTGTACAATAGCAAGTCTTTTCAATTGCACAGTATTGTGCAATGGCAAGAAATATCTAATTTCACAATATTGTGAAATAGCAAATTTTTTTTTTTAATTAGAGTTATCTTTCTTTGTCCAGATTAGTAAGCAAGAAATATCTTATTGCAAGATTTTTTTTAATTGGAGTTATCTTTCTTTGTCCAGAATCAACTTAAATCTTTGTTATATACAATATACAATGTATATTCACTTTTTACTACCAACTGATAAATTTAAATATTCTTTACCATTCAGTGATAACAAGCAGTTTTTTTACATCTTAATATTTTATGATGTATTTAAATGAGTAGTTATTGTTGCAAACTCCATTAGAATATTTTAATTGAGATTAGTTTTGGAATAAGGGAAAGGGGGATGTGATTAAAAAATTGGGTTCAATTTTTCTCATTTGAAATTTCATAAATAAAAAGAAAATTTCTTCAAACATTTTTTTGAGAGGATTAATATTCAACAGCATAGTGAATTGCTCTAAGAGAAAACAAAAATTTTAAGTTCATTAGAACACATTCATTCTGTGTCAGAAACCTATGCTGTGTCAACTATTTAATCACAATCCAAATTTAGAGCTGAATCCAGCTTGAATGTTGTGTCCATACTTGCCCCAACCGTTCAGGGTTCAACCTCTGCGGTCGTATAAAGCTACGCCCTCTGGTTGATTATGGGCCCAGTTTTCAAGTTGGTCCAAATCGGGGTCCAAAATTAAACTTTGTTTGATTTCAACAAAAATTGAAAATAAGGGGTTCTTCAATAAGCTGAATCTAACCATGTATTTAGATTTTTAATAATTGGGCCCGGTTATCAAATTGGTCCACAATGAGGTCTGAAGGGTCTAAAATTGAACATTATTTGATTTCATCAAAAATTGAATTCTAGGGGTATGATATGCTGAATCTAACCATGTATTTAGATTTTGGATATTGGACCATAATAGGTAAATGTCCAATTAAAATTTTTTAAGTTTAAGTTCTTAGACCACATTCATTCTGTGTCAGAAACCTATGTTGTGTCAACTTTATAATCACAATCCAAATTCAGAGCTGTATCAAGCTTAAGGTCAAGGAACAGTAAATGGGCTATGTCGCAGATTTTGCTCAAATTTTGTATACAATCTTGGCTCGGTGAACTTCAACTGACAATCGAAAAAATAATGCATTTATCTCTTTTATTATCTGAAATATTGCAGATTGATTTCTTTTAATAGGGTGAATATTTGTATAGAAAGCACTTAAAATCAGCGAAAAAACATTCAAAAGTTGTCTTAAAATCGCCAAATCTTTTATTCTACTCCATAGATTTTTCTTTATAAACTGTATGTTGTTGACACATAAAATTCCGTTATAATGATGCAAAATAAAGATAGGGTCACCGACTTCGTTTGTTGTCTAAAAATATTTTTTTCACCTTGTTGGTAGTGAAAAACGTCAAAAATCAACGTTTTACGACCGGCAACACGGCGACGTTACGATTATTTCGACGTTTTATAGGATTTTTTCACAAAGAACACAACATTGAATGATGTTTACCGTAAAAACGAAGTCGGTGACCCTATCTTTATTTTATATCATTATAACGGTAATTTATGTATCAACAATAAATAGTTTTAAGAAAAATCTATGGAGTAGAATTAGAGATTTGGCGATTTTAAGACAAATTTTAGAATGTTTTATGCCGATTTTATGTGCTTTCCATACAAATGCTCACCAATTTTGAAAGATTTCAATCAGTAATATTTTACATGATAAATGAGATAAATGCATTATTATTTCGATTTTTAGTTGAAGTTTATTGAGCCAGAGTTGTATGCAAAATTTAACTGAAATCTGTGACATAGCCCATTTACTGTCACTTGACCTTAAATGTTGTTTCCATACTTGCCCCAACAATGAACTGTTCAGGGTTTGACCTCTGCGGTCTTATAAAGCTGCGCCCTGTGGAGCATCTGGTTATGATTTGTATTGTTATGCTTGGTATTTGTTCCATAGTTTACAGCATGCTAAGTTATGTTCCAATGTATTGAGATTTTAATCAGCAGATTGTATTGCCAGACAATACTCTTATAAAGCTTATTAAGCATGTGTATTTCTTCAATTGACTCCATTCTATAAGAAATCCTTGATAACATTGGAAATCAAGAAATGGTGTAAATCTGTAAAACCTAGCTAAGAAACCTACTAAAAGTTCTTTAATTAAAATGCAAGGTTATGTTAAAGGTCTTGCTGCCAATATTAATTCACAAGATAAACTTAACAAGGCATGGCTGAAAATGTAACAGAAAACAGCAGTACACAAAATAACTAAAAAAACTAAAAACTAAGCTGCAGGAAACCCACCAGAACTGGTGGTGGTTTCTGTGAAGCCCTGGAAAGGTACGCAGATCCTGCTCCAATGTGATCATGCAAGTTCTTCACTGGTACTAAGTGGTAAGTTTTTATATGTGTCATAAGGGTGAAAGGAGATGGGATTGTAGTAATTACAATCGGAACATCGTTGTCATCTGTGAAACATACTTTCCATAACTATCAACCTACTACAAATGTAGTCCTGGCATCCGTAAAATTTAAGAAGGCATGCTTTCAACGTCACCATTTAAAACTCTTAGTATGCCCCCTTATGCACTGTAGCAGTGGGACATTTAGTTTTACGTCTGTCTGTACGTCTCAAAGTTGGTTTCCGTTTTTTTTGCTTTAATTTGCCTCAAGGCACATATCAAGTTTAAATTTTTGTGGCGTTACTTTACTGTCCTAGAGTTAAGTCCTAACAAATAGAAAAAATGCTGAATTTCGTTCTTTAACTTTAGTCTGCTTCAACCAAATGTTGTGAAACTTGTCCAAAATGCTTATTATCTCAAAATACAGATCAATTTTGAAATTTGGTGGCGTCTCTTACTGTTCTAGAGTAATGCCTTATGCAAATGGAAAAATTGCGAATTTTTCGTTTCTGTTCTGTAACTTTAGTTCGCCTCAACCAAATGCAATGAAACTTAAACCTTTTGGTTCAATCATTAATCAAATCAAATCAAATCAAATATTTTATTGTATATAAACTTTACAGTTTGTGACCAACATATATTAACACAATAAACACAATAAACATATATACATACATATTAAACATATTAAACATACACAATAACAACAGCATCAAAATTTATAACAACAAACAAGCTATTTTATAACTGCCCTCAGTTCTAATGACTTTTTCAAGAAGGATCCTAACTTCTTTGTTTGTAAAGGCGATGATGGATTTAGTAAATAATGAATTTTTTCTTCTTCATTTAAATTATTAAAGTTATTATTTTCTGTACATATGTGATGAAAAAAATCATTTCTTAAAGTTTTATTATACTCACAATAGAGTAAAAAATGTTTCTCATCCTCTAGTATTTTACATTTATGGCAAAGTCGTTCCTCTCTTGAATGAAATATGTCGGATTTTGAATTCAGGAGAAAAAAATATTAATTTAGTGAAATTTTCTATGATTGAAATGACAATTTTGAGAATCAAAGTGGTTTAAAGTGGTTTACATATCTGTGTTGATGAATGAATTCAAAAAAAGAAGGAAAGAAAGGAAGGAAAAGGAAGAATGATACCAAGGACCAAAATGTTAGTGGTGAAAAACCGACGAAAAAACAAACGAATGAACGGAAGAACAGTACTCGCACTGCAAGTAAGAAGGTAAACAAACATATCGATACACAATCTGAACTGACCAAAACAAACAATATGACTTCGTTTTGTAATTCACCAAATACTGTGCAGGAAAAACAACCTTATCCAACTTATCAACAATATGTACAGCCGATGCAACCTATGCAGCCCATACCAAGCCCTGGTTTTAACCAAATGTCGCCTATGCATGGATATTATAATATGGCATCCCAAAGTCCGGGTAATAATATGATCCCACAAGGCCTTCCACTTTCTCAATCAACAATGAACATCGGACAAGACACAAATGATAAAATAGACAGTTTAGCGCAAAAAGTTGATCAAATGTTCCAAAAACTATCAACACTTGACAAAATTGACGAAAAGCTGAAAAAATTTGAGTCGTCTATAAACAATTTGGCTAAAAATGTTGGCACTGTAAATAAAAGAATTGACGAAATTGAAAAGGGAATGGAATTTGTAAATACCAGCTTTGAAGTGAGTAAAACAGAACGGGAAAATCTCAAAAGTACTGTTGATGAAATACAAATTAATAATGGAGAAATTGTTACGCATTTAAATGATATTCGCCGTAATCTCAACCACTTAACTGAAAGGCACCTTGATTTGCAAACCAGGTCGATGCGCGAAAACTTAGTGTTTTCTGGTATCCCACATAAAGACGAAGAAACCATAGAAGAAACGGAAAACATTATAAAAAACTTTATGTATACAGAACTTAAAATGGAGACAACTGTGGATTTCCACCGAGCGCATCGTTTTGGCAAAGAAACAGAATTTCGTGATAAAAAAGATGGGAGGCTAATAAAAACAAGACCTATCGTATGTCGCTTTAAAAACTTCAAAGATAGAGAAATTGTTCGGTCGTCGGCAAAGGAACTAAAAGGAACTCATTATGGTATACAGGAGCAATTCCCAAAAGAGATAAATGACAAACGCAAAATGTTATGGCCATATTTTAAACAGGCTAGAGAAGATAAAAAGAAAGCTTACTTGAAACGGGATAAGCTTTTTATAGATGGGAATGAATTCATCCTACCCGATGACGATGAAAAGGAAACAAATGACGGCAAGAAGAATGATGAAACCCAAGGTACGCGTCCCAAGACAACCCCCCACAGAGAGCCTCAACGACAAACACATCGATCCCACATTGCACCCCGCAGAGGGCGAAGATACTAGGTAGATCAAGGAGGATTAACAGATAGTTTCATTCAGCCTGACTACTCCAGCGGAACGGACTTTCACTTAATTAACAATGAAAATCAATGTAATATAGAGGTCAATAAATCTATTAAAATATTAACATTAAATGTATGTGGTATTAAATCCAAATTAATGTACCCTGAATTTATTACTTTACTTAACAATTATGATGTTGTATGTTTTGATGAAACTAAACTTGATGATCTTGATACAGTAGAATTAGATAATTTTGTATTTCATTTTAAAAACCGTAAAAAGTATTCAAATCGAAAATCTGGTGGTATCGCCTTTGGCTACAAGAGATATTTAGAAAATTGTATTACACCAATTGAAACTGATTGTCCTTTTGTACAATGGTTTAGTATTGACGAAAAAATATTTGACTTAAAAAGTAGTGTTATTTTCGGAGTAATTTACATACCACCTGAAAACTCTATTTATACATCAGAAAATGCACTTTCAGATATAGAATTAGATTTTTTTGATTTACAAAGAACAAACAAGTATATTTGTCTTCTTGGCGATTTTAATAGTAGAACAGCGAGTTTACAAGACTTTAATGATTTAGTAGACACTGATGATTTTTTAGCACAGAATTTAATTGATATTAATGAATTTAGTAATGTTGATATCTTAGATAAATTGGGTATTCAAAGAAAACGACACAGTACTGATTCAAATGTAAACACATATGGTAGAAAACTTATACAATTTTGTAAGAATAACAACATGTATATAATGAATGGTCGGATAGGAAACGATGAAGTAGGTAAACCTACGAGCAAGAATACCAGTGTCGTAGACTATGCAATAAGTACTGCAGATGTATTGTATTTAGTAGAAAATTTTGATGTTCTACCATTTAGCAGTTTATATTCTGATATACATTGTCCACTCGAATTAGTACTCAATTGTAGTAATACTAAGCAATCAAATGTAAATATAAATGTAGAATCTGGTGAAAATAATACATATATTGGAAAATGGAATCATGATCAAGTTAATGAATATAAAGACAATCTTGACAAAGAAAGTATATCTCAATTGCTATCTTTTATTTAAGAATTGAATGCTTCTTTTTGTAAATTTATTGGGGTGTAAAAGCGTTGACCGAAGTACATTTTGTATGAAGCGCGGAAGCGCTTCATTCTAAAAATGTACGCACGGTCAAAGCTTTTACAACACTATAAAGTTACAAAAAGAAGCATTCAATACTTATAATTACATTTTTTAGCAAGAATTATAAAAACACGATTTTCATGAAGTTTAATTTTTAAATTCACCTGTGCACTTTATTGTGGGACCTCGTGTCATCATGAATGAAATGTTATTGTCTCATGCAATTGCTTACGGAATAACATGTGATGTGCAATTAGCCTATCAGAATAACGTATTATAATGAAACATACATCCAATGTAATTATTATGACAAAAACTGAAAATGTTCAAAATGTTGATAAAAATACTATTGATGAAATTGTAAATGAAATAAGAGATGTTTTACTCAATTCTGCTAGAAATACATTTGGGGAGTTCGTACAGAAAACTTATGGATTTGATTACACGGGAGGGAAACAAAATCACCGTGATTGGTTTAACACAGAATGCCGCCGGGAAAGGAAAATCAAAAAGGTTATATAAACGATATGGTTCACGTATATTCAAGGAACGTTTGAGACGTAGTGAGACTTTATATAAAAAAACTATGGATAAAAATATTAGATCATTTAACGTTGATTTACGTTCAAAGATGAAAAAGATGCGAACAAAAAAAACGAAAGAATTTTGGAAAATTATTAATCGGGGTAAACGAAAGAAAAAAAATGATATTAATATTGAAGATTTGTTTTCTTTTTTTAAGGATCTGAATAAAAATAAAGAAACAAATGATCGGTATATTTTAGAAAATGATGTAAACGAAAATTCATCAAATGTATTTCTTAATGCTTGTACTATTATTACAAAAGATGAAATATTGAAGGCAATAAAAAGCCTGAAAAATAATAAGACCCCTGGTGATGATCTTATTGTAAATGAGTATATATGCTCGTCTATTGAATTTTTTATTGATGTTTATGTGTGTTTATTTAATCTTGTTTTTGACACAGGATTGTTGCCTGAGGCATGGTTAATAGGAAATGTAATTCCATTGTTTAAAAACAAAGGCTCTGAAAGTGATCCACAAAACTATAGGCCTATAACGTTATTGTCTACTCTGGGTAAACTTTTTACCTCAATATAATTTTACTATACATATTTTATTTGAATTGTTAAAATTGGGAAAGAAAAAGTTACATTGTGCTTTTATCGACTTTGAAAAAGCGTTTGACTCTCTACAGCGAAATTTACTTCTGTTCAAATTATTGCAGAATGAAGTAAATGGGAAATTTTTTCGAGTTATTCAGAGTATGTATGATTATGCCAAATCGCGTATTATACATCAGGGTAAAAAATCTGATTTCTTTCCTTGTGAGATGGGGGTGCGGCAAGGGGAAAATCTTTCACCTGCTTTGTTTTCTATATTTTTAAATGATCTTCAAACTTTTTTTGAAAAGAAAAACATAACAGGCTTAAAATCTATATCACAAGAAATCGAAAATGAGCTGACAGTATTTTTGAAATTGTTTTTACTTTTATATGCAGATGACACTGTTTTATTAGCAGAAAATAGCACTGATCTACAATACATGTTAAATACATTTTACGAATATTGTGACGAATGGAAAATGAAAATAAATACAAATAAAACTAAAGTTTTGATCTTTTCGAGTGGCAGAATGCCAGCAAATCTCAAGTTCACAGTTAATTGTAACGACATTGAAATTGTAAAAGAATACAAATATTTAGGTATTTTATTTTCTAGAAGTGGATCCTTTTTATCAAATAAAAAATATTTACAAGAACAAGCAACAAAAGCTATGTATAGCGTTTTAAAAAAAGGTAGACAAAATAATTTGTCAATAGAATGTCAACTTGATTTATTTGACAAAATGGTTGTACCAATATTGTTATATGGATCAGAAATATGGGGTTTGAAAATATAGATATTCTTGAACGTGTACATTTACAATTTTGTAAAATGATTTTACATTTAAAACAGTCTACTCCAAATTTCATAGTGTATGCAGAACTTGGCAGATACCCTATTACTGTGACTGTAAAACTGCGAATGATTAATTTCTGGAGTAGACCTCTTAATGGAAAAGAAAGTAAAATTTGTGCTGTATTATATAAGCTTGTATTTTTATATTATAATGATTACGGAATAAACACTAAGTGGATATCATGTATTAAAAATATTTTTGATAATTGTGGTATGTCCAATATATGGAATGCACAGTTTGCTGATAAATGGGTGTTAAAATGTATTGAGCAAAAACTTAAAGATCAGTTTCAACAAGAATACTTTGCATTTGTTGCCGAATCACCTAAAACTTTATGTTATCGTATTTTTAAAAATAATTTTCAACTGGAAAAATATTTTTCTGTTTTACCTTACAAATTCATTTATACATTATGCAAATATAGATGTGGTAGTCACCACTTGCCGATTGAGTCTGGAAGGTGGCAGGGTTTACAGAGAGAAGACAGAATCTGCCGTCTCTGTGACTCAAACGACATTGGTGACGAATACCATTATATTATGAATTGTGGATCTTTTAGGTTTGAAAGAAAGAAATTTTTACCTACATACTGCTGGTCTAACCCTAATATCTATAAGTTTGATCAACTGTTTAATTCATGTAATATTGTAATATTAGAAAAACTATGTAAATTTATCAAAGTTATAAATGTGAAAGTCAGTCCTCCAAGTTAATTTCATTGTATTGTTCACACATGCTTGTAAAAATTGTACCTTATAGTTATATTTATGTATGTTCTCTATAACTATGTAATTGTAGTTTTATGAGAAATAAAGTATTCGTATTCGTATTCTTTGGATTTTAAAATATCTCCCCTTTTCAACCAAGAGGGAGTGATCACTTATTCTAAATTTAGTGATTAATCTCCTTATCTGAAAATTAATGAAAGTGAAAAAGCGAAATACTAATTATCTTTTAAAAACCAGCCTGATTCATTAATGACAAAATAAGCAAAGAAAGATCGATAATGAATTATTCACTTGCAAGTGAATAATTCAAATTCATTGAATACGTATTCATGTGAACTTTAATTGATTCCTATTGCGAGAGATGGGTTACTCATGAAACATTGGAAATGAAATAAGGGTACACCGTTTGGTTGACTAATTCGATATAGAAATACAAATTCTTATCAGGTAAAAACGATTATATCATATATATTTTAACATATAATATGAAATCAGACCTACAAAAATCCAATTGCACGAGTTATCAATCCATTTATATCTTTGTTTATGTTTATTTCGGATTATATGACTGTTAGCACTCGTAGGAGGTCACTTCGATGGTTAATTATATAGCGTCTAGACCAAAATACACACGCATTGCTGATACATACTATCGGGTCAATGCATCGTAAAATGTTTATTTTATACTTTTTATAATTTGAAAACACAATAAAAAACAACAATACATAGACAACTAAAAACTGAGCTTCACGAACTCACCAACAAACCGGGGATGATCGTAGGTGCTCCGGAAGGGGACGTGGATTCTGCTCCACATGTGGCTAATTGCATATTTATTAAATTTATACTAAAGGAAAATATCCTGTCAAGTTATTTTGATAGATTTGTTGAAATTAAAGGGTAAAGGGTCGGTTTGTATACTAGTATCCGATTCAACGTCTTGTTAACGAACGTAATATAATTTTTATAAAGAACAAATATATAACATGCCGCGCAGTAATTTCTAAGAAACAGCCTATTTGAACACAATTTGATGTGCAACAATACCAAAATATCTCTTTTCTTTAAGAACATGTAATTTAAACATATTTATTTATTTATTTATAGTAGATTGGGAAACAAGTTTTGCAACTTATATTAATCCCTTTCCACTTTGTGGGTGCGAGTGCTGCCTTGTAGCGGCATTAGCCTGCTCTTTTTTGTTTTAAATCTACAAGGGGGTCTTTAACGTGCAAGAGATATGGCTCTCTCTTAACACGGGTCAGACATTTATCGTCCCCTTCCGACGGACTATCATCGTTTCCTTAAGACCATACACGCAAATGGTGTCAAGAGAGAGCCGAAAATGTGGTCCATGACATTTTCATCCCGTAACGGGAGTAGAATCAGGAACCTTTATGTTAGTAGTCCGATACACTAACCACTACACTGCAACTGGGCCCTCGGACATCTAAAATATACTGGTTATAGTTCTTTGTTATTATAGATATCTTTTTTTGTATTAATAATATCCCTAAAGTTTTATTCAAATAGAAAAAAAAAACTTAAATCACAGCTTTTAATGCAAGTTCAGCAAAACTTTTTTTGTTCATCTTTTTTGCTGTCAACAAGACAAATGCTGCAATCGATATATGTATATTGCAAATTGTCAAGCAAATGAGTTACTTATTATCACACTTGATTTATTCTCTACATGTAACACATCAAATTTTCAACCTTAAATACTAAACCAAATATTAATACCATTTAACATGAAACATAATCACATGAAACAACATATTAAAAGTATTAAGGGGGCTCCCGGGTCTAATTTTTTTTTTTAAATATGGGATTTCGCTAAAAAATTTTTTTTATAAATAAACTTTATCCTATACTCAAAATTAGATTAAAATAAAAATATAGGGTCGCCGTTCATTTAAGCTCACAATCTGCCTTTAAAAGAAGCATGCATTTCTGTTAAGGTACTTTTTTTCTGTTGAACTAATAGGAGAAATAAAGGTAAAATCGAAGTAAAAAAAGAACTACTTTACAGAAATTGCTTAAATTTTACAATAGTTTAGTAAAGTTAAGTACAATTCATTTGAAAAAAAAATAAAAAAAATAGGTCACCGATGAGTTATATAATTATTTCAATTTGTATGCAAATAAATGGCATTTTTCACCAAAGGGAGATAATTTGGAGCTTTTTCAATGATATAAACATTTTAAAAGTCCTCTGGGGCCAAAACGAATTGATTTTATTGGTTGATTTTTTATACCATATCATAAAGTAACTAATAGTGTAATAAAACAAATTTGTAATGGAAACAAAAATGTGTCCAAAGTACACGGATGCCCCACTCGCACTATCATTTTCCATGTTCAATGGACCATGAAAATTGGTAAAAAATATAATAAGGCATTAACATTAGAAAGATCATATCATAGGGAACATGTGTACTAAGTTTCAAGTTGATTGGACTTCAGCTTCATCAAAAACTACCTTGACCAAAAACTTTAACCTGAAACTCGCACTTTCATTTTCTATGTTCAGTGGACCATGAAATTGGGGTCAAAAGTTTAATTTGGCTTTAAAATTAGAAAGATCATACCATAAGTAACATGTGTACTGAGTTTCAAATTGATTGGACTTCAGCTTCATCAAAAACTACCTTGACCAAAAACTTTAACCTGAAGCGGGACAGACGGACGGACGGACGGACGGACGAACGGACGCACAGACCAGAAAACATAATACCCCTCTACTATCGTAGGTGGGGCATAAAAAACAAATGTTTCAATTTTTGCTGATTTGTATGTACCCTCGAGCCTTCTTAAATCTATGCAAAACATTGAACGTAAAACAAAACATAAAAAACATAAAAAAACAAACAAAATATCCTAGAATACAAATTTGTAAAAAGAAAATTACTTGTTTTCGAGTACTCTATATTGATGTATGTGTACTAATGTATATATATATATATATATATCACTATGTGGTGATTTGTCAGAAAAAACATTGTTTAACTAAACCAAATGTGTTAAGAGTATTCGCCCAAAGCACAGTTTACAAATTGTTGAAGGTAAGTACAGATACCTGAATCTAATCGGTAGCAGAATGTATGGTCAAGTATCAATCGCAATATAATTTCGGCTGCGACATATTGAAAACAAAACGAAATGTCATAACTTTATAACTTTATAAGTATATCAGTTGTGGTTATAATCCTAGTTCAACTTAATTGTTGCAGTGTATCAGTACCACCAGCTACTTGACACATAATTAAGACACAGTCACATATAAGGATTTTTTCTGCATACCTTTATGAAACCATCCCCGATTAACATATAACCTTATGCGACATTTGTTTTACAATTTAACACAGTACAAAGTTACTTTTGTACTGTGGATAAAGTTGAAATGGATTATTCTTTATAAACACAGAATAACACTAACGCAATGATTCCAATAGGACCAACATAATTGAGCATACATGATTGATTTGTCAACTTCATGCATTTTTCCTTGAATATCGAGCATGATATCACTTCATTACAACATGATGTTACACCATTTCTGAATGATAATTCACTATTTTTAGATGAAATGGTTATTGATTTCCCGGAAAGCGATCTAATATTTGATAGGATAAGTGTATTCAGCTCCTCATACGCATTTTCTTTTTGTTTAAGATTCATGTCTTCCCATATAGGGATACAAATTTCAAAGATGAACGTTTTGAACTCGTCATCACTTTTTAAAAGGCTATGCGAAAACACAGCCTTGAAGACACTGTCTGTGAAGCTGTTAACCAAGAAGGAAAATTCTGAAAAAATCGAGTAGGACTTAAAACATTTTTGCATTCTCTCTCTGTGTTGGGATTGAGCTAATAAACTAAGACGACTGAGAAAAATATTTCCACCAGTCGATTCGAATGGTACTTCACACGATTCACAAAATCTACATAATTCTCGTTCCAACTGGTCATAATAGCGTTCTTTTATGCTTGCATCCTCAAATAGTGGAAGCATATGCATTTTGATGTTGTCTAAACATGTTTCGAAGTTATCAAACTTCCATTTCCATACGATGTCGTTCTGAAAATTTAAGATTTTGTCATTAATTCCAAAGTCAGTTGCTGATTGCAAAGCTGTAACCAGTGCTTGAGTACGAAATTTAATCAGTATTGTATCATTGATTGACAACGTGTATTCATTTTCAATAACTCTTTCAATAAATTGTATAATTATGCAAGAATGTATTAGTTCGTCATAGTATGGGTTATCACTTTGATTCAAAAACTGATCAAGCATTTCAAACAATTGGATCAGTTGCACATTTTGACAGTTGTTTACCCATTCTTGTAGATTAAAAAATAAATCGCATGTTTTCGTTAAGTGGAACTGAAAACTGTCATCCGAAGATCCTATCTTTGTTTCAAGTATTTTGAAAGAATCGTAAATGTAACCAGAAAGAATACTAGGATTCTTAAAACCATATTCCATCCATTTGACTAAATACCATATACCTGCTTGATCCATGTGGATAACTGCAAGATCATAAGGGTTACCTACTATGTTACTTTTCCATTCAAGTAAGCCACTTGCATAAGGACCACCGACTCTTGAAAATTTCGTTTGTATGTTTTCCGCATTTATGGTTTGTTCTGTCGATATGGCGGATTCATTTGATGAACTGACTACACCATCAAATCCGAATCCTTTTGCTTGCTGTGTTTTTACTGGATGTATGGCACCAAGGACATAGTTAATACTTTTCTGCAATTTGGAAAACGATTTTGACGTTGTGTCTTCACATATAGCAAAAGTCATAAATACTCCTCCCAGCGTGACTAAGCCAAAATGTACATGTGTTCCAACAGTTTGAAAAAAATTAAGCATCGTATCCCGTGCTAAGGTGCTATTTTTGCCAAACGTTAGCATCAAGTTTTCAATTTTTTTTAATTGATGTACCGCATCTGCAGTTAAACAAATATTTGTTTTATCTAACTCAGTTGTGTTTACTGATATTATGGAAGATTTCATTTGAGAGTAAAATGTGTCTTCGGACTTATTTCCTTCTAAATCTTTTGAATTTCTTTGACGGAAGTATGAACCTTTTCCAATACGTCCGAGTAGAGATGTATCTAATATTCCATCATCTATACGAGTTAGAAATTCCTTCTTTCTTTGTAAAAAATTCCGTTCCTTCCTCTTTTTCATTTGTCTCTGGTGCCATTAATTTCAATTGGCCACATATTTCTATTGCTTGTGATCCGGTTATTTTCCTACCATCTGTAGATGTATAAAATCCACGACTGATTATTCCGCTGGATGCTTTACTTAAAATATCTTTAAGCATTTCGACAGAATCAATGGAAACTGCATGTGTGGTTGCGTTAGACATTTTCATTTCATGCTCATTTACCACTTTTCTGCACGAATCTAACGAAAGCGAGTTGTCCTTTCCTTTCATCTGTTCCTTCATTATCTTTGTTTCGTCGTCTATGTTATTGCATTTGACGATTTGCCGGTTCTGTTTCCCTTCCTTAATTTTTGTTTCCCAAATTAAACAGTCTTCATCAGCTTGATATGAAATAGATTGATTTTGTGTTTGTCGCTTTATGTCTTGTAAAGCAGCCTTTTCTTGTGGATATGATTGCCGTGACCTAGATATGAGATAGTTCCAACCGTCGTCATGCAGGTTTACCAGATGCTGGTGGGTTGTTACACCTACACTTTTGAACACTTTCACCCAATAGATTACTTCTAAACCATAATTGTTAATAATTGTTTCGAGTTCCTCTGATGGTAAATGCAGAAAATTTATGCGAATCGTATCAATTATCTTCCTTTCCCAGGATTCTCTTGCTTTGTTTTTAATCGACAACCAAGTGTCTTCATCTAGAAATGACAGTTGTTCTGGCTGCGTTACATGTTTATCAGTGAACACATTTCCCCAGTATGATGGATCTAACGAATTGTCTTCTAAAAAAGTGTACAATTTGTCTTTTATTTTAGCCGGTTGGTTGTGTGCATGGCCTCGAACAGTAGATTTAGCCATTTAGCCTTGAAAGATAACAGAACATGGTTGTTAAATGAAGTATTGAACATAAAGTATTTTAACCATATTAGTTTCGAATTAGAATAGGACTGTAAAATAGCGTTTTCATAAAATTCTTATCAATTAAGAGAACATATAATGATAAAATATGCTTTACAAAACACTTCAAAAATGAAGCAAAGAATTTATTGCTTTTTGGTGCAATTAGATGTTGATTGTTGGGGGCAAGTAACGTTCGTTGTAAGTTCTTGTACTGTTCGTTGTGCGAAAGACTTTCAATATGGTAGAAATTTGAGCCTCCTTATGGGGATTATGTGATTACTTGGCCGTTTTTATCTTGATTATTTGATTAATATAAAAACAAAGAAGATGTGTATGATTCCCAATGAGACAACTCTCCACAAGAGACCAAATGACACAGAAATTGTCAACTATAGGCCTAGGTTACCGTACTGCCTTCAACAACGGACAAAGCCTATACCACATATAAAAGTCCCCAAATTGACAATGTAAAACAATTCAAACGAAAAGGCTTTTTTTAATTGATTACTTAAACTTCTAAAGGAAAATTCGCAATAAAAATACGTAATATTCAGGGATGTTCTACTCCAGTATATTTTCGAAGCAATGAAACACTAATCGAAAACTGACCGAAAATATTTGAATTTGCATAGTATTATACTAAAAGCTCGGAAATCACTATTATGTGATACGTGTAAACTCATCGAACTTTAAACACACATATTATTAAAGGTTACATGTATATTACCAATGTTGTACATGCAATTACATCTTTGAATATATCGATTTTGTCATCAGCAATTTAAAACATATCTAAATTTGTATTCTTTTTAAACGTTTTTTTCATATGTATAAATACAATTAAATACACATTCATTTTCTATATAGAGATTACTCTATCTATATATAATATTATACACATTTGTAAAAAGGTTTACTCATTTGTCATTGCACGAGCCATGCCTTCTTTGAATGGCAATGACATAAAAATACCAAATCCCTGGATTTTAGTCTCTGATGCATAGATCTTTTTATTATTAATTGTTTTTGCCTTTTTATTAACTTTCAGTAACTGCGACTACCATCAAATCGTACTTCCGTATTAATTTAAACTGTTGATACAATTTGTAATGTATTTTTGTCATATAATATTTAATTATTTTTTCTCGTCTGAAAGTAAAGCATTTAGAGCAAATTGAACATGGTTAAAATTGTTCATCAGGTCATACTATCTGCCCTAAAATTTACAGACGTATGAGATTACCCGTTCGTGGGTTCCTCCCCCTGAATTGGTAAATTTAAGGAAATTTTGCAGTTTTTGATGGTTATCATGAAAATTATTATAGATAGTGATGATGTGTAAACAGCAATAATGTTCAGCAAAGTAACATCTACAGATAATTCAAACATGACCATAATGGCCAATTGTCCGCTTCTTCTCCTATCTGAAACTACTGAGACAAATATAGCCAAACTTAATCACAATCATCATTAGGGTATCTATTATTAAAAATTGTGTCCGATGATCCTGCTTGCCAACCATCATAGCTAATTAGAGAAAATAGGGAGAAAATGCAGTGTTTGCCTTATATCTCTGAAACTTAAGCATTTAGAGCACTTTGAACCTAAAAGTGTTCATCTATCTGTCCTGTCCTATGAATAAAAAAAACTGTTATTGGTTTGCTGCCCCTGAATTGGTAATTTTAAGGAAATTTTGCCGTTTTTGGTTATTATGTTTAATATAATTATAGATAGAAAAAACTGAAAACACCAATGTTCAGCAAAATAAGATCTACAAAAAGTTCAATTGACCCCATAAGGAGATATTGCCCTTTAAAGTTGATTTTTGACATTTATTCATTAACGTTTGCAATCTTTTACAAAAGTCCGTTGAAACTAAAGCAACAGTATAACGGTTGCATTATTCCATGTACCAATTGTATATACAAATACTAGGTGAGCGACACAGGCTCCTTGGAGCCTTTACTTGTTTTTTTTTAATTAATTTTGTATTTACATTGTGTCATAGGTCAAATTTATTTGTTCAGTGTATGTTCACTTGTTTTTGTTAATATTGCATTTGATTGAGTTAAGTCATTTGTTTCAGGTAAGGGTGCAGGTTGGTGCCTATTTAAATGTTAAACTCGCTGCAGTTGTTTGCACCTGTCCTAAGTCAGGAATTTGATGCTCAGTGGTTGTCGTTTGTTGGTGTTTTTCATAGGTGTTTCTTGTTTATCGCGATCGTTCTTTCGAATGGTCATTTTGGGGGCCCTTTATAAATTGCTGTTCGGTGTGAGCTAATGCTACGTGTTGAAGACCAAACTTTGACGTATAATGGATTAAAAAAATGAACAAAATATATAATGGTTTACTTTTACAAATTGTGACTAGGATGGAGAGTTGTGTCATTGGCCTAATAGGTACTATTTTATCTATTGTAAATCATATTTAAAATGTTATATTTGAATATCCACAACATCCATACATTTATTCAAATAAGAATAAAGAGATTTTTATCCGAGTTTTCCTATTCATACCAATTTTTACAATACTATGAATTTGCGTTTTTATGACATGACGACACTGTTTCCGATTTATTCATCGAGTGTCTACTCCAGTACATTTTCGGAGCAATGACACACAAATAGCAATTTTTTTTAATGACCTGACGACACTGTTTCCGTTTTATTTTTTAAGATGGAGGACGGTACTGAAGTTTTTTGTTGTTAAAGTTGTTTTTTTACATCTTGGTTTTGAACGATATTTAGGCCTTCCGTAATAACATGGCTATATGGATCAAATGTAAAGTTCGATGATTCACAGTCTTACTATAGAGGGGTATTATTTTCTACACTGAGGTCTGGTGTTACAGACGTATACTTAAAAAATAAACTTCAGTTGGGTTTGTGTATGTATAACATGTATAAGAAATAATAGTAGTAGGTTCTGTGTTATCAAAATAGAAAGGTATAAAGGTTTGAATAGTAGAGTCATTAAATTTACTCGATAAGTTGAAATCAATACCTCTGTTAAAGGGGCACTAGCTGTCAAAATCAGGTTCACCGATTTGACACCAATTCTCCTATTTGATTAATAACATTCTAAAACAAATATCCAAATTACAATAAGTCTGAAATAAACAGTTAACAATGCATATACTAAATACTATATATATTTCAGAATTTCAGGTGTATTTTAGTCTAGACGCCATCTAATTAACTATCGAAATGATCTCCGAAAACACGATATATTAACATAAACGTGAATATAAATAAATAGCGAACTCGTGTAATTTGATTTTTTTTACGTCTGCTTGATTTCATGTTAGGTTAACAATTATTAAATATCGTTTTTACTTGTGTAAGAATAAGTTTTTGTGGATCGGATCAGTCAATCAAATGATTTACCCTTGATTCACTTTCAATGTTGACATTATTTTTATGTTCATTACTGAACGTGCATAATTTATGTGTAATCCATCAATCGTTAAGGGGTTAAATTGAAAGTCACACGAATACGGATTCAATGAGGTCGAATTGATATAGGAAGATGTGGTGTGAGTGCCAATGAGACAACTCTCCATCCAAATAACAATTTAAAAAGTAAACCATTATAGGTTAAAGTACGGCCTTCAACACGGAGCCTTGGCTCACACCGAACAACAAGCTATAAAGGGCACCAAAATTTCTAGTGTAAAACCATTCAAACGGGAAAACCAACGGTCTAATCTATATAAACAAAACGAGAAACGAGAAACACGTATATATTACATAAACAAAAGACAACTGTTCATTTGCAAGTGAAAAATTCATCATATGTTTCTAAGCTTATTTTTACAAAATTGAACCACATTGGCTGCTAAAAGCGAATTATCTTTTCACTATTTCATTTCATTAATGACTGAGCAATAACATCTTATTTAATTTTTTTTTAATATATCGTAGTTTTTATGTTTAAAATTTTTAGAAAACGCACTTTATGATTCAGGTTAGTCGATATGCGAAACCAGTCTTTGATGGCAAACAAGCTTCAATTATACGTAGATATTCATAGATTGAGTGGGATGAAGAACAAAGTTGTCTCACACTCCTAGAAAATATCATGTCATTCAACTAATTTGTATTTGACCCAGTTAACAAAATAATGTATGCCTACCATTGTTTTTTTTAATAGAGATGTTAGGTCATCAAGTGTACAATTTATAAACTTTAAGACGCTGACATTTAGAGATTTATGAAGTTTTACCGCGTTCTCTACAATTTCCGGATAAGGAAAACATTTGAAAAATTCGTTTTAAATAAAAAAAGATTTACTGAGTCTTTTATTTGTGTATATTTTCGCAATAAATGCTAAATATGCAAATGTTATCAAAACATATATCATTCGGTTCACCAAATGTTTGTGTTTCGCTTACCTTTTTGTTCTGTTCAATTCATAATGAAGGTAGTAATCTGATGTGGAATTTCATCAAGGAATAAACATAGAACACTGTAATGTTAACGATATTCACGAGATAACTACAGAGTTATGTAATATTGACATACAATGAAGTTGTTGATAAGATTTACAGAATAAAGATTGATTTTTGTTTGCAAATATCTAATGCACATTTAGGTCGATCACATAATAGAGATAAAGAATAGTGGGTCAATAGTAAAAATATAGAATAATGAGGGACAAACATATATAAAATAAAGTTTTTGTTTTCTACTGATGCGAACATTTTTAGAAATATTTTGAAACTAATTTGTTTTAAATATATATGAATGGGGATGAGGTTTACAGAATAGAGTATAATCGTAAGCAAAAAGAAAACTAAATAAACGATAAACAATAATGCTTGGGGAGCCTAAGTTTACTTACCGGTACATGAAACTATTCGGTAGATTTATCAATGCATGCACCATCGGTGTCCAGCTAGAAGTTTTATTAATTAAATGCATAAGTATTTTGCATCTGAAGTATACCTATTTTGGAGTAAACAGAAGTAATTCTACAATAATCTGAATTTCAATAAACCTATACCACAGTATAAATAAATAAATTATAGAGAATGAAATGATTAAAAACAATGTTCTCTATGTTTTTTTGAAATTCATTTTTGTAATTTGAACGAAGTTGTCAATAATATCATTGTCTGTCTCTCCGTGTGTTGATTCACGTTAAAAATCCGAAAATGACCATCTAATTCCGTAGAGAATAAGTAGAGATCTAAGAGGAGACACACTCTATTTTCACAAACAAAAATTTAGCAGCGCTTATTATGGCCTCTCAAATTTAGAACTTTTCAAACATTTTGGTACTAAAATATTTCCGATCATAAATAGGGTTTTATCATACAGTTTTGCATTTGTTATGTTTTCGAATTTTATTTTCTACAGAAACATTTACAAAAGGAAACTCGTGACTTTAAAAACCATATCTCCAAGTTAATAAGATGTGTCAGGTATAGGTCTACATCAATAGTGACAATATATAAAAAAAATGATGTATAGAGGTCGACAAACAATAGCCAAGCATCTATTTAAAAGTTCCAGATTCAAGACAAGTTAAAATGAATGTAAGCAAGTCGTAGTTTAAACTTGCAGTGAAAAAAGTTTCAAATTTGACTAAATGGTAGATTGTAATAGAATTACCTTGTTTTAAGTTTTACAGAAGTATAATGCATGTACCTATTAAACCTAATACATGTGGAGCGAAACTGTTTTTAGAATATATACATTGTAAGTAGTTAAACATTAATGACCCACGTTTAAGAATTTTAATGATGAAACTCTATAGTGCAGAGAATTTTTAATTTTTAATCAAACTAAAATCGAATCTTGTTTATCATATTAATAAACTTTTTTAGAATTTGTGTAGTTAAAAGCCGAAAAATTTACCAAAGTTAATTATATATCCCATTAATAAAATATTTTATTTCCTAAAATATTAAAAAATAGAACTTATATGACGTAATATATTCCTTTTTTGTAATAAACATGATAAACAGACTGATTCGCTACATGATACTTGCATTCTATGGAAACATAGATAATATATAATTGTGTAAGCAGAATAGATCTATAAAAAGTAAGATAGATAGGAGACATTCTTCTGTTCAAATGTTAAGAGCTGATCTCAGAGAAAACCATGCAAAATAGTCAAGAAGCAAGGTTCTCCAAATTTTATATAATTTGGACAGTAAGTTGATGCATTCATATGGTTTTTAAAAACAAATTATTTTTTCTCAAAAATTTTAAATGGCTGTCTCACGACGTCCATCTCGGAAATCCAGGTTTTTTTAAAAATTGCCTCAAAATGACAACAAAACGTTGGCAAATCAAAGCATTTTTTTTTACACTGATCAGAATTACAACCGCATTTGTATGAAAATGATGCTATGATTAATCTGTCATTTGCATACTGTTATTCTTGCTTGAGTTTGTGTAAGGTTCTCTTTTATCAACATTTTCTTTAAAGTTATACAGATTATTAATGCATGTATCTTCCAAATCAAATACATGCGAAGCGAAACCGTTTTAAGATGTAAGTTATAATAAATGGCCCAATTTAAAGCATTTTAATGATGAAAACTCTTTAGTGCAGATAATTTTGATTTTAAAACATGTTAATAAAGTTTAATCAATTTCAAACAAAACGTATTTAGAACTTGTGCACTTACATGCCAAAAAAAAACCGTGACCAAATTAAGCTATGTACCTGCATCAAAAACGACAATTGAACTATTATTCAATTTAAAACAAGATAATATTGAAGGAACTATCTGAAAACAGTAATTGTGTAAAAGAGGGACGGAAGATACCAAAGGGATAGTCAAACTCATAAATCTAAAACAAACTGACAACGCCATGGCTAAAAATGAAAAAGACAAACAGAAAAACAATAGTACACATGACACAACATAGAAAACTAAAGAATAAACAACACGAACCCCTCCAAAAACTAGGGGTGATCTCAGGTGCTCCGGAAGGGTAAGCAGATCCTGCTCCACATGTGGCACCCGTAGTGTAAGTGTTGGATTTACTTTTTATTTATATATATTGTGTTTACCCAGCTTCAACTTATGAAGTAAATTTCATATATATCAACGACTTCTTGAAACTTCTATGATTAATGTCTAATATTGTTTCTGATCTTACTACTTACTTGATATATAACACATTGATATTTTAGGATTAAAACTCCTAAAACAACTTCACATATCTTAATGTCTATCAATAAACTCATCATAGATACCAGGACTAAATTTAGTATATACGCCAGAAGCGTTCGTCTACAAAAGACTCATCAGTGACGCTCGAATCCAAACAAGTTAAAAAGGCCAAATAAATTACGAAGTTGAAGAGCATTGATGACCAAAATCAACATATACATTAATCTATTAGACATTACATGCATAGCCAAATCTTCGTGCGAGTCTTATAATGTTCTATGTCCACTGATGATAAAACAATGTTGATAGTCTTTTGAGATAAAAGTACAATGGTCTATACAATTTTAGGACGATATTTATACATTCACTTTGTTAAAACTGTACTAGTTGGACATCGGAATTAAGGTCAGAAACAAATATTTTTGTAAAGCGTTGTTTCTTCACTGTTAATTTGTCAGATATCAATCTATAAATAATTTGTTATAAAAGTTACAAAATAATCTTAGTAATACTATTATAATGCTTATTGTTATTTGCATAATTTCTACTAAATATTTGTGATTAAATTTATAAAAGATACCTCATCTATTGTTAAATTCAGCGACAATTTAAACTTACAGCAAATAGCCTGATGTTGGTTTCTTTTGATGTAACGCTAAATGTTCATAAATCTTCTCTAAGTTGCTCTATTCAGGGCAGTTATCAGAGCCTTTTCCATTATGACAACTTAAAATTCAAGGTCGATGATCTGCCGGTAAACGTTTTAATACACCCGTTTGAACTCGTTATAAATATCAATGCATTTGAATATGATGGGGAAATAACAAACACATTAATAATAATAAAAATAGGTAAAACAATTGGCGCAGTACCTTCACTAGACATATAGTACGTGTTTTGGATGACAAGTCAAATAGTTTCTGCATTTTAGATGTTAATTAAAGATTAATGTTGACAACCTATGGCATTCTTGACAATGAAATTTTTTTAAAATATCACATTTATTTCCTTATTCGATTCTAATTAATATCAGTTCAACTCCGAGTACTTCTCACCAAATCAATCATAACAGTAATTTGGAGATATTACAGATAAAAAAAAATGGTCTTTCTCGAATTTTTGTGCTATTTTCACATTCCCTGATCGGCCTGAGATAAATACTTACCATTACTAGTGAAATATCTGTTTTCAGCAAATGATCGGTCGACATTCAATTATGACTGGATTTCTCCTGAATTTTCTATCGTGACGTCGTGAAAAAAGGCGACCATGCCCGACATTTAAAGATCACAATTTTCTGCAAATGTTTGAAAAGGAAGGATAAAACTCATAAGAGAAACAGATTCCACTACTATAACTCGTGTATTACGATATTTTTCTGCTCTGAACCGTTAAGTTTTTGAAATTAATCAAAGATCTCGACAAGCCTAGCGTTTTTTTAAATATTAAAATTTGACTGTCTCTGGTGGAGAAATATCGTAACACATGTGTTGCAGTTATGAAAACTATATATCTGCAATACCAATTTAAGAAATTATTTCTAAAAGAACTTATTTTGAATTGTATTGTTCTATCTCCAGAAAAGGGGATATTGTACTCATTCAAGTTGGTGTTTGATCTCCCTTATCACCAAAAGCAACCGAGCAAAGAGTTGTTCTTCAAGATCATAACTTCGATTGCTACATATCTTTCTATACCTCAGTCAAATAATTATTATGATATTGTAGTGCGCTTTTCAATATTTCAATTATCTAACATTTAGGAAAATGGGATGTACATAATTATATCTCTCACGCGACAACATGCATATGTTTTTAATGACCAGACTGATTCTCTTAATGATACTTCCATTTTTATGGAATAATTATTATTCACTATTTTCAATCTTATGTTCGTCCCGGAGGGTATCACCCGTCCAGTAGCCAGCACTTCGGTGTTGACATGAATATCAAGAGACTGATTATCTTAATGATTCTTGCAATTCTATTGGAAACAATATTAAATACTTTACACATTTATGTAGACAGTATCGCTAAAAGTCAGATCAATTGGAGTCAGTATTGTGTTGAACTGTTAGAAAGAAACGTGACGTTTTTAAGAATATTAACTGTTAACTTGCGTTATGACTGAATGCGGAGAGGCTACATTAACTTTGCATATGAATAACATGACATTTTGGGTACCTTTAAGTTCGATTTTATGTATCTAGTACGATTGGGTTTGTTGGAGCTCTTATAGGGTTAAATTTCAACAGCATTTTTATGAAAATGATGATACGATTTATTTGCCATTTGAAGAACATAATTCTGGCTTGAGTTTGTGTTTGATTTTCCCTAAAACAAAACAAAAACGAACTTAAAGGAAATCTTAAATCAGAAAGACTCAAATGGCAAAATCAAAAGCCCAAACACATGAAAGATAATCAACTGTTACATTCCTGACTTCATGATATTGTTTGAAATGATAGAGTGAACCTGATATTAAAGCTAGCTAAACATCGCACTAATATTGCAGTTGTAAAGTTTTAAATTTTAACAGTTTAATCCTATCGAGGTATTGGGGGAGTGCTTAGTATATTTAAATAATAATGTTGTGTTTGACATTGACTATGCGAAAATAGTAGCCAGGGTAAGAGACAATAGTGCACGACCCGAAAGGGAGTGCACTATTGTCTCAAACCCTGGCTACTTATTTTCATAGTCAATGCTAAACACAACATTAATATCATTATTATACTGACTGTTTACTAATTTGAATAGTGACAGTAGTGTATTTCAAATTAAAAAAAAAGCCCTTTATGTAAATCTGCATATACATGTATTTATACTGCAACTAGTTGTTTTTATCTCCTAAATATAGAAGCATAGTTATATTTTGTATAAATGTCAATTTCATCATGGAACACTTTCTCCACAATCAGAGGACCATTTAGGGATAAAAAAGTTTGACATTTGTGTTACGAGTAAAAAGGCTTAATTTAAGTTGCAGTATAAAAACAATAGTCACATAACTCAATAACTTACAAAAAAAACCCAATGATATCGGATCATAACTATTCATCAGTAAACAAATGACTTCTAAAGTATTCAAAAAATATAGCGGCAGTAAGCAGAAGTAAACAATGAACAAAAACGTTCTAACAGAAACTACAGTATTTTTAAGTCTCTTAATATGTCAGAAAAATTTAAATGAATATATCGTCTATTTCCCCCTGATTGTTCAATTGTAATAGTTTATTACTTGTCATGCTTAAATCCAATGCTAAACACAACATTAATATCATTATTATACTGACTGTTTACTAATTTGAATAGTGACAGTAGTGTATATCAAATTAAAAAAAAAGCCCTTTATGTAAATCTGCATATACATGTATTTATATTGCAACTAGTTGTTTTTATCTCCTAAATATAGAAGCATAGCTATATTTTGTATAAATGTCAATTTCATCATGGAACACTTTCTCCACAATCAGAGGTCCATTTAGGGATAAAAAAGTTTGACATTTGTGTTACGAGTAAAAAGGCTTAATTTAAGTTGCAGTATAAAAACAATAGTCATATAACTCAATAACTTACAAAAAACCCCAATGATATCGGATCATAACTATTCATCAGTAAACAAATGACTTCTAAAGTATTCAAAACATTTTGGTCTCAGCGGCAGTAAGCAGAAGTAAACAATGAACAAAAACGTTCTAACAGAAACTACAGTATTTTTAAGTCTCTTAATATGTCAGAAAAATTTAAATGAATATATCGTCTATTATCCCCCGATTGTTCATTTGTAATAGTTTATTAATTACTTGTCATGCTTAAGGTTCCACTAAAGTCAAAATATCGGACACTTCATAAACACCTAAACTTTGCCTGTATTTTTCAACCTATAATGAATAAAGTCATAAACTATGAGAACATATGTTCATTTAAACATACTTTACATATACACATTGTGTAAATTGTAAATAAACTTCAATTGTTATGTTGTGGCCAAACCGGTTCTTGGGGGTGAACACTAAATTTTCAAAAAAATCTGCAGGCCTACAAGACGACTTAATTTGCTTAAAATTGGTATGGACGAATACTATTCCATATAATGCAGGGCAAGCGAGTGTTGATTTTTTATAAAATGTATTGATTTTCGAGTTTCAGTTAATTTCATGTATCTAAGTGAACGAAAATCGAAGGTACAATACAGAAATTGGACAAATATGCCATTAAAACATATGTATGTGACAAATCAGCATTGGCTTGCCCTGCATTACATGTAACAGTATTCGTTAATACCAATTTTAAGCAAATTAAGTCGTCTTTCAGGCCTGCAGATTTTTTTGAAAATTTAGTGTTCACCCCAAGAACCGGTTTGGCCACAACATAACAATTTCAAGTTTATTTACAATTTACACAATGTGTATTTGTAAAGTATGTTTAAATGAACATATGTTCTCATAGTTTATGACTTTATTCATTATAGGTTGAAAAATACAGGCAAAGTTTAGATGTTTATGAAGTGTCCTATATTTTGACTTAAGTGGAACCTTAAATCCAACCCACTTGTCTGTCCAAGAAACTAAGCTCCGCCTTTGCACGTGAAATTGACAATGATTGACATGGAAATCAATAGTCTGTTGCAACAGCAAGGCATACTATTTTCGAATAGTGAAGTTAACGCTTTATATTTCTTTAAAAAACTATGCAAAAATAGAGCAATTTTACTATAGAAGGACATTCTTACAGAACGTATAATAATATACACTAGTCTAGTATTATCAACCCAATGTAAGTGTGGATATTTCATGATAGGAAACGCAGATATAACTGTTTTGATCATATCAAATTGCAAATATTCGATATAATAATGAGTGTTGACAATGGTTAAGATTATTTGTAATTAATGAAGCACAGGTGATGTACACACACGTTCTAAGTGCCAATAAACGAAAACAGACACGTATCTAGCAATTTTGAAACGAACACTATTAAACGCGCACTTAATTTAAAATAATAATAGTGGGGGTCCAGCCCCAGGATCACCTCCAGTATCCGTTCATGGAAATCCTTCATGTCGAACTATGACATCTGGATTGCCAAAAATTGTGATGTTGTTTGATATATATGTGTACCTCACTCAATCTTTATTCCTATGACAATGTTCGACTAATTTTATTTTACGTAAATGATATACAAAAATTAATGACTAATTATTTTTCAAACTTTAAAACAGAACGTTACCTGTTAGGTACGTTATTTGAATTTGTGCTAAAATTATCATTTTCGTTTTAAATTTGAGAAAAGATAATATTAAGTTTGTAAGTGACATAGAGCCTCCAAAATTATTACTTACCGTACTAATGATATATCTTAAAATCATTTGATTTAATAACTTATTATTTGGAATATAGCGGATTTTAAATATCGCAACACAGTCACTATGTAGACCAATGATTTAAAAATATCTTTATCAAGATATGTTCTTTTTCATCTATATTGTATCTTAATTTTCGCATCGTTTTCATTATAACCATCTGCCTTTTTCTAGTAGAGATTATCACACACAAATTGACTTCAGGAGATAATGTTACATAGGTCCCTATATTTGTAATGGGTACGTTTTTCCTGTTCTTTACTGCCGGTCCGTCTCCTCATTTTCTACCACCTCCAACTACCAACACATTTAAAAAATCCTTGGTTGCCCAGAGTTGAATATATACTTGATATAGTATCTAAATTCACTCCATCAACAGGATGATTGAGATACCAAAGACTATAGTTTAACCCAACAAACTACACATATTCATTTTCCAAGTCAGAATTTTTATCTTAATGATTTGTACTATTTGAAGTATAAGATTTTACGGCATGTCTTGGCTAATTTGTGTTTTAATGTATACACAACTGTTTAACATTTGGAAATATTTAGTGCTTTACATATGTTTTGTTTTTTTATCTGCAAGCTCATTTTGGACGGTATTAATTGGAGATAGGGTCCATCATTTAATTATTCCAGAATTGTTTATATCATTTTTCTCTATTATATATTTATTTTGCCCATTATTCTTTATTTGTTATACCCCATTATTTTTATTCCATACTTGAGTCTATCAATTCTGTAAAGCCCAGACCCTCACGCGTTGGTATTAAACATACTTCTACTACCTTCACCTCACATGAATAGTGGATAATGAATTTTATTGATATACCCTTTAAACTGAGAAAGTAGGACATAAAAACGGTAATCCAGATTTAAATTTTCTGAAAAATGAACCCACGTACACCATGTGTAAAAATACCGTTTAAAGTTCATTATTTAATTTAGGATCGCAGCATGCCCACCTTTCCAATGATTATTGATAAAGAGTTGTTGCCTTTGTCCGGAATTTTTTTTTGGTTGGAATTTTGATTTTGGTTTCACTTTTGTACTGATATTTGATCTAATGTTTTAGCATATGCATTTTAGACCGCAGTATAACCAATTTGCGATACATTTAAAGAAATTATCTTTCCTGTGTAATATGAGAGTATAACTCTAATATGTACATTGAATCTATTTATTGAAATTGACTGATTGAAAATATATTATATTTTAATCTGTTCACTGACCCAAATAAGTATAATTGTGTTTGTTTTATCACCGTAAGATCTTTGAAAGGAAAACTAAACCATTCAAACAACTATTTGCGCAGCAAGATTGGGAGACAAAATAACCCTCACCTTCACTAGTTTGCAATAAAGGGAACGTAATTTTTGGAATGCTGTTGTAATTACTATAAATGAACAATGTAGGACAAGGGATACAAAAAAGAAATCAAACTTTTACGATTTTTTATTTACTCAGAGAAATTTGTTCTAACAGAGGTTAGTTTTTCTAAAGTTACATTTACAAACTCTATTTATCATTAATTAAATTGTTTCATAATTTTCAGGTCGGGGCCTTTAAAAGACGACTATACATTATGGATTTCTCATTGCTGAATGCCGCACGGTTGCCTATAATTAGTTATACATCCAATTTATTTTAATTTTGGTGGATAGTTGACTTTTGGCAATCATTTCTCATATCCTTATTTTATATTGGTGTCACTTTGCGTGGTTTCATTTTACTAAAATAATTAAAAATTAGAGATGTTAAATTCTCGGTAACCACAGATTTTTGTTTCTGTTATACTCTTTAACTATCCTGCTCCTGCGCAATATGCAAAGTGGCGTATATTATTTCTTTTGCCAAAGCTTTTGTTATGTGTTTTGAAATTGTTGTACATCATCTAGACGTATTTCTCTTGCCATGGTGTTTCTATTTAATATCGACTGAGTCCGTGATCTCCCTCATTTAATTGATATACATTGATATTTCAACATTAAAAAGACGGCGAAAGGTGAATTAGAAGTCATTGTACGTACTTTTAAAAATATCGTAACCTGTGGTGCTGTAGGTAGGTAATTATTTCCTAGTGCAGTATATTATTTTAAAAGATTAATGCTCTTCCTACAAACAATAACTCCAGTGGGCTAAGGTCTAATGCCCAAATAAATTGCTTGGTGGGTTTTAAGTCGAAAAGGCATTTTAATATCAAATTGTATTTCTCAATGAAATTCTTCATTCCTGACAAATTGAAAAATGAGGTTTGAACATCGGTATACTGCTGTTGTGTCTAATTGAATATACATTTTTTTTGGAAACAGAAGGAATCGATCCATTGACGTTCACATTTAAAGCGTATCATTTTTGCATGAACCAAACGCTGTGTTAATCCGGTTTCAGTTAAGTATACCGGTATACATTGTATAAAAAATAAATGCAACAATTTACAAATTTGTTGCTGCTGAGGAGCTTTTCTGGATAAATCATTCATCACGATAGCTGAAACAAATAAAAACGAAGGCCACTGATGTATTAATAGTTGAATACACGAGGAGCTATATGACCATACGGGGTCCAAAAGAATAGCTAAAATCACCCAAGCTCAATTGTTCCTGAGTTTATTGAAATTTTATTTTCTAATAACGACGCATTATAATCTGATAAGGAAATTCAATTTGTAAATTCTAATTTACCTGTTTTTCAATCGTAAATTATTTCTTTAAAACCATATCATATAGAAACTAACAATTATTCTGTCTTCACTTTAATTCATTTTGATAATTGTAAAAAAAGACCACGATATGCTTGTACTACGATTTCGATAGCCTTGCGAGATAGTATATAATGTGATATATATATATATAATTTAAATGGCACTAAATGTGAATGAAACCAATCATTTCAATGAATCTATTGAATTCTAAAATTTCATTTGAACTGCACTTTTCATAGTAGTTCTGATCCAACTGAATATTTTTTTTTTGTGTATTCAACGCAATTCTTTGTTGATACAGGAACTTTAGCTCTTACACAGAAATACTATATGCATCAAGTTGTGTAAGAAAAACAACACTCAAACGGTTATCGAACCTGCTTCTAATTTCCAAGTTGTCATGGCAGATTCTAATTATGAATGCTGTAATTCTGTAACCAAAACGGCACTTGAAAATTTTGCCAAAAGAGAAGTAGGAGATACAGTTCAATGGTCGATGCTTGGATGTAATAACACGTCACCAGCGAAATTCGTTACATCAGAGGTTGGTATGTCCTTCTTAGTTCTTCATTTTATGCCATGGTGTTCTCAGTTTATTTCCGACTTATGACTTTGAATGTCCCTTTGTTGTTCTTCGCCTCTCTATTGACCTTACATTATGAATTTCAATATTCCTTTGGTGCCTTTCACCCTTTGTAAGTAAAAAATCATTATATAAAAGAGGGACGAAAGATATCAAAAGGGACAGTCAAACTCATAAATGTAAAACAAACTGACAACGCCATGGCTAAAAATGAAAAAGACAAACAGAAAAAACAATAGTACACATGACACAACATAGAAAACTGAAGAATAAACAACACGAACCCCACCAAAAACTAGGGGGTGATCTCAGGTGCTCCGGAAGGATAAGCAGATCCTATTCCACATGTGGCACCCGTATCTGTCAATAGAACTCATAGATGTTTTCTTGAGATCATTGTGTTGTTGCAACATGAATTTTCTGTGAATTAATGCACACCATTTCATTTTAAAAGTATAAACCTTAGTGGAAAAATAATAGCGGTTCAACAGCGGAACGATGTTTTTCCGATGTCTGTTGAACTATTGTCAGCTTGAGCGTGCTCGACGCTGGCATTTTTGCAGTTCCATAAAGCTTCAAGCCGCCAAATTATATTAATATTATGATATGGCAAGTCAAGATGTAAACAGAAAAATTATAACAAGAAACAAAGGGAACTTTAAATGACATGAAAGCAGAATCTTCGCCCGTGTTAGAATATTCCATTAAGCATACAATAACTGTAATACGAATATCTTACAGTTTGGTACAATGTTTCCGCGAAATGCCCTGAAATCTAAAATATGCATGTTTTTTTTTATATTAACGATTAATTTTTTTGGTGATCACAGTACAGGACTGGTATTACTAGTATACGAAGATGCATTATTTCAATTAATACTCGTGGCCTATTATTTTGACTAACCTCATAGTGGATATGACTTTTGTTTAACAATAAGTATGCACTAAATTTTTTCATATATAATGGCTAATAACATTTTAATCTTAATTTAGTGTTGTAAATGTGGATGTAATGCCTTTTATCCGTTATGGGCTACATTTTGGTTGCTGTACCATGTTGTATGGATGATAGTTGACTTTTCGATGAAGGAAACAGAGGAGCAGAAATCGTATTTCATTTATCTTACACACTGGGGATATTTGCTGCTTATAATCTATAACTTCGTGGACTGCGTTGTTACTTGGATCGCGCACTGTAAACAGATGGAGAGTTTGCAAGGTGAAGGCAAGTGTCATATTGTTAGATATTTAAAATCGGGTGTATGGTTTAATCTTTGTAATCATTGACAAAGGGAATTTTTAGATGTAAAACAAAACAAGGATTACCTTAGTCGTAGTTGGCACAACGTTTTGGAATTTTGACCTTCAATGCTCTCCAACTTTGTACTTGTTTGGTATTCTACATATTTTGATCTGAGCGTCACTAATGAGTCTTATGTAGACGAAACGCGCGTCTGGCGTATTTAATCATAAGCCTGGTACCTTTGATAACTATAAAGATACGGAAAAAAGCAGAAATAATACACCTTCGTGTGGAGTAGCGATATGGTTACTCCAAGAGGCATTATGATATCATAACCTTTAATTATCCGATATACACAAAAAACAAAAAAACCCTCATATTTTAATTTCCTCAGCATGCAAAATATAAATTGCAGGTACCTTTACAGCCTTTGGATTCTGTAAGTTATGTGAATACACCCATAATTAACACTATAACATTTCTACCTCGACAACATTTTTAAGAGGAATGCGATCGCAGGGTAAAAGCATTATCAAAATATCGATTTCTATTGTAAAGAAATTAAAAACATGTATTCATCGTTGTAGATATGAAGATGCCATGGTATTTGAAGTTATCTTGGGTATTGTTCAATACCAGTCATACAGCTGCGTTTTGTATTACATCTGGGTATTATCTAGCAGCAGGTTCTTCTGATGAGATGGAAGTATGTAAGTATATACGAGAATGGCTTTACCTATGTAATTCTATGACATTTGACATTATTTGTCAACTCTTTATCGATGTTTTGACACCACGTTTTAATGATTTCGTCTAAAAAATTTGTAGATTGAATTGTTTAACATTCTTTATCAACTAAACGTTAGATGGAATAATGTTATGTTTTTGTTTGTCATTGGTTTTATATGTTGTGATTTGTGTACTGTTGTTTGTTGGTTTTTTTTTCTATTTCTTTTAAGCTACTGCAGTTTATGTTTATTTTCGCCTTGTGAGTTTGATTCTCACTTTTGTATCACTCACATCTCTATTGTTATATGAACTAGTTTTGCCCATCGCTATGTTGTTATTTCGATGTTGATATTTACTTATGTCATTATATGTCATGGTGTTTTGGTAATATTTAAGTACGAATCTATCTATGAATCAAGTTGTGGTGAAAACCTGACAAACAAAAACCCACCCAAGTTGACATCATTTATGTTCAGCATGTATAATGATGCATAAATATAACACTATAATTGCTTGAAATGCACTAGAAATTAACAATTAAGGGGAGCTTACTAGAAAAGAGGGGCGAAAGATACCAGCGGGAGAGTCAAACCCATAGATAAAAAATAAACTGACAATACCATGGCTGAAAATAAGCTACAAACATACAAATAATAGTACAGAAGACAAAACATAGAAAACTAAAGACTAAGCAACACGAACCTCACCACAAACTGGGGGTGATTTCAAGTGCTCCGGAAGTGTAAGCAGATACTTCACCACATGTGGCACCCGTCGTGTTGCTTATGCTATTACAAATCCGATAAATAGTCTAGTTCGGTAGGACACATTAATCAAAAGGGAAGGGTATTGAAGTTACGACATAAAGAACATATCCGATATCCTCTGTTAAACGGTTATTCCATAACGGTCAACCAACTCGTGATGGCGTCCGTAAAATTTACGAAGGGATGATTTCAACTGCACCATTTAAAACTCTCGGTTTGGTAGCTTCCCTGTGAGTAGCAATGCTCTACCATGAAAATCATGATAGGAAATACAAGCACGGGCATATCATATCAATTGGGATATATATACCCCATCTGCAGGTGCTACTGGTATGTTGTTTCAAAGAAATGAAAAGTTAACAATTTGGAAGCTAAAATCATCTCTTTTGTCGTAAAGTTTTGTTTTCAACCGACCCTCATTGTCAATTTCTAGATGTAGGTCAAGATATTAAGCAGACTTAGCTGTATCTGTAGTATCATTTATTCCCTGTTTGATGGGATAGATTCGTTCAACATATTCGCCAAATGCTGTATTATTTAGCGAGAGAACATCATCTATATAACGGAAACTAAAGGTAGAGGATATTGCTAACTTCTTATCTTTCTTCATAAGAAGTTCGTGTGAAGTCAGACCCATAATAATAAAGAAACCAGTCTTCAAGAAGAGGGACACAATTTGTTCTCATTAGAATTCCGACCGTCGGATGAAAAAACGCATCCTCCAAACGTTACAAATGTGTTGTCGGTTAAGAAATCAAGCATCTTGATAATGTCAGTTTCAGAGAATTTTTTGTTTGAATCAGTGTGATTATTTAAAAAGTATGATTTATCCCGCCCTGAGAACTTAGAAAAAAATGGGAGCTATCATTCTAACCAAAAGTTATCTACATATTTCTCGAACATCCAGACACTTAGAAATGAAAGCCCTTCCATTTCAAACTGATGATAGGGATAACTTCAAAGTAGGATTGTTAGTACTGTTAGATCGGTTGTTTATTTTTCGACCATGTTTTGATATTCTTATAAATTTGCCAGGATCTTACAAAGACTGGCATTTAAGTCACAATGTTTTTATTTTTTCAGCTTTAACTCCATCAGGAATCGAGTTTCATGCAATAAATTCCGCATACGTAGTTTTGAATATGTTTGTGTGTGCAAAAGAAATTCGTCTACCCCATGTGACGTATACAATGATCTTTGGAGCTATATATGCAATGTTTTCATTGATTTACCAACTTGGATTTAAAAATGATCCTGTTTATCCTCCGTTAGATTGGGATGAGACAGTTTTAACGTCATTAAAAGTAACCATAGGTATTGTTGTGGGAATTCCATTTATGAATATGTTCATTTTCGGCCTGTACAAACTTCGTATCTGTCGTCGGCATTGCTTTGACATGTGTTGCAAAGGCAACAATTGTTTTTATGAATCCAAATTGTGTTGTTGTGGACCACGAAAATGTTGCATAGGATCCAAAGTTGCAGATATTTCAAACACAAACAGAAAAGGTGGACGCAATTCGACCAAAACAACCAGAACTAACTTGACGATGGTCTCAGCAGTTGAGGATGTTTAATTAGTGTTCTCTTGGACATTTTACATGAATATGGCATGACAACTTGTATACTTTCTAAGCATATAATAATGAATAAAGCAGTCCATGAACATTAATACTTTACCTTATTAATCAAATTCAAATATTATTTATTTTTGACTTAGGAATTTTCGACAACTCTTCATTTAGAATGTTTAACTTTTTGATATTCAAATTGATATAAGAAAAGAGATGTGGTATGATATTCAATTTGAAAACTATTCATCAAAACGTAAGTCGCTCCACTACACCATTGAATAAGGGTGTCAAACATGTTAAACCAAAACCGTATTGTAAATTTGCTTACAACAAAATCTTCCAAACAAATCACTTGTCGTATAAAGGCAACTCCAAATCAAGAAATTGCTCATCGAAATATATCCAAATAAATGATGAGCGATATTTTTATTTCTTAAGCAAGCAATACCTAATATTTGATGAGTGGAACACATTTTTTGAATTGTATTGTAATTGTAATTGTAATTGTAATTCTACAAAACGTCTGTTCTCGGAAACAAGTTATAGTTTTAGCATTACATAAATTGTATTTTTGAGAGCGATTATATTTTCATTTGAATTTCGAATGATTCAGAAGTTCTTCAAGAAATGAGGTTATATCTAATGTTGAGACTCCAAAATTTTGAAGAATAAGTATAAATCATCTTACAGTGACCTAAAATAATCAATATGTCTTATTACTTAATGCAATACATGTAATACGCCTTACAGAAACTATGAGTTTGGAAATTTTTCCACTGTATTTGTACCTTCGACCAGTGCAAGGTGTTCTCAGTAAAGAAGAGTGGTTTGACGTGTTTCAGAGTTCATTTTTAAAAATAAAAACAGCACATTATAAATTGCATTCGCTTTTCTGGATTAACCTTCATCATGAAACTCAAAGTCGAAAATCAGAAATGTATACGAATCGAAACAATTGAGAGCCACACGATCAAAAATATGTATCAACAAGTAAGTGACTTTTTACAAAACACTTTAGTACGGCTGTTGAACAATACATAAGATACAAGTAGTAAAAACTTAAATTATGTCTTGTTGGTTGTATTTTGCGCATGAAGTCTTTCAGTAGAAAAAAAAACATATTGTCTTCCCGTACCATTATACAACGATAGCTTTTGCGGATGCAGTGACCTCAAGAATGACATATCTCATTTTAAATTCCACAATCACATGTACATCTCAAATGCGGAAGAAAACGTAATGAGAAAAAGGTAAGCACAAATATAAAGTAAAAATAAAAGAAGACATGTTCAATATATTTTTATAAAAAGTTCTAATACACAAAATCATTTCAGAATTTTTCATATAAATGGTTTCATTTTTCTACATAAATAAGGCCGTAAGTTTTCTCGTTTGAATTGTTTTCCATTGTCTTATCGGGGCCTTTCATAGCTGACTATGCGGTATGGGCTTTGCTCATTGTTGAAGGCCATACAGTGACCTATAGTTGTTAATGTTTGTGTCATTTTGGTCTTTTGTGGATAGTTGTTTCATTTGCAATCATACCACATCTTCTTTTTTTTTTATATAGAGCTTTAAAAACAGATTCTTCATTGGCCAGAGGTATAGAGGGAGGGTTTAGATCTCATTAACATGTTGAACCCCGCCGCAATTTTTCGCCTGTCCCAAGTCAGGAGCCTCTGGCTCTTTCGCTACATTGCAGACCCATTGATGGCCTTCGGCTGTTGTTTGCTCTATGGTCGGGTGGTTGTCGCTTTGACACATTCACCATTTCCTTTCTCAATGTTATAATTTGTGGGAAAGTTGAATAATAAAATTAACGAAGGGAGGTTCCTAGGTAAAAGGCAAATTCAAAAGACCTATCGCGAATGGATAACAATTGTCACATTCCTAACTTAGTACAGGCATTTTCTTAATGAGCTTTTGTGTTTTAGTTTTAAACTATAATGGACGAGTAAATAGTTATCAAAGATACCAGGAGTATAATTTAGTACGCCAGACGCGAGTTTCGTCTACATAAGACTCATCAGTGACGCTCATGTCAAAATAATTATATAGCCAAACAAGTACAAAGTTGAAGAGCATTGAGGATCCAAAATTCCAAAAAGTTGTGCCAAATACGGCTAAGGTAATCTATGCCAGGGATAAGAAAATCCTTATTTTTTGGAAAAAAATCAAAATTTTGTAAACAGAAAATTCATAAAATATATAAGCAAAAAGGCAACAAGGAATTCAAAATCTACATTAATGCCCAGAAGAATTAAACACTATCGCATTACTCTTTTACTCCACTTTAAAATATGACAACTTCCTACTAGTTATCAGGCTTTTGCCGATTGATTCAAATAAATGTAGTTATATTATTTTAATTTTAGTTTCTTGTGTACAATTTGGAAATTAGTATGGCGTTTATTATCACTGAACTAGTATATATTTATTTAGGGGCCAGCTGAAGGACGCCTCTGGGTGCGGGAATTTCTCGCTACATTGAAGACCTGTTGGTGACCTTCTGCTGTTGTTTTTTTATTTGGTCGGGTTGTTGTCTCTATGACACATTCCCCATTTCCATTCTCAATTTTATGTATTAAGCGAAATCGAACAGCAATACATGAGCTACAACATAATCATTTGTTTTTTACTGATCCAACCTGTCCAAAAAAATATTGCTCTTTGTGCAACATAAGAACTTAAAATTTGATATGGGAACATAACCAATAAAATATTAGTGCGAAAAGTAATGGAAAAACAAATTACACAAACTCTTTTGACACCCTTCAGGTCGTAGCAAAATATTGTTTAATGTTATTAAATGTAATGCATTTATGAGAATATGTTTCAATTAATATATGGAAAGTGAAAAACAGATTTTTGCTTGAAGGATGCACTTATATGAGGTTAAAAGGAGCTCCATTACCTATCAATATTTTAGGCTTAGCTGGTTCCTGAACTAATGCTCCTGTTACTTATACTTTCAATTTCAAATTCTCTTTTTTTTTCTTCATCTAAGTTACCACCATTTACCAGGAACTTTTGTAATTACGTTTTATTAATTTAAAGCTGTAACCTTTGTATTTGCATGGTTTTATGAGAATTAACTATCTATTATTATGAGGATATCTTTATCGCTATTTATAAACAATATGTTTTTGTTGTTGCAGTTAATTGCAACGCTGCTGTCTGTTCTAATTTGCTATATGTAAGAGATAAATAGAACTTATATTTTTTGTTATTTTGAGCATATTTCCCTTCAATAGTTTCAGATTGTTCAGTCTCTTTTTATGGCAATTTTTCTTAATGCATTATATACAATGAAGTTAAACACCAAGTCAACATAGAAATGTATTGCTGCTACAGCAAACTACGCATAGGACGGATTTTTTCAATAAATTTATTTAAATACAATTTATCATACTTATAATTTGTATAAAAAAATGTTATAAACGTTTCTATTCAACTTGTTTTAAACAAAACTCTTTGTTTTAATACGGCAGAAGTTGCCAACTGGAAGTACTGGAAATCTACATGCCCATTTGTATAAACATGTTTAAATCATTGTGTTCTACATCTAAATCAAATAAATACTTTTAAATATACTTTACCACAGGTAGGTCTTCCTCATATTACCTAACGTAAAAAGATACAAACTTGTCTACCCTCCCTAATTTGATAACTATAAATCTTTTGTTAAAAGGTAGAAAGCATTCCTCTTTTTGTAATAGTAAAGAGGAAGTATTTTGTATCACAAAACGTGGAAACTGGAAACATGAAATACCAATGGATTTATATATTCCTCAAAAGCATTCATTTTATTTGTATAAATACAGGTAATTATATTTTTTTCTTGAAAAAATGGATACATACAGATAAAAACAGAAAAATACAGATAAATACAGATAAATACAGATAAATACAGATAAATACAGATAAATACAGAAAAATACAGAAAAATACAGATAAATACAGATAAATACAGATAAATACATCATTAAACTATTTTAGCTTTCATTCTTTTTGATGACCATGCCGATCTAAAGATGAATCATCGATGAATTTGAGTTTTTGTACTTTTTACACCCAAATTGTGCTCATTGTACTGCAAGTTTAGTTTAATCTATGCAGTAGTAGCCAGTACGACCACCAATATGAGAAATACTTTTCTATTTGTGAAATCCTGCATCATTGTATTTTCAGATGCAAAGACCTTAGGCAAATTTATCAAACATTATGAAGAATTAGAATACAGTACTAATGACTTAAATAGTTTGCATTTACTTTCCAAGCGATCCATCACCAATGAACCGTTCCAGTTTACTATCTATGCATTCAAACGGTATGTATAATATTGTCATTGTTCATTTTAAAATTGATCCAAATGAAAATATAAAGATAAACTCAATTACGAAAAAATAAAACAGGAACTGTCAAACTCAAAAAAATGAAAATTAATTGAGACCGCCATGTCTAAAATAAAAAGACAAACAGACAAATAATAGTACAGAAGACACAGCAAAGAAAACTAAAGACTAAGCAACACGAACCCCACCAAAAAAAACCCTTATCATATGAAGAATAGGATACTTTTTTTTCTTCTTTTAGAAAAGTTTTCTTAATCAGTGGCAAATTAGAAAGAAAAAAATCAACGATAAAGTGAACAGTAACTAAGAATACAAAAAATTGAAAACAACATGTTAAACAATTTCTTGCGTCCATAGCACTTTCCATCAGGAACGCTCAAAGACAAACATTTGAAATCCGAAGGTGTATACGTTATAACTGTTACCTAGGGAAAGCTCACTGAATATTTTATCGACGATGGTCATGTATATGTTTAAATAGGACAACAGGTGTAATAAAAACCTTTTTTTAAATCTAAATATTGAATGCATAGATGGGTTTCAACAGCTATACTGTTTTGCTTTTTTTGTTAATAAGACCTCATATGTTGAATACGTGTTGAATTGCTAAATATTTTGGCTTCGAGCACCACGTAAGAAGCACATTGGTGAATTGCAAATCTGATGCAGAAAAAAAAACCCATCGGTAATGTTAATTTTATAGATAAAACTTGCAGAAAGCGCTTTCTGAATTCACAAAAAAACAAAACAAACAATAATTTGATGCTCTTCAACTGTTTTAGTTCTTATAAATATATGGCTTTTAAAAAGATGGCTTTGGTTCTTCCTGGTGGAGTTAAATGAAGAAAAGCAGTTCGGACGCCTGAAATTTATAAAGTGTGGTTTTGATTCTTTTCAGAGATTTTATCGTCATTTTACAGCCAGATGACTCTATATATATTAAAGATGCAGCATTAGAGACCCCTGTACCTTCATATACATCCCACATATATGTTGGAAGGGTGAAAGGTATAAAAGAAAAGTTAAAAAATATGCGAAAAGAAAGAAAAAGATTTGGTTGATGTTAGATATTTGCAAACAGTTTTATTGTGCTCCTGTTATATCAAGGGTCTTATTTGCTTTTAAAAATGATATCTGTTATTTGATATATGTTCGTTTTTCCACTTGTTTGTCTATCTTCATATTTGGCTTTTGTAGCATCTAAATATTTGTTTAACGGATACTGTTGAAACTTTACACCGTAATATTACTACCAGAAGATGTACAACAACAATAACAATAATGTTTTTTTTTCTGATGAAGCTGTTGATAGTTAAGATATAGATCAAAATAGACAAAGCTTTTTCGTTGTTTATTTTCACATTGCCATATAAACCTAGCCACAAAACCAGGTTGTACCCACAACTTTTCGATGAAAACATTCTGTACTAAGTCAGGAATATAGAAGTTTTTATCATACAGTCCGTTTCTATGTAAGTTCTTGTTTTTGTAGCATTTCAGTGTTGTTTTGTTTTGCTTCCTCTTATACTTATTGTGTTTCCCTCAGTTTTTGGTTAGTTACCTGAATTAGTTTCAATAAGATCGATTGAAGACTATTGTACAGCAGTAAACTATTTTTGCTTTAATTTGAAGATGTCTGAGTGATCTACTGACCATATCTAATTATTAGCTAAATAATTTGTTAGGATATAAAGGCAGTCGAGTATTTGGATACATTTCGAATGGATATTTCCATGGATCGATCAAACTTCCACAAGAAACGACGTATTATATAGAACCAACCTAACGATTCATTGGTCAATTCAAAGAGATTCCAAAAGCACATTCTGTTATTTATAAAGAAGAGGATATTGTGTCAAATATGCAAAGGTACACATACACATAATTTAACCATTTGAAATATGTATTAAAAAGGGCATGTTAGGTATAAGTCATTTAGACAGATGCCACCCAACGAAATGAAACCAAAAGACATTTAGAGGTCAACATTACATTGACGGAATTGAATTTATATAGACATAACAAAAATTCTATGTCATCAACAATAAATTCGTCAAAATACAAAATCAGCAAGTGATAACAAAGAGTCTTTTGATTTGCATCTCTTCTATCAATTTCTAAAATCGCTAAACCGAACTTGTAGTTCTTTTCTTATTATCCTTTTTTTGTTCTGATAAGCGCAAAAATTCAAGATTCGCTATTAGAAAAATCCAAATTGATTAACCGATTACAGACAAGTCTTCGTTGTGGAAAGATTCAATAATTCAAAATTAGTCGGAATTAAAGTAGTGTTTTCCAGATAAGACTATACATTTCTAGATTCAAACCCCTTAACTAATTACGACCTGAACGTGCCTAACTTTATATTGGATGAAGACGCATTTGGGTTGAAAATCATTTAACTGAAGGCATATTCTAGAGTGCTTTGACAAAGAAGTGGATTCGTGGTTTGATTATAATAGACTTCTATTAAGATAGTTATGCGATTGGTAAGGTCGTGGTAAGTTCTCTCAGACGCAGCAAGATCGTGACAAGATAGTCACTAGAACGTCATACTGTCGTAGAGGAATCGTAGCAGGATCTTATCAAGGTCGTGAAACGAACTTGAAAACTATAAAACATTGAATAATCCTGCCGATATTATAAAAATCTCAACTAGATCCTATTCATTATATATCGTAATGGGATATTCATGGAACTGGTGTAGTGTGAAGGGGACATTAGGTAGATAACATATAAATAAAAACATTATAAGGTTACAAATGTGTTATATCAAATAACGTAATACTAAATACACAAAGCAAATTCTTGCATAATTACATTTTGTTAGCGTAATATGATCTTCTACAATCCATTGTGTTATATTAGTTTATTTAGATGATAAAAAGTATAAACACGAGGGTATGGAAGGGTTCACAGAATACAGAATTATAACCCAAAAAAAATTAATAGAGAAAAATAGGACTTTAAAGTGTTAAGAATTGTGTTGTTGGAGACTAAAAGAATAAGAATACAGATAAAAGCGATGTAAAGAATAAGGAAATCATTTTTGAAATTTATGAACATTTTACCGAATAAGAATAATTTTGAAAGATAAAAACAAATGCTCCAAAAATTTAAAGGAAAACATAATTTAATGACTCGTCATCTGGACCCTTTACATGACCCTCATGTACTAATACTTTGTATACTGAAAAGAATAGGTTGATTCTTAAAAACGACTAATTACAAATATTTTTAAAGTTTCACTGTAGTGACTTACACAATGCAATATTATGTGGCGATTTTTTTGTCATTTCAATCTTCGTTAATTTCCAAAAATGATTAACAAGTGTATATAAACTAACTTTTGGTAGGGACGTCATTTAGTTGCGGATGACATCCTCTCGTTTTTTACAATTTTTTTGTTGCAAGTATTGACTCTGCAGTAGGGGTAAATTCAGTAAAAAATTTCCCATTGACTTTAATGCTAATCTATGTGTGGAAATAAATTTATACCTGATTTACCTTAAGAAATTAAAATCTTTCATATATCATTCATGAAAGTACAAATGTAGCCCTATCTTTTGCAACAATAAAAACATAGGGTAATGCGGAATTTCTCGGCATTCACATGGCCTTGTTTACAAACAATGCAATGAATTCGTATACTGACCCCCATTACTTTTCAACCCTGAAGGGAAAAAAATAGTACATTTAGAATATATTTTTTTTATTTTTTTAACTCTAGTTTTGATCCATCTACCAAAAAATATTCATTACAAACATTATCTGCCAATCAGAAGACCACATAACTTCAGTGTTATACAGAAAGCTCTCCATTAAATGGGCGGTCCCTGATGACGTATATTTAATTACTGAATTTACCCCTATAAGGGACTTATTTACTTCTTTTCATACTTTTTTGGCAATACACATGTAATGTATCCAATTTTCAAGTTCCAGTTTCAATACAACCTTCATAAATGCTGAATTTGTAAAGATAGAACAACATTTATACTACAGCCCATACTGCGGCCAATTTATATTTGGTAATAAACATGATAAAGTTGCGCACTGACTTTTTTAAAAGAATGGTGTAAAATACTATGTTTAATAAATATGAATTGTTTTCTGTGTTTGCTCTGACTAGTATTGCAAGTACATATAGAAACTAAAGTCTTACTGTACTCTTAGTTAGTTTTTTCCTTATATGGAAGTTTTTGTTAAATATCATGAAAAGACCACAACAAGACTTTTCAATGGCTTTTTAAAGCAGTTTCATACCAAATAAAACAACAATTATGTTTCATTATACTAAATCTGTGTTTTAATTACTTGTAAATTTCACAAAATGTCATTGACAATCACTCAGCAGAAATTCCTGTTACCCCAACATCAGGATGGGTTCTTCGCCAAAACTAGACAGCTAGAACTGAAGTAGAAAAAAGGGCAAAATATGAAAAAATCAGATTAGGTATGACCAAACTTTACATTTGGGAAATTGAAGTAACAATTTAGAATATTTAAAAGCAATAATTTAACATAAAAATCCAATTTCAAACATTTCAACACTTGTTTCATAGATGAAGGACCTGTAATCATGAAAACTTGTCTAGTATATTCTTTAAATAAAGAAACGCAAGATGTTGTGTAAAAATAAATGAATACCTTCATGCGGTCAGATTAATCGAGTGTTAAAATACTATAAAAGTGCTTATTTACCACTTGTTCTACAACTTAACATGGGGAACACAGCTAAAAAAACACACTATGTCAAAGGGAGATAATCCATTCTTTTCATATGATTTTATACATAATGAGGAGAAATATGTGCAAAATGTGATGTAAATGGGGAGAATACTTATGCCTTTCATTGGTATCATAACTCTCAATTATAATTTCTATTGTTTCTTTCAATCTGGACACAAAAACTGATTTTAACAATATACTCCATGCTTCTCTCACAGTACAATGAGTGCATCCTTGATAGCCGCAGTTAAAGATAGAAATTTGTGTAAAACAGCTTTAAATGGTTCCAAAATTCTTCCATTACATTAACATTTACAGGAAATCAGTTTTGTGATTATTATTTCGCCTTGGACAAGTACGGTCCCTGATGACGTATATTTATTTACTGAATTTACCCCTATATGTTTTTTTTGTTGAAACTTGAGAGTGTAGAGTTGTATTCGAAGATCTGTTACAGATATTGAATCGTTCGATCAATCAACCGAATGCATTAAAGTCGTTAAGACGCGTCATATTTGTTTTGATTTTTATGCAGGTTAAAAAAGGAATCAGACATTGACGAAGATTCTTATTGGAACAACAAGCCAATCAATGGATGCATAACGTTGTTAAGTCCGGTTTTACAAACACAGAAGAAATGGTAACATTAGTTTAAAAACCTTTCTGAACCAACAAGTTTATTGTAAATAGAACATCCTACGTTTGTTACTAATGCTACATTTCTTATTTACTTTTAGTTACACTGTATTGGTTATTGTGCCGTCTAAAGCTCAATTTAAAGCGAAACTATTACGTGATATGACCAATTACAGAAATAAGAACATCTTTCAAAGCAACTCATTCATGTCTTACTAGTACGGCGTCGTTGGAGTAAAGCTTTCATTTGTGGGTATTAATTGTACATTTTTGTGATTGGAAATGGACATGGAATCATATGTTGAATGATAATATACTCAACCCGAATCGATTATAATTTCGAAACAGAATCTTTTCGGCTAATGTATTTGTTGCAAATATCTATGTTTTTCTATGAGGATTTAAATCTTATGTTTAGCAAGTCTTTATAACGAGACGTTAGAGTATTCTCGGGTTCAATTTAGTAACTATCATTTGTACTGGATTAAATACAAAATATAACAAGTTAAACATGTTAGCTTGTTACGTGTGTAAACTTAATGGTTGTTGTGACACAAATGAACATACGATTTCACGTTTTCTTAAAACATATTACGAAACTAGAAGTAAAAGTACGTTTTCTAAAATACCTAATTATATTTGTATTTTGCAGTCCAATTATAATAAGGAAAGGAAAAATCAAGAGCTAACCCGCACCAAAGGCATTTACAACAGACACAAAAGGGAAACATTAGTTAACAAAAATACGTGTTTTCTCTACTTGGCAGACCCAATGCTATTCAATCAAATAAATTCAGCATATAACGTATGTATTATCTTTTTGAAGCCTTGACATTCTTATATATTTTCTTCTGTTTACTTTAACTCAGGATGGAGAAAATACATGCACTGTCTAAGTAAGACAAGTGTATTCTGTATTTTCTTTAAGGATATTCGCTTTATTTGTTTTAAACTTTGTTGCCAGATCCTTGGAATTCTTCGTTTTTATTCATGTAGTGCCAAAAAGTCATTGCCCACTCACCCCTACTTTTTCGTTTTATCATTTTATAAACATCTTGTTTCAAAAGCATTATTTGAAAATCTTATAAAATTTTTGTTAGTGCCAAAGGTAAAGGTATAAAAAAACAGATAATCATTTCCAGCCAAATTTTCAATGACTGAAAACAGGTCACGCAGACTCTTATGTTAAACTGCTTTTTCAGTTCCTTTATTCATGTACTTTCAATTTATGACAGTCACTAAATCTCTTACTTGCATACCCTATCGTTCTATTGACATTTTTAGCTCACCTGACCCGAAGGGCCACGTGAGATTTTCCCATCACTTGCGTCCGTCGTCCGTCGTATGTCGTCGTCCGTCGTCGTAAACTTTTACAAAAATCTTTTCCTCTGAAACTACTGGACCAAATTTAACCAAACTTGGCCACAATCATCATTAGGGTATCTAGTTTTAAAAAATGTGTCCGATGTTCAGCAAAGCAAGTTTAACAAATAAGTCAACATGACCGAAATGGTCAGTTGACCCCTTTAGGAGTTATTGCCCTTTATAATCAATTTTGAACAATTTTTCGCAAATCTTAGTAATCATTCACAAAAATCTTCTCCTCTGAAACAACTGGGCAAAATTTAACCAAACTTGGCAACAACTATCATTGGGGTATTTAACTAAAAAATATGTGGCGTGACCCGGCCAACCAACCAAGATGGCCGCCACCGCTAAAAAAAGAACATAGGGGTAAAATGCAGTTTTTGGCTTATAACTCAAAAACAAAAGCATTTAGAGCAAATCTGATATTGTGGTAATTTGTTAACAGGTCTAAATCTATCTGCCCTGAAATTTTAAGATGAATCGGACAATACGTTGTTGGGTTGCTGCCCCTGAATTGGTAATTTTAAGGAAATTTTGCTATTTTTGGTTATTATCTTGAATATTATTATAGATAGATATAAACTGTTAACCGCAATAATGTTCAGGAAAGCAAGTTTAACAAATAAGTCAACATGACCGAAATGGTCAGTTGTCCCCTTTAGGAGTAATTGCCCTTTAAAGTCAATTTTTAACCATTTTTGTAAATCTTAGTAATCTTTTACAAAAATCTTCTCCTTGGCACAAAAAATTATAATCCTGGTACCTTTGATAACTAGGTAACTACTATTTCGAAAATGGAACAAAAAAAATGGTTTGAAAAGGGGATTTATAAATGTAACCATATACTTTAACTTTAACCGTACTTTAACCTATAATGGTTTAATTTTTTAATTTTTATTTGGATGGAGAGTTGTCTCATTGGCACTCACACCACATCTTCCTATATCTATATATAAATTCAATGTTATTCTACTGATTTACAAGTGTTTGGGGCGATTTAAACAATAACTATTCTAAACATATTCAGGGCGTGTTTATTATGTGATTGACAATGCATAATAAAATGAGAGTTTGACATTTAAGGGTAGTAGTGTTTTGATAATAATAAAATTGAGAATGGAAATGGGGAATATGTCAAAGAGACAACAGCCGGAACAAAGAGAAAACAACAGCCGAAGGCCACAAATGAATCCTTAACGCAGCGAGAAAATCCGCATCCGGATGGTCCGCAGTTGACCTCTTAATAAAATTGTGTACGAGTTAACTAGATTATGCATAATATCACATTAATATTGGTAAACATTAAAAGTAAAATCACAAAAATACTGAATTACGAGGGAAATCGATCAAAATGAAAATACCTCATCGAATGGCAAAACCAAAAGCTCAAACACATCTAACTATCATGTTCCTGACTTGGTACAGGTATTTTCTTCTGTATAAAATCGTGAATTAAACCTGGTGTTATAGCTAGCTAAACATCTCACTTGTATGACATTCGTTTAAAATTTCATTTTATGTGGACAAAGTTTCCTATTGCGGTTGAAAAATAATAATAAAAAAAAAATCGGGAGAATTTCCCGGATTTTTCAATATACTAATAAACTGAAAATCGTTCAAATTTTTTTTTCGAATTTTTTAAATCCCCGCATTTGCGCAGCGCAGAAATTTACTTCCTTTTCCGGTTTTGTTTGCATGAGAGTGTGAATAAAATATATATTTATCAGTCTAGTAATATATGGGATTGGCACTCCCTACCAATTCATTTTTAATAATTGTTTAATATGAATAAAACGTTGCCTGATGAAAGTGTTTCTTTGTTTACATTGAATATGACGTCATAACTTAAATAACGTCACAAGTAAATCACTAACAACAGAAACAAAATCGGAAATGTTACGGTATTTCCGTTTCTTTTATTTTAAACATGTTTGAAGAAAAATTAATTCATACAGACTTCGCTCTTATTAACAGGTAATGCCTGTCTCATATTATTGACAAACAAAGACAAACAGACGTAATATAACAGATCCTAACGGAAGCTTTATTCATCTGCAAGTCCTTGATGTATCAGACCTTTTAATGTTTTTTGTATGGCGAACAAAACTGCCAAGTCATTTGCAAATATATAACTCAGGAAACAGTCTACATATCCACTAAAGATAAATCAATATGTATAGGCATATAACTATGAACTAAATGTTATCCGTTCAAAGGTTAGAACTTTATTTATACTTTTTAATACTTAAGTCTAGTTTTCATACCACTACCTTTTATCCATACATAGAAGACTCATAGTTTTAAATATTGACTTTTCTGATATTGTTTTCATTTTTTACCTTTTATTAGTTTTTATATTTATTTTTTCAGAAACACTGGTGGACTGTACTGCTAATAGCTATTAAAATGACTAGTTTAGTTTCAAGTTTCTTTTGCAACTAACATTTATATTTTTTTAACTTGCCGTTGTTTATTATGTTGAACATTTGATTTATGCACTGCCATTAAAATTATCTTCAGTAAATAAATTTGTTGTTTATTAAACTAATGTCATACCATCGAAGTTCAGGAGGAAAAAAAGATACATTTTTAAGCTCGAATCTTATGAAATTTAATAGATAATATTATTAGCATATAAAACGCGCGTTTATTCATTTATCCATTAAACAAGTAAAACACGCAGTTTCTAGATTTTATTTACTACAATTGATTATGTTTTCATTTTAACACATTGATTCGCGTATAATAAGAAGTGTTCCTTGCACAACTCTGTAGTTTTTAATAAGGGGAAGTAATCGTAATGTAAACATAGTGTAAACAAAATCGACGACAAGGTAAGAATTTATGTGTGTACATGTATTACAAATTTACAAAAAACAAATTTATCAGGAATTCAATACCTATTATAGTTACTTTTCACTCTCATACTATAAATAGAGAAAATAAGTTGTGGCACTAGAAGTAGCAGACTTTCCGTGATAGAACTTCAATTTGTAAAACTGTATCCGGCTATAAAGTTATATTTTTCTTTTATCGTAAGATCTATTTTTAGATAACGGTTGTACACAATTAAAACATTCAAATGCATGAAATAAGTGTGTTTACAGAATAACTACATCACATACTTATTTTCATGAATACAAGTCCCAGGATATAAGTGATCTGCAGTGCCAATGACATCCGTGTACAGTTAAAGAGTGGCGAACAGGGGGTATCGGCACGGAAGAACGCGAAATAAAATTTCACAATAAACGAACAATTAAAAATGTCTTGAACCTTGATCTTTTACCGATTTTACGTAACAAACTGAATAACGAACCTTCTTCACGGCTGCACGTGAAATAAAAATGGCAAAACATGTTGCACAAAAATAACCCTTTACCACCCTCGTTTAAGGTAAACGGAAACATATTTTATTAAAGAAATCGTTATATATATAGCCAAAAGGGTAACTATAGACATAAATACGAAATATACAAAAGATTCAATAATTGGGATTAGGAAACCAGAGCAGTGCTCTTATATAAATCCGTCTCCCTCGGGTTAGGAAGGGGGGGGGGGGGGGGGGGGGTTGAGCACTCAAAACGTGTTTAAACCCGCACTTATATGTCTGTTCCAAGTGAGGAGTATGTACCTGATTAGTTGTAGTTGGTTCGTGTCTATCATATTTGTTTTTCGTAAAAATCGCATTGTCATAAAATAGGACGATAGTATTTGATATGATTACTCGTGTGTGGTCAGCAGATACCTATTATGTTACGAATTTTCCCTCTGTAGTATGTCTAGTCCGTGACCTCATTTTCATGGTTAAGCGACTGATTAAAAAAAATTCTATTAGTTTATTTGTCATGTAAATTTCTAACTCTTGTGAGTAGTAGGATAAGTTTATTTGGCATTTAGGTTCCTTGCACCGTCTACATGTCCGTCAGACAGGGTTCAACTGACAGCGACCTCATTTCATGGACCACAAAATCGAGGTTAAGATTATTTCATTAGGTTTGTGTATAAGATACCGTATAGCGGGTTATTTTCGCGGGGTGCAAATTTTCGCTTATTTTCGCGGACAGAACTAAATCGCCAAAATAAATGTGTGTAAGATACGGGTACTTTTAGCACTGTGTCAACTGTTATATATATATATATTGGGTGCACGGAACGATAATAAGGTGTAAAATAAAAATGTTTATCTGCATTTGTCTAGAAGGTATCATCTGATCTTGATCTCACTTTCGTGGTTCATTGGCCAATGTTCATGGTTTGTCTTTTGATCTGTTTTTCAATTTGTATCATAAACAACATGGACATTAGGTCAATATATATGTTAATGTATGGAATAATAGTGAGGTGAATAATTATATATAGATTAAGGACTTTCACTCCGTCAATACATTAATATAATCTAAACAGGTCCATATATAACGTATTGACCTCGTCAAAGTCTATAATTGATAAATATTTTGGTTACATATTGACTTACAGCAATTCTTACATTTGTTGTAGGAAATAATCTGTTTTTATATTATCAATGTTTATTTTTTAACTTTCAGAAATGGAGATAAACGACCTTCCACCGGAACTACTTGTTACAATATTTCAACAACTCAGCAAAGAAGATCTTATATGGACGATACACAATGTGTGTACGTATTGGCGACACTTAGCACAAGCCGGGAATTTATGGACAGATCTAGATATTAACCGCCTCTTTATCGAAAACCACGGAAAACAGGATGCACTGTTTAAGTATCTTCTCTCGATTTTAATTCACGCTCAGTACGTGAAGTCGTCTCCTGACCTTCTGCTTCCTTTACTGATAAAAAGTAAAGACACTTTGAGAAATATTCGACGAATTGATCTGGTACCTGCAATAGACTCTTTCTACCTTAGCTCAAAAGAACTTTTTAAAGGCCTAAGTGCGAAATGCCCAAATCTTAAATCTCTGCACTTGAAATTTTTATCAGAGTCTCTTTCTGTTTTGAGTCAAGTTTTTGATCTTAATTTAGAAAATGTGACCTTAATTCACGAACAGAACCTAGGAAACACACGTGACATAATTAGTCGTGAGATGGAAACCGTCGCCAAACTATTAAAGGAAAAGGCAAATGAAATCAGGAAAACCAAAAGAATTGAGCTCCAATCGTTTTCGAGCGATTTTTTAGCACCAGTCTTGGAATTGAATTTGTCAAATCTGACCCGTCTGACGGCGTTTGGAAATTTCATAAAAGATAGCACAATACACACGATTCTCCTTCCGGAAACAAACATAACCGAACTGTATTTAGATTTTTCAAATATAACTGACCAAAGTTTAAATGATATAGCTGAAAATGCAAAACATTTAAAATATTTGTCATTAAAATGTTGTAGCAGAATTACTGATAAAGGAATTGCCATAGTTACAAAATCCTGCAAGAAGTTAGAAAGATTTAACATTCGAAACTCAACGGCAACCGGCAGCCATTTTTCTTCCAATTTAGCTCTATGTGCTATCTCTCCAATGTGTATATCACTGAAAACTTTGTCGGCGCAAAATTTGCCAACTTTCGATATTGCTACTTTAACGGCTTTGACGCAGTCATGTCGAACATTGACGTCAATCAGTTTTAATGATTGTTGTGATCTGTCAGACGTGTCTTTGGGAGTAATTGGACAAAACTGTCCAGTCCTGCTTTCTGCAGATTTCAGCCAGTGTCCGCAAATTACATTGGACGGCGTCAGAATCCTGTTGACGTGCTGCCTTTCAATAGAGAATATAAGCTGTATGGTTTGCGATGGAATTACAAGCTTTTCCCAAACCTCCATGATGCCACCAAAAGAAACTGTCACGGAAATTGTTAGCAACGAGGATGCACAGAGTGACAAAGAACGTGTCACTGCAAGGGAACCAGAAGAGGAAGGGAATCAGAAATATTCACAGATTAGGAACTTTAATCTGTCATACTGTTATAATTTAAAAGCAGAAGCACTTATTGTGATTTCAGAATTATGCAAAAATCTGCGAATGCTTATTTTACGTTTTTGTGAAAGTCCTGTAAATGACGTCAGCGTTGACATTTTACGTCGTGTTTTTACAAATTGTTGCTACCTTGAATACATTTTAGTTGGTCCTGGATTTAATTCTACAATACACAGAAAAGATATTGTTTAACAAAAGAAAGTAAGAAATAAAAACTTCATCTGCAGTTACCATTAAAATTTGTGATAATTATATCAAATAAAACATAATGAAGTATAATGTTTATATTTTTGTTTGAGTTTAAATTTGAAAAGTTTGGTCTGAAATGTTCTGTAGCCCGCTTTCGTGAATGTTTTCGTCGCTGAAAAGAGCAGTTGTGGATCTAGAGCTTGGATGTGTACAGAGTATATCAGAAAAAAACAACAGAGAAAAATAAACAAAGAACCCCCCCCCCCCCCCCCCCCCCTAGACATGTTATGTTTCTCAAGATTCGGGATACCAATTATAAATGATACTCTTAAACCAAATACATGCAGGTGATTCTATTCTTGTGTTATTTGATGTTAACTAATATTTTTATTTATATCTCATTTGAATTTGATTTCTCTCCAATTCCTTTTCAGGACGAGAGAGTGGGTGAGTGACACGTAAATGATCATTTTCCGAATCTCCGTTTTGGTTTTTTAAATATTTATACACACTTTAAATTTCTATGCCCCGTTTATGGGCCTTATGTTTTCTGGTCTGTGCGTCCGTTCGTCTCGCTTTAGGTAAAAGTGTTGGTTAAAGTCTTTGGTTGAGGTAGTTTTTGACGAAGTTTAAGTCCAGTCAACTTCAAAATTAGTATACATGTTCCTTATGATATGATTTTTTCCATTTTAATGCCAAATTTGTGTTTTTACCCCATTTCACGGTCAATTAAACATAGAAAATGATAATGCGAACGGGGCATCAGTGTTCTTTGGACACATTCTTGTTTCCCCTACGTTTTAGTTAAAACTGTTCTAAAATAGTACAACCTAATGGATGGTGGATGTGTAAAGATTAATTTTAAAAGCGTGTATCCCCTGTTAAATTATAACCTATAACTATAACCAACTAATACGAAGCGATAAAGGCGGTCATTTTAGATACGCATGTTTCAAATTTTACGAAATGCATCACGAGTTGGTTGACCGTTATAAAATCTCTGTTTCACAGATGATAGCTGATAGGTTACTTATGTTGTAACTACAATACCCTTACCTTTTTCACGAATGTGACCTACCGGATTAGATTTTTTGCCAGATTTGTAATTACAGGACGGATGCAACATGTGGAGCAGAATCTGCTTACCCTTCCGGAGCACCTGAGATGACCCCTAGTTTTTGGTGGGGTTCGTGTTGCTTAGTCTTCAGTTTTCTATTTCGTGTCTTTTGTACTTTTATTTGTCTGTTTGCCTTTTTTTTTATCTTTTAGCCATGGCGTTGTCAGTCAGGGGCGAATCCAGCCATTTTAAAAAGGGGGATGGGGGTGAGGTGGGGTTCCTAACCCAGGACAAAGGGGGGTTCCAATTAGATGTTCCCATTCAAATGCATTGATCGCTAAAAAAAGGGGGATTCCAACCCCCGGAACCCCCCTCTGGATCCGCGCTTGTCAGTTTATTTTTTAATCTATGAGTTTGACTGTACCTCTGGTATCTTTTGGCCCTCTTTTTTAAGCGGCTAGCTTTATTTGGAATCCATATTGTTAAAATGATACACTTTAAGTCTTTTAAATGCTGTACATGTAATCGTATTCTTATTTAATAGTTCGTTTTAGCATGCATATAATATATAGCTATTGATTCTTAGTAATATTCTTTTTAATATTTTATTTAATTTCTCTCAAGTTATATTGAAAATATTGATTCTCATGTTAAAGTTTAAGTATATGCAATTCAAATCGATAATGCATGATGCTAAAAGGATATTCAGAAATTGTAACAAAAAAAATAAAATTAAAAGGAAATTAAATTTGTAATAAAAAAGTTCTATACTCTCTTTTAAAATAACAAACTGTTTAAAAGACTTTTACAAATTGACAGTATATAAACGATGAAACAAAAAAGAAGAAAAGAATGAAAAAAAGTCAATGTTCTTGTTTTTGTCAGATATAATTATAAGCCATTGAACATTTTTCGGGAAAATCAAATGATTCTCTCTACATTTTTCATACATGTAACATGGTCACTTTTTTCTTTCAAATATTATGAAAAAATTACGAGGAGTTTATCATGTTTATAAGGTTTTGAAAAAGAGCCTTTTGACAATTCCGTAAAAGTATGGGTAAGTATGACCAACTTTTGTGTAAAAGTATGGGTTACTTAGTATGTACAATGTTTGTGTAAAAGTATGGGTAAGTATGTACAACGTTTGTGTAAAAGTATGGGTAAGTTTGTACAACGTTTGTGTAAAAGTATGGATAAGTATGTACAACGTTTGTGTAAAAGTATGGGTAAGTTTGTACAACGTTTCATGATACTACATGGATTAACCAGATAACGCCAAATATCTGATAAAACAGTGAAGAAACCACAAGATCATCCTGAAGGGAAACAATTAAAGAAATAAAAAAGAACATATTCGAATTGAACATCACAAACTCTTATCCAGAGAATAAAATGACGAGGGATTTACAGCCGACTGTATTGTGAGTGAAGCCAATTTGAAAGGTAATATCTTTGGTTAGCTTGCTTGTAAGCTGAACCGTGAAGTTATTGTTGGTTCAGGTAAACTACCCTCCTTTAGAAGTAGACTAGTCCAGCAGACAACCAATCTATCTGTATGCTTGACTACGCTACATCCGAAAGGAGGACAGTTTACTTGACCTTATAACAATGACTTCACGGTTCAGCTTACAAGAAACCTCACCAAAGATAATATGAGGCAGGCATTACCTGTAAATGGGGAAGAAGTCTGTATGAATTATTTTTTGTAACTTAAATATTTGTAAAAAAATAAATAAATGGAAATACCGTAACGTTTCCGATTTTGGTTCTGCTGTTAGGGATTTTAGTTGTGACGTCATATGCAATGTAAACAAAGAAACGCTTTCATCAGGTAACGTTTTTTTATATAAAGGAATTATTAAAAAATGAAATTGGTATTGCGTTCCTTCCTATTTTATACTAGACTGATAAATATATATTTTACTCAAAGTTTCATACAAACGAGACCGGAAAAAGGAAGTACATTGTAGATTTCTGCGCAGGTCCGGGATTTCAAAACATGACATAAAAAAAATTGAACGATTTTGAGTTCATGAGTACAATGAATTTTTTTTTTATTGAATTTTCTACTGTTATTGGGGACTACGTCCCCATATTACCTTTGGCTTCACACTCAATGAAATTGGCTGTAACAACTTAATGTCACCACATCATCCTCAACCAACAGCACAAATTTGTGATAAATTATACCATACGTAGTCTCTCATAAAAATCCGTTAATTAATAGATGAATTGTTTAAAAACTAAGTTGTATATCTGTAACTAAAGTACAAAATTGAAATGATTAAATATTCTCATCCAATTACTACTTCATATCAACAACATTTCAAAAAAAATATAATATCATCATAATTTTTAATTGTAATTTACCAAAATGAAGGAATATATACGATGGATTGAAACGTTTGCAAACTAGAATTTAATTGAAATAACATATTAATGAAATATTCAGTGAAAAATAAATAAAAACAGTTTCGTAATAGGAGAATTTAATTAAACTTGATCGTTTAGTCATTAACTATAAGGATACAGCATATGAAACGTGTCTGGTTCAACTCGGACAGGGAAATAGTATTGAAAGTGCATTTGGTTTTATTTCAGGATGGTGGTAAATGGTTACATTCGTACAACAGGTTTTGCCATTATATTTAACGTGCACTTGTGAAAAAGGTTCGTTATTCTCCGTGTTTAGTGAAATAGTTAAAAAGATCAATATGCAAGACAATTTTGATTGTTCGTTCATCGTGAAATATAAATTTTATTTCGCTTTCTTCCGTGCAGATACCCCCTTTAGGTCCCTCTTTCATGCTAGTCATTTACTAAACGACTAGGTTCCGCAATTCATCTGAAATATTAAACAATGATATGGATATGATGTTATGGAAGCTTTTGTGTAAGGGATCCATGTGTTTACATAAAAAGATCACATAAGTGCACATAAATCGTTTACGTCATCACATGCATTATTTAGTTAATGGATCAATTTACTTGTACAAAAGCGACACTTTTACAAAATCTGCATCATACTTAATTCTTTGACTTTCGAGACACATGCGTTTATTATTGCATAAAAAAAGTGAAAGGATATTGAGAAAAAATGAATGTGTGATATATATAAGCATCGCATTATACGTCATTTAAATGTGTTTGTCATTTGCGTAAAACGTCATTAAACATTGAAAGCACAAGTTATCGACTGCCATATTTTTATGTTCTCGTTAAGTGACAGTAACTTCTTTTAAGTTTTAATTAAAAGGACAGGAGTTATAGTTAAAGTACTTGAACGAAAAATCAAGAAAGAGCGACATGAAAATGGGAGTGTCAAAAGCGATATTCCTATTTATTACTTTATCAACATTTCAAGCATACTACGGACAAAATTGTGCAATTGAACGAAAAGTAATCAACAATACAGTTGAAGGAAAACAGTGGACACCATTTTATAACTTTGTATTCTCTCGGACCACAAGCATGTCTTAACGAGTGTATTAGACGAGCGGACTGTGTGTTCTTCAACTTCAAATGGGAGTCGCGATTGTGTGAACTTTGCTACAATACAACGGAATCGATCGAAAATTCTGCCACCGGTTACTTCTTTAAGGATATTACTACAGAGAGAGGCGTAAGTTTGCTTTTGGTTTCATTGAATTATTACTTTTAAAATTTTAAGGTGGTACCCAACACTTTCACTAAAATTAATTTGGCTCGTTTGATTTTCATAAAATTTTGTCAAAGTATTTTCTTTGACTCTTTAACAAAAATATCAAAAATTTTGAACCAACCGTTTTGTCAGAAAAATTACACTGGTTATATAGCAGTTTGACAAATACCAATTTTGAGCATTGAGAAGCTTAATATTCCCTTTACAACACAACGTAATTAAAACATTTAGCTGACTTTACAGAGTTATCTCCCTGTAGTGTTAGGTACCACCTTAAGAATATACTTACGTTGCAAGGCAACACAATTTGCCCCAACGCTTATTTCCTTCTTATATAAGTCTTCATTAGCTCATAACAGGAAATTTACCCCAACTAAAGCAGATAAATATTTAATTAAATATTTGAGACCAAATTAAATCAACGCAAATATAAGGTAAAAGTCCGAATTAGCCTTCTCCCGCCATTAAAAAAAATTAAATATCTCAAAAAGAAGGTCCATAACCTATCAATATTTTTATCTCATGTTGTCCCTTTACTGATACTCTTCTGGCTAACACTATCAATTTTAAATTGTAGATATTTTGAGTTTCATCTTTAAGAATGATTTAAGTTCCCAACAAAAAGTCGTTAATACGATAGATAAATAAGTTTCACTTTTCGCCGCGTAGGAATATGATCGGTAAGGTCCTTATATGGCCCTCTTTTTTAGCTTAAATTTCAAATTATGAGTTATTGATCAATATCACAATGAATCATAGTTTATATAGAGACGAGATAGGAAATAAGCCCTTTTGTTGAAAATTTACGTTCCTGCATTTCATTTATGACGTCACAAACAGTACTTATTTTGATTGTCCATGAAAAAGTCAATGAAAATGGGTAAATATCCATCGATTTTTGGACAGGGAAAAAAAGAGCGCATACATCGACAACAAACATCTTTTAAAATAAGGTTTGAGAATACTATTACATTATACATATCTACCTTGAATATTTAGTTTGTCGACGCCTGCGCGCCATGTTTCCTGACCATAAATTTCGTTAAAATTCAGCCGATTGTGTAAAATTTTGCCAAAATCACTCATCTTGACCTGTTTAGAATGTAAAACAACTCAACGTTTTATAATAAAACTTTGACAAAAATAGTTCTATTTAACTTTCTCATATGTCTTAAAGTCAACTTAAACATTTTCATTTCCTTATATTGAACTTTATAATGGGGTTCAAATATGGCCCTTATCGAACTTACTCCTTTGAATATTGTTAATTCATTGGAAAAGACAGAAAGTAAAAGTAGGCACTAATACAGTGTACATATGATTTGAGAATAAACGGGACACAACCGTAACAAACCCATAATCCACGAATATTGTTTGTAATTTTGACGTTTTGATTTCATGGCCATAATAATTTTAGGCTTATTTTCGGGAATTGTTGTTTAATTTTGACGCACGCACTTTTTTAATACACTTCTGAGATATTAAAAATGCAACTTAAACGTCGAGAAAATGCTAGACGACGCCATTACATGAGAAAAAAGGAAAAGTCCACAACAAGGTAAACACGCCATTGCCGTACAAAGAGACACAATTCCGTAATAAAAATCAGACAGTAGTATTGCCCTAGAAAAACGACAAAATAAGATACACCATATTGCCCGTAGAATTAAAAGACAAAAGACCGCCAAAATCAGACAACACCAATGTTCGTAGAAAGTCCATCAAAAGAAGAGACAAGGAAATTGATGTAGAATAAAATTTTAAAGAATGTACCAAAAGAGCATGCAACAACATTGCCAGTAGAAACAGATAAGGGTCCAACAAAAGCACAGACGACATAATTACCAGTAGAAAAAACATTGGCACTATAAATATGCTTACAAATGCGACCAAAAGAAAATTATATTTTTTTAAATGACGGGTAAAAAATATAAATTCCGAGAAGGCAAACACTTTTCGAAAAGTTTAAATATGAATGTTACCAAGATAATTTTTTTATTTTAGGGACAAAACGATCCATGCGCAGGAACTATCTGCTCCTCTGGTAAAATATGTATTGTTTTATACAACAAGAAGACATTGTGTATAGTAGGTAAGTATAAAATAGAGAAGTTCCGAAATAACTGTGTCATTGAAAAATCCTAATTTCTTAAACGTTAATGAAATAGAATTTCGTACGTTTAACAGCATAATTTTCATCGTTTTTCAGTTTAAATCACTTCTGTCTCATTTGGTTGTTGGCTCATTGACGTGAATCAACACATAATCTCATTATAAACTTGAGAGCGTTAAATGAATAGATACAATTTGCCGTTAACGAATATAATGTCATCTGTGAAATATATATCTAAAAGTGTTCACCAAATCGTTCTTATTGGCTTACACCGTACAATAAAAAAAGAATTCAACAAGTGACGTGACGCTATTTTATTTTAGGATTACATACAACGGAAGACTCAACAATCATTTAGATTCTTAAACAGTGAATTATCTCGTCAGGAATTGATTTACACGTATTCGTATTCCTATTGTCTCTTGGAAAGTTGTCGAAATATACAGTTCCTGTCTTAAAATAAAAGGTTCTAGGGACATACTATTGTTTTTAATTGTTAGGTAGTGACAATTACTTATTCATGGAAGGAGAATTTAAAGAAAAGAATATTCTGGTCTAGTCTGGTAATATGGCAAGTAAAAAAATATGCAAATATCAAAATGAATATTTTGTACAACGTACATCAAGCAGAATAACGCAGAATACAGTTGTGTAGAAGAAAATGCACTATAGTAAATACACATACTTTAATAGCGATTTGTCGTGCGAAGTAAATAAGTGGTATTAGAAAAAAACGAAAACATTTCTGGAAAAGGGAGCCTCAAAATTCGACCCTCTAAAAATGAAATGGTCGGGATGCATTGAAAAGTGAGATATTTTAATACATTTTGTTTTCTTTTACAGACGGTTGACAATCGTCGGCAGTACAGATTTTTCTACTATTTTCTGGAATAGATAACTCTTAAAAATCAGCCGAACGTTTTAATTATAAACTTTTATTGGAGAGAAATGAATCTTCTCAATGATCAAAATTAGATTTTGACAAACTGCTATAAATGTATCTTATTCAATTATTAATGGAAATCTTGTGGTTAAAATTTCTTCAAAAGGTTATGTACCAATCAAAGGGTCAAATATAAAAAAAGAAGATGTGGTACAATTGCTAATGAGATAACTGTCCACAAGAGACCAAAATGACACAGACATTAAAACCCTATAGTACTGGTAAATCATTAAACCAGGGATGTCGTTTTCATAAATTACTTTAAACCTTTTACTAAATTCTTCTATATATATACAGATTTGGTTTTGAAGTTGATCGTACCTGTAGAAAACATATTTTAAACGGGATAGCACATCCTCATTTTTACGGAAATGTTGTTAACCGTGCTCGAAAATTTACACATGATCCATGTAAACTTATCGGTCCTTTTGATAAACTTATTCTTAAAGGTTACATATTCAACACTGTAATGAGATCTGTGAATAATGTTTTTATAGGTATAGATATTGTTATAAGTAAATTAAAAGCTAACTTAATATTACTAGTATGTTATATACAAATTCATATTCATGGATCTACAATCTGTCGATACCTGTAACTTGGCAGTGCACAATGTCATGTTTTCGCTGGCCATTTATGACGTCTTTACACTAAATTCATTTGATGATGGATGTGTACGGATTGATAGTTTAGTCTTAGATGCATTTTTGTTTAATTAGTTGTAGTGGCTTGGAACTAGCTGTCAAATAACTGCGAGTACTCTCAGATCTGTTCATTTTGTCTATTTGTGTCGGGATGAATGAGTACCCGGCCACGTCCACTTGTATTTTTGTCCAACTGATGAGTTAAGCCCTTTTCAACTAATTTTTATAGATCTTTCTTTTGTTGTACTGTTATACCACTGTCCCAGGTTAGGGGAGAATTCAAAACCCGCTCATGTGTTAAACCCCACCACATTATTAATGTAATTGCCGGTCCCAAATCAGGAGCCTGTAATTCAGTGGTTGTCGTTTGTTTATGTGTTGCATATTTGTTTTACGTTTTTTTATATATAAATAAGGCCGTTTAGTTTTCTCGTTTGAATTGTTTTACATTGTCTTGTCAAGGCCTGTTATAGCTGACTATGCGGTATTGAATGCGCTCAATGTTGAAGGCTGTACGGTGACCTATAGTTGTAAATGTTTTCATTTTGGTCTCGTGTGGACAGTTGTCTCATTGTCAATCATACCACATCTTATTTTTTATAGGCAATATTTTGTCAAAATTAAAAAAAGATAAAAAATAAACCAGCCGATTTGGAGTAAGTCACAAATATTATACTTATTTTATAAGATACAAATGACGAATGGGCGATTTTACTTATCAATTTGAATACACACTTTTTTAAGCAAGTGTTATACTTTGTTTATTACCGAATACTGTGTGAACTACTGTGGATTCATTATTAGTCGATTGATACCAATTTTCGCGGGTTTCAGTCCAGCATGAAATTAAAAGCTCAACAAATATCATATTGTATAAAAGCTTGTATGCAAACTTCATCAAACATTGTTATGTACATGTACATGTAAGTTTCATTAATCCACGAAAATTGGTACCCACAAATGAATCCACAGTAACAGTATTATTTCAGTTTATATAAATACAATTGAATATGAAACAAGATAGTGAAGATGCATTTATTTAACCTCCTAACTACTGAAAATCGATAGCTTATCAGAGGTGCCGTTTTGTATGATATCGGTACTTTTTAGTCCATGGTTTATGTCAATTCTTTTTTGATATCATTATTACTTTTTTATTATCATGTTATACCACACAATAACGCATAAAAACACGTTAAATATTTTTTCGGTCCCATTTTTAATTTGATTTGGTAAAAATAACACACTGCAGACATCTCAAGATCAGTTTCACAAACTTGTTAACTTTCTTTTCCGTATTGATGGTAAATAAAATAAAAAAAAAATAAAAATTTGATGTTTTTACGTTGCCTATTTGAATTTGGGCGCTATTTTGCGTATTTTGTAAAATTTGAAAACGTATTGACATGTCTTAAATGTATATTCTAAAATTTGTGGTATCTACTGATCTCTTAAATATATATATTTTTTGTAATCTCTGTACCTAATGTCGGCCATATTTAATTTTGGCTGCCATTGGTCTTCATGTTAATTTTGTTTTTACCTCTTAAACTTTCATTATGCAAAGTTTCATGCTTTAACCATGAAGTGATCAATTATTGTCCTACAAGTAAGAGATATAACGAGCAATAAAACCACATTTAATCAACCGTGTCCTGCATGCGAAAATGCATGCGCCAAGTCAAGCATAAGACAGTTGTCATCATTTTTTTTTATTTGTTTGAACTTTTGATTTTGCAAATTGATTAAAATCTTACAATTTTAAGTTTTATCCGGAGTTGAGTTTTTTTATCTGTATTTTACTTCTTTCGAAGAATATTTCTACAAAAGCTGCATCGCAGGGTAACTCTTACCAAGAAAATGTTTTGCATGGAACAAAGAATATGTTCTAGGTTGGAATTGTCAGATTATATTCTAGGTTGGAATTGTCTGATTATATTCTAGGTTGGAATTGTCTGATTATATTCTAGGGTAAAACTTTCTGTATGGTAGAATTATCAAAATTCGTTCTTGGTTAAAACTCAATAATTTGTTCAATGAGTGAACTGTCAGAATCTATTCTAGGCTAGAACTATCAGAATGGTTCTAAGATGGAACTATCAGAATTTGCTCTAGGATGGAGCTTTCATAATTTGTTCTAGGGTGGAACTATCAGAAGTGGTTCTAGGTTGGAATTATCGAGATTGTTCCCTGGTGGAACTGTCAAAATCTGATCTGGTGTACAACTATCAAAAACTGTCCTCGAATATAAGAGCTTCTGTCAACCGAAAACGTCTCTTGGTGCTAAATCGGGATAATGTAAAATCGTCAATTTTGAAACGTAATGTACAATCACATGGCCCAATACCACAATCACATTTAATGATGATGAAAAAAACACCGAGTTAAGACAAAACCATATTTATTGATGACAAAATCTTTTTAATTCAATACAAAACCATATTGTGAAATATCGAAATATTATTACGTAAAACTATTCCATATTGAGTTATATCAAAACATCATTACGTAATGTCAAAACCATATTATGTAGACACAATGTATCCCCAAGTAATAATAAAACAACATAACGTAATTACAGAGTTCCACATAATACAGTTGAGGCGTTCCATAATAGAACATTCTTGGTAGGAATAAAAATGTTTTTTTGGGAATGAAAACTTTAATTAGAAATAGCAACAACAACATAAGACAATGATAATATATACAAATGTAATTATATCGACTTAAAACGTACAAAGATAATAAAACGTAAAAACAAAAATCCTTCCTCATATACTCACACCAAGAATAACTTTAATACGATTAAATTATCTGAAAATTAGCTGATATAAAGTGAATCCACAATAATCAAACACAGTCCCTTTTTCGCTACACAAGAGCGAAAGAAGTATAAAGTCTTATTTGAATAAGGTTCAAAAACTCAAAACGCACCCAGATGAATCACGTATGATTTAGATGGCACCCTCAATGTCAAGAATCTTCATATTAAAAACAAAGAATAATTTCTGTATTTACAATTCTTCTGTATTTACAATTCAAGACAATGTTCTTAAACACGTATAACAATTTTTTTTTACAATGAAACCCTATATAGAATAAACTAAACAAATGATTTTAAAACAATTTGAAAAAAAATAGTTGAGCTCATTTACCAATTTAATTCGTTTCACATTATCAATATTGATTTTGTAACATAGACTGTGAAAATAAACTCAAAACATGAAAATATTTGTAACTTGCAAACATTTAACTAACCGATTGCTAAACTCATTAAGCATAACACTGGTCCAAAAGCATTAAAACATATGTGTATTTTAATTCTAATACGTCATTGTCAGCAAATAAAGTTACTTCATACACCATAAGATTGCACATACTTGTTATTTCTCGTCTTAGTAAACTGCTTAATTTGCCTTCTTAGTTTCATGGTACATATCTTTTTATTCATACTAAGTGGCTATGAATAAATGACTACAATGAATATTTATTTGTATCGTAACTGAGATGTCAAAAACAAAATTACCACATGATAATTTGGCATAACATTTTGAATCCCGAAATAAGAAATTGTTTGCAAGTAAATGTTCCATTAGTTTATATTTTTTACAGTTAATTACAAATAAGAGGAGGACAAGGAGGAGGAATAGGTTGATGATTAGTTTTCTACATTTTACTCCTTTCCCCTACATAATAACTGAGCTATTTTCTGTTTTAATATCTACCAACTAGACTGTGGGCCTATGTATCTATTTTTCAAGTTGAACATAGTTCTTGTTTTCTGTGTAAAATTGTAATTAATTAATAACTTGGGAATCATTTTGTTACATTCCATTAACATGGTTGTCGTGGTTCGCATTCATCTTAAAACATGATGATAATTTAGTAAAAAATTGAAAAATATGTTTCTATATTCATAATTTAACCTTTATTTTCTCATTTGACATATCTGTCTTCACAAAATATTTATGTTTCTATATTCATAATTTAACCTTCATTTTCTCATTTGACATATCTGTCTTCACAAAATATTTATGTTTCTATATTCATAATTTAACCTTCATTTTCTCATTTGACATATCTGTCTTCACAAAATATTTATGTTTCTATATTCATAATTTAACCTTAATTTTCTCATTTGACATATCTGTCTTCACAACATATTTATGTTTCTATATTCATAATTTAACCTTCATTTTCTCATTTGACATATCTGTCTTCACAAAATATTTATGTTTCTATATTCATAATTTAACCTTCATTTTCTCATTTGACATATCTGTCTTCACAAAATATTTATGTTTCTATATTCATAATTTAACCTTCATTTTCTCATTTGACATATCTGTCTTCACAAAATATTTATGTTTCTATATTCATAATTTAACCTTCATTTTCTCATTTGACATATCTGTCTTCACAAAATATTTATGTTTCTATATTCATAATTTAACCTTCATTTTCTCATTTGACATATCTGTCTTCACAAAATATTTATGTTTCTATATTCATAATTTAACCTTCATTTTCTTATTTGACATATCTGTCGTCACAAAATATTTCACTGGTGTAAGGAAACATTTAATGACAGTCATATTACACTCCAAACTACTCTTGCTATTATCAAAACACTTACAATAACGTCTGACTTGGCTAGTTAAAACTATCTCTTTTTACAAAACATCAAATTGGTTTCCGTATTTGTTTTGGAGTTTTTATACACAGCAATAATTTAAAGAGTTAAGATAATGTCCAAACTTATTTTTGATAAAAGTATTGAGTGAAACCCCTCAATTTAAACTAAAATCAAAATATCTTTTGTTACACATGCCCCAATTATGCTTGATTACATTCTCTTTCGCTCACATCATATGAACTCTTCCAACATTTGTGTCAAGACATTGTCCCTCTCACCAACATTTACAACGTCTTACAATATTAACTACACCAGTAACTATTTTTTCTCGTCCCAATTATGCTTAATTCAATGTTTCTCCCTTTCTCTCTCATCATGTGAACCATTCCAACATTTGTGTCAAGACATTGTCCTTCTCACCAACATTTACAGCGTCTTACAATATTAATTACACCAGTAACTAGTTTATCACGTATCTGCTTACTCATTACAATGTAAACTATGTTACTCTCTCTCTCTCTCTCTCTCTCTCTCTCTCTCTCTCTCTCTCTCTCTCAATATAAACAGTTGACATTCTTCACCAACATTTACAGCTTCTTACAATCCTAATTACACCAGTAATTAATTTTTCACGTATCTGCTTACTCATTACAATGTAGACTATAAAGTTCAAAGAGAATCCGATGATAAGACTTATATCTGTATATGGATTCACTTTATAGTAAATCTTGTTATATATGTTAAAGTTATCTGGGTCAAAACCATAAAGCATATCCATAAACGATGTAACAATAATTGCTGACTCAGATAACAAAAATATAATACAAATACACATAACCGTAATGGCTGATATACGGTTTCGATTCTGAACAGCAGAACTATCGGTCCATGGTAGATTTCTTCTCATGCATGTTAATTTGCATATTATATAAATAGTACATATAGCCACTATCAAACAAGATGCAAGGTAACAAGTAGTATTCAAAGTTCGATGGTAATCTAAAGTATAATAAAATGGAGTTGAACAACATCTGCCGTTGAAATTATTTAAGACGAGAAGATTTTCTACGAGTTTTGGTGAGTTTATAGAAATGCTTATAAAAAAGGCAATAACAGAAGAGATGATACTGACCCTTCTATTCAAACATCGTTTGCTCCACATTGGTAAAAGCAAAGCTGCAGTTTTCTGGAGACATAACAGTGCTGTTATAAAGATCGATGTCAAATGGAAAATAGATTGTAAATGGTAAAAAAAGGAATACATTACACATTCTGGAAAATCAAAGATAGGAATAACCGACCTCTCAGGGATGCTTATTTGTCCTTCATGGAAAGTAAATAATTGAACAGTCATTATCAGCACGGTAGCAGTATCAGAAACAGCCAACACCGAAAGAAGAATGGTCATAGGTGTTTGGTTCTCTTTTTGCAGAAATATAAATAGGAAAAGACCATTTACTATTGTTATTTCAACTGCCATTACAATTTGAACATATGCTATTATCAAATCTGGAAACTCTATATACACATCATGAAACGGACGCGGGCAATTAAAGCGAACATCTAAACAATTATGCTCATGATTAAAAGCATTTATGTTATCAATACTAAGAATAGCTCTATCACGAAACAGTTTTACTTTAAAATAGGCGTATTGATAAAATAGTTCCCTACATGATTGGTGTTTCAGAATGAAACTAATGTCGTCGTGAAACCTTTCATAAGTAAACAGATTACCTAATATAATACTGCTGCTACCATTTCTTATTTCGTTCAATTTTAAGTCAATGATAATTTGGGTAGTAAAAAAAGCATATTCCCAGCAGTTTGATCTATTAGTTAGAAAATAATTAACGTGTGCATTTGATAAAACGCTGTTTTTAGATTCAATAAATGTCTTAAAATGTTCAGTGCAGTTGTTAAATCCATCAGCAAAGAAGATATGAACATCGGAAAAGTAGGGTATGACGTCATTGACTAAACTGATATTATATGTCACGGAGGGATTGCATAATAACCTTTGAATAACGATTCCGTTTTGGCAGTCTTGTAACATATCTTGTAAGTCTCTCCCATCGACATATCTAAAGGGTTTTGGTATGAGGCTGGTACAATTCTTGCTGAGCGTAACTGAAATATAATTTGAGTCATCAAACCATACCCAAAACATACGACTGGACTTTTCAACATGGTATACTCTACCCCATGCAGAAGGCGACACAGTATTGGTTATATTGATAATGTCACATGTCATCTCTCTTCCAATCACTAAAATAAGAAAGTAATACAAAAACAATAGATATAATATCTGATTTAAAACGTTATGGTTATTTTGGAAATGTTAGTGTTTCTTTTCGTTTTTGTCTATGTTAACTTCTTGTTTTATTTATTTCTTTTTATCCTTGGTTTAAATCTTTAAAAACATGATAAGCAATACCAATTAGAAAATGTAAATATTAATATCAGAGCCAACAGTTTTCTCTTTTTATTGGTAAACATACAACTATCATTTTTTTTTTAACAATCATAAATTCTTTATTGCACTCTTTGCTGTTTTAACAACAATCATTCTACATAACGCAAACAATAGTTAACACAACACAAACACAACACAACCAGCAGTATACAAAACACGATCAACAGTCTATAAAACAGAATATAGAAAAATAAAAAACTGGGCAACCCGGAATTTCATGAAAAAACGTGTGTGATCGAAAAGAGTGAGCATGTCCAGTTATTATACTTTACTTATATTCACATACGAATTTTGACGTTTATGTGATTCAAACTGGTGATAGTATAGTAACTAAAACAACAAATATAGAGATATTTTACGTTATCAATATTACACGATATAAAGGAGTAAGTTAGTTTAAACCTTGTTTTGAAAATGTAAATGTCTAAATAAAATATTTTCTTACGATTTATGTTCTCATCAACTTTAGTGTATATATAAAATTGAGAATGGAAATGGGGATGTATCAAAGAGTTAACAAACCGACCATAGAAAAAACAACAACAGAAGGTCACCAACAGGTCTTCAATGTAACGAGAAATTCCCGCACCCGGAGGCGTCATTCAGCTATACATTTTTAGACATTTAATAGAAAAGATATAAAAAGGTGGTGAAAGGTATACAGGTATACCTAGTAAATTACTTAAAAAACCTCACAAAAGACCAAACAAGACAACAATATTGCGTTGAATTAATCATAATCGATCTATCTTTAATACCAAATTAAATACATCACACAAAGAACTGTAATACCATCAAATTTCACAATTGCATTAAAAAAAATCCTCTTTCATACTTCAGATCGAAATACAAAATAGTAAGTATTCTCTCTCTTTTCAATTCTCTTTTTAAAAAGATTTTTTATCAAATCAAAATATTTTCCGGAAATAAATATTAGTTTAACAATCTTTATTCATTTTGTCATTTTAAGTGAAAGTTTGTTTATAGGAACTATACATACAAATAAAATAGGCATTCAAAATAAGATAATCATTAATAATAGCACATAGTGACGATATATACATTAGTGATATATATATTTATTTTAATCACTCACTTGCTTTCTCCATAGGGTCTACGCATATATCTGGCGCCGTTGTAACACCATGTTCATACACATGTGCCGTGGTTCTATCTGAATAAACATCAAAACCATATTTGGCGGTTCTGGTCCTCTTGGGGTATATATTATGGTCATTATTGTGTGTAGTGGTTCCATCTGAATATACATCAATATCATATTTGGCGGTTCTGGTCTCCTTGTGGTATATACTATGGTCATAATTATATCTGGTGGTCCATTTTCGTAACACACTATCGTCAACTATTGATGTTGTGGTTTGCACTGGATACACACCCTGACCAGACATAAATCTTTTGTTTCTCTTAAGATGTATACCAAAGGTAGACAACTTCTTTATTGTGGGTCGCCCTGAAAAAAAAGCAGAATGAGAAATGTACACTTTTATATAAAATATAAGAAACTTTAAATCTATTTAAAAAGAAGGAACTCATTCAGGACGAACAATTAAAATGTTCTTCTGGATAACTTGTGGAGCAAGATCTGCTTACCCTTCCGGGGCATCTTAGATCACTCCCATTTTTTTATTGGTTTCGTGCTGCTAAGTCTTTGGTTTTCTATGTTGTGTCTTGTGTACTATTATTTGTCTGTCTTTTTCGTGTTAGCCATGGAATTGTCAGTTTATTTTCGATCTATGAGTTTGACACTCTGATACTCTTGTGTAGTTTTTAAGGAAAATTAGTTTAAAATCAATAGTAAGTATTGTAGGTTGACCATGGGTATAAATATTTATCAATTAATGCAAGATTGACAGCAGCATTATTTTCTCTGAACGAGTAATCACATTTTTGTTTAGGGGACAGCACACGTACGCGTGTTGGATTTCACTGCTGTATTGGAGATTAATGTGTGACCTTAGAAAGTTTTCTGCTCTTTGGTCGAATTGTTGTTTCTTTTTTTACACTTTTCATATTTCCTTTCTCAATTTTATAAAGTAAGATGTTTTACTTTAGTATAAATAACTAAATTCTTCAGTAGTAGTGCATACGTGTACAACTGAACATCGTTCACTAACTTATTTCCTTTGTTATATGTTTTGCTTTTGTATAAATAACCAAATTCTTCAGTAAGTAGTGCATATAACTCAACATCATCAGTAACTTATAAGTGAAGTTTCTATTTAACATAACTATTAGTGGAATGAACCTCTGAATAGCAACATGGATTTTGTAACGGATAGTTTAGATTCACATATATTGACCTTCAATCAAAAGCAGCCAAACAACAAATGTAAAAGCCAACTTCTGTCTATTTTGTTCACGCATCGTTGTCAATATAATGACAGTTGATGTGTCTGTCATACAAGTGAATGGTTTAGCTAGCTATAAAACCAGGTTCAATCTACCATTTTCGACATAAGTACCAAGTCAGGAAGATGAAAGTTGTTATATATTCGTCCTCGGAGTTCAGTATTTTTGTGATTTTATTTTTATCATATACAAAGACATTTTTTTTCTGATTTCGTAGATTTTTTTTGAAATTTTTGATAAATATAATAATCAGGTGCTCACTTTTAAACGGTGATATGCGTTGAATTGACGTTTGATCTTTAATTGGAGTATTTGTTTCCACTACATGATATCAGAAAATTTTTGAAAGTGAAACGTGTGTATGGCCTTATCTCTCATCTTTTTTCAATTAAAAAACCAGGTAAACAATCAATGATAAAAAATTAGGCCTCCCAACTTCAAAGTTCAGTAACGAATAAACAAACTTGTCTTTCAAATGTTTTTATAAAAAAGAATAATCCAATGCGTCTTTTTTAACCGGTTTTATAAGTAGAATTTTCGTTGTATCGTTTCATCGAACAAAGGTTTAAATGGAAAGAATGATAACGTCTAAATCTAGTATCTAGTCCATTTAAAAGGAATTACACAATGAATTGTTGAATAAAATATCTTATCAACTTCAAAGTTCAGTAACGAATAAACGAAATTTTCTTTTTAAAATTTTTCCTTAAAAAATAATCAAATGCCTTTCTTTTAAACGGTGTTATCAGTAGAATTTACGTTGCAACATTTCATCGAGCATATGGCATATGTACCCACTGTTTAATTTATAACAAACGTTTAAATAAAAAAAAGTGATAATGGCTAATCTAGCATGTGGTTAATTAAAAAGAAATTAAATAAAGGATGTTCCAAAACAAAATTTCTCAATAGTGCTACAAATAAATAAAGTTTCTATTTACAACTATAACATTAGTACGAAGAATCTTGGAATAGCAACACGGCTTTCTAATGGATAAAATGTATTCACATCTATTATCATTCAGTCAAAAACAGCTCAATAACAATTGTGAAAGCAATGATTCGGTGAACAAAGACACATTTTCGGAAGAAAAAACTATTTCTTCTGAAATTTTCTTAAAAAAATCAAATGCCATCTTCTAACTGGTAGGCATTTTTTTATCTGAGTATCACTGATGAGTCTTAAATGGATGAAACACGCGTCTGGCGTATTAAATTATAATACTGGTACCTTGGATAACTGATGACCAATTAAAAAAGAAATTTTGGTTGAAAAACTATGTAAAAAATACTATGTATTGAAGAAACAACAAAGTCCATCCGTCAAAGCTGCAAATTTTTATTCTAAGAAAATATCAATTGATTACTTTTATGTCTATTTTTTATCTTTGTTTTGTCAAATTGTCAAAAACTTAACACTCACTGCTTTGGCCTTGAAGATGCACAACTTGGTCGAACTTAATTGGTGTCGTCCCCTCAATATATGCGGAAGATACCATGTGGTCAGAGTTTGCTGTTGTAGTCCGCCCTGAAGACAAACCATAGGCGTACGTGTTTGTTGCTGATTGTTCTGAAGATACCACGTGGTCAGAGTTGGATGTTGTAGTCCGCTCTTGATATAACAAATCACCATACGCGTTTGCTACTGCTTTTTCTGAAGATAGAGCAACATTCCGTTTCAATAGATTTTCAAAACTGGTAACTGTACGAATTGCAAAATTTAAAAGAAAAAGAATGAACGCATTTTATCAAGGCTGAACACGTAATATGATCTCATAAAGCACTGTGACATTTGAAGCTTTATATGTTTGACAGAATTAACACTACAACAAACCAACATTCCATTGATGAAAATATTTTTAGATAATACGGTTTGTCGAGATGATAATGAATTATTTTCATGTACTTATAATTGCAATTTTAATATTTACAGTTACAATATGGTAACGACAGAAAAAAAAATGTATCAGGTTTTGAATATGAATCTCGTGAAAAGGTAACGAGGAGATGATTTCGTCACGTTAAAGATACAGATTGAAACATTGTTATATCTTCTAGTATTTGAAAGATAAATAAATCTAGCTTACTTTTGCAGCTAGCACGTACAATCAGGCTGTAATAAAAGTGTTCATTAACTCAGGGGACATAGAAGCCCATAGTTTACTGATAAATGGATTTAATCTTTTTATGTTAGTTAAAAATTGACAAAAACGTAATCAAGCAATCAGCTGTTGATGTAATTTGACACAGGAACAATTCTTATTTCTTTTATTTAAAAAAAACGTAAATAAATTGGAAGCTAACATGTTCAGTGATATCGTAATTTGAGACGTTTTGACTCAGGTTCACCATTTTACGTGGAGGTAAATAGAAATACAAACAAAGTTTTTGAGACACCTTTTTTAAAACTCAAAATCTTGAAAAACGATGAAAAAACTTTTTCTCCAAGTCACACTTGTAAAAAGTAAAATCACAAAAATACTTAACTCAGAGGAAAATCTAATCGGAAAGTCCATAATCACATCGCAAAATCAAATGACAAAACACATAACAAACGAATGGACAAGAACTGTCATATTCCTGACTAGGTACAGGCATTTTCATATGTATAAAAATGGTGGATTAAACCTGGTTTTATGGCGCTAAAAGTGAATAGTTATAGGTTTAAATGCTGTCTTCAACACCGAGCCTTGACTCTCACAGCAAGAATAGCAATCTATAAAGAGCACCCAAAACGATTTGTGTGAAACCATGCTAACGGGTAAACACACGGTCTTATCTAAAATTGTACAGAAAAACGAAAACGAGAAACAGTTATGAACCAAATCAGCAAACGACAACCACTGATAATCCGGTTCCTTACATAGAACAATTGCAATTAAATGCATATGAATATATTTTAGATACATTTTTATAAAACTCAAGACTATACCCAAGACTATTCAGGTTGCAATACTACGTTATAACCAACTCTTAGAAGAAAGACATGCATTTTTCTAACCAGCCTGAATTGAATATATAAATACTCGAACAAAATGTGTTTTATGATAAAGATAAAACGTCTGAATTACAATTTTCAAAACAAATTCTTTTATATTTTCTTTATTTAAAGGGTCATTAACTACGATATATATAAAAAGTCGGAAGTATTCCTTTATTTGTTCAATCATTTATGAAAATATAACAGTGAAATAATGATTCGCTTTACACACTCAATATGGTTAAATTGTGTCATAGTAAGCTAAGAAACATTGATGATGAATTGTTCACTTTGCAAGTAAATAATACGACCATAATGGATCCGTATTCATGTGAACTTCAAAGTAACCCCCTTAAATAGAGATGGATGCAGTGTGCGTAGTGGGTTATTTAAAGTAAAGGAATGTGAAAGTAAAAGTGAAACAAAGGTAAATAATTAGATTAACTGATTCGAACCGCAAAAAGATAATTCTTATACATGTAAAAACGATGACGAACATATAATTTAATCTTTATTATGAAATTAAACAGACCTAGAAAAATCTAATTGCAGGAGTTGCATTATATCGCTATCTTTATTTATGATTATATCGCAGATAAAGGCGATAATTAATTAGATAGCGTCAAGACTGAAATACATCAAAACTAAGCACATATTATCGAGCCCATGCCCTGAAAATTGTTTATTTTAGACTTTTTTATGATTTCGATAAATGATTTACATGGTTATCAGCTAAATATGACAATTTTAGTGAAATCGAGGCACATAAATTTGACAGCTAGCACCCCTTTAACTAATGAATATATCTAATTTCCGTCAACGTCATTTAACGTAATCTTGATAGAAGCTTCTGCAAAATCAAAACTGAATGAATGAGTTTGCTTTTCATATTGCCATAACCAACTAATAAAAAGAAAAATTACAAAAATACTGAACTCCGGGAAAAATTCAAACAAAGTTTAAAATCAAACGGCTGAATCAAAAGTTCCAACACATCAAACGAATGGATAAATATTCCTGACTTGGAACAAGCATTTTCTTATGTAGAAAATGGTGGATCAAATCTGGTTAAACCACTAGAAGAACCCCTGAATTGTATGACAGTCGCACAAAATGCCTTTATATTAACACCGATTTATGACAAAATATAACAGACATAATAGGTATAAACGTCAAAATTAAGGGTACAGCAGTCAACATTATGTTTTTGTCTTAATCAATATATATATAAAAACAAACAAGTATATTTACAAACATTAATAATTGCACAATAGCACAATAAAGGGATGTATAAGTACAGATCAACGACAAGTATAACAGAGAAAAACAAAATGGCACACCGACAAATCAGATTAGCAAATGCAAAAAAAAAAGAGATAATTACACAAAAATTATTACAAAACAATGACGGGATGTCTAAGTACAGAGTCACTTCATTTAAACGAAGAAACGCAAAAAGACATAAAAGTTACAATAACCAAAAAGATGTTATAGGCGCAGCTATTTTATGAACATAATATGGTATTCAAAGTTTAGAGTATGGCTTCTCCTGATTGGTAGAAATGTGCGCCTGTATTTGAATATAATTAGAGATTTTGTGCATTCTGCATTGTATCAAAAGCCAAGTATTTAGTTTTCCGTAGCCGTAGCGAAACGTAACGCAAAGATTAGAGACGTGTTTTAATCGCAAAAATTGATATGCTTAGGTGATAAGTACAAATTACGATAAGAAAAGCCACGGAAATCTATATTTTTAGGACCAAAAACTACTGAATAATTTTCTTTACTTGTAGCATGATTTCTTTACAACAATCATCGTCTAAAGTCTGAATCTCGAAAAAGACCATCATTGTCGCCAATTGCAATAGGAGAATTAATTGTTTATTAAAATCTGTAGACAAGATTACAAAAATAATCATACAACACAAATAAATAGCTACGTCGAATTGATACCAACAAACACATACTAAACAGCAAAAGTAATATTCATTAGGACAAATGAAAGATTACTATTATAATTGATCTATTTTTTGGAAAATCAATATCACATTTGTTATAACACAAATAGCATCTATCGCAAAATGTTCAGTCAAAGCGTCTACAAGTTATTAGTTATTCCAAAGCTAGACCTTAATATGCGTAACAACAAACTTTGGATCTGTACTAGACCTAATTGAATTTTGCTGCTAAAGCATAAGTGATATAAACATCTTTAAAACTTAAAAAAAAACCTACAAATTCGAATCACGTGTTTCATAAGGCACTAATCATTTCCCTTTTTAAGATGGGGAGGGGGAGTGATACAGACAATGTCCCATCTACGTCGTTTAAAAAAATATATATAACTTAAGGATTATTATTTAATAAAACACACCTGGTTGCATTAATGATAATCTTTTCAAAGATTGAAAAAGAAAATAATGTCAGCCATGTAGTTATGAACAAAAATAAAGGAGTGAAGAAAGCCAATGACCGAGGAGCCGGAAGGTCTAAAAAAAAATTGAATTATTGTTACAATTATATAAAGTATGTTCCCTGTTTGGAATTTTAAAAACAAGGATTATTGTTTGATAAATATATATTTTTTTGCGTTTCTCTTGTATTTCTAAGTTGTTAATAGAGAAATTTGTAATCTAATAAATGCTATAATTCAGTGTTATTTATAGATAACGTGTACATGTGTATATTGTCTTTGAATAGTTTATGCAATAATAAGAAGAAATATGTTTGAATCAAGAGTTAAAAAGAGACTAGTAATAAAACAAGCTAAATGATCCATAGCCCTTACAGTAACTATCGAAAAGTAGTACAAACTATACACGGAAAATGTCTTGGAAAAATATCTTAACAAAAAATTCAATTAAAATCACCAAAAACATATTAATTCAAAATAGAACTGAAAAAACACACTAGTTGTACATATGTCTTAACCAAATATGGTTTGCAGCATTGCAGTACAGGATAAATAGTGAAACAGTTTATTAGAAATCTATATCAGGAATGCAACCAGGTGTTTTTTTTAATTAAATGATAAGGCAGAGTTAAACAAATAATAAGAAGGTAAACTAATGAGATAATATAAATTAAAAAAAACCAGGTAATGCAACAAGCTATATTTAAATATAAAACAAAAAATAGCTACTAAATAGTTAAACAATATATATATACGTAAAATAATAATAAAAATATATATAAATGGAATACAAGTTTGTTATGAAAAACTAATTAAACAATTCCAATAATTTATAACTCACTTTGCTTCTTCTCAATATGCCCAGACGTCTCTGATATTACAGTATGATCATACTTGTCAGTTTCTGTTTTCTCGGGGAGAACGCCATGGTCAAACTTGTCTGACGTGGTAGCCTCTGAATGAAAACCGTTACCATTTTTTGCTGTTGTAGTCTGCTCTGGATATAAATAGTCATACCGGTGTACAAGGTCCCCAAAACACCAAACTCTACAGCTACACATTGCTAACATCACCATAACAAAAACTGAACCCATCTTCTCCATGACTAACGGTGTTATGAACAACTGATATTTTAGAAGCCAGACTATATGACAGAAGTAACATTAATGTCAGTTCTGCCATAAAATGATTTTGATCTTATCGAATAATATAATTTTATATTCAAATGTTAAACAATTAAATTCATGCTATGACAAATGCCAAGTTAACACGTACAGTAAACGTATAATAAGCCTAAAACAAAAAATGAACATTATAGGTTTCAAAAACGCATCGTCCTAAAAGCAGCACGAAGACAATATGTCTCAAAATTAAGTGCTTATTCATAACAAAACAAGCATAAACTCATATCTTGAATGTTACTTGATACGTTTTCTTAGATTCGTTTAGCATTTAAATTCGTACTGACCGTGTTTACTTTTTATAAATCGCACCAGTTGAAATTAACTTGTGAAATTTATGCCCTATCCATTAACTTATAAGACATATAAATTCTATCACTCAAACTTGTTGGCATAAAATGTCTAATTTTTCGTCAATTTATCTCTATATGCACCTATTGTATATAAAAAAATTAATTAACGTGTGGTTCGTTTCATCTCAGTTCTTTATTTGTTAAAATCCGATTATGACGTCAAATTTTCTTGCTAACCTCTGAATTTCCTATTGTGACCATCAGATCAATTTAATAAAAGGAAAAAATTTGCCTGCTTATTATTTGAATATCATTAAAGATTTCACCATGAAATCTCGTGTAATATGATATTTATCCAGTCTCGACAGTTAAATTTTAAATAGTTAAAACGCTCGGCGAGCCTCGCGTTTTGAGATTGAACATTTAAATGTCTCGAGTGGATAAATATCGTATCACACTCGATTCAGTTGTAGACTCGTCAGTCATCTGCTATCGAATGTTTATTTAACAAAACTTAATCATCTATAAGTTTACATTCTGTAGTTGAAAAATGCGTCTTTCTTAAGTAAAACAATATTGTGATCAATGGGTTTGTATGATAAATTCTCTATATATATATCTAATCAAATTCGACTCATCACGGAGTTTGTAAATACATGAGCAACACGACGGGTGCAACACTAGGAACAGGATTTGCGTATCATGTGTCGTGTATTGTGTACTGTTGTACCTTGCCTAGTCAGTATATATTCGACTTATACATTATAACAACAAACGACAACCACTTAATTGCAGAATTATGGAAGGCTTCATTTCATTTTACTTCTTACAAACAACTTAAGGATGTACTTTAGGTGATCTAAAGTAAAATAAGATAAGCCAATTATTCAATTGATACTTTAAGCTGGATGAGTATTAGTTAAAGATAAGCTTAAAATATTGATAGGTCATGGATCTCCTTTTCAAGATATTTGATTTATAAGATATGGCGGGAAAAGGCTGACTCGGACTTTTACCTTATATTTGCATTGGTATTATTTGAGTCTTACATTTATCATGTTTATAGAAAGAAAATCACGAATCTGCTTAAAATTTTGTAAAATTACCTTTTGCATGTATGTTAAAAAATAAATACGTTTTATGGAGCAAAATATTTTACCTTGTATCGTATGGAACAACACCAAGGAGTCCGAACTTGAGACACTAATTCCGAAACCTCACCTAAGTACATCCTTATCATAGCATTTTTAAAACGTTTTCAAATGAAACCTCTTTTATTTGCTTACTCACACTATTGGTTGGGAATCTTTAAAGTTGTGTGTAATTCATCTTTTTTAGTTCTGTTGAAGACAGTTCACCTTATGCTAAAAAGACACATTACATTTTCTTTTCTCTATAAAAAGATAATATGTTTTAACGAATCAACTCTTTAATATAACTAGAAATATCAACAATAATAATATAAAGATCAATTATGATTATGTCTGTGTGAAAACACAAATATATATTGAAACGTGATGAAACAAGTCCTTTCTCATATGCTCAAACCCATTGATAACTTGTATAGCGATAGAACAGTCTAAAACAATAGTCTCGTTCTAAAGTGCTGTAAAAGAGGGACGAAAGATACCAGAGAGACAGTAAATATAATATATTTTTAAAAGTAAATTGAGAGTGCACTCATATCTGTACTTAGCGACTCTTTTGTAGTTGAGAATTATCTATGGTCGTATCAAGCTGCGCCCTGTAGAGCATCTGGTTTATTATTGGAAATGAAGGATCGATAAATATACCCTGCAACGTCGTTTCTGTGTTTTTGTTTGTTATTGTTCAATGTTTCAATCTGATGAGTTGAGCCTTTTTCAACTTATTATAGTTTGTTCATATGTTGTTCTGTTACACAACTACCCCAGTTTAGGAGGGGATTGGACGCTTACAGACATATTCAGCCCCGCCACCTTCTTGTCCCAGGTCAGAAGCCTGTATTTCAGTGGTTATATTTGGTTCGTGTTTGTCAAATATGTTTGTTTTTTTTGTAAAAAAAATTGTTATAAATAAGGCCATAATTTTCTTAATTGAACTATTTGGTATTTTTCATGACTGGACCTTTTATAGCCGACTCTTTTTATAGTATCATAAATATTATTTCAAAATGAAAAACAGAATAAAAGAAGTACAATATTGCATAGCAGTCAAATATGAAATTCAGAAACAAGTTCGGAAAAACTTTTATAAATCCGCCTTTTTATATAAATTTTTATTTATTTGGAATCCATATTGTGAAATGAGTAGGTTTACATGCTGTACAAGAAATCGTATTCTTATTTAATAGTTCATTTTAGCATGCATTTAATGGCCATTGATTTTAAGTAATATTCTTATCAATATTTCATTTCATTTCTCTCAAATTATTTTATAATTTAATTGAAAACATCGATTCTCATGTTTAAGTTTAACTATATACAATAACATTCGATGAGACATGACGCTAAAAGGATATTCAGGTATTGTAGCAAAAATGAAATTAAAGGAAGTTATGTGTTTAATAAAAACATGTTCAACACTCTCTTTCATAATAAAAGCTGTTTAAAAGAATTTTACATATTGGAAGTATACAAATAATAAAACTCAAGAAGAAAGAATGAATTATCAATGTTCTTGTTTAAGTCAGATATATATTTTTCGGGAAATGATTCTTTCTACATTTTTCATAATGTAACATCAGGGTTTCCGCTGGCGGTCGCCATTTTCGCCATTTGCGAAAAAATAATAATTGTGGCGATAAAAATTCGTCATTTGCGAAAGAATTTGGCGAAAAAAATATATAGAACGATTTATTTTCCTCCATCTTGTTTATTTACTTTTTTCGAGTTTCTCGGACTTTACCCGATCAGACAATACTCGGAATTCACCTTGACCTCATTAAGATTTAGACAGAAAATCAATAATCAGCTGATTGCATTCTATAGCTATCGACAACAAAGGACTAACTAATAAAGGTGTTGATTGAGTTGTTTGACAAAATGATATGGTTAAATGGCTTCCGCTAATTGTCACATTCAGAATTTATTTACCACTTTGCGACGCACGTGTTTGAAGCAAACTTTTGACGTCTCCTCTCCTTTTAAAGATAGTTTAGAAAAGAAAGCTGTTGTGACGAAAAATGTTCAAAAGCAAGAAAAATCTCCGATCTAAAACTTTTAGTTATCCTTTGACTTTAATATAGGTATTTGATTAGGGAATCTATGTCGTTTTGAGTGACACACATGCTTCAAGCATAGTTTTACGTATAAACGTTTTCGTTTACGATGGTCAAGAAAAGAAAACTGTCGTTATGAAGAAATCTATCCAAAAGGTTGGGAACACAGCCCCTCGAATGAGAGTAGCCCTTCAATGTTATGACTACACATGAAATGAGTGATCAAATTTCATGTGATAAAATAAAAACCACTTAAGACAACTTTCCCTACGAATTATATTCAATGTGGTATTATAGAATCAAAACATGGCATTTTGTTATATCCAAGGGCTTATATATTCTTTATTATTAAAAGTATAGTGGCCCCCTCATTTAGAAAAGTTGTTAAGAATACAACGATAATTTTTATTTTAAGTTTAAAAACAAAATATGTTGTTTTAAATTGAATGTTTAGTGTTCATTCCTTAAATGTAGACTCTAAAATAAATTTAAGGGAATAATCATAGACACAATGGGGACAAAATCACCTAATTTAAAAGAAAGGGGGTGTAGATTAAAAGGTAAATTTTAGACAAAAATATAGTTATGTTACTTGGCGAAAAAATAATAAAGTGGCGAAAAATATATTGTTTTGGCGAAAGAGGTGGCGAAAAAAATTATTGACCCAGGGGAAACCCTGTAACATGGTAACTTTTACCTTTCAAATACTATGAAAAATAACGAGGCCTTAATAAGATTTAGAAAAATAGCGTTTTAAACTATATGTATTAAAATTACGAAAAAAAGTATGGGTTAGTGTATACAACGTCTAATGATGCTACATGGATAAAACCAGTGAATAGCAAATATCTGATAAGATTAAAAAAATAAAAAAACACAAACGCAGCGATCATCCTGAAAGGATGTAGTTAAAATAAAAGAGATAATTTTCGAATTAAACAACATAAATTCTTATCCAGAGACTAAAATGACGTGGCATTTACAGCTGATTTCATTGCGTATGAAGCCAGTTAGCTGAACCGTGCACGTGAAGTCATTGTTAGTTCAGGTAATCTACCCTCCTATAAGAGTAGACTAGTCCAGAAGATAATCAAACGATATGTCTGTTTGATTAGGCTATATCAAAAAGGAGAGTAGTTTACCTGAAGTAACAATGACTCCATGGTTCATCTAACAAGTAACCTAACCAAAGATATTACCTTTGGCTTCAAACTCAATGAAATCGGCTGTAACAGCTCAATAACATCACATTCCTTCTCAACAAACAGCAAAAATTATGTGATACATTATATCATTCTTTTCTTAGTCTTTCATAAAACTCTCTGTTGATGAATAAATAAATTTTCAAATAACTTTTTAAGTTAAGTTATAGTTCAACTAAAGTACAACATGAAACTTTTAAATACTGAAATGAAGGACCAACTATCATTATTTAAATGTTCGATTTACAATGCATATATTGCATGTTCGATTTACAATGCATATATTGCATGTTCGATTTACAATGCATATATTGCATGTTCGATTCACAATGCATATATTGCATGTTCGATTTACAATGCATATATTGCATGTTCGATTTACAATGCATATATTGCATGTTCGATTTACAATGCATATATTGCATGTTCGATTTACAATGCATATATTGCATGTTCGATTTACAATGCATATATTGCACACTGAAATTCAATATTGACATTACATTAACAATACGTGTTTATTTCCTTTTTTATCTTCAATATATACACCATTTGTTTTGCTAAACATGCCACATCTGTGTTTTATAACTTATTCCAATCTAGGTACACCTCCAGAGTCGTGTCATTTTGTAAATTGTTTTTACTTTTCAACAAGTAAAGTCATTTTTTGTTTAAAGCAGGAGTGTATAAACGCACACTCTTTAAGGAAATCAAATTAATATTAATCAATATCTAAAGATACCACATTTCCAATACTAAATCAACAACCACATGTACAAATATTATCTTAAATTAAGATAGAGCGAAGCTTTTTAGAAAGCTCAAACTTGTTGTGATTAGGTTTGGAAAAGGGGGAGGATATTTATTCCTTTCCAAATTGTTTGAACCCCATCTTCTTTTACATTTATCTTATCTGTAAATGATCAAGGAGAGAAAACATGAATTCTCAAGTCAAAAACACACTGAAATAGTAAAAGACATATTAAAAACATTTTCACTATACGAGCCAATATCAACTATACATTTGTATTTCAGTAATTTCAGTAGATCTTGATAAATAATTTCATATACTCTTCATCACAAAAAAACAAACAAACACATGTTTATTTAGCACATATATCTAAATTAACAAGGACTACAATTACCATCCCAATGAAAAACCGCAATCTATAGTTTTATATCGTGTTATACATTGTTATTTCGATGAAGAGTTTTCTCAATGACACTTATACCACATCTTCTTATTTATATGTAAATATAAAAACTAACCAATCCTTGCAAAAAATTCATACTTAGTATACTATTTGCAGTTATGATTATATGAAAACGTTTTATATTATTTATTTCCACTTTTTGGATTACGCTTCACCAAAGCCTTCCATTACACAAACTTATAAGTATGATAACGCTGTTATATCGGAGCCGGTTAAAGATGGACATACTGAGAAGAAAACAAGTGAGTTTTTTTAAATATTTAAAGCTGTTCTGTAGTTGCTTTGTCTTGCAATACCGATTTATATCACAATATTCATCTTTTGACAGCTTGTTTGCGTTAATGATTTATTTTAATTGTGCATCTTTTGAATATTCTTCCGTGTATAGATTGTTTTACTATTCCTTATTTACTGTAATGCCTCGGGCTATCAGTATTTCTTTTTAATATAAATACATCTTGTTTGCAATACTGTTTTTTTTCATTTTTATTTTTTGGGGATTTTTTTTCATTTTCATCTTTTTTCGATATTTTTCCGTCTATACATTGTAGATTCTTTCACTGTTTATTATATACGGTATTGAAGCAGTATTTTTTTTATGACAAATACAGCTTGCTTTCATTTCAAGTCTTTTTTCAATTTATTTATTTTTTAGATAAATGTTCGAAAATATATTGTTTTATTTATCCTAATCTACTGTTATTCCGTGGGTCATTTTTTTATTTGTTACAATATGTGTTATACCACCAAAGTCACTTCCGGTTGCATTAACGTGGCAAAATAGTTTATCTTAAATCATATTTTACTTAAATTTTCCTTTATTATCAATGTTGTCATTTACAAATAAAGTTTTACTGTTGATCTGATTTTTCAAAATAGGCATTTACCATTTGATTTTTTATATGTTTAGCCCCTTATACTTTGATGTTTAATAAGTTTTTAGGCTGGTTAATCTTATTTCTTTTCTAGATTTTGAAATTATCCATGATATGATTATTTTTAAGAAAAATTGTGGAATTATATCTTTAAATTTATCAATAAAGTTAATATTGTTAAATTTCATTTTAAATCTAAAAAAATATTGTCCAAATTTAAAGTAAAAATTTGGTAAGACTTTCCAATTGAGTGATTTGTCATCGTTATCAATGAGTTTTTTCTACCCAATTAATTTGAATGGCTCCTATATATTTATCTATTATCTATCATTTTGAGCCCGCAAGAATGGGAATTTTTACTTATTATATCTCTTTTAACTTTTTCTGGCTTATTGTTCCATATAGAACTATACATTATTTTCTTAATATTTTGCTAGGTATTCTTTATCAATTTCGGTAACTGATGCAACTTAAGTGATATTTGGTAGGATTAATGATTTAACAAGAGTTATCTTACCTTAATTTTCTTTAATTTCACTCTTTAATTTTTTTTTCATATTTTTCAGATTGTCATTGAAAGTTTATTTTTTTTTACACTAATTTTTATTAATTCCAAAATATATTCCCAATATTTTTATCGGTTCTTGTGTCAACCGAATGTTTTCAACTTTATCTTCATAGGACTTTAGATTACCGAGTCATATTCCCTCTGTGTTATTTCGATTAAGCTTTAGGCCCCTGAAAGAGATCCGAAAACTTCGATAATATTGAAAGTTAATGAAACTTCCTGTTTTGAACTCAAAATAAAGTTGCGTCAACTGCAAGCTGACTTCACTTTAAAGTATGGGATTTATTATCTAGTTTAATTAGCAAACCTTTACATATTTTATCTTGTCTTAATTTACATGCTAAAATTTCAACTGAATAACGAAAATTATAGAACTCGCAGGATACCCTTAAAGGACTCCACGCTCAATGCTGAAGGGTCTTGAATTCCAGCCATTATTTAAGGTGGTATGGGTGTCTTCCTCCAGCTTGGATTGTAAAAAAACAGAGAACCAAATGTCCAGATTTTCTATCAAGTTGGCAAAGTTTGATGCAGGAATGCAGATATTTAATGTGAATTTTCTTTAAAAGAACCAATTCAAAAGAATATAACTTATAAATATTAATATTTTTGCAAATGTTGATTATTTTTGGTTGTTTAAAAAAAATGGCATTTTAAGCGAAGGTTACTATTAAACAATGCATTTTCTGAAGGATTCGACATGAAATTTTCCTATTTTGTATTTTAGCCGAAAAAAAACGTGCAGTGACCCCATCTCTTCTTTAGATATTCTCAAAGCATTGTGTGAAAGCTATCTTTTCCTTAAGTATTGAACAATTCTATCATTTTGTTTAGTTACTTATAACAAAATGGTGTTTTTTTCATGTATTATCCATACAAAATGTGTCATTTTGTCACTTCCTGTAGCTTGAGAAAATGGGCGGTGACCTATCATTTTTATTATATTTTTCATCATATATCAATAGATACTACGTTTTGGCAAAGTATGAACAAATTCTATCATTTTTATTTTACACTCCCATACCACCTTAATATGCAACCCTTTATGTCTGTATATAAAGTATTTATCCATCTCGTGTTTATGGTTAATTAAGAAGGCAAAATTTCTTTAACGAACTATACGTACATTCCCATTCTAGCGAGTCAAATGCACTCGTGAAATCTAAAAAAAATGTGCATCTACATTTTTCTTCTTCTGAATAGTCTATAATATCTTGGATTTGTCTAATATTGAATCCAATGTATCTGTTTTTAAATACCCGTTTTGATCATTGTGAATAATTTTATGCAATACTGGTTTAAGTCTTTACGCAAGAGGATATGCTATAATTTTGGTATCTGCATTTAATAAAGTATTTGGTCTATAATTATCAAAATTTAATGGGTCTTTTTTCTTGTAGATAAGGATAATTAATCCTAGTTTGTGTGAATTTGTCAATTCTTTTTTTCTCATATCAATGATTAAAGACAAAGGATTGTAAAATGGACCAAAAAGATCTATAAAATTCACCGGAAGACCATCAATACCCGGTATTTCATTAAGTTCCATTTTAAAGACAGATTTTGTACATTTCTCTATTGTCAGCATTCCTTCTATTCCATTTCCTTAAGTTAATAGTTTTCTTTTGTATTTTCAATATAATTTTCAATTTCTCTTAATTCTGGCTCAGTTGACATATACAAGTTTACATAATTTATCGCCGTTTCTAATATTTTACCTTGATATTCTGTTATTTCCCCTTTTCTGTCTCAAATAGCAGTAATAATTTTCTCAAAATTCTATACTCGATAATTGTTAAATCTGAATTTTATTTAGATATAGATCACTTAGTAATTTATTTAGATATAGATCACTTAGTAATTTATTTAGATATAGATCACTTAGTAATTTATTTAGATATAGATCACTTAGTAATTTATTTAGATATAGATCACTTAGTAATTTATTTAGATATAGATCACTTAGTAATTTATTTAGTTATAGATCACTTAGTAATTAATTTTCAGGTTTCTATTGAAAATAACTCCAATAAAATTTCTACGATAACTAAAAAATTAACATCAATTCTTAATTATTAAAATATGTACAGGTAATTTAAATAACATAACAAAGTATTGTAAAAGATAAGGATTTATAAACCATTTATCATGTGTTTCCATATTTTTCTTCTTTTAATTTTAATCATCTGATTGGTTTTTCACATATTAATTGATATGTTAAAAGGTGATGTGACATCTAATAAAAGTTTTTGAGAAGAAAACAAATCTGATCGAAATGGATAACGCTGAAGATTTGAAATTTTGTGTTTTCCTAGAAATGATAATGCCCAATATATCAACGACCCAAGCATCAATTTTACTCGATAATGGTTTAACGTAAAAGTAACAGAGTGTAACATGTGTAAGTGTTAGCTTAAAGAATAAACTTAGTCCATTTATCAGTAATATACTAGATATATTGAGAATGTTTCAATATGTATTTGGCATGCCACAAAACAAGGTTCAACCCACCATTTTTGTCCTTTACTTTTGTACCGAGTCAGGAATCTAGTCATTGGTATATTATAGATCGTTTCTGTGTGTGTTACATTGTAACGTTGTTTTTTGTTTTGTGTCGTTTGTTTCATCTTATATTTGAGTATGAATTCATATTATTATAAGACGTGTCACGGTACTTTTCTATCTATGCCAAATTCTTGTATTTAGTTTTGTTGTTATATTTGTTATTCTGTCTTATTTTGTCTTATGCTAAGTTCGTTTCTGTGTGTGTTACATTTTAATGTTGCGTCGTCGTTCTCCTCTTATATTTAATCATTTCCCTCGGTTTTGGTTTGTGACCCGGATTTGTTTTTTTTTCTATCGATTTATGTTTTGAACATCGATATACTACTGTTGCCTTTATTTAACGTCACCAAATCGTCTCTGCGTTACTGTTCCGTGAGATTAATATTCAAAACCTGAAACATATATTTCATTATTCTGTGAAAATCGTATTGGAACTTTTAAATGTTGATTTGACATTTATTAAAAAATAATTCAGTGGCATTAAGACAAACGATATTATTCGATAACATTCAAATCAATGTGATGTTGGTTTGTTATAAATGTAAATTCTGCTTCACACTTAAAGCTTTAAACACCACAGTGGTTAGGAGAAAATAATAAGGTTTCCACTCATACCAGCACACCTTGATATTTTAAAAATAAAAATAAAAAAAGATTCCACGAAACACTCTCTATCATCAGCAAAAAACTATCAGCGTCAAAATATTCCGATGTTTTACTCAAATAATATGTATTTCAAGACATAATTGAGAACGCTGCAACTTTTACGTGAGATTCATATTCAAAACCTTATACATACATTGTATTTCTGTGAAAATGTGCTCTCATACCAGCACACCTTGATATTTCAAAAAGAAAAGAAAAAATAAATTCAACAAAGAACTGTCTATGATCAACAAAAGACTATAAGCATCAAACTATTCCGATGTTTCACTCAAATTATATATGTTTCGTATTGAATTGATTTATTAAGAACGGATATGAAAGTCACTGTTTTTGAAGTTCTTATGAAACAATACATAATTGAGAATGCTACAACTTTTATGTGAAATTCATATTCAAAACCTAATACATACATTTTATTTTTCTGTGCAAATCGTATTGGAACTGTAAATGTTAAATTGACATTTATTAGAAAATAATTCATTAGCATTTGGACAAACCCAATTATCTGATAACAATTAAATCAATGTAATGTTGGTTTGTTATAAATGTTAATTCTGCCAAACATATATAGCTTCAAATACCACGGTTCTGTAGGAGAAAATAATAAGGTTTGTTTTCAGACCAGCACACCTTGATATTTAAAAAAAATAGAGATTCCACCAACCATTGTCTAACATCATTCAGAGCAAAAAAAACTATCAGCATCACAATATATCGATGTTTCACTAGATTAATATGCTTTTTATTTTGAAGAGTTATTCAGAAAAGATGTGGAAGTCAGTGTTTTTGAAGTTCTTATTGAACAGGACATTATTGTGAAAGCTACAACTTTTACGTGAGATTCATATTCAAAACTTATATAAACATTTTATTTCTCTGTAAAATCGTACTGGAACTATCAATGTTAAATTGACATTTATTAAAAAATAGTTCATTAGCATTTGGACAAACCCAATTATCTGATAACAATCAAATCAATGTTATGTTGGTTTGTTATAAATGTTAATTCTGCTAAACATATATAGCTTCAAATACCACGGTTCTGTAGGGGAAAATAATAAGGTTTGCTATCAGACCAGCACACCTTGATATTTCAATAAAAATATAGATTCCACCAAACATTGTCTAACATCATTCAGAGCAAAAAACTATCAATATTTCGATGTTTTACTAAAATAATATGTGTGTCATTTTGAATTGACTTATTAAAAAGGATATGCAAGTCAATGATTTTGAAGTTCTTCTTGAACTAGATATAATGTAGAACGATGTAACTTAATTTACGAAGATCAAAAGATCAAGTATTACATTATGAAATTTTGAATTTTTTGAAATACTAAGGCTTTTCCACCTCAGGCATAGATTACCTTAGCTGTATTTGGCAACACTTTTAGAAATTTGGATCTCAATGTCTTCAACTTCGTACTTTATTTGGCTTTTCTCAACTTGTTTTGGATTCGGGCGTCACTGATGAGTCTTTCGTAGACAAAACGCGCGTCTGGCGTATATATTAAATTTAGTCCTGGTATCTATGATGAGTTTATTTACAACCACTGGGTCGATTCCACTGCTGGTTGAAATTTATTTACCCGAGGGTATCACAAGCCCAGTAATCAGTTTTTTGCGCTGAAATGAATTATCATTGATATTGTTATATTTATAAATTAACTGTTTTCAAAATTTTGAATTTTTTGAAATACTAAGGCTTTTCCACCTCAGGCATAGATTACCTTAGCTGTATTTGGCAACACTTTTAGGAATTTTGGATCTCAATACTCTTCAACTTCGTACTTTATTTGGCTTTTCTCATCTTTTTTTGGACTCGAGTGTCACTGATGAGTCTTTTGTAGACGAAATGCGCGTCTGGCGTATATATAAAATTTAGTCCTGGTATCTATGATGATATAAAAAAGAAGATGTGGAACGATTGCCAATGAGACAACTATCCACAAAAGACCAAAATGACACAAACATTAACAATTATAGGTCACCGTACGGTCTTCAATAATGAGCAAAGCCCATACCGCATATAGTCAGCTATAAAAGGCCCCGATAAGACAATATAAAACAATTCAAACGAGAAAACTAATGGCCTTATTTATGTAAAAAAAAAATGAACGAAAAACAAATATGTAACACATAAACAAACGACAACCACTGAATTACAGGCTCCTGACTTGGGACAGGCACATACATAAATAATGTTGCGGGGTTAAACATGTTAGCGGGATCACAACCCTCCCCTAATCTGGGACAGTGGTATAACAGTACAACATAAGAACGAACTATAAAAAAAAACAGTTGAAAAAGGCTTAACTCATCAGATAGACAAAAAATAAAAGTTGACGTGGCCGGGTACTTATACATCCCGACACAAAAAGACACAATGAACAGATCTGAGAGTACTCGCAGTTATCTGACAGCTAGTTCAAAGCCATTAACAACTAATACAAAAATCATGCCTCTCAGACTAAGCAATTAATCCGTACATATCCAACATAAAATGGATTTAGTGTAAATACGTCATATACAGCCAGAGAAAAACATGACCTTGTGCAATGCCAAGTTATAGGTATCGATAGATCCATGAAAATGTATATGTATAATGTATATAACATAGTAGTAAGTATTTAGTTAGCTTTTAATCTACTTATAACAAAGTCAATATTTATACCAATAAAAACAATATTCAATGATCTTATCATAGTGATGAATAGGTAACCTTTAAGAATAAGTTTATTTAAAGGAGCAACAAGTATACATGGATCATTTCTAAATTTCCGGGCACGGTTAACAACATTTCCGTAAATATGAGGATGTGCTATCCCGTTTGAAATAAGTTTTCTACAGGTACAACCAAACTTCAAAACCAAATCTTTATGTCTTTGGAAAAATTTAGTAAAGGTTTTAAGTAATTTATGGTAACGATATCCCTGGTTTAATAATTTACCAGTAATACATAGGTTGCGTTCGTTAAAATCAAAAACGTCACAACAGACACGGGCATAGCGAACTATTTGTGAAATATAAACAACGTAAGATGGTGCCAAAGGAACATCACCATCTAAAAATGTAAAATTAAAATTAGGACAGTTATTACCGAATATATTTGATGTATTTAAAGTAAGTTCCTTTGGGTAAATGTCAGCAGTATATTGAGAAAATTCTTGATTATTTAACGAAAAAAATTCATCAAGATAACGGTAAGTGTTGTTGAATTTATCAATTAAATGCAATTTCGACGGGTCTTTACTGAGTGTAGTCATAAACAGTGATTCGTAACAGTACAAAAACAAGTCTGCTATTAAAGGGGCACAATAAGTGCCCGTTGGGATACCTACAACCTGTCGATAAACTTTGTTGCCGAAACGAACGTAAATATTATCAAGGAGAAAATTAACAGCCTCAATCATCTCATCACACCTCCAGTAAGTATATCTAGCATATTTACCTTTCTCATTAGAGAAGAAGGCTTTAAATGAGTTGCAGTAAATATATCTACATTCAGCTTTACCGAACGAGTTTATTTACAACTACTGGGTCGATGCCACTGCGGGTGGAGATTTATTTCCCCGAGGGTATCACAAGCCCAGTAGTCAGCTTGTTCTGTGCTGACATGAATTATTATTGATATTGTTATATGTTTACAAAATTTTGATTTTGGTGAAATACTAAGGCTTTTCTACCTCAGGCATAGATTACCTTAGCTGTATTTGGCAACACTTTTAGGAATTTTGGATCTCGATGCTCTTCAACTTTGTACTTTATTTGGCTTTTCTCAACTTTTTTTGGATTCGAGCGTCAGTGATGAGTCTTTTGTAGACGAAACGCGCGTCTGGCGTATATATAAAATTAAGTCCTGGTATCTATGATGAGTTTATTATTAAACGTGTTGTTTTCCATTTTTAAATCAATGTAATGTTGGAAAGTTATAAATGTTAATTATGTCGAATATATATACATTCAAATTGTGCTTGAGGAGATCAAGTTACGTGGTCAGCCTTGATAAAAGCGTTTAGTCTTTTTCTTTTTTGACAATTTTGACAATTTATACAGTTTCCAATTCTTAAAATTTAGTTAACAAGAATTTTTATATTTGTTCAGGACAAACATTAGCAAACACGTATGACAATAGTCTGTATCCGGAGCGGACTACAACATTCAGCTCTGACCACGTGGTATCTCTAGTACAAACATCAGCAAACAACTATGAAGATGATGTTTATCGAGAGCGGACTACAACACCCAACTCTGATCTTGTGGTATCTTCAGGACAAACAATAGCAAACACGTATGACGATGGTTTATATTTAGAGCGAACTACATCATTCAACTCTAAACACGTGATATCTTCAGGACAAAAACAAGCAAACACGTACGACGATGGTTTATATCTAGAGCGGACAACAAGATCCAAATCTGACCACGTGATATCTTCGAAACAAAGAGCAGCAGAGACGATGGTTTATATCGAGAGCGGATGTCATCATCCAGCTTTGACCTAGTGGTGTATGACGTTGGTTTACATCGCGAGCGAACTACAACATCCAACTCTGACCATTGGGTGCATTCAGGACAAACAAAGGCAAAGACGTATTACAATGTTTTATATTCAGAGTGGACATCAACATTCAACTCTGACCACGTGGTATCTTCGGGACAAAGAGCAGTAAACAAGTATGACGTTGGTTTATATAGAGAGCGGACTGCATCATCCATCTCTGACCATGGGGTGTATTCAGGACAAACAGTAGCATACACGTATGATGATGGTTTATATGCAGAGCGGACCACATCATCCAACTTTAACAAGGGGGTATTTTCATAAGAGTCCCTACTCTACGCGTATGACCAGCGTGTTTATCCAGTAAGTTTTTCACGCTTTAGTTATGACCAATCCGGTGTTTATCCAAAGAGAACAAAAACATACAAGTATGCCAATCAAGAAAAGATTCAACATCAAAGTATGGCAATGATTTAAATCCAGAACGCGTAGTCACATCAGAGTTTTATCATAGTGTTTACCAACAGGGAGCGACATCATCCAAAAATGGCAATGGTGTGAATGCGAGTAGGACAATAGCATCCAAGTATGATCATGATGTGAATCCAGATGGTACTACAAGATATATTTACGACGATGAGGCGAGTGAATATATACACCCTCAGGACCAAAATAGTAAGTGTTAAAATATAAGTCTTTGAAAATTGTCCTGTATCTGGTCTTATCAATTATAATCCTGGTACCTTTGATAAATACTTATCATATCTTTTTTTATATTTTTGTAATAATGTATTTTCATTTTATCAATTGTTTTATTCAAAATAAATTGATACTGTAGAAATACAATTATATTTTTTAAAGTCACTGAAGTATAACAGAAGTTAATTGAAGGGGGAGTAAGTGAATGCATTGATAAAGCAAGTTGTAAACAAACAAAGAAAATATATATGATAGTCGGTTATTGATAGTTAGATTAAAATATTTGCATACTTGACCAACCCGAATTGTATTATTTTGTTTTTAAGAATATATTTCAATGCTTATTATGTTTACATAATTTTCAACCATCCATTGTTTAATTGAGATTATAAAAATTTAATATTTTCAATAATCTGGTTTAATTCAATCAAATATTCGTGAGGGTGCGTGGGTGTTGCTGCCTGTAGCTCAATGCCATATTTGGCTTGGCCACTACGGCGCTCGCAGCATGAATCATAATTTTGGAATTCCCCGATCAGCTTAAATAGAATTTTGGAAATCCCGTATCAGGCACTTGTTAATTTGCTGTCGACGAAAGCAGGTGTTACGAATATTAGTCAAACTCTCCAAAAATACAAAAAGAAGATGCCTAACAAGAGAAATGCCGTAGGATCGCCATCAAGTGCCATGGGGAAGAAAAGAAGAACGAGCAGCAGGACAGGAGGAAAGAAAGTGCAGAGTGAAGAAATTGCCCAAAAGAAAGACGGAGCTGGCCGGGGAAGACCTGCAAAGAAAACAAAAGAGGTCGGACGTGTGGTGGCAGAAGTACCTGAGGAACCTGAGGAAACTACTGATATTTCATCAGGTAATGAGTCGGAGGAAGATGCACGGGCATTTCCCTCTTTAAGGCACGAAATTGCAAATAATTCCATTGATTTCACTCCGCCACAAGAATCTAGCGTTCATGACACAGTGGGGGAACACGTGTCTTTTAGAATTAAAGAAAAGATTTGGGAGGGAAAGTTTATAGAGCTTCATACTCTTTTGAAAACGCAAAAAGAAATGGAAGAGGTTGACGAGGGCGATTTGAAATTAAAAAAGGGGGAAAATTTGCATTGAAAAAAAGATCGTCGGGGGCTTATTTGTCAATAAATGAATGGACTTCAGCATTCATGATTTTTATGAGTGTTTACATTGAGAAATACAGCACACGGGCACATGAATTGTTAAAATATATGCGCGATATAAGATTAGCGGCAACAAGGTCAGAAAACTGGGCCACCTATGACGAGCAATTTAGGCTAAAAATAGAAAAGAATCCAAATTTATCTTGGGGAAATATACACGGCGAATATTGGCTATTACACATCACATCTCCCACAGTACATAACAATGTGTCAGTGCAATCACAGGGTTATAGAAAAAATACACAAAATCGTGGTAATTATAACTCAAATGTAGCTACGCTTTCAAGCAGTAGAACACATCAACAATCACAGGTAACTAGCGGAAGTGTAAATATGTCATGTAAATACTATAATAATGGTACTGACTGTCCCTACTTCCCTCGTTGTAGGTTTAAACACATATGTGAAATATGCAGTGGCAAACACAGAAAGGCCCAATGTAATAACCGGGCCCAAGGAAGAAGTAACAAAATGTATTAATTTTTATTCGTTAGGAAGTACTCCTATAAAAGTATCAGTCTTGGAAAATTATTTAGAATTCTACCCACTTCACTATGTAGCACATGAAATTATATCTGGTTTCAAATACGGTTTTTCATTAAAATATTTTGGCTCTAGGGAACCAGGGGAGAGTTCCAATTTAAAAAGTGCATTACAGCTACCCAAAATTTTTAAAGAAAAATTAATGAAGGAAGTAAAACTTGATCGCATTGCTGGTCCTTTCAGATACCCACCTTTTCCCACACTTCAGGTATCACCAATGGGGCTAGTGCCAAAAAAGGATGGGGATTTCAGACTTATTCAACATTTATCCTATCCTGAGAATAATTCAATAAACGATTTCATCGATAAAGATCATTGTTCAGTGCAGTACAGTTCAGTGGACGAAGCAGCATGTTTGATTAATAGACACAAAACATTTGCCCGATTAAGTCAGTGCGACGTAAAAGCGGCTTTACGTTTGTTGCCAATTGCCCCGCACGATTTTGACTTGTTGGGGATAAAATTTCAGGGTGAATATTATCTTAATAAAATGCTCCCTATGGGGCCTCAATAAGTTGTGCCCTGTGGGAGAAATTTGCAAGAGCTTTGCATTGGATGATATAGCTTAAAAGCGGAAATGATGATATCCTCCATTATTTAGATGATTTTCTTTTTGTCGAGTCGAGCCAAACATCAAAAGTTGGTAATACTTTAAAGTTATTCCAAGATGTAAGCAACAACATAGGTATTCCTCTGGCCAGTGACAAGACCACTTTGCCGACTACATTACTTATGTTTTTGGGTATAGAATTTGATACACAGAATTTAATAATGCGACTTCCAAATGAAAAACTTGTCAAACTCTCCCAAAAAATCAGAAATACCTTGAACAGTTCTAAAATAACTTTTATAGATATGCAATCCCTTCTTGGGCTTCTGAATTTTGCTTGTAAGGTAGTTGCTCCAGGCCGCACCTTCTGTCGCAGACTCATAAATTCAACAATCGGGGTTAGAAAATCGTATTACAAAATTCGAGTAAACAAGCAGATGAAAGCTGATTTAGAAGTTTGGTTAGATTTTTTAAAACAATACAATGGTGTCACTGTAATAACAGACAATGTATGGGTTTCAAATGAAATATTAGAGTTGTTCACTGATAGTGCAGGGGGGTTCAAATGCGGTTACGGGATCTATTTTGCAGGTCAGTGGGCCCAAGGCATGTGGCCAAAACATTGGGTTGAGGCTGGAATCACCAGAGATATGACATTGTTAGAGTTGTTTCCAGTTGTAGCTGCTCTTATGTCCTGGGAATCCCATTTTGTTAACAAAAAAGTTATTTTTCATGTTGATAATCAGGCTTTTGTTCAAATCATTAATATGAAAACTAGCAAATCAAGTAGAGTTATGACTTTAGTAAGACAGATGGTTTTAATGAATTTAAAAAATAATACATTAGTTAAGGCAATTTATATCCCTTCAAAACAAAACCAAATTGCTGATTGTCTTTCTCGTTCTCAGTGGGGGAAGTTCAGAAGCCTAGCTCCAAAAGCAGACCAGTGGCCAACCAAAATTCCAACACAGATCTGGAACATTTAAGTCAGGTGGCTGACTATATTGTCAATCAAGGTGTCCAAAAATACACAAAAATCATACAATTTGGCTCTGTCAAAACTTTGTACCTTTAGATCATCTTATAAATTGAAACAGGATTGGCCGGTGCCAGTCAATGATTTGTTAAATTTTATAGCTTTTTTGTCAGTACAGGGTCTTTATATCATATTATATCATCTTATATATCAGGAGTTTCATACCATCATAAAATTCAAGGGATACAGGATACTACAAAATTCTTTATAATTGGAAAGGCATTAGAAGAATTCAAGGGGGAAAACGTTATGACATTAGAGCACCAATTACATTGCAATTGTTATCAGATATGAAAGGTTGTTTAGATAAAGTATGTAAGAATAGATATGAAGCTGCTTTATTTTCAGCAGTTTTTTCTGTTGCCTTCTTTGGTTTGCTAAGAGTAGGGGAAATCACTACTTCAAAATCCAAGTCTGTTATAAATGGCTCCAACTTAACAATTTCAGATATGTTAGTTAGGAGAAAAGTCCTGGAGCTAAGAGTAAGGTGGTAAAAAACTGACCAAAAGGGAAAGTCTGTTACTTTGTTGATACCTGAGAACGGAAAAACTACTGTCCGATACAGACTTAGAATTGACAGGGAAGGGTTTAATGGAAAATGTAAAATGTTCTATCCTACGTTACAAGGCTTTATTTAAAAAAGTTATTATAATATGGTCTTCAATGCTACAGCGCAGAAACTGGCATTTTGCTCCCTTGAATGCAGGAGCAATAATCGAACAGAAGAGAAAAAGAGTGAATTCAGTGGTCAAAAACTTTGTAATAGAAAACGGGGGGAAAGCTATATTACATGAGAACATTAGGGCAAGTGAAGTGTCTTTATACAGAACAGATGGAACTCATTTGTCACAAACTGGAAATCAGGTTTTCTTAAATAATATACAAGGGGGTGTTGAGTCTTTCTTACGCACAACAAATTCAACTTTTCCAATAAATCAATAATGAAAATTTTGTGGAGGTGAGAACCCCAGTCAGATTTGGTAGCTGACTGGGGCTCTCATGTGGCGGTCCAGGGAGACTGGTAGTGATTGGGGGATTATTTCACTCGGCCCTTGCTCTGGGCCTGACAAGTTCTACAATTTGCAGGTTTGGAAAATGTGGTTAGTGGTAACGGTTGGGTCTACAGATGGGTAACGCTGGGACCTCCTCCACCTCATCTTATAGAGGGGAGGCCTACACCTGCCAACAGGTGGGGCACTTATAACTGGAGCATTGGTAATACGAGTGTTTCCCCCGGTCACTCCCCATGGTAGATGGTGGTGTAACCGTGTTTAACTACCAGGGGTTTTATGACACTATGTCAACATAGGTCAGCTGATAGCCATTGTGTTAGGTAATCGGTAGTCACCCTGGCGCCTCAACAAAATATTATAGAATACTCTGTAGCCAAAGTATTGCCACAAAGTAAAAAATGTATATTCTAGTCATGAAAATGTAAATACAAGTTGGTGTAATAAAATGTATGTTTAATTCGATGGATTGTTTTTGTAATAGTTGTAAAAGTTATATATGAAAAACAGAGGATGGAACCTCTACACAAATGAGAATAGTATACAGAAAGTCTGTATCATGTTAATTTTGGTATTTGTGAATTACTGTAAAACAACAGATAAAGAGAGACAACTCTAGATTAATTTTAATCACTTTGTGATTAAAGGAAGGACTTCAACATAGTTTAAAAATAATGCCAACAGCTCCTGATCGTTGTTCTTCATCTCATTGTAATTAGTTCAGTATTGATATAGGGTCTTCTTCTATGAGTATTGCAATTAAATCCTTTTTTTCAAGTGGTAAGATACGACATTGGGCCGTCTAAGCTTTTTCTTTTAAACATTTCCACATAATACAGCGAGTACATATGCTTGCTGAAATGACACAACTTGAATTCTACCATGTGGTTACAAGAAAAGCATTGGAATACTTTATGCAAAATTTCAAAAAAAAATATTTTAATTCAGACAATATGTCTTCGCATTTGGAATGGTCGCTTTGACATTTTTTTGTTGGGCTCATTTTGATTTGAATGATGATAGCTGTTACTGCAAATTATCCACTAATACATCATTGTTGCTATTCAAATATTCTTCAAATTAATGTTAAAGTCATATTAAATAGAAACTCCATATATTAGTTACTGATTTTTTAAGAGCTATATGCACTACGTACAGGGCGTTTCAGTTAATTCTACGACGACTTAAATATCTAACTATAAGTCGGATCATTTCTCTAAATCATGTAAGTTGGTAAAGGAGTATCGATTAGTAATGATAGAATTTGTTCATGTTTTGCTAAAACGTAGTTTATATTATGATATGTTCAAAAATATGAAGAAAATGATAGGTCACCGAGCTTTTTTTAAGCTACAGGTTGAAAAACCTGACACATTTTATATTGGTTATACATAAAAAATATCATTGTGTGATTAGAAGCAAAACTAAATGATAGAATTGTAAAAAAAAATACAAGAAGATAGCTTTAAGAAAATACTATCGGGAAACAAAAGAAAATATAGGGTCACAGCACGTTTTGTCATGCCAAAACATAAAACAACAAAATTTCATTTAGATTCCTTTAGAAAAGATACTATTTCAGAGGTACCTCCCCTTGGTACGCCAATTTAAAAACATCGAAATCCAGCAAAAGTAATCTACGTTTTTAAAAAGATCAATAATCATAAGTAAAAATCTTATATATTTGGTCTTTTGAATTAAAAATTAACATTAGTTAAATGCATTCCTTACAAAATCATGCTGACTTGATTGGAAATCTGAACATTAGGTGCTCTACTTATTTATAATTCAATTATTCCATAAAGCCCTAACCCGCAGTGTACACATACATTCTTCTATATGATAAAAAAGAATAATAATAGTGCATTTTTTACCTATTGATCAAATTTTACCAAATTTTAATAAACGAATTGTGTTTGTGGACTTAAAGTTGTCTGATCTGTAAATTTACCAATTGCGTCCTTTCCCGAGTCTGATTTAGACTGAGTGCGAATTCGCATGGTAAGTGATGCATGAATGGCAAGAGAATTATCATGGTTGGTGATGCATGCATGGCAGGTTCGCATGGTTTGTGATGCATGCTAGCATGTTCGCATGATTGGTGATGCATGCATAGCAGGATAATTCGCATGTTTGGTGATGTATGCATGGTAGGAGAATTCGCATGATTGGTGATGCATGCATGGCAGGAGAATTCGCATGGTTGGTGATGCATGCATGGTAGAGGAATTCACATGGCTGGTGATGCATGCATGGCAGGAGAATAGGTGATGTATGGTTGGTGATGCATGATTGGTGGTGCATGCATGGCAGGTTCGCATGGTTGGTGATGCATGCATAGCAGGAGATGATACCCTGCCGAAGAAGTCTTGCTTTTTATGGAGTTCATGCACTTTCATCAAATGTTGTGTGTGACCTTGATTGGTCTTTTCCTACTCTATAGGCTAATTCCAGGATACGGTTTTCAGACGTATCTGTCATGTGACTTTTATCATTACGTGACAAAAATGTATGCCTAGAAATTTCCAATACATGTTGAGCAAACGGGTGAAAAAGTTTTATTGTATACTGCATAAAATATTTGGGAAATTAAAATCTAAAAGGATGGTCACCCTTCCTCATTCATACGGCAATCACGATTATGTACCTACGGAACATTAATTATTTCTATACTACCCTACAAAATGACGATTATGAAAATGCTGAAACCTTTAAATAGGGCAGGGATATGGGCACGCCTTCTATCTGGTAAATGACGTCATGAAGGCGTGCAAAATCGACGATCTTTTTGCTTAAAGACAAGATTCCAGAAATGACCTATTTACGAGATTTAGAAATCGGTAAACAATTGTCACCATAACCTTCATTTGCGTTAAAAACAAAAGTCTTACAATCTACTCTCGTTTGAAATGATAACTTTTCTAACAATTAACATGTTGTAAATATACATTTCATAAATCTCGCGAAGTCTCGGGGAATCTGAGATTTTATCAATGTTATACTGAAAAGCCTGTCAGATTCATTTCCCGTTAGATGTACTGTTCCCAGTTTCAACTGAATGCTAAGTGAACAAAATGTTTGATGACATTGAACACGTAGAACATAAAAGTAGAAAATGCTTATTGATTATTTAGTGCTTATACGGCGTGTTTAATATATACATTTTTTAAATTAGCAATCCCACTCAAATAAATTTACTAATGTGTAATTCTGTTTTAAACTAAGATTTTACCCTTATCACAGTGTTTGAACATAATGTGATTTGTATGTGCAAGGAAAAAGGACTAAAATATTTTCAAAAACCAACATTTTCAATTTTATATATAATGGTTCTGAAATCAGATCAGTTATCTATATTGTTGACGTTACATTTATTGCAGTTTGAATGTATTTGATGACATTTGGATAAATATTTATCAATTTATATAAGATTTAAATAAACGATAAATGTTATTTTTGACATATGGTCAAGTTACTTATTTCCTGTTTTGTTTATATTACCAATTTACCTCCACTATTGAAGAAATGCTCCAGAAGAATAATTTTACCTCCACTAATAAATAAATGCTCCAGAAGAATACCTTTACTGTTAGTCATGAAGGAGTTACTTCTATGTTTTTGTAAAAAAAAATTTATATAAAATTAAATAGATATAATGTTTTTTAGGGCAAACCAAAACAAACAAGTATGCCCGTGGTTTGCATCTTACGCGAAACAAAAGATTCATGGCTGGTTATGGTGTGTATCCAGAACAAACCACAACGTCAATATTTGACAATAGTGTGTTACCAGAATTAACCACACGATACAAGTAAGACCATAGTTTATACCATAAGGGAACTAGAACCTCCAAGTATGGTTATGTTGTATATCCAGAGGGGACCACAGAACAGTTGTATGATAATGGTGTTACAACAGAGCTAGATGTAAGTGTAAACCTTGAGGGGGAAACAGGTGAGTGTTTACAGAAACGATATCTCACAATACTATCTATTGTCAATATGTGTAATTAGTAAATACTGTATTTTGCATGACTATTTGTATGTATGTTTTCATGTATAGCTCCTTTCTGTCAATTTTTGGAAAAAGAAAAATGAATAAAGATTTTTAAAACTAATCTTATGTTTTGGAAATAATTAACTTAGCACAACATCTTTCTAATAACAAAAATTAGATAAGAGATAATAATAGCTAATTTTATATTTTGATCTAAACATGCTAAAGTATGAAAGAAGATAATTGTTTAATTTGTAATTTTGCGAAATATAATGTTGTCATAGTTATATATTTGACGTTTTCATTTGTTATTTCCTGAAGTTCAATTATGATTAATTTATCGTAATATTGTTATATTGTTTGATCCTTTGTGAGTTGTTCCAAATAATTTACTAGCTATACGTCTGTATACATTTCACCATCTTTCTTCATATCTTTTCTTTTAAACGTTTAAAACAGGATCTGTGAAGTGTGTATATTTATACATATATACAACTCGTCTAAACATCAACCCAACAATGTTAGATCTGTAAATTTGCTTTCGCAAATTTTTGTTATTCCCTCGCCGGGATTCGAACCCATGCAACTGAGATATCGTGACACCAAATCGCCTGCACTGTATCCGGTGCGCTAGACCACACGACCACCTTATATATATATATATATACACTCAAGGTAAAGAGAACATGGAAATGTATAAAAAAGAAAATATTCAAAACAAGATTTAAACGAACATTCTACTTTATCTCGTATAATATTGAAAACGTAAAAAATCTCTATATTTGTTGTTTCTGATGCTTTATCTATACTATTACCAGTTTGAATCATATAATCGTCTAAATTCGTATGTGGAATATTGTTAAAGTATTATAACTGAACATGCTTACTCTTTTTGAGCACACGAAACTACCCCACCACACAGTTTTTTTTCATAAAGTTGCGGTTGCTCAGTTTTTATTTTTCTATCTAATTGTGTTCTTTAAACTACTGTTTGTGTTTTATAGAGTGCTTGTTGTGTTTTGTTAACTTTTGTTTTTGTTTTAATAGTTTATTTTTGATTTAAGTGATGTAATAACCCATTGAGTTTTATCCTGCCTCTTTTTTTACAGTTAATGTCATTTTATGACGTTTGTTAAACAAATGAAGATATTATCCCTTATAATGATTATAAAACAAACGTTTTTCATAAATAGATTGTGTCCCGGATGTCCTATCAAATTAGAGGGTAGTTGTTCACATGGATGGTACTAATACCAGAGTTTTAAGTCGAAATCATCTTTTTTAAAATTTGACGGGCGCCACCACGAGTTGGAACATATCTGTTTCACAGATGCCGACATTAATGTTCCGACTGTCGTAAATCAAAGACAAATCTAAAAGGATGGTCACCCTTCCTCATTCATACGGCAATCACGATTATGTACCCACAGAACATTAATTATTTCTATATTACCACACAGAATGACAATTATGTAAGTGCTGAAAACTTTTAATAGAGCAGGGATAAGGGCACGCCTTCTATCTGGTAAATGACGTCATAAAGGGGTGCGAAATCTACGATCTTTTCCGCTTAAAGACAACATTCCAGAAATGACCTATTTACGAGATTACGACATCGGTAAACAATTGTCACCATTACCTTCATTTGCGTTACAAACAAAAGTCATACAACCTACTCTCGTTTGAAATGATAACTTTTCGAACTATTAACATGTTGTTAATATACATTTCATAAATCTCGCGAAGTCTCGGGGAGTCTGAGATTTTACCAATGTTATACTGAAAAGCCTGTCAGATTTATTTCCCGTTAGATATACAGTTCCCAGTTTCAACTGAATGCTAAGTGAACAAAATGTTTGATGACATTGAACACGTAGAACATAAAAGTAGAAAATGCTTATTGATTATTTAGTGCTTATACGGCGCGTTTAATATATACATTTTTTAAATTAGCAATCCCACTAAAATATATTTACTAATGTGTAAATCTGTTTTTAAACTAAGATGTTACCCTTATCACAGTGTTTGAACATAATGTGATGTGTATGTGCAAGGAAAAAGGACTAAAATATTTTCAAAAACATGAACATGCTTACTCTTTTTGAGCACACGAAACTACCCCACCACACAGTTTTTTTTCATAAAGTTGCGGTTGCTCAGTTTTTATTTTTCTATCTAATTGTGTTGTATAAACTGCTGTTTGTGTTTTATAGAGTGCTTGTTGTGTTTTGTTAACTTTTGTTTTTGTTTTAATAGTTTATTTTTGATTTAAGTGATGTAATAACCCATTGAGTTTTATCCTGCCTCTTTTTTTACAGTTAATGTCATTTTATGACGTTTGTTAAACAAATGAAGATATTATCCCTTATAATGATCATAAAACAAACGTTTTTCATAAATAGATTGTGTCCCGGATGTCCTATCAAATTAGAGGGTAGTTGTTCACATGGATGGTACTAATACCAGAGTTTTAAGTCGAAATCATCTTTTTTTTAAATTTGACGGGCGCCACCACGAGTTGGAACATATCTGTTTCACAGATGCCGACATTAATGTTCCGACTGTCGTAAATCAAAGACAAATCTAAAAGGATGGTCACCCTTCCTCATTCATACGGCAATCACGATTATGTACCTACAGAACATTAATTAAATCAAAGACAAGAGAAAACTGTTAGTTCCGATTTTTTATTATCATTCTTGCATTTTCTAATGGGTTTAATTACTTATCAAACTTCAAAGATTTTAAGGAAGGTAAATCAGATCAAAATAAAACAAGAAGTTAACTCAGACAAAAAACGAAAAAAAACATCAACATTCCAAAAAAAACCATAATGTTTTCAAACAGATATTATATCTATTGTTTTTGTATAACTTTCTTATTTCAGTGATTGGAAGACAGATGACATGTGACATCATCAATATAACAAATACTGTATCGCCTTCTCTCATGGGAACAGTATACCATGTTGAAAAGTCCAGTCGTATGTTTTGGGTATGGTTTTATGACTCAAACTATATTTCAGTTACTCTCAGCAAGAATTGTACCAACCTCATGCCTGAACCCTTCAAATATGTCAGTAGGAGAGACATACAAGAATTGTTGCAAGAGTGCGGAAATGGAACAATTATTCAAAAATTTTTATGCAATCCCTCCGTGACATACAATATAAGTTTAGTCAATGACGTCATACCCTATTTTTCTGATGTTCGTATCTTCTTTGCTGATGGAATTAACAACTGCACTGAACTTTTTAACAAATTTATTGAATCAAAAAACAGCATTTTGTCAAATGCACACGTTAATTATTTTCTAACTAATAGATCAAACTGCTGGAAATATGTTTTCTTTAACAACCAAATTATCTTTCAGGTAGAATTGAACGAAATAAGAAATGGTAGCGGAGATATGATATTAGGAGACAGGTTTAAGAATGATTGTTTCAACTTTCTTGATCGCATTTGGTTCATATTGAAAAACAAATCATGTAGGGAACTATTTTATCAATACGCTTATTTGAAAGTAAAATGTTTGATGATAGAGCTAGTCTTAGTACTGATGATATAAATGCCTTTACTCATGAGCATAATTGTTTAGATGTTCGCTTTCCTTGCCCGATTCCGTTGTATGATATGTTGTCATATTTTCCAGATTCTATAATACCATATGTTAAAATGGCACTGGCAGTTGAAATAACAATAGTAAATGGCCTTTTTCTTTTTATATTTCTGCAAAAAGAGAACCGAACACCAGTAACCATTTTGCTGTCGGGTTTAGCTGTTTCTGATACTATTACAGCTCTATTGATGACTCTTCCATTTATTTCTCACTTTAAAAGAGCGTCTTATCGTGTTCTTGGATTTCCAGATTGTGTTATTTATAGTTCTATGTTTTATTTACAATATGTATTCCATTTTACATCTGTCCTTATAACATTACTTTTATGTCTCCAGAAAACTGCAGCTTTGCTTTTCCTATTTTGGAGCAAACGAAGTTTAAATAACAAAATCAGTGTCATATGTTCTATTACTGCCTTTTTCCTGAGCATTTGCATACAATCTCCACTTCTCTTTGAAAACTTTCTCAGCATTAAGAATTTCAACGGCAAATGTTGTTCAACTTATCCTTTTGAAACATTAGCATACCATCACACTATGACTACCGCTTGTTATTTTATTTCTTGTTTGGCAGTGGCTTTATGTGCTGTCTATATTATATGTAAATTAACTTGTCTAAGACAAAATATCCCCTGGACCGATAGTACAGTTGTTCAGAAAAGAAACCGCATTTCAGCAATTACGGTGTTGTCAATATGTAGTATATTTTTATTATCTGAGTCAGCGCTTATTGTCAAAGCTTTCATGTCAATGCTTTCATTTCTTGACCAATCAGTCCCAGTCTAGGAAATCTATTTTAATATTGAAGAAGCAATAGGAGAGTATATTGACCTAAGTCTAATGTTTGGATTCTCTCTGAACTTCATAGTGTACATTGTAATGAGTAAGCAGATACGTGATAAATTAGTAATTGGAGTTATAAGGATAGTAAAATGCTGTAAATGTTGGTGAAGAATAGAAATAACGTAGGAAAACAGATTTGAATTGATTATTAAAAAAATGTTCGAGCTATAATGAATTGAAGACGATGTCAGTAGAAAATATTCATATTAAAGCAAAATGTGGGCAGTAATATTCATCTACAATGATTATTTTCTTCATAAAATATTTTAAGTAATTCCATAAAAAGAGGCAAATTTATTGACATTGCATTCGTTTGTGAATACAGATATAATTCTTTATGTTTAATATATAGATTTAAAAAAAGTGTTATCTCAAAAAGTTTATTAAATCAATAAAAAAACAAGATTGAGCTTTAGGTTCTTCGTTTTTATTTTTATTAGACTGAATAACGTAAAAACTACTCTATTTGATTGTAGACAAATGACTCAGTATGAACAAAATCTCTGAAGATCATTCCCTAGAATCTTCTTTCACTATACAGATTATTCATAGTCTGATGAGTCTGTGATGAATGAATAAGTTTGATTATATTTGTATTATTTAAATATATGTAATTATATTGTATAATTATTTTTTTTGGTGATATTGCTTTTTTGCAATGCAATTTTGAAATACTTTAAAAGTATTTCTGTTCTATGTACATAATATAAGAAGTTAAAGTTTGGTCTGAAATAAGACCACGTTGATCCGTTTAGAATTGAGACCATTTTGTTGATGTGACTGTTAATCTGTGATTAAGGATTAGATTAACAAACCGCAATGACAAAAATCGGAATGTATCAATCAATGTGTAAATGATTTCCATTGAATTTCATATTAATATGTTAATTTATGTCAAACATATGAAAATCGCTAGGCCTGCACGTCTTTTAGTGTGATGACTGTAGGCAGATTGTTTTCTACGTATTATTCCAACCGACCACACTTTCATATGATATTCCTTTCGAAAGGGAAAATATTGTACCATAACAATATGCCTGTCGTAAGGATCTGATAGGGTCACATTTTGTTTGGATTGAGGTCAAAAGCTATCTTTACAAATCTTTCAAATTTCGAATCGTAACAATTTTGACATTTTGTTCCATTTCTTATCTCAAACTCAATACAAACGATACTGTTTTTGGCTTTAATAAGGTTTTTTTTTCCATAATTAAATAAAAAATCATTAAATTTTTCACAAAACAACGTTTTATAAAAAAAAAACAGACAAATGGACACATTTGTGAACATCGCATTTATTTATAAAATTATACAGGTGTGATTCTTTATTTGTAATATGTAGGTTCTTAACAAAAAAAATAGATATCAAGAAGTTTGTTAAAACAATGAACAAATTTATTCAGTTTTGAGTTATTCCTCTTTGTTTATATTAAACTTAATGCCGTGCGATATTTGATTGTGGAGTACTGATTAAGTATAGGTTAAACCTCTGAACATTATTATAGAGAATTTTCTACCAATATACATGAGGGGCAAAAGATTTCAAAGTGACAGTGAACCTCATACATCGAGAAAAAAATAAAACTTATTTGTTGTCTGAGCCTGTAAATGCAGTCCTTTTTTTGATTATATTTGTACACTTAAAATATATATATTATATTGTATATTCATATTATTGTTTTTGATGTTATTGCCATTTGCATTAAAATTTTGTAATTCTTGAAAAGCATTTTTATTCTATCTAAGAAAGTAAATACTTTTTATCCGCTAGAGTTATATTTAAAACGGAAAGTAATGATCAAATGGCAAACTCAAAAGTCGAAACACATCACACGAATAAATAACACCTGACAAAATTTCAAATAATACAATGCTTGTACAATAATAACACACTAGGTATGATTGACAGTAGAACTGTTGAAAGTGGATCATAAGAAAATCTGAGAGAATTATTTCTTTTGATTTTGTAAAATGAAACTGCAGTCGTTTTAGGTAACATTTTAATCTCTTATAATACATATGCGATACTGAACTAATAAAAGGAAGATGTGGTATGATTGCCAAGGAAACAACTCTCTACAAGAGACCAAAATAACACAGAAATCAACAATTATAGGTCGCCGTACGGCCTTCAACAATGAGCAAAGTCAATACCGCACATTCAGCTATAAAAGGCCCCGAATGACAATGTAAAACAATTCAAACGAGATAACTAGCGGCCTAATTTATGTAAAAATTGAACAAAAAACAAATATAGAACACATGAACAAACGACAACCACTGAACTACAGGGTTATGACTTGGGATTAGTATGTATTTATAACATTCGGTTTTTATTATACATTTTTTGTTGTAATGCCTTGATATCAAAACCTAAAATAGTTTTTTTTTGTCAATGGGAATATCCGTATAAAATAACAAAACTTGCAATAATGTTAAGAAAACTAAGTTTCAGCATTGTGGATTGGGAATATTGAAAATAACAATGAGGAATGCTTTTAATGGCTATCGTTTCGGTTGTCTTGTTTAAATATAACATTAAGCAATATTAAAAACTAATATGGTGATTAATGTGCCACCACCAATTTTGATATGTAACGGTCATGTTGAGTTGAACTGCTCTAAAAACATTTGTAAAACACTGAAAGATTTTAAGCCATGTTCTTTCTTTCGATGCATATTCTAAGTAATACACTGCGGTTTGAAATTAATTCAGACAATTTACTATAATAAATTTAGATCTATTCAATTTATGTTCAGATTATTTTTATCAAGTATTACGCATGAAAACATATAAAAAAAATAGATTGTATGTTTTTAAATTTTTTGTTCTTCTATATGTGTTGGAGTTTAGTATGACGTCCATTTTCACTCAAGTAGTACACATTTTTATTTAAGGACCAGTTGAGGCTCAACTCCTGGCGCGGGATATTCAAGCTGAATTCAACCCTTGAAAAATCTACGGACACCATCACGATCTAGTTGTTGGATAATGGGTCGGTTACGGGATATCTGTTTCACAGATAACGACGGATATGATATAATTGTCGTAATCATAATCCAATCCAATTTTTAGATTGTGTTCCGAGACCACAGTTGTCGTCCCTTGATTTTTGTTTTCTATGAATACAGACCCTATTGTTGACAGTGAATTTTAATACCCCTTCAAATTTATTTCTCCATGCTTAATGCATCAAATTGCTAGTAGGGGGAGGGGCATGAAATTACACTGTAAAAAAAATTGGGTCCAGAAAGTAGTGATTTGGTCCCGCTAAAAAAGGTTAAAAATTAGCACTTCGGAAGCTGTCTAAAGATTTAAAGACGCTCTAAACATAACATTGTCCATATTTTGATTTAAAGCAGATGAAGTTTTTTTTATACTTTTGATATAATTGGTCCCAAAAAAAGTACAACACACTGTAAAAATTTCATTGAGAAAGCGCAGGAGGGATGTTTTTTTTATTTTCATTTATGTTCTACAAGAAATGCACTACGAAATAATTGTGGTCTCGGACCTAAAAATTTTGAATAAAAATTACCATCGTGTTTATTAACACAAGCATCAGGACAGGTGCCACATGTAGAGAAATAATAAAACTGAAAACAAACAATACCATCAAGTCGATGATATCTTATCCACATTTTAAGGAGCGCGGTGATACATCACCTTGTTTACTCCAGGTTTATATATTGTAAGGAGTCTATTACCTCTAATTTACCATACTAATAATTACTCGTGTGGAACATAATCTGCCTACTCTTTTTGAACACCCGCTATCACGCACAGTTTTGATAGGGTTCGTATTGCTTAGTCTCTGGTTTTCTGTGTTGTGTTTCTTGTACTATTATTTGCCTATTTGTCTGTTTTTAAACCATGGTGTTGTCTATAGATAAAGAAAGATATGGTATGAGTGCCATTGAAACAACTCTCCATCCAAATAACAATTTAGAAAAGTAAATCACTATAGGTCAATGTACGGACTTCAACACGGAGCCTTGACTCACACCGAACAACAAGATATAAAGGGCTCCAAAATTACTAGTGTAAATACATTCTGACAGGAAAACCAACGGTCTAATCTATATAACAAACGAGAAACGAGAAACACGTATAAATTACATAAACAAACGACAACTACTGTACATCAGATTCAAGACTTAGGATAGGTGCAAACATTTGCAGCGGGATTAAACGTTTTAATGGTACCAAACCTTCTTCCTTTTTCTGAAACAATAGTATAACATGACAACATAGAAAAACACACGATAAAAAATCAATTGAAAAACGTAAATTATCTCAATATGAACGAATAAATTTGATCTGCGATACCTGAATGCAAATAAATAGTTGATATAATTATAAAAATTCAATAAATCATCTTACCCGGTATCTGAAATATGGCAATGTTTATCATATTTTGTAAAATACTGTTCTTCAACTCTAACACATGGTTCATATTTTTCAAGTCAATCTAAACAAATCATTGATAATATGATATTTTGTTGTTTATATAGTTTCATAAAATTGTTAAATATTTTAATTGCTGGACATTATATTTATCCATGTGAAGTCATATTTTAGATGCTACATTTAGCTGATATAAGAGCCTTCCAAAAAACAGACTAATATTCATAGAAGTTGTTGAAAAGTAAAACATTTACAAATTGATATGACTCTGAAGGTGTGCCTAAATTGGCAGAAGTTATAGAATACAGATGTGGTATCTTTGGCAAAACAAATGGTACATAAATTGCAGATTAACAAAGCTAAAATAACACGTATTAATAATTGATATGTCAATATTGAATTTCAGTGTGCAATCTATGCATCGTAAATCGAACATGAAATAATGATAGTTGATCGGAATTGTAATACACATAGTTAATTTCCGGCATTTGATGTCCTTAGACGAGAAAAGTCTGTCATTCTGTATCTGATATAAGCCAATAGCTGTTGTTTTATATCAGCCGCATCATAAAGTAACCAATCAGAATCTATTTGTGATAAGTAACTATTTCAAAATGACGTGTAGATAAAAAAGAAGATGTGGTATGATGACCAACTATCCACAAAAGACCAAAATGACACAAACATTAACAAATATATGTCACCGTACGGCCTTCAACAATGAGCAAAGCCAATACCGCAAAGTCAGCTATAAAAGGCCTTATTTATGTAAAAAAATTAACGAAAAACAAATATGTAACACATAAACAAATAACCACTGAGTTACAGGCTCCTGTATGTCGACTGAAACTAACAGCTCAGCACCGTGATGCGAAGCAACAATTGATGAATGATCCGTGCATCAATACTACTATAAGTTTGCACGCTTTAAAGCCTTTTTTATGCTGTAAATGCATTGAACACAGATTATGAGGGAAACAAATAATTTACTTTATTACCGCTTGTGTTTCCTTGAAGTGTACATGTATATAAAAAAGGTGTTACTGTGAGACTGGCACAACTGTGACTTTTATCGAAATCCTTCATTTTACTTAACTCTATAATGACAACTAATAATATACTGTACATTCAGAAATTATTGCTTGATTTATTATTGCGATTTTGTCATTTAAGACTTCATTGCGATTTTAATTATTACGATTTTGAGAAAATCCTGTTTAATTCATAAATGCGAGTTTAAATTAATGCGATTACAACTCTGTCGAATTTTTCGCCATAAGAAAAACCTGGCAATAATTTCTGATTTTTCAGTATACAGATTGAACAGATTTACAAAGTCCGTTAAGATGGAAAAAAATATCGCTGTGGTAGTACTTACAAGACCAACATGATGGGTGTCACATGTGGAGAAGGATCTGTTAACTTTTGAAATAAGCGTCTTTGATGAGTCTTATGTAGACGAAACGCGCGTCTAGCGTACTAAGATATAATCCTGGTAATTTTGATAACTTTTTAAACCACTGGGTCGATGTCACTGCTGGTGGACGTTTCGTCCCCGAGGGTATTACCAGCCCAGTAGTCAACATTTGGGTTCAACATTTGGGTGTTGACATGAATATCAATAATGTGGTCCTTTATATATTTTTCCTGTCTACAAAACTTTGAATTGTACAAAAAATAAGGATTTTCTTATTCCAGGCATAGATTACCTTAGCCGTATTTGGCACAGCTTTTTGAAATTTTAGATACTCAATGCTCTTCAACATAAAGTTTGTACTTGTTTGGCTTTATAGATATTTTGATATGAGTGTCACTGGTGAGTCTTATGTAGACGAAATGCGCGTCTGGCGTACTAAATTATAATCCTGGTACTTTTGATAACTTTTTAAACCACTGAGTCGATGTCACTGCTGGTGGATGTTTCGTCCCGATGGTATCCCCAGTAGAACTTCAATAATGTGGTTATTTATATAATTTTCCTGTTTACAAAACTTTGATTTAACAAAAAAATAAGGATTTTCAAGGCATATGCAACCTTATAGGTATTTGGCACAACTTTTTTGAAATTTTGGATACTCATTGCTCTTCAACTTTGTACCTGTTTGGCTTTATAATTTTTTTTGAAATGAGCGTCACTGATGAGTCTTATGTAGACGAAACTCGCTTCTGGCGTACTAAATTATAATCCTGGTACTTTTGATAACTTTTTTACCCTTCCGGATTATCTTAGATCACCAGAGGTTTTTGGTAGACTTTGTGTTGCTTAGTCTTTTGTAGTTTATGTTGTGATTGGTGGACTGTCATATAAAATAGAATGTATATATGTTTGTTTATTCATAGACTTATTGACTTAAACTCGTGTGGAATATTGTGAAACTATTTCATTCTAGACTTGTAAAACTTCAGAACATGTCAAACTTCTTGATTTGTAACATGTTGATTTGTAACTTATATTTTTCTTAGAAACGGTAATTCTTATTAGAATGAATAGTAACACTGACGCGATCTCCCAACACGTGACTCCAACAAAGTAACTACATTTTAAAAATCAAGAAATGTAGAAATTCAACGAATTAAAAAAATACATAAACAAATTAAGAAATTGTATTTACACATTAATAATTTACATTTCACAAATCAAGAAAACTAGAAATACATGTTACCAATTAAGAAACTATATTTTTACACAATAATAAATGGCATGTTACGAAGTAAGAAATTATATTTCACAAATCAAGAATGGTTTAATTATGGCGGATATTCCCTTCCATAGAACACAATCTAAAAGTTCAACCATAGAAAAGATTCTGGCAGTCTACCTTAGAACAGATTCTGACAATTATACTCTAGAACAGATTCGTAAAATATCCAGATTCTGACATTTCCAACCTAGAATAGATTCTAGCAGTTCCAGCCTGCAACATATTGTGGCAGTTCCAATCTAGAAAAGATTCTGACAGTTATACCCTAGATTAGATTTTAAAAGTTCCATCTTAGAATAGATTATGACATTTCCACCTTAGAATATATTTTGACAGTTCCACATTAGAACGGACTCTGAAATTTCCGCCCTAGAATATATTTTGACAGTTCTATCCTAGAACAGATTCTGAAAGTTCCAACCTAGAAAAGATTCTGACAATCCCATCCTATAACAGATTCTTACAGTTCCACAATAGAACAGATTCTGACAGTTTCAACCTAGAACAGATTCTGACAGTTCCATCTAAGAACATATTCTGACATTTACACCCTAGAACAGATTGTGAAAGTTCCGCCCTAGAATAGATTCTGACAGTTTTACCCTAGAACAGATTCTGAAAGTTCAAACCTAGAACAGATTCTGTCAGTTCATCCCTAGAACTGATTCTGTCAGTTCATCCCTAGAACTGATTCTGATAGTTCCTTTTTAGAACATATTCTGACAATTTCATCCTAGAATAGATTCTGGCAGTTCCACCCTAGAACAGATTTTGATATTTTAAACCTAAAACAAAGTCTGACAGTTCAATATTAGAACATATTCTGACAGTTCAACATTAGAACATATTCTGACAGTTCACCATTAGAAAATATTCTGACAGTTCAACATTAGAACAGATTCTGCCAGTTCAACATTAGAACATATTCTGACAGTTACACCCTAGAATAGATTCTGACAATTCCACCCTAAAATAGATTCTGACAATTCCACCCTATAAAAGTTCTGACAATTCCACCCTAGAACAGATTTTGACAGTTCCACCTAAGAACACATTTTGACAGTTACACCCTAGAACAGATTCAGAAAGTTCCACCCTAGAATAGATTCTGACAGTTCAAACCTAGAACAGATTCTGAAAGTTCCACCCTAGAATAGATTCTGACAGTTGAAACCTAGAACAGATTCTGGAAGTTCCATCCTAGAACAGATTCTGACAGAGCATCTTAGGATAGATTCTGACAATTCTACCCTAGAACAGATTCTGACAATTTATACCTAGAACAGATTCTATCAGTTCATCCCTAGAACAGATTCTGAAAGTTCCATCCTAGAACAGATTCTGACAGTTCCATCTTAGGATAGATTCTGACAATTCTACCCTAGAACAGATTCTGACAATTTATACCTAGAACAGATTCTATCAGTTCATCCCTAGAACAGATTCTGAAAGTTCCATCCTAGAACAGATTCTGACAGTTCCATCTTAGGATAGATTCTGACAATTCTACCCTAGAACAGATTCTGACAATTCACCCTATAAAAGATTTAAACAATTTCACCCTAGAACAGATTCTGACAGTTCCAACATAGTACAGATGTTGACAATTCCACCTTACAACATGTTCTGACAATTCCGCGCCAGAACAGTTGTTAATAAGTGTTGTCCTAAGAAAAAAATCTGTTCTAGAAATGTTCCTTGAAAGAATGTTTTTTACGTTTTTGAAGAGACTTATTAAGAACTGAACACAACTGTAGTTATGAAGTTAGATAAATGTATATTTGCTATCGTATTTTAATTTATTATTATACAATTTTATACATACTAAACGTTATACAATAGTTTACATGTCATAAGGTATAATTTAAAAGTAAAAAAACTTGTAGATAATGTATATCTGCACTTTCGTGTATCGTATCAAGTCTTAGACTAGCAAATCTTACAAGCATCCTCTCTGCCGACAACTGTCAACCGTCTGTAAAAAAAACCAAAGGAAAATGTATTAAAATATCTCAATTTCAATTTCAAATATATTCCAACCAATTATTTGGCCGGGGTTAGGGATAATTGTATGTATTCCAAATGTCATACTCATAATGCAGAGACCAATATTTTGAGGATCAAGGTGGGATTAACAGAAAAGAGATTAATGGACAAAACATGCAGAATAAAGGACAATAAAAATAAAGAATAAAAACAAATGACAAAAAAATAAATAAAAAAGAATAATGTGGTGCTGAAATATAAAGAATAGAGGATAAGGCCCCCACCCTCCTTTTTTTTGGGGAAAATTTTGGTTGGTTTTATAGGAAATCACTTAAGCATGACTAGAGCGAGCCCCTCTTATGTAGTCAATAGGCCCACTTATGAATATTTCTGGATCCGCATTGTGTTTTTGTTTATTTGTTTGTTTGTTTGTTTTTGTGGTTTTTTGTTGATGTTTGGTCTTCATTGTTAATAATTAGTATTCCCTTCAAGTAATGTTTGGTCACCTACTTAAATTAACCTTTGAACGGTCGTTGTATTCACGGTAGGTATAGTGTCCGGCTAGGGTCGTGTTTTTTCGAGTGATTCGTTCAAATTTTTTTTCGAGTAATAAAACGTGCGATTAGTTGAATTAACTGCAGTTTCGTAATTATAATTGTTTGTTTTTTTTACAATACTACCAATCTTATATTGAATACTATACATGTTTTGATCAACAAAGAAGCATACTTTCATTGTACTTAACCAAATCATTCAGTGTTTGTTATTGTCCGTTTTTTTTCGAGAGCAACTGTAAAATCGTCCAAGTTTTAAACCAAATGGCCCGGGTTTTTTTTACAAAAAAATGAATAAGGATAAAGGTATTCTAAGCTTTAAAAAATGACCTTTTCTGGTTTATAACCGTAATTAAGTGAAGGTAATATCATATATTCCCAAAAAGTCATTAAAATCATATTACTACGTTGATAAAGATGAAGCTTTTTCAATTAAATGTAAATTTTCTGTTAAAAAAAAAGCGTTCTCCAATTACTTACCAGTCTATGCTTACATAAGATTGTTGATATAACGAATATATACTGTACATGCAATTTATAAGATGTGAGAAAAAGATAATATACAAATGAATGAAACTTGTTTATAAAATGCAAGTGTTAATTAAGAAATAATTGATGCCAGCTATACTTTATTGTAGTTTTAACATGGGTAGGCATTATATTCGTGATTATTTTTGCCAGAGCGATAGCGAGGGCTAAAATAACACGAATATAATGCCTACCCATGTTAAAACTACAATAAAGTATAGCTGGCATCAATTATTTCGATTCTGATTAGGACAATTACGGTTATATCTATGTTCGTTGTGTATAAAGTGTACGGTATTTGTGTAGGCTTTTCCATCAACCTTCCTGTCGATTTTTATCCAACTAGTTCATACCAGTTTAATTTGGCAAAGTTGTATAAATTTCTAAAATTCAAAAGTGAAACAGATATTAAGAAATTAATTTATTAACTAAAACAATATTTGTGTCACAATATAACAGAAAAGTTATATTTCAACAGTCTTTTCCTTTGAGGTCAATTTCTGACACGCACATTTTCAAGTCAGTCGTCAATGGCGGTGGACGCACAAGGAGAATCGGGTAGGTCTTTATTTACTAAATTAATCGTAAATATTCCGCCGGTTAATATTGTAGCATTGGTAAATATGTTCATATCTGATAGAGGATTTCTTGATAAAGTTGTGCTGACATTCGAGACTTGGCAGGAGGGGCCCTTTGACAGAAATCCATTTATACTTGCGGTGGCTACACCTTTTAAAGATGATCAAAGGGCACGCCTTTGTGCATCTGACGATTTCAAATGCTGTATTTATACATGAGACTAAAATTAATACTGGGTGACAATCTTGTTGCATTTGTAAAATGGATTGGAAACCTTGGTGGTATATTGGTAATTACGCCTATTTGTTTTTATAGGAGAATGGGGTTCGATTCCCTGCTAGGGTCAATCCATTTTATCAGAAATATGAAACAATTTTGTCATTTCAGTACAACAGTAGTAGTAACCTATTCTTTATTTTATATTTTATCGTCGGAACATATGTTTCAATGAAATTAATATACAATGACATGCCTTTTTAACAGGAGAGATGAAACGTGTTTTTAGGGGGAGGGGTTTTGAAGTTAGAACAGCCAACATGGACGTTGCTGTATCTAGGTCAACTATTTTCAATTACGAATTGTAACACATTGTTGTCATTGTTAAACTATTAGTAACAAAATGTGTATCATTTTAGTGTTTGAAAGTGTTTTAATTTAAGGAAATAAATTAAATGCATACCATTTTGACGAAATTCATTTTTCTGCCGTAGCCAATATACGCATGTGCAAACTAATTTTATTGGATAATAAAGTATGGTTTCTTTACAAAGCTAAAGAAGCACGTCATATTAGAATACACCATGTGCCGTGAAAGGAATTAATTTTAATCATAATTTTATAGTTTTTTTAACGAAAATGCACCAACACCATATCATTTTTAGTTATAAGAGGGTATAACCTCTGGATAAAACTTGCTCTCGAAAAATCCCGGACATGAAGAAATGAATTTAGTCACCCAATGTCGTTTTTAATGCAATAACAATATTTTTTGTAAAGTGTCCGTATATCTAAGGAGATATAACTATGTTTTTCATTCGACATTTACATATGAATGTGTATGAAAATGGTTTGATTCTGTATTTTGGAATAAAACCGTTGTAAGGCTAAATTTTTACTTTTTGTACGAAAAACAATGTCCGAATGATAATATCTTTTAATTTCAAATACTAGCATACCCTGTATAACATTGTTTATTAAACTCGAGCTTCTATATCACGCCTTGTCAGATATGGAGACTGTTTATTTACATTTTTGATTATGTTACCCGAAAAATATTGGTCACACTAATAAAAGCCCCATCAATTCACTCGAAAAACCACGATCATAGCCGGACACTGTACCTACTGTGGTGTTCCTATCGTGAAATGTTGTGTGGAATAACAACATAAGCCAGCAACCCAATAATAAAGTGCTTTAAACTGGAAAAGCAACGAACAATGTGCTGTTTCAACATATCTAGTTCTATATCATAAACATTTATGAAATAACGATTTTTATTTCACATAGTTATTTCGGAGCTTCTCTACTCTTATGTATCTATACGTACCTACAATACAAACTGTATTCTTGTTGTATAGAACAACACATATTTCACCCATGGAGCAGGTTGTTCCTACGCATGGATCGCTTTGTCCCTAAAAAAAAGAGCAACAGTGGTCACATGCACGTTTAAACTAATCGATAACATTTACCTTCTCCAAAATTATTGCAGATTTTTTTGCTATCGCCATTTTGAAAAAAAAGTATTAATTTTGTTTTGGTCGCACATTTGTTAGCCTATGTTTTATGTTTTTTCAGCTAATCCAAATGTACTATACAAGAGAAATCATTTGGAGTTAATAACGCGCTCAGAATTCGACGTTTCAGAATCTAAAGGACTATGGTTTTATCGTACCCGTAAATAAAAATAGCGTCAGTCTTTGTTGAGTTTCCATTGTTTGAGGCGATTTATACCAAAGACAACATTTTGGTGTACGCTTTTGAAAATGTTAAATACACATAATAGTTGTTCACTAAAAAGTAACATGTAAATTGTTTGTGGATTTTTGTCTTTATCTACGGACATGTTGTCTGCCGTTTTGGCGGATTATTGTCTTATGGACAATGGTGTTGGCTGTCATTTTGGCGGATTATTGTCTTACAGACACTAGTGCTGTCTGCACTTTTGGCGTTTTTTTGTCCTTTATTACGGACAATGGTGTTGTCTGCACTTTTGGTGAATTTTTGTCTTTTTATTTTTTTCAAAGTGTGGTTTTTATTTTGTAATTTTAGAAGTGTATACGAGCAGGGGTGCGTCCAGCGAAAATCCCTTTCCCTAAAATCAGAAAAGAAACTTATTTGGAGCATATGTCTAAAAAATCATTCAATTCATGGATTGTGTTATGGTCGCGCCATGTTTGTCATCAAATCCTACATATATTCGCGCCTTCATTTACAGCGTTCTATCTTTTTCAATGAATTAAAATATTTGAAACTTGCGAAGAAAAGTTATTCATACGTATTCATTTTTCATATGCGCCTGTTGATTGATTGTTGGTTTCTGAACATCCAGAGGCAATTATTTCATGAATGTTCAGAACGAGTTTATTTGTATGCTTATTCTTAATATTAATACTCCAGATATTATTAAAAAAACTTACGCCTCTCTCTGTTGTAACATCCTTATAGAAGTAGCCCTCGACAGGTTTTGTAGATGATTCCGTTGTATTGTAGCAAAGTTCGCACGAACGCGAATCCCAATTGTAGTTGAAAAACACACAGTCTCTCCTCCGAATACACTCGTTAAGACAGCCGTGTGGTCCAAGAGAAGAAAGCGTTTTATAAAAGGGCGTCACCTGTATTCCTTCAACTGCATCATTGATCTCTTTTGGTTTAATTTTACAATTTTGTCCGTAGTTAGTTTGTAATGTTGATAAAGCAATAAATATGAATATTGCTTTTGACATTTCCATTTTCATATTGCCTTTTTCTTTGTTTTTCCTTGTTTCTTCTATAACTTCAGTCCTTTTAATTAAGATTTAAAAGAAGTAACTGTCATTTAACGATAAAAGAAATTAAATCCAAACATATGGCAAACGATAACTTGTGTTTTCACGGTTTTATTGACGTTTTACGCAAATACAAATATCACTCATTAATTTTTCTCAATATTACTTTACCTTTATTTTGCAATAATCAATGCAAGTTTCTCGAAAGTCTTATATAATTGAGAAGGATGCAGATTTAAAAAAAAAAAACGTCGCTTATTGTACTATGAAATTGATTATAAAGTTTTAGCATTAACTAAATAATGCATGTGTTGACTTATACGATTTAAGTGCACTTTGTATGTAAACCCATGGATCTCTTACACAAAATCTTCCTTAACAACATATCCATACCATTGTCTAATATTTTAGATGCTTTGCGATAATTAGTCGTTTAGTAAATGACAAGCATGAAAGAGGGGCGTAAAGGGGAGTATCAGCACGGAAGAACGCGAAATGAAATTAATATTTCACGATGAACGAACACACACATTCTTGCACGTTGGTCTTGGATTTTTTTTTATCGATTTCACGAAACACGTAAATAACGAACCTTTTTCACAGCTGCACGTAAAATATAATGACAAAACATGTTCCACGAAAATAATCCTTTACCACCCTCATGAAATAACACCAAATACCCTTTTAAAACTATTTTCCTATCTGGGTTGAACCGGACACGTTTCATATGCTGTATCCTTATAGTTAATGACTAAATGATCAAGTTTGATTATATTCTCCTATTACGAAACTGTTTTTTTTTTTAATATATTTCACTGAATATTTCATTAATATGTTATATCAATTAAATTCTAGTTTGCAAACGTTTAAATCCATCGTATATTCTATCATTTTGGTAAAGTACAATTAAACAATATGATGTTTTCTTTCTAAATATTGTCGATATGAAGTAGTTATTGGATGAGAATATTTAGTAATTTCAATTTTGTACTTTAGTTACAGAAATATAACTTAGTTTTTATATAATTCATCTATTTAGTAAAGGAGTTTGATTAAAGTCTAAATGCGAGTACTCTCAGATCTGTTCATTGTATCTTTTTGTGTCGGGATGTATAAGTACCCGGCCACGTCCACTTGTATTTTTTGTCTATCAGATGAGCCTTTTTCAACTGATTTTTATAGTTCGTTCTTATGTTGTACTGTTATACCACTGTCCCAGGCTAGGGGGAGGGTTGGGATCCCTCTAACATGTTTAACCCCGCCATATTATTTATGTATGTGCCTGTCAGGAGCCTGTAATTCAGTGGTTGTCGTTGTTTATGTGTTACATATTTGTTTTTCGTTCATACTTTTACATAAATAAGGCCGTTAGTTTTCTCGTTTGAATTGTTTTACATTGTCTTATTGGGGCCTTTCATAGCTGACTATGCGATATGGGCTTTGCTCATTGTTGAAGGCCGTACAGTAACCTATAGTTGTTAATGTTTGTGTATTTTGGTCTTTCGTGGATAGTTGTCTAATTGGTAATCATACCATTTGTTCTTTTTTATAAGAATGATATAATTTATCACATAATTTTGCGCTGCTGGTTGAGTTGGAAGGTGGTGACATTAAGCTGTTACAGCTGGTTTCATTGAGTATGAAGCCAAAGGTAATATCTTTAGTGAGAAAGCTTATTAGCTGAACCGTGAAGTCATTGTTAGTACAATGTACATGTAAACTAACCTCCTTTTGTTTGATGTAGCCTATTCAAGCAAACAGATAGTTAGTTTTGTTATCTGCTGAACTAGTCTACTCTTAAAGGAGGATAGTTTACATGTAATAACAATGACTTCACGGTTCAACTAACAAGCAAGCTAATCAAATATATAACCTTTGGCTTCACACTCAATGAAACCGGCTGTAAATTCCTCGTCATTTTCGTCTGTGGATAACAGTTTATGCTGTTCAATACGAATATGTTCTGTTTCATTCCTTTAATTGTTTGGATGATCGCTGCTGTTTTTTTTTGTTTTGTTTTGTTTTTAATTTATCAGATATTTGAGAAGGGCAGAACCTTTTTCGGGATGTCGAGATCGGGTGTGTTTAAGCTCGGGATTTCGGGATTGACCTTTACGGGATTCGGATTTTTTTTCTCGAATTTCGTGATGTCGGGAATATTTTTTGTAAGATTCGAGATGTTATAATTTCAAGCCCGGGATTTCGTACGCCTCAGACCCCCTCATATTTGGCCTTCTTTGGTTTAATCCTATAATGTATTGAAACGTTGTTCACACTAACCCATGATACTTTTCTTTTCGTAATTTTAATACAAATAGTTTTAAACGCTATTTTTTTTTTATAAATCTAATAATTTCCTTGTTATTTATTCATAGTATTTAAAACAAGAAAAAAATGACCATGTTACATTATGAAAATTCTAGTAAGAATCATTTCCCGAAAAATGTTTTTTATCTTTATCATTTATACTCTTATCAATTTTTAAAGCGAGTATCGAACATTTTTTATTGCAAATATAACTTCCTTTTACATGTTTTTGTTACAATATCTGAATATCCTTTACAGCATCATTTCCCATCGATTTTTGTTGTATTTATACTAAAACTTAAACATTAGAATCAATGTTTTCAATATAATGCATATACTAATTTGAGAGAAATTAATTGAAATATTATAAAAATATTACTTAAAATCAATTTCCATTAAATGCTTTTTAAAATAACTATTAAATAAGAATATCATTATTGGTCGGCATTTAAAAGTATCTTTAAAAAGCCATTAAAAAGTCTTTTTGTGGTCTTTTCATGATATTTAACAAAAACTTCCATATAAGGAAAAAACTAACTAAGAGTACAGTAAGACTTTAGTTTCTATATGTACTTGCAATACTTACCACGACCTTACCAATTGCTATCTTAATAGAAGTCTAAACATTTCTCGTCCCAGGCATACTTTTTTGGAATTTTGGATCCTGAATGCTCTTCAACTTTGTACTTTTTTGGCTTTTTAAATATTTTCATAAGAGCGGCACTTATGAGTCTTATGAAGACGAAACGCGCATCTGGCGTACTAAATTATAATCCTGGTACCGTTGATAACTATTATATTCCGAATAAAGCTATATGTAACTTGCGTATCTAAGATGTCCGCCTTGGTTCTCTCGTTAATATAGCTTGCAGGTAGTTATTTCCGGAGGATGACACGCTATAGTGGGTATTTTCTGATGACAGTGCATTGTTGACGATATTCTCTTTGATGGTAGGGGTTAACCTTGAATAAGTATTTTTAAACTAACAAACTATAACTATGAGACCATAGATGTCCAGTGACCTTGACCCTAGTATATAAACACATGAGTCATAATGAGTCATCATATTAAATGTACGTTTGCGTCGACTGAAAAATCCATAACAAAAGGGTGCGCCTGACTGATAATCGCTAGAGTGTGAATTGATTCATTTCAAGCCGCAGCCTCATATTCTAAGAATGACCTTTAATTTAAATTTTTGACTCTTTTGAGATGATAATTTTAGAGTTAAACTCACCATAACAACTTATAAGTGCTTCAACTTTATTTCTCGCCATGTTTATGTATTATAACGGTGTTATGATATTGTAATTATTATGTTTATTTATGTTGGCCTAATTTGTGTTGTATGGCCTGATAGTTGTTTACCAAATAATCTTATTACTGTGCAGTTTAGGAATCACTGGAACAATCACAGAATGATTGGAACTTTCTAGAATGATCCTTATAAAAGATGCGTAATTTAAACTTCTACGTTATTCCAGAAACTTCCGTTGTAACTTTCCAGGATTTTCCACAATGTTCCATTATAGAGTGTTCTAGAATTTTCCATGACAACACTATATATACAGACACTAAAGTTAAACTCTCATTATTTAACTTGGACATTGACATTGATAGACATTAGTATTCACAGCATTTGGATTGACACTTTTATTCTACAAACAACATGATACTGGATTGTGACCTTAGTATAGTGAACATAGTATTCAGATTGGATTCCGAAAGATTTCCGGATACAGATAAAGATAAAAGATTGGACTCATATTTGACAGTTAAGTTGACAGTAATATTTGTGTAATACCTTTTGTAAACTTTTGTATAATAAATATTGTTAAATTTTACTATTGATTTGTGTCTTTTGTTGGCTAACAATTTAAAGGCGATTACTGGCCGTAACAGAAATTGGGGGCTCGTCCTGGGATCTTAAAAAATGTTTTATTCAAAATTTGTTTAATATTTTTATAAAACTGGCCAACAAAATTCTACAAAATGGCATTTGATTCTGGTAAATTTTTGAAAACGCCAGAATTGGAGAGTTTTGATTTTTTAAAGAAAGAGGAATTAGTGTTGCTTGCTAAACAACTGAAATTAGTTTTTAAAGTATCTATGAGAAAACAAATTATAAAAAATTTGGTTATAGACAAATTAGTTGACGCAGAAATTTTAGGAGAAGAGGCTCTTGATCTTAAGGTCGAAAATGTTGACACCTTTAAATTAAAGCAGCTTGAATTAGAACATGAGTTTAAATTAAAACAATTGCAAGCACAATTGGAAATGAAGGAAAGGTTAGAAATGGAGATAAAAGAAAAAGAAGATGAATTTAAATTAAAAGAATTGGAAATGAACGAGAGGGAAAAAATAAAATAAGATGAATTAAAATTAAAAGAACTGGAAACGAGAGAAAGGCTAGAGATGTAAAAAACTGAAAATTGAAATGGTCAAAGAAGAAAGCAACACGAAAATTTACTCGAAATCAGATTATTTTGATGCAGCAAAAAATATACGTTTGGTTCCGAAATTTTGTGAAAAAACAGTCGATAAATATTTTCCACAGTTTGAGAAAATTGCTAATAATTTGAAATGGCCAAAGCCATATTGGACTACGATGCTGCAAAGTGTTTTTGAGGGTGAGGCCGCTGAAATATACTCTGCACTTCCATCAGAGTTCCGATTATGACATGGTAAAACAGGAAGTTTTGAAAGCTTATGAGCTAGTACCAGAAGCATATAGACAGAAATTTAGATCTTATAAAAAGTTTGATTCACAAACAAATGTGGAATTTGCTCGGGAAAAAGAAGATCTATTTGATAAATGGCTTACGTCAAAGAAAACAGATACCAATTTTTATAACCTAAGACAATTGATTTTATTAGAAGAGTTGATTTTATTAGAAGAGTTCATTTAGAATTAAAAACACATTTAGACGACAAAACTGTTGAGTCGATACATGATGCAGCTGTTATTTCAGATAATTATACTCTTTCACATAAAAGAAGTTTCAAGGGTCAAAATGTTAATACTTCCAGTGGAAATTACAAAAATCAAAGCACTGAGCGTACTGATATCAAGCCTGCTGCACAGAATAAGAGTCAGTCCAGTTATACTATGTCTAGTCCAAAATTTGATACTTTTGAGAAGAAGTCACTGATTTGTGTTTATTCTAAGAAGACTGGTCACCAGATGGCTGATTGTTTAAGACTCCAAAAGAAGAATGAACGAGATAATAACCCGAAGACCAGTGCTTGTACGACACCTTATATTACCAGTACATTGGAATGCCCTGCGCGTCAGGCTTTTAAGTCCAGTTTTTGTGATTACATGAAGAATACAAACCCTTTATGTCTGATGGGTTTGTTTCTATTGTTGATGATACCACTCTTCAGCCTATTAAGATTTTACGGGACACTGGAGCTTCTCAGACTTTATTGTTAGAAGGTGTGTTGCCTTTGTCCGAGAATACTTCGGTTGGTGCCTCCGTTTGGTTACAAGGTGTAGAGTTAGGTTGTATAGATGTTCCTCTCCATCGTATTTATCTGAAGTCAGATTTAATAACAGGACCAGTTGTTGTAGGTGTTCGTCCTAATCTCCCTGTTGAGGGTGTTACCTTATTGCTAGGAAATGATCTAGCTAGGAACAAAGTGGTTGCTGAACCAATTGTTACCAGTGAACCGGTGGTGGATTTTAAATCACCTGAAGATGATGCTGAATTGTATCCAGCTTGTGTTGTTATTAGGGCGATGGCTAGAAAACAACAAAATGAGAATTTGCAAGAAGACAAGTTTGATTACATGGACCTTTCTGACACTTTTATAGCTGATATTGAAGATCCTGGTAACTCAGAAAAGGCCATTATAAAACCACCTAGTGTTAACAAAAATGTTATTATGCCATGGCCAGATGTAAACAGCCATTCATTAGACCGAAAGAATTTACTCGAAGAACAACATAAAGACCCTGAGGTTCTTCAGCTCAGCCAGAGGGCTCAACCACAGAAGGAAGCAGACAAAGTGGCCGAATGCTATTACCATCAGGACAGTATTTTAATGAGGAAGTGGAGGCCTCCTGATGCTACCCCAGAGGAGGAATGGAGAGTGCTATACCAAGTGGTGGTGCCTAAAGTTTATAGACAAGAAATTATTGGTCTTGCCCAATGACACCCCCTTGGCTGGACACTTAGGTATAAGGAAGACTTGCCTTAAGATCTTGCAGCATTTTTACTGGCCTAAACTTAGAAATGATGTTGCAGAATACTGCAAATCATGTCATATATGCCAGGCTGTTGGTAAATCTAACCAGAAAATACCACCAGCACCACTTCTGCCTATTCCAGCCTTTGACGAACCTTAAGCTTTCAACAGAGTTCTAATTGACCGTGTTGGACCTTTCCCAAAGTCCAAGACTGGAAATGCATATTTATTGACAATCATGTGTACATCTACCCGCTTTCCTGAAGCTATTCCGCTCAGAAATATCAAGACACCTACTATCGTCAAAGCTTTGATAAAATTTTTCACATTATTAGGACTTCCTTAGTCTATACAGTCCGACCAGGGATAAAATTTCATGTCAGGTTTATTTCAGCAAGTCGTATACCAGTTAGGGATTGCTCAGTACAGATCAAGTGCTTATCATCCAGAATCTCAAGGTGCCTTAGAACGTTTTCATCAAACATTGAAGAACATGATTATAACTTTTTGTCTTCAATTTGACAGAGACTGGGATGATGGAGTTCACTTTCTACTTTTTGCGGTTCGAGAGGCTGTTCAAGAATCCCTTGGATTTAGTCCCTTTGAGTTGGTATTTGGTCATACTGTAAGGGGACCGTTAAAATTGATTAAGGAAAAGTGGCTTACTGAACATACTGACTTGAATCTTTTAGACTATGTATCTAGATTTAAAGAAAAATTGTATACTGCTTGTCAAATTGCTCAGAAAAACTTAAAAAATGTACAGAACTAGATGAAAATATGGTATGATAAAGATGCCAGAGACAGAGTTTTTGAGCCTGGTGATAAGGTACTTTTATTTCTGCCTGTCCCTGGACATCCTTTACAGGCTAAATATTGTGGTCCTTATACAATAGAGAGTAAAATTAATGATTTGAATTATATTGTAAAAACTCCAGGTCGGCGCAAACAAAATAGAGTGTGTCATATTAATATGTTAAAACCATATTTTGAGCGTACTAATGTACTATGTGATAGTAAACCAGTTGCCACTTTAGGCATGGTTAAATTTGAGAACAATCATGACAAACCAGATGTAATTGAACCAACTTTTAGTTGTAAAACTATGGAAGAGACAGTTAGATTGAAAAATTCAGAAATTTTGTCAAATATAGATTCAAAACTTGCACATCTGTCTTTTGATCGTCGAGAAGAAATAAAAACTTTGGTATTTTCTTTTAAAAATCTTTTTCCAGATGTGCCAAACAAAACCACTGCTGTTTGTCATGATGTTGATGTCGGAGATGCTTCTCCAATTAAGCAACATCCTTACAGGCTCAATCCACTCAAACTTGAAGTTATGAGAGAAGAAATTAAATATATGCTTGACAATGATATTATTGAGCCGAGTAACAGTGAATGGAGCTCTCCTTGTCTCCTTGTGCCAAAACCAGATAAAACTTTTCATTTCGTGACTGATTTCAGAAAAGTAAATTCAGTCTCAAAATCTGATTCCTATCCGATTCCAAGGATAGACGATTGTATTGACAATATTGGTCAAGCAAAATTTGTGAGCAAATTTGATTTATTGAAAGGTTATTGGCAAGTTCCATTGACACAGAGAGCTCGTGAAATATCAGCTTTTGTTACACCAGATGGCTTATTTGAATATACTGTAATGCCATTTGGCATGAAAAGTGCTCCAGCTACATTTCAAAGAATGATCAATAATGTTATAAAAGATTTAGACTGTTGTTATGCTTATATTGATGATCTTATTGTATGTAGTGATAGCTGGGAACAGCATTTAACACATTTGTGTGATACTTTTGATAGATTGTCAAAATCAAATTTGACTGTTAATCTTGGTAAAAGTGAATTTTGTCAGGCCACTGTTGATTATTTAGGGCATACAGTTGGCCAAGGTCAAGTAAAACCTATTATGGCTAAAGTGGAAGCTATTCCCAAATTTCCACCTCCTACAAATAGAAAACAACTTATGAGATATTTAGGCATGATTGGATTTTACAGAAAATTTTGTTCAAATTTTGCTACTGTTGTTCAACCATTGACTCATCTTTTACGGAAAGATTCTAAATTTATCTGGAGCGAAAATTGTCAAAAAGCTTTTGAAAATAGCAAATCACTTTTAATTAATAGTCCAGTTCTGATTACTCCAGACGTTGAAAAACAATTTAAACTTGCCGTTGATGCAAGCGATGTAGGAATAGGAGCTGTTTTATATCAACATGATCAAGAGACAGATGATAATGTTGAAAAACCAATATCATATTTTTCTAAGAAATTAGATAAACATCAGAAAAATTATTCAACTATTGAAAAAGAGTGTTTTGCAATGTTGTCAGCACTTCAACATTTTGATGTATATTTGAATCCCACTGTATAACATATTCTTGTTTATACTGATCATAATCCTCTCACCTTCATGCATAAAATGAGAAACAAGAATCAGAGGTTGACTAGGTGGAGTTTATTGTTACAGGAATATGATGTAATTGTAAAACATATTAAGGGTAAAGATAATGTAATAGCTGATGCTTTATCTAGAGCTTATTAAATCACTTTGTATTCATTATGTATTTTTGTTCATATATTTCATGATAAGTTTTTGTTACACTAAAACTTCTTTTAAGGGGGAGGTGTTATGATATTGTAATTATTATGTTTATTTATGTTGGCCTAATTTGTGTTGTATGGCCTGATAGTTGTTTACCAAATAATCTTATAACTGTGCAGTTTAGGAATCACTGGAACAATCACAGAATGATTGGAACTTTCTAGAATGATCCTTATAAAAGATGCGTAATTTATACTTCTACGTTATTCCAGAAACTTCCGTTGTTACTTTCCAGGATTTTCCACAATGTTCCATTATAGAGTGTTCTAGAATTTTCCATGACAACACTATATATACAGACACTAAAGTTAAACTCTCATTATTAAACTTAGACTTAGACATTGATAGACATTAGTATTCACATCATTTGGATTGACACTTTTATTCTACAAACAACATGATACTGGATTGTGACCTTAGTATAGTGAACATAATATTCAGATTGGATTCCGAAAGATTTCCGGATACAGATAAAGATAAAAGATTGGACTCATATTTGACAGTTAAGTTGACAGTAATATTTGTGTAATACCTTTTGTAAACTTTTGTATAATAAATATTGTTAAATTTTACTATTGATTTGTGTCTTTTGTTGGCTACAATTTAAAGGCGATTTCTGGCCGTAACAACGGTCCAACCGATACTGCATCAAAGCATGTACAACAAGATTTCTAAAGGATACAAAGCATCTGACAACTTAAACTTCTGTATGAACTTTCCCAAGGGAGATATTTTTGTCTAATGTCTCACCTCTCAGAAAAATCTTAAATAAGTTTTTATCTTAAGTGGTTATATGTACTTTTTTTTTTTAATATTATATGCAAATAAACATGCCTGAGATCTATCATGAACCAAAAGTCATATTGTTCAGAAATGAAATCGTATCTCATCAGTTACGGTTGTGACCATTTGCATCATACTTCTGTTATCGGAGTCGGTGCTAACCATCACCTCTTTACGTTTATACTCAAAATGTTTAACCTATCATACGAGAAAATTTATAGCAATAGGTTCTCTGCAGTGAGACAGTATACGGATTTCATTCTTATTTTCGGATGCTCTTCTTTCAGCTTCATAGTTTACATTGTAATGAGCAAGCAATTACGTGATAAATTGGTTATAGTTGTATAAGCAAGTACACCACTAATTCATGGTCCCATTGCTTTCTATGTTAAATTCCTCCGTTTCAAGTAGGTACACCTCTTTTATTTTAAGTTCAAATAAAGTGGTAATCATTGCATTTCAAAGCGACACTTTGTGGTGTCTTGTACTGAACAAATCAACATACCTTCAATGGCATATAAGAAAGAACTGGTTCCCGGAACTTCAGATGTACCAAAACAGGTACTTCAGATCTGACAAATAGACAAAATGTACCCTCTTTTTAAAATTTGGAGCAGTTTTTTTTAATATTCAAAATTAAAAGTCCAAAAGTGTTCTACAATGATCACCAGTACTTCAGCTTTCATTTGATACCAAATATACCTAAATATTCTACTACATATTTTGAAAGTTACAAAAAAAAGTAGGAACTATTGTAGAGAGAGAGAGAGAGAGAGAGAGAGAGAGAGAGAGAGAGAGAGAGCTGACACAGATGTTATAATTGCAGGAAGAATTAGTTTTCTTGTTGATGGTACATTTTCACAACCATAAACCTTCTTGAAGCATGCACTGTCATTACAAAATACCTCAATTTATGCAAAACGCTTACAGTTATTTACCATTTATATATTTTGTTCAATCGAATAGCTAATTTATTGTTAAAATGCCATTTAATTCAATTTTAGATACATATGTCATTATTTGTTTTTGATATGTGGAATATTTACAACAATGGAGATCTCTTTACAATAATAATTCTTTGTAATTCAGTGGTTGTCGTTTGTTTATGTGTTACATATTTGTTTTTCGTTCATTTTTTTTACATAAATAAGGCCGTTAGTTTTCTCGTTTGAATTGTTTTACATTGTCTTATCGGGGCCTTTCTAGATCTATAGCTGACTATGCAGTATTAGCTTTGCTCATTGTTGAAGGTCGTACGGTGACCTATAGTTGTTAATGTTTGTTTCATTTTAGTCTTTTGTGGATAGTTGTCTTATTGGCAATCATACCACATCTTCTTTTTTACATGGACAAAATGATTGAGTTTTGTGTTTGTGTAATCTTAGTTTGATCAGTTTTATTAGATGTTATAAATTTTTATAACCTTGATTACCGTAAAAAGTACAGTATTATATTGATGAGTGTAGTCACAGTATAAGCAAAACTGTATTCAATACACAACTTACAACACTTCAGAAAAAGACTTTCATTTTAGACTGTTCTTTCCCTATACAAATTTTCCAAGGATTTGAGTATGTGAGAAAGGATTTGTTTCATTATATTTCATTATATATTTGTTTTTTATACAGACATTACTATATGTGATCTTTCTATTGTTATATATTGTTGGTATTGCTAGTTATAGTAAAGTGTTGATTCTTAAAATAATGTAAGCCGTTATGATTAGGCATTGACGTTTTATTAAGAAAACAAAACTTAAGGTGTATTTTTGCATAGTGTAAACCACTTTCAACAGAACTGAAAACGATAAATTCAACAGAGCTTTTATAGATTGCCGACCAATAACGTAAGTATGCAAATAAAAAAGGTGTCATTTGAAAACGTCTGAGAAATGCAATGTTAAGTTGTTTGTTAGAAGTCTTTCATGAGCCTGCAATTAAGTGGTTGTAGTTTGTTGCTTTGTTCAATATTTTTTCGTTCATTTTTTGTACATTTTCTCTTTTCAATTGTTTTACATTTGTGATCTCGTGGCCTGTTATAACTAACTTTAAAAGGTATGGGCATTGTTCTTTGTTGAAGACTGCTCCTAGTGTTGTATACGTCGTGTTGCTAATGTATGTATTAACCCCGTGATGAGTCTAATTTGGTTACTGATGGTCAACCCCGTGGTGAGTCTAATTTGGTTAGTGGTTTGGCATGCCACAAAACCAGGTTCAACCCACTTTGTCCTGTACTAAGTCAGGAAAATGGTTATTGTTATATCATAGTTCGTTTCTGTGTGTGTAACATTTTAACGTTGTGTTTCCGTTGTGTCGTTTGTTTTCTCTTATATTTGAGTATGAATTCACATTACAAATATACATGTCACGGTACTTTTCTATCCCAAATTCATGTATTTGGTTTTGATGCGGGAAGACACGAAACAACCGGACATTAATTTTGATAATTTACTTAATTTTTTCAGATATCTAAATTCATGCACCCCCGGTCCTATTGATTTACCAAATGTAGACCAATATGCTTTAGATGATTTAAATGGTACACTTAATTGTCCAATTACAAAGGACGAGATTATGAATTGTATTAAGAAACTAAAAAGAAATAAAGCCTGTGGCGACGATATGATTATAAATGAATATATTAAATCGTCTAGTGATTTTTTAATTGATGTATATGTTGAATTGTTTGACTTAGTTTTTAGAACTGGGATTATACCAGAATCTTGGGTAATTGGCACGATCAAACCATTTTATAAGAATAAGGGAAACAAATCTGATCCAAAATCTAAAGACCAATCACAATTGTCAGTTGTGTTGGGAAATTATTCACTTCGATTTTATGTTATAGATTATCAAATTTTTCCGATGAAACTTTATTTATAAATAAAAATCAGTTTGAATATAGAAGTGGCTATTCAACAGTCGATTGCATATTTATACTGCACTCTTTCTTTAAAATTTTGAAATTAAAAAAGAAATTTTTTTTTGTGCATTTGTAGATTTTGAAAAAGCGTTTGACACAGCCAGAAGAGACGATTTATGTCATAAAATGTTATTGAATAACATAAATGGTCATATGTATAACATAATTCATAAGATGTATGATAATATTGAGTCATGTTTATCTTATAATGGCAATATATAGACAATAACTGTTTAGTGTCTTTAAATATCAGCTGTATTTGTACGAGGCTAGGAAACAAGGTGTATGCGAGCTTTTAGCGAGCTATTACACCTGTTTCGAGCCGAGTACAAATACAGCTGATATTTAAAGACACTAAACAGTTATTGTCTTTATCCTGCAATTAATTCTGTATATTATTTGTGTTTTGAAAGACACAAAAACACATGTTTTGCATTTACTTTCGATTTGAAACCCCTTGAGGCCCGTGTAGTAATACGATACAGTAATCACACATTCAGCTGAAGACGCGCGAGTTCGCATAAAAAGAATCTCGAATGGTCAACAATAATACATCGCCCAAGGTGAATAATTATCTATTTTAACATAACATTTAATTTCAACAGTAAAAACAAAACAAAAAAGCATTGTCAAATTTGAAACAGAAGTGTACGAGTTGTCCTACGCTTCAGACTTGACATTCACTAAACGTGTATGCTGAAATTGACAACACAATCAAACACATTCAAGTTTTGAAATCGATAGAAAAGACTGCTCTCCATGCGTGTATGTTTTAAGACAATTGGTGTGATTCTTATTGCTCTAAAAAAATGCTTGAAAACAAACAGAACGTATAAAAGATTATAAAAGTAATCGTTAATTCGCAATCGCTACGTCATTGGAATGCGATAGCAATACACATCCTGAGGTCCCGCAGGTTCAAACAATACTTAGTCCGGCAGTGGGTGGAGCTTTGAAACGATATCTGTATAGTATACAGATACAGCATAGCGATATCTGTAGGGCTGTATCTGTAAAGTAGAACACCCAATTGCAGGATAAATCAGATTATTTGTTTTGCAATATTTGCCTACGACAAGGGGAAAACTTATCTCCTTTTCTGTTTCACTTTTCTTAAATGATTTGGAAAACCTTTTTATCAACGACAACCTGATTGGTTTGAACACTATTGAAGATGCACTAGAGGAAAAATTAGATATTTATGTTAAACTGTTCGCAATCCTCTATGCAGATGATACTGTGTAATTGGCGGAATCGGCCAAAAATCTTCAATTATTGCTAGATAAATTCCACTCATATTGTGATGTCTGGAAAATGAAAGTTAATGTAGAAAAAAACAAAAATTATAATTTTTAGTAATGGGAGACATTTCAGTTTTACATATGATAACTCTGTTATAGATATCGTTCAAGAATTCAACTATCTTGGGATCTATTTTTCACGAAATATCGGACATTTAAACACTGTAGAAAAAGCTACAAAGGAAATGTATTAGGTAATCAAAGAGGTGAGAAAACATGGGTTATCTATTAGTTGTCAATTAGATTTATTAGACAAATTAGTAAAACCGGTCTTATTGTACGGTTGTGAAATTTGGGGGTTTGGGAATAACGACATTTTGGAGAGAGTTCAATTAAAATTCTGTAAGCTTTTCTGCACCTAAAGTCTTTTACCCCAAATTTTGTAATATATTGTGAACTTGGCCGATATCTCATTAATTTAGATATTAAAGTCCGTATGGTATCATTTTGGCTGAAATTAGTATGTGGTAAACCGACTAAATTATCAGCGACCATTTATAAACCACTGTTTAAACTGTCTAATGAAAATGATGTAAAGTTTAGATGGTTAAACCATGTTGAATCTATTTTTAATGAAACAGGATTATCTTTTGTGTGGTTATCTCAAACATGTATTTGTGACATTTGGCTAAAGAATACAATCAGAGCATCACTCCAAAATCAGTTTCAACAAACATGGTTATCAAATGTGCAAGCATGTTCGAAGACATAAAATTATCGAATTTGTAAGGATACTTTTGGGGTTGAGAACTATTTTGATATTTTAGAATTTCGTGATATGTATACCTTATGCAAATTTAGAACCATCAACCATACAGATAAGGAGATGGACCCATTGAGATAGGGAGATGGACAAATATTCAGAGAGATAGACGAAATTGTAAAATATGTAACTCTAAAGATCTTGGAGATGAGTATCATTATATTATGATGTGCACAGAGATGTCAGTAAAATGATACGAATGTATTGATAAAAAATATGTAAATCGTCCAAATATAATTATCTTTAAAAAAAATTATGAATGTAAATATAAAATCTAAAATGAGAAAGCTGTGTACTTTTATTAGATTTATAAATTCCCATGTGTGCCCTCCTAGCTAAATACTATCAGCATAATTGTAAAAAGTGTATATATTTAGCTCTGTATATTCATGTATTTATGTCTGTATTATTGATGTCATGTAGTGCCTGTATACCATTGTAACTGCAAAGGTTTGACAGAATAAAGATTTATATATATAGGACCTACACCGGGTATATAAGTTCGACATACAATAAGTAGACAATAGAAATCCTTTGTGAAATGAGATCGTGCAAGGTTTCTTAGATAATTAATTTGCGATGAATAACAATGAAAAATGCACGAGCAGGTTTGTAAGTTTTATTATTTGCCTATTTGCCTGAAACGACTGAGTGGTGGAAAAACAATGTTTGTCCAATTCTTGAACCCAATGCATGTATACATCATAAACTTAGTTCTCTGTGCACGATTTTATCATTATTTTCGCAAATATATCATATTATCGTCTTTTTTTTTCTCTCTGTTTTTTATGATTAATATCAAATATGGCTGCTCATTAAATGCCGTGTTTTGATACCGAGTTTTACCGATTGTCACTTTATACATGTTATAGTAAACAAATCACAAAAAGCATGGGTATTGAGCACGTGTTTAACATGTATAATCAGATATTTGTTTATTTCAATGACAGATCCATGCGTATTGTGGTCACCGGATTTTTACGAGGAGGGTTACGCTCGGGTCACTATGCATACTGAAATATGTCGGCGAATTGCTCCCTAGAAGCAAGCAATTGAAAATAAGTAAACTTCTTTTACATGTGGACAAATTAAAGATTTTTCGTCAGAAAAAAGTATATGTACATAAGTTGTATAATGAAAACCATCCATTTAGTTATAAAAAACATATGCGTATTTTTTTTTAATTTGAGGTTTCTTATGACTTTAAGCCATGGTGTTGTCTACAGGTACAGAAAGATATGGTATGAGTGCCATTAAAACAACTCTCCATCCAAATAACAATTTTTAAAAGTAAATCCCTATAGGTCAATGTACGGCCTTCAACAAGGAGCATTGACTCACATCGAACAACAAGATATACAGGGCTCCAAAATTACTAGTGTAAAACATTCAAACGGGAAAACCAACGGTCTAATCTATATAAAAAAAAACGCGATACGAGAAACACGTAAAAATTACATCAATAAACGACAACTACTGTACATCAGATTCCTGACTTAGGACAGGTGCAAACATTTGCAGCGGCATTAAACGTTTTAATGTACCAAGCCTTCTTCCTTTTTCTGAAACAATAGTATAACATCACAACATAGAAAAAACACGATACAAAATCAATTGGAAGGCTTAACGCAATTAAAAAACGTAAATTAACTAACTATGAACGAATAAATTTGATCTGCGATTCCTGAATGCAAATAAATAGTTGATAAAATTATAAAAATTAAATAAATCATCTTACTCGGTATCTGAAATATGGCAATGTTCATCATATTTTGTAAAATACTGTTCTTCAACTCTAACACATGGTTCATATTTTTCAAGTCAATCTGCACAAGTCATTGATAATATGATAATGTGTTGTCTATATAGTTTCATAAAATTGTTAAGTATTTTAATTACTGGACATTATATTTATCCATGTGAAATCATGTTTAAATGCTACATCATGTTTTTTGTACATTTAGCTGATATAGGAGCCTTCCAAATAAACAGACTAATATTCTTAGATATAAAATGTATGAATTCTCATTTCATCATATAAACTTACAGGCTATGGAGTTGGAACTGCAAACTAACTGTGCAGTGTCTGTTGAGGTAAAACCTGCCTTGGTCAAGGGGAAATTCCACTCATATAGAAGTAGAAACGAGTTAGCGGCTTTTTTTATTTTTTATTCAATTGCAGGGTTATGATACAAACGTCATGACGAAGTAAACAATTCTGATGAATGACGCCATAGGCATTGTGCGCATCATCTATGCATTACATCTGAGAAAATACATATCCAAATCCTAAATTCTTCATTTTTTTTTGCTGAGGAAAACAGATGAAACATATATAGATTTATGAGTTTGACTGTCCCTTTGGTATCTTTCGTCCCTCTTTTATATAAATGTCAACTTAGTGTTTGTAAAAGTATCAATACAATTTGTTGACATTATAACAAAAGTATGTGATTTGTCATGTGATTGATCATTTGATTTTGCCATGTGATTAGGGACTTCCCGATTTGATTTTCTTCTGAGTTCAGTATTTTTGTGATGTTTCTTTTTCTTGATAAGGTCATAATTATTTAATGACAGAACTGACAAAAATGTTACTTCTGTCATACAGCCTTGCTGAAATATCAGTTGTCCAGAACTTCGTTAGTCATGGAGAAGATGGGTTCAGTGTTTGTAATAGTTTCAGTAAAATTTGTTGACATTTAAAAAAAAATACGTTGTGATTTGATAAGATCAAAACCATGTAATGACAAAAATGACATAAATGTTAATTCTGTCATATAGCATATAGATTCTAAAATATCAGTTATCCATAACATCGTTAGTCATGGAGAAGATGTGTTCAGTTCTTGTTATGATGATTTTAGCATGTAGCTGTAGAGATTTAGGTTTTGGGAACTCTGCACGCAGGTATGATGACTTTGTTTATCCAGAGCAGACCCCAGCATCAAAGTATAGAAAAGGTTTTCGATCAGAGGATACCACGGCATACAAGTTGGACTATGATGTTAATCCAGAGGGGACACCAACTCATAAGTATGACAATAATATAATATCAGAGATGGTTAAAGACATATATTCTGAGAAGAAAACGCGTGAGTATTTTATTATTATAGTTGTTTTATTAATCTTGCATGACTAATTTTTTCCATTTACTAGTATATCTTTTTAATTTTTTTTCTGTTAACTGTAATGCCGATAGCTATTTTTGTTTATAATGTAAGTATAGCTTATAGATACATCATATCAATTTCTGTTGCAATACTGGTCTTTGTTTCTTTTATTAAGTTTTGCTCTTTCACAAGCTTTTGTCAAGATAACGTTAAATGAAGGTCAACTTAATTAAATATATCCATCAGTAGTATAAAGAAAATTAAAAACATATGTTCACAAAATTCTTATTTAGATGTTTCATCTTAATCATAGAACACATTCTGTTCAGGTGTTGCAATTTTCAATGAAACTGGCTAGTCTCACAGCTAACAGACTAACATAACTAGACAAGGAATTTGTTTTTGTCCCGTCTGATAAAGCTGCTAATGATATCATTATTGTTTGACGTAAATTTTATATAGAGGTTCTGCAAAAGGAAATTACGAATTCACCAACATTCCAACTGACTTCATTTTCAGAAAACGACATCTGTTACAAACATAAACTTTTAGCTACTTCTTTACAAGCAGAACCAAACACAATGAAAGTCAAAACTATGTACTGGCTTCCGAAGCTGCACCAAAAACCTTACAAATATAGATTTATTTCATCTTCTAGCCATTGTTCAACTACTAAATTGTCTGTTTTACTTACTAGTACACTTGGTACAATAAAAAACCTGATATGAATTGTTCAATTAAGGCATTTGAAAATAGTGGGATTAATTACTTTTGGAGTGTCAAAAACTCGTTGGAAGTACTTGATAAATTGCATGCATATATTGGTGATTTTGAATCCGTTCAAAGTTTTGATTTTTCTACCTTTTAAACCACTTTGCCGCATATTCTTATTAAGAAAAAAATCACACCCTAATTAACTGGGCATTTAAAAAGTCGGAATGCGAGTACATATGTTCAAACTCTTTTAGATAATTTTTTAGTAGCAATTAACAAAAGAACTATGTCAATTTGGATGACATATTGGCTCTCAATAATGACGACTTCAGTATGTATACTAAAGAAATTTATCCTGTAGAACTTACTTTGAATAAAGCTAATGATAACAATGACCACTGTCCTTTCCTCGATCTTGATTTCTATATAATAAACGGGAAGCTTAATACAAAAATTTATGATAAAAGAGATGATTTTTCATTTCCTATCGTTAATTATCCATTTTTAGATGGTGACGTTCCCTTGTCACCATCTTATGGTGTTTATATATCTCAACTTGTACGATTCGCTCGTGTATGTAACAACGTATTAGATTTTAGCGAGAGAAATTTATGTATTACTGAAAAATTATTACACCAGGGTTTTCGATATCACAAACTAGTCAAAACTTTTACTAAATTTTATCACCGGTATAAGGAAATAATTCGTAAATATAACTCAACATGCAGACATCTTATACGTTCAGGTATTTCACATCCAATTTTTTATAGAAATATTCTTTATAAAGCACAAAAATGTCAGTATTCTCCTCAGAAACTAACAAAACCTTTAAATAGACTTATTAAAAGGGGATAAAGTTACGATACTGTTGTCAGGTCATTAAAGATTGCATATTTTGGCTTTAATATTGATTCACTGATAGGGTCTTTGCATCGGAACTAAACACATTTATTTCTAAAAAAACAGCTGTTGGCATGACACGGGTTATGTTCTTCTCATATATTTTATGATAGTATGGTACTAAACCCCTAGCGGGAGGGATTGTGCCCGATATTCATATGATAAAGACATAATCTTTCAATCAGTTTAATTGAGGTCTGGAGCTGGCATGTCAGTTAACTGCTAGTAGTCTGTTGTTATTTAAGTATTATTGTCATTTTATCTATTTTCTTTTGTTACATCTTTTGAAATCGGACTCGGACTACTCTTGAACTGAATTTTAATGTGCGTATTGTTATTCTTTTACTTTTCTACATTGGCTAGATGTATATTGGGAGGGTTGAGAGATCTAATAAACATGTTTAACCCCGCCGCAATTTTGCGCCTGTCCCAAGTCAGGAGCCTCTGGCTATTGTTAGTCTTGTATGATTTTAAATTTTAGTTTCTTGTGTATAATTCGGAGTTTAGTTTGTCGTCCATTATCACTGTACTGTTATGCATATTTTTAGGGACCAGTGGAAGGACACCTACGGGTGCGGGAATTCTCGCTACATTGAAGACCCATTAGTTGCATTCGGCTGTTGTCTGCTCTATAGTCGGGTGGTTGTCGCTTTGACATATTCAACATTTCCTTTCTCAATTTTAATAGATGTAAATAGCTCAGTAGTGCTACCTTGTTAGTCTTACTTAGTGGTATATCTTGTCTCTTTATCTTTATTATATACCAAGTGTTTTGTTTGACCATATATTTTGACTTCTGGTCTTGTTCTATAAAAGTATATTTCCGTTTTCCGTTACTATATACCTTACAACAAAATTATTTCCATTTACCTGTGTACATTTTGTTTATTTGGCGGCATTTTGTTCAAGGTTATGGTTGTCTGTTGAATGGAGTTACATCGTACCACTTATATTATTGATTTTGTGTGAATTTGAAACCTCAATGCGCTTTAACTTTGTACTTGTTTGGCTTTATAAATATTTTGACATGACCTTCACTGATGAGTCTTATGTAGACGAAATGCGAGTCTGGCGTACTAAATGATAATCCGGGTACCGTTAGTAACTATTTAGATTGTGTCATGTATCAAATTGTATCGCTCAGTGCATGTTCAATTGCGCATATGTCTTTTGATTGAGTTAAGCCATATCAATTGATATTATATAGTGTGTCTCTCAATATTTTGATGTTACAACATTGTTTCAGGTAAGGGTGAACGTTAGTAGCTATCAAAATGTTTGAATCTACTGCTTTTATTTGTAATTGTCCTCTGTCAGGAACCAGATGATAAGTGGTTATCGTTTGTTGATTTGGTTCATAACTGTTTCTCGTTTCTCGTTTTTCGTTTTTTTTTATATACATTTGTGGATTAGGCAGTGAGTTTACCCGTTAGCATTGTTTTACACCATTCGTTTTCTGTGCTCTTTATAGATTGCTGTTTTTGCTGTGTGAGCCAAGGATCGGTGTTCAGGACCGTCATTTGACCTATAAGTGTTCACTTTTTCAAGTCTGACTTGGATGAGTTGTGTCATTATTTGCAAAGCTTGAGTTTAACAAAAATGAATCTTAAAAAAAATATTTGTATTTCTTTTAAGCTCTTGTAATTGAAACCTGACGTAGAAAATGACCCATTGTAAACTTTTTTCTATATTTTTTGTTGATAAAATAGTGAACCTGATTCAAAAGGTCTCAAGTTTTCGGTGGGGTTTGTGTTGTTTATTCTTTAGTTTTCTATACTGTGTCATGTATACTATTGTGTGTCTGTTTGTCCTTTTCATTTTTAGTCATGGCGTTGTCATTTTTTTTTATCTATGAGTTTGACTGTCCCATCTTTCATCCCTCTTTTACTAGGTCACTAAATATGGTAGCTTAACTAAAGACCGATGTTTTGAATTAAGTTACTTGACAAAAGAATAAAGATTGGTGCATGTGTCAAATTACACCAACAGCTTATTTGTATTTTTACGTTTTTGTCAACTGTTAATTATCATAAACAAACTTAATCCATCTATCAGTAAAGTAAGCTTCGGTCCTGAGATAATGATGTCTAAAACCCCTTTACTACAGACTGATTGTAAGTGTTAGCAGCAAATGTAAAATCTTTAAAATACTAGATACAATGACAATGTTTCATTATGTATTTTTAATGCGACCAAATGGTCTCTGTGTTACTTTCTCCTGAGATTTTTATTGGAAAACCTGCTACAAATATTTTTTTCTCTGTAAAAGGTATTTTATAGTTTTATTGGCATTTATTAATACATGGAGATAATCCATTGGCAGTTGGACACATCATCTGATCTGATAACATTTTAATCAATGTAATGGTTTGTTATAAAATTTAAAGTCAATTCTGCCAAACATATAAATATAGGAAGATATGGCATGAATCCCAATATGACATCTCTCCATCCAAGTAACAATTTATAAAGGTAAACCATTATCGGTCAAGGTAAGGCCTCAAACACGGAGCCTTGGCTCACACCGAACAGCAAGCTATAAAGGGTCCCAACAAAATACTAGTTTATATCCATATATAGAAATTTAAATATAACAGTGCCTAATGGCAAAATATTGCCTGTTCAGCCTGTATAGAAGTCGTGTAGTTTTTTTCTTAACAATTTTTACATTTTGTACAGTTTAATGTTTTGAAAATATAACTAACATTAGTGTTCATGTATCTTCAGACCAAACAAAACCAAACACGTATGACGATGGTTTATATCCAGAGGAGACGATAACATCCAAATCTGACCATATGGTATATTCAGGACAAAGAGCAGCAAATAGGTATAACGTTGGTTTATATCCAGAGCTGACTACACCATTCTTTTCTTACCACGTCGTACATTCAGGTCAAAGTGCAGCAAAAACGTATAACAATGGTCTATATCTATGGCAGACTACAACACCACACTCTGACCACGTGGTATCTACAGAACATATTGAGGGAACAGCAGCATATATGTTTAACCATTCGCTGACTGAAGTTGTTCATCCACAGGACCAAAAGAGTGAGTGTTTAGATTTGTGACAATTAAAACAAATTAGACATAATAGTCTTCTATTGATATTTTCCTAGATCAAAAGTTGTGCACACTTGACGGATGCGTGCTTCAGCTGGGAAAAAAACGTTGATGCCAATCTTTCATCAGTATATAGATATTTTCTTACCTTTGTTCAGCTACCAACGTCCTGTTATTTTACTTCCAGATATGTGTTCTAAAACAAATATTTACAATGTACCTCAAATACTGACACATGCTCCAGGAGAACTTACTTTTATTTATAATAGATTTAAAGTTCCTAATTTTTATATAACTGTATACAGATATGACCTTTGTGTGTTTTAGGGTGAATCGCAGCAAATAAGTCAGATGTCCTTGGTAAACATGTAAAAAGAAACAAAAGATTCATATCTGGTTACGGTGTGTATCCAGTGCAAACCATAAAATCAATAGTTGACGATAGTGTGTCACAAGAATGGACCACCAGATACAATTATGACGATAGTGAAAACCCCAAGGGGACCAGAATCGCCAAGTATGGTTTTGGTGTAAATCTAGAGGAGACCACAATATACAACCATGACCATAGTGTATACCCCAAGGGAACCAGCACCACCAAGCATGGTTTTGATGTAAATCTAGAGGGAACCACAAGATATAACTATGACCATAGTGTATACTCCAAGGGAACAAGCACCACCAAGCATGGTTTTGATGTAAATCTAGAGAGAACCACAAGATACAACTATGACCATAGTGTATACCCCAAGGGGACCAGCACCGCCAAGCATGGTTATGATGTGAATTTAGACGGGACCACAATATACAATTATGGCCATATTGTATATCCCAAGGGGACCAGAATCGCCAAGTATGATTATGATGTATATCCAGATAGGCCAAGAAAACCTGTGTATGATAATGGTGTTAACACAGAGCCATATATAAGTCAAGACCCTGAGATGGAAACAAGTAAGTATTGGCAGAAAAGGTATTTCACTAAAGTATCTATCTTCAATATGTGTTGTTAGCAAATATCGTATTTTGAAGCCTATTTGGTGGTTATGTGAACCTCCTAACTGTCATTTATCAAAAATGAAAAAAAAATAATGATTTTATAAACTTATCTTTATGCTTTAGAATCAATTTGACATTGTGAAACTTCTGTGTAAAACTGAAATTAGAAAATAAAGAATAATAGCTACGTTTCTGTTTCGATCTGAAGTATTTTAGAAGATTAGTGTTGTATTTAAAATTTTATGAAATGTATTGTTATTAAAGATTTTTCAAGAAAAGGCTCAAACGAACTTACTTCTATAATTTTGTTTAATATGGATCACGTAAAAACTTTATATTTATTGTTTCAGAGTACTACAGATTTATATTACACCCATACTGAATCATCAAAACTTGTAATTTCTTGTATAGACAATTTGTTAATTTAAACGAAAAAAATCCTGAAAAGTAAAAAGTACCAAACGACACAATAAGAGCAACACGGATAGATTAACGTTTATTGCGATGAATATCAGAAATCTGATTGCTGAAATAAACCAAATAAAAGCTAAAAAATGAAAAAAAGGACCAACATCATTCCAGAAGTACACTTTTTACAATAATGATTATTAGCATTCTGTGCTTACGTTGTTTTATAATTTTAGGACTTGAGAGATATTGTAGATATAGCCAAGACGTCGAGCAATTTCAACAACAAGACCTAAACGGACCAGTTATGCAAAAGTTATTATGCAACCCCTTCTTAACATACAATATCAGTTTAGTCAATGGCGTTATTCCCTACTTTTCCCATGTGCGTATATTCTTTGCTAATGATATTAAAAACTGCAAGGAACTTTTAAACAAATTTATTGAATCAAAAAATAACGTAGTATCAAGCGCGGATATTTACAATTTTCTAGCAAATGATTCTACTTGCTTGGAATATGCTTTCTTCAACGACCAACGTATCAAACTACTTAAATATCAAAATAGCAAGTGCATTGGATTTTTATTTCCGTATAAAGCAGACACTATACTAATTTATGTCATATTGAAACAACAATCATGTCGGGAAGATTTCTATCAATACGTTTATTTGAATGGCTTTGGATTGTCGGATAATTTATTCGATCTCAGTATTGATAATATAATTGACTTTTCTAAAGAAAATAATTGTTTAGATGTTCACTTTGCATGCAACCGTAAGATTCAGTTATATGATAGATTTATACATGTTCCAGGTTCTACAATTGCATGTGTACAAATCGGAATGGCAGTTGAAATTGCTATCGTAAATGGCTTTGCTTTATTTATATTTCTGCAAAAAAAAGAGAACCGAACACCTGTCACCATTCTGCTTTCATTTTTGGCTTTGTCGGATATTGCTACCGTGCTGTCGATGACTGTTCCATTTTGTACCATCCATGAAATACAAATGAACAGCCCTGAAGAATTGACTCTTCCACTTTTTTACTTTCCAGAATGTTTAATTTATACTTTTTTTGAAGAGATAACGTCGGTTTTTCATTTAACATCAGTTGCCATAACATCATTGTTATGTCTCCAGAAAACTGCAGCTCTTCTTTTACCAATGTGGAGCAAACGACGTTTGAATAACAGAGTCAGCATAATATGTTGTATTATTGCCTTTTTCAGTAGCGTTTGTATAAATTTACCACCAATCTTTGAAACACTTCTCAGTTTTAGGAATTTCAACGGCAGATGTTGTTCAACTTATTCGAATGAAACGCACAGTTATTCGAATGAAACGCACAGCTACCATTTCACTATTATCAACATTTGTTACTTAGTATCCTGTTTGGTAGTGTCGCTATGTACTGTTTATATAATATGCAAATTAACATGCCTTAGACGAAATCTCCCGTGGACCGATAGTCCTGCTGTTCAGACAAGAAACCGTATCTCAGCAGTTACGGTTGTGTCCATTTGCTTAATATTTTTGTTTTCTGAGTCAGCGTTTATTGTCCACTGTGTCACGTATACACTATATATGTTTGACTCATCATACAGGGAGACTTATGTTGCTATTGACTCTGCAGTGAGACAATATACGGCCATCAGTCTTATGTTTGGGTTCTCTCTGAACTTTATAGTTTACCTTGTAATGAGCAAGCAACTCCGTGAAAAATTAGTTAAAGGTATTATTAGGATTGCAAAACGGCTTAAATGTTGGTGAACAATATGAATATCTTAGGACAAATGACAAGATTTGAACTATTTATTATTCCAGAGACTCTTCTATCACTATACAAATTGTGCTTAGTCTGAGCCTGTAAAGAACGACTCTTTTCTTTAAGTTTGATTATATTTGTACTATTTACATATATGTAATTATATTGTATGCTTACATTCTTGTTTTTGGTGTTATTGCTCTCTGCATTAAAATTTAGAAATTCTCAAAATGCGTTTTTATTCTATCTAAAAAAGTATCAGTTTGATGTTAAATGAAATCACTTTTATCCGTTTGGAATTAAGAATAATTTGATAACGTGAATGTTAATCTGTGATTAAGGACAATGACGCAATGAAAAACGCAATGAAAAACGCAATGAAAAACCATTGAAATTCATATTTATATGTCAAATTGTGTCACACTCGACAACTCTAAGCCACATTTATAGAGGTTTCTACACGTCTTATTATTAACAAACGTTCATTCCGAGCTAAAGGGAAATATTCAAGTAAACCTACTACAATCGTAACATATTAAAAGGTTTGTTAAATTTAGAATGACTTTCATAACAGTTTCGCCGGCCGTTAAACGTTTGTTAGTTGTACATGTAACTTGTTTGTCAACGGGTACGATTTTATGCTCACTCAGGCTATCAGAGGCTTTCCAGTAGTGATTGAAATAATCGCTTGTGACACATTTCGATACATAAAATGAAACATACTTTTCACAAACGTATTATTAAAATTGAGAATGGAAATGGGGAATTTGTCAAAGAGACAATAACCCCACTGTAGAAGAAAAACAACAGCAGAAGGTCACCATCAGGTCTTCAATGCAGCGAGAAATTCCCGCACCCACAGGCGTCCTTCAGCTGGCCCCTAAACAAATATATACTAGTTCAGTGATAATGAACACCATACTAATTTCCAAATTGTACACAAGAAACTAAAATTAAAATAATACAAGACTAACAAAGGCCAGAGGCTCCTGAATTAGGACAGGCGCAAAAATGCGGCGGGGTTAAACATGTTTGTGAGTTCTCAACCCTCCCCCTATACCTCTAGCCCATTGTATGTTTTTTCAATTTTATTTAATTGGTATGTTTTTGGAGTTTAGTCAAATATTCATTTTGACTGAACAAGTACACTTGAGGGATTTTCTCGCTGATGTGAAACCCCATTGGTGTCTCCTGATGCTATCTAATTTTTGGTCGATTTATTGTCTATTTGACATATTCCCATTTCAATTCTCAGTTCTAAATTTTCTGAAAAGCTTATGAACAAAATTGCAGTTTGTTCAAACGAGTTTACTAAACAGTACTTAATGAATAAGCCTGAATGTTAAATAAAGGAACATGTGTTTATAATTCACTGTTCATACTTGTAAACCGGGAGTTGTAAGTGGTGAAGCTGACATCCATTGAAACGTTTACGGACTCCATCACAAGATAGTTGTCGGTTGTAGAATATCTGTTTCACAGTTTATGACGAATATGATATAGTTGTCTTAATCAAAATCACGACACGATTTGTTTTCATAATATGACTTTCGAATAAATCTTATCACCGTGTATATACTAACATCGCCAACATGACAGTTGCCACATGTAGAGCAATAATAAGTCAGACTGAAAATAAACTATTTCATCTATTCCATAAAAACTTCATCAGATTTTAAGGAGCGTGGTAATACATCACCTGATTCACTCCAGCTGTTACATTGTAAAAGTAACAATTGTATTGATTAAATACTTTACTAAGCCTCCGTTACATCTGGGTTTTTTTCCAACATAAATTATTTTGTTGTTCATAGTACGTGAAACAGAAATGAAAATTTATCATAGTAAACACTTATCAAAGCTGATATATACTAACACTAGAGAGACCAGATATAACCCTTTATAAGTGAACATTTAAAAGCCAATTTTGAAAAACAAGCACACAGCAATTCGCAAAGAAAATCTTAGTTTAAAAGAGGTCCGAGTCCGATGTCAGAATAGGTAACAAAAGAAAATAGTAAAATCACAAAAATACTGAACTCAGAGGAAAATCAATTAGGAAAGTCCATAATCACATGGCAAAATCAAATAACAAAACGCATCAAAAACGAATGGACAAGAAGCAAAATTACAATGAAACATAAATTAACAAAGAACTATTAATAGTTACTCAGAAACCAGCTCCATACCTCAAAAGACTTTAAAAAGATTATGTCGTTATTGACAGGTCATACAACAAATTACTATGAACAAAAGCACTTGACCTTTTTTTATTCGAGCGTCGCTGATGAGTCGTCTTGTAGACGAAACTCGCATCTGACGCAAATACCAATTTTTAATCCTGGTATCTATGATGAGTTTATTTACAACCACTGGGTCGATGCCACTACTGGTGGAGATTTATTTCCCCGAGGGTATCACCAGCCCAGTAGCCAGCACTTTTGTGCTGACATGAATTATAATTGATATGGTTAAATTCATAAATTAACTGTTTACAAAATTTGTAATTTTTGAAATACTAAGGCTATTTACAAAAATAAGTCCTGGTATCTATGATGAGTTTATTAAGTAGTCACTTATAAGGTCAACAGTCATTGTCGTATATAATGCTATATGCTATTTAATGAAGTGAACGGACACGCAAAATAATGATAACGGATGTTAAAAGTTATTCAAAATAATGTTAAAAAAAATTGTTGAAACATCATTCTTATCAAAAGACCTTCTTCACTGGTAATAGTCCAGAAAAGGTATACAATGATATATTGCAAAGTGCAGATAAACATGTACATAACATGCTAATAAGATAACTACAAATATTTCTGTTATGGGAGGCATCCATCGGTTGTTATTCACTTTATCAGAAATTAATATACAATAAGTTTAAATACTGGAAACATTAAGAGAACATATATCGCTGTCTACATCAATGCCAGAATCCTCAGAACTACATGAACAGAGCAAATCATCGTGGATTGGAAACTGCAAATCAAGTTTACTCCAAAGTACGGATAAACCATCAAAAAAGAAATAAGTTTCAGATAGTAAAAAGAAAACATGCCTCTTTTGTTAGAAGATATAAATGGTAATACGAAACACATTACGAGCCTATGGAATCTGCGATCTGTAATTTTGACAAACTGCCTTTTCAATAAAATAAGTGTAAAATGAACAAATCTTTTTTCGTCATTTTCCCACATAGGATCTGAACAGACACAGCCAGCGCAGCAAATTGATGCTTCCAAACGACACGTCTACCAAGCTACTGGATGCTGCATCACAATAATGACTATGTAATACATTCCGAGAAATGTTGGCAATCCTTGGACAGAAAACACAACCTTTCTCATTAAAAAGAAAACATAGATAAAAGAATCGGCCTACAGTAACACAACGAACTTATTATACTTTTTAACGAGTTAAACTTTATAAAAAGTTTTAAAAAAGGTCACCACACTAAAATTGTGATGGTCCCAAGGCCACAGACCTTAAAACGTAGGCCTTTCCTTTCATGCTTTACCCTTCCAATTCTGCATTTAAGTCTTGTTATACTTCTTTGTCATGTACTTGATTTAAAAAGATATTTATTTTAAATATATTTCTCAATAAATGTATCTATTCCAGAATAACTTCATGAATAATTTAAATGATGTAGCTGCTGCTTCATGTGCAGCGACAAATATATCAATCCTAATACAATAAGATAGTAACATGTATATGTTACAAAACACGGTTTTAGTCAATTTGAAATTCCAGTTTATAGAATCTTCAAGGTGTTCAACAAGAATTTCAATTTTATGTAGCTGCTTCCTTTCCATCGACAAATGTATCAGTCATAAAACTAAAAGATAGTAACGTGCATGTGTTGCATAACAATGCTTTAGTCAAAACAAGGTTCTAGTTAATAGATTATTGTTTACAGAACCGTAAGTTGATGAAAAAAACGTCTGAAATATAAAATGATTGATTATATTAATTTTATTGATATTTTGGTGTTTAATGCCACGTTCATAATTTTTGACCTTTTCATTACGAACAGTTTCTATAAGTGGAAACTAAAATTAAATCAAAAGAAAAACAGCCAAGTGCATAGCTTGTTCATATATATCTTATGTCGCGTGGATGCTGTATCATTGAAGAAAAAATGCATCTCATTTTCCCCTTGTAGCGTGCACATGTCGTTTGTTTATTTTTGTTGATAGGTTGATGTTCCATTGACATTATCCCACATTTTGAATTGTTTTTGTTGTACACTATATATTTCAAACCATGCAGTTTATGTGTTATTCTATAAATTTTGTATATTGATAAAGTGAATAAATGCTGGAGGGAAGATCAACGGACTTAATAGAAAAAAAAACAAGAAATCAACTATAATTTTTTCATTAAGAAACAATATGTTTGGTCACTCGTAAATTGGTTGTCTACAAATATAGTCCCTGTCATTTTTATGAAAGCAAACTATAAGTACTGTGTCTTTGAGGGGGAAATGTATCGCCTAAATTTGTAAGTAATTCTATTTTTTTTATCGTGGTGTGTATCATCATTTTTTTCAATTTGAACGTATACAGACTTTATCGTTAGATAAATTGTAAAAATTGTATGAGAGGCAACACCTAACAAATCGAAGTTTTAAAAATGCGACTTTCACAATGTATCTAACGACTTTATTGCATTACACTAAGCAGTCAATATGATTAAGTAAGCACACAAGTACATGTCATAATGGGCTATAGATTGAAAGTTTTGTTTTAACTGTATATTCTAAATGTGTATTTGCAAAATACAACACCACTGGGAACACTAGAGCTAAATCCTGAAGTCTTCAGTTAACCAGGGACGTAACATTACATATCCGTTTTCCACCATATGGTATAAACGGACACAGCAAGTGCAGCAAAGTTTTGAATGAATGATGAATCAAAATAATGACTGTGCGATATATTTCCAGAAGTTTCAGCAATCCCCGGACGTAAAACACAACCTTTTTCATTAAGGAAAATAAATGTATAGATAAAGGTGTCGACCTAACGTTAGACAACGAACTAACTACACTTTTATAAAAGTTAAATTTAACCAAAAATTACATGACAAGATGTGCTGCAGATTTTAAGTTTTGTTTTCACTGTAAATCTTAAATCTGTGTTTGCAAATATTCACTGGGACTTCTAGAACTGAAACTTCCAGTCTTCCATTCAGCAGGGACGCAACTCTTTTGCATATTAATATTTTGGTTGAAGAAGTTCATCTTTTCGATCTATCTTGTCATATTTAATATAATTAAAGTTCATCACATTTGAAATTAGTATTGGTTAATGCTGTTATATGTGTCACTATTAGTGTTATTGTTATATTAATTGTCGGTCGTCCCAATGTCTGTATCACTCTGCTCAGCATTTAATAAAATTGCATATCACGGTGTTATGATGCCAAATACATCGACTCGGCCTTCGTAGTTGTGATTTGGACATATTACCGACGTCCTTAAAGAGGGACGAAAGATACCAGAGTGACAGTCAAACTGAAATCGAAAAAAAAGGACTGACAGAATAATATATGAATCGATCAAGAAATGATTAATGTATTGTGGACCATCATTATAGATTTGACTATATCAAAATACCCCAAATGTTAGTTTTGATCAAAATAAAATTACAAGATTTTCTATTGATATCAACTCATTAAAACAAGTTAGGGATTTTATCATTTATATTTTTTCATATTATTTTAAGCAGTGTTATTGAACATTGATCATTGCACCTGACTTTTATTCTAATGCATGTCATGTGTATGTTTGTATTGTCGTTTTTCAACAATTTGTTTATGCTTTCTTTGATGAGGGCCTCAAGAAATATAAGTGATATATCTTACTGTTTAACCATGATATTAAAAAAGTATTGTTGATTTTGTTTACATTGTTATTGATGTGGTTATAAATAAATGGCATGTGGATGAACGATATTGAGCCAAACACCACGTCAAAGATAGCCGAAGTACATTGAGATATAATTTGTTTCAACAAAAGACAGATTAAAAAGATACAACTATTTGTAAAATTATTATTTAATTTGAATAACCTCCTGAGGTAAGGATTATGCCTTCCCTTAAAGTTGTGATGGAATTGCGGAAAGTTTACGTTAAAAGGCTGTCGATTAGACAATGTTAGAGAAGCAAAACCTCGATATGAGAACATTAACACACACATCGATGTTTTATTATGACGTCATTGTATATAACCTATTTACGATTTTGGCATGTCTTATCTTTATCTACTTTATTCATTTATTACAAGTAGGTTTCATTAAGTGCATTACTAGGATAACTTGATAATCAGTTCACGTCTTGTGTGGACAAGTATCAACACAGAATGCGAGCGTGTAAGTTTTATTTGTTTTCACATATAAATATAAGAACAATGTATCCTGTGCATACATCATGATTATCACTGTCTGTGAATTTTGTTTTATCATTATACTATAAGAGATAAGAAGACGAGAAAAATAAAACCAAACATATGTTTAACTTCGACGATGTACCAAAATCAGGTAACATTAAACTCTCTTTTGTAGTATAAAACGGAACGTCAATCTCGTTAACAGGTATCACTTATTTTGAAGAAAAAAAATGCAGATCTCGTTAGCTGATTCGAAATATGTTTGTGAGAAAAACTATTGGCTTAAGTCGCGATTCAGCTTGATTAAAACTACACATCATTCTTATATAGATTTAGGAAGATGTTAAATGAGTGCCAATGAGACAATCCTTTATCCAAGTCACAACTTATAAAAGTAAACTTTTATAGGTCAAGATATATATCATCTGATAATTAATCTTCTAAGGTCATATATAGATAAATAGATATTTTTATTTTAAGTACAACTTGGTACATATACATGAAATACAATATATTACAATTTAAAACATATGCAGTCAATAAACATACACACAAATGTATATATTTATACCAACCGGCATTTTGAGGCTAATGATGCACTGTCATTTATGTACGAAACATAAATACTGTAAAAAGATACATGAGGTCAACAATAGATTACCGATGTAAAGTTTCATTTATCAATTCAAAACTACAAATCAAGGTAACAAAACAGAAACATTGTTGGAATCGTCTAGAGTAAAATAAAACAGACCATATTTGCCGAAGTTCAAGAGACTCTTGCTATACACACATCTCGGTGTTGGAAATAGAAAAAAAAGCTACTTAGCTGTTTTCTAAGGCCTTAAAACCGTGACAACAACAAGTATTTAAAACTGACACTTACCATAAGTTTCTTAGTGAAGCGTCGATTTACATTCTTTATCCTTATAAATCTTTACAAACAGTTTACTTTGTTTCTCATGAATTCTATGTTTCACATACATCAATGTTACGTATCCATTATCTTAAGATATCATATGTGATAAAACGTAATATATCACATCTAGCATTTAAATTACGCTTGAACTACATACCTGTAGGTAACACTATTACAACAAAGTGAGACAAGAATGAATTGTCTAACATTGACTATAAATTATTTATATATAACATTAATTTTTACAACATGAGGGATGATGTTTAGTGGTTTGATGTTGCTGTCGATTCTAGTGAACAGTATAAGTAAATATAATATATAATTAAAATTATTTTCGAATAAAATCTGAATATAACGCCAGAATGAAATGTACACCTGACTTTTCAATATTTGTTTATAAACAAAAATGGAGCAAAGTTGTTGTGACCTTGTACAGGTCTTCAAATATGGATAGTTAAAAGTCCTGGTAATATAATAGATGACATCACCAACGCAATTTATCTATGAGTCTGTCTATGTCATGCAAATAAAACATGACGGTTTAAAAAATTCATTTCATTGAGAGGTACATTTCAGTTATTTTTTGGCGAGTGTATAATATGTTATTGTTTTTGTTTTCTGTTTGTTTGTTTGTATTTCTATTTTCTGCTTGTCCTTGTTCTTTTCTGTCATGTTCTGTTTTGTTATTGTTTTGTGCCTTTTTGTTGGCGTCATCTTTCTTAAACATTAGTTTTGTATGCGCTTTTCGATTTCATTTCATACATACAAAACAAATGTGCAGTACAAATCTGAAGCAAAAGTTAAACAAGGTATTTTGTCAAATCAAATAAATTATTATACAGCATGTCAGCTGAATGAAATTGAGAATGGAAATGGGGAATATGTCAAGGAGACAACGATTGGACCGAAGAGTAGAAAACAGCTGATTGATAATCACAACTCCGGTTGTTCTGATAATCTTTTTTTTCATTCCTTCACTGTGACCAAATAATTTGGCATATCTAAACTCTTTAGGATTGAAAGAATCTCAAAATAACAACATCAAATGAGGTTGTTATAAAAACAAAATAACTTCCACTTTCGTTTAACATGTTTAACTGTTTAACTGTCTTTCTGCAACCTATTTGCTAGGAAAAGTTATTGACAAAGCAGTTGTCCCTCTCTACATGTTAAATTTCATTGATAGACCTATATTTAGTGTCCAGTTAAAAATATTTTCTTGTTCATTAGACAGCGAACGGATATGTTTTTCGTGCAGCGGAATGAGGCAAGATGAAAAATGTCAACATGCAATCACATGTGACAAAGATGAGGTAACACATTTTAAACAATAACATTTTTAAGTGTCTTCATGATCTATGATGAGTGTATTTCATACATCAGCTGTATTGTACGAGGATAATAAATAGGTGTAATGCGACTTTTGACAAGCTTTTACTCCTGTTTCGAGCCGAGTTCATTTTTTAAGACTTATCATGTAAAAATTATTTTGTAGGCTTATCATTGGTTCATGTCTATTTTGTTTCGGACCAGTAGCGTAAGGCACGTTTTAAGATGAAACATGTCTATTTTGAAATTATAATAAAACTACAGTGTCATCAACACAAATGATAATATAATATCAATGGAATGACCTATAATGAAAAACTTTCGTGAAAACTGAATAATTTTACTATTTAGGGATTTCTTGTGCCAAAAATGACTTTATATCATACCTCCTCTAAAAAAAAAGAAACTCATTACAGTCGTTTTGTGTAGAAGCATATCTAATATCAGCGGTATACCATTGTTGCCCTTATTTACAGAGAGTACAATAAATACTTCAGTTGAGCAGGTATATCAGGTACTTTATAAAAAGCCGTTCTAAATGTTATGTTTCGTTTTGTTTTTAAAATGACATGCCTTTGTAATTCTTTTAACTAACTGTTTTATTTTATTATTAGATTTGTTTTGTTCAGAAATACTTCACGCATGGAAATGAAACTAAATACGATGTTGGTTGTACATTTCAAGAGGTATGATTTTTTTTAAATCAGATAAATCTTAAACTATTGCACAATACACTTTCTTTTTTCCTGTTTGTATAGACACAAACATACAATATGACTGAAATATGCTTACACTTAAAACTATAACAGTATTGACATCAAATAAGACCCAAATAGCAAATCAGATATAATAATATAATAAGAACAATAATCAACGTTTATGTTTTTGCTTTTATATTAATGATTTTGAATATTTTCATTAAATCTTTCGATCTTTCTCGATATTTTATTGTTTCTTTAAATTGAACATTTTTTTTTCAGCTTTGCCAAAAGGATGTTACGGGTCACATTTTAGGAAAAAGAAACGAACACGCCCATATCGTATGCCAGAAATGCTGCAATGATTCTAACGTCTGCAATTATGATCTTTCATGTCAAAACATAATAACAAGTATATAGCAAAATTACAGCATTATTCATCGTTTGTCATAACCAACAATCCAGATGCATTGATCGTTTTAATCGTTTTAATCATGTTAATCTAGTGCATACAAATGTCGATGGAAATAGAAATTTGTATTAATAGTTTATAACTACAAAAACATAGCACCTCACTTCCAGTTTCATTTTGAAATAGGACACCACAAATTTATTGTTTGGAAAATCCTAAATACCAAAAAATTCTTAGTCACAGACATATATCTTGAATATATCTATATATCGATGGTTTCTTTTTCTCTTTTTTAATTCTTTTTAAATATTATCAACACATTTAATGACCTGGTTACTAAAGTTTGTAAACAAGACAAAATGAATGAAAGTTGATTATTTCGGTACAAGATATTTCATTTGCAATTAAATGTTAAGGGTTTGGTCAATGAAAATTTAACACTGACAATTGTGCCACGCTTAATATTTCTTTATTTGCAACAAAGTTTACATCTGCACAATTTGGGAAAATGTCAATTCAACTAACAGGGGCGAAAATTTTGCAGTTTTACACAAAAAGGAAGTTTTTGATCTGTGTTGTTCATTAAATAATTAATGTGGTATTTCTTTAGTTCCAGGACAAAATTGTCTATCCTGTGATAATGTCGACAATCCGAAATCCTGTAATAGTTCAATGACATGTGCGAAGGACGAGGTATATCTAGTTTAAGATCTACACTCATAACAACATCAACACATTTTAACATATATTTTTGACAAGGATGCACATCATATTCATCCATTTAGTCTTCATTCAAACGCTTTATAAGTAAGAAATATTAAAACGAGAGACATAAAATAAAAGCAATTTAAATATACAAAAAAGTAAAATCACAAAAATACTTAACTGGATAACAACTGTCATATTCCTGATTTGGAACAGGTATTTTCTTACGTAAAAAATGGTGGATTAAACCTGGTTTATAGCTAGCTAAACCTCTCAATCGTAGATGATTACTGTAACATGTCAGTTTACCAGTTGATATATATAGTAGCATTTACCATTTACTCTTCTGTTCATTTTCATATATAATGGTGACTACAGTATAACTTCAGCATTCCACTGTTTTGCAGGTTTGTTTCATTCATAAGTACTTGACTGAAACACAGCACGTGAAGTATGACCTCGGGTGCAAACACTCAACGGTATGCTTAAGTTTATTGTATTAAAATATTTTAACTTTTATAAAACATATGAAAAGCTCAGTTTATTCTTTCAAGTGTTTGTACTTGCGAAATTATAAAAATCATAGTAATAAGAACCTTTACAAACTGAATATTCCAAAAAAACATTTATTTTTTCTAAACGATCAAACTAAATCTAACAAACGAATTTCAAATACTACAATAAAAATGAATATCATCAAAACAATACCTTGAATCTTATTTTAAGATGCGTGTTCAGATACGTTCATGTCATCAAGCTTGTTTCTTAACCATTGCCTCTTGATTTTTTTTATGTCAAAATTGTTTGCTCTTTCTTTTTTTCGACATGTATCATTATCTTATTCTTGTATTTGTTCGAATTGCACGACATTACAACGGGAAAAAGCAATTGAAATTACACCACTATTATTACTGGAAAATATAAATGTGGTCAGTGTGGGGATAAAAAGGCGGCCACGTCAGATTAAAATAGGAACGTTAATTACATTTCGTGACGAGATAGAGTGAAATATTCGTTTGACGATAACAACTCTTTCAGCAACTTTTGAGTTATCAGTAGTCTGCATGTCGAAAGGAATCCAATATACCACCAATTTCCAGTGGCAGTCAAAATTTCCAGGGCAACCCCAATGACTGGACCTACCTATTGTACTGTAATAACATGCAATGCAAGCGATGATCCTTGACTTCTAGTGTGCTTTTTGCGTTCCATCTATTGATTTTGTGTCATGGATAGATACCGCATGTCATTTGTTTTTTTATTATGTTATAATAACCACTGGACATAAAGCAAATAACAATCAACCAATTAATTATATCAAGAACGTGTGTTCTGAATGACAATAGTAAATATCATAAATGTACTTTGTGTGTTCATTTCTTACTTTTTTGTCATGACATTTTGTTAATTAAATCCTCATGTCCTCATGCATGAATTATAACAAAACTGCTTTCTACATTTTCGTAGTTATGTCTGCATGGTTCAAACACAAATATATTTGGGCGCCGATCATCTGATGGAAGACATTTAACATGTGAAAAATGCTGTGGTGGTACTGAGCTTTGTAACTTTGACCTACAATGTGGACACCAGGAGCGTAAGTACTCTATACAAATGCATACACAAAGCACGTTCATGGGTAACAAGAATCAATACAAGATTCGCTTCATTTTCCTATTTCAACCTTTTTTTACTTTTTACTACACTAACATAATTGATTAGATTCTAAACTTTGATTATTATAGTATTCAATATAACACGTGCATGATACAGTTTAACAATAATAATGTCTGGAATTTTTAATTACTGTATATGTAATCATTTTCGCGGTGTACTTTTTTTCACAAATTTCGCTGTAGTTATGTTATCGCGAACATAGCTATAAGAGAATTCAAGTACAGATTTTATGAATATAAACAAATGAATGAATATTACTGTTTTTTATAACTGTGCAACTGTTAAAATAACACCAGTTATAGTTGCAATTTTTTTTTTACAAAAGGTGAAAAGATAAAAAAAAAAAATAATAGTCGGAGTTAAATTTTACTGCTTTCAAATTGATGATTGAATGATCTTTGAATATTATTTTTCACCTTTTTAATTTTTTCATCGTTTGTTATTTATTGAATATTTTGTTTTATTTTTTTAAACACATAAACCCTTATCACTAAATTTATACTTATCGACAATACAAAATACGCGGAAATAAGAACTCGCTAAAAAAGTAGATCAAAACAGTATTGATAGATTTCAATTAATATACATTTCATCACTTCTTTTAATATAGAAAAGACAATAAATGCGTCATGCTCATCGACGAATGAATGTGGCAGTAACCTCGTTTGCTCAACTGGACGATGTCAATGTGTTTCAAACCAGTATTATTGGGATAATATTGCCTGCATAAAAAGTGAGTTCATGTATTGGTTGAGTTAAGCATTCCAATTGATATTTTATAGTGTGTTTTTCTATGTTGTGATGTTATACAATTGTTTCTGAAAAAAGGAGAAGGTTTGGTACCATTTAAACGTTTAATCCCGCTGCAAATATTTTCACCTGACTGTCCTAAGTCAGGAATCTGATGTACAGTAGTTGTCGTTTGTTTATGTAATTTATACGTGTCTTTTATATAGATTAGACCGTTGGTTTTCCCGTTTGAATGGTTTTACACTAGTAATTTTGGGGCCCTTGATAGTTTGTTGTTCGGTGTGAGCCAAGTCTCCGTAATGAAAGCCGTAAGTTGACCTATAATGGTTTACTTTTATAATTTGTCATTTAGATGGAGAGTTGTCTCATTGGCACTCAAACCACATCTTCCTAAATCTATATCTACTTAAGGTTCGTATCACAGAGATAAAAAAAAATATGATTGTCGTAGTTTACATTACATATTGTAATCCTATACGGTATCCCTGACTAATGGTTGTTGGGTGAGACACCCTAATGATATCTAAAAACATTGCAACAACTTTTTCAGACGTCTGAAGATATATGTTTTTTTTTCAGAATTTGTTAACTAAGTATTAGGTACGTGCAATAGAGATACAGAGAAAGTAAAGCTGTTGCTTACCAAGAGAAATATTATTTCGATTTCATAATGTGACACATGACCATGAAAGGAAAAAGATGCATTTTCGACTGCTTTAATCATTGGCCTGAAAACGAGAACATGGGACCACTCTTTTTGAAAACGATATTTGGCTTGATTTTGTACAAAGAATATTTGTACAAATTGTATGAACATATCACCAATGAGTTTTCTAAAAATTAAAAACATATACAGCAAAAAATAGATATTTTTCCTAAAATCATGAACATGACTGTAATAGACAATGATTATTTTCGAAGGATTGTTAAACAAATAAATCTGAAAAAAGATTCCAAATGTTTTTTACAACAATCCGCTTGAGATGATCATTTGAAACAAAAAAGTTAGATTTGTCTGTTCAATAGATAGATAAATCCAAATAATCGAAATGTTGAGTAAATATTTAAAAATTTTATGCCATTAATTTCAAAAGTAGTACATGCAGGTATAGTTCATATAACATATTTGAACATGAAAAAAATTACTGAGTGTTCAAAACTATAACGTATGTCCTTGGGCCTTTAACCTCTTTTCCGAGTGGTAACCTTAATGTTTAGCCCGAAATCATAGTCAATTGACATTGCATACCGTATCAACAGAACTAAATGTCATTTTCCAGAATACAAATGAATTATAATACAACGACGAAGAATATCGAAACAGAAAATATGGTTTTCGTATCTCACCTGTGCCTAATTCTTATATATAAAAGATACTTGAACAATATTTGCTTTCCTTTAATTGATGTTCATATTTACTACGGACTTTCTATTCTGTATTTGTACTGCTTACTTTTTTTATTATAGGTTATCCTGTTTAAGAAACACAATATGTCTAACAAATTGTGAGAGATAAGGGTAATCAGTAAAGGGTCCATTTTATACTGTACGCCCAAAACAATTTCGCTAAATAAGGGATGAATGAAAGAAGTTATAAACACATGGGAAGAAAACATATTTGAAAAAATATAGTCAAATGTATTGATATACTAACCTTATTAACAGAGATGATAAACTTCTGTACTTTTTCAGAAAAATCAAATAGCGAGGTATGTACTGAAAACAAACAATGCTCACATATGTTGCAATGCACACAAAACATATGTAGTTGTCCTGGTAGTCAGTATTGGAAAAGCACAGCTTGTATTCAAAGTAAGAAACAGCAACTCCTATAGATCTTGTTTAAGTAATTGTATTAAAATATCTTATATTAAAGTATCCGAATAACACCTTCTCTAGAGTAGGTAGTGTTACATTAACTTTGAAAGTCCACTTTTTAAGGCAAGGACATATGAATATGAAAAGACTTCAGGAGTAATGCCACCAAAAGGAACTAAATAGGGTAGCCAATCATTCATTTTAGGTTATTTTTCCCTGAGGAAGATGGAAATTTAAATTATATTTTTTTTAGTTTAATAAGGGTGATGTCATTAATAATTTCTATGTTTATGGACGGACTTCTGTTAAGATGACATCTTCGGGCTAATTAAAAACACGTTAACAGTATCATGTGTCTTAACTATTAAAATATATATTTTTAAATTTACTTTTATGTTAAAGATGCGAAGTTCAGCAAATATATGACGTAAAAGTGACATTAAAAATGGCCATTCGGAAGTAAAATGCCCTGTATGTATCAGCTTATTCAGTTTTAAATATAAACATTACAATTTTTAAAGCATTTTAGAATGTTTATATGTGTTTATTTTTGCGACTTCACACTTATGAAAATGTATATACTAATTCAATTATCACAGGGAAAAGCATAAACATCACTTGCAACGCTTCCTCTGAGTGTCTAAAAAGCTTGATTTGTATACATGGAAAGTGTAAATGTGATCAAGCGTTTGAATACTGGACGGGTTCAGCATGCACACAAAGTATGTAGACCATAGATATAGCATTTTTTCACAGTTGCTTACATAAATCTAATTTCTGACATCGCTTGCAAATGTTCCAAAATATAAGAAGCAAGATTATCGGTCAGTTTTAAAAAAATCATTTCAAATTTTACATTAACATAAATTCCAAAAATTACATGAAATGGAAGACAGAAGACAATTAAATCGTGTGAGAAGTATAATAACCATATAAACAAAATATATGATGCAACAAAGAAAAGCAAATCTGAATAGCAAAATATAATCTAATGAAATTGTATCCATTTGCTAGAAAATATAAAAACTCGAGCAGTTAAACAAGAGAACCCTTTTCATAATACATCACTATTATATGTTTATTTTTAAGCATTTTTATCAGGTTTTTTAAATCAATTTTGAAATTAACTATTAACTATTCTGAAAATCACACTGTATCAGCATTCTTCTGTACCGAGACAGTTGCCCACTTTGCAAAATTAATTTGCAGTGATATGTTGTCATGAATAATTTAATCATATAATTATAGGAAAAGCTTTCAATTCTACATGTACTTCATCAGGGGAATGTGAAACTCATTTTCGGTGCAATGATCAGAAATGTGTCTGTGCTGCAATCTCAGATTATTGGTCTGGTTATCATTGTTTAAGTGAGTATTTCAACAATAACTACAAAAAAGACTTTAACACGATAACACAGTTAATTTAGAAGATGATTTTTGTTCAACATGTTCAATCGATTGCGTTCGTGATCGTGATGTATGAACATGTATTATGTTGAAGGCCGTACATTGACATATAATGGTTTACTTTTTTAAATTGTTATTTGGATGGAGAGTTGTCTCATTGACACTCACACCACATCTTCATTTATCTAATTAATAAAAATATGAATACATTTATATGACGTGACATATGATTTATGGCAAACCTTATGCATTGCTTGTATATTTAGGACAAAATAAATAAAAATGTAATAAAATATGCACATCGAGCATTGTATTGTGCCATCTACTACTATTTTAAACAACCGTAATAAATTCAATGGTTATTTCAATATACTACATTACAAAAATGGCTTGGTTGTAATTTACAGAGGGCCGGGAATGTGTTGACCTGGATATATCAACGGATGGTGTTTACACAATATACCCGAACGGTACTAATCGACCAGTTAAAGTATACTGTGTAGTACGCCTAAAAGAAAAATGGACTGTAAGTTTGCGATAAAGTAAATGTTGTGTACTTTTCCTAGATACACAACGTTTAAAAGTACAAGCAACGTTGAAATACAGGCTTATACAAATAAGTCATTATAATGGAAAAACTAAAAACAAAGTTGACGTTTAAAAGAACCCTGATATATGTTTAACCCTGAGCAGTTGCTACTTCCGTCCATATCTCATAGGAAACCATTGAAACCATCTATCTCATGTATCTCATCATGTGACGCAATCAGTCATGGTCGCAGTTTTTCTTGACATGTCATTACAAATTAAAAGGGAGCTAGAACATTTCAGTCATGCTTGATTTTGACCAATGATTCACCTAACCACACGTTAATGAACAAAAACAAAATAAATCGCTAGGTTAAAGTATAAATCGAGTCAGATTTAGAAAAAATATATATGACTACAATGTATTTATTTCCCTTGGAATTAATTTATAAATCGAAAATATTATATAAAAAATCTCTTAAATAAATATAAACTATGTATATATATATATCTTCTCTTAAACTTGCAATGATAATTATGTATCACGGTCTTCGAAAACAATTATAGATTATATAACCAATCTTTTAATATAAACAATTCATTTTTAATTGTTATCATTGTACCTTTTACTGTTAAATCCAGTTTTATTTTGGATAAAACTAAGCAAAACCGGATTTTTAATGTGCGATACATTTGAATTGTTTGTCATTATTCAATATAACGTTCTGTTTTTGTATTTGTTAAAAAGAAGATAAACCTTCTTTTCAAAGGTTATACAGAGAAGAGTTAATGGTTCTGTGGATTTTTATCGAACATGGAATGAATACAAACATGGATTTGGTATTGCTAATGGGGAATATTGGTTAGGTATTTGAACTATTTTATTTGCTTTTATTTAGAAATATTCGAAATACAGTGATTATCCACAACAACTGTAATCAATTAAGCAATGGACCATAAACAACCCACTTTTACCTCGAAACAAAGTTTCAATTGACACATGAGCTTCCTAAGTATTAGAATACTTGCATTATTCGATAACACCCAAACAAATTCAATAATTAAATAATCATTGTTAATATTCAGCTGGTCAGTTATATTACGATACTGAAAATTGAAATATGTATAACAATATGAATTGATGAACATAAGCACAATTTTAATGTATAATAAACTCATTACAGATACAGTTGGATGCAGACCAAGTAATAGATATATAAATAAACGCAACTAAATGCCGCGTGCGCATATTTCGTTAGTTAACTTCACTTCTCGCGTTTACTATACTTACATTAATGCAGTCAAAATGGAAATATTTTATGTCTACCCGAGTAAAACACGGTGGGTAAAGTTGTCCACGAGAGAACGTTCTGTGCTGGTGATTCAGTCCTGAATCGTTTTGACGACTAATTGTTCTCTGATATGTCATTAGTACCATGCAAAGAATATTAGAATTGTTTTTGTTGCAAAAGTCGTGCAAGTTCGCCAATCGAAACTGTCCTAACGATGTGCTGGTGATTAGACAAACAATCCTAGTTCTGTGCTCCTATGTCTTGGTTCTGTGCCTTTATATTAAAGTTAACAGTGGTAAATATTCGAGATCATTGATGCTTAACTGTAAATGACTAGTAAACTGTTATCTGTTTTCTTAAAATTGACATTGTTGTGAATCTGATTACTTTTACTATAGCATAATTATAGAACAAAGGACTTCTTTTTAATAAAATTGAAAATGGACACGGTGATATGTCAGAAACAACAACCTGACCACAAAGGAGCAATATCACACCCAGAGGCGGGCTTCAGTCGGCCCTTACATAAATGTAATATAGTTCAATGAAAATGGACGTCACATTCAACTTCATAACATATAAATGAACTAAAATTTGAAGAAAACATACAAGACAAACAAAAACAAGAGGCTCAAACTTTTGACAGGCGCTAAAATAAGTCGGGATTAACTATTTTCTGTAAAAATCAGGCACATATGAAGTTGATCAAGGCAAACAACCAGGTGCACCTGAACTCTTTTAAGATGAGTTTAGATAATAGTTTCAGTGTAACCTGAGCATCTTGAATATTGTTTCTATGACAAATTTGCACGAAACTGTAAATATTTTGTTTTAACCAAGTGGAACTCCTTGTTTCTGCGTAAGAATCATGTGTCCTCAGGAGCGTTAATTAAACTTTTTTGGGGGGAGGGGGTCAAGGGATAGGAAGTTCACAGTAAAAGTTTTAAGCTTGGAATAGTTTTTGAAATTCTAAAATTGTTGATAACAGATAATATGATGCAGATGTTCAAAAACGATTTTCCAAGAGTGGAAGGTAATTTCCCGTCAGATTAAATAGTTATACTTTAAAAGAAAACTGTATCATATAGCTATGAAGTATCACTTGCTGTGTCTTTACGATTTTTTCAACATAAAATTTTTGCCTGAACGGTTGTCATTTTTTATTTCGAAAGTTCGAAAGAACACTCAAAAATATTTCACTATTTTATGGAAGGGCAGAGAATGGAAACAAAATAACACTAACAGAAATAAAAACAAATAAGTTTTGCATTTTATAATCCCAAAATAAAGTTTGTTGTCAAGGATTTTTTATAAAAAACTAAGGGAGAGGGAGTGAACGATGTTCCTACTTTTCTATATTTAGATATATTTCATGAATAAAAATAAAATATGCCTTAAATTTATTTCAAAATGATTGAAAAATGAGTGAACGAAACAAAAATAATTTTAAATGCAAAAATACCAGTTGCCTGTTATTTTATTGTTTTTTATTTACAATGTATATAAATATAATTATGAAAGACAGCAGGGTCAATAGGGTGTGAAGTCCATGTCGTCTGAAATAGATACTAAGCAATGACTTTGAAATCGACAAATAATTATGGCACTTAAAACAAAATCTGTCTAATATTCGAAGTTTTTGCAGTTTTGGTTTGCTTTAACAACAATGAACAAATGGACACACAAAATAAATATAGTATTGTGGAATTTTTAACTTATATTCAGTTCATTGGTACATGTAACATCGGTTACTAGAATTACAATCCTGTCACGTATGAATTGGGTAAAATATTTTAGATAAGAAAATTGAAATGGGAAAGTTTGCGTGCGGTTGTTGCAACAGCATACCGACAGCTTACACGGCTCTTCTGGGTTGATGCTAAAAAGAGGATCAAAGTCCCATTTGATTTAGAACCTTTATTCGTTCCAACAAAATTATCGAAATTTTGTTGAGGATTTAACCATTTACGACAACAAGAAAACTTTTTGAATTTTATGCAAAGAAGGATTAAAGAATGTTGCCAAAAAATACTTACATTTTCTGCCTATTCCTATGTTAACTTCTATGCGATTTCCAACCCTTCATGATCATTAAATTGAACTGTAAACTACTTCTTGGTATCTTCCAAATGCCTTTATAATGTCTGATGTATACATTAGTTATGACAACATCTGTTGTGAGCACAAGGTTCACTGCACACTTTTAAAGTTCTGCTTTATCAAATATTAAAGTGTGAACTTATGTTTTGGGAACTTTTTTTATCAGTACGACTGATATTTTTATCTAAGTGTACATGGTTTATCTATTAGTTGAACATGCGGTATTTAACTAGCGTTTAAAAGCTGCGAGTATTAGTTGTGCAATTATTTGTGTCTTTATGTTATTAGTTGAGGTGTTAAATTGTTGTGTTGTTAAAGAAGGCAAGGAGGAGGGTTTGATTGGATGAAGGTGAGGAGTGTTTTGTTGAGCTCAAACAAACATGTTAATGACTATTCGGCATGGGATTTGATCGTTGTTGAAGGTCTTAAGGTGACCTATAGCTGTTTATTTTGTTTACATTTGGTCTTTTGTGGAGAGTTGTCTCATTGGTAATCATATCATATCTTTTTTTTTATATTTCTTTATCTCCTGTCAAGAGTTCCCAAAACTAGTTGTTGTAGATGGTTTCCTTCTGTCATATTTATATTTTGTTCAAAGTTGTAGTAACAATCAGGCCGAAGGCATTCATTTTGTTATCGTTTACATTTTTTTACCTAGCATTCGTTAAGGTTTTTGCTCGTTGTGAAAGGTCATACTTTGAATTTCAATTGTTCACATCTTGTTTAATTTTAGTTAGTTTTTACCGGTCATGTATGAAGAGCAAGTCTATGTCGGTTTTTTTTATTCCAGTCGAAATTTATTGAAGACAGTGTATTTATAATTGACTAAATTAGAAGTATCAGTAGTTTGATCATCAAACGTCGTATTGTTAACTGTCAAACTGAACAAGTCAAACCTTTATTCATGTTATAATTCGAAATATTAACTTTTATTTATTACAAAAACCAGTTCAAATAACTTAAGTGAGTAGCTGATTGTCTATATAAAGGCAACAGTAGTATGTCTATATTTTCTTTTCAAAAGTTACATGTATAAATATCGAGGCGTATAGAAAGTTTATGCAACACATCGGATTTTTTTTTTATATGATGGGATATAAACTTCGCAGTATACGTTGCTTTGTTCTCCTTCTTTAAATATTTGGCCCTGGACGTTAGGCTACAAACAAAATCAATCAACTTACATATTATATTGACAGTCTGCATACCTTTCCAAGAAGAGAACTTTTAATACTTTTCATCAAAGAGTATATGAATCAGTCATTTGAATTTTGGATGATTCCGTTAAATGGTTGAGTTTAAAATACAAACAATCACAAACTACTTACTTAAATAGCGTTCATTATCAGGGATACAAAGAGGAAATGATGGCAATCTAAATTCATGTGGATAAACTTTTGTAGTCATTGTGTTCAACTATTGTTGTCATCTTTATATATATAATCAGTCCTGACATGGAGATGTTTTTGATTTACGATGAGGCCATATATATTTGTATAATAATATGCAAATATGGTTAGTTTTGTTGATGCGGACAAATTATTTTGTTTTGCGAGTCAGACTGCGAAATCAAAATACTGAAATGTGTTTACGATTCAATTCTTTGGATAAAAAGAGGACATGCTGGTACTAAAATAATGTGAACAAAATGTTGGTGTCACTGTGCTCCAATATTGTTGTCATTTGTATCATTTCGTTCTTTTTGGCATAAAATTATTCCTGATTTACTATGCAATCATTTAGTTAACATGATAAAAAGCAAATATGGTCGGTTTTTGGTTGATGTGGTCAAATAGTTTGATATATGAGGCACTCTGGGTGTAAAATCTACTGCCATTCAATATTTTGAATTCAAGGAGGACATGCGGGTACTCTTAATTGATGCGGACAATGTAATGAAGTTATTATGTTCCAATACTGGTAGTATTTGTATTATACAGTCCAACTGACACAAAAATAATGCTGATTTATTTTGCGGCTACATTGAATATAGATTTAAATGATGACGAGTAAATATGTTCATAAAGTTAGAAGACGCACCGTTTTTACGTTAGAGTGGAAGTAAACACGAAAGTAAACACTTGTTTAATGTCTATTGAAAATTCGGAGTCAACACAAAGTGTTAAATTATATATTCAAGTAGTTGGGGTTGTCTAAATCGTTGACAATAGATTTTTCCTAAATTTAAATAAATAAAGTCTGGATCAATTGCATTTTCAAATGCAAACTGTGAGTCACGGCTCTGGTTTTTTCGTGAGAATTTATTGAAATTAACGTTATCTCGGCTTTTTCAAATACGTTTTATGTATATGTCGTGTACATTTTATTTTTTTGTACAGGTTATTACTTTGTAAGAGTAATTACTTGTATGATGCCATCATACAAGTTATTACTTGTACAAATATAATTGTACGAGTAATTAACTGTACAGTTTTTGTCGAGAAAAAGATAATAACTTGTACAACTCGTTATCTTTTAGTTTTATTTGTATCTTCCTTCTATCTGATTTTTAAGTAAATTATAAATGACTTCAGCTTTTGACTATTTAACGCATCGTTGTAAATAAACGGAATTTGATGAGACTGTCATTTTAAAGTGAGAGGGTTAACACTATAGAACCAGGTTTAATCCACCATTTTCTACATTTGAAAATGCCAGTACCAAGTCAGGAATATGACAGATCTTGTCCATTCGTTTTTAATGCGTTTTGTTATTTGATTTTGCAATGTGATTATGGACTTTCCGAATTGATTTTCCTCTAAGTCCAGTATTTTTGTGAATTTACTTTTTTTTCTGCAAGCATGATACTTTGAGCATATTCGGCTGAAACACTAGGTGCCACTAAAATACGGACTACTAGCGCAAAGTGACAAAGTCATTGAAAGGAATAAATAAAATGAAACTCTTCTTCCAAAAATTTTGATTTATTATTTTTCAATGAAGAGAAATATTCAATTGTTCTCTGACAGTTGAGTTTTAATAATAATTATTTATTTACTTGTTTTTTTTTGTTTTATGGAATTACACAATTCTTCATCATTCAGACCAGTGTCAGTTGTTCTACTGTGTTCATGTAATCCTCATACTCTTTAAGTAAGCGTTCTGTATTTGTACGAACATGTTGAGGTGGAAGTGGTTTATCATACACAAATTAACTTTCTAGCCAAAAAAGGAATTCCCTTCAATTAAGGATATGTGGAGCTCCAAAAATTAAAAAACAAACTCAGTGAGTTGGTAATCCACTTCTGCCTTTTATGGGCGCAGTCCACTGAATTTGGTACAGTGATTCTGATAGTACAAGAGTGATAATCAACATGGTCTACCTAACAGTAACATTTTTCACTTTGACTTGACTACAAGCATTAAAGACTGTAGTAATGATAGAAGGAGCGACCTTTTCAAAATATTCACACATATGAGTGAAAATCCGGATAATTTCTCTGTTTATATTGGCAATTTGTGGTTTTTTAACTCCTTATAATTATTATTTGTATGCCTCCAGAGTGTGCTGTTCTCATCGGAGGGTAAAGTTGATCAACTTTACAATAATAAATAATTTCGCCTCCTTTGCAAATGAGTTTATTAATTTAATTCCTGCTACATTCATAACATCATGCCATCTTTAGAATTATTTTTAAAGTGCTGTCATTTTTGGACTTAACTTGGCTTCCTTTACATAACTTTTATCTCTTTATCTTTCACAAGTGAATCTGAATAATTAGAAGATTTTATTTGATATTTTCCCTTTTTTTCCTTTAATACCCTACTCATCTGTACAAATTGGCTACCATATTTATCAAAAAAAAAATTGAAATGTTTCAAGTTTATACTGATGCACTTATAATAATTATTTGTTTAAAAGGAAAGTTTTATTGTAGTCAGGAAATAGGCCAAGGTAGAATAATGATTTGTACAAGTTATTATCTTTTTCTCAATAAAAATTGGACAAGTAATTACTTGTACATTTGTATATGTACAAGTAATAACCTGTATGATGGCATCATACAAGTAATTACTTGTACAAAATGTTTGTACAAGTAATAACCTGTACAAAATAATAACACGTACACGACATATATAATACTTTTTCTTATTGAAGAAACATTAAAGTGTCATTAGCTGTCAAGTTCATGTTTTCACCGATTCGACTCAAATTATCAAATTTGAATGAAAAATATAATCCTTATTTCAATTCCAATGTTAACATTCTCTTTCCTTTCTGTAACTAAAGACGCCTAATGTGTGCGTTATTCATCTCTAGCGCTAACATTACAAGGCTTACATTAAAGGTCATATGAATACGGCTTGAATTTAGTCAAGTTATTATTCATGTTATTTTTTTTATCTTTTTTTTTGACAAAATTGAATTAAGCTAGCTAAATTCGCTTTATAATATCCTTTTTTTCTCTTTCATTAATGAATGAACAAAAAAAGGATATGTTTTGCCTGATTAAATCAAATATGTGATACAAAATATACCTGCATGTACTACTTGTTGAGTAAAATGAGGTCCAAATTTTATCTATGTGCTCAAAATTCGGATTTTCGGACGTATTTTTCCTTTCGACAAAAATACATACCTTTTTTGTTTTAAAAGATAAACACAAGCTGTCTTTTGTTAACTATTTGTATATTATGTTTTATATAAATGTCCTTTACATTTGTTCAATTTATTTTTCAAATAAATAGCTATCAAATGTTCAAGAATGTAGAAATAAAACGTCATTTTTGGCTGTATATTTTTTTAATTTTAAAAAGCTGCACTGTTTACGTCTGTATGAAAATTGGCACACATAGTCTTCTTACGTAAAGACACCAAATGCCATTTTAAGAAAGAGGGGTCTTTGATCTCGTTTTTAAGTTAGATAAGTTTGAATGATAAAAAGTCGAAAAAAATAATCTTTTCTCTATAAGTCATAGTTCGATGTCGCGAAAATAACAATTTCTGTTAGCAACGTCATTACCCTAACCTGTATCTCTATCGTGTGCCCTTAACGCCATGGATTTGTTCGATACTCGCGTTTCGTCTACAAAAGACTAAAGTTAAATAAATGAGGTGAAAAATAAATTACGAAATTGACAACACAGAAGTGCTGACTACCGGGCTGTTGATATTCTCAAGTAAAAAAAACTCCACCAGCAGTGGTATCAACCTAGTGATTGTGAATAAACTCATCATAGATAAATTTTCACTGAAACAATAATCAAATACTTAATAATTCACGAAGTTACAGCCTAGTTTGCTAAGCCTGTATTTGTTGTATAGAAAATGTCCTTACATAATTTATTTTTCGCTATTTTTTAGGAAATGATAATATTCATTTGATATCTACAAACAGTAACCACAAGATAAGTATATATATGGAATTACCAGATGGACAAAGCCACAAAGCCAATTATACCACATTTAACGTCAGTAATGAACATTCTTTGTATGTTTTAACAGTTACTGGGTATAGTGGAGATCCAGGGCGTAAGTCCAGATATATAAACTAAGTCGACCTGCTTCATTTAATTTTATCTCCCTTCATTTACATGTTATACAAAACTATTCATCAAAGTTAAAGCTAAGTATTTGCCTTCATGAAAGTGTAAAGTTTTTATGAAGTACCAATCATCTAAGTCTATTTTTATGTCGGTCACTGTATTACTTCATTTCAACATTTGCTTATTGTTTGAAGAGAATAACATTTCATAAACTTTATAGCTTTCCTGTTATATCTAATATTTTGTTTTAATATTTTTTTTAATTTTTGTTTGTTTTACTATATTCAAGTTAGACAAAATCGAATGCATACAAAACATTTATCAAACACTTTGAAAATTTGAGTTAGCTACGACTATATCTTCACGTGTCTTTGACTTCTGGTAGTGGTTCAAGTATTTGCAATATCATAAACAGAAAATTATTAAAAAATAAACTTCTCATTGATATATCATGTCATCATCGTGCTCAAAGAATACGAGTTCTTATGTTTTATTTTCTGCGAAATACCAACATTCAAATATAAGAACAAAACAAAAAATATTATGTAGTGTTTGCTAGCATAAATCTGTCTAACAATGTACATACTGTTTGCCTAACGTTCAGAGCTTCAAAAATAATAACATTATGGATATCAACATGGTTTAAAAAAAAATAGAATTTAAGTCTTTCACTTTACGTGAAAAGATATAATGCATTAAGCTTTTAGTACAATATTACATTTTTTTTTATTATCCTTCATTTGTTGCTTTTGTCGTGTCTTTATCCAAAATATCAATATATCTTTTTATGAGATTGAAGTGGTAGTTTAAATCAATTGTAGAAAATTCCATAGATTATCCTAATGATAGCCTCGGTGCAAATGGTAAGCCATTTACAACAAAAGACAGAGACAATGACAAATATAATGGTAACCTTGCAGTTATCCTTAAGAGCGCATGGTGGTACAGCAGCAGTTATTACTCGGATTTGAACATAGCCTATTCAGGTTCTTCCGGGACAATGTATTGGAGTCGTTGGAGTAGTGGTATATCAAAAAGCTTAATGATGATTAAAAGAACCTATTGAAAAGTGGTTTTTTGTTTAAATATATTTCATTTTGACCGGTCTCTCTCTGTGTTGGTAATTGAAAAATCGGTTATTCACTATCTATTTGTGAGTACCACATTTATAATAACAAAACAGGAATGATAACTAAAATAGGTTTAGATGTCAGTCAAAATACACTATAAGTTGAAAAGTACCTGGTTTATAAACAAAATATATCGCAAATTTTCTTATTAAAAATGTGAAGCAAGTAAATGACCATAATGTCCCTCTTGTTGTAAAAGTTTGGTATTTTATGTATGTCATTATAATGTTGATATATCGCTTTTAACTAGCATATTAATAGTCTCCAAATACAGTTTACCAGTTTCATTTTATCCAGATAATCGTCTATTGTCGGATAGTAATGCTTTTTAGTCTACTATAAATAATTATCAAATTGTTCGTTTTTTTATTGTTTTAAATCTGAGTAACAGAACATTATTACTTCCTCTCAAAATGTATAGGTCAACTGGTTTTTTTTTATTATTTATATAACGCCAATAGCTATGTATGAGGTACTTAGAAATAATAAGTTAAAAAAATCTGTGCAATCGTCAAACCTTTAATAAACAACACCTTAGAATAATATTAACTGTTGTATAGTTTTTAGTGTCTATTCCCAATTTCGTCAACGGGAGGCTTAATTTCAAAATTGTTTTATTGCAAATTGAAAGTAGCATTGGTAAAAATATTCCTACTTAAGTGTACTATCGCATTATTAGTTTATCGAACACATAAGTGCTTTACATTCGAATTCAATATAATGTCGAGGTAGTGTACTGATATGAACATGATGTAAAGGGAAAGCTAGTTATTATTGTACACAAAACCATGATAAAGTCGCCTTAAAACGACCGATGGTATCAAGTATCTCGAAATATAGCGTATTGAGTCTCAATGATATTGATGATTATTAAAACAACATTTACCACAAAAAGGAAGAAAATTTAAAACCAACAGTTATTTACCAGTGTTCAAACACACACAGAAATACAATTAGCGAGGAAGGTGTTCGATCATCATTCCATATCGTGTTTAAAAATACAGAACAAAGCAAAAGATTCGAAACAGTCGGTATTGTTTGAACTAGAAATGAAGTGACTCGAACAAAATTTAACAAAGACGCCACATGCTAAATATGCAATACCCGTTTAACATTTATTTTTCAATCAAGTAGTAGGTTTTCGTTACAAAAGCAATACCAAACCTGCATATTCAATACTAACATACCATTTATGTTATAAAATATTAAAATAATACAACAGCTAGACTTAAAGAAAAATAAGTATGAACGAACTTACTGAACATCTTTGATATTTGTTTATACTTGTCTTAGGGGGAGGGGGGAATAAATCCTAAAGGATTACATTGATTCAAACAAACAATTCTCTGAACTTGACATTATCAAGGTGCTTGATTTCTTGAATGACAACATATTTGTTACGTTTGGAGGACTTATTTTTTCAACAGACTTTTGTTATTTTATTTTAGCATTTTATTGTGAATAAATACAGGGAATCTTATGCATCCCGTCAATGTATTTGTATTATCCTTCATTTTTGCTGGCGTGTTTTGTATATGCGACTTCTTTTTTTTTCTTTTTTTTTTGTTCCTTTAGCGTGACTCTGTACTTAAAAATATCCTGTCAGTATGTTATTATTTTATTTTATTTTATTATGTTATATTTCTATTATACATCCGTGGATCCACAAACGTCAAAAATATTTCATTACAAAGTGGAATGAACCATTCATGGGTTCTTTTAAATTCTAAACTACTTTTGGACTATCTTAAATCTCGGTCAATTTCTGAAACCAATTCTTACATACTCTTGCTTGTATGCTTACATTGCCCATGTGAAATTTTAGAGTTGTTTGTATGAATATTGAACGACAAAAAAATGTTCTGACATCAGACACGAGAATTTTTTTCTTTTAAAATTGTAACACGATGATGACTGCTGTACCCATATATATACACCCATATATTGACTGTTTTATTTATTTTGTCTGTTTAGTTCACGCATCATTGTAAATATAACGAAATTTCATGATACTGTAGTACAATGTGAGATATTTAGCGCTATAAAACCAGGTTTTGAAAATGCCTGTATCAAGTCAGGAATGTGACAGTTGTTTTTCATTCATTTGGGTTTTTTTTCATTTGATTTTGCCATGTGATAAGGGATTTTCCGATTTGATTTTCCCCTGAGTTTAGTATTCTGGTGATTTTTCGGTAAAACAAAAAAAAAGAATAATAATAATAAGCAATATCCTTAACCTTCATTTTCGCTATATAGATGATGTTCTCTTACTTAATATTTCATCATTTGGTGACAATGTTGAACGCATCTATTCCATCAAACTGGAGAAAAAGGTTACAACAGATGTACTTTAATCTACCGCATATCTTGACTTGCATCTAGACATTTACAATGCGGGTCGGTTGAAAACAAAACTTTACGAAAAAAAAGATGATTTAGCCTTCAAATTGTGAACTAGACAATTATTAATAGCAACATTCCAGCATCACCTGCCCACGGGGTATATATCTCCTAGTTGATACGATATTCCTGTGCATGTATTTCCTATCATGATTGTCTTGATATAGGGTTGCTGCTCACAAGCAAGCTCTTAAACCCAGAGTAACATATGGTGAAGTAGAATGCATCCCTTCGTAAATTTTACGTAAGCATTCACGAGTTGGTGGAACGTTATGGAATAACAATTTCAAAGATGATATCGGATATATTACTTACGTCGTAACTTCAACCCTTTTTTCTTTCTTGAATGTGACCTACAGAATAAGACTGTTAACCGGATTTGTTTTATTACATGAGCAAGATGATGGGTGCCATTTGTGAGGATCGGCTTACCCTTTCGGAGCACCTGATATCACCCTAGTGTTTGTTGGGGTTCGTATTGCTTATTCATTAGTTTTCTATAATGTGTCATGTGAACTATTGTTTGTCTATTTGTTTTTATTTTCATTTTTAGCCATGGCGTTGTCAGTTTATCTTCTGATTTATGAGTTTGAATGTCAATCTGGTATCTTTTGATTCTCTTTAAAACCTTGCGAGACTCGAAAGTAAATGTGTTTGTTTGAAAGTTATGAAATACGTTTTTTAAGACTTCATAAATTTATTAATTGTTATCTGGATGGAGAGTTGTCTCATTAGCACTCGTACCACATCTATTGAACGTAAACTTACTTTTTTCAAGAACTATGTCAAACAGTTTCAATATATATTGCATGAAAGGCTATGGTACCGCATGTTTACATTTAATCATCATAGGCAAGTATCTTAATAAATCATTATCCCGACAACTTAAGTGTGCTATGTTTTTTACGCATCAAACATCGTGCATATCCACAACTGTCTGTATAGGGAATAACACATAAATGCACAGATTTATACCAAATATGAAAACCAGAACAAACATTAACATAGTACATACCTCGCCATATCATATATGTCATTTGTGCAACAAGAGCCTGTCTGAATGGCCTCTTGTTACTGAAACTGTGTGATGCACCTGATCACACAACGAACGATTGCTGTGAATAGCAATGAAACTTTGACACTGGAACTCTGGTGAAAACTAACTGCTGAGACTCTGGAACTAGCGATGAATAAATCAATACTTCAGCGTGAAATACTAATACTTTTATTACAGATGGACTGTGTTCAGGGTAAAGTCCTGAGTCCGAATCTTGCTTATAAAAATTATAAGCAAGTATTTATACAGAATTGAATTAACAAGTATAGACATAACAAATAACAATTAATTTGAGTGATATTGTTCACTGACAAAGATTAAACTATTTTTAGAAATTGAAGAATAGATATTAAATGATAATCTGATTATAACAATTAAGAACATACATTATGAATAAGGTAGAATGTCACTAATTACCCAACAGATTGAAACATGTCACTCAATTTCCAAACTAAGAATTAAATTGCATATCAAAGCATGTTGATTTTAAGTCATTGAAACGAAATGTAAATAGAAACGAAAATATAAAATAAACTGAATTATAAAACACAGAGAATTAAAGTCTAAAATATTAAAATTGAGAATTTTATATTAAAGTCCAAAATATTAAACTGAAGCTGCTTTTTCCACGGTCATATAAGCAAGTATTTATACAGAATTGAATTAACAAGTATAGACATAACAAATAACAATTAATTTGAGTGATATTGTTCACTGACAAAGATTAAACTATTTTTAGAACTTGAAGAATAGATATTAAATGATAATCTGATTATAACAATTAAGAACATACATTATGAATAAGGTAGAATGTCACTAATTACCCAACAGATTGAAACATATCACTCAATGTCCAAACTAAGAATTAAATTGCATATCAAAGCATGTTGATTTTAAGTCATTGAAACGAAATGTAAATAGAAACGAAAATATAAAATAAACTGAATTATAAAACACAGAGAATTAAAGTCTAAAATATTAAAATTGAGAATTTTATATTAAAGTCCAAAATATTAAACTGAAGCTGCTTTTTCCACTGTCCCAATTGTCCCAATGAATGAGACTATAAACCAGTTGCAATCGTTGGTAAAAGTAAATAATATTTTTTTTCGCTAATTCAAACGCCTTTTCGGATAAATTTTCTAAAATTGATTAATTATGGTAGTAGCTTCTGTAATTGTAGAAATTCGTATGATGACATATAGGTTATTGTGTTTATAGAACGTATGTAGAACTCACACATCAGTATTAAGGTAGATCACAAGTATATATTTTTTGAGACAGAATTTTTTGCCAATAATTTCCCAAAATGAAAATTTTACTATGCTCTTTTCAAAATTTTAATAAAAATTACGGGTCACCGTGCTATTTTTTAAGCAATGAGTCGTTGAAAATTGACAAAATTTGGTTAGTTTGTTCATGAAAAAACACATTAGTGTGCATAACAAAAATTCTATGAGAAAGAATTTTAAAATAAATTGTGAGAAGAAAGGTTTCATAATATGTTTAAAAAATAAAAAGAAAACATGGTGTCACCGAACTTGTTTTCTTGCTGCAAGTAAACATAAAAAATTTCCCTATTAGTCCAGTATAATTTTTGTACCAAAAGAGTTATCTCCTCTTAAATGGCTCATTTGAAAAAAATAATTTTAAAACCAAAAAAAATATATATAATTTGTTAAAATAATTTGTATAATACGATATATTAACAGGTTTTCTTCAAATAGAAAAACAGTCTAACTATTGAATTGCAAATCAGTCTCTAAATTTGCAGATTTAGGCAAATAACTAGACCGATTTTGTACTGTGATTGTACAATCCAAGATGGCGGTATACCATCAATCTACCTCTATAAAACGCGAAACAAATACAATAAAGCAATGTATAGTTTTAAACTTAATATTTATTGTTAGATATACAAAACATTTACAACTATGCATGTTTACAAAATCGATTGCATTCAAATGATATTTGAGAATACAACAAAACAATGTATGTCTGAATCCAGAACACAGTGCATGTTGTATACTACATGGTACTGTGCACAGTGCTAATCTTATTCATTAAGCTATATTTGGAGTATTTCTACATTACGAATATTTGAATTTTTATTGTATTAGTTGAAGTTAAAAATGTTAAGAATAATAAGTTAATTTAATATAAATCTTTCAATACATCCTTTTTTTTTCATAATCATTTGTTCGGCATTTTCAAATAATATTTCATTTCTCATCCCTTCTTCAATAACGCTGCTAATCAACTGCTGGTCCCCAAAGTAACATTAGCTCATCTCTGAGTACTTTGATATTGACATGATTTATAATATTACTTTTTAAAAATAAATGTTTAATTAAATAAAAATACTCCCTTCAGAAAAACTAACATTTGGTGGATATGGCTATTCCTGCCAATTTATATTGGTCATAAGGCTCCTCATTAAATCAAGAACTTTTGGGTTCAACGCGTTGTCCTATTCAACTTAACATTTCTTGGCAGATAGAGATGAACAAAATCAAAGTTGGTATAATGACTTAATATATAACCCTTAATTAATAAACATTAAATAACAGCATAACATATAGTCAGAACATGTAAAATAAACAAGAAGGTACCGTTTGAGAGTAACTGCAATTACTGACCCCAACTAAATAGCCAAAAGCAATAAATAATAATAAAAAAAAAGCATGAATCAGAGACTAAAATCGAATCAAACACATCCTAGGGATTGAGTATTTTAAGTCATGGATAGTCAAAGAATATATGACTTGTGCGATGCAAAAAATATATGTATAGACAGGCAGTATGATAATCAGGAGTTAACATTTTTATAGATTAAACTGAACGTGGGTGTGTCTCTATACATCCCGTCTAAAAAAAACACAGTCATTTTATAGTTTGCTGAAGACAAAATCGATATTAGTGCCAATATGAATAATCTTCAAATATCTAATAACAACATTAATTGGTAAGGAATCCTTTACTAATAATATATAAAAAGATATATGGCATGATTGTCAATGAGAAATCTCTCCACAATATACCAAAACGACACAGAAATTAACAACTAAAGGTTACCGTACGACACCAAACAATCAGCAAAGCATATACCGCATTGTAAGCAATAAACGGCCCCAAAAATCAATGTTCAACAATTCAAACGAGAAAACTAACGGCCTTATCTATGTATAAATAAATGAACAAAATCAAAATGTAACACATACGCAAACATCAACCATTTAATTACAGGCTGATGATGTGGGACAGGCACATACATGGAGGTGTATAAGTTTGTTTCAGGATCGATGAGTTTACACGGATCACATACATGTGGTGCTTTTTACGCTTTAAGCACAATAATACAATGCAATTCAGAATGTGAAATACTGTTTTCAATTTAATACAGGTATTTCTAATCAAAATCTTTTTATCTATGGAAGCATTTAGTAATGTATGCATGTTATGGTGACAAAATCCTGACTTATTAATTTAACAGTGATGCATTGGTTATTTTCGTTAAAACCTATAACATCACTACACGCATAACAAGCAAAAAGTAAATAACAAAACACATTAAAACGAATGGACAAAAACTGTTATATTCCTGACCTGAAATGGTCAAGTTGGGATATATGAACACCGTATGAAGGAGCCAAAGATATATCGCCGTATAATAAAGGGAAAAAAATCAACAATGGGGAATGAAAATCGTCCTTTTTGTCATACATTTTAGTAAGTAGATTTCCTTTAGAAATTGAAATGTCTAAACCTAGAAAGAACAACAAATGCTGTTTATTTTAGATTTTGGTTAAAGGAGGTTCTGTTGGATGAATTTTGGTAGTATCTTTAGAGACCTCTGGATTGTTTTCGAAATAAGTTATGCAGATGCTGGAAGGTAATGTTGAATGTAGCAATCAAATGCAACAATAATGTGTCTTTACTAAGATTGGTCATAAACTGAGAGTCGAAGAAATACAGAAATAAATCTGATATTTAAGGGTCGCAGTAAGTACCCATATGAATACCTGCTTAACTTTCCCTTTTAAATGTTTCTTTTTAATTTGTTTTGATAAATGATTTATAAAAACTATTATGGTCATGTTAAGATGATATCGTGCTTTCTGCAAAAAAAATAAGTAACTTTTTCTACCTTACACCCAAATTATTTCCGAAGAAAAATTTACACCAAAAACAGAACAAGAAAACTGACTGAAAATGTTAAATATCTATTAACGACTTGAGTTTAGTCTTTCAGTATTTTTCTGATGAAATGTCCGTTCAAAATAAGTTTGAAGTATGATGTTGAAGAGTCATCTTTTGACTTGCAATCTACATAATCAAGCAACCATTTTTAGGTGTGTTTAATTTGGTTTGCAAGATTTCGGACTCTTTAGAAACTTTTTGTCTTAACCTCATCTTTTTCTGTATATAATTGTTTTTTTGTTTCTCGAGATATTTTTTTTCGTTGTGAAGCTCTTTCAACGTGGAATCGTGTTGTTGAAGAATTGCTTTGGTTTTATTCTCAAGATGTTTTCTTTGCTGTTCTAAAGTTTCACACTGGTTTGTTACAAGGCCAAGATTTTTTTAATGTCTTCTGTCTCTTTCCATTTCTTTTCCAGTTGCAATTCGATTTCAGTTTTTTCATTCTCACTTATTGTTAGTTGATCTCTTTTAACAGTCTCTTGCTGCTCAATTTCCCTTTGTTTTTTTTCGATCCGGTTATTCAGATTAATTTCATTAGAAGAAAATTCTGCGTGTATTTCCTCATAGATAGATTGCTCTGGCATTGCAACTCCGGAATCATGACTTTCAGGAGGAGCACAACAATATTCCATTCGATTAACATCTACGTATTCAAGATATTCACCATCATCGGCTAGGACTGGCTCATCTAGCTGCTCTAAATTTTCTGTTTTATTCATTGTCATAACAGCTTCTCTTGTTTTATTAATTACTGCATTTGTAAAGTGCCATCCATTATTATCTTTGATTATATTTGTAATTTTCTGTATTAATTTCGAAACCATTTTAGATTTATCTTTTTTCGTACCAGTATTATCGATTGCAATATAGTGATTATTGCATATCTTAATGAAATTCGTCATAGGGGATCCAGCTTCCTCAATAAAAGACTCAACACTTTTTCTTTCCCTTTTCAATTCATCTGATCTTGTGAAAACTATCATTGAATATTTTCCCGTTGATGTACCAAAAATCTCTAACAATTTGTTTAAAGTATTGTTTTCCTCTTTTGTTAATCGTGTTATCTGTAGCACAATTAAAAATACATGTGGCCCTGGTAATGACAAACGAGCACAGTGAACGATTTCTTCAGATATTGTGTCATGTGATAAAGTCGTGTCAAACAGCCCCGGTGTGTCAATTAATACTATTTTTTTGGTTTCATACATTCCCTTACCTCGTTCACATTTCTTAGTTACGGATTGGCTACTGATATTTGATTTAAAACGAGTGGCCCCAAGAATAGAATTTCCAGTGGCGCTCTTGCCAGATCCAGTTTTTCCTAGTAGTACGATTCGAATTTCGTCGTCGTGAGCTACAAGGAATAAAAATAATACATTCTCAGAAGAACAAGTAACGCGTTACAACAAATGACCTAAAGGTGTAATTTCTACAAAATTTACATTAGGTTAACACATTTTGTCAATCGCTATTACCTTGAAGGTCTCTGTAATGATGAAACAAGGACTTAACATACATAATTTGCAAATAATTGTACTCATCCCTCCATACTTTTTTTTAATTTAAGGGAGGTTGCATTAACATACTTGTGTTAATGCATCAAACCATCCTGATTTCGAGAAATTTGGTTGCATCAAACGAGGTCATTTGTATGTAAACACAACCTGCGGCCGGGGGATAACTGACTATCTTTTGGGGTATAACTGTATCGACAGCACTTGTCAAATCACATTATGTTCTAACCAGAACATATTGAAAAACATCCCCTGTTCTAAACAGATATATTGAAAAATTATACCCTGTTCTAGACCGTATAAAATGGATGCTTCTTTAGACCCGGGCTTTACACTGCATTTGTAACAGTTGAATAAGCGATCCTGTTAAAAAATGACCCGGTTCTAACCAGCAGGGTATTAAAAAAGGACACTGTTCTAGTGTGAAAAAGCAATCCTGTATTGCGGCACTCTCATGCCGTTAATTATAAAGGAAGTTGACCCCACCCCCACATTGTTAATGTTTTTAATACAATGTTTGCTCCTGTTTGATCATAGAAGGTTTTCTCAATGTTCAGTAATAGTTATCCCACGAGGACGCGGTGCGTCAGTGTCTGTTCACCCCGATGACCGGATGCCAGAGGGTGATCTTAAACTGAAACACCAAGTCCGAATGAGATAATTATTTAACATCCCAGCTGCTTTAGATTAGACAAATAACACTTACAATTCATAAAATCTAGTTTAAAACGCCCCACAACAATTACAATATACTTTATATATTATTACATAATGTATAACCTTTATAACCCCCGAACACGATGAGTAGATATGAAACAATAGGAATTCTCCCCACTGGCCAGTCGGCCTACACTAGATATATTTGATAGATTGTCTTTTCCGTGTTACTGACATTCCCGCTAAAATGTTATAGAACAAATGAAAGCATTCAAAACAAAGAAAAGACAAGCTGTGGTGATCTAGTGGGGGTAATCCGGCTCAGATAACCCCTGTTAGAACAAAGGTGGGATGTAATTCTGTTCTTCAAGATACATCCTAACCTTTTGGTTTAGAAAAAAAACATATCTGAGGATTTCAGTAAAGAGATTTGAAATATATTCGCTACAAAATAATCCTGTTCGTTTGTGTTACAAGTCTCTGTCAATAATTCGTATTCAATTAAAGCAAATGAAGAGAGAAAAAACGGTTTATTTTCATGTATTTTTATCTATCTAAAAAAAATAGTGTCAGTGATTCCTTCATAAAAGTTGGAACGAATGATTTTCATACAGGTACTTTATGCGATTAGATTTTTATTCTAAAAGTAAAGGTTGTAAAAGAAAGTCTGAATATTTACTTGTAAACAAATTGATGAATTTACCCTTTTAAATTGCTTGGTTTTCTTCATTTCTGAAGGGATGTAAAAGTCCAAAGTCACGTAGAACTAATTAACCTAGGTCAAAATCTATTTATTTATTTTAACTGCTTTTTATTTTGGATGTTTGAATACGCAGCTTCTGTTGTAGCCCAGTAGTAAGTACTTCCGTGCTGACATTAATTTTCATTGATATGGTCATAAATTAACTGTTACCAAAACTTTCTATGTTTGAAATACTTAGGCTTTCCTACCTTAGCAATAGATAACCTAAGCAGTATTTGGCAGAACTTTATTGAATTGTGGCCCTCAATGCTTTTCGACTTCGTACTTCATTTGGCCTTTTTAACTTTTCGGAATTCGAACGACATTGATGAGTCTTTAGAAAACGAAACGCGCGTCTGGCCTGGCCCAAATACAAAAAATTAGTGAAAATGGTTTAATTCTACAAAATGAAAGCGTTGCACTTGATTCTATCTGCCAACAACGTAATTCTATGACGTTACATAAAGAAAAAAAATTAGTTCACGCCAAATATTGGTGATAAGATTTTTCCCGATTATCGTTGTTTAAACATTGGTGATCCCCGATCAATTATGCGTTTGAAGTATTCCTTGGAGCTGAAACTTCTGCAGAAATTTGAGGATACAAAAAGTGGGTTTTTTTTATTTCAAGAAAATAATAGCATTTTTTTAAAATGGCGGAAAAAGTCTTGATGATAAGAAAACTGTATTTCTGTATATATTTATATAAGTCTGAAAATTACTCCAAACAGTGTAAGAGTTATATTTTATACTGACAAATTTTTTCGAACTCACACCTTTGATACACTACAGCACCAATCGCTTAGCCTCATGTCCAGCGCTCTAGACCACTCGACCACATCCGCTATATAAAATATAACTTCAATCGTCGTAGTGTTATCTTGTCACGGAAGGCTAATCTAGAGATAGACGTGATACGTGTTATATATTCGTTTAAAATATCAATGAAATATTATTAGTATTATAAATAGTGCGGTTTTTGTTTGAAGACATTGTAGCTACAATATATGTAGTTTCTAGAAAAAAAAAACAAATGACTTACCAGGTTTCGGCGGAAGAGGCGGTCTAACAGCTACAAATAGAAACGTCGCAAGTTAGATAGAAAATTAATGTAATTACAAATGAAAATAAGATAAGTTTATAAAATACAAAGCTCGAAAACTTCAAATAAATTGAAGACCAATGTCGTTTTTCGTTCGTTTTTTAATATTATTGATAACTCCTTGAATATCTTTATGTATAATAATGTCTTAAATCTTTAACTAACATCTGGCGTACTAACTTATAATCCTGGTACCTTTGATTACTAACTAAAACAAAAGATAAATATGCAAAATCTGCAAACAAATTAAAAATGCCATTGATTTCATTTTATATTGAAATAGTACATATGATGTATTAACAGTAATAATGATAAAAATATTTGGATTTATTGAAAAATGAAAATTTACAATTTCAAATTTAAATGACATAAATACTCAACCCAAGATCGCACATTCAGGTTAATAAGTTAGGATCCTTTTAAAAACAGTCAATTGAATTGAGAAAGGACTCTTGAATTATTTATTTTCATTGTTTATACCAATGATCTTGCTGTTATAGTAGAATTTCGTTTTGTTATGTTGTGTCACATACTATAAATATGTAGTGTTATAGCAAAAAAGATTTGAATTGAATTGGATTGGATACTTTTTTGTCATCTTTCTTTTACCTGTTATCCGTGGTACAAACTCTACCGATGAACAAGGTATCCATCCTTCTTTTCCTCTTAATTCAGCCCAGTAGTAAACATCATGTTTGTTTTTAAGTTTAATTGTATCACCAATATGAACATTTAAAATGAGTTCATAATTCAATCCAGCGTCTTCGATAACCTGTAATAACTGTTCTATAATTGAAGAACAATAAATACAATCATTTAATGTTTTTGTTAAGGTTAATTTAGCGCTGTAAAACTATTTTCTACATTTGACAGGTGTCCATTCGCTTTTGTTGTGGTTTGTCATTTGATTTTTCATGTGATTAGGAAGTTTCTGATTTAATTTTCCTCGAAGTTTATTATTTTTGTAATTTTACTTGATTTGTTTCTTTAATTTCAAAGATATGTCGAAATACAGAATAGATTATAGAACAATAGATATAGGAAGATGTGGTGTGAGTGTCAATGAGACAACTCTCCATCCAAATAACAATTTAAAAAAGTAAACCATTATAGTTCAATGTGCGGCCTTCAACACGGAGCCTTGACTCACACCGAACAACAAGCTATAAAGGGCCCCAAAAGTACTAGTGTAACACCATTCAAACGGGAAAAACAACGGTCTAATCTATAAAAAAAAAACGAGAAACGAACAACACGTATAAATTGTTTCAACAAACGACAACTACTGTAGATCAGATTCCTGAATTAGGACAGGTGCAAACAATCACATTCTAATAAACTAGTAGCTGACAACAAACAATATAAAAAAGTACAAAAAAGAGCCTTTCATTTTAAAATTTCTTAAGTATTAACAAGCAAATCATCAAAAAATCATATAAAGCAATGCATGCAGTTGCTCAGAGCAAATCAAAGTATTGGACCATCTGATATTTTGTTCGCATCGTTTGTTTATATTTGCTTTTCTTCAACTGTTGCTGTTACAGGTATTTGCAATAATGATATCACTTCCATAGTATTAACTGTTACTGTATTTATCTTTATGATGCTTGATTTGGAAGAATTTTCTTTACTGTACATCGGCCTTTAGTATCGATGAAAGTCATAGATTCAAATTACCGATACAGAATGTTTTCGTCGATTTAATGACCGTTACATTTTTTAGTATTTATTTTTCAATAACTATAAAATGATTCATAATTGCCAATGGCATTTGTTTGCTACAAGTACTAAACTATCGCCACAAAAGTTCCCGTAAATTTTGACGTCGTCATCAATATCTGACGTCACAATGGAAAAATAAACAACCGATACCGGAAACACCGGAAGTAACTTGCACGAGAAGCACTGTTATTGGTTTTTGCACGAGACGCCCCTAATATGGGTTATCAAACCGGGCTGATATGGGTTATCGGCCTGGGTGGGAAATTATGGCTTGTGTACTTCCGTTCGTTAAACATATGCAAAAGCTATCATATTAATGCTAAGTATATGATAAACAACAATATGTCATGACAAAACACATTTGTAATGATAACCAAATTATAATGTAATGCTTATCTGATTAAACAAATCAAATCAACATCAACCAATCAATCCCTCGATCAAAGTTTTTTTTTTTATTGATTTTGCTGTCTCTGGACAATACGGGTTAGTTCGTTTCATCATCACTTGCTATTAAGTAATGTTTTGCTTATAAAAAGTTGAGTTACCTGGATTGTTATCAAACGATTTCACAAAATTTGCTGGGAAAATTCCTTCCAGTGGCCCAATTTTTCCATTTAGAAAGCCATCACTTGGTCTATTTATTACTGTTATGATGTCTCCTTTCTTAAATTTTAAAAATCCATCCGCATCATTAGCATGTTCACATTGTGCTTCTACATACTCGACTAAATGTGTTTAAAGAGATATAGAAATATTTCAAAGTTACTTGATTATACAAACTTTACGAAAGTGCAATGTTTACAAAAGAATTTGGATAGATAAATTGAAGTTCCGTTCTAACTGTAGATTGTAGTCTTTTGTTTTGTTCTCATTGTATTGCAAAATATCATTTTTTAAGACAAAACATGTATATCAGCTTCAGATACTGTGAAATGTTCTTGCCATTATAGATAGAATCTTACAATTTGAATCGAAGTATTGGTATTGAAATGAAATTCATGAGATGGGAAGTCATCTACATTTGAAAATGATTGTATATTTTGTAAATTTTTAAATTTAGTTTTCCTAACATACTTTACTGTGCTGATGTAATACAGTACTACTATTGTTTATTCACGTGGGTTCGATACAGATCAAGAATATTTTATATTTAATAATTTACCAACAAAATTTTAGGAAAACACGAGTATCGGCATTTTATTAAAGAAAGACCCAGGTACACTATTAATATACTATTAAAAGAATGTATGTACGCTCATGTACAAATTGTATAACTGGGCTTTAGATTATTGTTTTAAAAATGGTTTTAATATATGCCATACCGTTTACATGAAATGTAGGGAATGGATATATGATTCATCGCAAAATAAATTTTTACATGAATAAAAAGACTCTGAATGAATGACAAAAATATTGAAACAACGGTGAGAAAATCCAGGAACATCCAATTCATAGATATCAATGTGTTCCTAATGTCGTAAATACAATTCTGTTCGATTTTTATGAATTTAACCTCCCGCATTAGACTCTTTGTAGTAACAGAAGAAACATGACGGGTGCAACATGTGGAGAAGGATCTGCTTACCATTGTGGGGCACCTGCGATAAATCCCCGTTTTGAGTAGGGTTCGTGCTGCTTAGTCGTCAGTTTTCTATGTGTCGTTTGTACTAATTGCCTCTTTGTCTATTTTGGCCATAGAGATGTCATTTTAATGCGATCACTAAGTTCTGATATTTTTTGTCCCTCTTATTTGAAAAGTTCAAATTGTCAAGTTCTGATATAAACAATTGTTGTGTTTTTTTTATGTTGTTTGATATTGTACAACACATATATTTTTGCATCGATTTCTAATTGTGAACTTTCCATTATTAAGTAGCAACAGCCCAGCAGCACATGTATACGGTAGAATTACGACATAAAGAACAAATTATCCGTATAATGAATATTTCATAACGGTCCATCAACTCATTATTGCGTCCCGATAATTTACGGAGGGATGATGTCAACTTTACCATTTGGAACTCTTAGTTTAATAGCTTCCTTGTGGGCATCAACCCTCTATCAAGAAAATCATGATAGGAAACGCAGGCATTGGAATATCTTATCAATTTGGAGATATATACCCCGTATGCAAGTGCTACTGTGATGTTGCTAATTAGAAATGGGCAGTTCACTATTGGAAAGCTGAAATCATCTCTTTTGTCGTAAAGTTTTGTTTTCGATCGACACTCATTGTCAATTTCTAGATGTTAGTCAAGAAATGAAGCCGACTTAACTGTACCTGTGGTATCCTTTATCACTTCTTCGATAGGATAGATGCGATCAACATAGTCACCATATTTTGAATTATTTAGTGAAAGTACATCATCTATATAGCGGAAAAGAGATTTAAAGGATATTGCTAACTTCTCATATTTCTTCATAAGAAGTTCCTGTATGAAACGAGCATCATAATAATAGAACAAAGTCGAAAAGACGAGAGGCGCAATGCCGAATTTTTTCTTGGAAACACGTCCTCCGAACGTAACAAATATGTTGCCAATCAAAAAATCAAGCATCTTAAAGTAGGATTTATCCCTCCCTAAGACAAGAAACTTGTATCTACGATGGTCATTCTTTTTTATGAAACACAGCAATACCAACTCTTTTAATTTATCTTCTAGTAGTTTGGAATGTGAAATACTTATGTAGAGAGTACAAAAGTCAAATGTTTTAATACCTTAAGAGATCGAGTGAGATTACATGTACTCTAAAACATCTTATCTAAAGTTATCTACATCTTATTCACACCACCTCTAGAATAGGCAGTTTCACAATAGCTTTGAAGCCCGTCTTTGATTTCTGATAAAAAAGATGTTATTGATTTAGAAAGAGGTTTCGTGGAACACTTGGAGGACACAGCAATATACCGTTGTTTTAAGGGACACTTATGTGTAGCAATATAGGGATGGAAGATCTAATTCTTCATCTTTGGTTGAAATTCAAAATGAACATAGAACAGACCTACGATTATCCAGGATTTCCTCTTGATAACTGTCGTGAGGGTATATGTTGAGTTTCCAAGTGAATTGTCAATACCTAATTCGTTTATCAAGCAGTTAATTCAATGAGTTTAACACACAAAACGATGTTGCTTGGAGCTTTATCTGTGGGGACAACAACATATATGTCATGGAGGTAGGATAAGTGTTTCGCAAAATTTAGGTCCTTGAAAATTAACGTAGCATGGGCATTGATAGACCCATTCAGTTTCTTAATTCTGATATGTATCAACGACCTCACTGCCTTAATCCATTCTGAAAGAGTGTGTATGTTTTCCTTCTTGCGCTTAGTCCATTGCCTGGCATAATCCTCGAATGAATCCGTCACAATTTTAAAATTGTATTTCCAATTGATGGATTTAGGCTCACGATATTTCGGATGTTTTGATAACACATTTCATAGTGAAGTTTTATTAACAATGTTGAGGTCAACAGAAATAACGTGGCCAGCAGGATTATATGTGAATTGGGAATTACCACGAGTACAATCATGAGGTTTAATCTAAATAAGGCCGTTAGTTTTCACGATTGAATTAGTTTGCATAGTCATTTCGGTGCCTTTTGTAGCTGACTATGCGGTATAGGATGTGTTCATTGTTGCGGACCGTACGGTAACTTATTGTTTTAAACTTCTGTTACACTAGGTCTCTTATGGATAGCTGTCAAGTTAGCAATCATACCAATTCTTCTTTTTTATACTTTTAATTTGACACGCATCGCGTATTTCATCTTCGTGTGACGAATTAGTGAAACTTAGATCAAAATAGTTTTAAAGCAAAATAATTCAAAGTTGAAGAGCATAATGAACACTCAAATTTCCAAAAAAAGTAGTGCTAAATATTAGGTTAGGAATTAGGTAAATCATGCCTAGGATACGAAAATCCTTAGTGTTTTAAATAATTCATACTTTTGAAGAACATTAATTTATAAAAATGATATATAACTGATGGTCTTGATATCACCGAAGTGCTGACTACTGGGATTGCGAAAACCAAACGTCCATTTTATTTGATTATACTAAATATCATATGAGAGTTACCTTGATTCCTTTTTGGTGAGGAATTATTAGGGTTACGTCTCACTGGATGTGTTGGAATATCAACTGCTATGCGTTCTAAAATGAGATAACAGATATTCAGACAGCACCATTGTTGTTTCCACTTACTAGCTAGTCTAAGTTAATATATATCAGGTAATTTTTGAATTTTACAGACATATATGTTTAACATTTAATGTTAATGTCTGATATTTAATTTAATGTTTATGCCATAACATGTTTATTTAGTTAATTATTCGGGGCACATCAAGTTAACTACATATTTGTCAATCAAGTAATTAGATCGGTGAATATGTTTTAACGTTACAAGTACATCAATTGTATAAGAATTGAAACACACATTAATTTTTTAAAACATTTTTATCTTTTATAAACCAACTATTTTGAACTATACCTTGTGTGTTTTTACTTGATATAATATCAGCAGAATATATCGGAATCCACCCTTCTTTTTCTCTATATTCTACCCAGTACCAATCTCCGGCTTTGTTAATTAAGCTGACATTACTTCCTATTGGTATATTTAAAACGTTGGCTTCTTTTTTGTCGGCATTTGTTTTTTGGTTAATGCGTAGCTCTATGTCTGAAACACAACATAAAACATAATTATTAAGAACGAAAACGAAGTATATCAACTTCATAACGATGACTGGAAATCCTTTTTCTCCAGAAAGGACTCGAAATGCATTTATCATATTTTGAAATGTACAAAATTGAGTAATAACAAATAATTACATATCACTTACTGTAAACCAACTTATTTTCGCGAGCGATTTATTTTCGCGACTTTCGCGAGAAGAAACATAACGCGAATATAAATTGCCGCTAATATGTGAGTCTTGGATCTTTCCTGATTAAAATTCCTCAAATAAATCAGAATATCGCGAAAGTAAATGGCCGCGAAGTGGTCAAGATAGCGTAAAACTCGAAATAAAGTATCCGCGAAAATAAGTTGGTTTACAGAATTCTTTTCAAAAGTCTTTTTTTTTAAATATTCCTTGTCAACAAATTATTTTATTTATGTTTATAATAATCATAATTTAGAATTAGAAGAACTTCACCATGTAAAAATTGTGACTTATAAACTACTATTTACACATTGATTTTTATGACTTTTAGAAGCATTTCGTAAAATTCTTCAATTCTACTTTAAAATATATTAATGATGTCTGTCTTATCACTAAAAAACTTATATTACAGCCAATACTGATATTTCATATATCCCAGTGATATTTAAATAAAGGATACTACTGATACCAGAAGAACTGCTTCATTCCTTGATCTTTGCCTCAATATTGACACATGGATAGATGGGCGACTTCACACTGAAATCTATGACAAACGGGACAATTCAACCTCCCAATTATCAATTTTCCATTTCCTAGGAGTAAAATACCCTCTGACCCATCGTATGGTGTTTACATATTTCAGTTGATACGTTATGATCGTGCACCGACTTCATATATAGAAGTGTGATCCTAACGTAGAAACTGCTCCAACAAAGGTTATGAGGAGGAAAGATTAAATGACACTGCGTAAATTTTATGAACACAATCACGAATCGGTTGATCTATACGATTTGATTGTGTCTAAACATGCTAAACAAACTAAGGATATTTTTACCACGTCTTATATTGTGATTTACCATTCACGTCGTTTAGTCATTTAAATACCGAACATGACATATCCCTGAATATAACTGTTTTGCTGAGTGTGAATTCGCATTGACACTCATCTCACCTTCAAGACATGTTTCAGGAAAAAATCACCAAAAACCTAATTAGAAAAATTCAGACTTTGTTAAGAATTTTAAAAAAAAATATATACAGAAAGAATATGGATAATGTGGAGTAAAGTTTCCTGCGAATTCAGACAAAAATTGGATTCAGACTATTTGGCTTTTGTAATGCTATTGAACAGGGGAATACTACTGTGTACAATGTATGTTGCCATTCGTTTTTGGTTTTTTTTGCAGTTAAGTTGTAATGTTGTTCAGTTGTACGTTTTTATGCATGTTAGCATTTGATTTTGTTCTAGTATTTCTGTTATTTCGTTGTTTTTGTCTTATAATTGATGTGCTTCCCACGGGGTTTTTTTTGTGGCGCATTCTGTTTTCGCTTAGTCGATTTATTACTATTGAACATTAGTATACTACTGTTTTCTATATGTACCACTAAAAAATATGCAATATGTAATCTTGAGAACATCTGACTTGCGGGTATTTTGGACTGGTTTAGAAAAGTGCAGATGTAAATCCACGTCACAGGAAATGCACATATAAATGCTGGCTCTGTCAGATTAATAGAAACATGACAAATCAAAAATAACTACATTAACGAAAACGATGTGAAGCACAAGACCCACATTTTGAAATTTATCTTCAGTGACGGTCGACACTCTTATATTTTCATTTTTTTTTTATTTTTTTATAACAGAAACAAAGTAGTGATCGCATTCATTTTCAGTTTTATTTTTAATTCCATACTTTAAAATAAAAGATGTTTAGTTTAAACATATTTATTTATAGTGGATTGGGAAACAAGTTTTGCAACTTATATTAATCCCTTTCCAATTTGCTAGTACGAGTGCTGTCTTGTAGCGACATTAGCCTACTATTTTTTCGATATCTACAAGGATGTCTTTAACGTGCAAGAGATATTGCTCTCTCTTAACACGGATCAGCCATTTATCGTCCCCTTCCGACAAACTATCATCGTTTCCTCAAAACCATACTCGCAAATGGTGTCAAGGGAGAGCCGAAAATTGAGTTCCTGAAATTTTCCTCCCTTATTGTACCAGGAACCTTTGTGTTAGTAGTCTGATGCACTAACTTCACCACGGCTCTTTTAAGGATAAAAAAATGTGCAATGCAGACCTATATTGGTATACTTGGATGGAGAGTTGTCTCATTGACACTCATCTCACAGCTGTTTTCTGCTCTTTAGTCTGATTGTAGTCTTTTTGATGCATTACCCTATTTCATTTTCAATTTTATGTAGATGCCTTTTCTATACCTTACCAAATGTTATTTTTCGATTCTTCATTGAATTTAAAAAAATGCTTATTGGTCAAGGTGAATGATAATAAAAGAAATTTATTTAGGCGACACAATACTAATAATTAGAACTGAGAAAAATAATCGGCATATATATTTATTGGTTATAAACATACTTAACGAGTGTTGATAAAACATGCATGTACTTTTTATTGTCTAAATAAATTACTAATGTAAGTTGAAACTTTTGCTCCTTCTACCTTTGATTTGTTTCTCGCATAACTGTACGTATGACGTCGGAAAAAGGCCATCTCGATCACCAAGACGCCCCTCCGTATATCCATCTGCATGTACTTTAACACGCGTTATTATGTCACCTGTCCTGATTGGAAGATCACCAGGCCTCTTTTCGTCAAAATTGTACAAAGCCTCAACATAATCTATAATATACAGAGAAGTAATAATAGCTTCCAGTAGATTTTTTTTATAAAGACTGTTCATATATCTTAGTTGCCAAATGTATATTAGTTCTGTTTAATCTGAATATGATTCTGATTAGTAAATATGTGTTTGTATTTTACTGAATTCCAACTTAATAAAACGTTGTTATATCCCTTTTTCTGCATTTCTGAATGCCTCTACTGAGTCAGGAGTAAGACAATTGTAATCCACTCGTTTGATATTTTTTATTTGTTCATTTTGCCAATTGCTAAGGAACTTCATTTTATTTAAACAAAGGAATATGGTATCAATGTTAAAAAGAAAACTATATATGCAATAGGATCAAAATAACATGGATATAAGCAAAAAGTAAAATCAAAAGAATACTGAAATCAGCATTTAATTCTAACATCACTTAACTGTGTTCAACAGTAAACACAATTTACAGAGTATTGTCAATGATAAAAGGTCACATGAAGACAGAATGTCCATATCGCAGACTAGAAATACACAACGTTATTTGTAACAAACCAATAAATGAAACCCGGGTAATCCTTATTTGAGAATTCAATTTCATAACCGTAATTGGTTTAAGTTAAACCTGTTATTGCAAAGGTTAAATTTAAACCCTTTGTTAAATCCTTGCTTTAATTGGTTAAACAGAAGTTGTAGGAATGGATGTCTACTTTTGGTTATGAAAGTCGTAGTTTTAAGAGTTAACCGTGAGTCATATTTAACAAATGGTTATATTGAATCGAAAAATTAACAACTTGGTCAAAGACGTCCACTAAGTTAAAAACAAAATCTGTTTTAAGACAAGCACCTACACAATTAAAGTAACTGTCGCAAAAAACAAGTCGACTCATTTTTTTATTATTATTCATGGTCAATATTAAACACGCTTACATAATTGTAATTACAAATGTAGCAATATCAAAGTGGCCCTATATGATTAATAGTTTAAAAAACAAATTATAAGGCATGCACTGACTCATGTGAAAGAAGCACTTATCATAGTACTGCACTCCCAATTTATTGCACATCAGAAGTGTGCGTCACACCATTATATAACTTTCTAGAAAGTAAATTTTAGGTAAGATTTGTATTCTTTTTAAGTATTGGTTTATAATGTGACACTCCAGACTCAAAAGCCTCAGTCAAGAATATCACTTATGCCCTGTCTGAACTATAAACATATATATATATATATATAACAGATAAGTGCATTTTGAGCACCAGAATTTTGTAAAGTTCAACCTGATGTGCTACCCATGCGTAAAACTTTGTCTGAATTGAGGTAATTTTCTCCAGTATACCATTTCATGAATATTTCCTAGTTATACCTTCAACTATAACTTGGTTTTGAACTGGAAACTGAAAGTTACTAGTTGTGTTTTACCCTGTATGTGCCTCTTAGTTGTATGTTAACTAGACAACGTCAAGTATATACGTTATTTATGATGACGTTTTTAAGATTCCCCTTTAAGTGAAATAAATTGCATATATAATACGGATCTTTCTATAATATATAGTGACAATTTTATCAGTTTCCAATCTCAAAACACGACCTTTATGCATTTGAAAAAAATTATTCAGTTTTAGTTTAAAACCATGAAATGTAGATACCAGATACAATATATAGTTCAAACCTTCTAGTTCTGCATTTGAGTAAGGCGAATCTATTTCACGTTCTTCGTATCCTCTGTCGACGTAATCTATAACAAACAAAATTATAATTTCTTTATGTTTTCGATATGTCAAGATGCCAAGTTTTGCATCTTGGCGAGTTCATGCAACTCTCTTTGTATTTGTCTGTTTCTTGACTTCATTTTGTCGGTAAACTTATTTCACCATAATTTTTAGACATTCTTTCATTTTCGAAAAGTTACAAGAAGACACCAACAAGATTAGCATATCTTTGTATGTATTGCACGGGTTAATACCTGAAATAGTTGAGTTCTACATTTTATTTTTGCAATTGTATTGTCTATTCTCCCATATATATCAGTTCTTTATTTCAAAATTGGTAAGAATTTATAAAACAAGAAACTTAGAATATAAACATGTTGCAAATATGCCGCACATCCATATGAATTGACCTTTAAATAGAGCAATAGGACATATAATGATTCACAAAACTTCATAGTGGTAGTCACACAAAAGTAACAGCTGCATTATCTACTGAGTCGATGACACCATTTTTCTTTAATCCAAGACAGTTAGTACTCAAGAAAGCAAATGAATCCAAAATCATGTAGTTTTCATCATTTTGGAACCTTTTATAGCTGACAATACGGTATGGGCTTTTCTCATTTTTGAAGGCGTGCGGTATCCTATAGTTGTACATTTCTGTGTCATTTTGTCTCTTGTTGAGAGTTGCCCCATTTGCAATCATACCACATCATTTTTTCATATTCATTTAATTACATCTCCAACAAATGTACACTTTTTACTACTTTTTTTACAAGCAGAATTAAATACAATGACAGTTCTAACTGTTAACCGGCGTCCCAAATTACACACACACCTTACAAATATATATGTTTTTCGTCTTCAAGCCATTGTTTTCTACTAAACTGTCTATTCCACTTTTTATTACACTTGGTACAATCAAAATCATGATAATGAATTGTTCAAATATTGCCTTTAAAAATACTTACTCTTGGAGTGTGACAAAATGGTAAAAAAATACTTTAAAATAAATTGCATGCTTATAATGGTGATTTTGAATCTGTTGAAAGTTTTGATTTTTCTACAATATATACCACTTTGTCCCTTTGCTCTCAAGAATGACGACTTCAGAATCGGCACTTAAGAGATTTATCCGGTAGAACAAAATTTAAATAAATATAATACTAACAGTAAACACTGTCATGACAACTAGGTCTGGAGGTAGCATGTAAGTAATTGCTAATAGAGGTCTTTTGTTAAATTATGTATCATTATCAGTTTCCTTTGTTACCTTTGCTGACATGTAACTCAAACACAATATTACTGTGCGTATATATGTGTGGGTATTGTTTTCTACAGTGACTACAGGTGAAAGGAGCTGGTTGAAATCTCAAAATATAAAAAAAAGAAGATGTGGTATGATTGCCAATGAGATGAGACAACTATCCACAAAAGACCGAAATGACACAAACATGAACAACTATAGGTCACCTTACGATCTTCAACAATGAGCCCATACTGCATAGTCAGCTATAAAAGGCCCCGATAAGACAATGTAAAACAATTCAAACGAGAAAACTAACGGTCTTATTCAAGTAAAAAAAATGAACGAAAAACAAATATGAAACACATAAACAAACGACAACCATTTAATAACAGGCTTCTGACATGGGACAGGCACATACATAAAAAATGTGACGGGGTAAAACATGTTAGCGGGATCCCAACCATCCCCTAACCTGGGGTAGTGGTATAACAGTGCAACATAAGAACGAACTATAAAAATCAGTTGAAAAAGGCGTAACTCATCAGATGGACACAAAATACAAGTGGTCGTGGCCGGGTACTTATACATCCCGACACAAAAAGACACAATGAACAGATCAGAGAGTACTCGCAGTTATCTGACAGCAAGTTAAAAGCCACTAACAACTAATAAAAAATCATGCCTCTAAGACTAAACTCTCAATCCGTACACATCCAACATACAATGGATTTAGTGTAAAGACATCATTAACAGCCAGAGAAGAACAAGACCTTGTGCAATGCCAAGTAACAGGTATCGACAGATTGTAGATCCATGAACATGTATATGTATATAACATACTAGTAATATTTAGTTAGCTTTTAATCTACGTATATCAAAATCAATATGTATACCAATAAAAACAATATTCAATGATCTTATCACAGTGTTGAATATGGAACTTTTTAGAATAAGTTTATTTAAAGGAGCAACAAGTTTTCATGGATCATTTCTAAATTTCCGGGCACGGTTAACAACATTTCCGTAAAAATGAGGATGTGCTATCCCGTTTGAAATAAGTTTTTAACAGGTACAACCAAACCTGAACACCAAATCTTTATATCTATGGAAACATTTAGAAAAGGTTTTTAAGTAATTTTTGGTAACGATATCCCTGGTTTAATATTTTACCAGTAATACATAGGTTGCGTTTGTTGAAATCAAAACCGTCACAACAGACACGGGCATAGCGAACAAGTTGTGAAAAATAAACACCGTAAGATGGGGCCAAAGGGCATCCCCATCTAAAAATGGAAAATTAACAATAGGGAACGAAAAATCGTCTCTTTTGTCGTGAATTTTAGTGTTAAGTTTCCCGGTTAAAACCGAAATATCTAAATCCAGGAAAGGACAGTTATTACCGAATACATTTGATTTATTGAAAGTAAGTTCATTGGGGTAAATTTCAGCAGTATATTGAGAAAAATCTTTATTATTTAACGAAAAAGTATCAGTAAGATAACGGTAAGTGTTGTTGAATTTATCAATTAAATGCAATTTCGACGGGTCTTTACTGAGTATAGTAATAAACTGTGACTCGTAGCAGTACAAAAACAAGTCTGCTATTAAAGTAACACAATAAGTGCCCATGGGGATACCTATAACTTGTCGATAAACTTTGTTGCCGAAACGTACGTAAATATTATGTTAAAACCCGCCGAAGTTTTGCGCCGGTCCAAGTAAGGGATTTTAGCCATTGTAAAAGACGGACGAAAAATACCAGAAGGACAGTCAAACTCATCAATTGAAATAAAATGACAACGTTTAAGTAAAAATGAAAAAAAAGACAAAAAGGCAACCATTAGAACACATGATGCATCCTAGAAAACTAAAGAATGAATAACAGAAACCCCACCAAAATCGAGGGGTAATGTCAATATACCGGAAGGATGAGTAGATCCTGCTTTACATGCGGCACCCGTCGTGATGTTTATGTTATAACAAATCCTGTAAATAGTCTTATTCGGTAGGTCTCATTCATGAAAGGGAAGGGAATTGTACTTACGACGTAAGGAAAATTTCCGATATCATTGTATAACGGTTATTTTATAATGGTCAACCAACTCGTGATGTCCGTAAACTTTACGAAGGGATGATTTCAAATTGAACTCTTTGTTTGATAGCTTCCTTGTGTAAGTCTTGTACAATTTTAAATTAAGTTTATTAATATATTCCGGAGAAAAATATGACGTTTGAACTAGTACATGTTTTTGTTTAGGGATTAGATTAAGAACACCTCTGAGTGCGTGGATTTTTTGGCTCATTTTTTAGTCCTTTGTCGGTTTGTTGTCACTTTGACACATTCTTTATTTTTATTCTCAATTTTATCCCGCTGCTTTAGTTTTTATGACAACAGGATAAATAAGGATAACCGTTTATTCTGAACCACTTTTATAGTTTTCTTTTCAATAAAGCTTGGGCACATTGAATGGTCAATATGGCGATGCACTAGCGCTTACAACATTTGCACTGTTTTATTTGATAGGGACTCCTTGAATGGAATTTATAGCATGAAAATCTTCTTTTGTTTAAATTCATAGAAATATTGATTATGATGAATATCAATATAATATAATGTAACATGAAATCTTAATTTATAGTATTGTTCAGCACTATCTGTGTTTTCATTTTAATAATGGTCAGTCTCACTTTTTTTTAATTTGACATGACCTGAACGATAAAGAAAAGGGCAAACACATTTGTAATTGACTATAACAATTGTATCAAATGAATAGTGCGGATAGATTTAAAATAGGTTTCAAAACTATTTGTTTTACCATTTTGTGAGACATCTTTATGCTGTATTCTGTCATACAATGGAGTGATAACTGAATTAGGTCTATTAACTGTAAAACGTCCCGTTACCGGTTGCAGCAGTCCTGGTAAAATTTCTTGTTGTTCAAATTCACTTCGCCTTTTGGCTACAACTAGAAAACATTTCAATTTGATTTTTTTGTACATCGGGAACTTCGTGTATGCATTATAAATCTCAAACTTACTTTTTATTAATTAAGCAGCTTCAATATATGTAGCGGTATGTGCATACATGAACATAAGAAAACATGTATTACAAGCCTGCCAGTCTTCAATAATTAGCTATGGGTATTAATTGCTTATGTTCTTAGTCTACTATATTTTATACAATTGTATTCCTTATGGGGTTTTTATAAATTCTCTAGGAAATTTTTCGTCACATAAAACCAAATGTGCTTCTGTGATGATTAATGGGGCCCTCATATTTGATCATCTAAAAGAATCATCTACAGATCTATATTTGTGTAAACAAATCTATCGAATAGCAAGCAATCTTACCAAATTTTGAATTGTACTATACCTCCTTTATTATACTTTGTTCCACATTCGATGCATTTATTGTCCTGAATTGTTCTGAGCTGTTGACACAATTTACAAATCCTCTTCGGTAGATTGTCCATCTCGGGAATAAAAATACAAATTTAGTTAACTATTGTTTTGCTTATTTTAAGAAATTACTACAATGTCTGTCTTTAATGTAGTAAAACGGAATACATATAATGAGTCAAAACAGATTTTTTTATTTATGTTCGTATTGTTCGTAAGACCTGTTTGTGACCTTCTGTTATTGTTTTTTTATTTGGTCGGGTTGTTGTCTCTTTTAAACATTTCCCATTTCCAAACTCAACTTTATCAGTTTTTAAATTTTGTTAGTAAATACACACATGTATTACCGTTGTCTTTGTTTTTTATTCATGATGGTGGACGATTCTCTCGTCTAACGAGCTCACAAAGTCTACTTGGAATCTTTCATCAATTTTCTCAGATTCTAACCTTAATCGATCTGTTAAGTGACACTAGGAGAAGTGAAGATCTTCATTGTCAGTAGTTTAATTATGTGAAAAATGTCTTTATAACTTTGGTGAATTTGTATTCGAAAAGAATTGAATACATTTTTTTTCTCAAAATTTGTATCATGATAAAATACTAGGTGCTCATAATAAACGTAACGTCAAGTAACGAAGCATTTTACCTGTTTCGAAGACTTGCATTCGGGGTTGTTTCATTCGACGATAAGAGGACAACTAGTCAAACATATTCGTGGTCATCTCTGACACCGATGATCTGTAATGACCAAACAAATAATTCCTGTCAAAATAACCGTGATTGGAAACAAGGGCCGTTTATTATCAACTTGGAGATATAATGTCCATACACGATAAATTTTATCTACATAGGAAAATGCCAGTACCAATCAGGAATATGGTAGTTGTTATCCATTCGTATGTATGAGCTTTCGAGTTTGTCATTCTATCAGGGACTTTCTGTTTTGAATTTTCTTCGGAGTCCATTCTTTTTTTTTATTTATTTTTTTTTCTAGGCAAGGACCTTTTCTGCTATTTTTCATTTAATGCAAATTTCTTCGACATTTTTGACAAAAATTGAGAATCTTTAGCGGAAAAGCATGACCAATGCAAATTTTAGATTTTTGCATTTTTTACTCTCCTTTCTGTAACCTTAAATTAATTGGTCATTTACTATGATCAACATGACGAATATCGTGTGTAAAACTAGAGCTGTAACCTGCATGTGTTTATCTTAGATAATCATGTTAATAGCATATATTTGGTACTGCTTATTTTTTTCTCTTATAATATTCTAATCATCTAAGGTATCTACTTAAACGTGCCGTTCCTTCTTTGTATAAGTAAGTGTGACCGAAAATTTCTCACGTTTATTTATTTAATGAATAAGATAGCTAGTACGCTAAGTTGAAAAATCAAGTCTGAATATACTTATTTTGTATGTACAATAAAACAGGTTTTCCACTTTTCGAATAAAAGGAAAAAAAATCATACAAGGGTCATCTTTAGAAGCTTCGCCTTTTTTCCTTAACAGGACGGTTTTTTTTCTCTTTTGTGTTTCCTTTGTTTAACATTGTAAAGAAATTGATAATCATCTGTTTCACATCAAGATTTGTTAACTCCTTTTTTTAAATCAAAAGGTTGTCGGTACGTACATGCACATGATATATATATGTATATATATTTAACAGAGTACATATGCATCACAATGAAGCTCAGCATACTGAATAAAGGCGATTTCGGTATACGCCTATAAAGCATAAACACAAAATTCCTGATATACTAATTAGTTGACGTATTTACTCTCAATTTTTATGACATTAATTTATTCGTTCATTCGAAGCTTTTAATGCTACATGAATACTAAATTGTTAAATACCATCAATCCAACTACACAGAGAACGCATTTTTTTAATTATGCTCATTGACAGATAGAAGAAGAATAAAACTATACGAAACGATAAACAATTTGACATGAAGACGTGCTGCATTTTAGAGTTCAGTTTAGGTATATCCTCACTATTTTCTTAATCCTGATCAATAGGAATTTTATATAAGAGACAGAATAAAAAATGTTCACATCATGTTTTATATGTCTTCTACCATAAAGCTCAATAAAAAAATTATACATCAAATATAAGATAAAGAATCCTCACGAAAAAGGTATACAGATCTTCAGACTAATATAACTAACAAGTGTGTGAAGTTTTATGCAATAATCACAAACAATTGCTGAGATACCGCGCGATATGTGAACCCCTTCCCCCTATTTATACAAGAAAACTCAATAGCTCTGAAATAAAACTTTGAATCATAACTAAAAGTATTCAGATTTTCGGATTGATATATCTAACAAGTGTGTAAAGTTTCATAAATTGTTTATGAGATACGGCGCAACATGTGAAAAAACACCACCCCTGTTTTGGTTACTAAATCCTGTAACTCAAAACGTTTTGACGTTATCTTCACCAAAAAGTATACAGATCGTTTGACAGTAATGAGAATCCACTGTATCAAGTATCATGAAATTTGGATAAGTTGTTCTTAAGTTACAATGCGACATGTTTAAGCCGGACAGACATACTGACAGACGCAGAGACGGACAGACGAACAGACGAACAGCCGAATGTCGGACATTTATATACTATAATTTGTCTCGTCAAAAAGTACATAAACTACAAAATAGATAACTAAAGCCTGAGCAACAAGAACCCCACTAACAACTTGAGAAGGGGGCAAGCTTAAGTGGTCCGGAAATATTTACAGTTCTTTTTCCGCAAGTTGCTCCCGTTGCGTTACATATCTTAGTTAAACCTTGTTAAAAGTCTAATTCGCTATGTCACATTCGTTAACATTTGTAGGCTGCATTTCTACAAAACAGATTCTGCAATTGTCCATATGAATCTTATTTGGGGCTTTAACTTTTACTATGAAGTCTCGTGAAAAAAATATATCCTAGAATATAAAGTTGATATGCACTACTATTGCATTCAAAGGTCGAAACATAGAGCTGTGCGGCATTTTTTCAACATGGATATGTCCTGAACGTATACTAAGATTATATACTACCCGATCCTTTAATTTTTGCCTACTTCTGAAATCATTTTTCACCCCAATACTTTGTTTTTATAATGGTGATTGTCCCAAGTTGTGTCTCTATGAGATGAATCACATCTGGGAACCAGTTTGTCAATAAATCAAATTATCTATATATCTCACCTTAAGACATGTAAGAGACGTGGTTTGAGAACACAGCTGTACATGTATTTACAAAATGATGATTATGGTGATTGTCCCAAGTTGTGTCTCTATGAGATGAATCATATCTGGGAACCAGTTTGTCAATAAATCAAATTATCTGTATGTCTCACCTTAAGAGATGTGATTTGAAAAAAAACAGCTGTATTTACAAAGTGCATTCTATAAAGCTTCACCTCAGTACGATTTTTTTATAACACAACTACCATGAGCTTATTTACACATACAAAAACACACGATAGAAAGATATCCCCTGTAACATAAGCATTCAAATTACTGATACAATAAATAGACAATAGGAAAATAGAGCGAAAAAACAAAAGACTATTGTAAAAGCTTACATCGGCGTGATGACAAAATATAAATCTTTTTTTCTTATGAACACTGAATTTTACGCGGACTGTTTGGTTTATATATTAACCATGTTAAAATGGGTTTTTTTCCACTTCAAATATGTTACTGTTGTATGAGGGTATCTCTACCGATATAAAACTGAGACGATGGTTCTAACTTTGAGTGGTAATTCTATTTGCAATGTTAAAAATTTAATCTAAACCATTAATCATTAGTCGCAATTGACAGAATTTTTCGAAATAAAACATATTTTTCGGTTAATGTAAGAATGTAATGAAAATGCACTTGGAAATGCTAGGAAAGAAACAGATTCCTGGAGACCTTTTATTTTATTTTTTCATTATTATTTTTCTCTTTCGTATTAATGTTGGACAATGGTGTAACATTACAAAAAAGAACAAGCTATAAAAATCAGTTCAGTGGGATGGGGTCTTTCGCCACCTTTGATTGTAAAAAACAGAGAATCTATCAGGTCCGGATTTTCAATCACGTTAGCAATTGATATGATATTCCAGTGCATGCATTTTCTATCATGATTTTCTAGATAGGGGCTTTCTGCTCCCAATTAAGTTATTTAAACCAAGAGTTCCAAATAGTGAAATTAAAATCATTCCTTCATACTTTTTACGGATGCCATCACGTGTAAGTTGACCGTTATGGAATAACCGTTTCACAGATGATGTCGGATATGTTCCTTACGTAGTAACTGCTATCCCCTTCCCTTTTCATGAATGTCTCCTCCCGAATTAGACTATTCACCAGATTTGTTATCACATAAGTAACACGACGGGTGCCACATGTGGAGCCGGATCTGCTTACCCTTTCACCCCTAGTTTTTGGTGGGCATCGTGTTGTTTATTCCTTAGTTTTCTATGTTGTGTCATATGTACTATTGTTTGTCTGTTTATCTTTATCATTTTTAGCCATGGCGTAGTCAGTTTATTTTCGATTTATGAGTTTGACTGTCCCTCTAGTATCTTTCGCCCCTCTTTTAGCAAAATTTGATGTAGAAATGAAGAAATGTAATATGAATTTGCATTTAAAAGAACAAATGTATAAGATTTTAACTTATAAATATTAATATTTTTACAAGTGGAGAATGTTTTTTGCTTATTTTTTCCTTTTTTGTCAATTGACATTTGAAGGGGAGGTAACTTTACAATAGTGCATTCCTGAAGGAATACATGGAATTTTGCTATTTTGTATTTAAGCAGGAAACACGCACGGTGACCCTATACTTTATTTTGATATTCTCAAAAAGTTCATAAAAGCTATCTTCTCATATTTTATTGTAAACTTCTATTATTCAGTTTAGATGCCAACTACATTCTGATGTTGTTCACTAATTAATCCATACAAAATGTTTCATTTTGCCATCACCTGTAGCTTGGAAAAAAATCCACGGTGATCTATTATTTTCATTATATTTTTGAACATATATCAATAAATACTACGTTTTGGCAAAGTATGAAAAAAATTATATCATTTTTAATTCAGACTCCCATACCACCTTAAGACCACTTACATTTTAGTTTTTACGTAAATTTTTTTGTTAAATACAAAAGACATGCGTATCAGTTTACGTAATTATGAAAAGAGAAGAAAATAATGGAATTGATCATTTAGTTACATCTTTATTGATTTTGATGTATTCTTAATTTTATTTTTTATTTTTATTTTATTTTTTACAGAGTTTGTCTTTAGTGCCGTGTGGAGGCAGTAGAGTGCCTCCCCGTGCTTCAGGTTTATGCTCTTATAATATACTAGATTATGGAGTGTGTGTCCGAGCGAGAACTGCTCTAGTTCATTACTTTAGGAATGTTTATCAAAAAGTAGTATTTCAATATTCAGCCCCATTCTACTAATTGGTCAGCCATCAGTCCTACCCTGATATACACTATCTTTTTCGGGTAATTAATACTGATAGCGTTTGACATTTTCAGCCGAACAAATTTATCACTTTTACTTAACTTAATTATTGTATGCTGGTTCATATCCTGGACGCCAATCTTTGCTCCTTTATTATGTAATTCACTAACAAAACAATTATGAAGCTAAGAAACGGGAAAATACTAAATACTAAACTTGTTCAAAGGGTATCTACACGTCTCAATCTTCAAAATCGGTTATCTAAAAATACTACCATCGCTAACATTTTTAACAATAAAAATCGTGGTTACCCTTCTATCGATAAGTGTCATGCCAAAAAATGACTTACATGTCCCCGTCTTTCCACCAACAATACGGTAAGGTCCACGTTTAATGGTCGCACATTTTCTTTAAATTTTGAAACTGATATTACTTGAAAAACAAACAGTATTATTTATTTACTCACATGAAACAAACCGGGATGTGGTATTCAGTACGTAGGAGAAACTGGAAGATATTTATCAAAACGCACTCAAGAACATCTGTATCGTTTTAAAAGACCTAATAAATTCAAAAGTATCATTTACCAACACCTTAAGAAGCACAACCATCCTTTTAAATATTTAGCAGTTCAACCTTTAGAAGTAGTAAATAAGCAGCCTGGTGAATCGCATTCAAAGTTTGTACGATCACGGAAAATAATTGAATTAAATTGGATTAAAAAATTACAGACAGTTTACCCTCTCGGTCTAAATGATAATATCATGGGAATTGGTAATATATCTAGAACCAATTCCGTTAACATTTTGGATATTGTTTCTAAAACTGTTCGTAAAAACCGTTCTCACGGTTGTAGAACAAATCGCAATCAAAGAAAATTTCGGGCCAATCATACCAATATTTCGGACCTAATTTCTATTTCAAAAAACAACGGCAGACATTATCTGTTAACAAAACTCTGTTCGTTACCGGTTAACAAGTTAAATAAAATTTTGGAGGATTGCAACACAATTTCATATAGCAGTCCTAAGTATGAAATTGTTCAAATTATTATGGCATATTGTTATTCTAAATTATTTCCCAAAATTGATCGCCCTGAAGATCATAAAAAACATTTTATTAAAATTAAGTATGTCAATAAAGGCTTTGATTTTGTAAATATTTCCGGTATATTTAACGACCATTCTGTTAAAGAACAAATTCCTGGATATTTTGACAATACTGAACTACCTCTTATTTGTTATATTTACAAGAAATCTACCCGGAAATTTGTGTTTAATTATAGTCAATTGTGTAAAGATGTTAATATCAGTGAAAATACACCTACTTCATGTAATTGCAGTAATTCCGAATATATTTATGGACCCATTTCCCATGTTATAACAGGAGATCTTAACATCGTTCAAGACCGAGAGTTAAAATCATTTCTCAGTAAAGGACCTAAATATCGTCCCCCATCAATTATTAATTGGAATGAGTGTCGTAATATCATCCACGACTCACTCCATTCTTACTGTATGAAATGGATAAAACGGGAAAAAGCTGACAAAAAATCTTTGGACTCTTTTTTTAATTCAGTAATGAAGATAGTTGATATACGTATTCAACATTTTAAAGAACATTTTACTATTAACAATAACCACAATAAACCTATTTCTCGCATCAAACATAAACTAAAAGAACTAGCCAAGGAATTTGTTTTTGTCCCGGCCGATAAAGCTGCTAATAATATTATTATTGTTTGACGTAAATTTTACATTGAGGTTCTGGAAAAGGAAATCACCAATTCACCAACATTCCAACTGACTCCATTTTCAGAAAACGAAATCTGTAACAAACATAAACTTTTAGCCACCGCTTTACAAGCAGAGCCAAATACAATGAAAGTCCCAACTATGTATTGGCTTCCGAAGCTACACAAAACCCCTTACAAATATAGATTTATTTCGTCTTCAAGCCATTGTTCAACTACTAAATTGTCTATTATTCTTACCAGCACACTTGGTACAATTAAAAACCTTATAATAAATTGTTCAAATAAGGCCTTCGAAAATAGTGGAATAAATTACTTTTGGAGTGTCAAGAACTCGTTGGAAGTACTTGATAAATTGCATGCTTATATTGGTGATTTTGAATCTGTTCAAAGTTTTGATTTTTCTACCCTGTATACCACATTGCCTCACATTCTCATTAAGAAAAAATTCACACACCTAATTAAATGGGCATTCAAAAAATCAGAATGTGAATATATATGTTCTAACTCTTTTAGGTCATTTTTTAGTAGCAATAAACAAAAAAACTATGTTAATTGGACATGCTTTGATACTATATATGCCCTTGAATTTTTACTAGATAACATTTTTGTTCGCTTTGGGGATTCCGTATATCGTCAGATTATCGGAATTCCAATGGGGACTAACTGTGCACCACTTATTGCGGACCTCTTTTTGTATTGTTACGAGTTACAATTTATGACAAAAATAAGCAAAGACCCATCAAAACAACATCTGATAAACAAATTTAATAATACTTTTAGATATTTGGATGATATTTTGGCTCTCAATAATGACGACTTCAGTATGTATATTAATGAAATTTATCCTGGTGAACTTACTTTAAATAAAGCTAATACTAACAATGACCACTGCCCTTTCCTCGATCTTGATATTTATATCACTAACGGAAAGCTGAATACTAAAATTTATGATAAAAGGGATGATTTTTCATTTCCTATCGTTAATTATCCGTTTTTAGATGGTGACGTTCCCTTGTCACCATCTTACGGTGTTTATATATCTCAACTTGTACGATTCGCTCGTGTATGTAACAATGTTTTAGATTTTAACGAGAGAAATTTATGTATTACTGAAAAATTATTACACCAGGGTTTTCGATATCACAAACTAGTCAAAACATTTACTAAATTTTATCATCGGTATAAAGACATCATTCGTAAATATAGCTCAACATGCAGACTTTTTATACGTTCAGGTATTTCACATCCAATTTTTTATGGAAATATTCTTCATAAAGCACAAAGGTGTCAGTATTCACCTCATAAACTTACAAAACCTTTGAATAGACTTATTAAGAAGGGGTATAATTACGATACTGTTGTCAAGTCATTAAAGATTGCATATTTTGGCGTTAATATTGAGTCACTGATAAGGTCTTTGAGTCGGAACTAAACACATTTATTCTACAAACAGTTGTTGGCATGACACGGGTTATGTTCTTCTCATATATGTTATGATGGTATGATACTAAACCCCTTACGGGAAGGATTATGCCTGATGTTCATTTGATGAAATCATAATCTTTCAGTCAGTTTAATTGAAGTCTGGAGCTGGCATGTCAGTTAACTGCTAGTAGTCTGTTGTTATTTATGTATTATTGTCATTTTGTTTATTTTCTTTGGTTACATCTTCTGACATCAGACTCGGACTTCTCTTGAACTGAATTTTAATGTGCGTATTGTTATGCTTTTACTTTTCTACACTGGTTAGAGGTATAGGGGGAGGGTTGAGATCTCACAAACATGTTTAACCCCGCCGCATTTTTGCGCCTGTCCCAAGTCAGGAGCCTCTGGCCTTTGTTAGTCTTGTATTATTTAAAATTTTAGTTTCTTGTGTACAATTTGGAAATTAGTATGGCGTTCATTATCACTGAACTAGTATATATTTGTTTAGGGGCCAGCTGAAGGACGCCTCCGGGTGCGGGAATTTCACGCTACATTGAAGACCTGTTGGTGACCTTCTGCTGTTGTATTTTTTTATTTTGGTCGGGTTGTTGTCTCTTTGACACATTCCCCATTTCCATTCTCAATTTTATTTTATTAATATATTCTTATTATTAATTTTGACATACCTTCATATATTATTCTGTCGTATATAAGAACAAAAAGAAAATACACACTTGACGTCAATGCGATTTGTTTACTTTAAGGAACACATTTCAATGGACAACAAACAAATATCAGGAAGTTATACAACGTACTATGAGCGGTGATGCGATAGGAAACTGTCGTTACTAATCTATATACAACTAGCTTCACTTTGTTAAGCAATTGAATGACATTGTCAATTTCTTTGTTTCAAGACTATACAAATATTAAAAGAAAGTCAGATGATAGATAGTTTGCTAATATGGCTTGTTCGTATGCCTTTTTATGTTTCTTTGTTACACATGACATGGCTCAAAACTTATACACCCCGTCATTGTGTTATTCATCTATGATAAATTCTGTATTTTTGATTTTTCATTTGTTTATGCTATTCTTTTCGATGTGCCTTTTTTGTGTTTTTGTCTTTCATCAAACGTGTTTCTGTACTTTCACATGCCGTTATTGTGTTATTGTTTCATGGTACATGTTTTTTTTATACCCGTTTATTTTTATAGTAATAAAGATAATAACACAATATTGACTGTTGTATCCCTTTTTGACATTTTGACATACTGTTTCTGTCTCGTTAAAACATGCAACTGTCATACAAGTGAGAGTTTTCGATAGCTATAAAATATATTTTCCTCGGACTTCAGTATTTTTTTATGTTAACTTTTTCCCTTTTGTTTTTCTTTACAAGCAATGAATTTGAAAATAAAATACTTAAATGTAAATCGGTATTTAACATCTATTTTCGTAAAATAGTTGTCTTTCGTTGAATAAGTGTTTGTCAGAGTGATTTTGGCTAGTTTAAGACATACTAAAATTTGTTTAACTCATTGAACTAACGATCTTTAATCCCCTTAATATGTTTTACTCTGTCTCTTCTCTCAATAACAAATGGAATCGTGCATTTTCCAACCAACCGTCACATTCGAATCTGTTTTATAATCTAAATCATTGTAACTGTTTAGTCAAATCTTTCTTTGATATGTAATGGTCAATCATATATATGGTATATTTGAACTTGCATGATTATTTTAGAATTAACAAAACAAGCAGTCCTATCATTTCTGACACGTAAACATGGTTAAGATTATCTCTCATCAAAAAGTAATATTAAGTCAAAGACTTATATTATTGCAAAACTGAAAACATACAGTGTGTATAAAAAAGAAGATGTGGTATGATTGCTAATGAGACAACTATCCACAAAAGACCAAAATGACACAAACATTAACAACTATAGGTCACCGAACGGCCTTCAACATTGAGCAAAGCCCATACCGCATAGTCAGCTATAAAGGGCCCCGATAGGACAATGTAGTTCACACGTGAATGTATGCAGATATCAGGCATTTTAGTATATGGATATTTTATAGATACTTATTAGCAAATAACTTTAGGATAATTCAAACTTCATAAATTGATTGGTTGATTGATAATATTTTCCAGCCACTTTTTAGCGCCACTTTTGGGATATTTCGTGGCTGCCATTTTTTTGGGCGGAGGAAGCCGGGGCGCCTGGAGATAATCATTGACTTTCGATGAGAAAATTTACAATCCTAGTCAATTAAGATTGTAGTCTAGTGCACCCACTCAAGCGAGGTTCGAACTCACAACCTCAGTGTTGACTGGCTTGTGATTACAGTAGTAGAACATCATAGACCATTCGGTCTCCAAGGCACCAAACTTCATTTAATATCACAGTATCAAATCATGATATGCTTATTGTAACATTCATAAGGTTTAAACCAGTAACTGAGCAATCAATGCCACATAATGCTTACATTCATTGCTAGGTTGGAAATAGTTGGTGTCAAATCCAAAAAAATATAGTCTCATAATAAACTCCAATGGTAAACGAGAAAAATGGAAAGAAATAATGATACAAATTTCCCATGCAGGAAAATACTTTTGTAATTTATCAACATTGAACTACGTTTTCCTTTAAAATAAATACTAACCTGAACAACACATGACATTTGATTTAACATTTTATAACTTGATAACGATATTGGACAAAGATCAGCCAAGGGCCTGGCATCAACCTTGTCGTCGAATATGAACGCAATTTTTATCGGTGTAATCCACAATTATCAAAACATTAACGTTGTACCTAATCTGTGTCCATAAGACAATAGTCGGGTATGCTTTGAGATTTGAATAAATAAAGGATAAACGTATCATTCTTGCAAAAAAACTGAGTATTTTAGAAATTATTAAGTCATTTGTCAACTGCCATATAATGAAATATGCCAGTAAAGAGGATATAATAGTACTGTTTATATAAAAAAGAAATGAGTGTTACAGTATAATTTGTCATGCAATTAACTGACTAATGCATTTTCCATATTGGCCCTGGTATTATTCCTCAACTCTTCACAGTTGATGTTGGAGTCTCGGTCTGATAAGGGCTCAATATGGAAAATGCCATGTTATAATCTAAAAGTTATACCAAATACAAATGCTTTAACTAAAATCCCAAAATAGTTCATAAAGGAAAAATAGATAGGAATAATAAAACAAAAGTTATCCAGTATCTGTAATAAAATTAACGGTACCAATTTTCTTGCACCAGATGCGCATTTCGACAATACATGTCTTTTCAGAGATGCTCGTGGCCAAAATATTTAAAACCCAAAGCTTATATAAAAGATGAAGAGCTATAATCCAAAAGGTCCAAAAAGTATAGTCTAATCCGTGAAAGGAATCAGAGCTTTGCATGTTGGAGATACATTCCTTAATTCATAACAAATTCTAATATTTTGTAACAGCAAGTTCTAGTAACACAAAAACCCGTATGTTCATGCCAGTACTGAAATACTAGCTACTGGGCTGGTGATACCCTCGGGGACTAATAGGCCACCAGCAGAGGCATCGACCCAGTGGTAGTAATAAAATTAACGGTACCAAGTTTCTTATACCTGATGTACCTATTTCACTTGTGCACTTCTTTATCAAATTTGAATGAAACATGTCACAAACTGAAGTAATCAATTCAACAAAATCACAGTTTTAATTAAATCAATTGCAACAACCACTCGTTGTTCTTCATTGTTTTTATTAGGAGACGACAGACATACGATTTTATAATGAAAATCCACAGAGCAATAAAATATGATTTGCTGCGTCCAATAAAAATCGACCTTATACAAATGAATGTCAATATATTAGTGAACCTATGTTATGCTGACAAAAAATCTCTTCAAAAAGTCTGTTATGGTTTGAAAATTTAGTTTTTATTAGAACTGTTTAACACATAACAGCATTCATCTGCTTTTTCGTATTTGAATTTTCGAAAGTCAATCAAAGTCTTAGTAGTCAACACTTCTGTGCTAACATAAATTATCATTGATATGGTCATGATGGTCATATTTATAAATTAACTGTTTTCAAAACTTTTGAATTTTTGAAATAAATAAGCTTTTCTACCGCGGGAATAGATTTCCTTAGTTGTATTTGGTGAAACATTTTAGAATATTGGTCCTCATTGCACAACTTTGTACTTTATTTGGCCTTTCTAACTTTTGTGGAGACGAGCGTCACTGATAAGTCTTTTGTAGATGAAAAACTCAAGTATGGAGTATTTAAAAAATTTAATCTTGAAATCTCTGATTTAATAGTTGGCGTCTTCTTATGCTCAACATGCTTTGGGGAACACTTTATTATTATAAACATGTAAATTATTTCACATCACACTTATCTCAAATAAAATAATTCAAAACAAACTATTGAAAACATTTGTTTGTAAATTACCACAGCAATTATCTAATTGACTAAATAAGAAAGAAAATTAATGTTCAATATTTCGCGTATTATACCAAAGGTAAATGAAAATCAAAGTCATAGTTATTACTACACACACATGATATATCAATACTAAAATGAAATAACTGTTTCTGTTCAAATATAATTGATTTTGATCGTCATATCATTATGTTCAGCATTACAAAATCTACATTATCAAACAACCGTTTTGAAGAGTATTTATCTTAGTTTGCAAACTTGCAGATTCTTTTGAAATTTTCTGTCTTGACTCAATTTTTTTCCGTTCAAGACAGGCTTTTTGATTCTGATACTCTCGTTTTCTTTTGTGCAGCTGCTTCAATTCAAAATCATATTCTTGAATTTCGTTCCTTGTTTTACACTCTAGGTCTCTCCTCTGTTGTTCTAACGTACGACATTGGTTTGTTACACGGTCTAAATCATCCTTGATATCAATTGCCTCCTTCTTCTTCTTTGTCAATTGTGAATCGATCTTTGCCATATCGTTTTCATTTTGCTCTTGTAGACGATTCCTTATTGTCTCATTGCTCTTAATTTTGCTTTGAGTTTTATCAATAAGATTCTTGATCTCGTTCTCCTTAGAATTATATCCTTCATATATTTCATCATAAATAGGTTGATTTGTCATTGAAACTCCGGAGTCATGGCTGTCGACCGAAATGCTGTCGCCTCCATACACTTCGAAGTTGTCATCAAATCCTTCCTCGTCTTCGTCTTTGATATACAATTGCTGCGGATCGTCTGTTTCAATCAAAGCATCATATGCCTTTCTAGCTTGGCATGCTTCGTCGATAATTTTATTGGTAAAATGACGACCGTTGTTATCTTTAACTATATCTTCTACTACTTTCAATAATTCCATGACCATTTGACTTTTAGCTTGTCCAGTTGTCGTGTTGTCCATTGCAAAATAACGATCTTTGCATTTTCGTATAAAATCAGTCAGAGGTGGGCCTGTTTCCTCAATAAAAGATTTGATGCTTTTTCCAGCTCTCTTCAACTCATCTGATCTCGTAAAAACTATCAAAGAATACTTTCCCATGGACGTACCAAAAGTTTTGAACAATTGTTCTAAAGCATCGGTTTCCTCTGCTGTTAACCTTGTTATCTGTAGCACGATCATAAAAACATGTGGGCCAGGTACGGACATATCGGCGCAGCGAATTATTTCGTTTTTGACGACGTCTTGTGATAATGTTGTGTCAAACAAACCGGGTGTATCAATAACCACTAATGTTCTGCCATTGGATCTGACGTCAAATTTTCCACATTTTTTAGTTACGGACTTTCCACTGATATCTGATTTAAACATTGTTTCTCCTACAATGGAATTTCCAGTAGCGCTCTTCCCTGATCCTGTTTTCCCCAGCAAAATGATTCTAATTTCATCTTCGTTTTCTATATAAAAAAAAAATCATTATTTATACTGAATGAAGACGACAATTTCATTATTTTGTTTTATTGGTTTTAGAATTTTACAAGATTCAGACGTGTTTATGGTGTATTAACAAAACATAATAAATTGTTATTGAACATTTAGAATATTTTGTTTCACTGCGTCTAGTGTCCATCAAACAACATTCAGTGTAAAGTTAGTATGTATTACCTCAGTCACCTTCGCACAAATGTAACGGCGGGGATCAGACTATTAATAGAAAAAAAAACATCATGTGAGGCATGGAAGTTAATATATGTTGACCTATCATGGTTTACTTTTATGAATTGTTATTTTGATGAAGAATGGTCTCATTGGCACTCACATCACATCTTCGTATATATATTATGTCACAGGCATTTGTTGTTAAACTATTGACCAATATGATCATTAAAATATGTTTCTTTATTTTATTTTCGTTTTTATCGATTAGTCAAATCATTTCTTTCACAAATTGTGACAAGGATGGTAAGTAGTCTCATTGGCACTCATACCACATCTCCTTATATATAATTACTTAGTTTTCATACGAGTATTTCAATAATTGTTATTTGAATCCAAATTAAAAATGTTAAATATCCAGAATACATTTACCAGCATTATAAATTTGATCTTCTTTCTTGAATGATAAGTATCTATTAGTAGTGTCTGTAAGAAACATAAGAATATCTTAAGCAATCTATGAACTCATTTCAAATAAGATGAACAGTTCCAATCAGCACCAGATGATCATTAGAGTCAGAATTTACACACAAACGTCAAAGAGCATTTGCAACTTAAACGGATAAAAGTGATATAAAACTGAAAGATTGTTTGAGCAAGTAATGATAATATATACAAAATGCAATGAATTGAAAATAAAAGAGAGGCAATACAAGGCAGGTAAATTCAGAATCAAATTAGACTTAAATATACTTATTTACACAATGAGCATTAATATAAGGATATATATTTTACTTTAGTATTGATTTGAACAAGAAGCTGTTGCGAATTCAAGTACTCTAAGGTCGGTACTTTGTGTCCTTTATATGCTTATTTGTGGTATAACCCTGTTATTCAATCCCTTTTCAACTGATACAGTATGTTTTAATCTTGAGATAAAAGACCGCTGCCAAAAAGAAGGGAAAGCGTCTGCACAAACTCATAAATGTTGTGCCTTCTTTCCGTGGTTGATCTCTGACATACTTAGTTAAATGATGAAAATAGCATAACACCACCAAATACTTTTTCTGATATGCTGCCTCGTGTGAATTGCTATTTCAGAGTTAAATGCAGATTCCAAACTTGTATTTATTTTCCCCAATGTTATAGGTTATTCAATCACCTATAGCTTTTTAAGAAAGTTTCTTTTCTATACGATTAGTTGTGCTAAAAGTTTCAATGGCAAACACATCAAACCGTTGTTTTTGGCCAGATAGACCTGTATCCCATGCATATGTATCATTCACCATCTGAATCCAGTTAGTTAAACTTGATAAAATCCGATATCTTTTTGTAATCGCCTACGATGTAAACAACGATATTACAGAAAAAGAATAAAGGTTTCAACAAAACAAACCACACTCACACAAAAGTAACATATAAAGGTATTTAGTAACATACCGATTGTTTCATCATTTTTCCTTAATGGTTTCGGTGGGAGTGCCGGGACGACATCTACAAATAGAAACTTGTTTGTAACTTCAGATGTAGCTTCGGTTTGTACTGATCAATTTTTTGCACCTTTTTTTGGTATATGTAATTTGTATTATTAGTCGCTGCCTAATATCATTTTTGCGCTTCAAATTTCATAAACGTATTAGTTTATCAAAAGATTTATTTTTTATATAGATTAGACGATGGGTTTTCCTGTTTGAATGGTTTATATGCTTAGTCTTAGAGGCATGATTTTTTATTAGTTGTTAATGGCTTTGAACTAGCTGTCAGATAACTGCGAGTAGTCTCTGATCTGTTCATTGTGTCTTGTTGTGTCGGGATGTATAAGTACCAGACCACGTCCACTTTTATTTTTTGTCTATCTGATGAGTTAAACCTTTTTCAACTGATTTTTATAGTTCGTTCTTATGTCGTACTGTTATACCACTGTCCCAGGTAAGGGGAGGGTTGGGATCCCGCTTACATGTTCAACCACCACATTATTTATGTATGTGCCTGTCCCAAGTTAGGAGCCTGTAATTCAGTGGTTGTCGTTTGTTCATGTCTTACATATTTTTTTTTTCTTTCATTTTTTTATCTTAAATAAGGCCGTTAGTTTTCTCGCTTGAATTTTTTTACATTGTCTTATCGAGGCCTTTTATAGCTGACTATATATGCGGTATGGGCTTTGCTCATTGTTGAAGACCGTGCGGTGACCTATAGTTGTTAATGTTTGTGTCATTTTGGTCTATTGTGGATAGTTGTCTCATTGGCAATCATACCACATCTTCTTTTATATATATTATAGATTACTGTTTGGTGTGAGCCAAGGCACCGTGATGAGAACCTTACTTTGACTTATAATGGTTTAGTTTTATAAATTGTGACTTTGAGTTGTCTCATTGGCACACAAACCACATTTTTTTTGGTCTACTGACATAGATTATCAGAATTTATAAACCATGACCTCTGCTTGGAATTATGCAAATATGTCGGATAATAAACAAGTGATTATGTCAGATGACCATGTTATTTACTGTCGCAGGTGGAAATCAATGTTTCATAAAAATATTTCCATTTTTCGATAAGAATCATTTAAATTTGGTTTTTTATGTTGTGTCATGTGTACTATTGTTTGACGTCTGTTAGTTTTTTTCATTTTTAGCCATGGCGTTGTCAGCTTGTTTTAGATTTATGAGTCTGACTGTCCCTTTGGTATCTTTCGTCCCTCTTTTAAACCACAAAAAACCTAAGACATAAAACATTTTGTATTGAGGATTCATAAATTGTGGTTAAAGGGGCGTTGTTTAAAGGAGAAAATGTAGTCAAACATTCACTTGGGCATAATTAACTGAAACGTGATTTAATACATACATTGTGACGAAAAAAGGTATATTTTGTTTTGAAATTCTATACAAGTGAAGGATTCAACAGTGACATTAATACAAAACAAATTATAATATTGTAATCTATTATAAAATATACTTATCAAATTGCAATAGGGACCATTTTATTTTTTAGGTCTGTATAACCTTCAGATTATTACATACCATCACAGTATTTATCTTTTCGAATAGGCCTAGGTGGTGCTAGTGGCAGATCTATGAACTCTACAAATAAAAAGAAGTATCGTTTATATTGTGTGTGTTTCATTTAATTATAAACATGTTCCAGATACCTACAAGTTTATGTCTTTTAACCACCAACCAAATTGGCGAGGTTCGCGCTTACAGAAGTATTTTTGGCAAATTGATTAATTTTTGACTATTTATTTTATTGCGACATAGTAAAATTAAACATAACTGGAGTATTTTTTCCTACCATACGTTTTTTTTCATAACTTTTACGGTTGTCCTGTAATCATGTAACTACACAAATATATCTCAAAAATTTAAAAAAAAATCAACCATTTTATCAGGAAAATTAAACTGGTTATATAGCAGTTTGACAAAAACTTATTATGGTCATTGAAAAGCTTAATATTCTCTAAACAACACAACGTAATTAAAACGTTTAGCTGGCTTTACAGAGTTATCTCCCTGTAGTGATAGGTACCACCCTAAACGTGCGTATTAATTTATAATATGTTAGATACCTTGATCAAGTTCTGCAGTCGGGAAACTTAAATTACGATTGAGTTTTCTTGGTGGTATAACTGGAACAACTGGTGCACTTTCTAAAATTATGCATAGGTAATAATTATTCTAATATGACGACCTATTATCGTCAACCAGTATAATTACAATCTATCTACCTTTAGCGCAAACGCATTAATACACAAAAACGGCGTTACGACCTACTTATTTATACAGCCAGATATTCTCAATTTCCGACATCAAAACTCCCAGTTTACACAGGCCATTAAGATACAATATATTTATTTATATTCTACAGCAAAATAAACAAATCAGTCCATTTCAGTTCATTTTTGCATGGTAAAATTTCATAGAACGAAAATTCCGCAAAATGATATTATTGTCTGGGCATGGCAACAAGGTGACGTCACAAGTATGTGTCTGTAAACAAAAAAACGCAAATGAAAATACCGGGCGTTTTTAAGCTTCTTGTACGCTTCAGAACGAAAAAAAATACATTGGAAGAAAATATATAAGTGAAAAATGCGATTGAAAAAAACAATCATTGAATTATATAATATTACTTATATTATAAACAAATGATAAAACGGAACAGGGCTTAACAAAATTACCGAATTTGTTCAATTAGAATCGAAATAGCGTGTAGGGTAAAATAATCGATTATAAATGCCCAACCAATGGTTAAATGAAAACAATTCTACGGGTGCCATGAATTATTTCTTAATAATTAATTTGTATATTTTTGTTTTGAATTTCACAGTATTTATTTATCGCAAGTCTTTTCTAAGAAAGTTGAGAATGGAAATGGGGGTTATGTCAAAGATACAACAACCCACCAAGTTAGATGGCAGTTAACAGCCGAAGGCAACCAATGGGTTTTCAAATCAGCAAGAAATCCCGCTCCCGCAGTTGATCCTCAACTGGCCCAAAATATTTAGAAATGTGAACTAGTTCAGTAAAAAGGGACGTCATACTTAATTATAAAGATATATTAAGTTAATCTGGCTATACACCCATATGACTTATTTACTGTACATTATTACAATTGCAAATAATCAATATTTTTTTATTTACGACTTTTTACATATACATAATGTACTTATCATTGTCAAAATGTTATGGAAGGCAGGAAACAAGGTTTTAACTTCGAAAAAACTAAGGATTTTCTAATCCCAGGAATAGATTACCTTAGCTGTATTTGGCACCACTTTTTTTGAAATTTTGGGTCCTCGATGCTCTTCACTTTTGTACTTGTTTGGGTTTATAACTATTTTGATCTGAACGTCACTGATGAGTCTTATGATGAAAAAACGCACGTCGTCGTATTAAATTATAATCCTGCTACCTTTGATAACTTTTGTAATGACACAGGTAATGTGAACAATTGTGATGATTCTGGTGTTTCTTGTCTTCAATCGTAGATATTGAACTGGTTAAAAATAGATGTTTTTGAAATATAATATTAAGAACAATTAGTTTAGAATTTAGGCATATAGTTTCCTTATTAGTAAGTTTGACTCTTTGACGTTTGTTACTATATAGATTGTGTTTTTTTTTAGATCTGTATGCCACTTTCTGAGTACGAAATGAAATCAAGAAGACATTTTGATTCAAAATAATTTGACACCTTTCCCAAAGAAAACTAACTAAAACTGAAAGACGAACAGCACGGTGCACCAAACCATTAAATTTATGTTTAAGCTGTAAATAATCGAAATGATTCCGATTTTTTGAAAAGATATTACGTTTAACTGTATAAGTCCTAAGTCAATTTGAAAACTGTATTGTCATAATGTAAATTATCATTATCATGTTAGAAAGTAAAATAACAATAATACCGAACTCCAAGAAAAATTCAAAAGTCACATATCAAATAGTAAAATTATAATCAAAAATATATCAAACGAATGAAAAACCTTTCGTATTCCTGACGTACTACAGGTATTTCCATATTTAGAAAAGGTAGATTAAACGTGGTTTTATAACTAGCCAAACCATTCACTTGTATAACAGTCACATTCAACTCCATTATATTGAAAACAATGTGTGAACGAAATAAACAGATATGATAGGTAAAAATGTCACAAAAGGCATACAACAGTAAACATTGTGTTATAATATCAATCACTTTGAAAACAAACAACTATGTAAATGCAAAAAAAAAGGTATTTCCTTTTTTCAATGTCAAAGATTTTTAAATGTGAATAAGATTTATACCTTTCAAATCGACGTTGAAGTACTCAGATTTGTCATGTGTTGTTTGACCGGAGCTGAGGCTACCTGCAAAGACGATCAAACCTTTCTATTATGGTTTATTACAATTTCTATGTCATTTTGTCTCTTGTCTTAAGTCAGTCATAAGTACTTTGTTTCATATTACAAAAATCTTCAAATATCACGAATATAAAGCACGAAAAACAATATCAAAATGTTCTCTATGTCTTAATCAACTGACAAAGCAGTCAACAGTGTCCTTGATGTTGTTGGTTTTTTTTTTGGTTAAAAATCCGTCGAACTCGACGACATTTTGAGCATTTATTCAGATTCTTGTACTAGTTTTTTTTTAAATCAATATTCGAAATAAGTGGCAATGGAATTTAGAATATTGAAGTCCAGATCTCATAAATTTAAACAGATCATCCAAATCAATGTTCAGATATGAGCAAAGATATGTATGTCATCATCGCAATAAGAAGTGTACGTACTGTTTGTTTTTCAGTGTTTGCAGTCTAAACGGGAAAAAAAACCCATTACCTATGCTACTAAAGTCTTGCATTTATACGTTGCAATAATGTCCAATGATGGGTAGGAGAAATCAGCAGTACTACTTTTTTCACATGAAGTAATTTCAATATACGTCCTTTTCTCAATCTTGAAAGAAACACACGTTATATTCATGATATATACCTTTGACAGCATGTATTTTTTACCTTGTTCATTATAAGCCTTTACGTATGAAGCAGGAAAAAGACCTTCTTCTGTTCCAAGTCTCCCTTCCATGTAACCATCATCGTGTTCCCTTACAAGGGTTATTATGTCTCCAGTCCGAATTGTTAAATCCCCAGGTCTCATTTTGTCAAAATCGCGAATTGCTTCAACATAATTATCTACAAACAAACAAAAATCCTTCTGTCAAAAATTCGTGCAAATAGTACTATAAGTATTGAGTTCTGAGTGTAAAGATGAGTTTCAATTAAAGTCCTCTTTTCCTTGGATGAGACTCGTTATCGGGTTTGTAAATATTAAAGCAACACGACAGGTGCCACTAGTGTAGCAGGATAGGTTTCCCTTCCAGTCGTCATTTTCTTTTTATATCATGGCATTGTTAGTATCTTTTAGATACTGTGTGTGATACATTTTAATGTTGTGTCGTTGGTATCCTCTTATATTTAATGCGTTTCCCTCAGTTTTAGTTTGTTACCCCGATTTGGGTTTTTTTCCATCGATTTATGAGTTTTGAACAGCGGTATACTACTGTTGCCTTTATTTTTCGACTTATAGTTTTGAATATTCCTTTTCTATCTTTTGGTTTATATTTTTTGGTGTACGAACTATATACGCTGTATTAAACAATTGGTAAACCAACCATATAAATTTATAATGATATATGACAAAGAATGGTGGCTTGATCTCCGTTTATAAAAAAAAAATGCATTTTTTTGTATAAAGAATTTCATGTTATATAGTCCTGTATTCTTGCTGTTTTTTATTCAAATAATACCTTTCAATTCTACGTTGAGGTAATTGGAACTGCGATTCGATGCCTGATTGCTGTTGTCGATATCTGGAAAAGTTTATAAAAAACTGTTAATATTTCTAAAAAGGGAAACCACACAAATGCACATAAGTTTACATTATTCTCGACAGAAAAACGAACACAAAACTATTAAAGAGACATCAAATTATTGCTTGTGCTTAGGAAAATGTTGAAATATTGTTTGAATTTAAATCAATTTGAATAACAAACACATATGATAGGGTTAGCATATGCTTAACAAACATTTTTTTCATATTTTTATATATAACATGTACTTACATTAATTCATAAAAAAACAGCTATTAGTTAAACAATCTGATATTAGACAAATAATATTTGTTCAGTTTTAAAGCTCTTCGACTGTTTCATTTATTATATATCCTTGACCTTCAAATATTCGGCTTTGAGCTTTCATGGTGAAGGTTATTCTAACAATCTCTAGATGCATAATATTTGAATCGAAATTATTTCCTTTGTTTTAATGGTTTACACCTTCATTAGACTATTCTGTACATCAGCATTTATCAATTGCTCAAATTTTACATTCACGTTAACAATGTTTCTGCGTAAATCTGATTTTATTACCCCAACTCATAAAACAGTTTACAAAACAAAACTTTCGAAGATGAAAGTGTTGAAATGCTCCTCTAGTGTAGTTCCCTAAAATTGTATTACTTCAACTGATTCAATACATCTTCTAATTGATATTTTTTTCTTTTTTTATTATTATTATTAGCCGTCATAAGTTTCATTAATTGATTTCCAGATAAGGCAGGAATATAATGATTCCTTATTTCTGTTCCGTGTTCAATTATGATTTTAAATCTCATTTTGTTCATTAATATAACAGCTCTTCAAATCAGTATATTGATATTGTTATTTAACATAATTATAAATGAAAGACACATTTATTGTCGAAATGTGTATCTTCCAGTTTAGAAATGTTACAATGATGTTATGATATTTTACGATTTCTTGAGCAATAAATTTTTTTATTTATAAATAACATGAATTGAAAAATAACTTATTGCTAAAACAAATGTGAAAATTTCGAAAAAGGGATTGTTCTTTTGGTTGAATGTTGTTAATTTGTGTTGTTTCTTATTCAGCAAAAAAACTGCAATCTGATTGGTTAAATACCCGTGTAAAAAACATCCCACCCTTGTTCACTCAGGGATAAATAAAATTTTGCCAAAATAAATTAATAAAAAAATAATAAAAACATGTGAAAATTTTTTTCTAAAAGTAAAGACAGAATTTGAAAAAAAAAAAAAATATTTCCCCTTTACAAATTCTAAACAACACAAAAAATTTCTAAATTTTCCCAAAAATAAAGAAAAAAAAGATTTGACAATGCACAGCAACATAGCAGTTGAAAAAAATGTTACACTTGAAATTTTTCATTACAATTTTTCAATTTTACATCCTGGTAATGAGTAAGTGGAAATGTTCATAAGAAATAAATTCGTTATCTTGGTGTTATAAGGGTTGTTGAAATTTCATACACCCATGAATTTTCAACAACGGTGTAAAATTCTGTACACCCCTGATTACACCAAGATAACTAATATTACCATCGTGCTTGGTTGTTCCTGCTTTCGGCTTTCCAGGCGCTGTACTATAAAGAGAGACTGAACGCTTCATTTTGTAATCTTCAGTCGTAGATTTTTCTGAACAAACAGGTAACTCAGGTGGCGATTCAATTTTCTTTTTTCTCTCTGCTACAAATGTAAGAAATACGAATGAAACCTCAAAACTCATCAGATTTTCTGTGAGCTTCACTCACTGATTATATCTCAGCATATATCATTAAAGCATAATTAAAACAAGTTTTCGAACACAGGACGTAGATTAACAACGAAACTATAGGAACATCATTGATTGTATATTTCGTGTATATGCGAACTGATTGCATTTGACTATTGTCCCGAGCATCTGATATTACCCCGGGTATCATAGGGTTGTGTGCTGTTCAGTCTTAAGTTGTTGATGCTGTGTTTTTTACACTTTGTTTTTGTTTGTTTTTTTGTCATGGCGTTGGTAGATTGTTTTCCAGTGATCAGTTAGAATCTACCCTTAGTATCGCTGATTTATCTTTTGCAACACTTTTTTTAATTACATGAAGATTGTTATAATGTAATTAAAACATGATGTTCGAACTGAGATCGATTTTATCCATGTAGTCAACATTTCGGTGTCGACATGAATATCAATAATGTGGTCATTTTTATAAATTTCCTGTTTACCAAACTTAGAAATTTTCGAAAAAGTAAGGATTTTCTTATTCCAGGTATAGATTACCTTAGCCGTATTTGGCACAACTGTTCGGAATTTTGAATCCCCAATGCTCTTCAACTTTGTACTTGTTTGGCTTTATAAATATTTCGATTTGAGCGTCACTGATGAGTCTTATGTAGACGAAACGCGCGTCTGGTGTACTAAATTATAATCCTGGTACTTTTGATAACTATTATCAACATTATCCCGAATATTTATAAAGTATGCACTTTCACCCTTCCAGAGCACCTGAGATCACCCCTAGTTTTTGGTGGGGTTCGTGTTGCTTATTCTTTAGTTTTCTATGTTGTGTCATGTGAACTATTGTTTGTCTGTTTGTCTTTTTCATTTTTAGCCATGGCGTTGTCAGTTTATTTTCGATTTATCAGTTTGACTGTCCCTCTGGTATCTTTCGTCCCTCCTTTTAAATACATTTATTTAACGAAGGCTATCATCACAATCATACCTCCGTCAGAAAACTTTTCACCACAGTGTGTACAATTGTCTAGAATTTGACTTAGATTTCCGCATGATTTACAGATCTTTTTCGGGGAAAGTGACATATTCTGAAATAAAAACTCATGTCCTCAGTGGTTGTATGATAAATATAACAAAAAGAGGATATTGATTAGCTATGTATAAATTAAAAGAAAATTGATTAAATATTTTACAATGAAACATGACTTAATACGTACTCATGACCGTTGTCAATTCGGGGTCTTTTATAGGTGACTTTGCGGTATGGACTTTGCTCATTGTTGTAGGCCGTACGGCGACCTGTAATTGTTAATTGATGTGTTAGTTTGGTCTCTTGCGTAGAGTTGTTTCAATGGCAACCATACCACATCGTCTCTAAAATATCAAACCGCATTCGTTGTATTCCTATTACTGTTAAAATTATTATAAGTTTGTCATGGCTTCGTGGATGATTTTACTATACAAATAAAACAATGATTTATTAATAAATAAAAATATGTTTTTGTGAAATAATTAGTTATTATAAAGGAATCATATGCGACGTCGAAATGTAATCATTGTCAACTATTGTGTCAACATTTTTTTTATAATTTTAAAATAATCTTTAACATGTTTAAGATATTAAATGTCTACCACATTATACAATTCATTATGCGGTATCTATAGTTAAAGTTAATTACATTGAATTATACAATGAAGCGTAAAATTTACAGGCTAACAGGTTATCTTGTTAACTACGTCATATTGAGTTCTACATAAAACTTATATACCTTGACCTCATTATATTATTACTATTAATTGCTGCACTAATGATAACAGCTCAGTAATCAGTATTTCTGTACTGACATGATTTAATAAACTTTACTAAAATTGTCCGTTTATAAATTTATAAATTATTAAGAAACTAAGGTTTCAACTCCCTCAGGCAAAGTTGGCTTAAAATGAATTTGACTATTTATTTTAGGTATTTTTGACATTTAACTCCTCAACGGTTTCGGTACTTATACAACTTCGGATTTCAAATGTTTGGCTGTGAGCGTTCCTGATGAAGGTTAATCAAGAAAAGCGCTTCGGACGCAAGAAATAATTAAACGTGTTCTTTTCAATTTTTTAAAGCCCTTTTACATATCAAATTGCACCAGGAACCAAATGATGAGTATGTCAACACATAAAAGTGAACGAGCGGCCTTGAAAAATAATTAGAGCAAACACTATATCGTAAGTAAGTTATGAAAAAACAATGTTAACAGCAATCTCCGTACAGCGCTCGTTTCCTTTCAAAATACATTATCATATTAAGTGTAGTGATACGAAGTAAGTACGGAGCGGATGTGAGCTCTGCGCCGGGGATTGTGTTAAACAGTGTGCTTAAAAAATAGAAATTAAAATGACAGAAAACATCTAGCATCAACTGTTCCAGTACAGTCTGCTGAATGTAGCTAGAATCAACAGGATGTGTTGGGGTTAAACATTACTTCATAACATACCTGTTTCTATTATGACATGTGTTGAAATAGGTATATCGTTCCTTCAACAGAATGTACAAAGTTTCCTTTAATGAACATTGATAAGTTAGCTAGAAAACGTCTTAAGATAGTTATATCGTCCAATGAAAAATATCAAGAAGTTAATAGGCAGTGATCTGTGGTAATGACTGAATTTCAGATTGATCACGAATATTTGGATTAGATCTTTGTATAGAGTCAAAACAGTAGATCTTTGACATATTTAATTAAACAATAGATCCAAATTACGGTTGGTTTACAAATGTTCCAAGGTCAGTTTTTATTACTTTGACAGTTGAGAGAACTGTCTTATTTTTGTTTTAAAGGAACACCTTTTGCACTTAAAATATTTAATATCGAGTACATCAAGTTCGAGAACAAAGAAAGGTATGAAGGGGAACATTTATGAATTTAGACCGTTGTGTTTAAATTAAGATTACTACTTGTACTTATACATGTGATATGATCAAATAACTCATCAAGATGCCAATAAATCATAAGTCATTTCAGAATTTATTATTTTATGAATAATATCTTCAAAGGAAAAGAAAATATTTTTTTGTTGTTTTTCAAATGTTATTGAAATTATTGAAACTAAGGATTGTCTTATCCCAGGCATAGATTACCTTGGCCGTTTTTGGCCACAACTATTTGGAATTTTGGATCCTCAATGCTCTTTAACGTTGTACTTGTTTGGCATTATAAATATTTTGATATGGGCGTCACTGATGAGTCTTATGTAGACGAAACGCACGTATGGCGTACTAAATTATAATTCTGGTACATTTGATTACTATTATTGAACCAATATATATATATATACGCATGCGTTAAATGTATAATCAAATAAGTTATCTTGGCATCATTTTCTATATGATACGAATCTATCACGTATTTTCTACAAATTATATTAAACAGGTCATAGATTTCATGAGTTTGCAGCGTTTTTTCTGGATAAACCTTCATCAGGGACGCTCAAATGCAAATATGTAAAAGCTTAGAACAAATAAAATTAGAGACAGTTGAAGAGCTAAACAAAAATAACAGATAAACCTACATGTAACTCCAAGCAAAATGCAAAAAGGAAAGTCCAAATTCAAAAGCTCAAACATATATAAAAAAAAAAAAAGGAAAACAACTGTCATATTTCTTACTTGTTATGTAAAAATAAAAGATCACACCTTGTTTAAAGCTAGATAAACGTTTAATTTGTACAGAGGTTGCATAAGTAACATTAAATGGAGAACAATTATTCAGCTAAACAAACCCGTATAATGGTAAACTATCATAAATTAGGGCACATGTCTATACTGTTCAAAACCACTGGGAAAAAACAAAAACTGTGTCAATTTAAACGATGATACTGACAACCTTATTAATGTTTAAAATAATGAGCGAAGAACAAATCTGTAACGCTGCAACAAATGATAACCATTAATTACAGGCTCCGGACCTGAGACAGGCACATACATAATGTGACATTGTTCATCAAGATTGAAGGCGCTTACCCTCGCCTAACCCAGAACAGTGATAAAACAGTACACAATAAAACAAACTATAGAGATTAGTTATACAGGCTTAACTCATCAGATGGATTCAAATAGACATACATCAAACAAAAGCAGAGAGAGGAAATAGTTGAATACCTTTACATCTATACATTAGAGGACACTAAGTTAAGATCTAAGAGTACTTGCAGTTACTGCTACTAACAAGTTGTGTCATGTGTAGAAGTATTTGTCTGTTTGTCTTTTGTTTATTTTTCGCAATGGCGTTGTCAGTTTATTCTCGATCTATGAGTTTGACTGTCCATCCGATATATTTCGCCCCTTTTTTACTGACAGCAATAAAAGGCAGCTAGCAACTAATTAAAAACATCATTCATGTTAGATTGACTTATCAATCAGTAGACTACCAACATTCAATTGATTAATTGTAAGGAAGCCATAAACAGTCTGGGAAAACATGACCTTGTGCAATGCCATGATACAGGTATCGACAAATTGTAGATCCGTGAATGTGTGTATGAATATGATAATATTATTCATGATGCTTTAAATTTACTGATAACAAAATACATTTTAATACCAATAAGAACAATATTAAAAGATCTATTTCCAGTGTGTGGGTTTTTTTCTTCGTATTCTAGAAAAAAGGCTTATTGTGTCTTTATTTTATTTTATTTCTTGTCTGGATTTTTTTTTTGAAATATTGTTATATTTAAATATTCAAAATAGATTACAGTCATTCAATATATTCGAAGCGCTGATGAAATAATTTATTTAATCTTCAGATATTTTTTTAATAAAGACAGGATATCAACAACTGTACCATTATTACGATTATATCTTGGTTATATCATAGTGACATATTTTGGTAGTTGGTGCTGAAGTACCTTTTTAAAGAAAAGGTAAAGTAATTCTCAATAAGGACTAAAATAGATACCATCTCGCCACGAGTATACAATCTCGGTGTTAAAAGACTAGTAATCAATCACTTTAGATAATGAGGACAACTCGATCACCTAAGCCTCATTAATAAAAAATATCCGGTGCTTAAAAGGCTACGAGGAGATGTTTTTACTTACAAAATATTTTATACGCACATAAACTATAAATTGAAAGCAGGCAAAGTCACATTGTTTATACCTTTGGATATATATATATATTACATTATAGAAGAGTAAAACTATATTGATATGATTTGAAAATTAGAATTGGAATCCGTACAATATGCAAAAAAGGAAAGAACATTGTGCATCCATTCATGACACAAAAATCAATATATGCTCTATAAAAACCATCAAAATTAAAAGGGCAACGCTTTTAACATTGTTTTGCAATTCAAAGGTACAGTAAGGCTTTAAATACGAAGCATAGACTTTCCTCTCATTTCAAGTTCAAGACGGTCTAACAACACCAGTTCGGGTGGAATTCTGTGCAAACTAAACAACCTTTAATTGAGGAAACAGCCGTTTTTTTAATTAAATAACGTTTAAAAACTCCTGAAACAGAGCATCTGATGTAAATAACACAAAAAAAGCGTTTTGGTACAGACAATCTATTTAAAAATGCAAGTGGAACTCACACAGCGCTGTTGCTAGAAATCAAATCTAGATACATAGTATTCCCATGTGTCATCATATGAATAAACTGAAATGATTTAATAGCATGTAGTTTTGCTCTTTGAAATCAGTTAAACGTTTTCTATGAATTATTGAATATGTAAAATGTACGTTGTCAATGAGGACTAACTGTATTATTCATCGAACAAGTAAGATAACGCTTTTAAATGTTTAAATGATTATTTCGTACTTTTGCTCGGATTTTCATGCAGAGACTGAATCAATATTAGTCCATCAGTTAATTCTCAAAAGCACGCTAGTTAAGGAGTTTGTGTTACACCCCAGGGTACCGCAATTTTTTTTCGATAGAATTCAACTTCATTATCTTATTGATAAAATACAAGGTGTTAGACTAAAGAAAAAGTGTCCAAAAGGGGTTTAAAAACGTCCCTTTTAATGGACCCCTCATTTAGAAATCACGACTAAGTAATTGTTAATTAAAAATTTTAATAAAAAGCGATTTAAAAAAAATAAAGTATAGGTTTAAACAACTGAAACAGATACAAAACTATCATATTAAGTGTAACTCGGAAGATATTTTGTTTTAAAAAAAATGATTTTTTAACATTACAAACAATCCGATTTTTTAGTTCAAATAAGGCATATTTTCTCCTATCATAAAGAAATTCGTTATACAATTACCAGTTTTAGTTAATTAAACTTGAGAATTAAACATTATGCAATGTTTAAATTATTTGCAGTGTTTATATATCGTCTAAAATATGAATTAAGTAATAAAATATATACGTACGTCCAAATGCTCGCGGAATACCGGAATTCATCAAATGACCGTCTTTGATTCAGTATACAACATGTACAATGTATTCACGCATAAGCATTATCAAATTGCAACTGAAAACAAACATTTAATTGTCGATTTATGATGTTTTTGTGAGACAAATTATTTTATAGAATGAATGTGTAACGAAATATTTATGAAATAAATACAAATTAAGATGATTTTTGCGTTCAGAAAAGGTGCACTCTATCGAACTCAATAAAGGTGTGCTTGATAACATTTTGTGTTTTAGCTATGTAGTGATTGACTTAAGATGTTAAGATCGACCATCATCGCTTTGAACGAACGTCAAATAGTCAGTTGTGGGATTTGGCAATACTTTTTACTGTCTTATGTTTCTTATAGAGATACAAAAAACGGTTTTGTTGGTTTCAGTTTAAAAAATGATTCTGATAAACGTTGGTTCCTAAATGCACATGAAGGAGCTTCAATATCCTAAAAATGTCGAGATTTGGTAGGAATGATTAACCCTGAAACATCCGCCCAAAAAGAACTCAGAAAAAACTCGAATGAAGCCAGACGAAACTGATGTTTTGAAAATGTTTCAGACACTGCAAAGCTGGCCAAATCCATTTAAAACAATCGAGCAGTTATATGGCTTGTTCTCGGGTTCTGTTGCTTCTTCGGAATTAATGTGCTACTTTCTAAACGCGTATAAAAAAGGGAAAATTTGCTTCAGAAATTTTCATTACGGAACGGCTTATTCAACAAAAGTCAACCGATATCTTCAAAACACTCAAAAGGAAATCATTGCTTGTACATTTAAAAAAAACGGAAATAAAAGGCAAGCAGTTAATGGCTGATAAGAACAACAAAACATTGAGAGCAGAGGGGATAAAAATGTCGCCTGTTTGTCATAGCCCAGACAAGATAGTTGGTTATGCGATAGGTTCTCAAGTTTTAAATAGGTCCTCTTTCAATAAAATTGAGAAAAGAATTGGGGAATGTGACAAAGCGACATCAACCCGACCGTAGAGCAGACAACAAATGTCTCTTTCAAACTTTGATGGTACACATGTAATGAAAAATTAAAATCTGTCCTGGGTGGTATTTTAGAATAGTATAATTCTTAGGAAAGCATGTGTATATTTGATATCATGGAAGTTATTCAATCCATTACTAGGATGAAAAAAAAACACTTTTTTCGATTTGGCTATTATTATTTAAAAAAAAACATCCTTTTAGTTTCGAAAAGAGGCCATGCATTGATTTTGTCACTGATTAGTATCCCACAATATTCATAAAGAAATTAGAACGACAGGTCATTGGAAGGGCAAATCATTACGATAAGTTCTAAACCATCACAATCGTGTTCTTGGGAATGGAAGAAATGTTTGTTAGAGGGGGGAAACAAAGTTGCTCTTGTTGAATTCTTTAGTTTGGAAAAGAAAAAGCAATCCTATAGATTTACAATTGAATAGTTGATTTATTTGTATCACATGGAAGTATGTGCTACAAAATGTTGAAAAATAAATAGAGTAGAAAGGTTTTAGCTTATAATCAAACAGGAAGAAGTCGATAACAAAATTTTCTTAATGCAAAAACATGTAGCTGACAAAGGCTACGACTCTATTGTACAAAAACCTTCTGATACTGATGTGGAAGTATCGGCTTACTATTTTCACAGGTGCATATCAATTTTAACATTGTTAGTCTAACAGATACATCTTCCAAATTCAGATTATTAAATGTGCAATCAATGTGTGCGAAATTGGTGAGAATGATTGTAGAAACTGCCAGGTTTTCACGTCAATACAGGTTGTGATTCAGTAAGTGTTTTGTCTGGTAAAGAAAACAAAGCAAAGCATTTGGCTTTTTGACTCGTTATGTGGAGTTTTCTATCTTTGTGAAAACTTTGAAGAGGTTGGCGAAGATTTGTCAAAACACTCGAAAGGTTTTTGTGTTCTATATATGGCTACGAAATTAAAAATATTGATGAATAACGATCAGAATGTTTTGAAATGTAAAAGATGCAATGTTTAGGCACATTTAACAAGCCAACGTTTAGACGAAGATTTTGAAATCTGCTCTCAAACACAACACTTGTCTGTTTGTACCCAAACAACTATGGTTGGATTTTTAAAAACGCTTTGATCAGTATCAATTGCCTAGACCAACCACCAGCGTTCAATGCTTTGATAATTCTGATGTGTTGTTCATGTAAAGCTGGTTGTGCAAACAAAAGATGTTCATGTGTTCAACAAGGTTTATCCTGAACAGATAGCTCGGAAGCTTGAAGATATAAGGATTATCAAATCGTTGATATTGCTAATGATGACGACGAAGATGATGTAAATGATGATAAAGATAATTCGAAAGATGCAAGTGACCAAATTGATGATGATTTTATGGATTGACCTTCTGTGTGATCTTAAAATGTGGTGATTCGGTTGTTAAATATTTTTCTTAAAAATAGAAATCTGGAAACCCTGCAGTTTTGTGTGTTTTAATATGCGAGTTATTTCATGAATGTGATGTATAAATTTGTGACAGAATCGGGCATTTCTGGTCACTTATGTTTGTGTTTGTTGTTAATTCTATGTTTTTGTTTCTTACCTTTAAATTTCTTTCAACAGCCTTTAGTTACTGTATGCACTATGTTTCAATGTAAAGAAATACACCATTTTATCAAGAAAATTGGTGCGTATGCTTCTTTTCATTCAACATCATGACTTTTGGAAATTATCCTCCCCCTTTTTTTCTTGGTTCTCTACGATTTAAAAATTGATTAAAAAAAAGCCTGCGTATTAATAAGATATGATGTGTTCCATTTAATAAAAAGAATAGTACTGAATACTTGGTTATTTTACATTTTTCTGTAAGTATGTGCAAAACCAAATTTTTGATATACCCTTAAATAAGTCCCCTTTTAACCCCTTTTGGACACTTTTTCAAAAGTCTAACACCTCTTAAAATATTCTTCAGATATTACTCTTTAAATTTATACAAAAAAATTGCGGTACCCTGGGGTGTAACACAGAATTGAATTTTTGCCCTACCAGCTGATGGACTATATACAAATCAATAAATGGACTTGGGCACAAGCACAGAGATGAAACATTTTTAGAAAATATAAAATATGATATAAATTTTTTACTCAAAACATGGAAAGGGGACCTATCTGATATAGATATTCCTACTTTTGACTGTTTTCAAAGTCAAGAGGCAGAAAAAAGAAAGCAAGGAGATATAGTGGAGGTATTATAGTATATATTAAAAAGGAAATAAAAAATGGTGTTATACACATGAAAAATATATCACAGTCTGCAAATAGAATGTGGCTGAAGCTGGATAAAACCTTTTTTGGCTTAGATGAAGATTTATATCTTTGTGGCATATACATACCACCACTTAATTCTCCACATTATAATAATGAGTATCAGAACCTTGAGTCAGAAATAAGTAAATTAGCAGGGAAGGGAAAGATTTTAATTACAGGGGATTTTAACTCCAGAGTATCTACTCACGCTGACTTTGTTCTCCATGATGACAATAATGATAATTTATCACATTTATTACCAGATAATTATAAGTCAGATTATGACATGACAAGAAGGTCACAAGATAAGATATTGAACTCTCAAGGGAGAGAACTTTTAGATCTCTGTGGCCCAGACTTAATTTGTTATGAAATAATAAAACACAGTAGCCAGGTAATGCTAACTTCATTAGCAAAATGCTTTAATCTAATATTAGATAGTTCAATTTATCCAGATGAGTGGAATAAATCATATATAATACCTATTTTTAAACAGGGAGACTTACTCGATCCAGCTAATTATAGGGGTATTTCCCTAATGAATTGTTTAAGTAAGATATTTAATTCTGTCAGGTTGATAATAATTTTTGAAGATAACATGAATCCATCACAGTTTGGATTCCGAAAGAATAATAGAACTTCAGATAGTTTGTTTATTTTAAAAACAGTTATTAATAAATATATAAATAATAAACACCAAAAATTATTTGGATGTTTTGTAGATTTGAAGAAGGCATTTGACTCAGTTTGGAGACTAGGCCTTCTATATAAATTGATCAAGACTGATAATATTAGACCTAAATTATATAAAGTGTTAAAAAATATGTATGAATGCACTGAAGCTTCAGTAAAATATAAAGAAAACATATCTGATTCAGTATTTATAGATAGAGGCTTGAAACAGGGTGACAGCCTCAGTCCTAATCTTTTTAATATTTATATAAATGACCTCCTGAAATTTTTGATAGTGACTGTAAACCAGTTAATCTTAAAAACATGTCATTAAGCTGTCTTATGTTTGCCGATGATTTACTTTTATTGTCTGAAAGTGCAGAGGGTTTACAGAAGTCATTAGAGAAATTAAGCAACTATTGTAAAAAATGGCAGTTGTCAATTAACATAAATAAAACTAAAGTGATAGTATTTCAACAAAAAAACATACCATACACTAAAGCAGAGTTTACTTTGGATGGTTATAAATTAGAAAAAGTATTAAAATATAAATATCTAGGTAATATTATAGAGGCTTCTGGTAAATTCCATACATCACATATGGAACTATCAAAAAAAGGCACAAAAGTTCTATTCAGTTTGTTTGAATATATGAATAATATAGAAAATATACCTATAAATATACATAAAAAACTATTTGAATCTTTAATAAAACCAATTTTAATGTACAACTCAGAAATTTGGTATATGGACTACTATGAAAAAGTACTAAGGTCTCAGAGTAGAGCAGTAAATAATGATAAAGATTTTGATTTACTTACGTCAATTGATAATAGCTTTATTGAAAAGGTGAATTTAAAATTTTGCAAAATAATTCTAGGTTTAAGTAAAAAAGCAGTTAACATTGCATCAAGGGCAGAGTTAGGACAATATCCAATAGATGTATATGTAAAGGTTCAAGCACTAAAATATATGGCAAGAGTATCTAACACAGAAATTAATCCGTTGTTATATGATGCATACTGCACAACTAAACTGTTGGATGAATCAGGAACCTATTCTTGGTATACTTTTGTAAAAAATATAATTCATGAAAATAATTTAAATATATCTGATATACAAAATATTGACTTCATAAAAGAAAAATATAAAATGAATAAACACATGAAAGATATTATGCAAGAAAACTATAAAAAGCTGTTCTTTAAAAAATTAAATTCTTTAACAGAAAATAATAAATTATTTATCTATAGTAAAATCAAAAAGAAATATGAAACTGAGCCTTATTTACTTAAAGAGAATAACTTTGAAATAAGGAAAAAAATTACTAAATTAAGGGTAAGTGACCATATTTTGGAAATTGAAAGGGGTAGATACAAAAATATAAAAAGGGAAGAACGTTTATGTCAACATTGTTGTCTAAATAAAATAGATGATGAAGAACATTTTTTATTTACATGTATTAAAAATAAAGATTTAAGACTTGAATTTTTACAGAAAGTTAGAAATACCTATTCTGATATAGATAATATGGATAATGTGGATAAATTGGTTTTATGTCTTTCGTGTCCGTCAATTATACAGTATACGGCTCCATTTGTTAAAAAGTCATGGTCACTGAGGAGAGTGGACTCAACAACTGCATGATAGATACTTAATGTATATAATGTTTGTTCTTTTGTTGTTATTTTTGTATGATGTATTGTGTTCATTTATATGTGCCTTCAACCCCATTGGGGTATAACTGTGCATTTATTCAATAAACTTTAAATAAAACATAAAACTAACAGTGTTTATTACCTTCTGTGATCTTTTGTTATTTTTAGAAATAAATCCGTACGTCATCAGAAAATCTATTAAATTTTTGCAAGGAGAAATAAGTAAGTTTTAGGGTCTGAATAAGGTTGATAGAATAGCAAAAAACGAGTAAATACTACAAAATATGGGTCAAACTTCTGTGGAGTAGGTCAAAGTATACATACAAATCAATATTACTCGACATTTTCGAACCAAGTCTTAACCATACTCAACTGTACTGATTTGCACTGAAATATTACTCGACCAGTCTGAAGCAGTCTTGATATTCATCAAAGCCTTGATTATAATTTAATACGCCAGACGCGCGTTTCGTCTACATAAGACTCATCAGTGAAGCTCAGATCAAAATAGTATTGAAGCCAAACAAGTACAAAGTTGAAGAGCATTAAGGACCTAACATTCCAAAAAGTTGTGCAAAATACGGTTCAAGTAATCAGTTTCTGAGATAAGAAAATCATTTTTCAGAAAAATTCAAAGTTTTATGTTAAAAGACCATATAATTGATATTCATGTCAACACCGAAGTGCTGACTACTAGGCTGGTTATACCGTCGGGAACGTAACGTTCATCACCAGTGGCATTGACCCACTGGTGTAAATAATTATCAAAATAATATTTAATGTCCTTCTTTTCTAAATTGTTTTATGTTTACTTGCTTGACGTACATCTGTGAATTGTTGTTGAAAAGAAAAGGGAAATAACAAAGATATACAGTTTTATATACTAGTGCCACGATTTTATCCTTTTCAATTTCATTTTTTTAACTTATAAGACCAACTTACTTCATCTGGATCATATGAACTCTATGTCAGAACGAAAAATAGGGAAGGGAAATGGAAAATAGCGAGGTACAATACATTCTGTGTAGGCGGTGCCACAAACAGGTACATACTTGAATCAGAAGACTACGTCCAAACGGAAAATTATGCAGCAGGTATGTTTTAATACCATTTTCAAATGACACGAAGTGAAAATCAATATGGTTCGTTCTATAAAAGAGAGAAATTGATTGATTGTCTGTTGTTGTCTTAAAAAAGGTTGGGAGATACACCAAAAGGGTTGCTATGTTGGTCTAATCCAAAGGCATTTGGTGACTTTTAACACCAATAAATTCAGATAATACATACTAAAAAGTCTTTTATCGACTGATTCTTCATTTACCTTTTTTAAACACATGACAATTAAAGATATCATTCAGCATTATGCATTACAAAACGGATATGTCAATATAATAAACACTACCAAAAAGCAACAACCAACTCATTTGGGCAATGCTACGTACAAAGACTAACAGTTAAGTTATCGAACTTTATAACAACACTTACTTTAAATAAGCTTTATGGCTTGGATAGAATATCTTTATATCCTGAAAACATCGCAGTTTTTAGTGGGGTTCGTGTTGCTACTCTTATGATTTCTATGTAGTGTCTTGTGAACTGATATTTAGATATAGGAAGATGTGGTGTGAGTGCCAATGAGACAACTCTCCATCCAAATAACAATTTAAAAATTAAACCATTATAGGTTAAAGTACGGCCTTCAACACGGAGCCTTGGTTCACACCGAACAACAAGCTATAAAGGGCCCCAAAATTACTAGTGTAAAACCATTCAAACGGGAAAACCAACGGTCTAATCTATATAAACAAAACGAGAAACGAGAAACACGTATATATTACATACACAAACGACAACTACTGTACATCAGATTCCTGACTTAGGACAGGTGCAAACATTTGTCTGTTTGTCTTTTTCTTTTAAGTCATGAAGTTGTCAGTTTATATTTGATCTATGAGATTGAATGTTTCGGCCTCTTTTATAATAATAAATCTATTCTTCAGGGGACAGTATTTCCAGTGGTGGGCGAAACTTAATCAACAATGGAATGAGGTTTAATACTTTCGAGTACGATCAAAAGTTAGAATATCTATTCAGAATACAATGGGAAACAGTTTCTGGAACCCTAGGTTTGGAAATCAAGAGGACTGGCTGATAATGAATTTGACAAACTCATGTGTCACATTTAAATGAAGAGTATTTGGAATACAGTTGACAACATTTCTCGGAATATGTCTTTACGTGTCATAGAAATCATGCAGGAGGACTGGTTGAATCAATCAGACAAACACACACAAATATATGTATTATACCATTGTTAATTTTATAAAATTAGTGAGTGTATACCAGTTTTCATTATGTCTATAATTTTAATCATTTACTGTAATTTACCGTCTCTCATTGTTTTTTTTTATTAAATGAAGAGAAAATGTAGAATACTAAAAGTGTAAGACATATCTGCTAACTTTTCCGGAGTACCTGAGATCCCATTTTTTGGTGGTGTTTAGTTTACTATGATTTTGATACTATTTTTTTTATTAAATGAAGCGAAAATTTAGAATACTGAAAGTGTAAGACATATCTGCTAACCTTTCCGGAGTACCTGAGATCCCATTTTTTGGTGGTGTTTAGTTTACTATGTTGTGATTTGGATACTATTTTTGTCTGTTTGTTTTTTACTTTTTTATTCATGGTGTTGTCAGTTTGTTTTTGGACTTACTCTGAATGTCCTTTTAATATATTTCGCCTCTATCTTTCATATATACCACAGGAACATATTGTAATAATAGTTAGAAAGATACCGTATAGCGGGTTATTTTCGCGGGGTGCAAATTTTCGCTTATTTTCGCGGATAGAACAAAATCGCCAAAATAAATTCCGCCAAATGAAAGGTGTACTAACAAAGGTATGAACTAAAGTTTTTAATCCGTTTTCAAAATAATAACCGCCAAAATATTCCGTATACCTTGTTCAATGAAAATCGCGAAATTTTACACCCGCGAAAATAACCCGCTATACGGTAGTTTTTCGTACCATGTCATTGCTAATACGTGTTATCCAAAGAATCATTTGTATTTGGCATGTTTATGCTAATTTAATGATAAATGAAGGATAAATTATTCCTTTTATGTGTTTTATAGTTTATTCTTTCTTTATAATTCTCATATTCTCAAGAGATGCTCTATTTCCTTGACACTGTTGTCTTAATTACATTTCTTTTCTGTAAGTAAACAAATCTGAAATTCAAAAACTACAATTACAAAAATGTTGAACTCTGAGGAAAATTAAAAACGGTAAGTTCCTTATTAAATGGCAAATCAAAATGATGTTGTCAGTTTGTTTCCGACTAAGTTTGAATGACCCTTTGATGTTTCTCGCCTCTATCTGTCATATTTATCGCGGGACATAATTTTAATGATAGTTGTTATTGGTCCATGGCCAGCTGAATAGACCAGGCCAATATACAGCAAAGCTCGGACTAATAATAAAGCCAATACAGAAATAGTCCTGAAATAATGTCATAGCGTATTCTTGTTATCCAATATATAATTTGTATTTTGCATATTAATAATAAACGCAGGAGAAATGATTTGATTTGTGTATTTGGATTAATAATTTTCTCTGAATAAAAGGGAATGCATCAAATATACACACAAATCAGTACAGATAAAGAAAAAAATATCAAAAGCAAGAGCACTGTGTTTTCATATAAAAAAGGTAAAATTACAAAAATACTGAATTCCGAGGAAAAATCAAAACGGAAAGTCCCTAATTGTATGGCACAATTAAAGTCATAAGAAACCTCTAATTAAAAAAAATAATGCATATGTTTTTTTTATAACTCAATGGATAGTTTTCATTTTAAAACTTATGTACATATACTTTTTTCTGTAGAAAATTCTTTGATTTATTCATATTTAGAAGAAGTTTACTTTATTTTATTTGGTTCCTTCCAATAAGCAATTTCCCAGACATATTTTCCGTATGCTCAGTGACCTCAGTGTGACCCATCTCGTAAAATTCCGGTGATCGCAATACGCATGGATGTCCTTAAAATAAACTATTATCTGAATTTACATGTTAAACACGTGCTAAATTTCCATGCTTTTTTGTTGATTTGTTGTCGATTGTTGACAAACAAGTGACAATCGTTTAACTTCGGCTTCAAAACACGAACTTTAATTACCTGCCATATTTTCACAACAACACTGACCGATTGAAAAAAATTGACGATTATACGAAATTCACACGAATAAAATGATAAATTCATGCACAGAAGACTAAGTTTATGATGTTTGTATGCATTGGTTTAGGAATTGGAAGAACATTATTTTTCACCGGTCACTCGTTTCTTATGACTTTAAATAATAAAACACATGAAACGAATGAACAACAACTGTAATATTCCTGACTTGGCACAGGCATTTTTAAATGTAGAAAATGGGGGATTGAACCTTGTTTTTTTAGCGCTTAACCTCACTTGTATATTGTTCTTCATCTCAAAGCCACAAAGGCCTCCAACACGGAGCAAATATTATCTTTTCGCTGCAAGTTTAATACGACATACTAATAGCGCCGGTTAGAGTGGAATTCATTGCAAGCTGAAAAATCCTTCCTTTTTCCATTTGAAAGGGCTAGAACAGCATTGTCTCGTCGACAATCATACCACATCTACTCTTTTTATAGATCATCGTTAATAACATCAATAAAACGTTTTGGTGCAGATAATTTGTTTAAAATGAAATTTGATTTTGTTCTGAAAAAGCAGTGTACATGTAGCTTGAAATTAAATCTAAAACTCTAGTATTCCCAGATGCTAGTATTTTTGACTATTCACTATTTTGACATGATTTATCAGCCAAATGTTTTGTTTCTTATATTTTATGAATCCGGTTTCATGTTTTCTATAAATAATTGACTTTGTAAATTTAAGTAATTAGTTTGAACTAATTACTCATTCAAAAATGTATATAACGCTTTTAAATGTTTCATGGTTGTTATGGTTCAGTTTTCTAGATAATTTGGAATCAATATACAAATAATAGAATAAAAATCAATTAAAGTTAAACAAAAATTGTTACTTTTTTTTTATAATTATAACTTACGTCATCAGAATTTCTACAAAGCTTTGAATGCAGCGATAAAAGAGAAGCCAGAGATCTTAACTCATAAGTTGAAAAATATAAGTGACAACGTTATTGTATATATAAAACAATGGCTATATATAGAATAACATATGACTTTTTCAATATCTCATCCGTACCAACCCGAGACACGGATATTACGTTTAATTTTGTCATGGTTTATGCACTGCCGGGTTTGAAATAAACCTGGAAGCTTGTTTTTTGTTAACACTTTTCTTATGATCCATGACCACGCGATATGGGCGTTGCTCATTTTTGAAGGTCGAACGGTGACCTATAGTTGTTAATTGCGATGACATTTGGTCTTTGTGGAGAGTTGTCTCATTGGCAATCATACCACGTCTTCTATATTCTCGTCTTTGGATACCTACACTTCAACTGATTATCTTTCTTTAGTACTACACGCATTATTTAAACAGTTACATTTAGAAATTTTATGATGACTTTTATTCAACCGGGTTGTCAATAAGATGAGGAATTTGCTGTTTCAGAATCTAAAGAACTATTGGTTTTTCATTGTTCGTTCCCCAAAATGAAAATAACGTCACGTCATTGGTTGAATTTCCATTGTTTACGATATTTGTAATTAATCACGACGTTTTGGTGTATACTTTTGAAAATATTACCCAGGATGCATTAGATTCTGAAACGGCGAATTCTATAGACAAAGGAGTAGGTCCGGAAAGTGCCAATTTCGGCCTCAAATTTCAAGTTCATCTAACGAAAGATTTTAGACACTTTTTAAACACTTAAGTGTCTATTTCAGTTGATTAAATAAGTATATATAAATATTTTGACTGATTTACTCATTAAAAATTATCCGATTCTAGCTTATATATGAAAAATCTATCAAATATGCCCAACAATGACACTTTTCAGTTGTTTTTTTGTCAAAAATGAAAGTGGCCGCATTCGTGTTCATCCTCAACCTTATATATGTTATGTATTATCATCTAATACAACTTACATTTCAATATTAAGAATGAACACGAATGCAGCCACTTTCATTTAAGACGGAAACCGTCTAAAATTGTACTAAAATGCTAAAATTGTGAAGATTTCAGTAATGTAGCATGACTTAATGATGCTAGTACCCGATATATGTCCATTGTATTTTCAAAAACAGCCCATATTTATGTAGCAGAAGCATTCTACTGTCCAATAAATAACTAAAAGTATACATTTTAACAATTTTGTAAAATTGCTTTATTTTGGGGCCAAAAAGGGGTCTTACTTACTAAACCTACTCCTTTCTGATTTTCTCCTATATACACCATCATCAAACTTGTTCTCATGGAAAAAAAAAAAAATACTGAACTCCGAGGAAAATTCAAAGAGGAAAGTCCCAAATCAAATGGCAAAATCAAAAGTTCAAACACATCAATCGAATGGATAACAATCAAGGAATGACTGTAATATTTCGAAGATCGAATACATTGTTTTACTTATAACTACAAATATTGGAATGACCTATAAAATCGCATGTTTTAGAACATAAAATCTTAAAGTGTGATGATTGATGTTTTTGACGACAACATATGTTTTAGTTTTGTTGTTTGATATTTCAACAGACGGTCGGTATCCCAAAAAGTTCCATTAGTACACACTTACTAACCATCTTAATAAAATACTAATTTGGGGCCTGAATTTTACAAATCTTCTCATAGACAAAACAAAATTCATACTTATAGAATTATATAACAATAATTTAATTTTGCATGTAACGCTTCTTCTCATTGACTGACGTTGTTATGTTTATCAGCTCATAGACATAATTTTGTCATGTCACCCTGAAGTCATCAACGTTTTTTCATGGTTTACTTTGGTTTAAAATGGTATTTAGTTAAATTTTAAGAAATTACTGTTATATTTTTTCTGTCTATTCGTAACAACAAAAAAATGTGGTGCACACTTTAAAATAATCCGCTAAGCGGGTTAGTCAGTGTGCACCACATTTTTTATGTTATTTCTCCATAGACAGAAAAAATATTACAGTCATTCCTTAAGTAAATTAAAGTGACCTATTGTTTTATCTATATCAAACAATCTTTTTGCAGTCCAGTTCACCAGTTTTTTAGACCAGTAAACTTCCTGAATCTCAAAAGTGAGTTCCGAGCAAGCCCTTTAAAAGGTATGGTTTTCTTCTTTTTGAGTAACAATTAATAACTTTTTTTCAGTCAAAGATTGTTGTATCAAATTGTCATATAATACAGGGAAACCTGTTTAAACCGAACCTCTTCGAGTCTTACGATTTGGTTCGGTTTTGGCTGATTTTCGGTTTAATCAGGTTCACAACGCATACAATTTGATATGACCTTTGCTTAAGAACATGGTTGGTTTATACAGATTTCCAGTTTATGCAGGATTCGGTTTAGCCAGGTTTCACTGTAATACCATTTAAATTACGACATATTAGTAATACAAAAGTATGCAGTTGCTAAAATAACATGCAGTTGTTGTACCCGATACTAATTAGCCAATCATTCTATCGATTAACTATGGACAATTTATACAACGATCCTATATAAATTAATTGTATAAGCAGAGCATCACATAATTTAATCTGATTCGAGCAAGTTCAGACTATTTATGAATACAAAATACTAAAATTCTTATTCTTCTTTTTTTTAAACACGTTATCCTGAAATGTGACTGTTCACTTCAAGAATATTGTGACGCTGACGATGAAGATTGCCAACGTTCAACTAATGAATTAAAAATTGGTCAATTAAAACATGGTAAAAGTCAACACATGAACATTCTGCGACGAATTCGAAACAAAAGTCTAATGGAATGTGCAAAAGAGTGCTTATTGACATCACAATGCAAGGCTATTAACTATAGAAAAAATTGGAAACTTTGTGACGCACTAGGTGAAAGGCCCGAAGGCGAAGCTATCCAGGACGAATCGGGATCAGTTTACAGCGATATATCGACCTGGCCGAAGGTATTGTTATTTTGCCTTATAAAAGTAAATTTTCTTACCAATTTTAGCATGAAATAATCGGGTAAACCCACATTGTTAGATTTTTTAGAGCACCTAGGGTCAATTTGCGTTCTGACAGGGTTCGTGATGATTAGTCCTATGATAGATCTAAAAGTCTTGGTTGAGTTTCGATACCTTTATACCTGACATTTCTATAATTTACGATTTTACTCCTTAGTATTTTCATGTCTTTGCACACATCAGAGTCATTATTTTCATGATTGAAACTTCGTCTGCATTTGAAAATAATATACATAAAATATAACAAAAGTCCATGCATTAAATAATCTTGCCTGATTCTACGACTCCTGAACTTTTATTTCAATACCATAACGTCTGTTTTTTGGACATGACCGGCCAAATTTGACTTAATTCCGGGCTAATAATCGTATAGGTAACATGACGAATACGGATGTGACATGTTGTGCAGGTTCTGCTTACCTTTCCGGGGCATCTGAGATCACACAAGTTTTACGTGGGGTTAGTGTTTGTGTATTGACTATCTTTAAATTGTTTTCTACATTTAAAAAAATGCCTGTACCAAGTCAGGAATATGACAGTTATTCTCCATTCATTTTTTATGCGTTTTGTTGTTTAATTTTGCCATGTGATTATGGACTTTCCGAATTGATTTTCCTCTAAGTTCAGTATTTTTGTGGTTTTACTTTTTTCTGGTTGTTTTCTAATGGTATCTACCGTTTGTTTTCGACTTACAAGTTGAAATGTCCTTTTTATATTTTTCGCCTATCTTGTAGGTAAAATAAGTTGGATCGAGACATTTTCATAACACATAGTTCAAAATACTTTATAAACGCTGCTGCATAGTTAATTTTGTTGAAATTGAAATCGATTTCAATTGTATATTAAATAATTGTTTATTTCATAATGATTTAAAACAATATCGTTGAATTGACGACATTTTTTCCCCTGGGAAATTTTTAAAAGGTTGGTAAATTCGTATTGATAAAAAAATTGATTTGATTATTCAAAATTTTGTAAAATATATAGTATGTAGGAAGACATGAAAGCGCAATGTTTCTAATCTTTCTTTCAAAACTTTTTTGGAGCGGTATCTGCTGACTGATTACTTTTTCAACTAATTTTCAAATTTTCTTTTTTAATACGGAATTGCATAGAGAGTGAGCAAGTGAAAGGGAGGAAAGAGTGACAAATATGATATGAAAAAAAATTATTACAAAACTATGTTCTTAGTTTTTATGAGTATTTTTAATATATATCCAAAAACAATGGATGTACAAATTAATGATATCTTTCAACATTATAATTCTTCATTGTAATATAAGTAAAATCAAACTTGTGACATAAATAAAGATTTCTTTTGTATTGATTTTAATTTCAATGATCAAACTAGTAAAAATGTTTTAACGTTTTTGGCATTCATTAAATAAGTCATGTGACTAAATTAGAAAAGGAGCTATGATATCCATGCCAATTAGATAATTATCCACATTTTAATTTTTATTCTTATGTGTTGTTTTTTTTTCTTCTCAATATTCTCATGTATGACCATTTCATTTCGCATTGCAAAAAACACTGCAAGAATGTCGTGGTGATCGGAGTATCATTATCTCAAGTATTCCTTATTTCGCTATTTAAATAATAATTATGTGCAGCTTATCTGATTTATGTATTGCAGGCTATTGCAGGAAAATGTGCAGCTCATAATTGTGGCAAAGGGAAGAAGTGTATTATTAAGACAAATGAAGTGACGTCGTGTGAACATGCATGTGAGTACAATTCAAATAAGCATCAAATGAGCTGTCTGACTATGCGGTATTGGCTTTCCTAATTGTTGAAGGCCGTACGATGACCTGTATGTGTAAACTTCTGTGTCATTTGGTCTCTTGTGGAGAGTTGTCTCATTGGCTATCAAACCACATCTTGTTTTTATATTCGAATAAGCTGTATTTAAAAAGTTAGTTCTAAATTAGAAAAAAAAGAAATAGAAACCCATTTATAAAAACTTGTCAGGATTGACAGTTCGAAAGAATACGTTTTGATTCATAGAATGTACCAATTAACCTTTTTTTAACGGAGTGATACTTACTACACCAAACCAGTATCTATAACAACTCAATGATAGAAATTTGGCTTTATTTTCACTTTCCATTTTCCATCGAGATAAAATAAATGAAGTTATTGTTCAAATTTGACGTTCCTGTCGGAAACATTTTATCTTTTTTTTTTATTTCGTACTTCGTTTGGCCGTTTTAGCTTTTTTAAATTTAAGCATCACTACAGAATAGACGAACCGCGCGTCTGGTGCAAATACAAAATTTCAATCACAGTTCCTATGATGCGGTTATTTTATTTGTTAATACTTACTACATCTATATATTACAGACTGTAAAGATGAACCACCTGAAACACCGTTTGCTGTTTCCACTGAAACGTTTGGGGTCTATGCTAATTTGGAAGCAGGCAACCAGTATAAATGCCTAAACAATTCCTATGAGCTGGTTGGAAAACCGTTTGTTATTTGTGACAAAAAATCTAAAAAGTGGAAGAAATTATTTTGCTGCGTGGAAAAACGTAAGTATGATGGCTCATTGAAGTATACCCCACACCACTTTTTGTACTTGGGAACGTAAGCCTGTTTTAGTTATAACAATGGCAATGGAAGTAAGTATGGATTTTGCTAATTTCTGATTAGTATTTGAATGTATACATCTTTTTTCTTAGATCTTTGGTTGGAGGCTGCTTCAATGGCATAAATACCATATTTTTTTTTATATATGATCATACCATACATGTTTTGTTGTCGTGTAAGTGTTTAATATTTGCTGTTCACAATTTAGTTTTTTGTCCGTTGTATAAAAAAATAAAACAACAAAATAAAACGATCGCAAAGGAAATTTCTAAACGAAAAGTCCCTAGGAAAATGGGGAAATAAAGTTCAAACACATCAAACAAATAAATAACAACTGTCACATTCCTCAATTGATACAGGCATGTTTATATGTAGAACTTGGTAGATTAGACTTGGTTTTAATAGCTAGCGAAACTTCGTACTTGCATGACAGGCGCATTATATTGACAACGATGCATGAACAAAGCAAACAGACATTAAAGGTCAAAATGTCGAAAATAGGGTACAACAGTCAACATTGTAAAATAGTCTTATAAAATAATATTCATCTATCTATGCATCTTACAGCATACAAACCACGTGACTGTAGCGACTTACCACGTCATTGTGATTCTGGAACTTACAAAATTTATTCTGGAAGTTCAACTGGTTTCAATATCTATTGTGACAACCGGACCTCATGGTGGAACGTATGTAATTTAAAAACAAAAAAACAATTTAGTAGTTGTAATAATACTATTCTAACCAACACAGTTTTTCGTATAGGTTCCCATATATTTAAAACCTATCCTGTTTCGGTGCTTTTATGCATTTTTCACATGACAAAATACTGTCCACATTCAATGTAATAGTCTATTAGACCTGAAGATCACAAAAAGACCCCATTGAAAATAACAAAAGATAATAATTTAATAAACAGTTGGGTGCAGACCAAGCATAACATAAGGAAATGTGCGTCAACGCCGCGTGTACTTATTTCAATTCTTAAGTATAATTCGCGTTTACTAGTAAACACACGTTTACTATGATTATGTTAACGTGGTCAAAATAGAAATGTTTAATGCTTACTCGTTGTCAGTTTAGTCAGTAGTTAACGAGTGTTTACTACAGATTTTACATCTTTACCTGTACGTGCACTATGAAAAAAAACGCGTTTACTCTACTCGTTAACATTTTGTGGAAATTATAAATCTACATTAATTTCGTGTTAGAATTATTTTTATTACTTTAAAGTTTGAATAAAACACTACTCTTTTTTAAAGTACGTTCTTTCAGATTCTCATGAGTTATGTTAATTTTTATGTTCTTTTATTTTCAATGGCTTATTTATATGATGCAAATGATTAATAAATAAAGTAGTCGCTAAAAGATGTGTTTAAAAAAAATCATTGGTTAATAAGAAACTGTAAAACTTCAAAAATAAAGTTTTATATGTTAAGAACAATATGTTTGTGGTAGATTTTAATAGGCAGTGCTTCTTGACTTGAAATAAAACTGACAAGCTAAAGTTGTTCTATATAATTTTGTTTTCAGACAATATACTCATTTCAAATTTGTATTAGTCTATGGTTCACAACATTTTATATACATAATATTATTTTATCAAAGAGACACTAGCTAACAAATTCATGTTAACCAATTTTACTCATATATGAATTAACGGTTTAAAAATTTCATGAATTTCTTGTCAATGCAGAATAATATACATATTACAGGTAATTCAGCGACGGACAGATGGATCAGTCAATTTTTACAGAAACTGGACGGAGTATGAGGAGGGTTTTGGAGATTTAAGTACTGAGTTCTGGCTAGGTAACACAACTTTATATCTATATATATTCTCATTTTAGTCACAATTTGTGGATTGATCTATTTTCGTGGGCACCAATTTTCGTAGATTGAGAAAAATTTGTATATTCGTGGATATTTCATTTCGTGATTTTGGCAAAGTCTGCGTACGTTTCTATTCAAAATTAATAATTCGTTGAACAGTTAAATTCGTGGTTCCCTTGTTACTACGAAATCAACGAAAACTAGTATCCGACGAAAACAAATGAATTCAAAATTCTTTATGAATGATTAATTTGAAAAAATGCCTTATTTCTAAAACATCTTGGTATTTTTTAATTTTTAAAAGCATATAACGTCTGGTGTCTGAAAAACATTTTTTACAGAAGAAAAGTGAAAGATACCATAGCGAATTTCAAACTTATAAGTCGAAATAAACTGACAACGCCATGACTAAAAAAGACAAAAAAGACAAACAATGATACATGGAAAACATTTTTGGGAGTTCAAAAGGTTGAAACAACATTCTTTTTAGGAAAGTTAGGCAATATTGGTTTTGAAGATATTATTGCCTGAACTTGGAAGGATGTTATAAATTCCTGGTAATTGATTGTACAAGTGGAGACTTTTTATTGAATTCAATTCAATTCAAAGTTTTATTGCCATTGAGTAAGGATAGATAATTGTGCTGATTTGCGAATATCTATTACAACATGTACAACACCACTAACAGCGACTAGCTGCACACACAACTGTTCATATTTTGCATGCTGACCTTAAAATTGTTGTTATTGCTTACTGCTTTTGCATTAACACTATATTTACTATGTAAACACAAAGTTGATGAACAGTTCCGGGTCCCAACCCCGGTAATTATCGCCCCTTGCATGAATTGTCATTGATGATTTTCTGTAACCTGTTCATAGAATGTAAAATGCACACACCATTTTTTTTTTATCAAAAGACAGATATGAATTAATTCATATTTTGCACAACTTCCATAAGCCCTTCGTTTTCAAAGCTTTCCAGTATCTTAAATGACATATGTTATCAGTCTTCAAAGAACGAATCAAACTTTCTATGACAACACCTTTTTCAACCTTTTTCATGCCATATTATTTTGCCAAGTTTTTAAAATTTTAGGGAACAGACTGATCAGCCAACTTACTTTATCCGGAAAATACCTACTTCGAGTCCGAATGAAAAATCAAAAACAAGAATGGAAGAAAGCGAATTACAATGGATTCATTATTGGTAATGCAACAACTGGTTACAAATTCCAGGTGACAAACTTCAGAGGCGGTGATGCAGGTAAATTTCAGATATATTTTAACTGAAGGAACTAAAACTGCAACCAACTTATTTTTGTGGATCTTTATAATTAAAATTTACTCCTTTCTAACCGACTAATAGGCAATTCGTTTTCGCCTATCTCTGTATATTTCCTGGTGTAAGATCAAAGTGTGACCAATTTTTCGCGACTATCTATATTCGCCTTATTTTTCTTCTGGCGAACGTCGCGAAAATAAATAGCTCGCGAATATTAGATGATTTACGGTAATAAATATATGGTGAACGTGATTAAGTGAGTTCATTGATTGAGTTATTGAGGGCTGTTATATAATGACATATAATGGATGTACTAAGGTCAGATTTAGAATTTTTATTAAATGTTTGCACTCCTTGGTAAATTTAACTATGACACAGGGTAAAATATTTTGTCCAATAACACCCATTTTTGTTTTCATATAAGACTTCAATAACCCATAAAAGGTAATTCACCAAAATTTAAGCAGATTCTAGATATCTTTTTCGGGTATAACAATAAACAAAAATCCTCATATGTACAACTTGTATTGAGATGTGAGTTGGTTTTTGTTTGCCCTGTGTTGAAGGCCTCACTGTGACTTTAAGAATGAGAACAGTAAAAATTGTGTTGTTCCTTTTCTTATTGTGTGTTTTTTTGCTGTGAATGTTCTAATTTTGTGTCATGAGTGTATAACCCATATTTTTTTGGTTTTTCTTAATTAAATATAAACTGTCCGAACAATATCAATCATAACTCTAAAATGAAAAAATAAACATTAACCCACAGATGTGTATGTCCTTTTTCCAAATTGATCAAGTTTTGACACCGCTTAGAATGAAAACTTCACAACTAACTCTACTAGTCCACTTCTACTGTTACAGATGCAACAATCAAATAGAACCATGTCATAAATATGACCGTAACGATATATATGTGGTAGTATATTAGTAGCGATATGTTTTGGGAAGTTCAGTTTTGGAATGCCCTTCAACTTTGTACTTGTTTGGCTTCATAAGTATTTTAATATGAGTGTCACTGATGAGTGTTATGTAGACGAAACTCACGTCTGGCGTATTAAGACAATAACAATCAAAACCAAGGAGTAAACAAAGACTCACAAAACCAAAGGACATTTACATCAACAGTTATAAATAATAATTAAGAAACAACACGAACTCCACTAAAAACCGGGAGTTAAATCAGGTGCTCCGGAAGGGTAAGTATTTCCTGCACCGTATACGGCACCTAATTATAATCCTTGTACCTTTGATAACTATTTAGGTCTTCAAATACTTCTGATCTGTAAATGTACCAGTTTATTTCCTTAATTGAGATATGTTTGGAAACATACTAAAGTAGATAGCAGGAGATGCTTATTCCGTCCGACATGAGCGTTCAATTGTCGATTTCCTAATCATGTCCTCTTTTCTTCCAATGTAACCTGATTTATCACCGGACTTGTACCTACTAGAAAACACGACAGGTAACAAATGTGTAGCAGGATCCATTCACCCTTCAAATGCACCGTTCATGTTTGTGTTTCGTGTTGTTCAGTCTATAGTTTGCATGTATTGTTTTGTAAACTGTTGGTTGTCTTTTCGTCGTATTGTGTTTTTTTATAGCATTGTTAGTTTATTTTTGACATATGAGTATGAATAGCCCTTTGGTATCTTTTGCTTCCCTTTTGCATCAACCTGCATATATGTGCATCTCCCGCTATATATGCATAACCCACCATCGCTTCCGCACTTGGTCAGCAAGTTACTATTTTTGTAGGACACCAAGTTGAAGTACAGGGGGAAAGGTCATTGTTTTTAAATATGAGTGCGCGAAAACAATTATACAATGTATAAATTGAGTAAACCATGGCAAAAATTACCAGATTCTTTCTTAATACAGTAACGAATAAAACGAATGATACTCATATTAAACATTTTAAAGAATATTTAATCCTAAAAACAACCATAATAAATCTATTTATATCATATATAAAATAAGACTTTAAATGACATTTCACCCAATTTCACCATTTTCCCAACAAAATTTTGGGTTTAAAGCAAAATATTTGTTTTCCTTTATCGGTGACCTATGTGTTTTATTTGCTCATTCTTTGAAGCAATATTTTAGCCTTTTTATATTACAGTTTTGGACCAAGTGTCATAGAACGTTTTTGAAATATTCTGATAAAAATATCTGAATACCTCTATTTTCCCTATCCTTTCATTAAAAAACGGTCCCTTTCACATATCTCTTTAAAAGTAGTTTTTTTGGCTTAAATGGTCCGGGACCCCCTATTTTTTTCAACCAATTTGATTTACTCTCTATAAAGATTAAAATAACAAAAAATACGACATTTCTGACAGAAACTTCGAATAGGCCCGAGCCACCTTAACAGGATATTCTACTTACAGTACCCTTGGTAGACTTCGAAATGAGAAGATGTGGTATGAGAACCAACGAGACAACTCGCCATCCAAGTCACGTTTTGTAAAAGAATACAATTATAGGTCAACGTACAATCTTCAACACGGAGCCTTAGCTCACACCGAACAGCAATCTATGAAGGACCCCTAAAGTTACTAATGTAAAGCCATTCAACACGGGGAAAATGGTTAATCTTTATAATAAAAAAAAAAAGAGAAACGAGAAACACTTATGAACAACATCAACAAACGACAATTACTGAGCATCAGGTTCCTGCTAATAGATTGTTCGTAAATAATGGAATTAATTGCATGCTCATACATGTATTAATGATTTCGAATCTGTTCCAAGTTTTGATTATTCTACCCTATATACCACACCTCATTATTTCATTATGAAAAATATTCCCATAAATAATTTTAAAAGTCAGATTACAAATATATGTGATCAAACTCTTTTATGTCATTTTTAGTAACAACGAACAAAAGCAGTACATGTATATCAATTGAAGTTCCATTACTATAAGTAACTTAACATTAACAAAATCAGAAAATGTATGTAGGCATTCAAAAAAATAATGGAACAACTGAAAATAATGGCAAAATAAAAAGACAAACTATACCAAGAAAACGCTTCGTGATGATCATCACCAAAATATAATAAAATTATGTATTGACAATAACTCCGGAAACACAAGCTGTATACTAGAATTTAAACATACAAGCAAGCTGAAGCTTATCTTCGGATGTGGATTTTTCTCGCGACGTTTTCACATAATCCGTTTCCATTCTATATTCTTCTATTAAATTGTTTGTAATTAATTGAATATTTTAGAATTGTTTAGCAGTTTTGATTATGTGCATTATCTTGACTGAAATATATACTAACAGTTCTTGGTTAGTGCAATGCCTATTGATGATACCCTATCATAACCATTAAAAGTTATATTATGACTTGACCTCTGACATTATTTATACGATTTCAAAACTGCAAAATCTATATAACAATATGTTTATTGTTCCAGGAGACAGTATTTCCAATGGTACGCCAAATTACATCAATAATGGAATGAAATTTACTACTTACGACAGAGATAACGATAAAAATTATACAGCTAACTGCGCAGAGAAATACAAAGGAGCTTGGTGGTTCAATGCCTGTTATATGTCACATCTAAACGGAGAGTACGGTAAAACCTTAAAATTTCCATTTGGAATACAGTGGAAAACATTTCGCGGAACCCTAAGTTCCAGTATCATGGAAATCAGGAGGACAGATTGAACTAGACAGAATTTAGAGATAACTGTATTATATTTTAAGCTTGGTCTTCGTAAAACGTAGATTTTCCTTTCGCAAAATAAGTTTACCAAGGTAAAAGGATACTTACGACAGTAAACTCAAGTTTTACGAAGGCCCAGCTTAAAATACAATAGACCCCAAAAAAATTGATGCTCAAAATGTGGCTTTTTTTGTGAGAAATTACATACCTAAAAATATCAGGATTAAAAATGATGCCTTTATTTGTTACGGACTGATTTTTACCCCTTCAAAATATTTGTCAACGTCCAATGAAAATTATCGTTATAAACGAATTACATTTGAATACACAAATATATATGTTCTATAGTATTTTTGATTAATAAGTGCCTGAGTGTATACCGGTGAGCAGTATGTCTATATTTTAAATAATTTACAGTACTTTTACCGTAATTTTTGTTTTCATTATATATAATTGTTTATTCAAGACTATAGTAGTCTATTGCTAGTGTAAGATTTATTTGCTAACCACGTCGGAGTACCTGCGATCATCTCCAGTTTTCTTATTTGTGCTGTTAAATATTCAATATTGTGATTTGTGTATTCTTGTTTATCTATCTGTTTGTCTTTTTCTTTTTAAATCCATGGCTGTCAGTTCGCTTTAAACTCATTAGCTTGAATATCCATTTGATACCACTTGCCTCTATCTTTCAGGAATGCCACAAGAACTAATTGTAATGATAGTTAGAAAGATAATCTTCAGTACCATTTTATTCTTTCTTTAACTAATGGTTTAAATCCTTAAATATTTTTTTTATTAACACTGCATTTATTAGCTTCTTGTCTAAACCCTCCTTTTTTTAACTTATTGTAATTTTATCATGAGTAGTTGGACGGGTTATGGCTATCGTTCAAGAAAACCACATTTCAATTTGTCCGTAATCCTATTTCGGTACTTTTTATAACATAAATTTCTGTTTGAAGAAAGTGTTGAAATATTATCATGGCTATGTCTTTCCATAACGAATTATTCTTCATGTGTTTGCATCTACAGCAATAGCCTAGTAATATAGTGTTTTCCATGTCAGTCTACCTGTCATCTTTATTTCCTACTGAGCTTAAAATGTTTAACTTGATAATAAATTTTAGTCTGCCTCCCCTTCTTTCTCTTTTATACAATCTAGACTTGGGCGAGACAAATAATGATTTGAATAACATTAGTTTTTATTATTTGCGATACGCAGGGAAGTAGCAGTCATGTCCAGTGTTAAAGTATCAATTCTAAATGTAAAAGAAGTTTGTAAAAATGTAAACCTATCCCAAAAAAGTAATTATTCTGTCTAGCGAAATATTTTTAAACTTATGTGTATATAGTCAGTCGATTATATTTGTGTGTGTGTCACTTTTATTGTAAACGTTATTCTTATATTTGATTTTAAATTAGATTCATTTCTTTTCTATATTATTTCGTTTACAATGTGCTTTCCAAATTCAATTATACCACAAACAATTAAATTATTACTTCGAGGATTACGTATTGTGTTTTCTTCTCTTCGAACATGTATTTTTATATTACGTTTACAATTAAACATTTATATCTAAAAAATCACGGCATTTTATTTCTGTTTTGAAATGAATACTTAAAGGACGCTGGTTTTCCCGTTTGAATGGTTTTTCACTATTATATTTGGGGCTCTTTATAGCTTGTTGTTCAGTTTGAGCCAAGGCCGTACCTTGACCTATAAGCGTTTACTTTTATAAATCATTACTTGGATGGAGAATTTTCTGATTGGCACTCATACCACATCTTCCTATATCTATTAAAAGTCTGTACCAAGTCTGGAATATGACATTCGTCACAACTCGGCATATTCCGTACCTTTATCTAACGGATAGATTGAGAGTAGCGGAGTCACCCGAGGTTTGCCGATTGAGGTCTTAGTCATTCGTCACAACTCGGCATATTCCGTACCTTTATCTAACAGATAGATTGAGAGTAGCGGAGTCACCCGAGAATATCAGATTGGTCATCATTTTCTTCATGTTTTCAGGAGAGGCTCATTCTCCTTGACGATAACATCTCTTAAATGTAGGGTATCACCAGCCCAGTAGCCAGTACTTCGGTACTGGCATGAAAATACGGATTTTTTGTGTTATTAAAAATTTGCTGTTACAAAATATTAGAAATTACTATAAATTAAGGAATGTATCTCCCCCATGCAAAGCTCTGATTCCTTACACGGATTTGGCTATACTTTTTGGACCTTTTGGATTATAGCTCTTCATCTTTTATATAAGCTTTGAATTTCAAATATTTTGGCCACGAGCATCACTGAAGAGACATGTATTGTCGAAATGCGCATCTGGTGCAAGAAAATTGGTACCGTTAATTTTATTGAGATAACATTCTACACAATTGAAATTTAACTTTGTATAATTTAAGAATAAAATACCTGTTTTACAGAGAATATGTACTATCAATTCGTTTGATGTGTTTGAGCTTTTGATTTTGTCATTTGATTAGGAACTTTCTGTTTTAAGCTCTCTTCGGTTTGCGATATCTTTTGGTGATTTTACTTTTTATTAGATTGTTAAGACAACTATTAATGTTTAAAGTATATTGCAATAATATTTTTTTAGTAAATAACAAGTTTCCATACAATATTCATTTACCCTATATAAATCAATTTCCACTATATATATCCAATGTGTATGTTACGTTTCAAACCGTGTTTATTGGGGTTTGTTTTGGGTTTTTTTTGTAAACGCAAACTACCTTATTGTACTTGATGCTATGCGATATATTAAGTGCATTAAGGTTTAACCATAAAAATAGAGTTTAAAAAAAGAATGATTCTATGTATGGCTTAGTTATGATTGATTGATTTTTTGTGTTTTAACGCCACTTTTAAGTGGCGGCCAGAGTTTCCGTAGAAAACCACCAACCTTCGGGCTAAGTTATAAAATAGAAGTTACACATCAATTAAGGTTCGGATTAGATACCATCTTGCCGTGAGTTGAGATAACACTAACAATCGCAGTGTTGATAGACTATTATAGCAAATTCTCCTGCAGTCCGAGCTTCCATCTGCATACAACTCTACATTAATATTGACTAATATTGAGTAAAATGAAATATCCGGAACGCAAACTAGCACTGTACCGAGATTGTAGTAATTGATCACTACAGATAATCATGATAATGTAGACAACTCGATTAGCTAACCCTTTTTCAGTGAATTATAAGGATTACAGGTGTTGGATTTGATTACAAAAATATCAATCATTCATAAACAAAAAGTGTACAAATATACATACATAAAGATATCTTTTGAAAAAAGGAATTCGTACAATATACCAGAAAAGAACGGATATAGGGAAAACCGTTAAATAACAAAATAAGTTGTAAAAGTGACGAAACTGCGTAGATCATCGATAATATGATGAATAAAGTGTTTTTTGTGCAGAAAATGTGTTTCAAGTGCAACGGAAATTTGATTGTATCTAAAAAAAAAAGCACTGTTGCTTGAAATTAGATCTAAATGTCTAGTATTCCCAGATGAAACTATTTGACTAGTATGACATGATTTATTATCAAACCGTTTTGTGTTTTCATAGATTTTGATGATTCTGGTTTCATATTTCCTGTAAATAATTTACTTGGTAAAATGTAAGTAATTAGAATGAACCAATTAGTTTGAATCAATTAATAGAAAATCAATTGAAGTAAAGTTTTATGTTATTCTTTTTTTGTTTGTTCTGGAAAATTTTGTATCAATTTACAAATTAATAAATGAAAAATCAATTAAGGTATAGTTCTATTTTTTTTATTTATTATTACCCACGTCATCAGAAATTCCACAGCGCTTTTAATAAGGCGATAAAAAGGGTGGCAAACCTTTTTCGGGAGGTCGGGATCTGGTGTTTTTTCTAAATTCGGGACCTCGGGATTTCATGTTATTAAGCCCGGGATCTCGGGATCATGACCCATCCGACCCCCCTCATAAAAGAGATGCGAAATATAACAGAGGGACATCTAAAGTCGAAAATATACTGACATCATCATAACTATATATATACAATAGCATGTATAAAACAATATATAATGGGTTACAATTGACCGGTTTACAATTGTGTCGAGTGTGATTAGATACCAACACAAAGATTTCAGTATAAGTCCAGAAAACTGTCAGGGTATATACGACGTTGTTATCCCCAATTGGAACCTCAAAATCGTCAACATAACATATGTTAATACATTTGTATGTGACGTATTCAAAAGATATACAGAACGTTAAAGAATGTCAGAGGAAAGACAATGACATGCATCCATCAATAATACATTTTTAATAATAAAAAAAAAAAATCACGTAGTTTTCACTTAAAATACTTAAATTTAATGATTTAAAGTGTTTTATAATGAATATTTTTCATAGCAAATAACAAAATTTTCACGTATGCGGAACATAACAGGTTGTGGTTTTCGTTATATGTTTTGTAAAAAACAAAGCCATACACAATTACAAACAGAAAACATGAAATCAAAAGTCTTTATTGAAAACATTTTCTTAACGTTAAAAAATCACCTTCGGCTCAGGGAATATAAACTGTAAGCGGGAATAAAATTAACGAAGGGATGATATCAACTTCAACATTTCGAATTCTTGGTTTAATGGCTTCCTTGTAAGCAGCCACCCTCTATCAAGAAAATCATGATAGGAAATACAAGCAAGGAAATATCGTATCAATTGGGAGATATATACTCCGTATGCAGGTGCTGCTGGAATGTTGCTACTTAGAAATGGAAAGTTCATAATGGAAAGCTGAAACTCTTTTGTCGTAAATTTTTGTTTTCAACCGAACCCCTTTGTCAATTTATAGATGTAAATATAAAAAAGAAGATGTGGTGTGATTGTCAATGAGACAACCGTCCACAGGAGACCAAAATAACACAGAAATTAACAACTATAGGTTACCGTACGGCCTTCAACAATGAGCAAAGCCCATACCGCAAAGTCACCTTTAAAAGGCTCCGAAATGAAAGTCAAGATATGAGACTGACTTAATTGTATCTGTAGTATCCTTTATCTCTAATTCGATGGGATAGATGCGTTCCACATACTCATCAAATTTTGAATTATTTAATGAGAGAACATCATCTATATAGCGGAAAGTACAGTTAAAGAATATTGCTAACTTCTTTTCTTTTTACTAAGAAGTTCCTGTATGAAGTCAGCCTCATAATAATAAAAACAAGTCGGCAAGAGGAGGGACACAATTGGTTCTCATTGTAATGCTTACAGTCGGTTGAAAAACACGTCCTCTGAACGTAACAAATATGTTGTCAATCCAGAAAGCAAGCACCTTGATAATATTAGTTTCACAGAACTTTTTGTTTGAATCAGAGTGATCATTTACAAAGTAGGATGTATCCCTCCCTAAGACATGATACCTGTATCTACATGTACGTTGACCATTCTTTTTTAAGAAACAAAGCAATGCCAACTCTTTCAATTTGTCTTTTAGTTTGGAATGTGGAATACTTGTGTAAAGTGTAGAAAAGTAATATGTTCAAGTACTATTGCAAGATAAAAGAGAGTTAGATTGTATGTACTCTAAAAGATCTTTGGAAGGTTTTAAGTGACACATGATAATACACCCATTTAAAGCAGTCAATTCACTGTGAATCGCGAAAACACCTTTGTGAAAAGACTTGTTAGTTCGGATCATAATATGCAAGTGATAAAAAAATTAAATATATGTAATGCTGCATCGGTCCTTCAAAATGCATTACCAAAAGTGCAACTAAATAAAGACCTAGAATGCAAATTGATCGCCGTTACTGTGAAGAATGTGGGACAATTCGTGTTATATGCACTTTAAGTCCATGTTTTCTGTAAAATTTGTAAAATTAGTGCATTTCGAATATTGTTGTAAATGGTATTGCACTATGCTGTCTGCTTGGCTTGTGGGGTGAAAATAGAAGCAATAAAGAGCATCAATGCATGACACATGATCACTTCGCGTACATGATACCACATAATGCGAAAGAACTGAGTTATTATTGCTGTAGGCCTCGTAATCCAATCAGAAACTATACTTTTTTTCATCGAACTCTTTCTTTATTACTATTTAAGGAGCGTCATTTCGTTTCTATTAAGATTCATCTCAACCTGGACCTCACAAAAACAAGTTCGGAGACATCCTTTTTTCTTTTTATTTTCTTAAAGCATATAATAAAACCTGTCTTCTCATATTTTATTTTAAAGTTATATGTTATAGATTTCATTTTATTCACACAAAAAAATGTGTTTTCATGAACAAACTATGCCAATTTACGTAGTTTTGCACGAATGGTAGCTTGAAAAATAGCCCTGTGACCCACATTTATTATCATATTTTTCAGGGGGAAAAAGCATTTTAAGTACTTATTTTTGTCAAAGTATAAGAACATTTTATCTAAGGAAATACGTACCTATTTTGGGGGGATAAATAATCTATAAAACCCTAATAGCAAAGACTCGAATACGCATATTGAAAGAACAAAAAAATAGGTAAATCTCAAAGGCAAACAAAAAGTTAATGTTCCAGCTTTGTGCACGTATATTTGACCTCCAGATACTTGACTACTCCAGGACAGGGATCACCAAATTGGTGATTATTTGCAGTCAGTTCACATAGACTTTTCCCATTGCACTGACTTTTTACCTTACCATCTGACGCAGGTGACCTACAGTTGCTGGTTTTTACCAAAGTTGGACAAATACTTGTATCTGTTTGACGTCCATATATAGCTTCCGCTATACTTATTTGCGAATTGCATGAGATAAAGGCCGAATTTCTTTCGCATATAATTATTTTGTTGACAGCTGTAACAAACACAAAAAAAACAATATATAGAATAGCTAGAGTTAATAATCAAAAGAGCACAAACAAATACATAACATTAAATATATACTATAATTAAGTAACATTGAGTACTCTCAGATACCAGTATGTACTTAGTGTATCATTGTTGTTGAGATGAACAAGAATCCGGCCACGTGCATTCTGTGTTTTTTTTATATGTATTTTTATTAGTATCCATCTGATGAGTTAGGCCTTTTTCAACTGATTCCTATAGTTCATTCTAATGTTGTACTGTTATCCTAATGTCCTGCTAACATGTATAGCCGCGCCACATTCTGTATGTATGTGCCTGTCCGAAACAGGAACCTGTATATTTCGGTGGTTTTCGTTTGTTGCTCTGTTACATATTTGTTTTCGTTCATTGTTTGTGTTACATTAATTAGGCCGTTAGTTTTCTCGTTTGAATTGTTTCATGTGTTTTACATTTGTGGTTCCAGGGACTGTTATAGGTTACTATGCGATATAAACTTTGCTCATTGTTAAAGGCCGACAGTGACCTATAGCTGATAATTTCTGTGTCATTTTGTCTCTTGTAAAAAGTTGTCTAATTGGCTATCAATATTGAAATGTTCATTCAACTTTACTGTATAAATAACGTTTCTGAATATTTATATAGAAATATATCTGAAAAAGGTAAAATATCAAAATTACAGGACTTAAAGGGAAATTTGAAACGGAAAGTCCTTTATAAAATGGCAAAATCGAAGGCTCAAGCGCATCTTATGAACCGAAAACAACTATCATATTCCTCACTTGTTACAAGCATTTTCTTGTGTAGAAAATTGTGGATTAAACCTGGTAGTATAGCTGGGTAACACTCTCACTTGTAGGACATTCGCATAAAAACTCCACTTTATTAACAACAATTGTCAGCAAAACAATCAGCCACAATAGTTAAAAGACATGCTGTTCTCCCAATGATGTGTGATATTGTATTGAATCACAGATTGATAGAAAATTCTATCTATTTTAGGTATTAGTTGTTATCTTATGGTTAACATGTCGACATTTACTATCATATTATTTATTCATGTATTTCTCTGTCCTGAGTGTTCTTGCATTCATGTGTATTACTAGTATATTCCTTTCATGTAATGTTGTCATTTTATCGTTATATTTAACATTTCCATAAAGCGCGATGTTTGGTTAGCCACAAAACCAGGTTCAACCCACCATTGTTTTCTTTAAATTTCCAGTATCATTAGTTATCAAAGGTACCAGTTTGTTAACCGGATTTGCTTTCGCTCAATTGATTTATTGCCTTTGAACATCGGTATACTACTGTTGCCTTTGTCTATCAGCAGCAGCCTATTTGGATTCAGAAAAAATGGAAGATCTTCTAAAAGTTTTGTGTTCAAAAGTCTTGCATAAATACAAACTTTCATAAGAACAAGAAGAAAATATATGCCTGCTTTGTATTTGAAATGTTTGGCGAAAATTTCTTATTCAAGTTGTATAATGCAAGAATAGCGGAAAACAATGCATTATTAAAGGACAGTATGAAGAAGCAAAATCTAATTCTTTTACAATTAAAAAAAAAAGATTAATTAACTTTTGCAAGATATATTTTTGTTCAAAGATTGACTTATTGGAATACTTGTCAAACCCAATACCAATGTATATCATAATTCTAAAGGACTTGTAAATAAAGCAAAGAAATTTTTTTTTTGGAAGAAAAGAAGAGAGATCTCGACATTCTGAACACCTCTACCCCTGTCTGATTTCACATCTATAACCTTTTACAAGTGAATAGATAATACTTGCATTTGACCCCGTATGTGCTATGTTTAGCGTTGGCAGACATATTGGTTACAGGCTTGACAACCGGACTAATTTTGTTTAAAGAAAATGCTCTAGGGTCAAATTTAGAAATGAATAGTACCGTTGCAACATCAATTTGTGGAGTATTTGTTAGAGGAGCCAAAATCCCAGACCTTATCAAAAGAGAAGCGGAGGATAGTAAAGGGAGATTCAAACTCATACGCCGAAAATAAACTGACAACGTAATGGCTAGAAATGAAAAGGAAAAACAAAACAATTTTGTGATTTCAACAAACTCTAAATTTCAGTGAATAGAACAACATTTGATTATATCTCCATGAAAGTATGCTTCAATATTTGTGACATTATTATATAATAGCTTCAAACCTTTTTCCTGTGCTTTGAGATGTTTTTCTATTCTATCAGTCAATTTTTCTAGCCCTGCTTTAGTTGCTAATAATTTCTCCGTGTAATTAATTGTAACTTCTATTGCTTTCTTTTCTTCTTTACTATCTAGTTTCAATCGATCAAGTTTTTCTTCTAAAGTTGATAGTTTCTTTTCCCCTTCAAGGCCTAGACAGACAACAATAAACTACCCGTTATACGTTAACAAAAATGATTTAAAAAATTAAAACTTTCTTTTAGTTTAATGGGTTTTTTTTCTTTTAATATCTCCGATGCATCATTCTGTTATACCACTTACTCAAGGTCATTTGTTTGGCAAAACTTTTACAATCTTTTATGAATGTTTGGAACATCCTTAGTATACTGTGATATTAAGCATGCAATTCCGTTTATATAATAGAAAAATTCAATGATTAGGTGTACAAAAACACATGGGCTGAAAAATGTCAGTAATGATTTCTTCTGTTAAACCCATTTTTTAATATTCTTATCACAGTTTACCTAAATATATTACAATATTCACAATTGGATGTAAAGCCAAAAAATATTTAAACTTTGATTATTTTTTATTTCAGAAGAAAATAAGAAAGCTAGACTCTAGTCTATCCAAACTTTTCTAAGTCGCTTGATTTCAAGTTTTCACAAACAATGAGTTATATATCTAATATAACTTCAAACCTTTTTCATGTGTTTTGAGTAGTTGATTTTCTATTTCAGTCAATTTCTCTATCTCTGCTTTTCTTAATAATAACTGATCCATGTCTTCAATTTCATTTGACACAGCGTTCTGTTCTTGTTGTACTTTACCAAGTTCCTCTTTTAAATCTAATAGTTTTCGACCTGCGGTGTTAAAAAAAGTAGATAAGATAACAGTGTGAAGAAAATGAACAAAACAATTTGCTACTTTGTCTGTAATTTTGAGAACGAAAACAACAACTTTACGTTGAGTTCTTTTGGACAGCCAGGAGTAAACCGTAATACAAAAAAGTATCAATAAATTACCGAACTCCAAGGTAAATTCAAAAGAAGGATTCAACAAAAACTGACGAAATTAAACATTATCAACCAATGAAACAAGTGCAAATCAAGTAGTGGGATAACCTGGTTTTAAAACAAGCCAAATTTATCTCTTGTATGACACATGTTTACAGTTTCGTTATATTGGCAAAATTAGGTCAGCTATTCCACATTCATAAATCGATAGAGAAAAAACAAATCCGGGTTACCAACTTAAACTGAGGGAAACGCATCAAATATAAGAGAACTACCACACAACTACCACACAACAGAAACAAAACATTAAAATGTAACACACACAGAAACGAACTTTTGTACAGGGCAGTTTAAGAAAAAAAATTGTTATTTGAACCTGGTTTTGTGGCATTCCAAACCTCCCGCTTTAATGACAATGCTAATGATAACATTAAAATGACATCATTACATGACAGGACTACAATAAAAATAAATGGGAGAAAAATAGTTTTCAAAGGTACCAGAAATATAATTTTATACGCCAGACGCGCGTTTCGTCTACATAAGACTCAAAATATAGGACAGAGACACACACGAATAAAAGCCAACAAAAGGCTTCACATCCAAAAAGAAATAACCCTGTAAAAGCCTCAAGAGTCCGAATCAAACTACATTATGCCTGCACGCAGGAACGCTCAAGGTCAAATACCAGATTGATGAATGCATAAAATGTATACATAAACATTCGACCAAATAAAGAATAATAGCACGAGGACAAAGGCAAACAGTAAAGTAAATAAAAAGAGATAGTATTGACATGTCAGAGTTAATGATAAATTAAGCTGAATTCGTACATTAGATTAGGGTTACCCGAGCATGAACTGTAGGTCAAAATTCTTCTAATGGTTTCAACAATGTAATCTTATATACAAGGATGGATTATTTAATATCATTAGACTTTAAGAAACAACGGGCATACGTGCATCTAGATAGATGACAAACTATTATGATGTTTTGAAGATGAAGTGTTCACACCAAGAAGACAATATTCCAGCGATATATACAAATAATTTAAAGACATCAGTGGGGTCAACAAACAGTTACATATATGCCCAACCCATATACGTTATAGCAAAAAAAAAAAAAAATGTCAGACTAATTGAGTTAGTATGATCCCCTTTACACATAACGTTATAAATATAGAAGAATATAGAAAAAAGTACAGCCACCAAAATACTGAACTCCGAGGTAAATAAAATCGGAAAATCCCTAATCACATGGCAAAATCAAATGACAGAACACATCAAAAACGAATGGACAACTGTCGTATTCCTGTCTTGGTACAAGCATAATCAAATTTAGAAAATGGTGAATTGAACCTGGTTTATATCGCTGCATCTCTCACTTTGTACAATAGTATCCTCAAATTCCGTTCTATTTACAACAATGCGTGAACTAAACAGACATAATAAATAAAATAGTTAAAATATGGGTACATCACTCATCACCGTGTTACAATTTTACAAAAAAAAAAAAAAGCATAATAAAAAGACGATATTACCTTATCTCAAACGACTTTTGTAAAAAAAAAAATGATTTCAGCGGTATTTGTTCTTTGAACTGTTAAGCTTCTAATTACCTAGAAGAACAAGCCTGGAGGAAATTTCACCATGTCTGCTTTCATTTTCGTACACGTACATAGCCATCAGCACTACAATAATAGCATTGAAAAATACTGATAAGTAACCCATGAATTTTAGCGGTTTCTTCAATTAGTCCACACGTTGTTATGGAAAACGTTTAGGAACAACAAAGAACAAAGCGGAATAATTCATATGAAATTCACTACTAGTCAGGTATGACGGTGAATATCTCTGATGTATTTAAATCTTATGCGTGTAGAAGATAATTAAAAGTTCAACTGTTTAAATACTGTTATTAACCATATATACACTTTGTATGAATGAATGAATGAATTCTTTATTGCAAAAAGCACACATTATATGCTATAGCAACGAAAACATATTTACAACATGACTGATACACAGCAGAGTCAATTATACATATAAACTAGAGGCTCTAAAGAGCCTGTGTCGCTCACCTGTATTTACTGATGCTTTGGAAATCATGTAAAATAAGGTTCAAATCATAATTTATAGTATAAGAAATCATTAGATACTATAATAATATCTAAGATAATAGCTGCAAAATTTCCATAAAATTACTAATTCAGGGGCGGCAACCTAACAACTGGTTGTCGGATTTGTCTGAAAATTTCAGGGCAGATATATCTAAATCTGATGAACATTTTTGCCACCAGTCAGATTTGCTGCTTCAGTTTCAGAGATAGAAACCAAAAACTGCATTTTACCTTATGTACTATTTTTAGCCATGTCTGGCATCTTGGTTCGCGGGCAGGGTCATCGGACACATTTTTAAAACTAGATCCTCTTATGATGTTTGTGGACAAGTTTGGTTACATTTTGTCTTGTTAGTTTCAGAGGAGAAGATTTTTGTAAAATATTACAAAAAGTTAGGAAAAATTGGTAAAATAGACTATAAAGGGCAATTACTCCTGAAGGGGTCAACTGACCATTTTGGTCATTTAACTTATTTGTAGATATTACTTTGCTGAACATTATTGCTGCCTACAGTTTATTTCTATCTATAATAATATTCAAGATAATAACCAAAAACGGCAATATTTCCATAAATTACCAAATAAGGGGTAGCAACCCAACAACCGGTTGTCAGATTCATCTGAAAATTTCAGGGCAGATAGATCTTCACTTAATAAACAATTTAACCCCATTTCAAATTTGCTCTAAATGCTTTGGTTTCAGAGTTATAAGCCAAAATCTATATTTTACCCCTTTATTCTATTTTTAGCCATTGCAGTCATCTTGGTTGGCTGGCCGGGTCAACGGACACATTTTTAAACTACATGCCCTAATGATAGATTGTGGACAAGTTTGGTTAAATTTGCCTCAGGCGTTTCAGAGAAGATTTTTGTAAAAGTTTTCAAAAATTTACAAAGAATTGTTAAAAATTAACTATAAAGGACAATAACTCCTTAAGGGGTCGATTGACCATGTTGATCATGTTGACTTATTTGTAGATCTTACTTTGGGTGCAATCAACAGTTTTTTCTATGACGTCATATTGTGAGGGACCATGCACAAGTGATCCTTAGTGGTGGACTGATTAATAAAGTTACTTGTATAAAACTAGGTATCACTGGAATCTAGTTTATAATAAAATAAAAATATTGTGTACTTTTTATATATTAAAAAAGTCCCATACAATGAACATGAGGGGAAAAAGGCCTAATTTGAACATAAAAAAATGAAACCAGGTCATGTGCACACCCATGAAGACATGATCCATGCACATTTTACATAATCAAAACTGTATGAAATTTAAAGGTTTTTACCTGGCCTTTTAAAAAAATCTTGTTTCAGGGTACGGTTACCTGCTCCGAAAAGAGCTACAGTGGCTGTGAATAAGTTTTCAATTTTCACTGCCACAAAAACAGGCTGTTTACAGTGTTGTCACCCCTCAAAACATGTATATTTAATATAATTTTTAAAATTATTTCAATCATTAAACCTGTTTTAATCGAAAGCTAATTAACTAATTTTTACAATCAAATACAAAAAACATGATACTTTTTCACCAATAAAGTAAATGAACAGGGGTTTCCCTCCATGGTTATTTTTAGTCGGGGAATAACCCCTAGTTTGTTTATACGAAACTGTTTATATCACCCTTTGATGAACAGTATTGCTGTTCACAGTTTACCTCTATCTTCAATGATATTCAAGATAATAACCAAAAACGGCAAAATTTCCATAAAACTGCCAATTTGGGGGCAGCAACCCAACAACGGGTTCTCCGATTCATCTGAAAATTTCATATAGCAGATAGATTTTTGACTGATAAACACTTTTTAGAGATATCAGCTTAAATCTACATTTTACCCCTATGTTCTATTGTTAGCCATTGCGGCCATCTTGGTTGGTTGGCCCGATCACAGGACACATTTTTAAAACTAGAAACCCAAATGATGATTGTGGCCAAGTTTGGTTTAATTTGGCCCAGTAGTTTCAGAGGAGAAATTTTTTGTAAAAGTTAACGACGACGGACGACGAAGGACGATGACGGACGACGAAGACGAAGACGGGCGACGAAGGACGACGACGACGAAGGACGATGACGGACGACGAAGACGAAGACGGGCGACGAAGGACGACGACGACGACGGACGACGACAACGACGGACGACGGACGCAAAGTGATGAGAAAAGCTCACTTGACCCTTCGGGCCAGGTGAGCTTAAAAAAACATGATAAGAAAACAAATGACATCAATTAACAATATATGTGCTCTGATTGACCACGCAGATTTTATGCAATTTCACATTTTTTTTTGAAATATGTAAAATCGACGTTAATCTAAATAAATACTATAATTGAGTAATGTTTGGCCAAGAAACATAATTTTTTTTGACATATATTTAGGTCTAATTGATCTATAGGCAGGACATACTAATAAAAAGTGGTACTCGTTTTCAACACACTGCATATCACAAAATTTGCATAAACGTCATTCTCTAGCCATGTCTGTCTACCAGCCTGTTTCAATGTTCAACTTTAGTGTACCACTACGCAATTTAGTTATAAATTGTGAATTATAACAGTCATCTAACTAAATTTCGGTGTGAGCCAAGGCTCCGTGTTGAAAGCCGTACATTGACCTATAATGGATTGCTTTTATAAATTGTTATTTTGATGGAGAGTTGTCTCATTGGCACTCACACCACATCTTCCTATATCTATTCAAACCTATAATCTAACTTTATATTCTTATAAATACTAAATGTTCGCTCCTTAATTTATACAGATGCTAACCAGCTTTGTATGCACTGATCTTTAATTCTATTCTTAATGACATCAATATATTCAATAATATGTTTTCTGGTTGTTGATACCATATACAATTTAGACCACTATCAAATAATAAGTCACGTAGATTAGAAGCCAGTTAATTTACCATTATTGGCATCTTCAAGTAACTTACAATTTGTAAACATCATAAACAATTGGCGTTTTGTTAGTTCAAATATTCAACCAGTATTTAACTATAATTTTAAATTTTCTCATAACATACACAAGAACATATCCCAATATTCCATATAAAAAACGATTGGGCACAGTTTTGCCAACTTTTAAAATATATCGACAGAATCAATTGTGAATAATCTCAACTTGAAATGCCATATTTCCAAAGCATAATTAAGAACAGACGCCACCATACTGTCAAATAGATCAAGTTGTTTCTTGTTTGACAAGTACAAATCGTTGACGGAATGTGTACGATCATCATCGGATAAAGGTACTCCGACTATCCCAAAGCAAAGAAACAATGATAGCAAAATGTACACCCTAATCCCCATGCAGTAACTTTAAGGTTCATCAAAACAATTGGACAAAATTAACTCTATTTTCACCCCAAATACTACTCTGAGTATACAGACTGACCTGTCAAGTTGGAAAAGTCTTTAAAAGACTGGCATCCGCTAGATGTGTTACAGTTAAATGCATGTATTTTGTGTTTCAGGAAGGTAAAAAGGAGTAGGTCCAGTAAGACCCCTTCTTGGTCCCAAAATATAACAGTTTTACAAAATTGTTAAAACGTAAACTTTAAGTTATTCATTGAACAGTAGAATGCTTCTGCTATATACATATGGGCTGTTCTTGACAATACAAGGCACATATATCGGGTACTAGCACCATTACGTCATGCTAATTTACTGAAATCTTCACAATTCTATCATTTTAGTTAAATTTTAGACGGTTTTCGTGTAAAACAAAGTGGCCGCATTCGTGTTCATCCTTAATATCGAAATGTGAGTTGTATTCTATGATAATAAATAACATATATAAAGGTTTAGGATGAACATGGATGCGGCCGCTTTCTTTTTTGACAAAAACCATCTAAAAAGTGACAGTTTGCGACATATTTGGTAGATATTTTATATTTGAGCTAGAAATGGATCGTTTTTAATGACTAAATCAGTTAAAATCTTTCACATTAACTAATTGATTCAAAGAAATAGACACTTTAAAAGTGTTTAAAAAGAGGTCAAAATCTTTTGTCAGATGAACCTGAAATTTGAGGCCAAAATCGGTCCTTACCGGACCTACTCCTTTGTTTGTGATTTTGATGAGCATATTTTTTGCGTTGTCGCAAGAGGTGTAAAAATAATGTATTTTGACACGCTGATCCGGCGCCGATATATACCCATGATTGTAGTCCACAGAAATTCGTATCACCCTTCCCGTACACATTATTTTGACCATGAGCTGACCAGCTTTTGCTCTTACTCCCTTATGTTGCGTACTTAGCGGAGATGCAGCAAATTACAATTTTAATGTCCAAGTTTAGCCCGGATCGGGGTTCGAACCCCGAGGCGAACACGCTACCACTGAGCATAATATTGCGAAAGGCTTGCGTATAATCCTAAAATTAATGGTATACTATAATAAAATTTGATCTGTAAAACTCATAGAACTTTTCCTTATCCTTATCTATTTGCGTTGCGAAAATAGGAATTAACTGTTCAGTTTATATACGTAGTTGATAGTGTTAAAAGAAAATGTGGTGTGATTGCCAATGACACAACTCTTTACAAGGGACCAAATGACACAGAAAATTACAATTATAGGTAACCGTGTGGCCTTCAACTATGAGCAAAGCCCATACAGCATAGTCGGCTATAAAAGGCCCCGAAATGGCAAAAATGTAAAACAATTTAAACGAGAAAACTAACGGCCTAAATTTTGTACAAAAAGATGATTAAAAAAACAAATACTAGTATGTATCACAGCAACAAACGGCAACCACTGAATAACAGGCTCCTGACTTGGGACAGGAACATATGTACAGAATGTGGCGTGGTTAAACATGCAAGCAGAATTTAAACTATTCCTCTAACCTGACTATAAGAATCAGTTGAAATTAAAAGACTTAACTCATCGATCAGATGGATACACATAAAAAGACATCTAATAAAATAGTACACATTGAGAGTACTTGAAGTTACTGACATGTTTCAAAGCCGCTTAGAGCTAAAAGTCAGCCTCTGACCTTTTTTAATCTTGTATGATTTTTAATTTTAGTTTCTTGTGTATGATTCGGAGTTTAGTATGATGTCCATTATCACTGTACTAGTATACATATTTTTAAGGGGCCGGCTGAAGGACACCTACGGGTGCGGGAGTTTCTCGCTACATTGAAGACCCATTGATGGCCTTCGGCTGTTGTCTGCTATACTGTCGGGTTGTTGTCGCGTTGTTTACGGTTACATGACAAAAATATGTTTATGAGCTGATAGACAAAAAACTTTTTACCATTCAGAAGATGCAGTAACTGCATCGCCAAAATAAAATCATTACTAAATAAGTTTTTCGTTTCTGTTCTGCTTTGCAATACTCTCAAGGGTGATTGGGGTTAAAAATATTATCATTTTGGTCTTCTTCAGACTGGTAGTAAACTGTGACTCTAGCTATAAACGTGACATATTCGTCCGTTTCTGCTGTGAGGGGGTATATAAACATGTAAATACGTAGAATCTTTATGTCAGAATATATAATATAAAAAAGAAGATGTGGTATGATTGCCAATGAGACAACTATCCACAAAAGACCAAAATGACACAAACATTAACAACTATAGGTCACCGTACCGCCTTCAACAATGAGCAAAGCCCATACCGCACAGTCAGCTATAAAAGGCCCCGATAAGACAATGTAAAACAATTCAAACGAGAAAACGAACGGCCTCATTTATGTAAAACATTTGTAAGGGTTCCGCGGAAGTGTCTCGCCTACTTTTGCTGTAACTCCTAGGCTCAACAAAAATGAGGGAAACAACCAATAAAAATATTCCTCTTGATACTATCTTTTCATTGTAGAAGCTTCTGTCCAAGTTTGGTAAAAATTTCAAGATAGTTTATGAATCGAATAAATGTTTTAAAACTGCAGACTGTATGTAATGTTAACTGGAAGAAAAACCATTTATAAGTAAAATACAGATACACAGATACCAAATATTAACAAAATTTCTTCTCTAGATACTAGCTTTTGATCATAAACAAGCTTCTGTCCAAGTTTGGTACAAATTTAAAATAGTATAAAAAAAGTCATTAAATTTTTAAAAAATTTAACCACAGAGTGAATGTGTTGTTACCTGGCAGAAAACCTAAGTCCATTTAAAAGTATATTACGGAAAAAATTAATTATTTTTTTTACAAAATTTACTTCTGGATACTATCTTATGATCATAAACAAGCTTCTGTCCAAGTTTGGTACAAACCCAGGATAGTTGAAGAAAGTTATTAAAATTTTAAAAAATTTAACCACAGAGTGAATGTAATGTTTCCCCGCAGAAAAACTAAGTCCATTTATAAGTAAAAAACAGAAAAAATGGAATTTTATTTTTCAAAATTTACTTCTGGATACTATCTTATGATCATAAACAAGCTTCTGTCCAAGTTTGGTAGAAATCCAGTATAGTTTAAGAAAGTCATTAAATTTTCAAAAACTTTAACCACAGAGTGAATATTTGTTGACGCCGCCGACGACGCCGACGTCGACGGAATGTAGGATCGCTTAGTCTCGCTTTTTCGACTTAAGTCGAAGGCTCGACAAAAATGAACGAAAAACAAATGTGTTACACATAAACAAACGATAACCACTGAATTACAGGCTCCTGACTTGGGACAGGCACATACATAAATAATGTGGCGGGGTTAAACATGTTAGCGGGATCCCAACTAAGTCTGATCCGATGCGTGGCTCGTGTAGAGAGAGTGTCACGCTCTCTGTACATTAAATTATACTTGGTATTAGTTGCATTATCTCTTCGGTGTCACTATCCAACAAACAAACAATTTCAATTTCCAGTAACAGTCCAATTTTAAAACCCTTTATTTAAAATACACATCCTACCTAGCAGTGGCGGATCCAGAATGGGCGGAGAGGGCGTACGCCCTCCCTTTGCTTGGACTTTTTTTCTTTTTCTTTTTTTTTGTAAAATGATTAATCAGACGAGACGACGTGAACTTTGTCATTTCCCGTGTACTTTGCTTTTATGTGACAGTTCTTTACTTATAAAGATATTTTTCGCTGGTGTATACTATTAAACTGTGAAAGTCATGCGATACACTATGGTGTAGTTGACCAGTGCGTCGAAATAACGTCACTCAGTCATTTTGAAATTTAAATTACTGTCACATGAGCATGACAATCTTAACACGGTCACCTTCAAGGTGACACAGGATTGAGCAAGAACGTTTTGACTTAAGTTCTATTTCATTAATTATTCCATCAAACAGTATTATACTCTATATAAGTACACTCTCATGAAAAAAAGTTCCTCGGCAATATTATTTACCTACGAAAACATGTTTAACCCGTAACGCCATGAAAGGCATCCCCTTTTAAAATAACAGCTGAATTATCATTATGATCCCCAGTCAGTATTTAAGCTCTAGATAGATTTAAAGTCTAAAGTACGAACCGTTTGATTTGAGGAGGGTAGTCTGAGATATTTGAGAGATATAAAATGACTCTGATTTTGGCATTAAACGGCAAAAATTCTGGCCGTATCTGGATCAAAACAATAATCTTGTCCATGTTTTTGCTATTAGAAATGAAAATCCAACAGAATTATAAAGCATTAAATGAACATGATGAATAAAAACGGGCGTATTTTTTTTATGTGGCCGGGGTTTGCATGTCTGACCGGAAAATGGTGTCTATTGGAAAATAGTGTCTATTTCGCCGAACTAATATATTGAATACGTTTTTCAAGACCAGACTGTAACATGCCTGTTGGAATTAGCCTGTATGTCTACATTTTCTACCGTCATTCATAAATCGTAGCCTTTGGTTGATTTGGAAACCCTCACTTCCCTTAATTTTCTTGGGTGTAACATATCAACCAAACATTTGGATAAATATTGCTTGTTTGTCTTTTTTTTAACTCATTTTCGTCGTATTGAAAATTTATCAGTAAATATAGCTTTAAATCCGTACTATCGTTTTAGGATAGACAATTAATAGTAGAATACAGCATCGAAAATTTCCAACCCTTACACAGTTTTCAGGAACTACAAATATGCATGCACCATGACAGGAATCGTTTTAAAAGTGCATATTCGCTTATTTTATGTTTTTTTTAGCCAAAAAAGGTCCCAAATTTTTTTCCCCTCGCTCCACTCGGCGACAGCTATAAACTTCGCCCCCCCCCCCTTCAAAATCCTGGATCCGCCCCTGCCTATTGTATCTATTTTTATTTTTTTTGCATCATGGTCATCATTGATATATTTGCTTCTAAACATAAAGAAACGACACTCTGCCAGTTAAAGTAGCTTGCAGTCTTTTTGACTCTAAAGTTAAACCAATAGCCACTTATAATTCAGAATTACTTATATAGATACTTATGTTTCAAAATTTAGAACAGAAAACAAATATAGACCCCTTTAATTTTACTAATAAATCATGTTTAAAAAAATTACATTAGTCTTTCTGCAAGTATAGCTCGGAACAAGAAAATCTTCATCAAACATAGCTGTGAGAACAGAGCTAGGAAGATATCCACTAGAGATGCTTATAAAAACTCAAGGTATACTTTACTTATATAGTATATGAAATTAATCAATTATTATACGAATCCTTTTTACTTTCTAAAAGTTTTCATAATTCAGGTTGCTATACCTTGTTTACATATGTTAAAAATATTTTGAAAGAGGTAAACATGGACGTATCCATTCTTGAGGGAAACAAAAGAAAAAGTTTCTCAAAGTTGTTAAAAAAAACCCTTAAACATCAATTCTTAAATTTCTACACAAACATATTTGGACAAAAAATAGATCAGAAAGTAAATTGTATTGATACATGTTATAGTTTAAAGCAAAATTTAGAAGTATACAAAATTATTTAAACTGTAAATCTTTTGAAGAGAAGTAACATAACAAAAATGAGAATTAGCGACCATAATTTAACATTTGTTTAATGATAAAAAAAAAAGGAAGACATTTAAAAATACCTATCCTGAGAAAAAAGACTATGCACATCCTGTACAACAATGGAGGATGAAGCTCATTTTACTTTATACTGTAGAAAAAATGCTAAACTAAGAGACAACTTTAAAGTAGATAAACATATGCAAGATTTTATGTCCTGGCAAGAAAATTAAATTTATTTATTTTTATGTTTTTATGGTTTAGTTTGTTAAATGTATTTTGTGTATGTTTATCACTGTTTATATTATTTGTCACAAACTTATTGTTCAGAGTTTATATAAAAATAAATACTTGAATAAATATTTGAATTGTAAATCTTATTTTCTCTTGTTGAAGAATAAATACACATTTTAAAATACTGGCTGTCTATGAGATATATCTCATGCCATAAGAATGCGATAATATATTTTCCCAGGCAGATAGAATTAGACCATAAGGGCGAACGACAGTCTGCTGTTGGTTAATCATTCTGATAAGTTACAATAACACAATTGAACATGGAAATGGGGAATGCATGTGTCTAAGAGACAACAAACCGATCAAATTTGTTAATTCCTGTGTCATTTTGGTCTCTTAATTGTGGAAAGTTGTAAGGGAGTAAGTAAGTAAATTTTATTTCGAGTCGGCATATATATACATAATAACAGAGAAAACATGAGCTCTGGTGAGCTCTTAAACCGACTATAACTCGGTTGTCTCATTGGCAATCATATATACGTATATACCACAACATATTCCTTTTTTTTTTAATATTAATTAACTGACAATACACGTGAGAACATAACCCGCAGATGAAAAGTCGGGCATTATTTCCTAAGCGGTAAATTTACAGCGGAGGCGACCGAGATCTGGCGCGCAGGGATAACATACCATCATAACATATATGAGAAGATCATAATCCGTGTCATAGGTATCCCTCAATGATGTATAGCATGGACAGATTGAAAAGAAATGGTATTCATCCTCAATTTCTTGTCTGTTACAGGATAAGCAAATGCGTTTTCTTCTTTCAATGTTGGTATAACGCCCTCTTTCAATTGCTAGGGAATGGGCACTCAGTTTAAATTTACTGAAAACTGATCGGTCAGTTTTGAATTTACAAATATGGATATATGGGGGCCTTTTCTAATTCTTTTAGTATGACAAAAGAAATTTAATTTTTCACATTTATTGATAGAACAAGTCATAATTTGATAAGCCTGGTCATAGATTCCTTGTTGGATAGTATAAAATATAATTGGGCGTTTTTCAATAAAAACGTATTTTCTTGTCCCAGCCACTTTAAAAAAATGTGTTTGATCTTTGTTAGTAATTTTTTGTGCAGTCAGTACATTGAATTAGATTTAACATTTTTAAGCAAAGACGCCAGTTTATTTTCAGAGAGATTGATAAGATATTGACTCCTGAATGGTCCAAAATGGCATGTCCCTAGACCGCCTGTTTCAACATTCATACTCTAAAATATCGTAAAAAAATAAGAAATAAATGTTATTTTTACTTTCAAAGTATGTTCAGAGCCAACATATTTTAATAATTAAACAGCTTTCAATAAAGGATTTTTAATTTCAGAAGGTATGTCCCTCACAAAATGTCCACTACGAATTAAACGAAGTCATTAAAATTTGCCAATAAACAGTTTTTATAAAATCAATGTAATTTTTGTTTGCAAGAGATATAAACATTAGGGTCTTACATAAGAAGTAATGCTTTTATAACGGCAATTAAATTGTTGTTAAGAAAAATTGAGCACATCAAATGGACCAGAGTGATACCCATGATACCGTATTTTTGTACATGTCCACTACGAAACGGTTCAAATCTCATTCAGTTCTGGTTTTAAAATTAGGAAAAAAATATCAGTGTACAGCTTGATAAATGCTTTGATGAATACAATCAGTCTTGATACTATTGCAATATATAGGGATTGTGGGGAAAAAAATAAAACATGCGAATACATCCCCTACGAAACGGTCCCCTACGAAACAAGTATGGGAGAAAAACGTTTCGTAGTGGACACTTCCACTACCATGCAGTCTTTTTTTAATCTTTTTTCAATTAAATTCGTGCAAAAAAAATGACAAGGATAAGTTTCATGTAATTTTTATTATGCTTTATTAACATATAATAGGGTTGATGTCAACTACGAAACTTTTTGTCCACTATGAAACGGTTTTGTCCACTACGAAACGCATCAAAATGTCCACTACGTAACATGAGTTGTACCTTCATATGTGAAGTACTGTCTAATCTTTATCGATAAAAATGGGTTTCCAAAGGCAATTCCGTGAGAAAAAATGAGATTTTTCTAGTAGTTAAATGTTAAAGTAAACAAAATGGAATGTCTTAGGAAACATTTAAGATTGCAAAAACTATGTGTGTTTAGAAGAAGTTTCGTAGGGGACAAAAGTCTCCTACGAAACAGTACACAAATTATGAAAATAATATCATTTTAAAGAATATCTAAGATTGCAATTTTTGTGATAAAATAGGTCTATAATAGAGGTATTCAAAATAACTCTTGAAATTAAATTTTAGACCAGTTGATTTTCCATTTTTTTTAGGTCTGAAACTTACGATTTTATTGAAAAACGCCCATTTATGTGATATTTTAAATTAATAGTATCAAAAGTGAGATGACCAAAACCTAATTTATTTATCCAGTCTTTTACAATGTTAACCCATTTACTTGTTTTCTCTACATTATTATATATTTTATGGACTAAAGTGTTAGGCCCGAGAGATTACAATGTGGTTTAGAAATTTTATAGCTGAAAGTACAAAGGGGTTCTATTTGTCTCAGTTAAACAGGCTACATTTGTTGTTTTGCGCTGTACTCCTAAAATTTCTTTAATAAATTTAATATGTAAATGTTCAAATGGATCTGAATTTTTGAACACTTGGCTTACACCCCAAACTTCACTTCCATAACAATGCATAAAGAGTTGGAACAATTAAAGTATCAAATAATTTTTCAAGCACACTGCAGGAATTATCTAAAAAGAGACTGTTTTTTTTTTAATTTTAAACCAAGCCTTTCATCCTTTTTCCATAAGATTTTTTTTTAATGTCTTAAACTTCCTGAACAATTTATAGTTATTAAAGAAAGATACCAAATTCAGACCCCCCCCTCCCCCCAATTAACATTCCACAATTTTTCATAATCATTAAAATTAAAAAATTATCATCGGAAACTAAACCTGGGACTTTGTGATCCTGTGTGAGTATAATAGTCTCGGAATAAACTAACATATTTTTTTAAACATCCCCCTTGAAAACAATTAAGCACTGTTAAAGTCAATGTTCTGTTCGAATTGTGACTGTTAAAGTCGAGTTTGTGAGTCCAACGAACCCTTCTTGGAAATTCCTGGCTACGGGCCTGAAAAATGAAAAAAAGACTGAATGGTTGTTGTCTTATAAATACTACATCTCTTCGTCCTGTCGTGTCCTGTTCATTACAGGACACAACAAACAACCTTCTTAGAGCCCCATAATCGACCTGATATTTTGTCTGCCTCAAATGACCTTGAAATAACTTGTTTTTGGACTAGAAAACCCTTAAAAACATGTAAAAGAAATTATAGTTCATTTGGAATTTGATAATATTTGTGCATACTTATGAAAATAAATAGTTTGCAGCGAAGATTCTTTCATTTCATTTTAACCAATGGAAGACGTTGGAAAAACAAAAGTTACTGTATGCTAATTAGTAAAGCGCCACCTATGTAGTTTCATGTTGACCAGCAACTGCCTGTCTGAACGAGAAAACAGCTATTTACGTCGAAATTTGGTGGAAATATAAATATTTGATTACAAAATGTAAGTTTAATACACATAGACATAATTGATGCACAAAATGCAAAGAGAATAAGACACGAACTTAGTTCAAAAATTGTCAACCAAAGTGAAAGAAGGCATGGCGCCCTTTGCATTTTTTTGTTACCGCGTCATATACCTTACTCAACATTTTTAACCAAATTTTGACCGTAGGTATAGTGCAATTTAAGAAAACTAAGTGAAAAACAATATTTTTAATGATGCAGATGCAGGTAATTTTCTTAAAATCAAAGATGAAAGTAGAATATTTTTTTACTTTCGAAATCTACTTTCTTTTGTGATCCAACATGGCGACCATCGATACTCGTCTGGAATTCTAATTTAAGACTGTGGAAGTGTTATGTATTTATATTTACTGCTTAAGATGCCATGCTATTACGTAGAAAGCAATATGTCATATTTAAAGATAGTAAACTATGATGAAAACATGATTTGTCGTAGTTGTTTGTCAAGTTGTATAATGAAAGTAGGACGTATTTCAGAACGAGGCTAAAGGGGCAATCTTAGGGAAATAGTTTCATATATAAAAAAATACTTTTATAAATAATTTACCATTCACTTTGTCAAAAGTGAGAAGAATTACAACAATTAAATAAAATATAAAAATTGAATTAACAATTTAGTATATTATTTAAATTAGTTTTTGTTTAAAATAATTTTATGAAAAAGTAATCGAAAAAAATATTAATGATCAGGATTTTTGATTTAGCCAAATACAAATGTAAGGCAACCAAAAAAATAATACAAGTGTTTCCACTAACATGTTGGAAAGAAATAGGGTAGGTAGGCAACCAGGTAGGCAATATTTATTTTACTAACATTTTTTTTACTTGTTATTGCTAGATAATCAGTCTGACTTTGACTGCATGTTCCAAAATGGCATATAAAGTGTTCAGGTTGACACTAAAAGTAGGGTATGAAGGGTTAGCGGAAACTCCTGTTTTTTTTTTTTTTGCCTTATCAAATACATCCCACTAAGGCCCAAAAAAAAAATATGTGTGTCTGTTTCCTGCTGCCAACATAAATAAAGTTTAGGCATAGTAAGATACGGATTGGGATCGGACCAGAAACGATTTTTTCCAGACCTGAAACCATTTTTTTCCAGATTTGAATAAAAAGATCTAGGGTTGGGGGCTTGAGTTAGGGTTGGTTGGGAAACAGGAAACAGACATTTTTTTTTTTTGGCCTAATAACTTTTATTTCAGGGTTCAAGTATATTCTACTAATGACTTATATTTCAGGGTTCATTGAGCAATGTCCTCGGACCAAGAGGTATGTGAGGAACCTGACCTTGGTGTAGAAACAGAGGAAATCATCTGTGAAACAGTTTTTATAAAATCAGAAGAAGACGAACTCGAAGATGAAGAAGATGACACTCCGTCTGAAACATATTCAGTCGAGGGACAGCGCCCTGTGCGTCCTGTTGAACGGCAGAAGATGCGTCCTTGGCTGATTGACCTGTTAGACAAGAATATCCTACCTGGATTAAGCTGGCAGAACAAGAGAGAGAATATTTTCAGAATTTCTTGGAAACACGCAGCGCACAATTGTTTCAATCGTAACCGAGATTCTGATTTGTTTGAACGTTGGGCTTTTCATACAGGTTTGTATAAAAAGTAAAATCACGACAAATACTGAACTCCGATGAAAATTAAATCGGAAAGTCCCTTATCACATTGCAAAATCAAATGAAAAAACAGCACATCAGAAATGAATGGACATTAAAGACTGTCATATTCCTTACTTAGTACAGGCATTTTCAAATGTAGAGAATGGTGGATTGAACCGGTGTAATTTGGATCACTTATGTTCGTCATTTATTTATGTCACATTTATCCAAGGGATAATGACAGATGACAGATGATAATCTTTTAATACTAAATCAGGTGATCCTATATACAGTGTATTACTTAATCCTCATTGTGCTACAATGCACATGAGGTCAAAGTAAAAATAAACATAAACATTCAACGGACTTCACCATAAACATGTATCCACAAGCTTGAAGCTCAATTTTATGAAAAATAAACAAACATTGTAAACATTCAATTGTCAAGAATAGAAAATCTTGTGTCTATATTGAATAAAAACCAGGCCTACATGAAAATAAGATTTAATTTGGAAAAAAATGACCTGAACAGCATTGAAATATTTTCGACTGGACATTAGGTAGCCAACAACAATGTCACTAACAATGAAAATCTAGTATTGTCCTGAGCATTCATAAAATGTTTATCACAAACAATCTGATCAATGAAATCTTTTTAAGAAAATATTGATTGAACGCCATGTGTTAACCTCAAAGTATCGAAAAGAACATAAACAATACTTTTTAAACTATAGTTAGCTACATGTATAAGAAAATACTCAAATTAGAAACTAACATAATTTTAGTTTCAAGCAATCAATATTTTAAAAGTTCGCCATCAAATGCAAACACAATTTTTAAATCTGACCATTTTGTATTATAAGTCTTCCATATTTTTCAGGGCGCCATCATGAGGGTAACCACAAGCGTTGGAAGGCCAACTTTCGTTGTGCTCTAAACAGTCTTCCTGATGTGATGGAATTAAAAGAACTTGGTGTTAGAAAGGGAGATAATGCATTTAAAGTTTATAAGTTTCTTGACTCGCCAGAACCCACAATGAAAGAGAAGATGGAAATTAAGCGGAAATACAGTCTCATGGCCGGTATCAAACTTGACGGTACGGTTAATGTTTTGAAAGTTATTTATATTTCTCACATTTATTAAATGCAAATAAAAAAACACTAAAATTACATTGAATTACAAACTTATTATTTGTAATAGGAAAAATATAAAAAAAAAAAAAATAATTTATAATATCAAACAAATACACAATTATAACTGCCATATGTCTAATCAATGCATCTTTCTTAGGTCAGGAAGTTATTTTCTTTAATTTCTTACTATACATTTTATATCAGTAAGACAGGGCAGGCTGACAAGAACATTAAGAGGGACTTGTATTTTGATATTTTGTTTATCTGCAACTGGTAGTAATATGTGTCATCCAGGAAATACAAATTTATCTTCTACTTATACATTTTGTACACAATATGTAAGAGTCAATAATGTGTGCAAAAAAAATGTTCTGCACACAAAAATGCTCATTTACAAGCCTCCAACATGTCAAGGGGCAATGTTTTAAAGCCTTTTGAAATTCCTGAAGATCTTTGCACAATTAGTTTCTTTGCTGAAGTATTGAATTGTTACATTAAACTCTATAAAAACTTATGAGCAAAAAAGTTGAAGGCATATTTTTAAATCCAAAAACTTAAGAATTTTAAGGGTTGTAAAAAAACAGTTACTGTGCTAGTGAATTTTCTTACCAAATTAAGGGGAGATAATTCAATCCTTTAAAGTATTGGAAAATATGAACATAACAAATTTACTTATTATTTATATAAGTAGATTAAATTTTTCCTCTCAACTGAATAAAAATAATTTTGTACAAGTAGTAGCCTTGACTGTTAAAGTGTGTTGTATGATATTTCAGAATCTCATTCAGGATCCTCTACACCAACAGTATCCACAGCACCAAGCTCACCAGAAAGAGAAGGATCGTCAGGAGTGGATGGTGGTATTCAGACATTACTGAAAGCGATAGAGCTAAAAACCCAACAACAAACAGTAATGAGACCTATTATTATTTTATAATTAATAATAAAAAAGAAGATGTGGTATGATTACCAATGAGACCAACTCATCACAAGATACCAAAATGACACAGAAATAAAGCTGTATCAGATAGAAATCAAACTTATGCAAGTGCACACTTAAATGTATGTGTTTAAGACTTTGATTGATTTTGAAACATTCAAATTAAACTCAAGACAAAAGATGAATTTTGTTTTGTCTGTTTTTGTAGGATTCATTTTACCTCAATTTTCAACCAGTTACTTTAACAGATACATTGCAATGTTAAGGGACGACATCAAATGATCAATGTAAGATAAAAAACTTAATTCAAATAGTTTGGGGTGGGGGTTGAACTGTTGCAAGATTTGGTTATCCGACATTGATTTTTACATATATCCATATGGGTCAATAAATTTTCCCCAAATTAAGTAAAGAGGGGGGTAGGGGGGTTATTGAAAAAACTATGTGAATTAAGTTTTTTATCCTTCATTGAACTTTTGATGTCGTCCCTAAATAGGTTAACAAATGTATTTGCATTTAAGGTGGATTTCTATCCAATATAGTTCAAATATGACATAAGATGGGTTTATCATTATACATATTCTGCCATATATCATGTATATTTCACATTTCATCAGTAAGAACAGCTGAGGAAAGGTTGGCAAACCTCTAAATGTATTATCCACAAAAAAGTTTTTTTTCTGTTTTCTAAATTCAATGAAAATTTGTATCAAAAGAAATTATTTAATCCATCTGCAGTAATGCATACTTAGGCAACACACAAAAGGCATCACAACCTTCCATATATAGAAGTACTAGTTTAGTTCATTTTGTTTTGCAACAAACTTGTAGAAATTTAGTATATTTTAACCTTAAAACATGAAATTACTGCAGAGATTATAGAGAAATTTTCAGTGACAATGTAGAGGGCCTGTGGTTGAGGGTGAATACATGTATATTTATAAACCCTATTGGTTATTAATGCTTGAACTTAATCAACAGCAATGAACAGTAAGAGAAATTAAGATGTAAATTAATTGTTCAAAATGAATGAATAAAATTCTGAAACTGTGAATAATTCAAACTTAAGTATTAAATGAAACACAAGTACTGTAATGATTTATTAAGATTTACAATCTAACAGGACATGTCAAAGACTCCACAAAAGAGAGGTTCGACAGGGGGAACAACCCAGACCAGAAGTAAGAGAGCTAAGAAAGACAGTAGAGATGATATACCAGTAGAAACAGAAGCAACAGTAGTTATCTGCAGTGGGAGGCCATCACCAGCTTCAACCCCAGGCAGTGATACGTTATCAGGTGGGCACCAAAACATGGAGTAACAGTTATAGCAAAATATTAAATCCGATTGGATTGACAGAAATACTTGGAGTGAAAATTCCTGACCATGTCAAAACCTATTAATTATAAATCCAACCAGAACAATTAAAAATAAATAAGAAAAATGTAAAACTTTCAATCAGATTTAGATAGGCTGAAATATGTTAATGAAAGATTGGGACCAAGTCAAAATTTATGAACTATAATTTCAAACAAAAAAACTAGACCAAAAATATGTTATTCTGTTTCTTGCTCTTCTATAGGGGGAAAGCAGGTAGTAAATTAAGTAGTCTTTCTGGTTTTGTTGTAGTGCCTTGTAGGTTCTCGAGTCATAAGCATACTACCCAAGCATGTGCATTTTGCATAAAGTAATATAATCTTGTCCAACATACAATGACATATAATCAAATATACATGTACTTACTTAAAATACAAATAAATTTGGGCAGTTGCTGTTTATGAGTTCAGTCACAATTTTAATTCAGAATTATATCTCAGGCCTTAAAAAAGAATATGCATGTTTGCCATAACCCCTGATGTGAAAAAGACATCTGATATTTCAATTTCTCTTTGAGGCAAAAACTGAAATTCCCCCTGTCAAACCAAAATATATTTAAGAGATTTATTTTTCAGGTGTACAGAAAATGCCCTATATAACAGCTATTGATCCGACGTCTGGAATACCCTATGTCACAGCAGTGGACCAGAAGACAGGGAAGTTAACCCTGGTTCAACTCCGGAAGACAGATTCTCCATCTGCTCCAACCACACCGACTGGGAGATCGGAAATCATAATCCCTTCTTCCAAAATGGTTATGGGTCTTCCAGGTCAGGGTCAGAGCATTATGGCCATCCCACAGGCTCAAACAATCACCTCGACAATAAAATGCGGAGAACATTTTATGACAGTACCAATGTCTGTGGCAGCCTCACTTCAGAAAGAAACGACGACAGAAGAGAAAGTGACGATCCCAGTGCAACTGTTGCAGCAAGAGTTGCAGAAACAAGCACAACAGGTGCAGCAGGCACAGCAAGGTGTTCCCAACTTGATCAACCTGGGAAATCTTTTTGCTAGCAACCCAGCGGCAGCCCTTCACCTTGCCAAGCAGATGAGTGCCAGTACAGGGTCTATCCCTATACCAGTCCTAGAACAAATCAGTCAGGCACAGCAGAAGATGACAGAGCGATCTGTACCTAGGACTGTCATTCAAACAGAAGTTCAGCAAGTGAGAATGGTAGCTCCTCCTCTTGTATCAGAAAGTCTACCACCAGTTCCTCAGGTATGTAATAATTAAATTTGTTCTCCCTATATTTTCTGTATTCAAAAAATTTCGCTGCCATTTTTTATAAAAAGTGTTGAATTCTGCTTAATTTTTTGTGTTACAACATACTCTATCTTATATATATGTCTTTTTATGAAATATGGTGCATGTAAAATTAATTTGTCAAAAATTGAATGTATATCCTATAAGCTGTACTTGCTTTTGGAATAAAGCATTATTCATGTTATTAACATATGTTTAACTTTGCAAGAAGTATTAAATGACTAAAACTTTTTATTTACCTTTCAAGAGGATGTGATTTTCAGGATTTTAATTGTAAAATAATGTCACTGTTCCTTATATGATAAACTTTGAGACCAAAGACCCCAAAACTCAATATACCAACATTTTATTTAGTTCTATTTATGACATGAAGACCAAATTTTGACAAGCTCTAGAGCAATTATACAAGCCTGGGCTGGCCGGCTTGAAGATTGCTGATGAATATAAAAAAGAAGATGTGGTATGATTGCAAATGAAATGAAGTTCTGTCCACAAGAGATCAAAATGACACAGAAATTTACAACTATAGGTCACTGTACGACCTTCAACAATGAGCAAAGTCCATACCGCTGCGCTTAGGCAGCTATGAAAGGCCCTGAAATAACAATGTAAAACATTTCAAACAAGAAAACTAACAGCCTTATTTATGTAAGGTTATTTCACTTAATTTCATGAAACAAATATCTTTTATTGGATAGTAAATATATTGTTTAATTTTTGCTTCTCCTATTCTTATCTATTTGAGTCACATGATCATGCTTAATCTTTGTAGTTGAATAAGAACATAACCAGCATTGCAGCAGCACTGAGAATGTCTATACCAAGTACCCAGCCATCATCACCCTCTGTAGTGACTGGTATCTCTAGTCCTATTCAGCAACCAGTCAGCACCACAACACTGGGTCCTGGTCTTGCTCAGGACCCACAGGGTATTCGTAGCAAGTTAGTCTCTCGTCTGATGGTGAGCGGTTCATCCATGACCAATCAGAGTCCAGGTGTAAGAATGCCTGTCCAGTCCCTGATGCCAGGACCAACCTCAACACCACGCCCTCGTCTGGATCATATTCTCGTAAAACCAAATCCTAACTTGACGTTACCAAGCACTCATCTGCAGCCAGTCAGGACAAGTGATATAGTTGTCATGTCAACAGCTAGTAGCTCTAGTCTTGACTTTGTAACTGGACCACCAAAACTAATGACAGGTTTGATTTTATACAGTGTACACTGGACTCTTTTATTTTTGTGGGTATTGGTATTTGTGGATTGAGGAAAAATTTAATTTTTTGTTTATAATACTAGATTACATGGTTTCGTTAAGGTCTTTTGAAGCCTGTAGAAAATTGGTACTAGACATTGAAAATATTTTAATAATTTATTCATTTACACCCACCAATTTCTACTTAAATTGATACTCCACGATAAATAATGAATCCACGGTAATTGAAATATAGATCCTGTATCCACATGTCACTGACAAGGATCTGGCATAGCTAAGTTCTGCTTTCTGTTGAGAAGACTTTCCGAATCCTCTGGGTTTGCTATAATATACCCCAATTAAAATCTTGAGAAACAAATGCACTCTGAATAGAGGCAATAGAGTTCATATGTTGAAAATATAACATTGCAAAAAAAATTAGAAGATTGAAAGTCAAACAACAGAACAGAAAATATGTCATAGAAAACTAACTTCTGATTTTAAATAACCGGAAAAAAAAAAACTAAAGAGTTGTCAGATCCAGGCAGTTTTACGCAAAGTAAGGTAATAAGATGGTGTGCAAGCATTTGATAATGATTCAGATTTTGTACAATTGACATAAAAATGTTCTTAGAATTTAAGATGCAATTTTTTTTAGGTATGAGTACCAATTGAATTCAATGAGACAACTCTCCATTCAAGTCACAATGTATATAAGATAACAATTACATGTCAAAGTAGGGCCTTCACCATAAAGCTTTGGCTTACAACACACAGCAGCCACTGAACAACAGAACAGATGCATAAAAATGCTGCAGGTTTAAAGATTTTAACTAGCGCCAACCTTCATCCTACCCTGACACAGTAGTGTAACATTACAACATAAAAAGACACTATAAAATATAAATTTTAATGGCTAAACTCGATCAAAAAGACATTTTAACAAAAACATGTAACCATATACTGAATGATGTGCACTCTTGTTTACTCTAATGAATTATTAATTATTAAAAATTGTTATTGATAAGTAAAAAAAAAATGATTATAAGTTGATAATCTAAACAAATTTGTTTTTCAGCCATAAGTGAGAGGACAATAGATTTGAATGCCAATAAGAGTACGTTAGCTATTCCTAGTACATCAACACATCTAAAAAATAGTAGAGGTATGCTTTGTGTAAGAATATGAAATATTAATTTTTAAAATGAACGTATAGAAGTCACTTTTATTCGTGGGGTACCAATGTTCATGGTTTTCGTAGGTGACTTTATCCATGAATTTAAGTGTCCAATGAAATAAAACAACCATTGTCCAAATCAAGACATGGAAAGATCTCCATCTGTAGGTTTGACTACTGCTATGATCTAGAGAATATATTGAACAACCCAAAATCTAAGAACACTTTAATAGCAGTCACAGAACTACTACCCCATGCATGATTACCGGTGTTCATTTTATATCCTCTTAGTTCTCGTACATATGGGAAACTATAATTTCATGCTGGGCTTGATTTTGATAAGAATTATTTGACAATTCAAGACACGTTTATAGCATTTCTTTAGGTGACATGTGTATGGCAGATTTTACAGTATTGTGTTCTGTCTCCTACTTTCTTGTTGCTAACGTGACGGAGACAAAAATAAGTAACGTTAGCGACATTTGGACATGTAACATGAGCAACAACATCTTTAAAAGTTCAAATGTATGCACACAGTGATGTTTAATATATGCCTGAAGTAATAAAATTGTACAGTCTGGTTTAGAATTTCTAAATATACAGAATGTCATTTGCAGGTGTACTTTATATCAAATGAATACACATGAAACCAATTCGTAATAGTAACATTAGCAACATCTACTATCATGACATTACGTTTTGTTGCGAACGTCTTTTTGATGGACGGAATACATTTAAGGTCCTCTTGTAACGATATTACATACAACTAACCTTCTTTGCTACCCCATCATGTGAAGGAACTGACTCTGAATCTAATCCTGCAAAGGGCGATATCGTAACTCCTATACAGGAGAGTTACAGATCTAAATATATGTTGCTCACGTGACACTGATTTGGACGGAAACCTCAAGTAGTAACGTTCGCAAAAAATAAAACAGCCAATGATATTGATTCCTCAAGTCCTTTGACCCCCTTACGTCATCCAAATTTAATATGATTGCTATTTTCAATTATTTATAAAACCCGGGATAAAAATAACTACAATTGCCTGTCTGAGAACCAACAAGAAAATTGCGATCGTGACATACCACAATGGACGGAAAAGACGTGACGTTAGCAACAATATTATTAAATTACCTTTTTTAGCCTTTACCAATAAAAATCTGCCTTAAAGTTATGATTAAAACACAAAAGAAGACTTTTTATTAGCTCACCTGGCCCGAAGGGCCAAGTGAGCTTTTCCCATCACTTTGCGTCCGGCGTCCGTCGTCGTCCGTCGTCGTTGTTAACTTTTACAAAAATCTTCTCCTCTGAAACTACTGGGCCAAATTGAACCAAACTTGGCCACAATCATCATTGGGGTATCTAGTTTAAAAAATGTGTGGCGTGACCCGGTCAACCAACCAAGATGGCCGCCACGGCTAAAAATAGAACATAGGGGTAAAATGCAGTTTTTGGCTTATAACTCAAAAACCAAAGCATTAAGAGGAAATCTGACAGGGGTTAAATTGTTGATCAGGTCAAGATCTATCTGGCCTGAAATTTTCAGATAAATCAGTCAACCCATTGTTGGGTTGCTGCCCCTGAATTGGTGATTTTAGGGAAATTTTGCTGTTTTTGGTTATTATCTTGAGTATTATTATAGATAGAGATAAACAGTAAACAGCAATAATGTTTAGCAAAGTAGGATTTACAAATAAGTCAACATGACCGAAATGGTCAGTTGACCCCTTTAGGAGTTATTGCCCTTTATAGTCAATTTTTAACCATTTTTCATAAATCTTAGTTATCTTTTACAAAAATCTTCTCCTCTGAAACTACTTAGCCAAATTGAACCAAACTTGGCCACATTCATCATTGGGGTATCTAGTTTAAAAAATGTGTGGCGTGACCCTGTCAACCAACCAAGATGGCCGCCACGGCTAAAAATAGAACATAGGGGTAAAATGCAGTTTTTGGCTTATAACTCAAAAACCAAAGCATTTAGAGGAAATCTGACAGGGGTAAAAATGTTTATCAGGTCAAGATCTATCTGCCCTGAAATTTTCAGATGAATCAATCAACCTGTTGTTGGGTTGCTGCCCCTGGATTGATAAATTTGTGGAAATTTTGCTGTTTTTGGTTATTATCTTGAATATTATTATAGATAGAGATAAACTGTAAACAACAATAATGTTAAGCAAAGAAGGATTTACAAATAAGTCAACATGACCGAAATGGTCAGTTGACCCCTTTAGGAGTTATTGCCCTTTATAGGGCAATTTTTAACCATTTTTCGTAAATCTTAGTTATCTTTTACAAAAATCTTCTTCTCTGAAACTACTAGGCCAAATTAATCCAAACTTGACAACAATCATCTTTGGGGTATCTTGTTTTAAAAATGTGTCCGGTGACCCGACCATCAAATCAAGATGGCCGCCACAGCTAAAATAGAACATAGGGGTAAAAGGCAGTTTTTGGCTTATACCTCAAAAACCAAAGCATTTAGAGCAAATCTGACAGGTGGTAAAACTGTTTATCAGATCAAGATCTATCTGCCCTTTAATTTTCAGATGAATCTGACAACCCATTGTTGGGTTGCTGCCCCTGAATTGGTAATTTTAGGGAAATTTTGCTGTTTTTGGTTATTATGTTGAATATTATTATAGATACAGATAAACTGTAAACAGCAATTATGTTCAGCAAAGTAAGATTTACAAATAAGTCAACATGACCGAAATGGTCAATTGACCCCCTAAGGAGTTATTGTCCTTTATAGTCAATTTTTAACAATTTTCATAAAATTTGTAAATTTTTATTAACATTTTCCACTGAAACTACTGGGCCAAGTTCATTATAGATAGAGATAAATGTAAGCAGAAAGACTGTTTAGTAAAGTAAGATTTACAAACACATCACCATCACCAAAACACAATTTTGTCATGAATCCATCTGCTTCCTTTGTTTGATATTCACATAGACCAAGGTGAGCGACACAGGCTCTTTGGAGCCTCTAGTTAAAATATAAGTCCATGTGATAAGGCTCAACTTATAAATAATACTTCAAAATTCCACTCCAAATAAGCTGGATGTCAGTAAAGTAGGTCATGATGTCTATTCCATGTCCAATATTTTGAAATTGAAAACCCTCTAATTCTAACAAAAAACACAAGCACAGAGTAACTTTTATTTTTATTTACTCAGAAAGACACATTTTATTCAATAACATAATGCATTACTCCATTACACAGTCTGTTTCACAGTTTCAGCAATTGCTTTTTTGATGGATACAAAAAAACAATAATTCCTTCTTATTGTAAAATCTGCCGTATGGCTTAATAAATAAATTTGGTGTATTTACTGTCAACTGATTGGTTAAAATTATTAGTTTTATTTTCAATGTTATCAATTTTGATGGCGACACGCCCACTCTGGCATTCTGTATTCATACGCCAACATGTGTGTATGTTGTTATTGTCAAGATAAATAATATAAAAAGTTCTTGGAGCCTTATTTTTGATAGAAATTTATTTATAATGAATGGCAATAATTTATTTTGATTTTATTGAACCATAAAACTAATTTTTGACTCTTCACATTTTACATAATCCACTTCGCGAATCATTCAATGTGAAGAGTCAAAAATTAGTTTTATGGTTCAATAAAATCAAAATAAATTATTGTCATTCATTAATTAACATTTTTGATGGTCTTTATCTGTTTATCACTTCATCATGGATTAATTAGTGTTATAACTACTATTTACACTGGTCAATGTTTAATTTGCAATTTCCTCAATCCAGACTTTTTGTAACCTTTGTTTCTTAAAAGGCTTTTTAAATTTTTCAATTGTTTTATTTTTAGAAATCTAAAATCCATGAATTTAAAAACCCACAAACATGTAAATATTCCTCAACCCACAAATTAAAATACTTTCACAGTATGTAAAATTGAGAATGGAAATGGGTAATGTTTTAATGAGACTACAACCCGACCATAGAAAAAAATAACAGCAGAAGGTCACCAACAGGTCTTCAACATAACAAGAAACTCCTATGCACGGGGCGTCCCTCAGCTGGCCCACAAACAAACATACACTAGCTCAGTAATAATGAACGTACAATACAATATACGAACAAGAAACAGAATATACACACAGTTCTCTACTGATATGTAAACAGGGAAACACTTGACTGTAAACACATATCTACTTGTTTGGCCTGTACATTTTTGGCACAACATTTTTCAACAAATAAAGAAAACAAATGCTTGACAGTTTTTTTAATTTGAAAAATATTCTTTTCACAGAAGCAGATGTTGTCAGTATAGGATCCAGCCCGTCTCCTGTCTGTAAGTAATCAAGTATAGCTTTGTTGCTCCCAACCAGTTAAAACTTTCCTGATAAGCACCAGTGCAGGTCTTGGTTTCAGGACAAAAGACAAAAATAAGTTTTGCTGCTCTACTAAGAACTTTGCATTTGGAGTATGAACAAAGACTGTACAGCCTGTGTCAGAATTTATATGTCTGAGGAAGAATACATATCAAAAAGAGGATGCAGTATGATTGCCAATGAGACCACTATCCAACAGAGTTGATCATAACTCAGTACCAATAATGTAAAAAGAATTATTCAATATACATTCTGTGTGAAAGTTTGAAACCCCAAAAAGTCTTCTTTTTTCCAGTAATAATTTCAAAATCTTTGCTAATTAATGCAACGCACCTTTAACCAAATTTATTCTCAATCAGGTAACATATCATAAAAAGCAAATATATAATGTCTACACAATTTGTAAATGATTAGAAAAATAGTTATTTGATTCTGATTAATTACAGGTACTCCAGAACTGCGTCCAGATATTTTGGACCGACAGCTAACAATAGAACTTTCGAAGATGGAAAAAGATCCATCTGCTCAACGGATGACGGAAGAATCACAACATTGTAAGTCTTAACAGCACAATTTTGTCAAACAGCTATGTACAAAAAACCTTTGTAGGGGTTTACTATCAAAAGGCATCTGGGAGGCCAGGGTAGGGTCGAAAGTTATTTAATTTTGTAAATACAGTTGTTGGTTTATTAATTGTTGAATGTCCTTTTGAAGTATGAAAAGTTAATCAATGTTTGTTGTTTTTTTTACCGGGTGTGGTGTGATTGGTGTTATTTTGGAAGTCTCATTCTTTGCTCTCCCATCTATTTTAATATTTAAGCCCTCAAATCAGACCGATTACTTTGTATTTTGTAATATATAAAATTTTAACTGAAGAAATTTTGGTAAAGCTGTACGTAAAAACAAACTTCTCTATAAATATGTCTGTATATATATATATATATATAGTATACATGTACAGTTTTAGTGTAATGATAAAGAAACTTAGTAAAAATAAGTACAGGGTGAATTTTAAATGGAGCCTGGTGTATATTTGTAATCTGTTATTAATTTTCTAAACATAAAACCCTCAAGATTACGTGTTGTTAAAAAAATGAGTCTGAAAATAATAATAATATTGTAATTATGAAAATATATCTGAAATACTGCATGATATGTTTACGTATATTTTTGATATATACGATTGTGTTTTAACGTGATAATTTTGAACACTTTGTGGTCGTGTCTACATGTGCTACTGCGTTTGGATATTTTCCAGTATCAGACAATTACAGCAGACGCACGGTTCAAACACAGTGCAACATGTTCCTGTGGAACTATCTCAACGGCAAAATGGAAGAGGCCGGAAAGTCGGACCTGTTCCAAGTCCTCGGCCCCATGCCTCCTTCTAAGAAGTCTGTTTGGACCCAATGTGCCTTCGTCCAAAATGCTGCACTCGAGTATTCACCAAGCATGAACACTGGACATTGTATGTTGCAGTCCGGGGAAGAAAATCGGAAAAAGAAGATTATTATAGAAGCAATAGGCATTTTGAAATCACCACAGTACAAGGTTCTTGCTTGGAAGGTATTTATTTAGATTGCTTAAGAATAAGATATATTTTGTCAAAATTTAAGGAAAATAAAAAGAGCCAAATCAATTTTAGTCAAGGTGTTTTGGTACCACATTAAGTCATTGGAGAGAAGAAAAAAAACGTTAAAAAACATCTAAAAAAATCTTTTTCTTGTAATTTACCAAAATTATTTGTAATACATGATTTTATAAGATGTATATAATTTGAATTCATTTAATAATTTGTTTTTTTATTTAAATTTATGCAAATGAAGTGTTTTAACAATTTGAAATCTTCATTGTTAGAAAATTTTATATCATAAATTAAGGTAAAATAAAGTTAATTGAGAAATATTTGCTAATTTGCCATAGGAATAGTGATGGCTTTTCTTAGATTTTGTATTTATCCAGCTTTCTGATCAGAAATTTTAAAAATGTAACACTAGTAAAAATAAAAAGTACAGAAAAAAGGTATTTGTGAAGGAAGAAGTAATTTGACCTACTATTTAAATGTAGGTCATGTTTATAGAATTTTGTTTTCTTTTTGTTTTGTAGGTAGTTACTACTGAAAAGAAGAGAAAATGTCTGGTGATCAGAAATAGACAATATTTTGGTGTTATGGGTCATGATCTTGACCCCTTGACCTTGACATTGACAATGCAGGGTAAAATTACCTTGAACATTGTTTTCAAACCGGTTGAAGAGTTCAGCATTCTTAATGTTGAAAAAGATGGAATAAATAGGGATCGTTTCATAGAAGTTCTTGATAAGATCACAAAATATTCTTTTTGTTCAGGTATTGAGAAAAGATATATGCGAAGTTGCCGTCGACGATCAGATATTATTTTTTTCAATTATCCATTCAAACGTTGTCAGTCAGATAGTTGCCTAGTCTGGTATGGTGTTGAAGATGAGGCAGCTGGGGCAAAAGATAAGCATTTAAATCCTTGTTCACATTGCAAAGACATCAACCACAAATTAAATGGGGACCACAAGGAAAGAAGGCAAAAAGTTCAAACAACCACATCAAAAGTCAATACCTTACCAGGAGTCAGTTCAGCGGCAAAACAAAACAGGAATAGTTTAGTAGGACGCCAAATTGTAATGAAAGAAGTGATTTCTTCTAAACCAGTCATTATAAAGGAGATGGAAAAAGTTGTTGTGGAAAAAATAGCAAGAGTAGATACAGTATTAGAATGTGTGCCAGATATGCCACCATGATGCCACAAGCTAGGATAAAGCGTCATCCGTCTCATACATAATTATGTTCTAATATTTTGCTTATTATTGTTAATCATGAATATTCATAAGGCTGTTCCATTAAGCATGTAGGGATGTATTATTAATTATGAATATTCATAAGGCTGTTCAATTAAGCATGTAGTTCGGGAAAGGACTTGTAATTGCTGTAAATTTTGTTGTGTCATACACCTGTCAACATTATGAATGGGATATGAAATTCCCTAATTAAAAAGGAGTTTCCTTGGGCATGTAATGTTAAAATGAAAAGCTGTTACAATGAGTCTGTTCATGTTCAAGTAGACAAGCTGTTCCAATAGGTGTAAAAATTTACTTCTTTTTGTCCTTCAGCTTAAAAAGTCCAAAAAGTGATTTAAAATGCACAACTTTTAACTCTTCTGGTTTTTGAAACCTTGTGATGACTTGTATATTATTATAATCGTTAATATGTAAAGCATTTTTGTAATCTAATGAACCATAATCATTTAAGCTTTCAAAAAATGATGAAGGCTGTTGAACTTGAGATTACTTTATGGGTTTTGATGATATTATACAAATACAGCCTTTGTATGAGGTCGATACAAGGATATATTGACCTGAAAGAAGTATATTGACTGAGGACGATATATCCTGTATTGACCTCAAACAAAGGCTATATTTGTTATATTATTAATTTCTGACCATATTCGTATCAAAATCCTCATTTATGATTATTGGAATTTTATAGATAATACATTGTCTCATTGACAGCAACAACATATTAGTTCAACGGTCATTTCATTTACTATTTTTTTTGGCATTTTATGTATTTAAAGATTTTTTGTCAAATAATCGATGACAGATATCATGTGTTATAAAACGTTAAACAAATTCTTGAAATTCATGAATTACATGACGTCACAAAGTATATCGGTTTTTAGATATTCTAAAAATAACCGTGCGATATGCTTTTTGCCAGTCAATATGCTTTTTGCTATACGCCGTTTTCTCTCTACCTTCGAAAATATAGTTTAACATGTGACCATCTCTAAACGAATCAAATTTGTTAAAATATACGAATTAATAATATACATATATAATGATTTCCTTCTCTATCATTTGTCCATGTAATTGGAGAATTTTTGCTATGATAATGTCATATTTGTATACGCCCATTTTCATGATAAATTATGGAATACATATTGTCCATCAGTTGTCAGTATGTAGGACAATAACTCAACTAAAAAAATCCTTAACCAATTTGCATGACACCTTGGGGAATTGTTTATATATCTATTGACCCGAGATCCCCTTATATTTTTAAAAAAATTTATACATTTCCGTTTTATTGGGATTTATTCGTTTTAAAAAGGAGGTATTTCCAGTTTTCTAACAATAGTTAAAATAAATACTTCTAGCAGTTTTCATGAAACATTGGTGAATGCCTATATCTTTTGATGTTAACAACATTTCCATTTTTATAGATTTTAGATTTTACGTTTCCATGCAGTTTTCACAACTTTAAAGACTAGTTTATATTTATTAGAATTACCTCCCTTTAGTCTTTTGCGAAAAAAGGCGGCTTAAAACAAACATCAGTCAATCTATCAATCACATGACACTCTTATGGAACTTTATTCTTTGAAAAAGCTAGGGGCCTATCATGTGCTCATGGCAAAGCTCTTTATTTGTTTTATTTATTGATATCCCTATTTATTTTATTTTTCAAAGACCTTGTTTATGAAGTTTAAAAATTTTTGAATGTTATTCAGGATAAATATCAGACTTTAACATGGTCTTTTTAGTCCCCAATGTGATGTGTTACTGGCAAACATAGAAATGTAAAGTTCTTTCCATTTTTTTTTTATGAAACTTATATCAAAGGTTTTTATCAGCACTTTCTTGGTCAAGTTCTTACATCTGTGCTTTTGAAAATTTGAAGAGTTATGGCCCTTTGAAATATTAATTATATGGCAAGTTATATGATATACATTTCATATACTGTAGAAACATATTTTTTTTTCGTGGTTTTGTCTCTTTATAAGATTTCATGGGGATTTAATTTCTGCTTTTACAGTATATTCAAGGTTTATATTGACCACAATAAAATTGACACGGATTCTTGAAAGCTGGTGGTTCTTTCTCATCCACATGGAAAAACTGACAGCTATGGTATAGCCAACAGCTGAAAGAGGTGTTAAACACCAATAAAACAACCATTTAATCACAAGCAATCACCGCATTTCACACTGATTCACAATAAACCAGTTAGATTTCACTTTTTAGTGTATCATTATAAAAATAACACATAGCTGAGAGGGTGATAGAGCAGATTGTTACCCTGAGAAAACATCGTCAACCAAGGCAAAGTAGTTTTTAAAATCTGAGCCAAAACGTAGAACTTAAACCTTTTAAATTGTTTTGATTACTTGATTTAAATTCAATGCATTGTCCTTTACCTAATGGGTACTGTATTTAAAATTGTTACACCTCTTGTTGCCGTAATTGTTATGTATACCATGAATACTGTAAATTCATAAATTATTGGGATATTTTTATTAAAACAAATATCACAGAAATAATATAACTATAGATGAGTATCACAATAAGAATTTAAGATCAAACTTGAAATCCAAATGATATATCTTACATTTTTGTCCATTCTCAAAAAATTGCAATAATTTTGATTTTATAGTAGCAACTGTTTAAAATAAAAATATATGTATTAAATTTAGCTTGTAATTTTGCATGTGTATATAGTTGAGGGCTGTTCCATCATATATCATGTTAAGTGTTTGCTATTCATGAGGATTCATTATTTTTTCATGGGGTTAACATTTCAGGTCAGTTCATGGGTATAGATATACCATGAATTTTAATGTTCAAGGACTTATGAATTTTCTAAGTGCTTATTATACATATATGCAATATTTGACAAAACCATGAAGAATGATGAAGTAAATATTTAAGAAAATTCTATTCCTTTATCAATGAAATAGACATACACACAAAAAAATGAAGTCACCGTATTTGATTTCAGTTGGAAAATTCTTCTTGATCTCTATGATAAAAGTATACTTATAATTAAGCTAACTTGGCTGTGTCTGAGTATTAATATTTGTTTGTAAGTTTGACAAGAGGAATGCCATGGAATAAGCAACAATCTAATCATTTGATTAAATATATTATTGAGAGACCAGTAGTAAAAAGGATTGTGTTTCAAGTCTTAAAGCCACGCAAGTAAGCCTTAAGTATACCCTATACTAAGCACAAAATTTGGAAGAGAGATATTTAGAGAGATTCTTGGATTTTTTAAGTACAACTCCTTGGATGCAATCGCTGGTGATATAATTTCAGTAGTTTATCTACAATAATCATAAGCCTGTTAGGGCTAAGGTTGTGAGTTTAAATGCAGCATTAGCAAGGGGCGTTATTTGACTGCTGAAGTTGTCATTCTCTCCAGATACTCTGTCTTCATTACCAAATAATTACATTAGATGTATGTTTCATTATGATACTTTATTTTGATTGGCTAACGGCATATCACTTGTTTTTCCATAAGCAATTGCATCACTCAATAAAACTTTTCATTCATGATAGCACCTGGTCCCACAATAAAGTGCACAGGTGAATAATATACAAAATTTATAAAATTCGTGTTTTCATAATCATAGCTAAAAAATGTAATTATAAGTATTGAATGCTTCTTTTTGTAACTTTATAGGGTTGTAAAAGCGTTGACCATGCGCACATTTTTAGTATGAAGCGCTTCAGGGCTTCATACAAAATGTACTTCGGTCAACGCTTTTACACCCCAATAAATTTACAAAAAGAAGCATTCAATTCTTAAATAAAAAAACAGGCAGCCATGATATATCTTAATTTGCTTGAAAGGCTCAAACACCAACAATTTTAAAATCACCAGATAAAGTTCTGAAGTTTTGGCTGTGTTTCAGTTTCTAGTACCTCAATATTTTCTATAGCTCTTTGTAAAATTAATTAGAATTTGCAAGAAAATCTGTTTTGCTTGAAAAATGGTTACTTAAATGAACTAAACATAAGATTTGTACTGTTTAAAAGTTATGTATGCTGTTGGAAAGGCAATCTTATTAACATACAAATCACGTATCTAAGTTACAATTACAAGAATCTGTTCTGGAAATTATAACATTGGTCAATGAAAATTCAGCCTTCAAATATTGAAGGTGTGTATGAACCAGATGAAACCAAAGAATTTGAGAGAGAGCTTAAAAAACAAAATGTAATGGAGCGTTTTCAAATTTTTTTATAAGCTTAAGGTGGTACCTAACACTACAGGGAGATAACTCTGTAAAATCAGCTAAACGTTTTAATTACATTGTGTTGTTAAGGGAATATTAAGCTTCTCAATGATCAAAATTAGTGTTTGTCAAACTGCTATATATTAATCAGTGTATTTTTTCTGATAAAATGGTTGGTTAAATTTTTTGGAATTTTTTATATTTTTGTCAAAGGCTCAAAGTAAATACTTGTCAAAATTTTATGAAAATTAAACGAGCCAAATAAATTTTAGTCAAAGTGTTGGGTACCACCTTAACTTAGACACATGATCTATATTTTAATTAGATTGTTGTGAAGCTATCTTCTATTTGTATGTAGAAAGTTATTTCCCTTTGTAAAAAATGTCCAGATTGATGTACGATGGAAGTTTGGTGCATATGTATGTAATTAAATGTTGGCTTTTTGTGCCGTGTTATATAATATTTGTTTCTATCTTTTTTGGAACAGCCCTTATTATTATTTGTCAGTTTTTCATGCAGACATTTTAACCACATCATTATAGTAATATAATAAAGAGTTGTGTACAGATAAAAACCTAACCAGTATATTATGTACTTTGTCACAATTGTGAAGTTTATTTTATTGCCTACCCAGTGTACAAAGAGACAAAAAATTAAGTCTTTAACGAAAATGTCCTTTGACAGCAAAGATGTATAATAAAATATAAACAACTTGGTACAGGTAACTGGAATAATTCAGTTCTAACATCCTGTTGCCCCTAGTGCGAGAGTGTTAACATAAATGAAAGAAAGGGGCTGAAGTGTTTCAGTTATCATCTTGTATAGATTATAATTTATACCACAATTTCTAAATCTGCCTATCTTTTAAAAGGGCTTGTCAAATTTAATGTAGATTATTCTTCAGGACAAGCTGTTGTAAGCCTTTATTTGGGTTTCCATTCTAGAACTTTCAATTTCATTCACAGATAATCCCAGGAGTTGACTACTGTGGAATCATTATTATTCGTTGGATACAAATTTTCTTGGGTTATGTGGATACCATGAATTTAAAGTTCAACGAATAATAAATTTTATATAGGCTCCTATGCCGACTTTGGCAAAACACAAAATCAAATATCAAAGAAAATGCAAGATTTCCTCAGTCCACGAAAATTTGTACCCACGATGAATCCACAGTGTGTGTTTAAGGGTTTTACTCATTGTCAAATGCTGGAAGGTGACCTATAGTTAATGTCTGTGTCATTTAGTCTTGTGTATAGAGTTGTCTCATTGGCAATCATACCACATCTTCTTATTTGTATATGGAGTATAGCAATCTGTTTATACTCAGTGTGGCAATGAAACCCTTGATAAAATCATGGTCTGTATGGAATATATAAATTCATAAATTTCAATGTATCAAGTAAGGTGAGTACCCTTGCACACAAAGCGTCTCCAGGATCTATTGTTGGCATGATGCACAGCAAAAATGTCTTCCTTATTCATCATACCTACTTTTCCCAGTGGAATTTTAAAATAAGACATCTAGCAGAACCTATATTTAATATGTTGATTTGTAATGTACTGAATATGTTTGAAGTACATGTATTTGATATTAACACTGGACGTTAAACAAACATCGGTAACAAGTTGATCAATCATTTGTAGACGGTAGGTGATACATTTTAATTTGAGGACTTGCTCATTTTTATGCCCCACTTGTGGGCATTATGTTTTTATACGACTGCAAAAAAAAGTTGCGTTCATATATTTGTATTACGTTGTCATCCGAGACACTTAGTTTTTGGACAATAACTTAAGTTCAAGTGAATGGATCTATGAAATTTAAAAACAAGGTTTGATTTTGGGGGTTATGGTTCCAACAGTTTAGGAAAAAGGGGTCAAAATAAGTATTTTTCTAGTTTCCAAACAATAACTTGTGTGTAAGTGTATGGATCTTTTGAAATTGTACCACAAGTTTCCATTCCAAGTAGGAAGGTTAGAATTGATTTTGGGGGTTATGGCTCAAACTGTAGGAATTAATAGGGGCCAAAAACTACTTTTCTAATACTTTGTATTTATTGCATATTTCTTGACCAATTTCAATGGAATTTTATTCTTGAATTCTTGGGGTTCTTAAATATGCTGAATCTAACCATGTATAAAGCTTTTGGAATTTGGTACCTGTTTTGAAATATAATGGCCCACATGAGGTCCAAAGGGTCCAAAGTTCAACTTTGTTTGATTTAAAAAAAAAATGACTTATTGGGGTTCTTTGATATGCTGAATCTAACTCTGTATTTAGATTTTTAATATTGGGTCCCGTTTTCAAATTGGTCAACATGAGGTCCAAAGGGTCCAAAATAAAACTAAGTTTGATTTTAACAAAAATTGAAATATTGGTGTTCATTGATATGCTGAATCTAAACATATGTATTTAGATTTTAGATTATGGGCCCAGTTTTCAAGTTGGTCCAAACTTTGTTTGATTTCAACAAAAAATGAATATAAGGGGTTCTTTGATATGCTTAATCTATCCATGTATTTAGATTTTTGATTTTGGGCCCTGTTTCAAATTTGTCTACATTGAGGTCAAAAGGGTCCAAAATAAAACTTTGTTTGATTTCATCAAAAATCCAATTATTGGGGTTCTTTGATATGCCGAATGTAAGTGTGTTTTTAGATTTTGAGTTTTTGGTCCCGATTTCAAATTGGTCTATATAATTAAGATCATAAGGGTCCAAAATTTAATTTTGTTTGATTTCAACAAAAAAAGAATATATGGGGTTCTTTTGTATGCTAAATCTTACTATGTATTTAGATTTTTGATTTTTGGGCCCTGTTATCAAATTGGTCCACATTGAGATCAAAAGGGTCCAATTTTTTGGGCCCTGTTATCAAATTGGCCCACATTGAGATCAAAAGGGTCCAAAGTTAAACTTTGTTTGATTTCATCAAAACTTGAATTCTTGGGATTCTTTGATATGCTGAATCAATCCATGGCCATGTATTTAGGTTTTGGATATTGGACCATAATGGGTAAATTAAATTTTTTTTAGTTCATTAGACACTATTCATTCTGTTTCGGAAACTTATGATGTGTCAACTATTTATTCTAATGCAATTAATTTGTAACAATTGTTCTGATTGGATGACAGCAAGCGTAAAATTCTATCTCCTTGTCTGTAACTAAGGAAGCCGACATTTTTAAATTTCGGAATGTATCCGCTGTTATTTCTTCAATAATAAACAAAAAACTCACTTGTTGCGCCTAAAAATCTTCTTTTTAACAAATTTTATTACATTCTGAAGCGGCACAGAAGCCAGAAAACGCCCGTTTATGTTTGACGCCGGAAGCATACCTATGACGTCACCTAGTGTAGAGACCAAAAAAGATAACAACTTTTCGAGGAATTTTCTTTTATGAAGATTTTACACTGAAATAATGATAAATTTAATTATAAACTTGTTTTGCATTAGAATAGAGATAACTGTATTGTATTTGAAGCTTTTCAACGTCCATCGGTAGTTTTACTGTCGCAAATACCCGTTTACCTGTCTCCGCTCCGCGTCGCCATGTAAACTAAATTTGCGACAGTAAAACTACCGATGGACGTCCTTAAAGCTTCAAATACAATACAGTTATCTCTTAAATCACAATCCAAATTCAGAGCTGTATCAAGCTTGAATGTTGTGTCCATTATACTTGGCCTAACTGCTCTGGGTTCGACCTCTGTAGAGGTATAAAGCTGCACCCTGCAGAGCATCTGGTTCCTTCTGTGTTCATTAATTTGTTCATCCCTCTGTCTCACTTCAGGTTAAAGTTTTTGGTCGAGGAAGTTTTTGATGAAGTTGAAGTCTGATCAATTTGAAACCTAGTACACATATTCTCTATGATATGATCTTTCTAAAATTAATGCCAAATGATAGTTTTGATGCCAATTTCATGATCTACTGAACATAGAAAATGACATTGTGAGTGGGGCATCCATGTACTATGGACAAATTCTTGTTTTCATTCTATTGTTTTTTTAGCATCATTTTATTGGACATTTTACATTACCGATACACATCTTTTATTGGCTTTGAAGAAAAAAGCAGAATAAAAAAAACTTCTGAATATCAAAGATGAGGAAGTAAACTTTTAGAAAGAAAACTTTATAACTGGTGCTGCAATCAGAAGTGGAACAAAGGAGTAGGGGCAACAATTTAGTCTTCTGTTTCTGTCTGGTAATAGCCTCCTTCAACGAAAAGAAGATTCTGCAATATATATACATTTGTTTACTGTGGATTCATTTATTTTCGTGGGTATCAATTTCGTGGATTGCAGAAAAACTTGCATATTGGTGGATATTTGATTTAGTAGTTCACCTGTACCGACGAAAATTGGTATCCAACGAATAATAATGAATGCACAGTATATGTTTATGAAAAGTTCCATGTGCAAAGGGAGACCTCAAGTAATTCTTTGTGCTGTGACCTATTGGGAATATCTATATACTAGTGAACTACAACTTTTAAATTTAAAAAACTGGCTAAAAACAGAAGGAGCCTTCAATGCTCTAGAGATTTAAAACTAGGACCTTTAAGCAGCCTTGTGTTTATGTCTGTGGGATGTTTGGATATTTGTGTCAGTTTAAAAGTGCCATGCCACTTTCAAATTATGTTCTGATGTATTTCTTTTAAACAACTATAAGCTTTGTATATTTGAGTTCCTGGTAAATCAAAATATCGATTAGTGCTTCTGACGTTCTAAATTTATAGAGTTGTCATTATTATTTGATAATGATGACATGGATGAATATTGTTGGAAAAACCTTTGGTTTTTTTTCGGATCATTATTTTTACCAATATTTAAAAACAAGCTTGTAATGGCACAGAGGCGTGCGGCCCGTTATGTATGTTACAACTACCACAACACCAGTAGTGTTACATCCATGTTAAACGAACTACAATGGCCCTCACTCACAGACCACCGCCTCAAAACCAGACTTATTACATTCTACAAAGTTGTCCAGGGACTCATCACAATTACATCACTAGTCCTTGTACCATCAGATACTAGAACAAGAAAATTACACTCAAAAATTTCGACAAATATCCACCTCAAAAGACAGTTACAAATGGTCATTTTTTCCGCAAATAATCATCCAATGGAACATATTACCACAAGTTGTGGTAGCATGTCAATCCTTTGAAACCTATAGAGATCAGTTGACACTGTATACCAGAAGAAGAGGAAGGAGAAGAACTGTCCCAGGTTAGGAGAGGAATTGGCCCTCAATAACATGTATAGCCCCAAAAAGTCCCTAATCGAATGTTAAAACACAAAAACGAATGGACAACAACTTTTATATTCCTGACTTGGTACAGATATTTTCAAATATAGAAAATGGTGAATTGAACCTGGTTTTATAGCACTTAACCTCTCACATGTATGACAGTAGCATCAACTTCCATTATATTCACAACAATGCGTGAACAAAACAGACATAATAGGTAAAATTGTCAAAATAGTGGACAGCAGTCATTGCTGTGTCACAATCTCAATTAGAAAAAGTCTCATTATTATTCATTAGTTTACAATTTTTGTGGTTTTCAAGGTTATAACTGAACCACAAAGAGGGAAAAAAATAAAATAATATACTTTGGGATTGCCTGTAGTGTTAAGCACAACCACATAATCAAGTTTCCACAAACATACAATTTTCTTCAATCCACAAAAATTGATACCAACAAAAATAAATGGATCCACAGGATATAAATTGCTACCTATAGCAAATATAGGTGTACAGTATCTAGTGTCGGCCAACACACTAGTTCTGTCTTCATTTACTTTGATTTAAATGTATTTTGTACAGTTCTCTCCCTTTGTCTTTTCCAGATTTATGTCTCTGGTGCCAGATCAACTTTGAGAAGAAATCAGATCTACTTCATCATTTCCTTCAGCTCCATCAGGACATGTTAGTTGTCCCTGGTGAATCGGACGGTCAAGGTCAAATAGAGGGTAACTTTGCCATGCCCACTTCAACCTCTTTGTCAGCAGACGACAGCTTGGCAAGACCAATAACTGTACCAGATGTCTCTTCAACTTCCTCCGACATTATGGGGGCACCATTTGAAAATCAAGGGGATGATGATGACGACGAACCACCTGTTATTATTGATGTTATGATTAATACATCTCAGCATCAAAGTCAGATGAATGTTTATAATCAAGCATCTTCAACTGTGTCACAGTCTTACTTGCAAGAACTTCCAAGACAGCACAGAAAAAATCCTGAGATTCCAACAGACGAGCTGTCAAACACATCAACACTAAGTGCGGCAGAGAGTTTAGATTCTATTTCTAAACCTAAATATTCTTTAAACGATTTGATAAAAGCTTTAAGTCAGAGCCTTGAACAAGAGCAGGCAACCACACCTCAACTTTCTGTTATGCTTTCTCCATCTATAAAGCAGTTCAATTTGGCACAAGCCACTGCATTACAATCTGACCCAGGACTGTCGGGAATTCCTGCTACTGTGGTGACTGGAATGTCTGGGAATGTAAGAGGTAGAGGGCGTGGCAGAGGTAGGGGATCTTCTAACAGAGGGCGTGGCCGAGGACGTAGAAAGACAGCTGACATTTCTCCAGAAATGCCTTGTCTGATACCTGAGGTACCTAAGGACAGGATCTGTTATGATAATCTTCCTGAATCATCAGAATCTGGTGAAGATGAAGGCCCGCCAAAAATAACAAAAGTGCGTCCACGCAGGGCACCAAGAAGTAAACCCTCAACACCAGCCAAAAGTGTATCAAACACACCAGTTATGTCTCCCTTACCCTCAGATGAACCATTTATACCCGGTCTTTTATTTCCATCAGCAAAGTCTGTTGATCAGGCTGAGACGGGAGACCATGATGATTCATCAGACCAGGCAATTCATGTCACGGTTAAAATGTACGAAGTAAACGGGAAAACAATATATAGGTGTACCGAATGTAACAAGGAATTTTCTAAAACGTGTACTTTTGCTCGTCATGCCATGCTCCATTCTAAAATGTATCCATATCAATGTGGAATATGTGATATGAAATGTGGAGACATGCGAATTTTGCTGCGTCATTTAGACCAACATGCAGAAGATGCTGACTGCCCTTGCCAGAAATGTGACCGAATGAGCAAGGACTTTTCGGTAGAAACTCAGAAGAAAGTTAGTGCTGCATTTCATTTTAAATGTAATATATGTGGGAAAAAATTCTTCAGCGATTATGCTTGTAAAATACATGTAAATACACACAAGCGAAAAATGACATTGACATGCGATCAATGTAAATTGGAGTTCCGCTGTAATAAGATATTATCTAGGCATCGTAAAGCTGTTCATGATACACAGTTTTGTCCCGTTTGTCTTGAAACATGTACAAATTTGAACATGCACATGAGACAGCATGTGGGCTTTACTTTGTACAGGTGTGGACTATGTAGTGACGGGTTTAATAGTCGTCCTCAGCTTCACGAACATCTGAAAATACATACACAGTTAGGAGCAACTCGACCAGTATCAGGGTCTGCTTCATCGTCTGCTCCCAGATCTGTTGCCAAGGCAACCCCAAGTACTTCATTTGCTGCATCATTTCAGGAGCAGAAAATGTCAAAGATTGAAGAAATGCTTAAGGAAGAAAGAGAAGCTAAAATTGCTACAGAGACCTTGATGGCATTAGGGAACAGTGGTGATGGAATTCCAACTCTTGCTGTTCCCCCCAAAGTAGAGGAAGTTAAAAATGAACAAGGCACCAGTGGGGATCAAAGTCCAACAGATTTTATTGTTAGAACTGGGGAATATGAGGATGAAGATGGGGAAATTGATGTTCACGTCATTCCGAAGAGAAGAGGGGAACGTTTCAAGTCAAAATCTAGCGATATCAGCGAAGATAAGGATATCAGCATAGAACCTGCAGTGGCGCCCTCACCACGGCGACAGGTAGCAAGAAGATGCAAATGGCATGGAAATGATTCTTTATGTGAAAGGTGTGACGAAACTTTCGTGAAAAAAATGTCATCAAATCGTAAAAAACGATCTGCCACTAGAGGGCGACGAGGAAGCAAATCTCCAAGAAGTGATGTGAGTGATTCATTTAGACTCAACTCTGATTCACTTGACTCTCTCAAAAATTTAGGATTTACTCTGCCCCTTGCTAATTATATCTTAAAGGAAGACAGCAAGCCGGCTACTCCTGATAATTCTCAAGTGATTGAATTGTCAGATTAGGGGAGGTAATTTGATATAGATTTTAAAGGGAGATAATTTATGACAATATTGAAATTCATCGAAAAGAAATGTTTAATTACCATTTCAAAAAACTTTAAAGATTTTTAACAAAAATATTAGCACTATTTCACAGAATAATTGAAATAGTTGTCAAAGATTTCAAAGGTATCGTTAAGATACAAAAGACGGATATGAAATGATTTTAGATGTAAAGAAGTGACTTGCACTGCTATCAAAGTCATAACTTGATATAAATGTATTTTTCCTTCAACATTTCTTTTATTAGATAGAAGATTACATTCATATATTAAACGAATAATGCATTTTTTGTTTATTGTTATATATGTATGGTTAGGGTTTTTGTTACATTTATAATATATTCATAGCTGTTTGTTTATTATTCACATATTTTATCATTGTTATTATTCATACATGACATATAATATATCAATTTAAAAAAATGTAGATTTTAGTACGGTATGTATAATCATTGAATGAATTTCTGTATAAAACTTAATGTGTGATTTTTAAAGTGGAATACACAATTTGCTTAATATATAACGGGTATTAAATATCTTTATTATTAGACCATCTTGCTCCTGAATTAGTTGATTTTTTTAACAATTTTATTGAATTATTTGTTTTAAGGGCATCATTTAGACCCTTTTGATTTCACTAGTTTTCATTGCATTATTCCATTCAGGGGCATAGCTAGGTATCAAATCAACTGTAGGCACAAGTCGGCAGGGGGTTTGGGGGACGCTTAAGGCTCCCAACAGGTCCAGGGCAGAGCATTTTAGTTGCATAATTTTGTGTACAAAAATATCATTTTTACTGGTTTTTATCATGGTAATATTCATGAAGAAAAGTTCGAAGAATTAAGAATAATTTTACATTATTAATTAACACATGAATTAACGTAGTACAATAAAAAGTCTGAAGAATTTTTTTTATTACAATATGCTCAGTGTAGATCAGACTAGTTTTAGATTAAGGTCCACAGAGGGTCAAAGGAAAAGATTTTCAACTTTTTTGAACGAATCTTTTTACACTTAAAAACAATAAATTCTTCTCGTATGCTGATTGATATCATTTTTCTTATCTAAGAACCTTACACTCAAAGAAAATTGCTTTAATTTTTTTTCAATCGGCAATTTTATGTATAGGCACTTACCTAGTTGAGCCTTAGGTAGCTATGCCCCTGCCATTACAAACTTCTTGATAGAGAAAAAAATCACTAAAAACTGACATTACAAAAAAAAAAACATTTTGTTTTTGGGACTTCTTTGTAATTAATACGATCAATAAAATGAACATCAGTTATTCAAAATAATTTGAGTCAAGCAAAACAAAAACTACCATATTTGGTTGTAATTTCTATTTTTATTTTTTTATTTTTTTCCCCACATCTTTTAAGTAAAAAATGTTAAATTTATTGTTATGAGTATGTTTTGTGTATTTTTATGTAAATAATTATTATTTATAGCAGATTTTTTTTCTGAGTTTATGCCAAAAAGGAAGTATGCATACAAGTTGAGTTAATTATATTTATTTCATATAACTTGTCATGTATCGAGTATGTATGCCAAAAGAAAATAAATTGTCAGATGTGACTTACATAATATGTGCAGAAAAATTCAAAAATCTGTTTGTTGTGACACGGAACATATATACCTTTTCCAGTTGTGACTTTTTATGAAAATGTCATACATTTCAATGAAAAACAGTTTTTGGCATTATTTTATGGCAAACAAATAAGTATGTGTGTTTACTGTCACATGCTGATAAAAGGGAACAGGGTAGGCAGAATAGGAAGGGACTTTTTATTTATTTTTTATTATATTTTTACATTGAGTCTATAGGAGCAGCATTGTGACTTTAGCAGTGCTTAATAAAAAGTGGCCAAAAAACTTAAGTGGAGGGGATGAAAATTAGGGTAGGTAGGGAGGGGTACAGTAAACACACATACTTATTTTTGGCCTTAGAAAACATTTATTTGAAATGGAACATATCTCTTACATTGACCATATTAGACTGTAATTTCACGTTCTTAGGTTAAGGGCATTGTAGAAAATGCATTCATATTACATGAGGTACTTAATCTTTGTAATTGTCCATTTTAGAATCTATAGCATGTGGGCATTATAAACATAGATGTTAGACATGTAGGTTGTGAATGGGGAAAACCTCAGGATAAAACTAATAACAGGCCAGTCAAATCTTAATTAAGCAGATATGATAGATTTTCTTTCATTTCAAGGAAAACACTATTCAGTGTCCATCACATTCAAGCTATATTACATCACATTACCATAATGCTGTGGAGTGGAGAGTTGTGTCATTGGCAATCATACCACATCATATTATTTTTAAATGAAATTCCCTGTACTGACTTGGTAGAAATCTTTGAGATTAATGAGGGCCCTCATGGGGTTTTTGATTATGTGATTACTTGGCCGTTTTTTTAATGATTATTTGATTATTAAGCCAAATATTTCATGATTATTTGATTACCTAGGACTGTATTTTTAGTTTATGATTATTTGATTACTAAAGATAAGCAAATATTTAATGATTATGTGATTATATTGGCAAAAAAATGGTGATTATGTGATTACTAGGACCCCCCCCCCCCCCATGAGGGGCCTCATTAATTCTAAATTGGGTACCATTTAGGCAGCTTAGTGGTTTATACATACTTTAAATTTAGAAATTTATTGCCATATTTTTACATGTGAAAAATTGCATCAAGATACATGTCTAAAAAAAAACCTTGCATTTTAGATTTAGTAGCATTATTTGAACTCTAAATTTCTTAAAATTGCAATAATATAATTAGGCACACAAAAATTTCTGTGTGGCGTTAATGAAATAGATTGTGCTAGTAAAACTCTAAGGTGGTATGTTATATAGTAACTTAACTTTTTTCTGTATTTATGCATATTTTTGTAAATACATGTACAATGTATAACTGAAAAGTATCTGTTCTTAACATCAGATTTTGTTGGCTGGAATAATATATGTTTTATAAACATCTTATATGTTCCAAGTTTTTAAGTATATTTGAAAATCATTTTCTTTATTTCTTTGAATGTTAGATTTGTAAATTAAATTTAAAGCATCTCTGTTTTGCAAACTTTTTATCTCTTAGTTTGAAAGACTTTCATCACTTAATTGTTCAATGAATGTGTTTCAAACCTTGAACTACCCTCCACTTCTAGAAACTTTCCTAAAAGCATTTGTTTTATCAATAAATTTAAGATAATAGTTCTTCAGTCTAAACTTTCCTGTCGTTATTTTTACTGAGTTTCTTTTCATAGACAAAATCTGTTAAAAAGTTAATGTCTAGTACCCTTCAATTACATTTATGTGTCCACCAACCTTAAATCTGTACCAAAAAAAAAGGTTGTAGACTGCAGCATAACACAGTTTTTAACCCTTGGGCATTACGCTAGTAATGGAGAAAAACTACACAGGTCTTTGGAATTCTTACCCATAAATTGATAATTGTTAAAATATATAATTAAAGGTTATTATATATGTTATGTGATAACTGTTTTTGCAGTGTTGAATTGTTAATGTTTACAAAGCCTATGTTTTAATTTAAATCTGTTTTTGGAATTGATAATGTAGAATCATTTATATAGTAGTGATGCTTTAGTATGAATTTTGTATAAGATTGTTAAAAAAGCAAATATATCAAGGTAGTATGTTGCAGAATGGAAAAGCTGAAAGAAAATGAAGAATGAATTTGACAGCTTTGATTTTTTTTTAAGTCGCTATGACGGTGATTTTTCTGTCTCTGAAAGTAGGCTCATGTATAGAAAAAAGTTTTTAAAATGAATTTGATTCCACACATGTCTGTGTCCACACTTTTTCAAATGTTTCATTATTCATATTGTGATGTATAAAGGTAGCTGATTATGTTCTTTGGGCATTATTTAAGATTGTCAAACTGATTCTGGTGGAATAAGAAGTGAGTAAATGAAAGTCTTTTATTGTTTTATCTTTTGCTCTTTTGCTCCAAACAGGTCCATTTTTATTTTGTATAATAATCAGAATAAAGAGAAATAAGGTAATAAAAAAGAATTCAGAAAAATGTTTTCACACTTTGGCAGAACATCAGCTCTTTTTTTACTCTTTCATTAATCACACCAAAATAAGCATCTGACAGTAAAATATTTATCAGAATTAAGTTCAATTAATTTAAATTACACTTTTATACATTTTAAGATGCAGAATTTCAGAACCTAGAAATGTTTGGGTAGAAAATTTATCAGGCCACACAATAAAGTATGTGTGTTAACTGTCACATGCTGAAAGAAAAACAGGTTAGGAAGGTAGGCTGGTAGGGATTTTTTTAAATTTTAATTATTTTTTTTCACATTGAGTCCAAGTGAGCAAGATTGTGACTTTAACAGTGCTTAATCAAAAATGGCAAAAAAAAACTTTAGGGTATGTAGGGACACAGTAAACACACATACTTTTTGGTTTGTCTCAGTTTAAATATTATAATTGTTTGTTAAGTATTAAATTGTTCTTGTGATATAATATTGAAAAGCTACCTGCTTTAATGTTTGTTTTCAACAGGATTTTGAATGCAGTAATTTACTTTGAAAAAATGTGAAATGGACAAAAATAAAAGGGGGGATGTGATTTATCAATGCATTTTATACACATCAAAAGAAGGTATTCTATCTGAACAGTGCTATAACATCAGAATCAGTGTTGAAAGAAATGTTTTTTAAGATGTGTTCTCTTTACATTTGTATATAAATTATTTGTAGATAGATATTTTAACCCAGTGTGAGCCAAAGTCAACCTTTTTAAACTGTATTTAAGCTTGATTCATTTTGTCTGTGATTCTTTGAAGTTTCCAAAAGTCCAGCTGTATAAGTAAAAAGTCTATACTAAAAACAGAAATAGTTGATCATAACTTACTTGAAACTTAGTACACACGTTCCCAATGATATGATCATTTTAATTCTAATGCAAAATTAGAGTTTTTATACAAATTTCACAGTTCACTGAACACAGGAAATAATAGTGTGAGTGGGGCATTTCTGTAATATGGACACATTCAACAGGGTAAATTTGTAGAATTTGTTTCTTCAATGATTGTAGTCTAAAGTAGTTCTACTTCTGTAATCCCTAGCTAGTCTACACTAAGGTTATGAGTTCGAATCCTGCTCATGTAGATGCACTTGACTCCAATCTTAATTGACTAAAATTTTCAGTTTTCCTATGAAAGGTTGTGGTTTTCTCTGGGTATTCGGGCTTCCTCCACCAGGGGCGTTAAAACAACAGACATCTTTCAATCAATAATTCAAAATGAAATCAGTACAATGGTCCAAATAGATATGGGGGGTCATTATTTTTTTGCAAATTTTCAACATTATTTTTACATGCGGTGTAGATATGAAACATGTCTCTCTCCAAGCACAGGCTATGCTATTGCAGTCTGACTGGTTTATACAAAGCTGTTTATATGAGTTTCGGGAAATCTCAGACTAAAGATATTGTTGGATTTTTTATAAAGTCCCAAAGGTCCATACATAGGTATTGGCAGTTTTAGAAATCTCAGACTATAGAAAGTCCCACTGGTCCATTCAAACTGTTGGGAGCTCAGAGAATCTCAGACTTGATGAATGGCTGACTATTTTAAGATTGCATGTTGATGTTTATCTTATTTAGATAAAGAGTATTACATGTGTTCTAATATGTTTTGTCTTAAAAGATAAAGTAGTCAAAAAGATAGCTGTACATCTTTAAAATAAGGTTATAAGTATGATACCATTGTTTTGCTTCTTAGTAAAATAATAAAAGAGTGAAATATTTGTGTATTGTTTTTCTATGTAGATAGATATTAGAAGATGTGGTATGAGTGCGAGTGAGACAACTCTTCATCCAAGTCACAATTTGTTAAAAGTAAACCATTTACAGGTCAAAGTACAGCCTTCAACAGAAAGCTATGAAGGGCCCCAAATATAACTAGTGTTAAACCATTCAAACGGAAAAAAAGGTGTAGGTGTAATCTATTTCAAAAACAAGAAATGAGAAACACTTATGAAGCACATCAACAAGCAACAACCACTTAGCAACAGGTTCCTGTAGGTTTAGATTCATTCTTTGATAGGATTGCTTACCTTGTAGTAGATACTCATTCAGCTTTAAAAGGGTGTATAAAGACAAAAAGGATATCCAAACTTATTAGTCCTAATTAAACTTAGACCACCATGGCTTAAAAAAGAAAAAGACCAAGACAAACAAGAGTATTCAAAACACAACTTGGAAATTTGAAAGACTGAGCAACCAGTATACCACCAAAATACAGGGGTGATCACATGTGCTCAGAAAGGGTAAGAAGATCCTGCTCCACATGTGGCACCAATGTTAAGCAGTTGAGTTGGTGAAGTACTCCTTTGGCTCAGAGGGTCAGAACACCCACTATGGACAAGAGATCCAGATCTATAAAATAGGATTTTTCTAGTATAAGTTGTGCTTAAAAATAATTGATTGGTTGTTGTTTGTATATTATTCAGTAGCGATTGTTTCATGTGGGACTTGTTGGGGTCTAAGCCTGATGCGGGATTATTGGGGTGATATCATGACCTAGGGATGATATGAAAAATGTCATGTTATAATACATATATGTATTAATCTCTCAGATACATACAAGTACATAGTCTACAACACTACAAACGTTAGGTTTTTAACAGGTGTAGCGTCTTGAGGTATCGCCACAGAATCCTTCATTCAAAATACGAATTTTATTACTAAAACCAAATTCAAGTAAAGTTTTACCTCTTGAATCTATAATGAGTCTTGAATAGCTCTCTCCTCTTCGTGCCACATGTGGAGCAGCTTATTCTTCCAGGGATCATCCCAGTTCCTGCTTAGACTAGTTTTTGTCTAGCCTGCGACTTTTGTTGCAGAAAGCTCGACTTAGTGATAGTGATCCGGCGGCGGCGTTTGCCAACTTTTTAAAACATTAATATTTAAGAAGGTGGGAGACCTGCTTGATACTTCATACTTTGTATATAGATGCCTTATGTTACTAGTACGTAGTTTCTTAGTGTCACATATCCATTGTCCTTGGTCTCATTTTCATGGTTCAGTGAGTACTTGAAAAAAATTTAAAAATTTTGTAATGTTAATTTCTCTCTTATTATGAGTATACTAGGATAACTATATTTGGTATGTGCGTATCATGCAAGGTCCTCATACCCATCAGACAGTTTTCACTTGACCTCGACATCATTCCATGGATCAGTGAACAAGGGTTCAGTTTTGGTGTGAATTCCATATCTCCGATACTATAAGCAATAGGCCTAGTATATTCGGTGTATGGAATGATTGTAAGGTGTACATGTGTAGCTGGCAGATGTCATCTGACCTTGACCCCATTTTCATGGTTCAGTGATCAAAGTTAGGGTTTTGTCTTTAGTGTTAGATATACTCTTTATCAAGATACGAATTAACAACTGTTTAAATTTAAAAAAACTTAATTACGGTAACGCACACAAATGAGATCAGGGTCGTTTTTTTTCAAATAAATTGGTTAGAATATCATTCCGTAACATGCATGTCTAGGCACGTGTCTATACATAAAATTGAATAAGAGGTTCCTGATCTTACACTTGAATATTATGTATAGCACTTCAAAATTCTGTATACAGAAAGAATGTGCTAGGTTTGCAATATGATGGGTAATTTTTCTGAAGAAGGTAAGTAGTAATCATATTTTATTAAAGGCATTTTATGCTTCGTCAAAATGTCTTTACAAAATAGCGATTTATATAAGGTTTTGCTATTTAATAAAAAAAAAAAAGAAGATGTGGTATGATTGCCAATGAGACAACTGTCCATAAGAGACCAAAATGACAGCGACATTAACAATTATAGGTCACCGTACGGCCTTCAACAATGAGCAAAGCCCTTACCGCATAGTCAGTTATAAAAGGCCTCGATATGACAATGTAAAACAATTCAAACGAGAAAACTAACGGCCTTATTTATAAAAAAAAAAATTAACGCAAAACAAATATGTAACACATAAACCAAACAAGAAATAATTTAACCAATTTTGCCGGTCTAAATTAAGATTAAAGTAGAAGTCCATTGTATACAAATTAAGAATAGAAAAAATATAGAATCATTCAATTAAATAAGAAATTTCTATACAAATAGTAGAATAAAATTAAGACTGAATTCCCGCACCCGGAGTCGTCCTTCAGCTGTCCCCGAAACAAATATTTATACTAGTTCAGTGATAATAAACGCCATACTAAACTCCAAATTGTACACAAGAAACTAAAGTTAAAAATAATACAAGACCAGAGGCTCCTGACTTGGGACAGGCGCAAAAATGCGGCGGGGTTAAATATGTTTATGAGATCTCAACCCTCCCCCTATACCTCTAGCCAATGTAGAAACGCATAACAATATGCACATTTAGGTCTTCTTTAAAACATTTATACAAATCGTGCAGTATTAATTTGACATTTATTACTTTAATATGAAATCTCCAAAAAGCATAGATATGAAAACTGGTACTAGATTTTTTTTTCTTTAATAGGAAGTCTTAAATAACATGTCTTTTAAAAAATTATATAAGACACATAAGGATGTTCTTTCAATAATTCTTATAATAAATATTTTTTTAAATAAAAAAGTGACATTAAATAAAACCTCAAACTGCTTTAAAAGACTAATAATACCAGTACCTTGTTTTTGGGGCTTTTTTTTGTCTGGCACAACAAAGATGCTGCCACTGCTGACATGAACTGCACATAGCACTTGTTTATTTGGCGTCTGCATCACTTTTGCAAAAAATGCAGATATATACAGCCTCCGGTTGCGGGAATTTATCGCTACATTGAAGACCTGTTGGTGGCCTGCTGCTATTGTTTTTTTCTTTTGTCGGGTTGTTGTCTCTTTGACACATTCCCCATTTCCATTCTCAATTTTATTACCATTCAACATTCCTGGAATAAATGCTGTCAATAGCAAGATTTGTATTCATCGTCTGTACAATATTTTCTTATTAATCTGAAATACATGTACTTTATTGCACCATACAATAGATCATTATCAAAGTTTCACAGCTGGTTTTCATGAATTTTATAGCCCTCGTTTCACGTCTCCAAAGCTGCACATATTCAGTGTCGAGCTTAGAGTTTGATTCAATATAGATATAGGAAGATGTGGTGTGAATGCCAATGAGACAACTCTCCATCCAAATAACAATTTATAAAAGTAAACCATAGCGGTCAATGTACGGCCTTCAACACGGAGTATTGACTCACACCAAACAACAAGCTATAAAGGGCCCCAAATTATTAGTGTAAAACCATTCAAACGGGAAAACCAAAGGTCTAATCTATATAAGAAAAAAAACGAAAAAAGAGAAACACGTATAAATTACATAAACAAACGACAACTATATATCAGATTCATGACTTAGGACAGGTGCAAACATTTTCAGCGGGATTAAACGTTTTAATGGTACCAAACCTTCTCCTTTTTTCTGAAACAATAGTATAACATCACAACATATACAGATATAGGAAGATGTGGTGTGAATGCCAATGAGACAACTATCCATCCAAATAACAATTTATAAAAGTAAACCATTATAGGTCAATGTATGGCCTTCAACACGGAGTATTGACTCACACCAAATAACAAGCTACATAAAGGGCCCAAAAATTACTAGTGTAAAACCATTCAAAGGGGAAAACCAACGGTCTAATCTATATATAAAAAAAAGAGAAACGAGAAACACGTATATATTACATAAACAAACGACAACTATACTGCACATGTACATCAGATTCCTGACTTAGGACAGGTGCAAACACTTGCAGCGGGATTAAACGTTTTAATGGATCCAAACCTCCTCCCTTTTTCTGAAACAATAGCATAACATCACAACATAGAAAAACACACGATAAAATATCAATTGGCAGACTGAGCTCAATCAAAAAACATAATTTAATACACAATGAACGAATGAATTTGATCTGCGATATCTGAATGCAATTGTTATCAGTTTGTTTGATAACTTACGTCATAGTTCAACAGAAGAGGCCCCTCATGGGGGGTCCTAGTAATCACATAATCACCATTTTTTTGCCAATATAATCACATAATCATTAAATATTTGCTTATCTTTAGTAATCAAATAATCATAAACTAAAAATACAGTCCTAGGTAATCAAATAATCATGAAATATTTGGCTTAATAATCAAATAATCATTTAAAAAACGGCCAAGTAATCACATAATCAAAAACCCCATGAGGGGCCTCACAGAAATTAATGCAATTACATATAATTTAAAGAGTGCATTTCACCTAAAGTGAATAAACTTGACCGTCCGGAAAGGCTAGTCGAAGACTTGAAAAGATTATTGACATATCAGTATCCACATATATTATTTGTGACGATGATAAATAGCATCTCATAGGGTTCTTTATCTGATGGTTTCAATATTCACAAACACATACTCTGGTCATCAAAATTGAAATGCAGCTGCATTTTCTTATACATGTACTTGCATTATCTGTCATAAGTTATTCATATTTAAATTATAGTATTAGACTAAATTACAGCAAATTTTCCTAATGTATGCAGGGTAAGACTTTGGTTAGCTTGCTAAACTTTGTTTGCATATGGACAATTATAATTGGGATAACTTTCAATCATATTTAAATATAATATATACTTGTTTAAAAATGCCTGTCTATATTGTTTGCAAATGTCAATCTTAATTACCTTTATACAAACAAAGCAAGCAAGTCAGCCAAAGTTTTACTCTATACGCATTAGGAAATTAGCTGTAAAAGAGGTATGTGAAAATCATTTTCTGTCTTGAATTTACAAACATTTCCGTGATTTCTGACATTGTTATAACTGTAAGAAATAGAGAAAATCTCAAAGTAAAGAAATAATGGATTATCATAGAGAGAGGTCATATGTGTCATATGCTCTTGTTTTGTACTTATTTTACACATATGAATTCAAAAGGGTGTACCCGATTCATTATCAGATTTTTACACAGGAAAAGATATAAGTTACATAATCCTTTGAACATATCCAAGTTTTATCTTTCCGTGACTTTTTTAATTAATGTAATAAATAAAAAATAATATTCAATACTTCCAGGTTAAATCATATACACTAAATAAGCTTTTGAGATTTGATGCTAATACAAAATTATAATGATCTTTCAAATGGCGCTGGAAACGCTCTCATAATAGTGTTGATACTTTTCTCTCTTTGTTTAAATTATGATGTGAATTTGGGAGAGTAAAGGAAAGGTTTAAGAAGGGTTAAAATTGGCCCTGAATTTTTGTTGTTATTTAAATCGGACCATGAAATTACAAATTTCAAATAGAAATACTTGTGATAGTACTATTAAAACTAAAATATACTTTTTTGGCACCTTCCTTTAAAATGTATGAAGCTATGATCCCTTCAATATATTTTTTTTGTAAATAAAGGTCAATTTCGGTAAAAGTTTCCAAAATTTCAAAAGTTTTTGGCATAATTAACATTGGACGCCATCCACGAACAAAAAAGTTTTTGTATTTATGAATTCCATATCAAACTTGATTCTTTTGGTTATCTGGCCCATATTTTGGATCGTAGGTAATCAGAGTAATGTATAACATTATACACAGGGGCGACTAGTAAAGCATTCGACACAGTACCACACCAGCGATTGTTGAAGAAACTAGCATCATATGGTATCGATGGAAACATACTTGCATGGTTAGACACCTGGCTGACACAAAGAGAACAACAAGTCACACTGGAAGGAGAAAGATCAAGTACTGCTAAAGAAACATCTGGCGTACCACAGGGAACAGTTTTAGGACCATTGCTGTTTCTCCTATACATAAACGACATCGGGAATGACATAACATAAAAAAATCGCCTGTTTGCAGATGATAGCTTACTCTACCTAGCAATCTCGTCAAAGGATGACTGCAAACATCTACAAGAAGATCTAGACAAAATGGTCAAATGGACAAAAATTTGACAATTGATATTCAATCCTTCAAAATGCTATGTCCTTACAATAACCAAATAAAGGAAAACCATCAACTTCAACTACAACATCAATGGTCATATCCTGGAATCAGTTGCATCAAACCCATACCTAGGGGCTGAACTCACCAACACCATGTCATGGGACAAACAAGTTAACAAAGTTGTCACCAAAGGAAATAAAGCACTAGGCTTCATACGAAGAAATGTTGGATCATGTCCAGAGGAAGTTAAAAAACAAGCATATCTTGCCCTTGTCCGACCGTATCTTGAATACGCTTGCAGCGCATGGGACCCTCACCTACAAAAACATATTTATCAGATTGAGATGGTCCAACGCCGTGCAGCACGCTTTATCAAAAGCAATTACTCAAGAGAGCCTGTAACAGTAACAACTCTTCTAGAAGAATTAAATCTAACACCACTAGAAATAAGAAGAAAAGTAGCACGTATAACACTCTTTCATAAAACCATCCACGAAAGAGTTGCTATACCTATTCCAACGCACATTATAAAACCAAGAAGAACGTCGAGACTCCATCAACCGAACACTAAAAGATATGTACAAATCAGGCCAAACAAAGATATCTACAAATACAGCTTTTTCCCTAGGACCATCAGAGACTGGAATAAACTACCAGATGAACTATTAGAGATCGAGAGCAGTGAGGAATTCAAGACCAAACTCACCAAGCTCCTCTGTAGTGGCTAGCAACACAGACAATCGATACTGGTAGAAAATGTTTTTAACCTGCACCTGTATATAAATTTTTAGCACAATTTTGGAACCATTGGTTGTAAATATAGAAAGTTTATTGTCATATTGGAGAACGTCAAAAGTTAAACTATACTTGAGTGATGGGTCGAAGTACCCTTTTCAAGTGAATGTAGATATAGACTGATCCAGCCATTTTGAAAGGGGGGTCCCAACCCAGCCGGAGTAAAGGGGAGGGTTCCAACTATATGCTCCCTATCAAATGCATTATTGATCGTCAAAAAAAGGGGTCCCCCCACCTGGATCCGTCACTGATATATTTAATGATAAAAATAGTAACATCAATATTATACAGGTGTGCTCCTACATTGGAAGATGATACAGACAACAAGAGCAATTTCGATAAAAACATCATTTACACGTCTTTCTCCCCTTTCTAAATGGGACCCTTGTCGATTTGTCGACCTCAGAAATGATAAGAAATATTCCAATGCTGATTGTCTTTGTTTCATTTTTAAATTGTAAGTGAATACAAACAGAGGGTCAATCCGTGACCTGACCCATAGAAGCGTTTTTATTGACTTTATCATTTATGAATTGTTATGAAACACGTGTTTACATAATCTGATAATCCTCTTTGTTTTTGTTTTGCACGTGTTCACATATATGATACTAAAATTTGGAAATAGTATAAAACATATTTAATTTATATTTAATAGTTGCCGTTGTAATTTAAATCTGACATTCATTGACTTGTTTTCATGTGGTAGTACTGTACATGTAAGTGTAACAAACTGCCAATGACAATGATGCAATGATTATTTTCATCAGAAAACTTTACATTTTTTGACAGGGTATGAAATTAAAGCTTTAGTTTCTGCAAAAAAGGAAGTCTTGTAATTCAGCAAAAATGAATTAATTGAAGAATAACCCTTTGACATAGATATTTTAAGGTTCATCATAAGGAATTGAAAAATATGGCCCTGTTTACACCTAAAAAAATACTATAAGTACAGACAAACAGGTACATCCAGGAAAGTTTTAAGGCATGGCAGGAACTAGATATATAAAAGTTATATGAAGTCTATGTTTCAAAAAATTAAAAACTTACCTGGATTTCCATGTCCAGTTTTTTTCAGTCTGCAGAAGATAGCAAAATAAACAAACACCGAGTTTCATTTGATACGGTCCACCCTTGCAGAAATAAATCCTGACATTTTTTTTAATCAGGATATCTCAAGATTATCCTGGGATATCCTGAAAATATCCTGTAAAGCATTTAGCCCTTTTTCTAGGGAAAAAAATCATGGGAGAATTTCAGGAAATGTCAGGACTTTCAATTCAAGCAGCTTTAAACTAGGGTAATTCTCAGGATATCTCAAGACTTTAAAAAATAAATATAATATAGACCAGGATATGTCAGGACTTTTCCTTCAACATTCATCCAACTTTCAGATACTTTACAAATTCTTTCTGAATGCAAAAAAAAAGTCCTGGATGATTCCTGGTATTGAGACTTAAGAAATAATATAATCTATATCACAAATTCAACTAAATAAGAAAGAAAATCTTTGGGATTAAAATTATCTGTTGTTTTTAAAAAAAAAGTAAATATTCACATGAAAATAGTGTTTTAGCCAGGATTTGTGTACTTAGGGTTAGAGAATAGTCATTAGTGGGAAGAAACTAAAACTATTTTGTCAAACATTTTTGAAATACACAAGTTATTAATGGCATAGTGCAAAGATTATTGGTGTTAATTAAAGATATTAAACATATTTTGACAGTTAACTTATTTACACAGTTACTGCTATTCTTCCTGTTCATGGAAGCATAACGAGGACAGTATTCCAAAGTAATAGATTTTTGCAATAAAACAGCAGGGTGTCCGAGAAACTCCAAAGCTTGTCTATCATAACAGCCAATTTACTTCAGAGTAATCATTGGTTGATTAGCCTAAGCAGGTTAAGATTATAATTTAAATGACACATCAATAATAAATCACATTCCGAACTATTTTGGAAGTGTTGAAAAAGTAATTTAGTCATTGCCGTATATATGCAAAGTGTTTGGTTTTATTTACAATACCGGTGGTATATTTTATTGTTTTAAAACTGGTAACACTGCGTGTGGGACTGTCACTGCCGTTACTGGTTTGCTGCAAGAAGGTTTTTTTACTCTTCCTTTCCCTAAAGATGTAAATTCTGATTTTCTCGAAGTTCACATATGTGCCTTTCTATTAATTGTCGTCCGGCATATAAATAACTTAGAAAAATATCAGATCAATGATTGATAGGCCCAACGCCAGACGTTTCTCAACGGATGTACAATGTAAACAAACCTTGACCTCGTGGTTTTAATCGTACTGAACAGTTCGGCCCTAAAAATACCTTCCAAGTGAGTCCACTTGTTTATTCACATGCACCATGTGCCGTTTGAACTAAAGATTATTTTTTTATTATACTTAATAAAACTGCATATTAATAAATATTTGTTTGCGACACCCTTGATTTATTTGCATACTTCCGTTACGGCACAGATCAACTTCTGGCCGATATTATCTGGGGCGAGATTGTCACAGTCTCAACGTCAGCGTAAGTGCACTCTTGGGTAATACGTCACCAAAATGGAGATTACGCTGATGGAAACACGGAAAAGACATTTCCAGGCAGAAAGATTTCAGATAAGTGCATTACAAATTTAATTTAACATGACAGACATGTGTAACGTTATATTATTATAAAATATAATTTGTTGAGGAACTATGATTTTTTTTATGGTTTCTTTAAGCCAAGCAACATTATAGAAAGTCTGAAAGCATATTTGAAAATTCATTTTTAATTATATAAACAAAATGAATAATTGTTTCCACATATGATTATTGGTAGTTACCTAAAATTTAAAGTTTTTGAATTGTTTGAATTGTTCTTTTGTGAAAATAATAAGTAGCCAGTTTTTTTAATCTTCAGGGGATAAAAAGGGGGAGTGTTTTGAAATGAATTTGATTCCTCAACAGCTTCCGATGTAGTGTATAAACAGGCAACAACATTTCAATTGAATTTTATTGCTTTAAAACATCTAGAACAATTGATTCTTTGTGGATTTGTTTTTTATACTTTTAGGGGATTGAATGATTAAATATCAAAATAGAGCTGCCAGTTTTGATAGTAAAACAGATTCCATGGAGATTTCAGTTACATTTATTCAGCGATTCTACTTGGAAGAACAGAGACAGCAAAATATTACAGAAAGAAGCAGAAACTTTACATGTATCCTTTTATATTATTATATCTGACATGTCTGACGCATAGTTACTTTAGTTTTAATTAATATTGGGTGGGTACAGGTGCAGATCCAGCCATTTTAAAAAAGGGGTGGGGTTCAAACTATGTACTATAAACCCTTTCATATGCATTGATCTTGCTAAAAAAGGGTGGGTTCCAACCCCCCCCAGAATCCTCTCCTTGATCCTCCACTGGCGTACCATTTTTATGCCCCACCTACGATAGTAGAGGGGCATTATGTTTTCTGGTCTGTGGCTCTGTTCGTTTGTCCGTCTGTGCGTCCGTTCGTTCAGGTTAAAGTTTTTGATCAAGGTAGTTTTTGATGAAGCTGAAGTCCAATCAACTTGAAACTTAGTACACATGTTACTAATTATATGATCTTTCTAAGACTTTTTACTTCAATTTCACGGTCCACTGAACATAGAAATTGAAAGTGGAAGTTTCAGGTTAAAGTTTAGGGTCAAGGTAGTTTTTGATGAAATTGAATTCCAATCAACTTGAAACTTAGTACATATGTTCCCTATAGTATAATCTTTCTAATTTTAATGCCAAATTAGATTATTACCCAATTTCACGGTCCATGGAACATGCAAAAGGATAGCGTGAGTGGGGCATCCGTGTACTTTGGACAAATTCTTGTTATTGGTAAATTAAGATAACAATATGGGCATTAAGCAATTAAATATGACCAACAAGTTTGCTTATTAGTACTAGAATCTAATTTAATAGTTAAATAATCATTAAATACAAGGCATTTTTTTTAATCTGAACTTCAACAGCCTTTGAGATAAGCTATTTAACATGGCCAATACAAATACTCATTTGTACTTATTTTTCATACAACTACAATTCTTGCTTTAAATAAATAAATTGATATTTACTACATGTAACATAATTCAAACAGTCAATTGGGGTTGATATCTTGCATTAAATAGGATAGTGACCGCCATTGACAGTAAAACCTTGTTCGACTCACTAAACAAGCCCCTGTGTACCAAGGCAAACATCTATCTTATCAGTGGCATAATCAGGGGAGGGTTCTAATTTTTTTTTGATAATCAAGGCATTTGGATAGGGACATATAGCTGGATTCCCTTTTATCATGGGTTTTGAACCCCCCTTTTTGAAATGGCTGGATCTGTCCTTGATTAGAATAAGTAAATATGGATTTAAAATAATTTAAAAAAATATTTGCAATAGAAAAAAATGTGCATTTAAAAATGATACCAGGATAAACACCTACCTTATCAGTTGTGTTCAGGGGAGGATTCTGGTTTTTTTTTGTGGACAATCTATACATTTGAATAGGGACATATAGTTGAACCCCCTTTTATTATCCAGGGTTGGGAACACCCCTTTTTGAAATGGCTGGATCTGTCCTTGTTTAAAATAAGGAATATGGTTTCAAACTAATTTAAGAAAATATTTGCAATAGAAGAAAAATGTGCATTAAAAATGGATTTTACTCAAATTTTGTAATTTCTTATAAACATGATAAATAGAATTCATGCAAGACATTTATTGGTCCTGAAGTAAGGACATTCTAAGGATATTCACAGGATATTCTCAGGATATACCAGGACCAACTTAATGCAAGCAAATCTAATCCTGACAAACTAAGGACATTGTCAGGATATTCACAGGATATACCAGGATTATCCCAGGGCTTACTCAATGCAAGCAAATCTGTAAATCCTGACATCAGGATAATTTCCTGAGACCAGGACCTGAGGAATCCTGAGCACAGGATTTTCACAGGATTTTCTACTAGGATATTTATGGTCTGGACTGTCTCTGGATATCCCTGGAATATCCTTGTTCCAATACCGTCCCATGTTTAACCCTATCTCAGGATCAGGATATCTCAAGATTGCCCTGTGATTTTTCTCAAGATTATCCTGAGATATCCTGGGGATATCTTGTGATATCCTGCACCATTTTCGCAAGGGCAGTGACTCAGTTACACCGTTTTAATCACCTATTATTTACAGGTGTCTATTGTCCATCCATTGTCCATTTAAATCAATACTACTCACAACATTGATTATATGAGGGGAGCTTCTCAATCGTTTTCACTACTTGGTTAATTTTTGCACCTTCTACAGGAACGAAAAAAACTGGAAGGCAAAATCTAGAAAAGTTTATAATTTTCTAAAACATAAAATGCATTTAAAATTTATATATCTAGTTCCTGCCATCCCTTAAACCGGTTGCAGATGCAGAGGTTAGTCTGTACTTAGAGTTAAATATGGGGTGTATTTACACCACAAATTTTACCGACTACATGTATTTGAATTTAAAAAGGAAACTGTAAAGTGACAACTAGTTTTGTATACAATGTGGCAGCCCTATATTCATAAATACTGAGATACATTCCCCGCCCAGACACAACACAATAATAACAACCTTTTTTAATTATATGGAGAAAAAATGTTTTTTATCTGTTATGATCTGTTATTGATCTTTAGTTATTTAAAATAAAACTGGATTGGCGCAATCCGTATTTTACTGCTCGTTAAAAGTCCTCAGCGAAATATAAAAAGAAGTATTTCAACAATTTATACAAGAGAATATAAAAATTAAATTATATCGTGTTCTACAAGAAAGAAATATGTTAAAAAAAATGTGGATCGAATTTTTCCAATCGACAAATTTTCACAGAGGATCTCTACCAACGCCCATCAGGAACTGAACAACATGCATCCTGTTTTCATCTACCATTAATATACACAATGTATAGTGTTGACTATGTCCGGTTTTATGTCCTATGTTGACTGAGAAACGTAAATATAAAGGCTGATGTTGGTTTATTCAGAAAAGGAATATAATTTAGATTCCGGTTTATCAATTGTAAAAGGACCTTCTAGAGCCTCAATCTTAATGCACACAAATTTATGTCAATCATTACAAAGCAAGTTTTTAAACCTTAAATAAAGGAGTGATGTCAGCGTTTCCTGGTGTCACACCAGGAAAAAACTCGGACTTTGGAGTTTGGGATGGCTTTCGCGAAAAATGTACTGTAAGATAGTATCTAGAAGTAAATTTAATAAATACAAAATCCTTTTTTCAATATTTGACTTGTAAAAGGACTTAGTTTTTCTGCCAGGAAACATTACATTTACTCCTGGATTTGTACCAAACTTGGACAGAAGCTTGTTTATGATAGTGGTAGTAGTGCCAATGAGAGAATTCTCCATTCAAGTCACCATTTTTAAAAGTAAACCATTATAGGTTAAAGTACGGCCTTCAACATGTAGCCTTGTCTCACACCGAACAGCAAGCTATAAAAGGCCACAAAAAAATACTAGTGTAAAACCATTCAAGCCGAAAAACCAACAGTCTAATCTATATAAAAAACGAGAAACACTAAATTATGAACCACATCAACAAATGACAACTAATGAACATCAGATTTAGTGGTTTTTTAAAAACATTCATTGTTTATTATCTCTAACAATTGACATGCCGTTTGCCACGGGCCATATATACAGGTATCTATGTCCCTAGTGTTGTCAAAGGGTTATTAATCATACATAAAATGCTTAAACTGCTTTTTTATTCATTTTCAATAAACATGATAAGCAAAAACTTTAGTTCAGAGAATATCTGTTTTTTTAAACTAGTGGTTTTACTCTTGTTTAGAGGAAATAAGCCAGGTGAAAGATAACTGTAGTAGAAAAAAAATGTTTGAATTAAATCAGGTTTCATAAATTTAAGTCAATTTTTGAATAGTATACATTTCCTTTGTATCCCAGATTTGCTAAATCATAAGACCAAATAAAAAAGATGTACATGCATGTGTGATTCCAGTTACTATACTTACACAAAAATGTACACTAAATATTTTTATTTTTATTTAAGCTGTGTTAAAGTCAGAATGTTACTCCCAAAGAATCAATGTAAAACAAAACATTGAAATTAAAATAAAAACCTACATACCTACCCTAGCTATTTTTAAGACATAACTGGAAAAAAAAGTCGCAGAAAGCTCGACATTGGGAAAGTGATCCTACGGCGGCAGCGGCGGTGTTAGCTCACTTCTTAAAAGCTTTATATTTTAGAAAGTGGGAGACCTGGATGCTTCATACTTTGTATATGGATGCCTCATGTTACGAAGTTTCCGTCAGTCACATGTCCAATGTCCTTGACCTCATTTTCATGGTTCAGTGACTACTTGAAAAAAAAGTTAAGATTTTTTGTAATGATAAATTCTCTCTTATTATAAGTAATAGGATAACTATATTTGGTATGTGCGTATCTCGTAAGGTCCACTTGCCCGTCAGACAGTGCACACTTGACCTCGACCTCATTTTATAGATCAGTGAACAATGTTAAGTTTTGATGGTCAAGTCCATATCTGAGATACTATAAGCAATAGGTCTAGTATATTCGGTGTATGGAAGCACTGTAAGGTGTACATGTCCAACTGGCATGTGTCATCTGACCTTGACCTCATTTTCATGGTTCAGTGGTTATAATTAAATTTTTGTGTTTTGGTCTGTTTTTCTTATACTGTATGCAATAGGTCTTCTATATTTTGTGTATGGAATGGTTGTAAGGTGTACAGGTCTACCTGGCAGATGGCATATGACCTTGACCTCATTTTCATGGTTCAGTGGTCAAAGTTAAGTTTTTGAGTTTTGGCCTTTTTTTTAATACTATATGCAATAGGTCTTCTATATTTGGTGTATGGAAATATTTCATGATCTAGTCATGTCAGTCGCGCAGGTTTTATTTGACCTTAACCTCATTTTTTATGGTTCATTGCTCAGTGTTAAGCTTTTGTGTTTTGGTCTGTTTTTCTTAAACTACAAGCAATAAGTCAATTTTATTTGTTGTATGGAAGAATTGTTAGCTGTACATGTCTACCTGACATGGTTCATCTGACCTTGACCTCATTTTCATGGTTCAAAGGTCAATATTTAGTTTCCTTGGTTTATGTTTAGTTTATGTGACAGTTATAACAATGTATAATAAAGCTTTATTATTAGGACTATCAACATAATATCAATGATAAGTAAATAAGGCGAGACATTTCAGTGTGTGCACTCTTGTTTGTAAATCAAGACACCCAGAAAGAGCAGAATAATTAATACAAATTATGATATTATACGCATGATACATATGATTTAACTTTGATTTTGTTGGTTACAGTGATGAAAAACTAAACATGATAATGAGAAATAATTTTGTAAACTTTCTAAACATTGTAGGGAAGTAAATATGGAAGATCATGTGATTTATCGTGACTGCTGAGTGGTGTAAAAATATTCCAGCATTGCCATGGAACACCAGTTTTCAGTAGCTGACTGGGCAGTGTTTGTCAGCATACTGGTCATTTCAGCATGCATTGGGATTTATCATGCCTTAACTGGAGGGAAACAGAAAACTACCAAAGAGTTCCTAATGGGGAACAGAGAAATGAGTTGTCTACCTGTTGCTGTCTCAATCCTTGTCTCATTCCAGTCGGCCATTTTGATTTTAGGTACATTATATATTCATGGAATTGTTTATTTGTAAAGCGAATCAAACACATGTAACAACATCCATTGATATTTCATTGTTAATTTTTTAGCTCACCTGGCCCAAAGGGCCAAGTGAGCTTTTCTCATCACTTGGCGTCCGGCGTCCGTCGTCGTCGTCTGTCGTCGTCGTCCTGCGTTAACTTTTACAAAAATCTTCTCCTCTGAAACTACTAGGCCAAATTAAACCAAACTTGGCCAAAATCATCATTGGGGTATCTAGTTTAAAAATTGTGTCCGGTGACCCCGCCAACTAACCAAGATGGCCGCCATGGCTATAAATAGAACATAGGGGTAAAATGCAGTTTTTGGCTTATAACTCAAAAACCAAAGCATTTAGGGCAAATCTGACATGGGGTAATATTGTTAATCAGGTTAAGATCTATCTGCCCTGAAATTTTCAGATGAATCTGACATTCCGTTGTTAGGTTGCTGCCCCTGAATTGGTAATTTTAAGGAAATTTTGTTGTTTTTGGTTATTATCTTGAATATTATTTTAGATAGAGATAAACTGTAAAAAGCAATAATGTTCAGCAAAGTAAGATCTACAAATAAGTCAACATGACCAAAATGATCAGTTGACCACTTTAGGAGTTATTGCCCTTTATAGTCAATTTTTAACCATTTTTCGTAAATCTTAGTAATCTTTTAGAAAAATCTTCTCCTCTGAAACTGCTGGGCCAAATTATTTGAAACTTGGCCACAATCATCATTGGGGTATCTAGTTTAAAAATTGTGTCCGGTGACCCCGCCAACTAACCAAGATGACCGCCATGGCTATAAATAGAACATAGGGGTAAAATGCAGTTTTTGGCTTAAAACTCAAAAACCAAAGCATTTAGAGTAAAATTGTTAATCAGGTGAAGATCTATCTGCCCTGAAATTTTCAGATGAATTGGACAACCTGTTTTTGGGTTGCGGCCCCTGAATTGGTAATTTTAAGGAAATTTTGCTGTTTTTGGTTATTATATTGAATATTATTATAGATATAGGTAAACTGTAAACAGCAATTATGTTCAGCAAGGTCAGATTTACAAATAAGTCAACATGACCAAACTGGTCAGTTGACCTCTTTAGGAGTTATTGCCCTTTAAAGTCAATTTTTAACCATTTTTCGTAAATTTTATATATCTTTTACTAAAATCTTCTTCTCTGAAACTGCTGTGCCAAATTGATCCAAACTTGGCCACAATCATCATTGGGGTTTCTTGTTTAAAAAATGTGTCCGGTGACCTGGCCATCAAACCAAAAAAATGGTTAAAAATTGACTTTAAAGGGCAATAACTCAATCTGCTTCCTTTGTTTAATATTCACATAGACCAAGGTGAGCGACACAGGCTCTTTAGAGCCTCTAGTTTAGGTTCAATTTAAAAATGAATATGTGGTAGGATATTAGTCAATCGGACAACTCTCCAGAGAGCACATGACACAGAAATTAACAAATATATGTCACTGTTCACCTTCAACAATGATTTAAGCCCATACCACATAGTCAGCTATAAAGTCAAGCTTTTTCAAAATATTTTTAGTTTTACGTTCTAACATGTCTAAGATACTTGAATTCTGTCCCCTATTCAAATTTGAATTTGCAGCCTGGTTCATAGGAAAATGAAGTTTCATACACAATTTCTATCTTCTCACATGTCAATTTTCGAATTGTTTACAAGTAATGATCTAGATGTAAATTAAGATATAGGTCGAGATATGTAGAATAACTTCTTAAAATCCAACTTTCATACAACATGACAAATCTGGGTTATTATTCATATTATATTAGCATGTTTCCACCCTGAATATGCATTTAACTATCAATTACTCTATTTTTTTGAACAGGTGCACCTGCAGAAATGTACACTAAAGGGACCCAGTATTTTTTATATGTGTTTGGACAGATGTGGGCAGTTGTCATGGCAACCATTTTATTTGTACCATTATTTTACCCTCTTAAGATGACAAGCATGTATCAGGTAATATTTTGTAGATAAAATTGATAATAGAAATGGGAAATGTGTCCAAGAGACAACAACCCGACCATAGATCAGACAACAGCAGAAGGTCACCAATTCATGTAGGTCTTCCATGCAGCAAAAAACTCCCGTACCCGGAGGCATCCTTCAGCTGGCACCTAAACAAATACCTATACTTGTTCAGTGATAATGGATGTCATAATAAACTCTGAATTATACACAACTGTTTGACAACAAAATCGTTTACAGTGTTGGAGAACATTTTAAAATTATTTCAATATTGGTATCAGTTATAAATGAGAGTCAACATCATCCTAGGTTTATATCTTTAATAAAAAGGATGACTGATACCTGAAATGTATATATACACAGTACATTAGAAAATGATTAGTTAGAAACTAAAATTAAAGATCATACAAGACTTACAAAGGCTAGAGGCTCCTGACTTGGGACAGGCGCAAAAATGTGGCAGGGTTGAACATGTTTTTTGAGATCTCAACCCTCCCCTATCCTTAATTACTAAATTATCCACCAATTTAGTTTCAATCATATTGAATCATAGAAAAATTGGTTTGAACAGACCTCCAAACGATCCATGATTTGGTTATGATGAGTACCCAAATTGGATCTAATGCTTAATTCACATCCTTAGAAATTGAATAACAAATTTTTCAAATCTTTAGTACAATTTGTGTCATGATAGTAGACCTTACAATTAAACACAGATATTTTGTTTGTTGCAAGTAGAAGTAACCACCATTTGAAAAGTTCCTGACTACATGCATTCCATGTATGTTTCATTATAATACATTATTCTGATTGGCTACACTGCAATCTCCAGTTATTCCTTAATCAATTACATTACACAATACAATGTATTATTCATGATGACAAGAGTTCCAACAATAAAGTACACAGGTAAAATAAAAACTTGATGAAAATTGTGTTTTCATAATCCTAGCTAAAATTGAAATTATAAGCATTGCATGCTTCTTTTTGTAACTTCTTCGGGGTGTAAAAGCATTGACTTTGCACACACTTTTAAAATGAATCACTTCATACAAAATGTACTTTGAACAATGCTTTTACACCCCGATGAAGTACAAAAAGAAGCATTCAATTCTTGAATTCAATAATAGTTATTTTTCTAAATTTCTGAATGATTTAATTTTGAGATTATTTTATTTGCAGTATTTAGAAATGAGATACAATTCCAGGGCGGCCAGATTAACGGGAACAATCATCAACAATCTCTCTATGGTAATCTAACTTAAGTGTTGAAGGGTTCTCTTTGTGAATTGATTGTGGTGCAAAAGTCTTGACAGAAGTACATATTGAAAAATGCCAGGAATGAAAAATAAATGTTAACAAATTCGGTTTGTTGTTGCTCTGGCAGCCTCTTGTTCTAGTTAACCTTAAGAAAGCATTTTTGAATTTAACAGGAAATTTATAAGGCAATAGTATTCTAGAAGAAAATGGAAATAATTAGGCAATTTGAAAACTAAAAAACTGATCTCTCATTATGCTAATTACAGGGTCAATGTTGGGATTTGACAATTATTGTATAGCGGTTTATTTTCATGGGGTGTAAATTTTCGATTATTTTTCGCAGATGGAACAAAATCACCAAAAATGATTGTGCCAATTTAACAGTGTACATGCAAAGGTATTGATAAAAGTTTTGTATTCACCAAAATAATCACTGCCAAACTGTTATGTATACCTTATTCAATGAAAATCGCAAAATATTTTACACCCACCAAAATAACCTGCTATACGGTATATTATTGATAATACATTTTTGTTCAACTGCAGCTGTATTTGTTTTCAGTTAATATACACAGGGATAGCCAGCTTCGCTCCATCAACAGCTCTTCAAGCAGGTATTTATATTTCAAACCTTTTAAAGCATGCTATAAAAGTATTATTTATGAAGGTCTGCCATTTTTGTGTATTTATAGTAAACAGACAAACCTGCCTAAAAAGTCATCTTGGTTCATCAGTCGCCTGCTTCCAATGGTCAATTTCAGACCCTCTTAAAGTTTCTCTTTATATAGTTTAACTCATTTCAGCAGTCACCTGTCTAACATGGTCAGCTGAGTGAGTCACCTTATTTCATTTATTTTCCAATAAAATTTAAGAAGTAATTTTTATGTTTTTAACTATATAAAATCTTGATGACAAAAATATTAACATTTGTTTTCACTTTTTTCAGTGAGTGGTTTCCCACAATGGGCCTCTTTTATTATTATTGGTTGCATCTGTACATTTTATACATTTATGGTAAGATAGTTTTTAAATACTTGTTTAAATTATCACTATTATTGAAAAAAAGTGTCGCAAGAAACTAAGAGAGCACAATTGACAATGTTGTTATAGGTAAAATAGTGATAAACAGATTAATGGTATCATTGGGCATCTCAATTGGATTGCTTTTCTCACTTTTGCCGAGGCGGCTCAAGCAAGAAAATCTATCATTGAGATGACAAACAATAAATCAGAATTAATCCTTTTTTTTTTTTACTGAAAAACACTTTTCCCAATTATCAATGATTTTGAGAATAAGAAAATGTGGTATGCTTACAGGAACCTGTAATTCAGTGGTTGTCGTTTGTTTATGTGTTACATATTTGTTTTTCGTTCATTGAATATATAAGGCCGTGAGTTTTCTCGTTTGAATTGTTTTACATTGTCTTATCAGGGCCTTTTATAGCTGACTATGTGGTATGGGCTTTGCTCATTGTTGAAGGCCGTACAGTGACCTGTAGTTGTTAATGTTTGTGTCATTTTGGTCTTTTGTGGATAGTTGTCTCATTGGCAATCATACCACATCTTCTTTTTTATATTGCCTGCAGTAAGACAACTATAGTAGCTATAAGTTACTGTACAATCTTCAAAATTGAGCCAAAAAAAGTTTGATATGAAAAATGCAAAACTTAAGTTTTTTAGAAATAAATATCACCATAAAAAGATTTGCTTTTAATTGTGAAGGGGAAAATGGGTATACTTGATAATCATGAACTTATGAATTTGGATAATTTTTTATAAGATTTCAAATAAAAAACTTAGCATTTAAGAGTGATTTAACAGGGACTAAACTTGGGGAATTTCATGCTGGGAGCTCAGACCAGATATTTCATAATAAGTTTCTACATCTTCAAATGAAATTTACATAGAAATGTAAGATCCACGGGTGGCTGAGCATCCTTTAAGTTTTGTCCGTAGATTATGAAATCCCTCATGATACAACAAAGCTCAGGACGGAATTATAGATCTGTGTATATAAAGTGGACTGTAGCTGTACAGTATCTGTCCAGATCATGCAAATTCATTTAATGTGGTACATAAAACAACAGGGAGATAACTCTGTAAGAATCAGCAAAACCTTTTAATGACAAACTTGTGGGAGGATAAAATGAAGTCAGATGGAATCCTGAAAAATTGACAAATACTGTGTCAAAATCAAGATTTTGCAAAGATTTATTTTCATAACTTTGTTAATTTGTTTTCTATTGTTAAGGAAGTATAAAGCTTCTCAATGATAAAAATTAGAGTTTTTCAAAGTCCATGTATGAAAAAATAAAGATTTTGCAACAATTTATTTTCATAACTTTGTTAATTTGTTTTCTATTGTTAAGGAATTATAAAGCTTCTCAATGATCAAAATTAGATTTTTTCAAAGGCCATATATGCAATGAAATTTGTCTTATAAAACTTGTGGTTCAATTTTTTGGGAAATTTTTATATTTTTGTCATAGGGTAAAAAAACAGATATTTTGTCCAAATTTTATGAAAATTCCAAATTAATTTCAGTTAAGTTGTTTGGTACCACCATCATTTGGAGATGCCAAAATTCTTTGATTGATGAACATGACTGTTTGTCTCTAATATTTAATTAACTGTGCATTTGTATTCAGATATCGCAGATCAAATTTATTCGTTCTTTGTGTAATCATACGTTTTTTGATTGAGTTAAGTCTGCTAATTGATATTTTATCGTATGTTTTTATATGTTGTGATGTTATGCTATTGTTTCAGAAAAAGGGAGAAGGTTTGGGCCCATTAAAACGTTTAATCCCGCTGCAAATGTTTGCACCTGTCCTAAGTCAGGAATCTGATGTACAGTAGTTGTCGTTTGTTTATGTAATATATACGTGTTTCTCGTTTCTCGTTTTGTTTATATAGATTAGACCGTTGGTTTTCCCGTTTGAATGGTTTTACACTAGTAATTTTGGGGCCCTTTATAGCTTGTTGTTCGGTGTGAGCCAAGGCTCCGTGTTGAAGGCCGTACTTTAACCTATAATGGTTTAATTTTTAAATTGTTATTTGGATGGAGAGTTGTCTCATTGGCACTCACACCACATCTTCCTATATCTAATTGGTATTTTCTAGGAGGCATGAATTCAGGGTTTTGTCTTAAGTTTAATTTTGTGCCAAAAACACAAAAATTAGTATTACCGGTATACAAATATATAATGAATCTACAGAAGTTAATATTTGTCTCCTTTTCCAGGGTGGACTTAAAGCTGTAATATGGGTGGATGTCTTTCAAGCTTTGATTATGGTAGCTGGCATATTAGCTATTGTCATAAGGGTAAGTTGTCTTTATATTGCCAGGTTGTGTTAATCACTGTAAATTCAGAAATTATTGCAATGTTTTCATTGTAATGAATAATGGGACATGGTGATAACCACAATAATTTAAACTCATATTTTGAATTTTTTACCAGATTTTTGTGACAAAAATGGTGATTATTAATTTGGGGATGTACAGCAGTCAGTTTTCGCCAATCAAATGTTGTCCTTGCATTAACTCATGAACCGTTTAACCAAGGCTTTTTAAATTTTAATATATTGTTACTGACAACTAAATGAAGGTCAAGTCCAATAATGGCGATTTTGACAATTACCATTCAGGAGTTATGGTTCTTATTTTATTTGAATTAAACAGGATCACAAAAATGTCTTAAATGGCCAATTCGTAATAATAAAAACATGCAATAATTTCTGAATTTACAGTTCTGTGAATTCATTTATTTCATAGGTACAAATTTCCGTTGATTGAGGAAAAAAATGTTTTTTCCTGGATATTTGATTTTGTTGTTTTGATTAGGTCTGCATTCAAGTCATAGACACTTTTGTTAATATTGATATTTGTGAGCTTTGGTGTAGTGATTAGTACATCAGACTCTTAACACAAAGGTTCCTGGTTCGATTCCCTTTCGGGATGAAAATTTCAGGAACTCAATTTTCGGCTCTCCCTTGACACCATTTGCGAGTATGGTCTTAAGGAAACAATGATAGTCGGTCAGAAGGGGATGATAAATGGCTGACCCGTGTAAAAAGAAAGCCATATCTCTTGCACGTTAAAGAAACCCTTGTAGAATTCGAAAAAGAGAAGGCTAATGCCCCTACAAGGCAGCACTCACACCCGCAAAGTGGTTAGGGATTAATATAAGTTGCAAAACTTGTTTCCCAATCCACTATAAATAAATATGTTAAACTAATATTTGTGGTTCACCTAAACCCACAAAATCAACAAAAATTGACATGCTATGAATAATAAGGAATTTATAATGAATCCACAGTGTGTAAAGATCTATATTGTTGATAAAAAAAATGTAAAATATTCAAGTATAGTTTTTTCCCTGAAAAATCAAATGTGATTAAGATCTTTTAAGTTTTTTTTGTTTTTAATTTAGGCCACACTTGATGTTGGAGGGTTTGATAGAGTATGGGAAATTAACTCTAAATGGAACAGAATAGATTTCTGGAAGTAAGTTCATAGTTACGTACAGCTGTTGACTTGCAATTAAGAATTAAATGATTTTTATTGTAACTTTTTTTAATTGGGGTGTAAAAGCATTGACAGAAGTACATTTTGTACGCCAGAAATGAATTTTGTCTACAAAAGACTTGTCAGTGATGCTTGAATGAAAACAAAATTCAGTATAAAGTTTTAAGAGCCTGGAAATGGTTTGACAAATATCACAAATTCAATAATTACAGTCCCTTGTGTAAAGCAATAATTTTTTAAAACCATTGAATGATAATATAGCAAAAGACCACTTTCGAGTTTGTCCGTCACTGGAAAAAACTCTGTATGTGTGCCCAGGTGACGTCATTTACCAGAGATCGCCTGTTACCCTGCACTATTAACATTCATCAAGCGTCTAAGTGATCATCATTCTGTATGATAATCTAGAAGTAATGGTTGTTCTGTAGATACTTCATCAAAATTCCCTAAGGGCAGCAGTACTGATCATACCCGTAGCCAGGGGAGTTCGGGGGGTTTGGACGAACCCCCCCCTTGAAAACAAATAAGCACTGTTAAAGTCGATGTTCTGTTCGAATTGTGACTGTTAAAGTCGAGTTTGTGAGTCAAACCAACCCCCCTTTGGAAATTCCTGGCTATGGGCCTGCTGATTGTCAATTTTGAGAATTAAATTTGCAGAATAATTTGTGCAATATGGCATCATAGTTTTCCAACCACTCACTCAACCTTGGAACGGAAGTAATAATGCCCACACGAATGATGTTCACTAAAAACAAAGTTTTTGATGGAAATGCATGGAACTTGAAAGTTGTCTATCGATTTAAATAGCCTTACATCAAAAGATGAAGTCCTTTATATTCAATTTGTTTTTATTAATTTGTCATATTTTTTCCTTTTAAGCTTCGATCCTGATCCTACAGTTCGTCACACTTTCTGGGCTTTAGTAGTTGGAGGAATGATTAACTGGACTGGAACATACGGAGCCAGTCAGTCAAGTATCCAGAGATTTAGTGCCTTATCTTCACTTAATGAAGCCAGGAAGTAAGTTATCGAGAAAACACAGCATCTTTGATCTGCTTACCCTTAGGGAGCACCTGAGATCACCCCCAGTTTTTGGTGTAGTTCCTGTTGCTGAGGTTTTCGGTTCCTATGTTATGTCTTGTGTACTATTAATTGTCTGTTTGTCTTTTTCTTTATTAGCAATGGCATTGACAGTTTATTTTCCATCTACAAGTTTGACTGTACCTCTGGTATCTTTAGACCCTCTTTGATGATTTTAAAATTTTACAGTTGTACGAAAAAACTAACATGTTGTAATGCTTTGTTCAATTTCCTGGGGAAAAACCAACTATAAATGAATTTTCTTCAATAATTATCAGACTTCACTGAGTTTCATTCATTTTTTAACCTTCCCACAAATTTCTGTGTGTTTAATAATTTTTGTCTATAGATCATCCAAATTATTCATAGGAAAACTGTAAACTAACAAAGGAGTAGGTCCGGTAAGGACCGATTCTGGCCTCAAATTTCATGTTCATTTGACGAAAGATTTTGACCACTTTTTAAACACTTAAGTGTCTATTTCATTTGATTCAATTAGTTCATGTGAAAGATTTTAACTGAGTTAGTCATTAAAAATGATCCGATTCTAGCTCTAATATGAAAAACTTACCAAATATGCAGAAAAATGTCACTTTTCAGATGGATTTTGTGTCAAACATGAAAGTGGCCGCATCTGTGTTCATCCTCAACCTTTATATATGTTATGTGTTGTCATCAAATACAACTCATATTTCAATATTAAGGATGAACATGAATGCGGTCACTTTCGTTTTACACAGAAACCGTCTAAAATTTAACTAACATGCTAGAACTGTGAAGATTTCGGTAATTTAGCAAGAGTTAATGATGCTAGTACACGATATATATGCATTGTATTGTAAAAAACAGCCCATATTTATGAAGCAGAATCATTCTTCTGTCCAATAAATAACTAAATGTTTACATTTTAACAATTTTGTAAAACTGCTATATTTTTGGGCCAAAAGGGGGTCTTACTGGACCTACTCCTTTTCCTGAGTGATTTATTTTCTGCAGGAGGAAAATTAACATGAAAAAAAGATAATCATGATTATATACCAGTTGGGTCTTTTCTTATATAATTACATCCAGAAAATGAGTAAACAACCAAAAAAAATGCTGCAAAGTCAGCTGAAAATTGCTAAACATGAAATTAAGTATTCACGAAAATAAGTTGGTTTACAATTATCATGTTTTAATTCTGAATCCATTTAAGTTGAAATAACTAACATTTCATGCCATTGATTGAACAAGAAAACCATTAGACATGTTTAGACAAGATGTAAAGAACTATAGGTCACAACCTTCAAAAATAAGCAAAACCAAAATTATGTAATTTGCTATAAAAGACCCTGACACGTCAAATAAAATACATTTCAAAATAGAAAACAAACATCCTAATTTATGCTGACTTTTAAAGTTTGAAAGATTGATTTTGATAAAATATTGTTCAAATTGTATTTATAGTTTACAGCCAACTTCAATGAGTGTGTAGATAAAAGTGATATCTTTGGTTTGCTTGCTTGCTAGCTGAACCATGAAGTCATCATTAGATTAGGTAAACTACCATTCCTTTCAGAGTAGACTAGTCTCATGCCGGAAGTCAGGAATTTCCAAATGGGGGTTATTGGACTCACGAACTCAACTTTAACAGTCACAATTCAAACAGATAAGAACCCCCCCCGAACCCCTCCTGGCTACAGGTATGATGTAATAAATATTGTAATGTGTTTTTTTTTCAATTTTCAGAGCTGTGATGATGAATATTGTTGGTGTATTTATAATGATAACCATGTCATGTGTAGCGGGTGTTTCTGTCTTTGCCTACTACGCAGTTAAAGGCTGTGATCCTCTTGCCAATAATGATATTAAAAATTCCAATCAGGTGGGTATTGCAGTGTAATATAGAAATAAGGGGATGTGGTATAATTTCCAATGAGACAACTATGAGTTTCCAAGCAATCACATAACTACAATTTTTTTCTCGCCTTGTCAGAGTCAAAAAGCGAGACATAGGTATATTGTTTCCAGTGCCAGCGGCAACCGCAGCGGAGTCAACAATGTATTAGTTTGTGATTAGGTCTAGTTAATGGTGAACGGCAAGTGGTAGGTCAATCATGTTTGGTATGCAGTTGTATAAGCATTGGCACATCTTGTTTCTATGCAGATAATTTGACTCCGCCCCCTCAGTCATGGTCTATTGACCTCAAAACTTTTGCTTATTTTACATGTATTAGTTTGTGATTAGGTCAGTTTGTGGTGAACCTGAAGTCGTAGGTCAATGATATTTGGTATGTAGTTGTATACAAAGCCTTTTAAAAATATGTTATTTGTTGAACATTTGAATTAGTGATTCTCCTGTACCCATGAATCCCACAAAAATTGGTATTCAACAAATAATAATGACTTCACAATAACCATTTATTATTTTTTTCAACAAGATAATCAAAGAATAAACAAGAACTATCTTTAAAAAAGATATCCGACGTATTTAAATTTGAGTATATGTTTAAAACTATCATTTCGATAACCTTCAGAAGCACAATGACTTAAGGTCCTCGTATCTTTCTGTTTACATTCACCAAAACCCAGCTGAAATCTCACATGCGTAGGTGCGTTCTAAAAGTCATGTACTACAAAGTTTACATTAAAAATTATATAATTGTCCCGAATAAACAGATGTCATGGACGCAAAGAGCTATTGGAGAAACAATTGTTTTATTAAAATTATGAATCTTTGTAAGATCTAGTTCAAATATTTATAGTTTTTCACTTGCTTTTCATCACGATATAACTAATGAGACGTTTTTTCAAACACAACCAAATCACCCACCATGATAGCATTTTGTCCAATCACAGAAAGGATTTTCGAGCATGCATATTCTGTTGCCATAGTTGAGCGTCCTTAAGTTCAAAGGGCACAAACCGAAACTATACCGACTATGTCGGAAAAATCAACATTCTTAGATTACAAATTATTCATTGAATCATAAAATATTTGGTCTAGTAATGAAGTATTCACTGTAAATCTGCAAAGTAGTTATATAAGCAAAAACCTGATGAGGAGTTTTAATGAAGTGGATGTCAGCATTTATAGGCAACTGTACACTATTAACAATGAAAAAAACATGAACCATAGTGTTGGCTTTATATAAAAAGCTCAACATAAAAAAAAGACAAATCAATAAAAGTATTTTCACTTTTGATCTTTAGCTGTATTTTGCCGCCGAATGACCTTATATCACCTCGGAATAACCTTTTGACGACAAGCAACAATCACTTTTTAGTTGTGACGTCAAATGTTTTGAATTATGATGTCAAAGTTTAAGGGAACCATGTGCGATTTTATGTAATGGCGGACAAATTTGCATACAAGTGTAAATACATCTATTATAAAAACTAATGACTTAAGTTATAACAAAACAATTTATGAAAAAAAACCACAGACAGACATGAACAAATAACAACAACTGAACTACAGGCTGTTGGCTTAGGAAAGGCATATTAACATTCTTGTATGTGACTTTAAAGCAGGTTTCTACAATACAATGTTATACCTTTTCATTTGGTTGTAGATCATTCCATATTTTGTATCAGAGATGCTGGGATTTCCTGGGATTCCTGGTCTATTTATAGCTGGTCTATTCTGTGGTGCTTTAAGGTAGGGTTAATTATGGATTTGAGAGAAGCTAATACACTGTGTCTAAACCACACCGGCAGAATTTGATCGGACTCGATGGTATCTAACGTCCGGCACAATGACGGAACATCAATAGGCAGAAGAAAGATAGGTTTCTCCTTATTTTCTTATTTTTAGCTCACCTGGCCCGAAGGGCCAAGTGAGCTATTCCCATCACTTTGCGTCCGGCGTCCGTCGTCGGCGTCCGTCGTCCGTCGTCGTCCGTCGTCGTCCGTCGTCGTTAACTTTTACAAAAATCTTCTCCTCTGAAACTACTGGGCCAAATCAAACCAAACTTGGCCACAATCATCATTGGGGTATCTAGTTTAAAAAATGTGTGGCGTGACCCGGTCAACCAACCAAGATGGCCGCCACGGCTAAAAATAGAACATAGGGGTAAAATGCAGTTTTTGGCTTATAACTCAGAAACCAAAGCATTTAGAGCAAATCTGACATGGGGTAAAAATGTTTATCAGGTCAAGATCTATCTGCCCTGAAATTTTCAGATGAATCAGTCAATCGGTTGTTGGGTTGCTGCCCCTGAATTGGTAATTTTGAGGAAATTTTGCTGTTTTTGGTTATTATCTTGAATATTATTATAGATAGAGATAAACTGTAAACAGCAATAATGTTCAGCAAAGTAAGATCTACAAATAAGTCAACATGACCAAAATGGTCAGTTGACCCGTTTAGGAGTTATTGCCCTTTATAGTCAATTTTTAACCATTTTTCGTAAATTAAAGTAATCTTTTACAAAAATCTTCTCCTCTGAAACTACTGGGCCAAATTAATTCAAACTTGGCCACAATCATCTTTGGGGTATCTAGTTTAAAAAATGTGTGGCGTGACCTGGTCAACCAACCAAGATGGCCGCCACCGCTAAAAATAGAACATAGGGGTAAAATGCAGTTTTTGGCTTATAACTCAAAAACCAAAGCATTTTGAGGAAATCTGACATGGGATAAAAATGTTTATCAGGTCAAGATCTATCTGCCCTGAAATTTTCAGATGAATCGGTCAATCGGTTGTTGGGTTGCTGCCCCTGAATTGGTAATTTTGAGGAAATTTTGCTGTTTTTGGTTATTATCTTGAATATTATTATAGATAGAGATAAATTGTAAACAGCAATAATGTTCAGCAAAGTAAGATCTACAAATAAGTCAACATGACCAAAATGGTCAGTTGACCCCTTTAGGAGTTATTGCCCTTTATAGTCAATCTTTAACCATTTTTCATAAATCTAAGTAATCTTTTACAAAATCTCCACTGAAACTACTAGGCCACAATCATCTTTGGGGTATCTAGTTTGAAAAATGTGTCCGATGACCTGGCCATTCAACCAAGATGGCCGCCACGGCTAAAAATAGAACATAGGGGTAAAATGCAGTTTTTGGCTTATAACTATGAAACCAAAGCATCTAGAGCAAATCTGACAAGAAGTTAAATTGTTAATCAAGTCAATATCTATCTGCCCTGAATTTTTCAGATGAATTGGACAACTGGTTGTTGGGTTGCTGCCCTCCAATTGGTAATTTTTAAAGAAGTTTTGCCGTTTTTGGTTATCTTGAATACTATTATAGATAGCGATAAACTGTAAACAGCAATAATGTTCAGCAAAGTAAGATCTACAAATAAGTCAACATGACCTAAATGGTCAATTGACCCCTTAAGGAGTTATTGCCCTTTATAGTCAATTTTTAACAATTTTCATTAATTTGGTAAATTTATGTAAATTTTTACCAAATATAGTCTTCTGTTACTAATGGGCAAAGTTCATTATAGATATAATTGTAAGAAGCAAAATCGTTCAGTAAAGTAAGAACTTCAAACACATCACCATCACCAAAATACAATTTTGTCATGAATCCATTTGTGTCCTTTGTTTAATATGCACATAGACCAAGGTGAGCGACACAGGCTCTTTAGAGCCTCTAGTTTTAATGATATCGAAGAATATATAAACATATACAACTATTTTCTATTGTGAGATGCAATATTTTCTACAACCGTTCTATATTAACGGAGAAATAAGTCAAAATGCATGTCAAAATGACGAATTGAGTGAACCTTGCCTCGAAAAGGTACGGGAAGATAGATATTGACACGGAGATTGCAAATTTAGTTATTATGAGCATCTCAATAATTGTAACTCTGTGTATGGAACGAAAGAAATGGGTCATGTCAAAATGGAACTGGCCGGTTTCGTCCATGTATACAACCCGGTTTCGTCATAGATTTCAAAATGCATAACCCGGTTTGGTCAAATAAAAAAAATCATAATCGCATAACATTATAATTGATTATTTAATTTCATTGTTCAAAAGGAGTTTTGTGGGTCGTTCGAAAACAAGTTCGTTCACCGGACAGCGGCTTATTATTTATATGAGTCTCAGATTCAAATAAATAATAAGCAAATTCCTACTCTTATAGAACTCAAATATTTTAATTTTACTTTGCATTCCGAACTTTTTTAACAGCATATTGAGATTAAAGCTCTTTAAATATACGTTTTCTATATGAGTTATCGGAAAATACCCGGTATGTTGAACATGTTTAAACTTGAAATTAAAGTTTACGGTCTTAAAAATCGAAACACACAACTGATATGTGATTTTCTCGCACAAAAGAATGGACACCTTTATTAGTAATCTAATCATTCCATGTGTGTAATCTTTTCTACCATCGTTAAAAATAAATCTTCTTAAGGATAAAGGTTGATGATAAGACAAATGTATATGCATGCATAATCGACATAGAATGTAGGATTACAACTACCATGCATTAAAATAAAATTTATTTATCACTAATTGTAACTATACTGCTATGTACAAATTAGTATAAAAATAGTTTTAGGTCATCGATAAAATTCAATAATAATTATTTTGTTAACATTATTAAAAATAAAAACGAGTCTGTACTGTCGCCATTGTGTTATGATGATCGTACACTGACGTTGGTCAATATATTTTGGCAATATATACGGACAGACGGATTCAGTTTATTTCAAAGTGGGCGTATTTCAAACAACTTGTACATACCGCCGAGCATAGCGAGTCGAACAATATTTTGATTTTTTTTTTTTACAAAATCGTTAAATACAGGAATCAATATAGTTTTGGCAACCGAAGGTGGGGTTGGGGCGTGCAACCTATACGTCATCTAAATTCGCCACTTATCTTATAAAGTATATAACGAATTAAAATATTGTAAGAAATGAGAAAACAGGGACACCCGGGAAATCGGATTATGTGAGTTGGATTATGTTTATTATAATAAATGCCAAATATAAAGTTCTTTTTATCGATTTCTATACATTTTTCTCTAATATATATAAAAGTTATATAGGAAAATGATAAGGCAGACAAATATACAAATAAATCGACTTGACCGATATCCTAATAAAACTTATTGACCTTTAATTACAATTTTTTTTTCATTTTTTTGCGTTTTTACACGCCCATTCCAATTTTGACAGGACGTATTATTGTATACACCCGTCTGTCCATCTGTCCTTCCATCCGTCCGTTCCTTCATCTATTAGTCATTCGGTCCGTCAGTCCGTCCGTCCGTCTAGCGATCCGTCCATCTTTCTGTCCAGCGTAAACATGTCGCACCGTAACTTGAGAACAGCTTATCTAGTTTTCATGAAACTTAACAAAGTTATTTCTTGAAATGGTCAAACGATTTGTAAACCTTTTAGTGAAAATCAAATTAAATCTTTTTGAGTTACAGAACTTTGTAAGTAAAACAGGAGTGTGTTTTTTTTAACATGTCGCGCCATATCTCAAAATGGTTAATCATTATAGCATCAAACTTTACACACTTCTTAGTAATATAAATCTTAACTTCTGCTGATGTTTTAAGGTGATGTTTTAAATTTTGTTTTTAAGCGTTAATTAGGTTTTCTTTGTAAAAAAAATGGGGGTCACATACTGCGATGTATCTTAAAACCTATATAAAAATAATATCTTAATGTTAATGTTAAAAAAATAATTAGATATCAGTGTTTGCTATTGAGTATTTATATTCCATTTAAAATTAGTTTGAAGATCAGTGAAATAACGGATACCACTTTCATTAGGAAAATGTGTAGTACTATAATTACCTATGTAAATAAATGTAAACACGCCAAGTTTACTTTATGGGTATTATATTAAATTCTTTCGAAAGACAATGTTCAGATCCGTGTTAACGTTGCTTTTCATAAATTGTTGGTTTTGAAAAAATATAAAAAACCGGGTGATATATATAGACGAAACCTGGTGTTGTGTAGTAAACAACAATGACGAAACCGGTGTATTTTTATTTGACATGACCCATTTCTTTCGTTCCATACACAGAGTTACAATTATTGAGATGCTCATAATAACTAAATTTGCAATCTCCGTGTCAATATCTATCTTCCCGTACCTTTCTTTCCGTACAATGTGAACAATTTAAAGAGAAATTGAACAATTTCGAGGCAAGGTTCATTCAATTCGTCATTTTGACATGGATTTTGACTTATTTCTCCGTTAATATAGAACGGTTGTAGAAAATATTGCATCTCACAATAGAAAATAGTTGTATATGTTTATATATTCTTCGATATCATTAAAAAAATAAGAAAATAAGGAGAAACCTATCTTTCTTCTGTCTATTGATGTTCCGTCATTGTGCCGGACGTTAGATACCATCGAGTCCGATCAAATTCTGCCGGTGTGGTTTAGACATAGTGTAATATGTTATATGTTATTGTTGACTTATGGTGCTACATAAAAATTACAGGGAAATAACTCTGTAAAAATCAGGTGAATGTTTTAAACACATTCTTGTGTTAAAGAAATTTTAAGCTTTACAATGACTAAAATAAGATTTCTCAAACTACTATATATCCAAACAAATTTTAAGATAAATTATGTGTTTCAATTTTTTTAAATTTGTATATGTTTGTCAAAGGGTAAGATTACATATTCTGTTAATATTTTATAAAATTTAACCGAGCTAAATTAGTTTTACTCAAAGTGTAGGGTACCACCGTATAGAAAAGATCTGCATGTCAATCCCATTAAAAATTTGTCACAAACTGAAAATTCTTATGGAGGCCACCAGCCAAATAACTCCAAGGAAAATTCTAAATGGAAAGGTCCAAATCAAATGCATGGTTAAGTCAAAAACTGAAACACATGAAAGAATGGATAACAACTGTCATATTCCTGACTTGGCACAGACATTTTCTTATGTAGAAAATGGTAGATTAAACCTGGTTTTATAGCTAGCTAAACCTCTCACTTGTATAACAGTAACATTAAATTCCAAAGAATTGACAACAATCATGTTTTCTAATTATTCCAGCACGTTGTCATCCAATCTTAGTTCTATGGTAGCTGTAACATATGAAGACATGATAAAGCCATGCATCAAGCCATCCAGACCAGAAATTGTTAGAATGAGAATCACAAAGTTATTAGGTATGTTCAAAGTCATAAGAAACCTCAAATCAAAAAAATATGCACATGTTTTTTATAACTAAATGGATAGTTTTCACTTTACAACTTATGTACATATATGAGGAAAATTCTTCATTTTGTCTACATTTAGAAGAAGTTTATTTATTTTTAATTGCTTGCTTCCAGGTAGCAATTCGCCGACATATTTCCCGTATGCATAGTGACCTGAGCGTAACCCTCCTCGTAAACATCCGGTGATCGCAATACGCATCTGTTATTAAAATAAACAATTATCTGACTATTCATGTTAAACACGTGCTCAATGCCCATGCTTTTTGTAATTTGTTTGCTATAAGGCGACAATCGGTAAACTTTGGCATTAAAATAAGATGTTTAATGAGCAGCCATATTTGTTAAATCATAATAGACAGAGAGAAAAAAAACGACGATTATACAATATATTTGCGTAAAAATGAAAAAATCGTTCACAGACGACTAAGTTTATGATATATACATGCATTGGTTCAAGAATTGGATAAATATTATTTTTCACCACTCACTCATTTCATATGACTTTCAAGCATTCATTTTTATGTTTATTTTTTAATGTACATTCTATATATTCATACCTATATTTCACAATTAAAAAATAGACACACCTTTTATTGGAATATTAATGTTCATTAATTGATTTATTGTCAAATTTGCATTCATTTTCTTTGACTGGCATCAATTAGGATTTCCCTAGCATAATATTCAATGGTACCCCCAAAAATACTGTAAACCAACTTATTTTCACGGATACTTTATTTCGCGTTTAGCAAATTCGAGTCCATTTTGCGCCAATTTAATTTCGCGATTTTCTAATTAACTTGATGTAGTTAAATACAGAAACATCCAAGTTTTACATATTTGCAACGATTTAAATTGGTGTTATTTTTACACTAAAAAAAGTCGCGAAAATAAATCCAAGCTAAAAATTAGATGGTTTACAGTATCTTCTTTTGAAAAACTTAGTAGCCAATTTAAGTCAACTAATTGGGAAGCATTTAATTCACAATTAACATACCAAAATAACATACCAAAATGTTGGTATGGGAAATGAATGTTTGAAATTATTTGAACTCTGATATGCTATCATTTATAAGCATTAGAAGATGATATTACTGCCAATGAGACAATTCTTAACAAGCAACATAGAAATGACATAGAATTAAGAGAATATATATGTATAAAAGAAAATAGCAGTAATTATCAGCAAATTAATTTATCTGCATATCAGGCTGTTTTTTTCTCTCCCAAAAATGTTATTCATTGACTATGAAAATAAGAAGATGTGGTATGATTTCAAAGGAGACAACTCTTCACTTGAGACCAAATGACACATTAATTAAGGTCTTTTAGACTTAAGGTCACAGTACAGCCGTCAACAATGAGTAAAACTCTTCATAAATAGATATAGGAAGATGTGGTGTGAGTGCCAATGAGACAACTCTCCATCCAAATAACAATTTAAAAAGTAAACCATTACAGGTTAAAGTACGGCCTTCAACACGGAGCCTTGGCTCACACCAAACAACAAGCTATAAAGGGCCCCAAAATTAATAGTGTAAAACCATTCAAACGGGAAAACCAACGGTCTAATCTATATAAACAAAACGAGAAACGAGAAACACGTATATATTACATAAACAAACGACAACTACTGTACATCAGATTCCTGACTTTGGCTATTTGCCAACAAACATTTGCTTTGCCTTTAAAACAAACATAATTTTTTACTATTTCTAATATTGTTTTATACCTTATGTCATTTCAGTTCTTATATATGGAGTATTAGGAATATTAGTGACTTTTTTGTTCAGAAATTTAAAAGGGACTGTATTACAGGTATGTGTGATGTTTACTTGAAAGGACATACAGTTAGACCTAAATTCCTAATGCATGTAGGGTAAGATTTTGATGAAAGTAGAAAATGGAAATAGGGAATGTGTCAAAGAGACAACACCTCAACCAAAGAGTTAAAGAAAACAGCTGAAGACCACCTATTAGCTGAAGACCACCAATAGGTCTTCAACACTGGTAGAAAATCTGGCACCCAGAGTTGGACTTAGCTTGTTTACTTTGTTTGTAAATTGTAAAATTGTTTTTGGGATAACATCCAATAAATGTCCAATAAAATCTAAATATGATATATACATGATATACAGGTTTAAATATCCCTATCTATATATATATATCGTTTGCAAATGTTAATTCTATTTACAATGCTTGAGCAAATGTTTTTATACAAACAAAGCAAGCAAGCCAATCAGAGTCTTGCTCTAGAGAACTACAATCATAAGGAAATTACCTCTAACCACCTTTGTTTATACTTTATATTAGTTATCAGACTAGAACTGACGTCTCTTTTATAGCTCATATTTTTGAATAATTTTTCAACAAATCTGTATTTAAAGGGGTATGTATTGTTCAAGGCTAATATAAAAAAGAAGATGTGGTATGATTGCCAATGAGACAACTATCCACAAAAGACCAAAATGACACAAACATTAACAACTATAGGTCACCGTACGGCCTTCAACAATGAGCAAAGCCCATACCGCATAGTCAGCTATAAAAGGCCCGGATAAGGCAATGTAAAACAATTCAAACGAGAAAACTAACGGTAAAATCTGTACTTCTATCCAACATTTCCTTCTTGTACAGTGGCAGTCCAAATTTAACACCTTTCATGGGAAGGATATTACACAATTAAGATAAAAAAAAATATTAGATCTCACACCAAAAATTTGTCTTGAATAGAATCAGGATACAAAAACAAAAGAATAAAATCTCACTAATACATTGACATAAATCAGGTTGTAGAAATGTTCCTGGTTAACTATATATAAGAAGATGTGGTATGAGGGCAAACACGACAACTCTCCATCCAAGTCACAATTTGTAAAAGTCAAAGTAAGGCCTTTAACACTATAGCTAACACCAAACAGCAAGCTATAAAGTAATTTTTAAAGCTTTTATATTGCTCATTAATCACGGCCATACGGTGACCTATAGTTTGCTTAAACCCACATTAATCAAGGCCATACAGTGACCTATAGTTTGCTTAAACCCACATTAATCAGGGCCATACGGTGACCTATAGTTTGCTTAAACCCACATTAATCAAGGCCATATGGTGACCTATAGTTTGCTTAAACCCACATTAATCAAGGCCATACGGTGACCTATAGTTTGCTTAAACCCACATTAATCAAGGCCATACGGTGACCTTTAGTTTGCTTAATCCCACATTATTTAGTCTCTGATGGATAGTTATCCTATTGGCAATAACATCCTCCTAGTTTTATCGTGAACTAGAAATGGTTAAAGAGAATTTTAAAACAACCAAGCAGCATGCATAAAATATTTGCCACTGGACATTCATCAACTAACAATCAATCATCTTTTTGTAGTGTGCATATTAATCAAAATACATTTTATAATAAATTGAATCACTGATTTTTAATATTAAGGTGGTACCTAACACTACAGGGAGATAACTCTGTAATATCAGCTAAATGTTTTAATTACGTTGCGTTGTGAAGGCAATATAAAGCTTCTCAATGATCAAAATAAGTGTTTGTCAAACTGCTATATAACCAGTGTAATTTTTCTGACAAAACGCTTGGTTCAAATTTTTGAATTTTTTATATTTTTGTAAAAGGGTCAAAGTAAATACTTTGTCAAAATTTTATGAAAATTAAACAAGCCAAATTAATTTTAGTGAGAGTGTTAGGTACCACCTTAATTGAAAACTGGTCCATATACGGACATCAATTTGTTTCTTTTCAGGCTTCCTTAAGCTTTATGGGCGCTGCAGGTGGCGCTCTGAATGGACTTATTATGTTGGGAGCTTTCTTCCCTTGGGCTAACTCAAAGGTAATATTCAAAGCCTAAAAAATTGCTGACCTGGTAAAAAATTACTTTAATTCGTTGGTATCAATTTTTCGTGGTTTGAGCAATATTTACTTGTTCCTGGGTTTTTAAAATTCGTGGATTTTAGTTTTCTAAAAAAAAAAAGAAAAATTAAAGCATTTAGAAACAAAGGTTACAAATAGTCTGGATTGAGGAAATTGCAAAGTAAACATTGACCCGTAGTCAACACTAATTGACCCATGATAAAGAGATCAACAGATTAAAGACCATCAAAGGTGTAAATTAGGCCATACACATGTCACCTTAAGAAAACAGTAACATAATCAAATACTATAAACAACGTTTCTTGAATTGTCAAATAATTCTTATCAAAATCAAGCCCAGCATGAAATTATAACTTCCCATATGTATGAGAACTAAGAGGATATTAAATGGACACTTTATCATACTACCATATTAATACCCGAAATCTGACTTTCATCGATCAAAAATATTTTTTAAGAGAATTAAAAGATCAAAGTCGTACAGTTGAGGTTATTAAAGATAAAATGGGTATAATCCTGCATGCTGTTGTAGTTCTGTGACTGCTATTAAAGTATGCTTAGATTTGGCGTTATTCAATATATTCTCTAGATCATATCAGAAGTCAAACCTACCGATGGGTATATTTCCATGTCTTGATTTGGACAATGGTTGTTTTATTTCGTTGGACAACTGCATGAATGATTATACCCATTTAATCTTTAAAAACCTTAACCAGTCAGGGGACTTACTTAAACAAGTGATTTTCTAAATCACTGATTCAGTAACATTATTTCCATAAAGGTTGGAAGTTAGAGTTGTCTTTCTTTAATAATCACCTGTTTAAGTAGTACAAATTAATCACTAGAAGAAGTGATCTATATTTAATGTAGCTTTAAATATAGAATACTAATGATCCAGGGACTAAATATGTTTTTCTAAACTTATCAGAACCAACATCTCTGTTGTCTAGGATGACCAGGTCATTTCAGGTGATGACCTTGTACTGAATCTAGGATAATGACATAAAAATCACTTGTTTACGTATCAGACCTCAATTTCCTTCCCAAAAATCACTTCTTTAAGTATCATTCTGTTAATAACCCACACTAATTTCAACACCCCCGAACAGTGAAATTTTTATTGCGAACAGTAGAATTTTATTACATAATCTGAAAGATGAAACCTTGAACTTCACAGGAAAAATACTCCCACTGCTGTGAAAAATCTTTTTAGAAAGTATTAGCTCATTATTCAAAGCCATTATTATAGCTTTTTTTCAACTAAAATGGAATTTTCAGCTAAATGATAGCATTAAAGGCATGAACCTTGCTACCTAAAAGAAGCAAAAAGTTCATATTTTTTAATTTTACTAATTAAAAGATATTGTTTAAACCTATGTGTTTAAAATTTTGAAAAAACTCCAAAATCCCAATTTGTGATAAAACCTCGAATTTGCTACTCAAATAAGTGATTTAAAAATCACTTATTTCAGTAAGTCCCCTGACTGTTAACTATTCAACTTTTGATCGTTTAATTCTCATAATGAAAGTCAGATTTTCGGTATTGATATTCTAGTATGATTAAGTGTTCATTTTATATCATAGTTCTTGTACATATTGGAAATAATTATGCATCCGTTGGAGATCCGGTAGACCAATTCACCAACTGACGTCTACCGGACGCCCAAGGGACGCCTAACGGATAAAACGGATGTGAAACGGACATTAACAGAAGGATAACGGATAAAACGGATGCCTACCGGATGAAAACGGACAAATGCCAATTGAAATTTCTCATGGTTTATTGCCTTTAATTTTTAGATGGTTTATTGCCTTTAATTTTCAGAATATTTTTTTCATCCGTTTTATCCGTTACGCTTCCGTTAGGTGTCCGTTTTATCCGGTACTCGTCTGTTGGATGTACGTTCGACGTCCGTTCTGTCCGGTACGTATCCGTTTCACGTACGTTCAATGTCCGTTGTGTGTCCGTTAGGCATTCGTTACATGTCCGTTAGTACACCAACGGACTCCCAACGGATAAAAATTTTGTCAACGGATAACTTTTTTTTTTATCCGTTAGGCGTCCGTTCGAGCTATTCGGTAAGGTGTGACCGATGCTTTAAGGCTTTAATTTTTCATTTTTTTTTCCAGAAAAATAAAATCCATGAATTTAAAAACCCACGAACATGTACATATTGCTCAAACCACGAAAATTGATACCCACGAATTAAAGTACTTTCACAGTATGTGAATTCTGCTAGAATTTTTTTTGGTGAAGTTTTATATGATCTGAGAAACTTGTGATTTCAACGCTAATTTTTTCACGTAAATAACATAGAAACTTTTCACCAAAAAATATGATATTTTATACAAATATATCATGCTTACAAGGGGTATTTGCCAAAAATACCGGTTGAGAGGTTACCCCTTGTAAGCATGATATAATTGTTTAATTCCACCGAATGTTCCAACTCAGAAAGTTTATTATAATCAGGTACCATATGAAAGTTCGACTTGAATGTATAATTTGTGCATTCACTGCAGCTGTGCTAAATGCGCAGTCAAATTGCATTGACCGTATACTAGTAATCATTTCTAATCATTTTTTTTTATGTACAGTCACTGACTGTATTTATATCTCCCTTTTTATGATAATAAGCTGCTTCTCAGCTGACTACTTCATTTTGTTTATCAGTTTCAGTGAAGTGTAATACAAGTGGATACCAGTTTTATGTGACCGGTTGACAATTCCTTTCCGTTGAGTTTTATTTATGACGTCATTCTCGGAATGTTTACGTCATTCGGTCCAAATTCAATAATGATGCTTTTTATCCGAAATATTTCATCTGAAAACATATATTTAGAATGACCATGAATGTGTCATATAAGAATAAAAATAATTCATTGAGTTATTTTTAGACATGGTATTCCCCATCTGCCATGGTATTTGCTAGGGTATTTCCCATCTGCCATGGTATTTGCTAGCAAATACCCCGGAACATGGAATTCCCTAATGGCAAATACCCCGGCAGAGAAAAGACAATCTCAATATATAGAAATTGGTGAAAAATACCATGTTACTCATCCAATCAAAATACAGCATTATCACATAAGGTGGAATTATGCTTGATATTAATTTAACTTGAAAATAAATTGTATAATTTTAGTTAAATTTGAAAGAGTAAAATACCAAATATTATTAAACGTACATTTTTTATTTTTTTAAGGGAGCTATTGTTGGGACCATTACAGCTTACGTCGCCACCATGTGGATAAGTATAGGAAAATATACAGTTGTAGGGGTCAAGGAAACCCTTCCTTCACCTGTGTATAACTGTAGTGTTTATATGGATGATGTAACCATAGCAACAACAAATGTTACTATGACAACGATGTCTACTTACATGTATAATACTAGTGGTCTGTTGGCAAACTATAGTATGTTTATATCAAATCCAGTCACCACTACTGCCAACAGTGTCATACCAGAACAGTCAGTATTTATCGTTTGAATTGTTTTACATTGTCTTATCAGGGCCTTTTATAGCTGACTATGTGGTGTGGGCTTTGCTCGTTGTTGGAGGCCGTACCGTGACCTATAGTTGTTAATGTTTGTGTCATTTTGGTCTTTTGTGGATAGTTGTCTTATTGGCAATCATACCACATTTTCTTTTTTATATTACTTATGGTCAAATTAAGGTATCAAATAGTCTAAGTCACAAATGTTTATAAAATTAAGCATTTTTGGTAAGACAATGTTTCCAACTTTCAAGAAGATAATTCTCAAATATTAGAAAAAAACATAAAGAATTTAAATTTGTGGGCTAACTTTAAATGTGGCATTCAAAAGCAAAAAGCATACAAAATAATAAACAAAACATATTGACAAAACTATGCCTTCATTCATTAAAACTTTGGATTTCTTTCCTCATTTCAGAACAGGTTTAGATAGTTTTTACAGTTTATCCTACCTCTGGTATTCAACATTTGGGATGTTAATAACCTTTGTGGTTGGGCTTCTAGTCAGCTTTATTACAGGTATGTTGTTATGCCCCCACCACAAGGTGGCATTAAGGTGGTACATAACACTTCAGGGAGATAACTCTGTAAAATCAGCTAAACGTTTTAATTATGTTGTGTTGTTAAGGGAATATTAAGCTTCTTAATGATCAAAATAAGTGTTTGTCAAACTGCTATATAACCAGTGTAATTTTTCTGATAAAACGGTTGGTTCAAACTTTTTAATATTTTTATATTTTTGTCAAAGGCTCAAAATATATACTTTGTCAAAATTTTAAGAAAATTAAATGAGCCAAATTAATTTTAGTTGAAGTGTTGGGTACCACCTTAAGGGTAACCTTTGACCTTCCATCCTTCCCTCTGTCAGTCTACTATTCTTTCCTTCTGTCCCATTTTTGATTGAGCAGTGGCATATGTGTTCTCCATCACATTCTTTTGTTTCCCCAAATAGCTGCTTTTTTCTGGATCAAACACATGTCTGAATGCTTTATTCCAAATACAGGGGTAGTTTGAATTCTTGAATTATTTGGAAAAAATATGATTTCTAAATTTAAAAAAAAAGTAGTCTTTCTCCGTTTGTGAGTAGAATTTTAACCAGAATATAGATAGTTGCAAAATGTCAAGAGAACATCTTCTCTTTTATGAAATGGAATTGGGAATGAAGACTGGTAATATGTCAATGAGACAATAATCTGGACCAAAGAACAGAAAAACACAACCGGCCACAAATGGTTCTTCAAACACGAACAAACTTAGAAAAATTATGAATGTAATTTGCAGTGAAATAGGCTAAAATATGTAAAAAATAAAAAAGAGCTAACATTATTTGTCTGTCTGTAGACACTACATATGGTCATAATATTCTACTTTCAGGTCCAACTAAACCAGAGGATGTGAACCCTGATCTCATGATTCCAATCTTTGACAGACTCTTCTGGTTTTGTCTGCCAAAGAAAGTTTTAAAGTTCTTACGCTGTGGTGTAGATTACGAAACAGATGTGAGTAAAATCAAAACTTTTCGTGTTCAAATCAGTGTACTGAAATATCAGAAATTTTATTATTACGGAAGTTGCAATTTGATAGGTGATGCATAAAAAACAATACATTTTAAATTTTGCATTAATTCAAACAGCATTTCCGAAATTACCAATTATTGAACTCATATATAAAAAAGAAGATGTGGTATGATTGCCAATGAGACAACTATCCACAAAAGACCAAAATGACACAGACATTAACAACTATAGGTAACCGTATGGCCTTCAACAATGAGCAAAGCCCATACCGCATAGTCAGCTATAAAAGGCACCATAAGACAATTTAAAACAATTCAAACGAGAAAACTAACGGCCTTATTTATGTAAAATAATGAACGAAAAACAAATATGTAACACATAAACAAATGACAACCACTGAATTTACAGGCTCCTGACTTGGGACAGGCACATACATAAACAATGTGGCAGGGTTAAACATGTTAGTGGGATCCCAACCCTCCCCCTAACATGTTTGTCCAACAGTTGCAATAAAAAAGAACACAAAATTTCTGCAGTTGCAGTCTAACAAGTTATTTTAAATCTTTGGCTTATGATTTTATTTTTCTTTGAAAGTTCATCTCAATGCTTGAACAATTCAACTAATTTGAAGTTTTCCCATTTGATAAAAATTGAAAAATTACATTTATAAGTCTCAATTAAGTGTTAAATCCAGCACTGTTACCATTTATAATAGTTAATTTTAATTTCAAATATCTCAACAAAAATGAAAATCACAAATAAATAATGCAAATATGAAATGAACACAATTTTTAGTATTATAACTATATGATATAGATACAGAAAACAAAAAACAAAAAACATCCAGATATCAAGATACATGATTTGTTTGTAAGATATTATTAGTTACATAGTGTGCTAGTGACCTAATACGGTATATATGGGGTCAGTAAATTCCATATGAGGTGAGAGCACACTATGTAACAAATTTATCTTACCGACTATCTTAACGTGTGAAATTTAGACCTATAAAAATGAGCAAGTCCTCAATACTGTTAGCATTAAGAAACTACTTCCATTGATCCTACAAAAACAGATACCAACAATAACAACTTGTGAGGGTTAAATGTGTTATACAAATTTATTTTAATCTTAATCATCAATTTCTTCGTCTGTTGAAACCTTTACGATTTTTTTCTCAGTACCGTTTTGTTTTTATAAAGGGACGTAACACCACTACTAAGGGTGTATGAAATAAGCTCTACCTCCCTACTACCGTATATGGAATATAAAGGGATGTAACTCCACTACTAACCATGTATGAGATAAGCCCCGTCTCCCTACTAACCTAATATCAAATATACACGGCTTTTAATCAATCACATTCCTAGAAATGTATAGGAGGTAAGATAAAAGATAATACTTCTATTATTTTCATGAACTACTGTGGATTCATTATTATTTGTTGGATACCAAATTTGGTGGTTTCCAGGAATTAAAATTTTCAATGAATTACAGAATTTCTAAAGGCTTAGTAATATCAAATATCTAAAAACTATGATTTTCAAACATGGAATATTTTGATCGCTTTTGGTATTATTTCTGTACCAAAACTTTTAGTACAATAATTTGAAAGTAAAGAAATAGTACTAAAAATCAAAAGTAAATTTCCAGGACTACAGATTTTAAGTGCAGAAATAGTACCTAGTATGCAAAAGTAGCAGTGTAGGCAGAGAATGGCAAATTATAAAATTAAATATCCTCAGTTTTCCTCAGTCCACAAAAATTGAAACCCACAAAATAAATGAATCCACAGTATACAGAAACATATTTTGAAAATGCTTCTTTTCTTTACCTTTTGCCTAGCTGTTGAATTTTAAATAATATTTTTATTTGAACAGTAGTATATAAAGATTAACCCCATATCTATTTGTAGAATACAGCTGATAATGACAGTGGTATTACAGAGACAACATTTAAAAGTTTCAATAGTGTGACGCGAGTCGACAGTGAGGACACCAGTCATCAATCTAAGGAACTACAACTCTTGTCTCATAAATATATGGAATCGTGACGACAGTGTTTATCATGATCACGATCTCTTGATTTTGAAGCCATTTGAGGGTACATCATGATCTCTTGATTTTGAGGCCATCTGTGGGTGCTGTGGAAGATATTTTTGTATTTATACTGTTATATTTTGTATATGCATGTCGGTTTGAGTAACAGTCTTTCAATTTGAGACAATTTATATTTCATAGTTACCTTTATCCTGAGTTAGAAATGGTAGGTCTTTTTTTCTGCGCTTCATGTAATTTGTGTAATTTCTAGATAAATTTTGGTTAGAAAGAAAGCAAGTTACAGAAGTAGCTCCCCATTATCATTAATGTCATAGGATTTCATGCTCAGATATATGGAATTCTCTGGTTTTGATGGATGTAAAATATTAACCCACTTATCCACAAAGCAGGGAACATCAATACCTTTAAAAATTAAATCAGCCATTTAGTATTTTAAGTACATTTTAATTTATATTTGCAATTTTGTTCTAGGGATTTACTGTTTTCATTTTACTGATATTCATGAGAATAAAAATTTTGTCATGTCATTTAATGATTGATACATGTAAACATATATGTTATTACAATGATATCATAGCTATTAAATTTTCTGTTTTTTTCCCTGTTTTTGTTTTGTTTAAAGTAGTTATAAAATGTTATTTTGTCAAATGCCAGGAAAATTATTATGAAGATATTTAGTTTTTCCCTTCCAAACATTAACAGCACTGATCATTTCTTCAACACCCTTAAAATGAGATGGGGGAGGTGCACTTATTTCTTTGGTTTTTATCTAGACCATTCATTAACTTTTCCCATGTATCCTGCACTTCTTGCCTACATTTCTCTACTTCTTATACCCCAGCAATATTGTGATGTATGATTCACTATTTGTATCTAAATAAAGAGGGTTGCAATTAACTGAAATGCATGGAGTTACTACAATTTTTCTTTTAAGATATTTTCAAATTATATATTTATATATTGTAATTGTGCATATAACAAGAAATCATGATAAAATATTGATATTTCAGATGATTCAGGGTTTACATTAAAAGTATAGTTGAGAAATATTGATATTATTTTTTATGTTGTTTTGTTATCATTAAGAATTGAATGCTGTTGTTTGTAAATTTATTGGGTTGTAAAAGTGTTGACCAAAGTACGTTGTGTATGAAATGTGGAAGCACTTCATTCTAAAAATGTGCACACTGTCAATGCTTTGACAACCTTATGAAATTACTAAAAGAAGCATTCAAAACTTATAATTACATTTTTCGCTATGATCATGATAACTATTAAGTGATTTTTTTATTTACGAATGATTGCTGTTACCCAATCAGACAAACATATTATAATGAAACATACATGTAATGTTATTATATCATTATGAGAGAATTGTTTGTATAATTTTTGAAAGCCACCATATCAAATACCATGAAAATCTTTTTTTTTCATGAATCCACAATCATTTTACTGACAAAAAATAATTAATCCAAAGTATTGTCTTTCATACACTGGCATATCATTTATAACTGTTACACTATTTCAATGTCTTCACCAGGTAGATTTCTTCAGGGTTCACCGATTTCAGCTGTCCAACACTAATTAGCCTTGATTAAAATTAGAAAGTATTGAAGTAGGGATTGTTTTGATAGTAATTAATCATCATGTCACTTTTATGACCGGAATGTGTGGCTGTTAAAGGCAAAATATTAGGTCAAAAAGATCGTGAATTGTGTAAAAATGACCGAAATAGCCTTAATATCTAAAAAATAAAAGACCGTTTCATGCTTTTCCCAGCCGGACTTTTACCGGACATTATACAATTGTCCGGAATATATGACTGTTTTGGAAGCCTTGGTCTTCACAGGTATGTCCTATGAATGTAATTGATCAATGTTTTTGTTTATTCCCTTTATTCCAATAAAATGTATGTAAGAGAGTAGGGTGGAAAGTGTAATTATTGAATGTGAGTCATGGCTATTTTTTCAGTATGCCTCTATTACCATTATGCACCATTATCTAAAAAATGTTTATTGGTTGTAGGGATATTTTGAAAGTCTCTTTTTTCCCTCCCACATTCATTTGAAATGGAAAAGCCCTAGCAAGAGACATGAGAGAGGAATCATTATGTTTATCAATTTGTGCATCTTTTTGTCAACAAGTCTGTCTCATAACAAGTTGTTGAGATGAACACATTTTATTTGGGTTTATGTGTGGTCGGTTTGAAATGAAATATTTTATTTTACTTTTCAAAACGTCTCTGGAAAATTAATGCCATGTCAACTAAAACAACAAACATTTCTGTGTTCATTGAATATTGAAAATTCTGTGAGGATGAATGTAGTTTTGAATAAAATATATTGTGAATTGTTATTGTGGGAGCTCATGATTAAAATTTTGTTTATATAAATGATATTTGTTCTTATTTTCCTCGATACCTCAATATATGATATAACAAGAGTGTGTCTCCAGTACACGAATGCCCCACTCGCACTATCATTTGCTATGTGAAGTGGACTGTGACTTAGGTTAAAAACTCTAATTTTGCATTACAATTGGAAAGATCATATCATAGGGAACATATGTACTAAGTTTGAAGTCGATTGGACTTCAACTTCATCAAAAACTACCTTGACCAAAAACTTTAACCTGAAGTGGGATAAAAGGACGTACGGATGAACGGATGGACGGACAGACGAACAGACGGACAAACGAACGAATACACAATCAAAAGGATGCACACACCAGAAAACATAATGCCCCTCTACTATGGTAAGTGGGGCATAAAAATCCTCATTAAAGCTATCAGTTCTATAATTTTGTTAGCCAGACACATGAACAAAAACTTATCATTGATTTAATGCTCACATAAAAAAAGTTAAAAGGCCAAAAACAAATAATGTACAATATGTTCATTATAATTGTAAGTCCCATTATGTTTGTTTGTCGCGAATTTTAAGGCATTTAGGCAGAATTTTGGATTTCCAGCTATTGTTTTGGCCCATATTTACCATGGTGTTGTCAGCTTATTTTCGACTTTACAGTTTGAATATTGCTTTGTCATCTTTTGCCCCTCTTTGACCAAACTTTGCTGCAAACTGAAACCTAATTTATACATTGGTCAACGGCCAAGGTCACAGTACTTGATATATTTTTTTTTTAATGCCATAGATCATCTTCAATCTTTGAACAGCAACCATAATATTTGCGTTCATAAATTACCAATATTTTAATTGTCAATAAATACAGGCCACCTAAGCGTTAAAACATTTTTGCCCAGATTATGTTGAACATGCAGAAATTGGAATGTCTTTAATGGGGTCATTAGAGGCATCATTGAAGATATTTTAGAAAAAAATACCCATTCCATGCCGTTAAAAGAAAGGATATGACATCAAAGGAACATTTAAAGCTGCAAGTAGAAAATAAACTTAAAATACCATTGCCAAGACGGAAAAAGACAAACAACAGTACACACAGCACAACGCTGAAAGATTAAAATAAAAGTTAGCTTGACAATAACACCACCAAAAACTGTGGGTGATCTCAGGTTCTTAGGAATGGCCATTATTAGATCCTTCTCCATATGTGACACCCGTCATATTAATGAATAAAGTACAAACTAGGTCATGAGTGTAATTTGGTATGTCTTATAAGGGGAAAGGGGTGGGATTTGTTTTGTATTATTTTATATTTGATATTTGGCTATAGAAACCAACCAAAACATATTTTTGCCGTTATAGTGACAGATGAAACAGCCAGACACTTATTTATGTATCACAGATTAGGTTGCAGCATTATGATACAATCATGAATGTTTCAAGCAGTAAATGACGTCCCTGTCCTTTCAATTATAATTTAGGGCTGAAGTATTTATAATGAAGTACATTCAGCGGATTAACGATAGTACGTCACACGTTCTCATATAATTTTCTTCCGTGTAGAAATAGTATTACTCTTGCAAGAGTGAGTCGAAACCTTATTTTCTCATAATTTCTTAATTTTATAGACGGATAATTTTAGAAAAGTTTTGTTTTTAATCATGTCAGTACTGAAGTAATGTTTATTCTGCTGATGATACCCTTGGGGATTTATAGCTCAAACGTACGCAGCTGTATCGATCCCTATAATATTCAAAATGTACCTGGTTGAGTCCATACAAAAGTAAATCCTAACCAAAATTATCAATGAATATAGTAATAAAGGAAAGATGTTGCAAATAAACTCATCATCGATACCAGGAGTGAAATTTCATATTTACGCCAGGCGTGCGTTACGTCACGAAAAAAACTCTTCAGTTATGTTTGAATCGAAACATTTTCAGAAGCCCAAATAACGTACGAAGTAGAAGAGCATTGAGGAACAAACATTCATTAACGTTTTGTCAAAGACAACCAACTTAAAGGTAATCTTTTCCTGAGGTATAAAAAAGTCCGTAGTTTTTCAAAAATATATAAAAAAAAAGTTTTAATAACATTCAATTTATAATAATTAACATATCAATAATAACTCAAGTCAACACAGAAGTGCTGACTACTACTTGGCTGGTGATACCCTCGGGGAATTAAAACTCCACAAGTAGTGGCATCGATCCAATGGTTGTAATTAAACTCACCATAGATACCGGGATTGAAATTTTATATATACGCCAGATGCAATGCTAATTAAGGTACCAGGCATTAAATTTAACATGACAGACCTGCGTTTAAGACTTTCTTGGATTCCCTGTGGCGATTGAATCCACCGACTCAATTACGACGTTGACTACCATTTAAAACAAATAATTCCAAAAAGTTGTGTAATCTAAAGCCCTTTTCTACATTAAGAAATGCTCGTACCAACTCTGGAATATGACAGTTGTTTTCATTCGTTTGATATATTTGAGCTTTTGATTTCGCCACTTGATAAGGGATCTTCTATTCTAAATTTTCCTTAAAGTTCAGTATTTTTGTTATATAAGTTTTATAACCGGGAAAGAATTGACTTAGATCAATGCAATCACTACCAAGGTGGACCTTGAATTTAAGATATAATAGAAATAAATGAAAACAAACATATAAATAAAATAATAGTAATAATAACTTTATTCTTATCATACGAATAAACAGAATGACAAATGTGAAATATAATACATAATGAATATTTCTATCACAGACTACTTTTAAAGAGATAAATTAATGCAACATCCGAATTCTTTTGGATAATCTTTTAATATTACCATTGTTGCAAAACTTATCTATTCTATTTATATATATTAAAAAAAAACTATAAAATATTATGGTGGTGTAAACTGTGTACCATTACATGCACATATTTTCCCTTAATGTTTTGAAAGATAAAAAACCAAATAAAGTTATAGATATGAACCAAAATATTTTATTTTATTATGGAATATTAGTTCAGACAGTCCTTATTTCCATTCCTACATTCGTCATTAGAACTGTAATAAGCAAATGAAAAAGTTTAAATGTTTACACAATACTATATGAATTTAAAAGATGTACTTTAGTGGCCATGTGCATACATTTTCAATTTAATATATTTTATAAAATAATTTTATAAAATATATTAAATTGAAAATGTAAATGTAAATTTGTGCAACTGATGACCACAAAGATGATTTAGGTGATATTAAACCAAAACCAAATGAGTTTCATTCTGAATTAAAAATATGTGCAAAACTTTTATATCTTATGTTTTGTATAACATAAATAAATAAATAAATAAATAAATATTGAGATGAATACAAAATACATTCTAATAATGGCATCCGTAATTCATTTTAGCTTACATTCTTAATCGTAAGTATTTAGTCAATTCGTTTTGATCTTTGCATTTCCAAGGAGCAACCACCACAAAAACTGGAACGGCTTAACTAGACTTTTAGCATCACATAAGTTCACACTTTATGCAATGACAGTAATGGCAAAAATAATTATGCTATAAATAATGCTTTATAATTCTTTGGTTTCAGGTATCACAGATGGTCACTGTTCAAATGTCGTAATAAACAGTCATGGCAAAACTTGTATTGTTCCTGTAAATAGATTGAAGAAATGTACTGTTAATAATGATGAATATGTCCCAAGGGCTAGTTATATTCATAGCAGTTTATAAGAAATATGTCATTGTATTTCATTACAGTAAAATATGATCTAAAATTGTTTTTCAGGTCAATTATGCTAAAAAAATGAATACAACTTTACAATTGTCAATGATTAAAGGCAAAGTTGTGTTGACACATAGCAGATATTGGGCATGTGCTTTTTTTTCAATATTCCATACAGGTTTACTATGCACCATTTGATTAGTTCATTGTTGACGGCCGTTAAGTGGCATTTTGGTATTTTCATCATTGTGGTTGATTTAAAGTGAAGATTGATTTCTTATATTTTGTAATTCAACATTAAATTGAATCACCTGATGCAGAATGATTTCGATGACTTCATCAATATTTTCAAAAATAAAAATAACAAAAAAAAGAAGAGTAAACATGACTCTATTTTTTTTATTACAGACTTAAATACTAGCAAATGAAAAACTCACATAGTTTGGCACTAGCTTAGAACGTCTGGCTCTCATATGATGTAGTGCATGTACTACACTAACATCTCCATCTGACTGAAGTCTGTCCATACATGCTCGTACTAAACAAAACAGTCCGACTTTGGTAGCACCATTCCTGTGTTACAAGAAATGAAGTTTTTTTTTGTATTCTTAATTATTACTCATCATTGATATCTTAGTCAGAAAACTATGAATAAAAAACAAACCTCAATGTGTAATAGCTTTCTAATAAACTACTACATAATTCGTTCATTTTTTGATCATATAAAGTTAACATTTTGTAAAAGGACAAAATAATTTCTTGGTATAACATTTAAGGTTCTTTTTATTATTTTTGATAGTCACAATCATTAGTACAATATACCTATTCATTTTTATTATTCCCCTACATGTACTAGGTATTTATTTTGTGTTTTATTTTGTTTTTGTATACGCACCATACGCACCATCATGACGTCCAGGACAACGCATACAAAAAGAAACAAATAACTCGTTTGCATAAGAAAACATATGATACCTCAAATATTTACAGTTGTCGTTGGCTTTAATATAACAATGAAAGAAAAATTCATACTTACATGCAGTGAACAATAATAGGATGTTTGACGGAATCCGACTGCCATTCGGTGACAGCATTGATAAAATCAACAAAAGATTCTACAGATACAGGTGTGACCTTTCCCTCTGACCAACGCTTATAATGGAACTGGTTTACTTTATAAGTTCCTTTCTGGTCCTGCAAAAAAAGATTAAGATATAATTGAAAATTACATATCTCGCTATAGAGAATATTGACCTATGCATTATGATAAATCTCCTCCTTAGGTTTCTGTTGTAACAACCTACCCCTTTTTTGTCCTTAATCTACCAGTAGCACCATTTTGTATTTCGAGATATAAACTAAATGGAATAAAATGAAGTTTAGGAAGTACATGAATGCATTGGAAAGTAAAGCTATACGATTTAAATACTTTGAATTTACGATTATTATTTTTGTTTACGTACTTGTCTAAACAATTTTACAATACATTTATATTTCTCAAATAGAAAATTAAGCGTCTTTCTTATTGATGGAAATGCTTTCCAAGAAACGAACAAATCTACTTTTACCATCCTCAATCAGGTCAAATGCATCAAGTAATAAAAAATCAAAAATACACCATTAAAGTTTCACCATCTAACAACCATATATTTTGACTGTGCTATAGGTGATATAGCATCCCACTTTCAGGCATTAAATTATATTATTCGAAATAAAACAGCAAACTTATTTAGCAAGTGAGACTGTGCATGCAAAAGACAAACTTATAATATTGACATTCTGTGTTCAAACGTGTAGTTAGGGAAATTGAAAATGCATTTAAAAAAACCAAGCAAACGAAAAAAAGAAAAATAAGCAGATACAATACGCATAACATCTATTTAATTTTACAACAAACTATTTATAAAATAATCTATGTTCCTGTCGTTGGGAAGTAATTGCTACGGGTATTACCTGTTAGCCTTAAATCTAATAATCTTTCTTTTTGTTAGTTTTAAAAGTATGCTTTTATTCCATCAATTTCTATGCCGTATAGTAAAAAGTAAAATCACAAAAATATTGAACTTAGAGGAAAATCAATTCGGATGGTCCATTACCATACGGCAAAATCAAATAACAAAACGCATCAAAAACTAATGGACAAGAACTGTCATATTCCTGACTTGGTACAGGCATTTTCAAATATAGAAAATGGTGGATTAAACCTGGTTATATAGCGTTAACCCTCTCACTTTAATGACAGTCTCATCAAATTCCGTTATATTTCCATTCATGCGTTAAATAAACAGACACAATTAATAAAATAGTCAAAATATGGGTACATGAAATCGTAGTTTGCATGAAATAACCACCAGACAAAAAGTTAAAAACAATGTTTGCATTAAAACTACTGATGATGATATATATGTTTTAACGATATGGGAAGACATACAATGACAATTAATCATTAGAGATACCTGTGTTTACATCTTTTAAATTTATAAATAAAGACAACAGTAGTATACCTCTGTTAGAAATTCATAAATCGATTGAGAAAAAAAAAACCAACTCCAGGTTACAAACTAAACTGAGGGAAACGCATCTAATAAAATGAGAACTACGACACAACAGAAACACACCACTAAAATGTAACACATACAGAAACGAACTATAGTATAACAATGGTAATTTTTCCTGACCTGGTACAAGACATTTTAATTAAAAAATCGGTGTGTTTAACCTGGTTTTGTGACTAGCAAAACCTCGCATTTAAATTCAGATTAAGAAACGTAATACGAGGTAAGTCAACTCAGGTACCTTACATGATAAACAGATCCCACTTGTGCCTTCTAAACAGATCCCACTTGTGCCTTCCACCGTGCATCAATTCAGTAATAAGTGGAATTCTATGATGATACATCATATATTAGAATATGGCTTGAAGAAATAGATTGGGGTGGGACTACAACAAAACATCTTACTTGGCAAAACTGTAAATCTTCGTCATATCAAGCATCTATTACGGAAACTGACTTTTAAAGTGATTTAAATATTAAAGATTAGTTATTGCATTAGGTTGCTTTATATGACGAAAGCTTTTGATGTATTCTATAATTACATTGTATCATGTGTTTTGTTGTGACTATTTGTTGAAACTGACGTTTTAAATAAAACAAATGTAAATGGTTACGTTAGTAATAAAAAAAAAAAAAACATTCTAGAATATGTTAATTTCAAATATTTAAAAGTAATAAAAAATACAAAATATTTTTCCCGAAAATAACTAAGATTAAGATTTAATAAGATTTGATTCACCAGCTCTGAAATATTTACAAATTATTCTAGAATGTCTTACAAAAACACTATGCCAATTTCTTAAGGCAAATATCAAAGTATTATTTTAATAATTGTAAATTTTGAACAGTAAAAAAACAAACTATTCAAAAACAAGTTCTGTGAATAAAATGTAAGTATATTGTTAAAGCGTGCATGTAACACGTGGTATATTGTGATATGGTCACGTGGTCTACTCACAAGAACAGTAAGCATTTCTGATTTACTTTCAGGCTGTAACCATGCAGATATATATAGAGTATAAGATCGACTTGATATTTTAGTCATGTACTGATGAATTTTCTTTATAAATGCAGTCTTAGAAAAACTGAAAAGTTCATCTGGGTAGAACTTCAATACGAGTTTTTGAACATACCTGTAGTCGAAAGTGGTACATGAACTATTTTGATCAACATTGAATTAAATTGTTTTATAGAAACATGATGTTACGATGAAATAAGACATATATAAAATTACACAGAACTATGTACAATGAAATAAAAGGGTAATATTTATGGGTGACCATTTGAACATCTGAAAAGTATGTTGTTTGTCACCAGGAATAGAAAATACAAGAAAAAACTACACATGCTGTGAAAATGTGCTTATGCTCTGAATTTTCATGCAAAGGTGTATAATTAAAACACTATTTATTTCAACATGCTTATTAAAGTATAACTAATTTGGAGATTACATATTAGAAATTGTATAATCACAGATATAACAATATGAGCCGAAACCATGTTTTAATGTGAGATGAATAACATGTACTCAACAAACAGAGATAAAAGTTACATGCGCTTATCAAGTTAGATGATAGAAAAATATCACAACTCATAAAAATCCTCACAAAATGTTAGAATAATTGACAAAACTTTATACACAAGTGTTAATTTCATACCTCAAGTCCTTGCTTTAATCAAATAATTAGTCAGTAAAGATTTTAAATGAAATGAATCAATGATAATTGTAAAATATATGATTAAAAAAGGGTACATGATATTAAACTATCTCATCAAATAGATATATAATCTCGATAAATTGAATGTATTATAAATGCAATACAGGTAATTGTAATTTGACATGTGTCACAAGTATGTCTCTTTAAAAAATCTTTTTTTTAAATGTCTTTTACAAAATGTAAATGAAACATAAAACAACTTACGCTAATATATCAATACATAAATATATGGAAACTATATATTTGAAACAAATGATTGAAAACTTGATATAATACGTGAACTTACATCCACAGCGAACTTGAAGTTTAAGCTTCTTAATGTATAGTCATTGTGCTCCTTTACTTCGGTGACATTTATAGAAAACGGTCCCATTTCCATGGTTTGATTTGCCTCTGGCCAATAATGTTCATTCACCTACATAATATGAAAAGAATATGACAGCATAATGAACTAAAATTGTATTTGCCAAATATTGGTCAATTATAAAATCACAAAATAATTATCTTCTATTTATTCATATAATTGGGAAGATTTGCTTTAATTCTGGCCAATAGTGTGCCTTTACTTACATTACTTGAACTGAAACAGAATTTAGCTGACTGCATATGTATAAACATGATAATTCATTCTTAATATCTAATTATAATTGAAGAATCGTCAATTATTTGGCTACTGTTTATATGTCCTTTATGATCATATAACTCTTAATGCGATTTGGTACTTATACAGAAAAGCGCTTTTATTGCATGAAATTGCATCATGTTGTTTTCATTTCTCACAGTACTGGATCGATATCTCTGCCTGTTGACTATCAGTCCCCAAGAGTACAATCAGTTTAGTGTACTGATAGACTTAGATTAAAACGTTCTAAACATGTATATTTATTTAATGTTTATATCAGAAAGAAACTAAGGTGTATATTCAGACACTCAATATTCGGCTATGAGCGTTCCTAATGAGTTAAATCCAGAAAAGCACTTCCAAACAGATTTACTATGTGTCATTTTCATATTTTGGTTTTGAAAACAATTCATACATCAATGTTTGGAATTTGATACGACTGTCATACAAGTGAGAGGTTTAGCTAGTTATACAACCAGGTTCAATCCACCATTTTCTACATTAGAAAATGTCTGTACCAAGTCAGGAATATGACAGTTGTTATCCATTCGTTTGATGTGTTTGGACTTTTGATTTTGCCTTTTGATTTTTGATTTCCCTTTTTGAATTTTCCTCGGAGTTCAGTATTTTTGTGTTTTTACTTTTTACTTCAGAAGACATTTTACCAAACAGAGTCAGGTCTTTTTTCCTACATTCATGAGATATATCAAATAGACAATCGAGATAACTAACAATCTGACTCTTAATAACTAAATTCGTTTTATTAAAAAACCAATAATCAAAGTCTTACGGTGATCCCTGAGGTATCATTGTCCAACATGACAATAGTTCTAACTTCTTCTTGGAAGATCATTCTACAGAAATCAACGATAGTAGAACATTGTGGCATCTCGGTGGCTATAAAGCAATATTTGTTCCTGAAGGACTGAAAAAAGCAGAATACATTTTTTAGTAAATAATTATCAAAGGTACAAGGATTATAATTTGATACGCCAGACGCGTGTTTCGTCTACATAAGACTCATCAGTGACGCTCAGATCAAATAGTTACCAAGCCAAACAAAATCACAGTTGAAGAACATTGAGGACAACAAATTTCAAAAAGTTGTATCAAATACGTCTATGGTAATCTATGCCTGGGATAAAAAAAAATCCTAAGTAATTCGAAAAAAATATTCTTTCGTAAACAGGAAATTTCTTAAATGAACACACAATTGATATTCATGTCAACACCAAAGTGCTGACTAAATACCATCAATCGATGATGATTATTTTACCGGACTCTTTACCGGATTTGTTATCACTTAAGCAACACGACGGGTGCCACATATTTAGCAGGATCCGCTTTCCCTTCCGGAACATATGAGATCACCCCTAGTTTTTGGTGGGGTTTGTGTTGTTTATTCTCTATGTTGTGTCATGTGTACTATTGTTTTTCTGTTTGTCTTTATCATTTTTAGCCATGGCGTTGTCAGTTTATTTTCGATTTATGAGTTTGACTGTCCCTCTGGTATCTTTCGTCCCTCTTTCAAGTAAAATAACAAGTAGCTCATGTTGAGACATTATTTTCACATAGTGTAAAGTGCGGTTCGGTTATTTTATTTTGCTCTGGATTTGTCTATATCATTAGCTAATGTTTTGATCCCGTTTTTGTTTAACTTTGTTTGGTTGTTCCTGTATTTTGTGTTATTTAAGAGATAACAATATTTTAGCTTTATTGAATAGTTGACACAGCAATTACATATAATTTTCAAGACAATTTTTTCAAATAAACGGAATACACAATCTATTGTTCTATACTCGTTGCATAGTAAGATGGGTGATGAAATTAAGCCTTTTATTTTAAAGTTAATCAAGAGCACTTGTTAGTACTTAACATTCTGCGTTAAGTACTGACGTGAGTTATAATACACATTTTTCCCGTTGATATAGGAATTGTTTACACACTAACTTTCAAACGCCGTCAGGCAGATGCTGATATATAAATTTTGTGTTACATGTAGTCGTCCCCTTTTAGTCATAGAGTTTTTATGTAGCAGCGCATATGTTATCTCTGGGCTTTCAAATATTAAGGTATGATATATCCTGATGAAGATACAATGTAAAAAAGGGAAAAGTGCATGTTTTACATTTATGTTAAAGTATCTAACAAGTCCATGTTTTGTGATAGACAAATAACAAGACAACTCACCGGCAAGTATATAGCATTTATGTAATCTGTACAACCTTTTATCTTTGACCATAGAAACACACGACATTCGTCAGCTAAAAAGAAACACACGACATTCATCAGCTAAAGTAATACATATTATTTTTGTAAAGCTTTGTATAAATAAAACTAATTTTTACATATACATTACACCTGTAGATTTTTATATACAAATTCATTGGATATCAAGTTCTGTCCATATTATAGAAAGAAGGAAACTATGAAATTAATTCTTGTAAAGGTACAAACTCTAAGTTATTTTGAACAAGTAATTATTTAAACAACGAAATCTCCACTATTTCGATAATAACCATCAAAAATATACCTTGTATTTTTCTCTCAACGAAATGTATAATAAGATTCCCCGAAGTGGTTGAATATCAGAATTATTTGGTGTACTAAATTCATTCATATGATCTGGGTTTATGTATTTACAACATTCAAACTGTTTATTTTTAAGTAATATTTTATTATGTACAGTTTTCGATATCTAAACTATCCGAGTCATTTGCGCAGAGGTTCATTTGCAAATGTTTATAATGGTTTCAGACTTGAAAGTAGAAGGAGTGTGCATCTAGTGTACTAAATGATAAACTCCGAAACGTCAATAATATTTGGCACACTTCTTTTGTAGATTAAAATTATATGAACGGAAGCAATTGTTTATGTACCAGATTCTTATTTTGTCTTCTACAGCTCGTAATCATTGAAATTTATTTTGATCATAATGACATAATTTGCAAATATAAAATGAAATCCTGGTATCTATGATGAGTTTATTCTTATTACTTATAAAAATAATCAGTAAATTATGTTGATTACTTACATGCTAAAATATTCGAATGTCTGTTTCTATGTTTATTTTCCTCGGCTTTTGCTGCCTCGTGTGAACGTTTTACTCTCTGAGTTTTCACTTCCTGAATGTCACAAAATAAAAATATAAAAGTTCTATGTCGTATTGGAAACTTTAGTGAAAACGTTTTGATGGATAATTATTTCTAAGCAGTAAAATATATATAATAAAATTCACACTATTAATAACTTGCACATTACTATATGTTCAACCAACTGATGGTAGGTAAATATTTAAATTTTATTTTATCGAATATTTAACAAAGTGATACATATGTTCTGAAGTTTAACAGTGCTTTATAAAAAGCATCTTCTTGATTTTGAGAATACCATTACAGTTGCCAATTGTTTTCTTGCCAATATGAAGATAATTTTTCTTCTAGGTCAGATATTGGAAAACCAAAGACAATAAGGATTACTTACTTCAAATTCATTTTGTAATCTGGTAAGTCCTGATCTAGGATCTTTAATTTGCATTTGATTATAGTAATTTTCAAACTCGTCTTCGTCCACAGGAGACTCGGACGTGAGCAGTGCTTCGGCTAATGCTTGGTGTAAGAAAATGTACTGATCCTAAATGAAAACCACAACATCATATAATAAAAGCATATTAAAACACATAAGTTATACCGGCTTTGTAATAAAATAAGCAACACAACGCGTGCCACATATGGAGCAGGATCTGGATACCCTTCCGGAGCACCTGATATTACTCCAAGTTTTTGGTGGGGTTCTTGTTGCTTAGTCTTTAGTTTTCTATGTTGTATCTTCTGTACTATTATTTGTCTGTTTTATGTTAATTATTAGCCATGGCGTTGTCAGTTTATTTTTCTATCTATGAGTTTCACTCTCCCTCTGGTATCTTTCGCTTATCTTTTATGTCATCAAGGTATTATTAGCTCAGTGGTCAGTACTTTGGTTCTGACTTGCTTTATAGTAAAAAGTAAAAATAATAAAAATACAGAACTCCGAAGAAAATTGAAAACGGAATGTCCCATATCAAATGGTAAAAGCAAAAGCTGAAACACATTAAACGAATGGATAACATGATCATGACGTGGGACAGGCATTTTCGTAGGCTGAACATAGTGGTAAACCTTTCTCCGTTGTCATATTTGCAAATAATTAGGAGTACGATTTTAACTACGCCAGGAACAGCTGACTTGAACTGGGTAGGCGTTTCCGTTTATATTCCTGTTGGTCATACAACTACTCTATATGAAAACAAAACGTTCCAGACGGACACACTTTATATTAATCAAGTAATTATTAAAAAAATATAGTAAAGGAAGTCTAATTATTCGACTCACTTCACATACTTTACTTAGAAATATTGACACTATTTTGCAACCAATGTAATATTAAACTATTAACTAAATCAGCAAGTTAATGATTCAATTAAAAAAAAAAGCACATATTACGTAATACACAAATAAATCATCACGACTAAATAGAAAATAGTTGAGGGAATTGATCTGTTCACTTACAGGTGTTTGCACCATATTTGGCCTGGCAATCCTCATTTTCTCTACACATTTATATATGTTTACTCTGCCCTCACTGTCAGCTTGATCCATCAAGTAATCTATTCCTATAAATGTTCCGGTTCTCCCAACTCCAGCACTGAAACAAAATTAAAACGTGGTTTAAACGACAGAAATCTACACCACATAAGTTTTATGGTCACCTTCAAAAACTGGTTTAGGTTTAGAAACTAGACATATAAATAGCACGATTTGTACAACACTTTGAGTAGAATTATAGACAGTTATTTTGGTAGTGCCGTTGATTTTTAGTTTTGCATTGGTATCGTCTGTGCATATTAAATGTGCAAGAAAATTGGTACCGTTAATTTTATTACTTCCACTGGGTCGATGCCTCTGCTGGTGGACTATTAAACCCCGAGGGTATCACCAGCCCAGTAGCCAGTACTTCGATACTGGCATGAAAATACGGATTTTTTGTGTTATTCAAAATTTGCTGTTACAAAATATTACAAATTATAATAAATTAAGGAGTGTATTTCCCTCATGCAAAGTTCTGATTCCTTTCACTAATTTGGCTATACTTTTTGGACCTTTTGGATTATAGCTCTTCATCTTTTATATAAGCTTTGGATTTCAAATATGTTGGCCACGAGCATCACTGAAGAGACATGTATTGTCGAAATGCGCATCTGGTGCAAGAAAATTTGTACCGTTAATTTTATTAAACCGATGGTTCAATTTCCCGCTTAGAGCATTAATCCTTCTCTTTTTAAAATTTATTGTTAAGAACCACACATGAAACATGTGTAATAATTTTCAAGTTGATTCAACTTTATCAACAACTATCTGTCAACATACGGACGTGCGGGAGGACGAATAAACGCACAGACCATAAAACGTAATTCCCCTAGGTGGGAAAAACCAGAAATGTTTCGATTTTTTCTTACCTGCAGTGAACCAATAAAGGTCCTTCATGACGCAGACTGTTGACCTTACTGTGAAACTCTACAAGTGTTGTAACATATTTAGGAACATCTCGATCAGGCCATGACGTAAACTGTAAATGTTTGACCTGGAGCCTGGCATTATCCTACAATACGTAAGGGGATGTACTTTAGATCTATCGTCTTATTTAACATAAATATATTGATTTAATATAATATTGTTGTTATAATAATTCCTATTGAAGGGACAGAAGACCAACAACACATAGTAGGAATATGTTCATGTAATTCAAAGAAACAAAACAAACAAAACAGAAAAAAGACAAAGAATAATTACTTGATATCTATTTTGTCAAGTTTTATTATAAGTATTTTTTTTTTATTCGAATATTATTATTTATGAATCTTTTGAAAACGTCTGGTTTCACAATTATAAGCCTGTCATCTTGGATAATTTTTTTTCTGCTCAACGTCAGTAAAGACATTTATATATATACAACATCTTTTTATATCTACTTTCTTGAAGACAAATGTAGATAAATGAATCGGCAAAAAAATAATGTGAATTTTTTTTTTCAGCTTTAGAAATCTATGAACTTTTATTTTATATGAAAAGACAAGAGCCAAAATCGTTTTAAAGAAACTCTTGAATATTAATAGTATTAAATGGTTCTTTAAAAATAAAAGAATATCCATCACCGAATGCATAGACTTTGAGAGAGATTAGATTAAGGAAACATAGACATAGTTGAGAATTCACCAATATTTACATATTAAGTCATCTGAAGATTATTTGTATCTAAGGAAACATCTACTAATAAAGTACTACAAAAATGTTTGAAAATCCATTTAGCTCTGAATAAGATGGCACATTTTCTAATATTCATATATACTACTATGAACTACCATTTTTACCGTAAAAATAGAAAACTTCATTATTTTAAAAATGAATGATATTATTCTTTAAATATTTTTCACAACTCACTTAATACTGGCTATACATTTAAGTTCAACTACTCTAAAGATAGAACAACTCCGATACTATAATCTCTAAACTAAGATATTAAAGCAGTTAATGTAGGTACAGCTATTATCATGGGATAATATATGAAGTCATGCTTATATATATTCGTGTGTAATAAGGTTATAACTTTGGGATGCCTTTAACATGTTATTATTGATTTGTAATATTGCAAAAAGTATTTAAGGAATGACTGTAATATTTTTTATGTTTTTCGAAAAAAATATTAGTTATTTTTTATAATTGAATTCTAAAATTCCATTTTTAAACCAGCGTAAATCGTGAAAAAACGTTGATGATGTCATGGTCACACGACTAGATTGTGTCTATGATATGATAAACAAAACGACGTCAGCCATTCAGAAGACGCGTTACATCCAAAATTAAATTATTGCTAAATAATAGGATTGCTTTTAACCAAACAAAATATTTAACAGTAAAATAAATAAAAAAGATAAAGAAATATTTCAACTACTTATCTTATAATGTACGAAGAAAGCTACTAGACATATGGTATGAACACTTGTCGCAAGTCCGTATGTAAACAACAAAACCTATCTCATTTAAAAACCTCATGGACAAACCTGGAACAACTAAATCTGTCACATTGTCCATGATCGCATTTTCAGTGGCTATTTTATAACTAAAGCGTAGACGCTAATAAGCATTAATGAATCATATAGCATAAGATTTATTCAAAAAGAACTACATATTTTTCTATTTGCTTATTTGCTTTACTCCTAAATCCTTTGTGATTGTCTTTATCAATACATTCTTCTTCAACATTAGAGCTATCATTTTTAATGAAATTTGACGTCTTGAAAAAAAATTAACGATTGCCATGTGTATAAATGAGCAAAATCAAATGTCTGCTAATAATTTCTTCTGAAACATCAATTCATAGCTCCATCAACATGCAAGAGTAAATATGTTTATGTTTATCATCCAGTGAGTATTTGCTCAGGCATATGTATGACGTCACATGCAACGTTATTGCAAATAATTAAATTCAATGTAACAATGATATACATATATAACTGAATTCAGTTTGGTGATTATGTTGAAGATGATGAAAGTCAATATACGGGACAGAAATAACGTTTACTGTAAACCGACTTATTTTCGCGGATACTTTATTTCGCGTTTAGCCCTTTTGAGTCCATTTCGCGACAATTTAATTTCGCGATTTTCTAATTAACTTGATGTTGTTAAATTAGGAAAGATCCAAGTTTTACATATTCGCGACGATTTAACTTCGCGATACTTTTCTACTCGCGAAAGTCGCGAAAATAAATGGCTCGCGAAAATTAGTTGGTTTACAGTATATCAATATCCTCAACCCAAGATGTTAATAATCAGCTGAAATGTTCCCTTAAACTTTACTTTTTTTCTACCTTATGCTTTGCATAATACAACATTATAATTTACTACAAGTGATAAATTACAAACTTAAAACTAAATTTTGATTTACGCAAATGGATACGGAAAACAAAAAATACATTACTGACGTTAACTGAGATCAAAACGATCCATGACAAATTATTATGCTTATCAAACTGTGTCAAAGATATACTAGTAGCTTGAATAAAGTGGTTATTGGCACATATACTTTGTACAAGTAATTGCTTTTACCTTAGAGGTTAAAACAATTTTTTACCGCATTTACAAATAAGTATAAGCAAGAACTAAGGTTTTTCATATTTTTTATAAGTTTCCATAAAATGTATACTTTTAAAAACCTTATTTTTTCTAAAAAAAAATAAATTTCTAATCTTCAAACTACAATAAAGCTTCTATCCGTGTATATATTTCAGCAAAAACGTCTTAAAAAGTAATAAAGGTTAATTATTTCCAAAACGCATCTGTAAAAAGCAATAATTCAGTGAGGTAAAAACTTTTACGCAATAAATACGATAGAAAGTATTCGAGAGATAATGTTAGTGAGTATTCGTGAGGTTCTTACAACATGTACACGGCTATCTTTCCACCTGAGAGATTTCTAAAAAAAAGATAACCAAATATACACAACAATTCTATAAAACAAGTCCGACAATTGTGAGTAGTTTTCTTGGTGATAAAGCTTAGTACAGGCGACAAGCGCGGAAAACAGCAATGGATATGGAATACAGGTCAGCAAAAAAAAAAAATGTGTCCAAAGGATTTTAATATGAAAAAGTGTTCATACCATATATATCAAACTCAAAATATCTTGGAGTACTGCATTGTAAATAATTCAACTGATAGCAATAAAGAGTTGGGAAAAGCTCGATTGTTGAATGGACAGAAAAAGACAAAACAATTTGAAGCCATCATTCGAAAACAACAAGAAACAGCGATTATGCCCAATGAAAATTTAGAGTAAGTTCAATATGTTTGTGTTACAATTGGTGTTTCATCCTTTACGTAAATAACAATTGACATTTAACATCTCACGTGTATTGACACATTTTATTATCTGCATTCTTAAAGGCTTAAAGAAGGGGGAGGGTTTACATAAAAAATAAATAAAGCAAAGGATAATATAGAACAAATAAAAAAAAATTATACTCCGAAATAAAAAAAAAATGATTGAGATTGAGGAATGCTGTTGTTGGCTGAGAGTTCGAAAATCCACCCTTGAAATGTTACTAGTATTTTTGTGAATGAGAGTTGCTTATCATATATTTAAATCATGCTTTGTAAATCATATATAGGTATATTAGTCATATTCAAAAAGTATAAAACCATCCCTTATCTACTGTTTAATAAGCTTTTCATACATATTTTTATCATCCTATGCAACGGTAGTAAGCTCTTTGCTCGTTCCATTTTAAATTTGCAATTCTATAAAAATTGAAATGCTACACGAATTATTTTAACAAGTTCCATGCACTTACATAAAATGAATGTTTTTTGGGCAGAAATTCTATAAAACCATTTGAATATATTTTGATAACTCAACGAATGTTTGCTTAATTATTGTTATATGGAATCAATGAAGATAATATGTTTCTGAAATGAAATCTAAAATGGAAGGCATTTGTTTTAGAGAGCATTGAACTATTATTTTAAACCAAATCCAACACGTACGATAAACTCGTCAACAATTTGTGTGTCACGTTTTTTTTAATCTATTAATGGGATACATGGTTAAAGATTAACTGTTATCCTCGTCAAACAAGTAACCAATTAGTTTAATTATATGAAATGCACACAACATCATCATAATTGAAAATAGTTTACAATACAAGAAGCTATTAGTTAAAAAAAATGTACTTAATCTTTACATTAACATATCAAAAACAACGATAGGAATTAGAAAATATTTTCACAAATGAACATAACACAATAAATAAAAGTTTTGTGAACCAACGCATTTACGGCCTTTTGATATGATTTACGATTAAATTAATTCCCTAATATACTATGTTTCTAAGAACATATAAAATAGATACACACAAATTCTTCACGAGTTTATATTGAAACAAAATATGTATACTTCAGTAGTTGTTTGTTCTTCGTTGGCGTCGATATTTTCAGGATCAATCTATTTGAAAGCAAATTACTAAATTCTATTACGTACTGCCTACAGGTATCCAACGCATTTATAATCACATGCCTTTTGCAAGAGCTACCATGCCTGGTTTTATTTTCAATTACTGTGCATTCATTATTTTCGTTGGTACAAATTTTCTTGGATTGAGGAAAACTTTTTTTTGTCGATACTTAATTCCGTGTTGTTCCAAAAGTATGCATAAAGCAATTTTCGATTCGTTGAATTTTTATATACGTACGTGGTTTCCCTGTTTCCACAAAATCCACAAAAATTATTATCCAACGTTTAGTAATGAATCCACAGTATATTAAGTGTTTACGGAATATTTAAAATTTACGTAACTGTATGACTTATGAAAGAAACGACGACTTTGTAGTTAAAGGATTTGAAGATACTAAGATGACCGTATATATCAAAGAAACATTTTTAAGGAGGTAGACCTACGTTAAAAGAAATAAGTCTTTCAATCATCAGAACGTTTTTGTCAACCATATTCCAAAAATTGTTCTAAGCTTCTAGGTTACTTTGATAAGTTCCAATCTGCGTCAGATAAATGATTAAAATATATTGATGAAACTTGAATTTTACAAACGCGTCACTGATTTAAGGAGTTATTTCCATGAAATAAGGTATACACCCTTAACTGTTATCCTGCTAAATTTGAGTGTATTTCTTATTTACAAATTAATAAGACATAGACAATTATTGTATAGAGTGACGTATTTTTTGTACCATTTTTCCAGTTAAGGCTGTGTCTGGTATTTGTAGTATGTTTAGTTTTCATGTACAATTTATTGAATTAAACACGGGCATGCTATTAAATAAAGTGTAGTTTTCCTTGCATAATATCCTTTTAGACCAGGGCATGTTATTCAGTGAATGATAATTGGTACAACAGTTATAGATATACTTTTAGCTTATACGATACATAATGACAGAAGTTCGTGAGTTTTAAGATGCCTATGATTAACTATACAAGCTGTATCTATACGAAGGTAGGGTAAGATTGGTTGTTTTATACGCATTCTTGTGCGCATGTAAACACTCACATGAAGAATACTCTAGAATGAAGGCAAAATAACAACAAATATGTTTTTAAATATACTTCATTTCTTTTTCTTTTTAGAATGACCGCTCTTAAATCATAAATACTGAAAAAATGTCCTACAAGATATGATATTCAATCACGGTCGTTCGTTTTCATATACATATACAATAAGGGATAAATGTTATAAAAACACACAATATTTTCTCAGAATTTAAAACTTAACTATATAAAATATTTCTATGACCTTCAAACATGTAAAAAAATATTTATAGAAACAAAAATGAAGCAACCAGGGCAGAATTTCCATTTCGAATTTTAGATTGCAATAACTGCCTTATCATAAATTGAATTTTCGTCACAAGAAAACATTTTTTATCACGAGTAAACATTTTACAGCACAAGAAAACAATTTTTATCACGAGTAAACATTTTTTTATCACGAGTAAACATTTTTTATCACGAGTAAACATTTTTTATCACGAGTAAACATTTTATATCATTAGCATACCTTTGTGACAATGAGGTTGGTGAGTATAAAGTCAGCAAAAGTCTCCTGATAGTCAAACTTTACATATATATTACCAAATCTCTCAGTCTTGTTCTCATCAGGCCAATACTTCTTACACTTTATTTGCTGCAATGATAATTTTGTTAAATTACAGTAGTTTATCTAAATACTATGGAAAGTTTTGATATTCTTGGATAAGTGTTATCTTTCTAAAATAATAATAAAGAATGTTAGTAGTTTAACAATTGCTGGTGTTAGCTTTATTTTATTTGTAAAAACAGCTTTTCCTCATTTTAGCCCTTTTGTAAATCGAATCATTTATTTGAATAACATGAAAACTAAAAGAAAAGTAATTAGCGACAAAATGGTCACCAAATGAGTGCATATTTCATTATCTAAATTGTTTTTTCTTAAACGGCAAATATACGACACGTTTGTTGTGATGGTATATACTTGTGTTTAACTTCTTATTTCTACTGTATAGAAGAATCAGAATATATCTGATTACAATGTAAGAAACATGTTTTCCTGTTTTGAAGCTTTTATGGTAACTATATCATATTAAATAACCAAATTGCGCCAACCCTTTCTGTAAAATATAGTAGATTTTGACTATCCATAGCGTTAAAGGGTTCTATTTTATATACACCAATGCTAATAATGCCACTCTATCTTCTTTTAAATTCTAGCAAAGCTGCTGGGAAATCTAGTGAGAAAGAACTACATTATAATAATTACTCTTACATAAAAAGGAAAACCCTTCCTTTAGAAAACAAAAGGAACTATTTAAATAATATGAAAATAAATCTTTTAAATGTCGTTTTTGCAAACAGTTTTTCTGGGCTTACTTTCAACAGGAATGCTCAAACCATTAATATTAAAGCCAGGGCTGCATAATCACGCAGAAACTCTAAAACGCTGGTTTTCTAAAGGGTCCTTAAACGAGTAGCAGGAATCATTAAAAGTGAGCTGTATGTGTTGAAAGGTTAACCAATCAAATAAAGATACTTAATGGCAACCGAAAATGCATATACAAACAAATTTGTTGATATTTATAAATCTGATGCACATCTCCTCCCGTTAAAACGGATTTAAATAGTAAGATACTATGCTGAAATTGTTTTCATTTAGAAAACTTTGTAAAAAGACAAACACGACACTTTTAAAACCATGTTTTTGTCAATTAATTATCAATTCCTAGTTTACTATAAACTATTAGATTTTACGGGAAAGCTATAGATGGAGATTTAAGCAATGATCAAGATGCTAGTTGGTCACTAAACAATTGATTTGTGTTACCTCTAATTGGCAATCGTCCTGAACATCACCCTACATATATATATTTTTAAACAGTAAAATCACAAAAAAACTTAACTCCGAGGAAAATTCAATCGGAAAGTCCCTAATCACATGGCAAAAACGAATGACAAAATTCATCAAACGAATGGACAACAACTGTCATATTCCTGACTTGGTACAGGCAGTTTCAAATGCAGAAAAAGGTGGATTGAACCTGTTTTTTTAGCGCTAAACCTCTCACTTGTATGACAGTTTCATCAAATTCCGTTATCTTTACTACAATGCGTGAACAAACAGAAATTTGTAAGTTTTTGTATATTGGATAGACTTTTGTTATCAATTATGAATAATATCCAATTTAACATAGTGTCATGATATTTATCAGAAATTTAACTCGATTTAACTTTAAGATTTGTTTAAAAGCTGCTAATTCAAACCAATTCTTTGAAACACATATCATGTATAATTAATATAAGAACCAAAACAAATACGAACCTATGCTTATACAACCTGTCATAAATAACCACTAATTCCTATCAAACTAAACAATAGTTATAGTAAGAACTGTATTCTTTTTTGTTAAATATTCAAATTGTAATGACAAACTTAAATGATGTAAACAGTCATATTACACTATATCATCGCGATATATCGACGGAATTAACAGTTTTAGACAGTTTTTGTGACATATATATGTTTGCGATACAATACAAAACATGTCAACAATGTTGTATCATACGTACCCCAAGTTCAATTAGGTTTGTTAACATAACAATATTTTGTATCCTTAGCTGCCAAACCATCCTCCAGAAGTCATCCACCATTTCATCTGTCGGACCTGTTAAAAACAAGAGGTAAGTACCAAACATGACTTTCATAACTCAAAGAGAAATAAACAACATCATGATAAAAATGAAAGACGATACAAAGATGAACAAATCAACTAAACCATACATACAAATATTCTGCCCGACCCAAATGGATGTGATCGCAGGTGTTTTGATAGGTGCAAATAAACTCATCATAGATACCAGGACAAAATTTAGCATAAACGTCAGACGCGCGTTTCGTCTACAAAAGACTCATCAGTGACGCTCGAATCCAAAAAGTTAAAAAGGCCAAATAAAGTACGAAGTTGAAGAGCATTGAGGACCAAAATTCCTAAAAGTTTTGCCAAATACAGCTAAGATAATCTATGTCTGAGGTAGAAAAGCCTAAGTATTTCCAAAAAAATCAACCCTGTGATTGAAACAAATTGATAAACAGTTTTGGAAGTAGGAAAAAAATACGTATGTTACATTTACCTGTGTAATTGTACATTTTTACATGGATAAACTTATTGTTCTCATTAAATTCTTTTCATATTTCCCGTGCTGTATGAACCTCCAAATTGTTATAAGATGTATGTCCATAATATTAAAAAAAAGTAATCTCGGTTCTGCAGGAAAGAAAAAAAACCACACTGTGACATACCTTGACATGCAATGTAAGCTCTGGGATCTTGATACCCCTGTAAAATATAAATATGAAAATGTATTATATTTATATATATAAAAAAAACTCATAAACGAGTCTAAATTGAAAACTACGTTCAAACCTATGATAGCGTTGGATAAAAACCGCAATTTTTATACGTGTGCATGTAAAACAAATTTCGTTGTAGAAGGGTCTAAAAACAAAATAAATCTTAATATAAATTTTATACTAAACAGAAAAAAAATATTTGTGGCCACGATGTTATGCCACAAACAGAAGGTGTCAATAATTGTTTAGTACACCAGGTCCGGATTTCGACAATAAATGTTTCTTCAGTGATGTAAGGGATCGAAACGCTATTTGGAAGGCAATATAAAAAGTACCCTCATTTTTAGATAGACTCTTGAATTTTAAGAGTCAATATAGGATGAACGGATTATATAAACCGGAGGGAAAATATGATACAAGCCAAAAAGAAAAAAATATAATCGAGTCTAAATTGAAAACTACGTTCAAACCTATGATTGCGTTGGATAAAAACCGCAATTTTTATACGTGTGCATGTAAAACGAATTTCGTTGTAGAAGGGTCTAAAAATAGCACAAAATCATTTTCCAAAAGACCAAAAAAGTGAAAAAGTATATTTAAACAAAACGCATTAGACTTAAAGGTCGAACAACTGATGTTCTTTAACCCTGCTGACTGCCATTTGCGATTGCCAAATACAATTGATCACAAGATGTAACAGAATGGATCTTAATATAAATCTAATACTAAACAGAAAAAAAATATACTTGTGGCCACGATGTTATGCCAATATTGTCAAAAAGTGTCAATATTTTTTTAGTACACCAGATCCGGATTTCGACAATAAATGTCTCTTCAGTGAAGTTAGGGATCGAAACGGTATTTGGAAGGCCATATAAAAAGTACCCTCATTTTAGATAGACTAAACTCCTTATATATACCAGGATTAAATTTTGTATTTACGCCAGACGGGCGTTTCGTATAACAAAGACTCGTCAGTGACGCTCGAATTCAAAAAATATGTATGTTAATCATATATTATTTCCCATTAACTGTCTTGCGCAATACTTACATCAAAGTATGACGCATTGATATAATCAGAGTTATCAACCGTTGTATAAGTACTTCCGTCTTCAGAATCAATAACTTCCGGTTGTAGAACTACCCTGGAATGGTCATCTGCAAAATTGATTTGAAAGTATGAAATTTTTATTTTGTCCAGGAGGTCAACAAGACATTTCTAGCACTTTTAAAAATATGGTTCATGTTCCCTCAGATAAGAAGACTTAATATTCTTATGACCCCTTTGGGCATAAAGATTTTATTATTTTCCGAATTATTATATCCCTGACCCTCAAATTTCAGATTAACTGTTCCTGATGATGGTAAAATCAGAGAAGCACTTCCGTCGTATGGACATTTATAATGGGTTTTTTTCTTGACACATCTTTATAAATAATTTTACACTGTTAAAATACAATTGTTATATGTCGAAATATAAATAAAAGGGTTACATAAACTAAAACTATATCATTGCATGTATGTGCAGTTAAATCGTGAAATTGATTTGTGGTTGAAAAATATTAATTATAATGTTTCCTTTGAAATATTTCCGACACATTATGTTTCTTCAATTGCTGCAGTGGTCAAATCAAATTGATTGAGTGCCTCTGTACTGACCACCATTACATAGTTTATGGTTACTATTAGTATTTTATATGTTACATATGTTTATATTAAGTCGACTTACAGGCATAAATATTTTTGTATCGGTTCTTTCGTTTGTTGCCAGGTCTCAAAGCTATGTCATATGAATGTTTAAGTCCATGTGGTAAACCCTGAAACATACAAAGTAAACAAATAATTTCATGTGAAAATGTCGTTTGTTTTATCTTCTCGTCTGATATTTTTCTTTGCATCGTAAAAAACTGTAAAGCATACATTAGGTCAAGAAACGTTATTCATCATTTGTTTCATTATTGCAGCTTTGGATAATATCTTGGAACATCAGCATGGCAATGGGAACTTTGGTTGAAATTCATTTTTTTTTACCGTGAACACTTCAAGCTAATCTACTAAGGCCCTTTTCTGTTTGAAAATTCTGTGTTTCGTATAAGCTGTGCATAAAAAAGCGGTATCATGTTCTTATTGAACATCAGTAAATACTTAGCACTACTGATGGACTATCATGCTAATTGTGTCGCAATTGTTTGATCTACATTGCGTTCCCTGCTTATTAACTGTTTGACTGGGCTCACACAAACTAAGATTGTAACTTGATCTGTTTGAGCTGTTCGGAAAGAACCCTTTAAGTTAGGTTATTTTCTCGGATATAACAAAATCGCAAAATATTTCCGCCAATTAAAAGTGTACATGTAAAGGTATTGATAAACGTTTTGAATCTGCTAAAATATAAGTCGCCAAACTAATTCGTATACCTTATTCAATGAATATCGCGAAATGTTACACCCGCAAAAAAACCCGCTATACGGTAACAGATAAAAGTTCTATTGCAAACTTACATCGTATTCAGATTCGAATGCGTTGTCCTTATGCAGCATGTATTCCACATATTGAGGGAGCATCTCTACTTGAATGCCTTCTCGTCCGTCAAAGTCACTGAAATGCACAGTTAAAGGCGGAGGAGGAAGTCCCTCTGTCGTAAAGGAAATTGAATTTATGTCTGCAACAGTTTTTTCAGGTGGTGGTGGCGGGAAATCGTAATAATCCGTATGTGCGTCTGCCTCTCCACCACGTGGGTGAAGGGTTCCATTTTGTTTTGGCGTATCATAGCGTATAGTATTACGCATCACCCAATCGTCTTTCTTGATTTCATCATAACTGGCAAACTGGTGATTGTCTATTCCTTTATATCAAACCATAAACAAAAATAATGTCATCTTTTGTTTTAGAAAAATAATAAAAATTAAGAAAACAATTCGCCTTTACAGAATCTAAAGGACTATGGGTAATCTCATTGTTCGTACCCAAACAAAATAAGGTCACGTTATTGGTTGAATTTACATTGTTTATGACATTTCTAATCAATCACGACGTTTTGGTGTCCGCTTTAGCAAATATTATCCATAATGCATTAGATTCTGAAACGGGGAATTAGGAAACCGAGGTTCAAAACTCCCTTAAGCTAATTGGACCTTCGATGAATTTCACTACGATCTTAAGGTCATTTTGGCTACGAACTTTCATACCTATACAAACATACCGGTCTTTGATTATCTTAACATTATCAGACGTATTAAATGTAAGTATGAAGTCTTCCGTTACAGCTAATTTCCTAATGCATGTAGAACAAAACTTTGGTTGGCTTGCTTGCTTTGTTTGTTTATTGTAAAATCACTAGGATAACACCCAATTAAATTCAAATATAATATATTCAGGTTAAACTATGCCTATATAAATTGTTTAAAAATGTCAATCTTATTTACAAAGCTTGAATAAACAATTATACAAACAAAGCAAGCAAGCCAACCAAACTTTTACTTTACAAGCATTAGGAAATCAGCTGTAATGTATTTATATAACTTCGATTGGTTCTACTTTCTTTTCTATAATAATGTAATCCATTAGATATGCAAATCTTTGAAGATTAGTTCCTATCTCATCTGTTATCATTGTGACGAGGAACCATTTATGGGTCTTCATAACTTGCTTAAACTAACAGTTACCGATAAAATTCATAAGTTAACTTTGGCTACTAGTATTTATCTATGTCCTTTTTTGTAATATTTTGATTCCAATGCATAATTTGTTTCTAAATAATCGGCATTGCGCGGACAAAATGGAAGCGTGCAATTTATAAGGTGTTTATCCTTTTTTATACTTTCAATTGGATTTGATGAAATATAGGTTGATCCCGTAGACCATTTCAAGCAACATGACCATGAAGAGCATTAAGTTTTATTTCGAAATCTGTAAATGTGACTTCGAACAATCGGATAAAAATGTAAACCTTCATATATAAGAAACTATTATCATGTTCTGTTTCAATATTCACCGAAATGTTCAAACCTGGTACCCTTTGTTAGATATTGTTCGTCTGTTTCTCTGTCCTATTTCGGGAGTTTGGCATGCCACCAAACCAGGTTCAACCCACCATTTTCCTGTACCAAGTCAGGAGAATGACCATTGTCATATTATAGTTCGTTTCTGTGTGTGTTACATTCTGATGTTGTGTTTCTATTGTGTCGTTGTTTTCCTCTTATATTTGATGCATTTCCCTCAGTTTTAGTTAGTAATCCGGGTTTTTTTCTTCTCTCAATCGATTTATATAAGTTTCGAACAGCGGTATACTACTGTTGCCTTTTTTGACAGTTAAATTATGACTAACCTTCCAAAGAATCATCTGAATGAGGTGTTAATACGTCGTCACTGCCGTTTTTTCTATCATGTCTGTCCCTGAAACCAAAATAATATTTTTGAAAAAGACACATTTACAAACAGTCATTACGTCAAGGTTTTTAAAACCGATATTAAGAATTGTGAAGTCAAATTAGGGATAGTACTATTTGTGGGTAACGATGTTTATTAAAAAAAGGCAAAGTAAGAGTCACTGAACATTAATTAAAAATTGACTTGTTAGTGCATCAATTAGATATTAAAAAAAGTGTTTTCATTGATGGTTAATGTTTTAAGTAGTGACAATTAAAATAAGAAGGTGTAATATGAATTTCAACCAGAGACAAAATGGTTTTTGCAACTATAGGTTATCATTCAACAGTAGGCAAGACCAATCCCGCCTAAAAACTATAATTGACAACGAAATGACAAGTATAAGTAATTTACACGAGCCTGATTTATGTACAAATCAATAAGCAAAAAACAAATATGATAAACAGCTAAAACGATAACTACCGAATTACAGGGTGATGATCTACGAAGGCGAGTCAAAGAATAGATCCCCTACTTTTAATTATATTCGTGCTGTGGGTATTTGAATCATTGTTTAGAAAACCGTTTGTGTTACTTTACACTTTGTTCGTCACATGTTTTAATATTTGGTGTTTTTTTCTTGAAACAAATGTGATGACGTATGTTCGAGAGAGAAAAAACAACCACCAGGGATACCTGGCTGATAGTTTTATACGCCAGTTTTGGAAGGTAAAAAAACAAAACAATTCAATACATAATCATCCTAGATACATGTACCAGGATTATCAAAATGTTATACAATACGCGTATTACGTCTACTACTCCTCACCAGTAGCACTTCAATTATTAAAAAAGGCCATATAAAGATTGTCAATCAGTTTTAGTTCCGATCACATACGTCGTTTTGCATCAGCTTCATGCGTTGATGAAATTATTTACTGTGTTTATCCGCAATTTAAATGGTCATTAAACTTGTACGTACTATTATAATGGTTGTGAATTTTCCAAAATATTTTAATCCCTGTTCAATGTTAAATATTTGTAATTGTTCCAAATGTGATAGTTTATGTCTTCCTTATAACCTTATGAACTTTTGATCTTCTGTTATTTTACTGTTTTCTACTCATCTTTATGTGTGCCAAAGTTTTCTTTAGGATAAACACAAAAAGATATTTTGATATAAAAACAAGAAGATGTGGTATGACAGCAATGAAACTAGTTAAAACGTGAATTCTTCTGTTAAATATTTTGAAATTTTTCCAATAGTGATAGTTTAACTCTGCCTTTCTAAACTGATGAACTTTTGACCCTCTGTAATTAAACTGTTTTATACCGTCCTGTTCAATTTCTGTACGGAAGTATTATTTATTAAAAATGCAATAATATATTGTGATATAAAAATAAGGAAATGTGATACAATTAGGAAGAATCAATGTTAAACATTTTGTATATTTTCCAAAGGTCAAATTTTGTGTCTTCCTTTTACACTTAGATTTGATTAAATTCTGGTATTTATGCGTTTCATACCGTCCTATCAATATCTCCTTTATTATGAGAAATGCAAAAATATATTTCGATATTGAATACGAAGATGCGGTAGGATAACAATGAAACAAATAATAACGTGCATTTTCAATGTTAAATATTTTGTAATTTTTCTAAAAAGTGATAGTCTATGTCTTCCTTATAAACTTATGAACTTTTGATATCCCTGTTATTTTACTGTTTTCTACTCATCTTTATGTGTGCCAAAGTTTTCTTTAGAATAAATACAAAAATACCTTTTGATATAAGAAGATGCATGTGAAATACCAACAATGAAACAAGTAAAATTGTGAATTTTCAATGTTAAAAATTTTGAAAGTTTTCAAATAGTGATAGTTTAACTCTGCCTTTCTAAACTGATGAACTTTTGACCCTCTGTAATTAAACTGTTTTATACCGTCCTGTTCAATTTCTGTACGGAAGTATTATTTATTAAAAATGCAATAATATATTGTGATATAAAAATAAGGAAATGTGATACGATTAGGAAGACAATCAATGTTAAACATTTTGTATATTTTCCAAAGGTCAAATTTTGTGTCTTCCTTATACACTTAGATTTGATTAAATTCTGGTATTTATGCGTTTCATACCGTCCTATCAATATCTCCTTTATTATGAGAAATGCAAAAATATATTTCGATATTGAATACGAAGATGCGGTAGGATAACAATGAAACAAATAATAACGTGCATTTTCAATGTTAAATATTTTGTAATTTTTCTAAAAAGTGATAGTCTATGTCTTCCTTATAAACTTATGAACTTTTGATCTTCTGTTATTTTACTGTTTTCTACTCATCTTTATGTGTGCCAAAGTTTTCTTTAGAATAAACACAAAAATACCTTTTGATATAAGAAGATGCATGTGAAATACCAACAATGAAACAAGTAAAATTGTGAATTTTCAATGTTAAAAATTTTGAAAGTTTTCCAACAGTGAAAGTTTCAGTCTGCCTTTTTTAAGTGTTGAACTTTTGATCCTCTGTTATTTAACTGTTTTTTACCATCCTCTTAATATCCGTACCGAAATATCATTTCTTACAAATGCAAAAATCTATTGTGATATAAAAATATGGAAATGAGGTACGATTATGAAGAAGATAATAATGCAACAAAATATGCCTTTTCAATATAAAATATTATTTATGTTTTCAAAACGTATAGTTTATACCGTCCTTGCATTTGTAAACTCAAGACATGATCATTTGATTCTCTGTAATTTAACTGTTCTTATACCGTCCGTTTAATATTTCTGTCAAAGGTTCATGTCAGAAAAATGCAAAAGCGTACTTTGATATAAATAGTAATAAGGACATACTATGTGAATACAAAATAGATAATTATACAACAAAAATTAACACATATATTAACAATGTCAGGCTACAGCAAAATCAAAACCGTGCAATACGCTATAAAAAGCATTTGGATATGGAAATGTAAAACATTTTAAAAGTAAAAACAAGCGGCATAATGTGTAAATTTAAGTGAAATTCAAAGCAATTTTTATCTTCGAAAACATTTACTGACTTTTATATATGCCCTGTACCAAGTCAGGGAAATGGCCATTGTTATATTATAGTTATTTTCTCTGTGTGTTATATTTTAATGTTGTGTTTCTGTTGTGTCGTAGTTCTCTTACATATGATGCGTTTCCCTTAGTTTTAGTTTTTCTAATTCGATTTTTTTTTTCTCTATTGATTTATGAATGTCGAACAGCAGTATAGTTCTGTTGCCTTTATTTATACACAATTGTACGTTTACTTATTTTTCCAAAAAATGTTACGTCTCAGCTTATTTGACTGTTTATCAAATGTTATTAGAATAAATCTATACATATAGTTTCCAGTCATATTTGGTCAACATTTTCGTTTTTAATTCTCTTACTCTGTAATTGATTTTGTCCTTAATTTGATTTGATTTGATTCGAGTTCCACTAGTAAGTCTTATATAGACCAAACGCATTTTGACGTACAAAAAAAATGACCTGGTGTCTTTGATGAATCTTGTGTAGACATTAAGCGCGTCCTGTGTACAACATATTAAGCCTGATACCATTGATGAGTCTAATGAAGACATATAGCGCGTCCTTTGAACTCAACTAGGAGTGCGGTCTTTCTGATGATTATGTACTTACTTGTTCCTAAGACAGTGGCAACATACAATGATCATGATGATCAACAATACTACAGCGCCACCTATCGTTGCACCAATTACAATGGCTATATCTACTTCAGTATCATCTTCAATGGTTGTACCTAGGTTAATATACCAATATAGAAATGAAAAACATATAAACAATACATTAACAGATAAGCAGACAAAAGACTTACTTTCATAAGATTTACTAAAAAATTAATTATTGTTATGACTTGATCGACTGATAAAGAACATAGAAATCCAAAATACAAGTTTTTGTAATTAAATGAATTTAAAACACATTATAATTGCTTACATAGAAACTGACTAACATCTTTCATTTTCGATATTTAATATAGCTTAACAAATCTATGATTAAACATGTATTTTCCGTACGAAAGAACTGTTGTTTTACATGATAAATGAACGTAAAACAGCTTCATTGAATCAAGAAATAAAGATAGAAAGAATTATGAAACAACATAAAGCAACTCATAGGAAAAGAGTTCGGTATACACATAAATTGGAATTCAGAGTCAATATATGTTCTTTGCAAAGATCAATAAATACTGTACGACAATAATTAAAGCACCACATTAATTCAATACTTTGTAAAACGTTGAGATACAGGTAGTTCCCTTGTACCTAACTGAATCTTAAAATTATCACTCGTTTCCAAATTGTTTTATAAGGCAATTAATCGATCTGATCTTTATTAACAAGCTGGACAATTTGTATTAGTTTTTTGTACTTTATCGGAAATTTACATTTTTTAAAATGGCATTTGTTTATCTACGGACAATGCAAATAGTAAGTAATTGCAATGATGACAAATACATTGAATATTGCTAAAAATTTAAAACATTTACTGGAAAAAAACATTAATAAGGTATTTTTCGTGGGGAGAGTGGGCTAATTTATACAACTCAGTTTGGAATTAAATAATCTGTCTGACGAAGCAATAACAGCTCGACATACTTTTAACGTCGAATATACTTAATAGTATAGAAATGAATCGTTTTTTAAGAAAAAATTCTAACCACTTCCTTCTTACAAAAAAAGTTTTTGAATAAAATTGGTGGTGGAACAGGTTTCAGGTTGTACAGTATTAATCGTTTGCAACAAACATTGATCTTGATGCTTTAGACGTGGAAGCAAGAGATAGAATTGTCTTAAATTGAAGATGCAGCTTTTTGTTATTGGAAATTCACCAGCAGAATATTAATGTACATCTTTAAATTGACCATTGATGGGTTGTATTTCTATCTACGTTTATTTGGGGATTTCATCACGTGGCAGAACAATGACTGATTATATAAACGGAACTAATGTTTTGAACTAAACTTATGTTTGGTAGTACATCTACTGACTGTATATATGATGAACTTTCAGATTATTAATAACTGATGTTGCTCTTTAGTTTCTACATTGTGTTTTGAACACTTTTGTTTTTCTTGAAGTTGTTAAATCAATGGTGTTGCTTGTTTGTACTCAATTTATGAGTTTGAATATCCCTTCGGTATGTTTTGACGCCTCTCTGTAGTTGATGTTCGGGTCTTTTTAAATAGATAGGCTTTTCAATTACTGGTTATTGATGTTGAACGCACTGATATTGGTATCATTCATGAAAGCGGCGGTATCAATTTCATATCAGTAACTAAAAAAAAAAATATTAAAAATATCTGCATCTTCAATTTTAAAGAACTTAGAACTGCAGTAATAAAATTGTGCACATTTAAAGCAAGTGAAAGTAGATAGAATAGATGTTTCATTCAAATGCATTTGTATCCCTAACAGAAAAGGATAACAATTGGAACAATTCCTATCCACCTTAAATACAATATGAAACCCTTGAAGTTTTGTAATACAATCAGATACCAAAATGTAAGCTGCAAATAAATGAACAATTATAAATTATGTAATTAGAATCTAAAACAACAAAATAAAGACATTTTATAGAATAAAACATATAATATATTTGCAACATAAAAAATGTAACTAAGGTTTATGAAGTACAGAGTGTGACGAAGAAGGTTATAATTCAAAGGAAAATAAAACGAATGGTTAAAATGTTTCATTAAATTAAGATGTGTATATGCATTTTTTTTTGAATTCGTTTAATAAGAGGATTTCCGATTTGGATTTTCTTGGGGTTTGGTAATTTAGTTATTTTACTTTTGATTTGAACACTAACATTAATTCTCAAACATTCATATATCTAACATTTATGGCCCTGTGTGTCTTATATAATACAATACGCCCACTACGTCTGAATATATACATTCTTGTATAACTTTTATAATATACCCTTCATAAACCGTAGCTATATTTATATACACATATTGAGCTATTCTACATATATACGATACATAACTGTTGTTAATATCTAAAATACACTGTTAATTGGTTATACTACTATACACCAAGTGCCTGTGCGGGGGGTTATATTTGTTAATTGGTGTTAATGTCAAACCTTGACAATCACTTCCGGCACAAACGTCAACACAACTTCCGGTCACCTGATCACAAACACTACCAGAGCATGAAACTGGACAGGCGTACTTACATTTCTCTCCAAACCAACCAGGCCTGCACCCAGATGTGCAGAACCCTGTTTTCTGATCACACATATTGTTTTGACAATTTGTATTACATGATTCAGTGCATGAGAATCCATATAGGCCATTTTCACATCCATATGAACAATTGTTTGAGGAATAAACGCACTTTTTATTTTTACATCCGGGATAGCAGCTTTGAGTACAGGAATTTCCAAAGTATCCATTGTCACATCCAAACAAACAATTTCCATTTCCAGGGTTGCAATTTCCTCCCGAAGTTCCAGCACAATTGGTACAACTATTTTCACAATATTCGCCGTATTTATCAACAACACATTGCTGTGAACATTTACCGGAATCTATGTCGCATTCACTGTTGAAACAGGTCTGTGAACACTCATTTGTGCATGATTGACCATACCATCCATTTGCACAACCGCCATTACAGATTCCAGTTAATTTATTACAAACTACATTTCCAACTGTTGAGGACTTCGAGCAATGGCTACTACACGGACTTTGACAATTTTGCCCATAATACCCAGGTTGACATGTAGAACAAGTTCCAAATAATCTTTCACAATCTGTGCAAGTGTTTACGCAAGGTGTTTTGCATTGAGTGCCATAAAAACCAGACGTGCAGTTATATGTGCATTCACCACTATCCCTATCACACAAATTGCCAAAACAATTTTCACTACATCGTAAATTACACGTAGCACCGTACCATCCCGTAACACAGTTACCTGAACATCGTCCATTGAGACGATCGCAGGTAGAACTTATGCAATGAATTTCATTGTTACAAGGTATGTCACAGTATGTTCCATACCATCCATCTTTACAGCTATTTAGGCAATATCCATCAATACCGTCACAAATTATGTGTCCAGAGGGAGACAGACCACAATTTGTATTACAATTGCTTTGGCAATTCAGTCCATATTTTCCAGGAGCACAACCTTCACAAGTTCCGGTTGTTTGATTGCATAAGGTACAGGAAGAGCAGGAATTATCACAAAGCTGTCCAAATTTTCCAGGTGCGCATCCTTCCGAGCATACTCCCGTTGTCTGATTACATCGAGATAACTTGCAGTTAATACTGCAAATGTTTGAACAAGTATCCCCATAATAACCCTCTTTACAACTACTGCATTTCCCCGTTTGCTTATCACAAGAACTACTAACGCAACCCATGCTACAAGTCGTATTACAATTGTTTCCATAGAAACCATCTATACACTTACCTATACAAACAGCAGTCGTTTGATCACATCCTGAATTATCACATCCGGTACAAATTTTCTCACAAGAATCACCATAGTAACCAGTTTTGCATCCTCCCACACATCTACCGGATAATTGATCACATGATGTACCTTTACAGTTACTGCTGCACGATAGCTCACATCTCGTTCCGAATTTCATGTTTGGACAATTGCCACTGCACGTTCCATCATCTTTATTACATTGATTTGTTGAACATGACGACGGACATGTCCTACTGCAATGACTACCATGATATCCGGCAACACAATCTGACGTACATGCACCACCCACTTTTATGCAAGTTCTGGGTGAACAGTTTGCTGAACAATCTAAATCACAGTAATCACCATATTTGCCAGAGAGGCAATTTCCCGAACATGCTCCGGTTGTTGGGTTACAACTATTACCGTCACAGTTTGACCCACAAGGGAGTTGACAAAATTCCCCATAGAACCCCTGTTTGCACCCTGAGGAACACTTGCTATCTACTTGACTACATTTATTATTTAAGCATTTGGAGTTACAGGGTTGTAAGCAATCGTTACCATGGTATCCGTTCACACAACCGGCATCACATAAGCCAGTATTACGATTACATGTAGTTAAGCAATTAGGACATTGCAAGTCACATTTCTGACCGTAACGTTTGTCATTACAGCCGCTACTACATATGCCATTGCTATCACACTCACCTTGGTTACAGTTTGTGGTACAATTATCTTTACATGTGTTACCATACCAACCCGTTTTACATCCACCCGTGCATTTTCCTGATGTTGTATCGCAAGAATTTAAGGTCGCACAATTATCGCTACATCTAACGCACTGACCGGAGTTTAGATACCAGCCGGCTTGGCAGCGCTCACAAACCGTCGGTTGATTCGCAACACAAGATTCGCAATTTGCCAATGAGCAGGTAAACGTATCGCAGCGCAGTCCACTCCATCCCGTAGAACAACCAAACCGACAGTTTCCAGTGTTAGGAAAGCACTTTGCTATGTTGGTGTTATTTGTTTTACAACCTGTACTACAAGTTTTGCATTCGCCAATAACGCCATCATAATAATATTCCGGTTGACATTCCGTACAGACAGTTATACCAACTGATATCAATGGTTGACATTTCGTACATAAAGTATTATTTGTCACTACAGAACAAGTTTTGTCACAACTGGGACCAAAAAATCCATCTATGCACCCATTCAAACATTTCCGATTGCTTTGATCGCATTTTGGTAGTCCACCATTACAGTTCACGCAGTAAGATGGAAAACATACAGCTGTTTGCTGATCACAACCATATAGGCAAGTAGTTGAACACTGGGAACTACAATCACCTCCATAATAACCCTTTTTACAACCAGACGTACATTGGCCTGAAGTTCTATGACATTCCATGTTGATGCATCTTATCGAGCAAGACCTGTCACAATAATTGCCCCATAGTGTTTTAGGACAACTAGTACAATTTCCTAGCTGTCTATCACATCCACATGCTAATCCAGACAGGACACATTGGTCACTGAGTGAACAGTTCTGGTTACATGCCTTATTACAGACGTCACCAAAATAATTCTTTGCGCAGTCGTAACAGTTTCCATGCAATTGTTCACATCCACATTTGCCACCATTAATTGAGCATTCGTTTCCATAATAACACGTGGTAGAACAGTTGTACTGACAAATTTCGCCCCATACACCATAACCACAGGCAGCTACAATTATATAGAAAGAAGTTTAGTGGTTATAAAAAATTGTGAATTACCTAGGAATGTTTATTCATAAATGAAGGATGAATGCAAATGTGTCGTGCTGTTCTATACTTCAAACTATCTTATAGGAACTTGTGTTATTTAACTAATCATAGATCATAATAGATACCAGGATTAATACGTTTTGTACTCCATTTTATGTCTATAAAACACTAACCATTGTCGCTAGTAATCTTACGAGTTCCGGAATAATTGAATTTTCAAACACTTTTGAGATTCTTTATCTTGTAAAAGAATATTTTATATTACCGACTTTTGACCCTGAAGTTTATATTTTTTCGACAGGTTAATTCTCTGTGACAGGACATCTTGATACTCGGTCAACTAAGACCAACATTAAGAAGTACAATTTGGCTTACAATCGGAACAGTACTGTTTTATGTTTTTTTTAAAAGCCACAACAACATATGAAAACAGTATCCCTTCTGCTAAATTGAACCTATTATATGTTTGATTTACTTCTTTTAGTTGCTCTTACGGTTGCTCTAACTTGACCGAGTAACAGAATGTCCCATTACAGATTATGTTATCTATCATTTTTTTTAATTCCGGAATCAACAGTCGGATACACGAAAAATAAGTATTTCAATTGTTTTTCCTTTATTAATATAGCATTTTATATAAAATTTCACTAATAGATATATTTTATGAAATGTTTAGAATAATTCCAATCTTTCAAAAACACGTTCTGCGAGCTTCAGTTGTATGGAACATTTTAAAACATACTTTAGACATACACCTGTGAGAGGGTTGCATGGGGTTTTACAGAATCGAAAATAATGCGCAAAAGATGTAGATCGAAATGGTAACAAATATTAAGAATAGAGAATAATAGCGACCCTCATAAAAAACGAATACAGTTATGGAGACTCTGCCATCCATACCCTCGTGTAAAACTTACAAATGTTACTACCATGATATGCTATGATATGTTCTTGTCCATCCGTTTTTGATGCGTTTTTTTATTTGATTTTGCCATGTGATTATGGACTTTCCGAATTGATTTTCCTCTAAGTTCAGTATTTTGTGATTTTACTTTTTATGCTATGCTCTGGTAAAAAAACCCGGACAAAGTTTGAAATTCAACAATAAATCTTCCATCTAAATAAATTCCAGTTACGTAGTATACGAAATTTTTTCATGAAGAAACGCTCCTAACAAAAAATTGAATATTTTACAATGAAAATTAAAGATATTACATGTGTCTCGCGCAATCAATAAAATACATGGCTGTGTATCCCTAAAAATCGTAAGTCGACAAAATAAAGTAGCAATATTTGAATCTTAAAAAAAATATAAGAAATATTTTAAGCCGTTGGACTTCTTTCTATAAGGAAGATGTATGCATTGCAGCACTCTGGAATTCCATGGTTCCGTTGATGGCAAATCGCAATACAGCCAACGAAGCTATTCTAACTTGATCACCGAGAGCCACTGCAACTCTAAATCACTTGATAGACGTTCAATCTATCGAGAAATCTGTTATAGCAGTAATTTGTCTGAAACCCAATTTGACCTCAGGGCAGATTTGTAATTACGGACGATCATTCTATCTTGACAAGATGACATCGTATGAAATATTGCTACTAAATATTTACTTTAATATCAGATGAGAAATTACCACAATCATAACATCTCGCCAAATATTTTAGAAAACCATAATGATAATCTATAAAATAGAATTTGAAGTAAAAATAGCATGTTATTATGTCTAAATGAAGCAATTTTAAAGCTGTTGTTTTGTGTTTTGCTCTGTACCAATACTTTCAATCTCGTGCACGTTTTGTAAAGGTGTATTAAACATTCAACTGGATTGCACTGAACCCCAATTGTACTTTTATATATTTTACCAAATGAGTATGTACCGATACTGATGAACACTCAGTCAGCCAATCCTCGATAACCATGATGTTTTATGATTGATTGATCGATTGGTGGTTGTTTAACGTCCAGTTGAAAAAAATTGACGCAAGATCAGGACGAGACATGTTGTATATATGTCTTCTGGTAAAATACAGATTTAATATATCTAAAATTCCATAGCTTTACGCTTTTAATATCAGAAGGGATAGAAATTGGCAAAATGCAATTTGATTGATTTGCCCAAAAGATGGACATCGCTCTGTTTTGTATCTAGTAGTTTTAACAACCTAATTCTCAGAACAGTTACAAATTTCAACAAAAATTAGGTTATTACAGATGTTTTCACATGTATTTACATAATGTCGAATTTAATCTTACGCAGCATATTTTGTATAATTAATTGTTGACTGTTTGATCTTCAGAGGTACTTAGAATTTGTACGTGTGTATGTTTGTTTATATATTTTTTGTCATTAGTCCTTTTAAAACTTAAATGTAAATAACAAGATTCACGCTAAAGAATAGTTATCTCTTTTGAATGGACAATTCCTTTAAAAAAGTATAAATACACGGAGCTTTAAGAAAACCATTATATTCACCTGAGGTTAAACGAGATCAATAGATACGTTAGTTTAATTGGACATAAATGTTTGATACAAGGAAAGATAACTCTTATCTGATCACAGGACGACAAAGTTAGATTTATTGCTAATTAAAGTAAATTGCTATATTTTTGTCCAGGTAAACGATGACAGTATGTACAGAGCTGAGTATGTAAACTTCGATATATATTATTTGTAAGGAAGTACTATTTGTTAAAGCTAATGCGTCAACAAGACAGAATCGCACCAGTGCACTGGTGGTATAAATTTATATTGGTGTCGGGGGCAGGTAGTGCAACTATCGTCCCCTTTTGTTGCAATTAAAATGACAGGGTAGTAATAGATTATATGTATATATAAAACTACATAAGGTTGTCTTTTCTTTATTATTCTGGATCCTTGGAAATCGTATTTTGTACAAATAACCAATATTTTTTTTGTCCAGACTTGTCAGATCCGAGGCTTTGCAAATGTCTGTGAATTATAGTTGATTGGAAATTTACTTTTTGATGGGTTAACCTATGTCATCTAAAAGATATCACATAATTTTACGCCATATCAATCTTAGTTTAACCAATAAATTCTTTGCTTCATCAACGTCCACAAATTTCTTTATACATAAAAAAATGTGTAAACAAAACGAGATTCGTACAAAAATGTTTTTAAAATGAATTCATACCTATTTACAAAAACTCGTAAATTACTACTATTTCGAACTTATCGCAATTCAATTTTGCCATACGGTTAACCTTTTGAAATACTGGGTGAAAATAATTTACATTTTAACACGGTTACTTAACCAAAACGTTTTTATTCCGATCTATAATTTGAGGGTATTCGATTACTGTCTGTTGTTCTCGTGTGATTTATCTTGTTCTCGTGTGATTTATCTTGTTCTCGTGTGATTTAAAGTAAAAGTAACTGTCAAGCTTGTCTTGTCTTGTTGACATTCCTCTGTCAAATTATCATTTAAATTTATAAAAGGGGAATGCATTGTGTTTGTTTTTGAAGGTAAACAAATATCCGGACTAACATTATATACATGTGCACAATATACATGTTTAACGTAAAAGAAAGCAAACTTTTAAAGCTGACTATGCGGTATAGATATTGCTTATTATTGAAGGCTGTACGGTGACCTATAGTTGTTAATTTCTGTGTCATTTGGTCTCTTGTGGAGAGTAGTCTCATTGGGAATCATACCAAATCTTCATTTTTATATTCACAAACCGAGATCTAACATAACGTGATCGAACCTACATGTTGTGCCTGTCCCAAATCAGGAACTTCTAGTCTTTGTTAGGCTGTTTTTTCTTCTTCAAATTTTGGTTCATTGGTATATTTCGAAGTTAAGTCTAGTGTCTTTTTCGCTGAACTAAAATTGTTTCCTTTTTAAAAAAAATGTGACTTGGATGAAAGAGTTGTCTTATTTGCACTCATACCACATGATCTCCTAATTTACAATATAAGTTATTGTTAAGGGGTCATTTGAAGTCAGCCTTTTGGTGCAGGATTTCCTCCCTGTGCTAAAGACCGGTGACCTTAAGTTGTTTTCTGCTCTTTGTTCAGGTAGTTGTCTCTGACATTTCCCTAATTTCCATATTCTATTATACAATATTTAAACGTTTAAAATATTTATAAAACAATTCTTTATAATCATTTTTAGCAAATGATATCTATATTACTTCCTGACAAACACAAACAGTTCATTTCTGAATCTTTAAACAAATGCACCCATTAATTTGGCGAATTTTCAAATAAGCTTTGTGTCGGACGAACGAACTTTATGAAGTATTTATTTTCTAGCCAATCATGCTAGAAAAATATTTACTTAATTTCTTAATAATTCCACAGAGCATACTAGACAATTAAACAAACTTTAAGTATCATTTAGAACGGAAAAACCTTTAAGCTGCTCAAAATTGTTATCAGATAGATAAAATATTTATATCGTAATTAAAAGTTAAATGGTTCAATAATATTCCAGTTAACAAATAGGTGTTTGTTTTTCTTCATGAAGGGGGCGTCACCCTTTTGCATATCGCAATGTATGATTGACGCAAATATTTAATATTTGCTTAAAATGTGATACGTGATTCAAAACTAATATTTCATTTTATCTTTGTTTATTTTCTATCCAGCCTTTGTTTGAAGGGAACAGGAGAACGCTTAATCAAACTTTCCTCGAAAGGAAGTAAAACTTCACTTTTTATCTAAATTATGCCACTCAAAAATATTTGAAATGGTAGATTTTACTGCGGCATTATTGTTTGATCTTCCAGTGGCTAATATTTCAAGCATGGTCAATACGAAAACAAACAAAAACACAAATTCAGTAGTTGTAGTTTGTTGATGTGATTCATAAGTGTTTCTTTTTTTATATAAATTAGACCGTTGGTTTCCCCATTTAAATGGTTTTACACTAGTAATGTTTTGGGCCTTTTCTCATGTTTATAGCTTGCTGTTCGGTGTGAGCCAAGGCTCCGTATTGAAGACCGTTACTTGACCTAAAATGGTTTACTTCTATAAATTGTGATTTGAATGGAGAGTGTTCTCATTGGCACTAAAACAACATCTGTCTATACCTATTAATAATAAATCAAGAAAGTTTTTTTTGCCATGTCGGAAGGACTGTCACTAGAAAAAGACTATGATGAAAACGGGATGAAGATATGCTTTGCAACTGGTCCCCGAATATGGACATGCACAAATGTTTTTGCATATGTTCTTGAACGTGTAGAGATTTTTGTGCCCTTTTTGACAGAGCCTAATTAATCAAATGTTGTACAAGACTAATACAATACCTACATGTTACGCACAATGAAAAGCAAAAAGAAATTAAAAAAAAATCACGCTTTTCAATGTAAATTATTTTTTAAAACTAGTTTTCAGTTTATTCTCACTTATAGTAATAACGTCATGAACGTGCATGAAATATCTGCCACTGGACGTTGAGCAACCAACACTCAATAATCAGTGGTAGTAATAACCCAGGGATCAGCTCATAAGAATATTCGATAATATTAGCATACAAAAATTGATGACCTGTTGTAGTTAACTTCCATGTTTGTGGGTTTTTTTAGTTGATAGTAGCTCATTTGCAAGCTTAAGAGTAATATGTCTTAAAAGTCTTATATAAATAATTTAGATTTTTTTTAAGCTTGAATAAACTTCACAGATATCTCGGGGCACTATTATTTTGCTCAGCGTTAAATGACCCCCCTCCCCCCCCCCCCCCCCCCCATTTTCCCCACTCTCAGTGACGCTCTCAATCTTTTTATGGCTTCATCAATGCAAACAATCCAACATATAAATCTATTTATTTCTTTAACAATAAAAGGCTTTTTTATTCCTCATTGTTATTTTTTTTACCCCCCCCCCTAAAAAAAACACAAAAAAAAAACACTTCCTCATCCCAACAAAAACTATTCTGTCTTCCTTTAAGTTTACAATACAAATTAAATATTACCGACTAATAAGACTTAAAAGTCGATCGTAAAAGAGATACTAGTAGCTATTTTGGCATTTTTCCTTCTTCATAAATTCAAGGACGAATACCAGATGAATACAAAGTGATATCTAGTAAATACAACACTTTCTATCTTTAAAAGAGCAGATTTCATTTGATTTCATCTTTAAGTTAAAAGCAGTTTAAAATTCGAAAGCTCCATTCATATTCACAAAAGGGCCATATCTTTTTTCTGTTATTCAAATATATTTAAGGACATTAAATATAAATACTGAAATGTTTAAATATATATAAATTGGCAGAGTTTCAAATCCGGTGACATGTATTTGCACCTATATGCAATTCATTCACATGCATTATGCATAATCAGATGAGATAGAATCAATCATTTTATTTTATATTAAGTTACTTCAAACGAGTTTGAATTACATCCTATGTATTTTTGTACACCGTACATGCACTGAAATGATTGTTGCAGATTCTTCAGTCTTATTTTCAAATATTGGTTGTAGTATTAAAAATATCTTAAATAGTGTTTATAACCACAAAAAGATCAAGACGGTCATGTGAACATACAATACGAAATTTCTGATCCGATTTCATCCATCAAACTATTGAACTGGTTATGACTTGACAGTAATGCTTGAAAAACTAATATGACGAACGAAAAAAATCACATTAAGATTATTTAAGAATTGAATGCTTCTTTTTGTAACTTTATTAGGTTGTAAAAGCGTTGACCGAAGTACATTTTGCATGAATGCACTCGATCAACCGGCATTTACAACCATATGAAGTTACAAAAAGAAGCATTCAATACTTATAATTACAATTTTTAGCTAGGACCATGAAAACACGATTTCTTATCATTTTAAATTTTTTTTTTATCTGTGCACTTCATTGTGGCACCTCATGTCATCATGAATGATAATTTCTTTATTGTGTAATGAAATTGACTAAGGAATAACGCGAGATTGCAGTGTAGCCAATCAGAATAACGAATTATAATGAAACATACAACTAATGTAAATATTCAACAAAAAAGTCTTCTTTAAAGAGTCTTAGAAAGCATAATATTTTGCACTACCAAAATACAAGTACATTATACTGACAGAATCTAGACGTGACAAAAACTACCAAAGAAGAGAAAACTATCAAAAAGCCACAAAGTGGTCTTCAACTAAGCGAGAAATCTCGCACCCAGACCGGCTGCAGCTGGAACTTCTAGTTTAGAGAAATGGAACCACTCTAGACTCCGAAACATATTTAAATGTTCCAAACTTTAAACAAAAACCCACCCACCATAGCAAGTCAAGGTCGTTAAAAACTTCCATCATCATCACAAAAACGAATTAGTTCCCCCAAATATTAGAAGTATTGAAGCCCACGGCAATAGATCAGTCAGCTATACTATATGTTCTTGATTCTAAAGTTTGTTCGAACATATGTTTAGCCCAGACGCTGACAACCATTGAACATTTAACAACCTATTTTCATTTTAATGTGACAAGTACAATTATATGTGAACATGAATAAAACTACATAAAATTTTCATATCAAATCTTTTTATGACCATCATGAAATGGATTAGAGAATTTATTCGTTTTATTTGTTATTTTGACAGAAAGAAGTAGGGTTTAATGTTAATGTATAAGAATTAAAATATTTTAAATATCAGTAAGAACATTGACATTATAGCGCTTATTAGCATATATAAAAATAAGAAGACGTGGTATGATTGGCAATGAGACAACTTTACTCTAGAGACCAACTAAATAGAAGTTAACAACTATATGTAACCGTACGACCATCACCATTGAATAAAACTAAATACTGCATCGTAAACTATACAAGATCAGAAATGGCAAATGTAAAATATTTCAAATAAGGAAGCTAACAAAATAGTTTACGAAAAAAAAAATGACAGACAGGAACAAACGTAAACTACTGTACTAAAAGTTTGTATTTTGAATATTCGCTGCGTGTAGTGTATACTTTATATTGTCCATTGGTCTATTTCCCCGTCTAAGTGTTATTTTTGCTTTGATCTGCTAGTCCTCCCTTTTACGGTACAGCGCATTTCCTTAGATTGTTTTAAATATATCGTTTAATGAATCGTCTAAGGATTTGTCTCGTTTGAGAGCAGCCGTGATATTCATATTGATTAAATTAATACTTTATTGCAAAAAGCAAATAAATGCTATAGGAACGAAATTGAAATAGATATAAGAAGATGTGGTATAAGTGCCAATGAGACAACTCTCTATCCAAGCCACAATGTGTAAAAGAAAATACCATTATAGATCAACGGTACGGTCTTCACCACAGAGCCTAGGCTCACACCGAACAGTAAGCAAGTCTGAAATGCCTGCATATTGTAAATAAATATTTTAATAATTTATAGTGAATTTGAATATTTGAGTGTGATTTCAGTCCAGATATAGTTGAAAAGGTCGTTCCATTCACCACAGAAACATTCATGTAAGACGCTAGTAAATTTATTCCAATTTTACAGTCTTATGAACAAGTGGAAAATATTTTAAAAATCGTTATGGTTCATGACAAAATAAAGTAAAGCTTTCATATATCGAAAGTTTGAATTCAATTAGTCGACGTGAATGTGGAGAAAAAATATTAAGACTTTGATTTATTGCCTGAGAAAAAAAGGCTACTATTACAACAAGAAATACCTTAGTCGTACATATATATTCTTAACTTAGACGAAAGTAAATAAAGTATCATTCCACTTAAAATGTCTAAAAAGAATTATTTTACCAAGTTTGTCAATATCTAATGCATGTAAAGTAATCATGGTTAAACCCTTAATTAGGCCGTTAGTTTGCTCGTTTGAATAGTTTTCACTGTCATTTCGGGGCCTTTTATAGCTGACTATGCGATGTGGGCTTTGCTTATTGTTGAAGGCCATACGTTAACCTATAGTTGTTAAATTCTGTGTCATTTTGATCTCTTGTGGAGAGTTGTCTCATTGGCAATCATTCCACATCTTCTTTTTGATACTTAATTATGAAAAGGGAACTTATGTTACGAGAGATATTCCCATCAGGATTGACGATATTTATGTTAAATTCATTGATGTACTGATTATGTTATCATATGTCCAATATTTCCAAATTCTGAACAACGTTCTTTTTTCATCATTTTTTTTCTTTCAATGAGCTAATGGTCGGTTCTCCTAAAATTGGAAACACACTAGTTAAAAAATCGGTAATGTTTGCCACGGGACGATACTTATTATGTGAACTTTTCTTAAATTCTACAGGAAATGTTATTTTATATATCTAAATATATATTTGGTTACATTGTATGGAATACACCCCTTCCTGGTAAAATGGGTTTTAAATTATTATATAACGAAATCAAATACCAATAAAAGGCGCGTGTGTCTACTTAAAATTACACAACCTTAGTGCATAATCTCTAATTAATTAAAGATCAATTGCTTATCGAATTGAATGGGTTATACACTGCATTATAAAATCTTAAATGTTGTGTTTAAATAGAAAGAATAACTGTGTATTGGTGATCCCATTTCATCTCCAATTATTCAAATGATCTGAATTTATGCAATTGCCAAAAGAACTGCGCGATTAATATTCATTTAATCTTCAACGATTCAAATGATTGTCATCGCATACAGGTTGTGGATCGTTTGTTTACCTACCCATTAGAGTTGGTTTAAGTGTAGACATTTTATGCAATTTATTATGTAAAAAAATGAGTGATTTTATTACATACTGATAATTAGTTTATTATCGAATACTACTTTGATTTGAATACCTGTTACGATCAGTTATATCTCTGTCTGTTGTATAGAAATTCAGTAATTTTTATTATATATAGAAACAAATCTTTAAAGTGTGTTTCATTTACATTATTACTTCGGAAATGAAACTGTTTTTGTAACTTCTTTGGGCGCTAAAACGTCGAAGAAGCACATTTTGCATGTACAAAAATTGTGCACACCATCGAGGCTTTACAATGATCCACTGCAAAATAACGAAGCTGAATAATTCAATTCTTATTATACAATTTATATTCCAAATTTTCTGGCTTATTACTTGTTATGACTTTGTCGTGGAAAACACCTGCAGTCATACATTTTGCATTTATTCAGAATGAAATATATGTTGGAATGCCTCTCGTTGAAAAGTACATAATCTTCGGAAATACCTATTTAATGCTATTGTTTACATTTTAAATGTACTGCACATGACCAGACACATAACAATAACTGAATGATAATTCAATAGTTTAATATTTTAAAATTCTGTTCTATTCATGCAAGATCTCTTCCTGGTTTATTGTTTAAACACACAATGGAAATAGAAATATAATATGTTTTACTTATTGATCTGAGCTAATACATGTATGCATAAAACCACTTAGGTTAAGACATCCGATCGTAGTACTAAGTTATCGGAAGACATGTAGAAAAATCTGTCCATTTGGAACAACTTTTAACTTATGTTGCTCGATGCATACGGCCCCTGCATAGAGCTACATGTACATAAGTTAAAATCTAAGTTAAATCTGTACGTTTCAAGGGTTTGGATAAGTTTTCTTAAAAAAAGAAAATGAGGCAATACATAAGAAAATTGGCAAAAAGTAAGAAAAGAGAAAAATGGGCAAAAACAAGAAAAAGAGAATATTATAAACCGTCACATATAAATAAAAAGAACATAAAAATGTAAAGATTTAAATTTGAAGACCCTCTGTTTCAATGAAGGATAGGTAAATAGATTAAAGAATTAGATAAAATAATACTGCATTTTTAATTGAATGTAGCTTATTGTAAACGTAAAATAATACTGCATTTTTAATTGAATGTAGCTTATTGTAAACGTATCAGTTTATTTCAGGTGCTAGTATTTATAATTCTAATACTTAGTCGTCGATCAGTTAAGGAGATTTATATAAAAGAATGTATATTAATCCTGGGAGAGGGCAATACACTTAAAATTATAATATATAAAGAAAGAGCGCGTTTTTAGAAGGTTTGTAAACCAAGCCTTATACAATGACCATGTTCCAAAGTATTTTTGGTTCTTTAACTTAATTGCAGTTATTGGGATCCAAAAAAAACAAAATTGTGTTGACATACACCACCGACATACAACACCACTGACTAAATTCAAGAAAAAAAATACTAGTTTATTGAGTACCTAGCTACCCCAATCTTTAACTGTATCTGAGAGATCATAATTATGCAAAACCAAGACTGAAATTTGACTAGACACCATTTGCGAGTATGGTCTTGAGGAAACGATGATAGTCCGTCGGACGGGGACGATAAATGGCTGGCCCGTGTTAAGAGAGAGCCACATATCTTGCACGTTAAAGACACCCTTGTAGATTTCGAAAAAGAGTAGGCTAATGCCGCTACAAGGCAGCACTCGCACCCGCAAAGTGGAAAGGGATTAATATAAGTTGCAAAACTTGTTTCCCAATCCACTATAAATAAATATGTTTAAACTAAGACTGAAATTTGATTTTAAATGTAACAAATTAATGAATCGAATTCCATAGATACCGTTAACAGCTTATGTATAACTAGTTATAAGAAGATGTGGTATGAGTGTCAATGAAACTCTCTATCCATGTCAAAAGTTGTAAAAGTAAATCACCACAGGTCAAAGTACGGTTTTCATCATCCTGGCACCGAACAGCAAGATATAACCCCTCCCCCCCCCAAAAAAAAAATATGACTAGACGTGTAAAAATCTTATTTATAACGTATATTTTGCAAATGGAACATATTTAGTATTTAACATAAATGAAGAGTTTAAGGTGGTACCCAACACTTTAAATAAAATTAATTTGGCTCGTTTAATTTTCTTGAAATTTTTACAAAGTATTTTCTTTGACCCTTTGACAAAAATATAAAAATTTGAAAAAATTGAACCAACCGTTTTATCAGAAAAATTACACTGGTTACATAGCAGTTTGACAAACACTTATTTTGATCATTGAGAAGCTTAATATTCCCTTAACAACACAACACAACGTAATTAAAACGTTTAGCTGATTTTACAGAGTTATCTCCCTGTAGTGTTAGGTACCACCTTAACTAGTTTACAAAGTACTTAACAACCCCATTCTTAAATTGTATCAGAACATAAATATAAAACTATAAAACTAAGACAGAGACTTGACTTTAGATGATCATGTTATGATTGATGAATCGCATTCCATATCGCTAACATCTTGTCTATTACGTATATTCTGAAAATGGTACATATTAAACACCAAACATCAAAGATATGCTAATACACAAATATTTAAAATTTATAACAGCTACCTGTGATGATTTGAAATACATTGATGAAAATCAAACTTGTCTAATGATGCATTTCAACGATTTCAAAATTCAAATGCTATGTGATAAAATTTAAGTTTAAATGTCAACTCGAATGTTCACAAATTGAATTTAAATATATCTATATCCATTATGGTTGGACGATAGATCCCATAAAATACGTACACCCCATGGGCCTTTTGATAGAATCAAATTTGTAGATTTGGTATTTTTGAAAAGATGTAGGTCGGATGTATATCATCAATTCACAACTCTGTTTACATTTTGGCACTGTTTTGCAAGTGTCTGATTTGACAATATTTTGCTTTAAGTTGGTTGTATGTTTGTTTTCGTTCATTCTCTTTAATTGTCAATATTTGACTATACATTTACTTTGACTGTTCAAATGTAAGTTTGAAATGAGAACTATCTTCTACGTTTGTAAAATATGCACGATTTAAATGAAATATTAATAGATATTACGAATATGGAGAATATTGTATAAACCTTAAGATGAACAATTTTTACATCTATAGAAAAAAGTACAGTGATATCTATGTAAGCAACTATATACACGTCAACAATGGACAAATGAGCTTTACTGAGTGCACGGGGTAACAGTTTTGATTTAAGATTTCAAAGTTATCAAAATTTGGTACGTTTGGAGAGCTTTTCTCGATTACTTTCACCCGGAACCCAACAGGCACTTGTCTCAGAAAAAATTTCCTATATACCTTCATATACCAAGGAATATAGGATTTTTTTCTGAGACAACTGCCTGTGAGGAACCCCCAGAACCCAAATGTCGGAGCTATGTGACAGAAAAGGACATATTAGAATAGCCAAAATCGTTTAAGGTCGGCATTTTGTAAGGTAATTGGTAAGAGTTTCTTAACTACTACATGGTGAATTTAGACAAAACACATATGATAAATCATGACAAAGCACCGACTACTGTGTACTAAGCTTATGATAACAACCAACAGCGGTACCGACTGATATAGAGCTTCATTGAAAATACCAATTTTAGTTTGTAGGTACTAGTAGGTACGTGCCCGGCATTTTGATATAGAGAGGGAAATGTTGAGAGAAGAACATAAGGCCAGGGTATGTCCCCTTAAATCTGAATAAACAAACGAGAAAGAAACGAAAAGAAAACCTCAAAGAGCCTGCTGTAATGATTTTCCTTTTGACAGCTTAAAATTGAAATGCCTCTATTTCTTTAGGACTAATTTATTAGCTCATAATTCTATATAAGTAAAGCATAGTGACACAAGTTATTCAACTTAGTAAAACGCATCGGATTATTAACACACCTCGAAACTTCATGCAAACAATGTGTCATCATTTTAATCATTCTAATGACGTTTCTGTTTAGTCTTTAGAACTGGTTATTCACACCCATTTCAGACGTTTAAAGTACAATACTAAAATGCAAATGATTCCTCTCGAAATACCCTAGAATTCGACATAGACTAAGTACTCAGTTCAATATACATATATGAATAAAGGAGATGATGATTATAACATTACTTTTCCGAAAGTTGCCGGAAAGTACTAGTATTATAAACAAACGAGTAACGACAGCTTTTCTTGGCATTATGACTTATTTTAGCATTATCTTATTGTTTTTGTATTACTATTTTTTTTGTTTTTAGGGACTGCCCACAATGTTATCTCTTTGATATCCAAAAATATTCGCAGTAAAATTGTAATCAGATATGTTTTGGAGTTAAGTATGACGTACATTATCACTGAACTAGTACACATTTTTGTTTAGAGGTCAGCTGAGACCCAACTTCGGGTGCGGGATTGTCTCGCTGTGTTGATGGCCGGTTAATGGCACTGGGTTATTTATGCTCTTTGGTCGAGTTGTTGTCTCTTTAACACATTCCACATATCAATTCTCAATTTTATGTCTGAACTTCACCTGGATTATAGTTTGAACAAATATTCTCACATGTTATAAAAGATGCAAAAAGACATTAAAAAATATTGATCGGATCAATCCTAATGTGAGATCCTAGCAATTAACACATAGGATCACAATAGTGATGGATATAACTTAGTGTAAATGAACGGATTTTAATTGCTTTCCGTCATCGATTTTTATTTATAGATTTCAGCATCGTGTTTTTGTAGATTGCAATACAATCTCAAAGAACTTCAACAACTGGTGGCGATTTTCGTGGAATAGGAATTTTGCTTGATTAATTTTTATTGTTTTATGGCTTCAGGGATATTAATACGGGAGTATAGGGAGTGCTGGAGAAATTCTTATTTTAATAGCATTTAAACGTGGGTAGTTATATTCCAAGCCTATAAATTAGATTCAAATTACATACAATACAAACTTTTTATTGTCTTCGTCTTTTTTAATTGTAAAGTATCCAGTTTAAAATGTTCTGATATTGGATCAAAATAAGTTTTACTTGTAATTGTTAATCATGTCCTGACTTTCTTGTAGAAATCGCAACTTTTTGTCGTCTTGTTTAAAGACTAGTCACTAATTTCAGTTCGTATAGAACACGAGAAAATAGTTGTTGACACTACAGGGTAAAGAATCGTCACAAAAACTAACACCATACAGGCATAGAAATGACGAGAGAAATATACAGTACACCTTATTTTTAATTGTATTTTTTGCAATAAATGGACCTTTGGATTTCCTTAACATAATTCAGGAAAAGGCCTTCCGTCAAGAATTAATTGCATTACCACTTTAAGCTTTCGCATGTCCTTCCGTTTAAAGTTCAACACCTCATAAGGTCAGATTTTTTAAAACCCACCTCTGCTTTATAGACAAGATGTTGATTATTTAAATTTGAGTAAGTATTTTAGTGACATGATGAAAAAGGTAAATTATATGTCCTGTGTGGTAAACCATATTTATACACAGAGTGAACCTGTCCAGACCAGATTTGTTTCCACCTAAGTACATTTAGTATACACCCAGTTATTTTTTTTAAAGTAAAATTGCGAAGGCTTCATTTATTCAAGATTTGATTCCTTAGGTTAGTCAACGGGATAGAAAACTTGAATTAGATTAAGATTATTAAATCAGGTCGTTAGTTTTCGCGTTTAAAATGTTTAATTACTAGTATATTTATCATTTGGGGTCCATACTTTATTAGCTTGCGATGCGGAATGATGTTCTGCTCATTGTTGACGGCTGTACGGAGTCCTATAGTTGCATGTTAATTTCTACGTCATTTGCAGTGGCGGATCTAGAATTTTTCATCAGTAGGGGCCCACTGGCTGCCTAAGAGGGGGCCGCTCCCGTCACGCTTCATTGATTCCCAATATAATCAGCCAAGTTTTTTTGTCATACAAAGGGGGGGGGGGGGGGGGGGCTTGGACCCCTGAATTTGTCTCTGGTGAGGAATTATGTCATTGGCAATTATACCACACTTTCTGATCTAACATAATGTTTTTAGTTTCTTATTGTTATTACTTTTACTAAAATCGATTACACATTGTTGTTAAATGCATTGCACATTTTATAGTTTAATATCGCTATGGTACATTACATTTCAAAGATGGGTTTTAAAATAGATTGAAAACAGATAATTATAATTTAGATCGATGTTTGATAACATTATATAATGTATTTCTAAAATAACATTATTGAATCCTAATGCAATATTAAAACGTTTCCTTAGTTTCGTACCAGTGAGATAATTGAAACGAAAGATTTTAGGCCTTTAGCACCGGTTAGAACACTATCATTTGCTAGATTTTAATCGTTATATATATTTGTGCATTTAAAATCCACAAAAGATTCTGGATACATATGTGTCACCCTTTCATTGGAACCTATCCTAACCGTTTATGCAGCAACAGTATTTGTCGGGTCCGTAGATGACCAGATGTAAGGCAAAGTTTTGACCCTATCCAATATACCTTCATTTTCCAGTCCGAATTTCATCCATTCTTTATCACGAACGACAGGGGACTACCTATTGTATGTATTATTGATATGTTTTCGCCCTGGATATATATATATATTAACTATTTTCCACTGGACGTTAGCCAATAAACAATTAATCCTTACTGTTCTACTGAATAAGCTGGAGATTTACATATTCCACAGCACTGTTGGGGGTACACTAAGACACAGAGCTAGTTCTGCTTACTTCGTCAAAAAATGAGGATTTTTAAAAATCTTTTAAAAGCAATTTTAATACATTTTACAAGCATGTTCATAATTATGTCCATTTCCTATCGCTGTACCTGAATCTCTGTTGGAGTTAGCTTCATTTTCACGACTACTATGTTTACAAATATTAAGCACTGTGTGAAAAATGAAATTCAATTATAAATAGATACTTGGTAAACATACAAATTATTCAATATTGAATATTTACTTTCGGTTGACTTACCTTTCGAAAATCCAATTAATAAAATAATTCCAAACAAACTTAAAACACAAATCAATAATTTCTCCATTGTTTCTCAATACATTAATCCAGGGATGTGTATTTCATTCTACATTATATCTATTTCACTATAATCCTCAATGTCAATTTCATGTACATTACAAAACAGGAATCTTGATCGTAAAATAACCCGCCACGCCTGAATAATTTCCAATAATAAAATGGTCACGAGTTAACGGTATATAAACCGTACAAGCTAATATGGTTAAATATGTCAGTATACATTTCAAACAGAGTGAAACAATAATGTTTGTTTGTTTCAAAGATTAAATCACAAATATTTTCCGTTTTAATAAGCTAATAAGTTGATCCTACTAACGAATAGAGCAAGTATTGTTTGCTTTTTAAAATGAGAAAGTTATGAATATATTGGTTTAGTTATACAAGAAGGTTTCAATTGATGAATTTTAAATATTTAAATGTACTGTTTTTGCAGGTTCGTGCAAGAAAAAAGATGTGTATTGGGTACATTACAAAAATGTAAATTTCAATCGATTTTATTTAAATTAAAATACTATAGTAAAGGTTTCTTGTACATGTATTGTATATACTTTCTAGTGCGCTCTTGCAGAATCAGTTAAGATTATATAACACAGCCAACTTCAATAAGAAAAGAAGAGAGCAAATGAGGATCTTGATGGTGTTAACGTAATGGAGAATAATGGACCACAGAACAATGGACTACAGAATAGACCAAACGATAGAAAATTGAGAACACTTGGGCCTTTCAATTAAATAAAGATAATAGAATTAAGGTGAAAATATTAAAAAAATCATAGCAATAATGGCATAAAATATTAAAAAATCATAGCAATAATGGCATAACATATTAAAGAATCATAGTAATAATGGCATAAAATATCAAAGAATCATAGTAATAATTGCAAAAATATTAAAGAATCATAGCAATAATGGCAAAAAATTAAAGAATCATAGCAATAATGGCAAAAAATATTAAAGAATCATATCAATAATGGCAAAAAATATTAAAGAATCATAGCAATTATGGCATAAAATATTAAAGAATCATAGCAATAATGGCATAAAAATTAAAGAATCATAATAGCAATAATGGCATAACAAATTGAAGAATCATAGCAATAATGTCATAACAAATTAAAAAATCATGGCAATAATGGCATACAAATTAAAGAATCATAGCAATAATGGCATACAAATTATAGAATCATAGCAATAATGGCATAACAAATTAAAGAAACATAGCAATAATGGCATAAAATATTAAAGAATCATAGCAATAATGGCATAAAAAATTAAAGAATAAAGAAATGAAGACCACATTCAGATGCTCGAGTCGTACATATATAAGTTCTTTCAATAAGTATTCACCTTTATGAACTTAAATAAAATCACTATTTCATATATCAATTATAAAAAAGGAAATTTGGTATGATTGCCAATGAGACAAGTTGAACTCTCCAGAAGAGACCAACATGACACAGAAATTAACAAATATAGGTCATCGTACGGCTTTCAACAATGAGCAAATCCCATACCGAATAGTCAGCTATAAAAGGCCCCGAAATGACAATAGAAAACATTTCAAACGAGAAAATTATTTTACAGCCTAACTTATGTACAAAAAAAATAACGAAATTCAAATATGTAACACATAAAGGACAAACCCTAAATTGCAGGCTCCTGACTTGGTACAGGCACATAAATACAGAATGTGGTGGTGAACTTAAACATGTGAGCGGAAGATCTACCCCTTCCTTACATGGGACAGTGGTGTAACAGTACAACATGAGAACGAACTGTACAAATCAGTTGAAAAAGGCTTAAGCCATCAGATGGATACAAATATAAATACTACAAATACATGTAGACGTGGACGGGTACTTATACATCTCAACAACAAAATGACACCCAGTACAGATATGAGAGTACTCACAGAATCTGCTTACCCTTCCTGATCACATGAGTGTCCGCCCCCAGTTTTTGGTGGGGTTCGTGTTTCTCAGTATTTAGTTTTCTATGTTGTATCTTGTTAACTTTTATTTCTTTGTTTATCTTATTCATTTTAAGCCATGGTATTTGCAGTTTATTTTCAACTTTATGAGTTTGACTGTTCCTCTGGTATGTTTCGCCCCTCTTTTATGTTATCAAGTTTTACTGTAAATGCAAAGGAGACATGCGGATAGTAGAGGCCTTTGTTAATGACATATTATAAAAGATTAGTGGTCCTGTATTATATTTTTGTATATGGTTTATATAATTTGGAGATAAAAATTAGGAATGTGTCTATAAAGAAGTGGAAAATTCACAATTAGGAAACTGAGATCTCTTTTCATAAAGTTTTGTTCTCAAATGATTATCGTTGTCATTTTCTACTGATGTAAGTTGTATCCTTTGTTTTAAGAAATGTTGTAAGATGTTCCTGTTTTTCTTGGAAATTAACTATATAAAAATTAGGATCAAAGTGGTATGATCGGCAATTGGACAACTATCAACCAAAATTCAAATGAAGTGGACGTAATCATTTATATGCCCCAATATGTTTCTGTAATTTGATAGCAAGAAACAAATGGTTTTTAATGTTTTTCCGTTATCTTCACATTTTATTGGACGTGTGATTTCTAGCTTTTTTTTGTGGTAGTCAGAATGTATTTTTTTCTTTTTCTTAATACTTGACCGAGAATAGTCACTACAACAAAGAAAAATGTCAACAGGAATTTAAAAAAAAAAACAGTCGTAGTACTTTCAGCTTGACACGTTTTACCTTCGTTTAAAACATTAAAATAGCACCTAATTGAAGTGGTTCTAATTAAAATGTAGAATTATATTGCTTTTTTCAATTGTTTAAACCAGTTTTCCCACCCAAACGAAAATGAAATAATTCCAATTTAACACGTATAATTTGAAGGTTCATTGCTGCAAACTGACAATCATAAGTACATGTACATAGCAATTTAAATTGGCACCTTCTAAACTTTTACTAAAAACTAATAACATAAGTAAGTCCGTGTATACTCGCGATTTTAGTGAATAACTACAAAGTAATCTTTTGTTTTCTATCTTTTCCAATGCCACTTAAAACACAATAACATTTGTGACGGCTAATTGCTCGATAATAGTTAAAGTAATAAGAAAAGGGAGGACCTAGTTGTAAATTTTGACTAACTAATATATCATTTTAACGTTTATATTGCTACACACTCATAAGGTAAGAGTTTCAAAAATTATATTAACGTGAATGAACGGATGAATAATGTCCAGTAGCAAATATTACATTAATATCAAAACAGGCGTATGCTTCTGTGATATGAATATGACTCCTGCTTATTTTTCTGATACATATAGAATATGCTAGTTTAAAAGGTATTGTACATGTAACTTTTTCAGCTTCTTGTCCAACCATCGTTCTTTACTACTAAATAACGAATGGTTATCTTTGGCTTCTGGCCGAGGATTGAAGCTACGAAATGTCGCACTCGAGGCATTATCGAGACCACTGACTGGGGAAGTACAGTTACAAAAATGTTAGAAATGCAATTGTATAAACGTCACAGTTCACAAATTGCACCAATAACCCAAGCTGTATCAATTTTGCCAAAAAAAACAAACAAACCACAAAACATTATTAGAAATATAACAAGTTATTTAGAGACTGAATAATTTGTATTTTCAAAATTTGTCATTATGCACATCCTCCGCCATCGACAGTTGCATGTTCACCGGAAGGGTAAGCAGATCCTACTCAACATGTGGCTTGCACCCATAGTGTTGCTCATGTACTTACAAACCATGTGATACGTTTAATTCGTTAACTTACATTCGGAGAAAAGAGGACAATTTTATGCTCGACAATTGAAACATATCCGTCGTCATTACTATATAATTAACTAAAACTACCCAAGACACACGTGAATGCGTTTTTACTTATATTTATAGATTTAAACATTATGCTTTGCGTATTGTTGAACTTCATGGTCTTGGTGTGGATAACCTCTGCTCAAGGTACGTAATGCATAGACCAACTCAGAAAACTAAATCAACATATATAAAAGATGCTTTATTAAATTTAAAAAATCTAATACAAAAATACAAATTTGATTAATCGTAAAATTGGTTTTACACTTATCTTAACTTGCATAAGATCTTATTTCCTTATTTCAACTGTCTGTTAATTTGCTATTTCACTAACATTAACATTGTACTCTATAGCATTTTCTTTGCCTCATAAAGTAGCAAAAGCAAAATTCTGAACGAAATTGCGAAAACAATGATCATAGTGAAATAGAATCTTTGAGCTATTCTCTTGGAAGTTTTAGCTTTCAAAAGCCTTTTTTCATATGCAGAAAAGAGATATGAGTAAATATGAATTTAAATAAAAAATGCAAAACAACATCACAAAAAACAAAATGTTAAGTATTTTTCCAAGCTTTTAAAATAGAGGCGAAATATACTAAAAGAACATTCAAACTCACAACGCCATGCTCAAAATAGAAAGAAAAGACAAAAGACACACAACAATATAGAAAATATACAGCACGGAAAAACAGTAACATGAACCCAACCAATCACTGAGGTGATCGCAGGTGCTCAGGGAGGAAAGTCAGAACCTTGACCACATGTGGCATCCATTGTTACAGTAATGCTCATGTTAGTACATCTATATTTAAGGAAATTGCATGTAACATTTTTAGACAACATGACACATTCAGCAATCAGAACGTTATAACCATGTATCCGCATTTGATAATGTAAGATAAGTTAACTTATATCCACTAAGAGCAACATTTAAATAAGATACTAAAACAATAGTTATTTTACGTTGTTTTAAGCTCAATGCAATCTAGGAAAATGGGGAGGTAACTGCCAGTACAACTGTTCCTCCTCTTGTTACCATGGAAACACCTGCTCCGATGGCGGTCAATGTGGATGCATGCAAACTAATGGCACGTGCTATGAATGCTCTACCAACTTTTATGGTGTTTCATGTGATATAAAATGCGATGATATTTGTTCTCTTAATGAACAATGTGTACAGGACGGCTTTGAATTTGCTTGCGGCTGTGACAGAGAACAAGGTAACTGCAACAGGTGTCCAAAATCAACATGGGGTAGTTACTGTGAAAATAAGTGTTCCGATAATTGCATCAATTCCGAATGTAGCTGGATTGATGGTATTTGTACTTTCGGTTGTTTAAAGGGGTTTTATGGGAGCGACTGTTCTTCGGTATGTTCTTTGTCTTGTCAAAGTGGATGCGATCGGCAGACGGCGGAATGTTTCCCGCCATATTGTATCAACTGTATCAAGGGAATGTCAGGATGTGATAACGTCACACAGAAATGTAAATCCGGATGTATTACGGGATTTAGTGGGGAAACGTGTGATAAGACATGCGCAGAAGAAACGGGGGTGTCAAAATGTACCAATTGTAGACACATCAGTACACCTATTGTAACTCTAACCGTATGTGAAGAATGTCAGTCAGGATATTTTTACGACATGTCCAGCAAGAAATGTAAGGTATGTAGCACAGGTTGCAGTTCAAACGTGACGTCTTTATCCACGTGCTTTCCAAAAACAGGAATTTGTCGGTTTGGATGCTTATCGAATTGGATCGGATCGAAATGCGATTGTACCGTTGCGAATTGTGACTCTTGTGTTTATGATCAATCACAAGTATGTGCTCGTTGCGAAAATGGATGGTTTGTTGAATCTGGAAACTGCGTAGAATGCAATACCAACTGCGCAGTTGCAAATGAATGTGACGCAGCTTCTGGAACTTGTACGAATGGATGCAAGAACGGTTGGTATGGTCTTAAATGTTTACATGCATGTGCTTCGAACTGTTTGAATAGAAAGTGTGATGTAAATGGCAACTGTACTGAGGGATGCGTTGGAAAACGTTATGGAAAAAATTGCGATACAATGTGTAACAATTGCAAGATTGCATGCGACCAGCAGACTGGGTTTTGTGAGTCTGGTTGCATAGATACTTATCACGGTGACGATTGTCAACAATTATGCAATGATACCTGCTTTGGAAATCAGTGTGATCAAAGCAATGGGCAATGCTCAGGCGGATGTGAAGAGGGGTATTATGGGAAATTTTGTCATCTTTCCTGTGGATCAAACTGCAGCGAAAATAAATGTGATGTAGAGACGGGAACGTGCATAGGGATCTGTTCATCTGGAAATTACGGCAAAAATTGCAATATAAAATGTCCATCTCAGTGTTTAGAGCCCTTATGCGTGAAAGAAAATGGCGCATGCGCTTCAGTATGCAAGGATGGGTATTTTGGAAGTCATTGTAATGTTTCTTGTCCTGATTCATGTCCGACTGACAAGTGCGAAAAGGATAAGGGAGATTGTACTACTGATTGCTTTGAGGGCAAATTCGGCGACAAATGTGATCAAACATGTAGTAGTAACTGTAAAAGCACGTTATGTCATCAAAAGACTGGAGCCTGTGTTGATGGATGCAAAATTGGTTACCATGACACATTTTGCCAGAGCACGTGTACCGGATGTGGTACTTTGGGATGTAGTCAGAATACTGGAAAATGTGAAGGTATTTTATAGGAGGGTCTGAATGGGGTTTATAGAATGGATTATAGTCAAAACTACATAAAATGGGCACTACAAAAAACAGTGACAGTTTGGAGAAGACGTGACTAAGTTGGAAAACTTGTGTCTAATCCATTTGTCTCTTTTTGGAACAATAAAATATGTTTAAACTATAAACTACAAAAACAGAGAACAAAGTAGACTTAATAATTAAGAATAAAGAATAATTCGGTGCTCAAATAAAAAAAAACCCAACCCTAAATCAAGATAATGAGCAAATAGTACACAAAATAGAGAATTATGATGCCTTAAAAAGGAATACGTAAATCTTAGTTCCTCTTATGCAATATATAACGTTTGAGTGCCTCTGTATCATAATTTTTACTCATACTAGTTCGACACTTATCGTTACAAACGGATACAAGTTTTGTCAACATCTATGATAAGTGTTTTATTCTGTACTGAATGAATATTGATTTTGGTCATTTATGTACGCGAGGGCAGATCCAACCATTATCAAAAGGGGATATAAAGCCAGTTTATAAGTGGGTTCCAACAAAATGTTCTCATTCAAAAGCATTGATTGAAAGCACAGAAACCCTGAATGGATCCGCCACTGATGTACTGCTGTCATATTGTTGTAAATAATCAATAAATCTTTTGCATAATAATAAACTTCTAGGATAGCTTTTTGGTAATCTTGCTTTTATATTTCGACGTCATTGCTTGACCAACGCATCGGACTAAACTTAAGTTTGTTTTTGTACATGCTGTATATTTCGGACTTATATAGAAAAATTAATGTTTCTGTGATCATACTTGCAAATGTTATAAAAAATTATTTATAACATTTTCACTTTACATGTACGTATATATATCAATTTCTCTGGCCACATCCGAAGCTGCTTCGGATCTTTTGATTGATGTTGGGAATAATATACAACATCTTGTAAAAGAAGCACCTCATGGGTGTATCCTAGTAATCACATAATTACAAATAATTTGCCTAAAAAATCACATAACATTTTTTTTTTAAACAAGACAACCAATAATAAGTTCTAGATGATCAAATAACCATGAATTAGTTGATCTGGTAATCAAGTAATCACTATAAAAACGGCCAACTAGTCACATAAGCAAAACCCTAAAGATTTGTAAAAATAGGAATTTTAAATTAATCATATATTACATTTGTAGGTACATCTATGAACGAAAACAACGATAACAACACCATCATGATTGCAGGTGCTACTGCTGGTGGCGTCATGGTCATAATATTTCTTGTCGTAATATTATATTGGTGTTTGAGAAGAAAAAAGTAAGGACATTATACAGAAAGAGCATTATGCATATAGGTGGAGAGTAGTCTCATTGGCACTCATACAACATCTTTCTATATCTATATCTTAATCTTTTAATCGACTTGAAATGGTGACATATCGGAAATCTGAAAAAACCTTAAGTTGGAGTATATGCTTTTGAGGAAAATCTCTTGCAACGTACATTTATATACATGATCTTTTCTTTTCAAACATTTCTTTCTTTGGTTTTTCGTTTAGGTCTACTGCTTACAAGAAACTTACAAAAACTATATAGTTACAAAATTATACAGTAGTAAACTTTGAAAAAATCACTATTTTTAGTGCATAAAATAATCAAATATTTGGTATAATACGAGTGCAGTCTGTTTTTTAAAAGCATTGGATGATTTTGCATGATTGATTATTCTAGAAATAAGGATATAAGGAACAATGTATGATTTACAATGAGACAACTATTCAGTAATACGAATTTTGCAAACAAATCAACCAAACATGGTTTATTTCATATTTTTGGGTATAATATCATGAATTTATGTATTGTGGGTCTTGCTTGTAAATGTATAAGTATATATGTAATTGTTTATGTATAATTGTTATCCTCTTGTAGCACCATATGTGTGCATAAGTTGAAATAAATTGTCTTGTCTTGTCTTGTCTTGTCCAAAGTTCAATAAAAAACAAATGTTTGTCAATGCTTAATGTACACTGACAAATATTCCAAGTAAAAGCAGGATAATAATTCTGCTGAAGTGAGAATACTGACTCTTGGTGGTATTATATATATACAGAGTTACAGCCGATATTTTGTGTGGAAAGATCGTTTTGTACCCTCTGCTTTATTTTGATAGGAAATTTTTGGTGAACTTCTAGCCAAATGTGAAAAAACCCAACCAATTAACAACATATATTAGTTATATACGGATAATCATTGCTTTTATAAGAATTGAAACCTTGAGGTATGACCCGAATGGCAAAAAGGGAAGGAGACATCATTATGATAATTATGATTATTAATAATGCCCCTCATGCAGGAAGAGAAAACTGCAATTGTGTTATTAATCGATGCTTTTATTTTTAACAGATCAGACACAAGCAGCAGTAATTCAAAAGACACTCCAACAAAAAGATACTCAGAGCTAGCAGAAACAAGCCAATTATGAATACATTGTACATCATATCTCATTTTGATTTAATTTGTTCTTGATATTTATATTTCAAATATTGATACGTTGAAAATTAACAACATTTGTTCTACCATTTACAGCTAGCATAGGATAATCATGTTTAATTTATCGTTGAGGGGAGGATACTATTATATTTGTTAATATACTGCTATGACCGTGTTTAAGTTGTATTGCTAACATGTACAAATGTATATACATAATTTGATATATGTTGAAACCCAGAACTTTTGATGTGTTTTTTTTATTAATAATATTCGCTTTTACTGAATAAAATATTAATGTAAATTAACATTGTATTATTTATAGTGTATTTTTTTTACAAAAAGTCTTACAAGACACTATGGTAACATCTTTAAAAATGGTAGTGCCCTTAGTCTATCAAATATTATGTGTGTTTTCTGATACAGTTTTTTTTATTACGACACGAATGTTATCAATATATACATATATATAAGTATATGTGGTTTAATTGATAATGAAAGAAAAATCTAAACATATAAAGGGACTAAGAGAATACTGACGATTGGTCGAAATATAGTGTCGAAAACAAAACGAAAACTTAAACAAATTGATATCATTTACTAGCTTTACTTTAATAGATACCATTAGTACCGCTATTTACGACTCGAAGATAATTATGTTTAAATCGGAGACTAGATACCTAATAGAATTCAAACTTAATATCGCATAAAAAACGGACAACGTACTATCATTTTCTTTGTTCGGGGGACCGTGAAAATTTAGGAAATCTCGAATTTGGCATTAAAATTAGAAAGATCATATCACAGGGAACATGTGTACTAAGTTTCAAGTTGATTAGACTTCAACTTCATCACAACTACCTCGACCAAAAACTTTAGCGGAACAGACGGACGGACGAACGACTTATCACTTACCATGTTATGGTTTTGGTATTTTAGTCTTAAAGTTTATCAATTTTTATCATTCACTGTATGCAAATATTCATGATTAAAGAAAATAGAAAACAATAAAGAATAGTCATGATAGTAGAGAGGAATAAAAGACAAATCTTCACGGGGTCGATAAAACAAAATATAGTCGAAGAATATGCAACAGAAGACATATTTTTGAATTACAAATATATGAGAGTTTTGAACGTGACATAACAAGGTTGTTTTAATTCTTTCATTATTTCAATTCTTTATGTTTCAGCAAACCAAGTACTTTCGTTTTGATTTTATTTGCCTATTTTTCACTTTTTAAAATCATTTTTTTTTACCTTTTATTTTATACTGCCCATTTACCCATTATTCCCTTTTGTGTAAACCCTCAACCTCATACATTTATTCCACGCCATTGGACTTTGATTAATTGTTAGATTTTTTGTCATACAACCTACATTATATCCTAAGTCCGTGACAATTTCCTCTGCCTTGATAGAAGAGACACAACTCTTGTTCGTTTTCGGTTTTAGAAGGAAAGTTTTATACAGTTTTCTAATACCATAATTTAGGACGACATGGTAAATATTTACTTTAAGAAAAAAATGTGACCAATTTACATCAATCAACCCCTTCTGTCATCCGAAATTAAATTAAACAAACAAAAAGTGGAATGAATTAGTGCATAACATTACACAACATTATACATAACAACTTCAAAACATTGAAATGTAATTTGCACTAAAATTGACGAAGTTACGTCCCTTTTGATAGTACTTCCTCGATACAATGGATGGTTATGTGATACCACAAATATTAATTGTCGTTTTACATATTACACTGTTTGATATAGGGATACATGGTATGTTCATTGATACAATTATATAAGTTTACTAAGGTTAGATAAATGTACATGTATGATGTTTCGCATTTTTGTAGTATGCTTATGTATTAAGTACCACATATACTTTAAATTTAAATTGAAGCTTCTCTCCGGGTACTCCGGTCCTCCTTCATTGACAATTGGGTGCTCTGATATAGTCAGGAAAGGGGGAGGGGGTAGGAGGGTCCTGATCTTAAAATGTTGGGGTCCTGAATTTAAAGAAATTTAAATCCCGACATCCCGAAATTCGAACAAAAGGAATCCCTGATCCCGAAATAATCAATCCCGAAATCACTAGCTTAAACACACCAGTTCCCGGAGTCAGGCGTTTTTTAAGTTTCATCAGATACCAAGAATATTGCTTAATTGAGTGAAGCGTCCAATCTACGAAGATGGATATTGGCCCCTTATTAAGGGTATACTAATATGTAGAGAGAGTTCGTTAATCAAACTAGTATAAGTATGTTGATGACCCAATCTTCACGATGAATTAATTTGAACCAAACAGGCTGTGGAATTAAATTAACAAAAAAAAAAAATTTGGATTCATTTCTGTTTCAAAATTTTGAAAATTATTAAAAATAAAAAAAGTACATATCCCTTGTGCAAAGATTTTATCCTTGTCCGGCCTTGGCTATCCCTTTTTGTCTTGTTTGGTTCATAGCTCTTTATCTTTTTAATCAGCTTTGGATTGTAAAATGTTTTGCCATCGAGCCTCACTGCAGTTTTGTTGATTGTCTTAATCGTCGAAATGCGCTTCTGTTTTAGAAAATTGGTACCGTTTATGTTATTTAAGTGTTTAGATAGTGTATTCAATCATATGTGATAAAAAAGCAAATTTATATAAACAATAACTTTTTTTTAAAAGATGTTTGCACAATTAGCTATAAAATAATCTTCCCTGGTGCCCTCAAAAAATACATTGAAATATTACATAGAAATAATTACAAAATAACCTAACAAACAAACATGTAGAATAAACAAATCAAACGAGAAAAAATTATGTTACGAAACTTATTTTTTTAAAAACAGGTAAAAATATGATTCATATACAGTATTCACATCATTGAAATTACCCCTCAAATATATTTAAAGTGAAAGTAAGTGTGTGAAAATTACTGTGCATACACAATTAAAACCTTTTTTATGTTCTTATAGGTAATTTTAAAGTCATTTTGAATTAAGTAGTAGGTTGATTTTTTCAGAATCCTGAATATGTATAAATACAAATTATGCAGCTGTGCTATGATCATGATGATTTTTTGAACTTATAAATATTTGTAAGACCCATTCCTCAGACATTGTCAAATGCTGGTTTAATTCTGGTATTTCTTTAACTTTTTATTTTTTTCTTATACATGTAAAGGACTTTATATTTGAAAGCATTTATACTACACAACGGAATAACGGCATGCTATTCCATATAAATGTACACATATGTGTATGATAGATTAACCATCGACTAATCTAACAACGAAATATAATACAATTCTGACATATAAATAAGAGAAGTTACATCTGATTTAATCCAGTCTTGATTTCCACAAAAATAATGACAAACAGTTCACCCACTTATTTTCTATAACGTGTAAGTATATAATACTAAAATTACGAGGTCCAATTTGTCAGCCGTCATCACGTAAAAACGAAGAATCACAGAATTCAACTTTATATATAACTAATATAGTACAAAGGTGTGGATCAAAAATTACACCACTCCAGGCCCTTTTGTTTTCCACGTAATTAAATATTGCCAATAATTAAGAAGTTCCGGGTCGAGTCCGATACTGATACCAATAGTATATTCACCTATTACCTATTACATTATCTGTACGTTCCGCATCTGACAGGCGCACCACCAAACGGTGTATTCAGGATTAATGCTATATACACGGGGCATAACCACAGGGTTGACACTACTAAATTGTCAAATTGTTACCTATTGTAGTATTTTATTCAGTAAGACTTTCTAGGATAACAATACGAATACTAAAAACCTGGAATAAAAATAAGGCGTATAGGTACAGTTTTCAATTTGTTAGCGAGCATGACGTTAAACAGCGAATCAAAGAATTCAACTTTATTTATATACATAGGACAATGCTGTTGATTAGAAAATACTCCATTCCAGTACCTTTTTTTTTTTTTTTTAAATAATTAGTATCACCAATAATTGATAAGTTCCAGTTCGACAAGTTCAAACAGAAAGACTTGAAAGCAGAGAAAAACTTATAATCAGCATGACTTTATCAGATCACAATACTTATATTAAAATAAAGCTTGCGCATAGTTATATACTTTAATTCAGTCATGGACCCGTGATATCACGGGTGTGTTCTAGTATACTTTAAAAAGTATGAGTAATAGAGACTTTTTATGTTCTGTATTCTTCAATAATTGACTCCATTTTACTATAATCTTCCATTCTATATCCTGGTTAATGTAAATGCTTTATGAACCAGAACCCAATTATTCTTTGTCGATAAATTATTTTCCTTATTTTCCTTTGTTCTTTTTTTAACTCTTTTTTGTGCACCTATAAATCATTATTTTCTATTCTGGAAACATCCTTCAGACCTTCAGAGAATACTTCCTTGAAGCAACAACCAAACGATACCATGCATTTTTAGGTAGACATACAGTCTTTAACAACACAAGTGTTTGTACAATTGAAAAACATCCATAGTTGTCCTAGTTATCTTAGATGCTCATGGAACAATAACGAGATTGTTATTGACAGGAAATGGCCACAACATTTATTAAAGGGGCACTAGCTTCGAGATATATAGAAAATATAAAGTACGATTTGTTTGTCAATCAATACTGAAAGTGGGATAGTGAAATAATTATTCGCTTTTAACAGCCAAAACGGTGCAATTTTGTCAAATTAAGCTAAGAAACATTGATGATTAATTATTCACTTGGAAGTGAATAATTCGAAATCTGTAAATTTGATTCCTGTGAATTTCATTTTAAACCCCTAGCTAGAGGTTGTCAACGCATGCATTGTACGTGTACTGCTTATTATAGGACAAGAATGTCAACTATGAAAGTGAAACAAAGGTAAATCATTTGATTACTGATTCTATCCACATAAAACCATTCTTATACAGGTAAAAACAATGAGAAACATATATGTTTAAACTATAAAATAAATTCAAACAGAACTATAACAATCCATTTGCACGAGTTGGTCTAATATATTTATATCTTTATTTATGTTTACATCGCTTATATGGTCATATTAGGTCAACTCGATAGTCAATAAGATGGCGTCTGGACTAAAATATACACAAAACGAACCTACATGTTATCGACCCTATGCTCTGTAAATTTTTTATTTTAGACTTTTGATAGTCTGGATAAATGATTTATATTGTTATCAATGAAATATGAGAATTTGGGTCAAATCGGTGACCATGGATTTGCCAGCTAGTGCCCCTTTAACAGATATGATATATGTACTATACAATTATATGACAACAAATTATTAGCCATCGCCTCCAACATATTGTACTTTCAAGATATGATTTCTTATAAGATATAGAAAACAACTAGCGGTTTACACGTACTTATTAACCATTAGAGAGTCCATATACTTATATTATGAAAAATCCTCTTTAGAAAAGATTATATTTAGAGATACCAATACATTTTCTTTAATATTAGAAACTTGTAATCTTTGAAATGGAGGTTAAACGGTTAATACATATAACTATAACCGTCTATGAGTTATAATGGTTTTGTTTGCTCTGTATCCATCTTTCACCAAGGTTTGTTATCAACAAGGCTTATTTATATATGATTGCAGCTACCTGTGTACCTGGTGTATGGGGCGGAAGTTGTCAGTACAACTGTTTTACCACGTGTTATTATGGAAACGAATGCTCCAGTAATGGAGGTCAATGTGGATGTGAACAATTGCATGGCAAATGTTATGGATGCGCAAAGAGTTATTTCGGTGACGTCTGTAACATGGAATGTAACCAGAACTGTTCACTCAGTGACCAATGTGTCCTGTCTGGATTAGCATGTGGATGTGACAGACAGCTAGGATATTGTACTAGTTGTCCTAAAACACTATGGGGAAACTATTGTGACAAGTCTTGTTCGATAAGATGCATTAACTTTGAATGTGACAGAATCTCTAGTCAATGTACGTCAGGTTGTACAAAGGGATATTACGGAAGTGACTGTAGTTCAACGTGTTCAACTTCTTGCCTATATGGATGTGATCAGCAAACAGCTAGTTGTTTTCCATCTTATTGCGTGAATTGTAATGGTGGACTACAAACATGCGATCAAAGCAATCGGAAATGTTTAAATGGGTGTATAGATGGATTTTATGGTCCGAGTTGTGACAAAACTTGTTCGGTAGTGACAAATAATACTTTATGTACGAAATGTCAACCATTGATATCAGTTGGTATAACAGTCTGTACCGAATGCCAACCGAAATATTATTATGATGGAGTCAATGGTTACTGCAAACCATGTAGTAGAGGTTGTAAAACAAATAACACCAACATAGCAAAGTGCTTTCCTAACACTGGAAATTGTCGGTTTGGTTGTTCTGCTGGATGGAGTGGATTGCGTTGCGATACTTTTACCTGCTCATTGCCAAATTGCGAAACTTGTGTTGCAAATCAACCGAGCGTTTGTGAGTGCTGTCAAACTGGTTGGTATCTAGACTCCGGTCAATGTATTAGATGTAGCGATAATTGTGCAACTTTAAATTCTTGCGATAAAACATCAGGAACATGTACGGATGGATGTAAAACGGGTTGGTATGGTAACACATGTAAAGGTAATTGTACCGCTAACTGTAACCAAGGTGAGTGTGATAGCAATGGCATATGTAGTAGTGGCTGTAAAAGCAAACGTTACGGCCAGCAGTGTGACTTACAATGTCTTAATTGCCTAACTACATGTAATCGTAATACTGGCTTGTGTGACACCGGTTGTGTAGATGGATACCATGGTAACGATTGCTTACAACCCTGTAACTCCAACTGCTTAAATAAAAAATGTAGTCAAGTAGATAGCAAGTGCACATCTGGGTGCAAACAAGGGTTCTATGGGGAATTTTGTCAACTCCCTTGTGGGTCGAACTGTGACAGTAATACTTGTAACCCAACTACTGGCGCATGTTCGGGAAATTGCCTCTCTGGCAAATATGGAGATTACTGTGATTTAGATTGTTCAGCGAACTGCTCACCCAGAACCTGCCTGAAAGTCAGCGGGGCATGTACGTTAGAATGTGTTGCCGGATATCATGGTAGTCATTGCAGTAGGTCATGTCCGTCGTCATGTTTAACAAATCAGTGTAATAAGGACGATGGAACGTGCAGTGGAAATTGTCCAAACATGAAATTCGGTACTAGATGCGAGCTATCGTGCAGCAGTAACTGTAAAGGTACAACATGTGATCGATTATCCGGTAGATGTATTGGAGGATGCAAAGCTGGTTACTTTGGTGATTCGTGTGAGACAATTTGTACCGGATGTGATAATTCAGGATGTGATCAAACGACTGCTATATGTATAGGTAAGTGTATAGATGGTTTCTATGGAAACAATTGTAATACGACTTGTAGCATGGGTTGCTTAAGTAGTTCTTGTGATAAGCAAACGGGGAAATGCAGTAGTTGTAAAGAGGGTTATTATGGGGATACTTGTTCAAACATTTGCAGTAATAACTGCAAGTTATCTCGATGCAATCAGACAACCGGATTATGTTCTGATGGATGTGCACCTGGAAAATTTGGACAGCTTTGTGTTAATTCCTGTTCTTCCTGTACCTTATGCAACCAAACAACTTGAACTTGTGGAGGCTGTGCTCCTGGTAAATGTGGACTGAATTGCCAAAGCAATTGTAATACAAACTGTGGACTGTCTTCCTCTGGACAGATACTTTGTAACGGTATAGACGGACATTGCCTTAACAATTGTAAAGATGGATGGTATGGGACATACTGTGACATACCATGTAACAATGAAATTCATTGCATTAATTCCGTCTGCGATCGTCTCACTGGACGCTGTTCAGGTAACTGTGTAACGGGGTGGTATGGTGCTACGTGTAATTTACGATGTAGTGAAAATTGTCATGGCAATTTGTGTGATAGAAATAGTGGTGAATGCACATATAACTGCACGTCCGGTTTTTATGGAACTCAATGCAAAACACCGTGTGTAAACACTTGCATAGATTGTGAAAGATTATTTGGAACTTGTTCTACATGTCAACCTGGGTATTATGGGCAAATTTGTCAAAGTCCGTGTAGTAGTCATTGCTCGAAGTCCACAACAGTTGGAAATGTAGTTTGTAATAAATTAACTGGAATCTGTAATGGCGGCTGTGCAAATGGGTGGTATGGTCAATCATGCACAAATAAATGTTCACAAACTTGTTTCAACAACGAATGCGATATAGATTCAGGTAAATGTTCACAGCAATGTGTTGTTAATAGATATGGCGAATACTGTGAAAATAGTTGTACAAATTGTGCTGGAACGTCTAGAGGAAATTGCTACCCTGGAAATGGAAATTGTTTGTTTGGATGCGATGATGGATACTTTGGAAATTCCTGTACTCAAAGCTGCTATCCCGGGTGTAAAAATAAAAAGTGTATTAATTCTGCAAACAATTGTTCATACGAATGTGAAAATGGCCTTCATGGATTTTCATGCACTGAACACTGTAGTTCAAATTGTGTAAACACTATTTGTGATCAGAACACAGGGTTCTGTAAATCCGGGTGCTTGCCTGGTTGGTTTGGACACAAATGTAAGTACGCCTGCCCAGTATCATAATCTGGTAGTGTTTGTGATTGATGACCGGAATTTGTTTTTACGTTTGTGCTGGAAGTGATTATCAAGGTTAGGCATTAACACCAACTAACAAAATTAATCTCTACACAGACACTAAGTGTATTTTGCCAACAATTATATCCATTAAATTCGTAAATTTAGATGTTATAAGTCATATGAAACGAGCTTTTTTATTATTAGGTAAAGAAAACTAATGAACCATTTCATGCATATATACGTAACTAAGTTCTATAATATATAGAAATAAAAAGATGTGGTATGAGTGCCAATGAGACAACTGTCAATCGTATTCACAATTTGTAAAAGTAAACCAGTAAAGATCAAAGTACGAAGCTTGTTTTACTGGAGCGTCATATTGATTAACAATCGGCACGTGAAAATTAAGTAAATTGATAAAACGAGGATTTCTTTTTTTCCCCTGCGTTACAATTCGTTTTATACTTTTTAATAACAGTCGGGCAGTCGAAGTTCTAATAGGTCACTGTAACATATCGGTTAACTAGCGCACGAGAAAAAAAAAATTATTTAATAGGATAATCATTTTAACGATTTTGATAACTTATAATAAAACTTAACTTTTCAAGTATATATAACAACTTCAACTATTTTCTATATATTTGAAGTAGCATATGCCCTCACTAACATATGTATATCGCATATATGTAGTATTGCTAACTATTGTTAGGGTAGTGTAGCTAAATACAACCATGTTTTATTGTACAACTACAGTACACAATCGGTCTATATAAAAAAAAGAAGATGTGGTATGATTGCCAATGAGACAATTGCCCACAAGATACCAAAATGACACAGACATTAAAAAATATATCTCACTGTACGGCCTTCATCAATGAACAAAGCCCATACCGCATAGTCAGCTATGAAAGGTCACAAAATGACAATGTAAAACAATACAAACGAGAAAACTAACGGCCCTATTTATATAAAAAGTTCTTTGCCTAAATCTGCAAATTTATGCGGAAGACTGTTAGAATAAAGAAAAAAAAAAGATTTATGGTATCATCTAAATGTTTAAACAAAGTTGAACACTACAAATTTGTGTTGTTTAGCCGATTCTTCAATTTAGCCATTTAAGGGGAGCTAACTGTTAAAGTAAAGATTTTATACTGGAATTAATGATAGTGAAATTTAAAATGTTTACTTGTAGTAAGAAGTTGTTATTTATCTGAATTCGATACAGTTTACACTGTATTATTCAATTAATTATTCCAAATTGAAAATGATTGAAATAATTTAAGACTTGTCAAAGGAGATTTTTATCTAGGTCTGTTTGTAGACTCTAACATCGTCAAATTATTTCGACATATGAAATTACCGTCCCATTTTGATTTAAAATGTTTTTGATAATAAAAAAATAATGATAAAAGAAAGAGAAACTGTTACAGCACTATTCTTTTTTATTTGTTTTGCATGAAATTTGCTGGGCATGTAGCTAAAAATTTTAAGATGCTTTTCCCGAACTAAGTTCTATAATATATAGAAATAAAAAGATGTGGTATGAGTGCCAATGAGACAACTCTCAATCGTAGTCACACTTTGTAAAAGTAAACCAGTATAGGTCAAAGTACGAAGCTTGTTTTACATATCTATTTAAGACGTATAATCAACAAATGATAATTCATTCAGTGAGTGTTGTTCGCCATTTTTTTATTGGAGCGTAATATTGATTAACAATCGGCACGTGAAAATTAAGTAAATTGATAAAACGAGGATTTCTTTTTTTCCCCTGCGTTACAATTCGTTTTATACTTTTTAATAACAGTCGGGCAATCGAAGTTCTAATAGGTCACTGAAACATATCGGTTAACTGACGCACGAGGAAAAAAAAAAATTTAATAGGATAACCATTTTAACGATTTTGATAACTTATAATAAAACTTACCTTTCCAGTATATATAACAACTTCAACTATTTTCTTTATATTTGTAGTAGCATATGCCCTCAGTAACATATGTATATAGCATATATGTAGTATTACTCACTATTGTTAGGGTAGTGTAGTTATATACCACCATCAAAAAAAGATTTATGGTATTATCTAAATGTTTAAACAAAGTTGAACACTAAATATTTGTGTTGTTTAGCCGATTCTTCAATTGAGCCATTTAAGGGGAGCTAACTGTTAAAGTAAAGATTTTATACTGGAATTAATGATAGTAAAATTTAAAATGTTTACTTGTTGCAAGAAGTTGTTATTTATCTGAATTCGATACAGTTTACACTGTATTATTCAATTAATTATTCCAAATTGAAAATGATTGAAATAATTTAAGACTTGTCAAAGGAGATTTTTATCTAGGTCTGTTTGTAGAATCTAACATCGTCAAATTATTTCGACATATGAAATTACCGTCCCATTTTGATTTAAAATGTTTTTGATAATAAAAAATTAATGATAAAAGAAAGAGAAACTGTTACAGCACTATTCTTTTTTATTTGTTTTGCATGAAATTTGCTGGGCATGTAGCTAAAAATTTTAAGATGCTTTTCCCGAACTAAGTTCTATAATATATAGAAATAAAAAGATGTGGTATGATGCGGCTTTTCCCGAACGTCTTATTTAACATAAAATAGAACGGAGCGTATGCAGATTATTGAAAGAGGTGCGTGAATACAGAATATGTTTTTTATCCCGGTAATGTGGCGGGATGAGATAAAATTTCGGAGACACAATGTAAGGATTTTTATTGGTCGCAGTCGAAACTCGCTGCATTCAATCCAAAAGTGTTTTTAACATGATCACGTGTAAATGTAGAAAGTGTTGGTTGTAAACAATTGTTACGTGTTTATTGTGCAACAAATCTGAACATCCCTAAAAATATGACTATATTTAGTGACAACTTGAATATTTTATATCAACTAATAGGAGTTCCTGTGCACTTTTCATGCACACACGCAAGAATGTTAATGTATATTTTCATTTCCGGCTTTACCAAGTGTGTAGAATCTAGACGCTACCGTGTTTTTACTGCCAAATTGAAGAGTTCAAGTGCCACCATTTGTCAGGAATTTATTCTTCGGATAGATGGCGCAACATTGTGATCACAAATGTTGGCTTCATCTGCCAAGGGTGGAGAGAACGGGAGTGGATCATAACCCGTGGCTAGCGAAGATGGGTAATGTGTGATGTTGTCAAATTTAATACAAAATTAATGACAAATGACACGAAAACAAGGTTAATGCATAGAGAATACAACGGTCCATTTATTATCGTCAACAAGTATGCATTTACCAAAACATTTTAGCAGATTATAAACAGTATCAAAATGCTTCGAAAATGAATCTACATTTACATATAAAGCTTACCATTTCATATACCAAACATGTGTCTTCAAAAAAATAACAACTACTTGAACATTCGTGTTACATGTTTGTAATACATACAATATCTTTACTGTATATAACTAACACCGGAAATGAACAGTGTTTCACTTACATATAGTTTTAGAGTAATAAGACTAATATTTTTATCATGTTTAATTGTTTTCCTCTTTTTAATCTATCTTAGAGTTCAATATTTTTGTGATTAATTCTTATCAATTATTTTAACACAGTATGCAACCAGCTTGACAAAAAGAAGTCAACGATTATGTCATATGTATGAAAATAGGTTTCCATTAATTATTTCAATTTGCTTGGACTAACTTCCTCTGCCTGTGTCGAGTAAGAAATCATTTGATTGAAGATTAATGAAAAAAAATTGTGAATTAAAGTATAACTTCATGTTTTCTTTTCGCATTGAATTTTAATGAGCGTATTGTTATGCGTTTACTTTTCTACATTGGCTAGAGGTATAGGAGAGGGTTGAGATCTCTTAAACATGCTTAACCCTGCCGCAATTTTGCGCCTGTCTCAAATCAGGAGCCTTTGTCCTTTTTAATCTTTTATTATTTTTAATTTTAGTTTCTTGTGTATAAATTGGAGTTTAGTATGACGTCCATTATCACTTTACTAGTACTGTGGATTCATTATTATTCGTTGGATACCAATTTTCGTGGATTTCGTGGGCACAGTCAAACCACGAAATCAAATGTTCAACGAATACTCATTTTGCTATAGGTTTGTATACAGACTTCAGCAAAATCACGAAATAAAATATCCACGAATATGCAAGTTTTTCTTTATCCACGAAAATTGCTACCCACGAAAATAAATGAATCCACAGTATACATATTTATTTAAGGGACAAGCTGAAGGACGCCTACGGATGCTGGAGTTTCTCGCTACATTGGAGACCCATTGGTGGCCAACGGCTGTTGTCTGCTCTATGGTCGGGTTGTTGTTGCTTTGACATATTCCCCATTTCCTTTCTTCCTTCGCTAGGTCAAAGCATGGGGATTCCGAAAGGTCTATAACACTGAACATAGAACGAAGCACAGTATCATCCTTGTACGCAAAGACTGGCCTCGTGATTTGTATATAAGATTTATCAAGCATATACAGACTATAAACTGATTGTACCGTGACGAAATCTAGTCTGATCAAACATTTATTTGATGTCCTGTTTTTTGTGCTTTTGCCACACTTTAGCAACTGCAGTATTTAATCGAAAAACTGATTAATCACCAACTGTAAATTCCGAAATCTTATTGCGAACTACGGCAATTTCTTAGCAAAAACAAGGAAATCAAACTTTAAATTGATAAGTAAATCCTTTATATATGAAATCATATATAATTTCAAATGAGACAGTTATAGCGATAAAGATCATACACATCAAATATGTAGCATGCATTCGGTTTAACTGACCTGTTTTTTTTTATCTGATCAAGAGGTTATACAATTTTAGTGCATTTAAAGCAGCAACTACTTTCAAATTTTATCTAATTATCAACACATGATACAAAATAAAAAAAAACCAAACAAACAAAGTAGCAGCATTGATAAAGCAATAAAAAATCAGTAAAACAAACAAACAAAGTAGCAGCATTGATAAAGCAATAAAAAATCAGTAAAACAAACAAACAAAGTAGCAGCATTGATAAAGCACATGTTTATACATTTGCTGAGCATATCATAACCACCTGTCAAAATTAATACAAATGCAATTTGATTTCTATTACTTGAAGGTAGCCAGGTAGAACGTGCAGATAATACTGTTCCTATTGTAGCATCTGTGTGTAGTGTAGTGGTGGTACTGGTTGTTATTCTTTGCATAATAATAGTGTGTCTAAGACATAAGAGAAAACGGTAAGTTACAATTCATAAACCGCGATTAATTGCCAAATCTGTCTACATTTTGTGAAAATATTAATCAGACATGTACATGATCTGTTAAAACAATGAGGTTTTGTTTACTAGTATTTCGGCAGTGCTCAAATTGAGGCTGTTGTCTAAAACTTACTAAAAGAGGGACAAAAGATACCAAAGGGACAGTCAAACTCATGAATCTAAAACAAACTGACAATTGCATGTCTTAAAATGAAAAAGACAAACAGACAAACAGACAAGCAAAAGTACACATGACACAACATAGAAAACTAAAGAATAAACAACACGAACCCCACCAAAAACTAGGGGTGATTTCAAGATACTTAAGTTCTGTAGAATACCACAGAAAAACCCCAAGAGCATATGACGGAGTTTGTTTATTTCATCTAACCTTGTAATATTTAAGGATATATTACAGATAATAAGGACAAAAAAAAAAAGGAACGAAAAATAATAAAACATGAGCTAGGGCACAAACTGATTAAATTTACAAGAAAAGGCTCTGAGAGGATCTTACTCCTAGCTCATAATTTAGCAATGTACAGTATACTGATTTGACACACACATTTTCGATGCTTATAAACACTATTACATTGACAGTGTAAGCAATGTTGTTTTGAAAACATAAGCTACCTTTCAGAGTGGAAAATGATGTCTCCATTGAATTAAAATCTCCTTCAAATTATTAACCTATGTCGTCATACAACGGCTTTGGTTGTATGTAAAAGATTTGACGGGTTCTTAGAAACAGAGTAAGGAAATATTTTATAAATACATGTCGAGTAATTTCATTTTCTAATTATGAACTCTACTTGGTTGTTAATAATTCTATTAAACGCATTAAATAAAAATAGCAATTTCCTTGCTTTTTAACAGACCTGATTATGAGACGCCCACAGCAATGATTGACAGTCATATTTACTATACCTCAGATTCTGGAGACAGCCACATTTATATGGAAGTGAACGATGTAACACAACTATGAACATAGTTTATTGCTTATAAATGAAAAAAATCATCACAGTTCTTAAAACTTATCTACTTGACAAAATATCAGCTAGTTATCTCATTGTTACACGAGGTTACACTAGCATACAAACCTATATACTTTGTGCATACTTCCCGAATTTCTGCAGTGTTGACAGTGACAGTGTAATATGTAGCATTACATATTAGCGTTCAAAAGTCCATTAAAGAATGGAAAAAATAAAAACCCGCAATTAGACTGTGCTTGTATTGTATTCGGATTACGTTGTTCTAATAAAAAAAAAATCTCCGATTCTTATTCCTCTTATTTTTCTTTTTTCAACATTCATAGTTTGCAAACGAAGCTAGTGAATTGTTCGGTTTACATGAATTTGTTATACATATTTTTTATAATGTATTATGGAGATACCCTCATCAGCGTGTTTTATTTGTGTCTTATAGAGGTTTCAAAAATGTAGCAAAAAAAATTATCTTTAAAATAAGAGTACTGTAGTCTGAGGTACAGTGCCTGACATTTTCGTGATTGTAAACATGTTTTACATTATTGTTATAATATTATAAATTATAATGAGATCTGAATGGATGTGTATATTAGTGTTTTTATTTTTGTAAAACTTTGAAAAGTAAAATAACTAAAAAATAAACTCCAAATAAAGTTTAAAACAAAAAATCATTAAAGGGCAAAATCAGAAGCACCAGCACACCAAACAAATGAAAAACAACTGTCACATCCCTTACTTGGTACAGACATTTTAATGTGTAGACATCTCGCTTGTATGACAGTGGCATAGACGAGGGATGAAAGATACAAGAGGGACAGTTAAACTCATAGATCGGAAATAGACTGACAACACCATGTCTAAAAAATAAAAATACAAACAGACTAAAATAATAGTACACAAGACAGAAGAAGTAAAAACAAAAATCTAAGTAAAACGAACCTCAACAAAAACTGGGGGTGATATTAGGTGCTTCGGAATGATAGGCAGATCCTGATACAGATGTGGCATACGTCATGGAGAATTCCGTTATATTGACAGCAATGAATAAGCAAAACAAACAGACATAAATAAAAAAAAATATCAAAAATTTAGGCACATCAGTCAACATGGTGTTGTAATCGTAGTCACTTTACCAACCAACGATTATGCCAACAAGAAAAATACAAACAAAATGATCAAAATCGAGAAACAAGAATTCAAAATTTATTAAACAAATCGTGTCAACAGGGAAATTCGGCTTTTTTATGTCTATTTGTCGGGTTGTTGTCAAATTTGACACATTTCCAATTTTAATTCTCAATGTTTACATATGCAGACATTGTTAAACTGTTACTTAGTATAAAGTAAAAGTTAACAGTTTTAACTCTGAAGTTATCTCTTTTGTCTACCAATTTTGTTTTAAACTGACCCTAATTCTATATGAGTATTATACTTTTAAAGAAAATTGTATTGGAAAGCCATTTTTTCAGTGATAAATCTGAGATGTGTGCCTATAAAACACTAAAGAATCGTGATTAATTTAAATGGATGAAAAAATGACATATTTAGTGGATAATCTTTACAAATCAAATCACATAAATAATCACTCAAATATTGCCGATCAATAAGCTTAAACAATATAATGATACCACTTGCAAAAGAAACTAAACGGTATGTTCGACTTTCATTAAAAAAAAGTCACACTTTTAAGATAAAATTTATAACTGAATTTAATAAAACAAACAATTTATAGGAAACACTGAACAATACAAAAACGTGAGTTATATACATCTACATGGATACAAGTTTCATTCCACTGTTTATAATTTACAAAAGATAATTTGATAAGACGTTGATTCTAGAGAGCTTCGCCTTGTTCATAGTATTGTTTAGCAGCAGCCTTATCTATTAGTGCTTGCTTGCGACGTTCTTCTTGTTGATTGTCATGCAACTTTCCTGTTGTACGACCTAACCAACCACCAAATATTCCCCCGAGCATTCCACCAACGATTGGAACAGGAACAAGCATTTGGCCGATAACTGCTCCTCCAAAGCCGCCACTTGCAGTGCATGCATTTTTAACACCTATTTCCATCCGTCCACATTCGTCAAGCCCTGTAAGTGCCCATAAAACAAACCATTCGGAGTTTTTGCTAGAAAAGTTAAGATTCTTTTCCACACGCCCGTCAAATGCTCTTTCGAGAACTTTTACCTTTTTATTCGTAGAAGTTGGATATCCATTTCTTTCTATCAGATATACGCCTGAATTAAAGTCCAAATGATCAGACTCAATTTGGTCTCGGTAAGGTTGTTCGGTTGTGAACTTGATTTCATCTTCATGAATTCGACCAAAACCAGGAGATACTAGTATATAATCGGATAGTTCTACATTGTGAATTATCACAACAGAGTTGACCTTCACCTCTTTTACTAAAAAGTGATGATAGATTTTAAGGGAGGGTCTGTAAATAGCAATATGAGAACAAGGACAAACTCTTTTCTTGAACGACGATATATCTGGTATTCTTTGTGCACCACATGGAAGAGTCTGAAACGTGAAAATTGCAGCTATTTTAGCATAAGTTTTGAAAAAACGCAAAGTCAAATATCAAATTGACGATGACAAATTCTTAAAATAATGTGGCTTACGACCTTTCTTTCTCACAATCTAATGAAATAGAAGGTTTCCTTTGATGATTAAATATTTGAAGTATTTATCATATTTTTCTGTGCACCATTTTGAAAATTCTTTAATTCACCCGTCAGACTGAGGATACAGCGTATGGAAAGTTACATTTACATTTTCTTTTACTTAAATGTTTAAAATAGAAAGCAAAGAAATTAGAACAGAAAGTAATTAAAAATATTTTTAAAGACAGAATTTATGCTCTTTTGTCGAATAGGAAAATTATAAATTATGATAATCTCGAACAATATCAAACATGAATCCCTCAAAGTACAATGTTTAAAAATTAATTAACGTTGTTTTTAAAGCTTTGATGATAGCAAAATATAAACTTACCATTTTCCTTAGAATTTATCAAAGTGCTGTTTTTTTTAATTATCAGAAAACTGACTATTCATGCAGTGGTCTTCCGAAAACAATCAGTTACACTGTGAATGAAAAACTGCTATATTTTGCTTTTATATATCTGTATTAAAACTTCAACCTTGGAATTTTAAAATCGTGTGATTTAATCAAGGTTATCTCTGAATATCTAGATCTGTGTCAAAAACTATATCATGTCGAAACCGAATACCTTCCTGTTTTCGTGATTGGGACATCATCGACTTATCATAGGATGAATATTCTTATTAGAAAAGAGACTGCTTCGAAACATTTTATAGGAACGATAAAGTCTGTACACTCACAAGGTTCAACAAGCCATTATTAAAGGAATAAGCCTAGAAAATAAATCAATTATGTATTTTCATTCTTTCAGTGATGTTTGGACTTATTTACAGCGGGAAATTCAGTACTGGTTAGACATTTCGCTTACAGTCAATTAAGCACTGTTAATTTGTTTTTCAGATACATGTAGCATAGCATGTGTACAGGAAATTACCAATTACTGAACAATATGTACAATAACTTAACTGATCTAAACTAACAGCAAGCGAGTTGTTTAACGCCAGTGTATTTGTTTGAAAATGAACTTAAAGACTAAAAATGAATGGAATAATTAAGATTTATTGTTTTTAGTCTTATTGTGTAATTGTATTATAATTTTTTATCCTTTTTGTCTGTCATTCGCTTCTGTGCTTTATCTAAATATATAATCCATTTTTTTTCTTTGTTGACACACTTTTTGGTTTTATAGTGATTGAGATTATATCTCAATGGTGTCTACCCTTGTTTATGACACGTTTACCTTATGTGTCTGGTTTTGCCCACACATTGTTGTTATGCAACTGTCATATAATTAAGAGGTTTGAATTTACAATAAGCCTGGTTGATTCCACAATTTTTCTATGAATGAAATGCCTGTACCAAGTCACGAATAAGCTGTTTTCCATTCGTTTCAAGTGTTAATTTTGTCACTTGACAAAAAACTTTTCGTTTTGGCCTAACAACGTTTGTTATTTATTTTACTTTTAACATTTGGCTAATTACATTTGAAAGTAGAAAAAAAGTAATCTTGAGTGGACATTTCCTTTACCAAACCAGTTTTTGAGCATGTTGAGGTTGTATAAGGCAACAACTTTATACGAATTATCGGGTGATATCCTTTGCAGCATCATAGAAATACAAACAGGAAAATCATTACCACAGTGAGTTTCTGGAATGTACAAATAAACATCCAGAGCGGATCAGAATTGGGACATTTTATACAACGTTTCGTGTAAATAGAGTACCATGCATTTTGCAAGCCAAGAACATCTTTAAGTGGTGTGCGTAGATTGCCCGTTGCAAGGCAAATGTCTCTCCTTATACATTATAACTTTTTGCTAGTGGTTTTTCGAAATTTTCTGATTTTTCATTCAGACGGCTTCTATTACAGATTCTACATATAATTGCTAACCTTTATCCCATTTGGTCTCAGTTAAAGAATTGTCCTATAAGTAATCAATACACATCTTCTTACGTTTTATATATTTATAAATCAGCATCTCCGTCTGATTTTGTTTACATTTACATCATGTCCATCATGGTTTATTTATACCTGAACATGTAACCGCTAAATATACGAAATACACTTTCGTCATTTCGGAAACAAAATAAGTTTTAGTACTACTTATATCTCAAAGAGACGTTTCTTCTACTAAAATATTTGGTCAGTGGTGATATGATTTAAGCCTTTGGTAAAAAATTCATCAAAAACCAAGAAGACATGTAGGTTTTGAAATGCTGACAATGATGTTTTTAAATGGACTTTACTTCACTAAAGATAGTTGATCGACACTAAATTTAGTATATAATAGACATGGATTAAATATTCCTTTGATAAACATTATCGCACGTATTTTATACACCATCAATCAGATAAAAAAGACTTTGACTATCTCTGCTGACAAAATCAAACTCCACAATGAGTTCAAAAAATAATTGAATTATATCTCCTATGCATTTTACAAAATCTTCACACCATTTCGTTCAGTCATCAGCCGATTTAGTTACAATTTTCTTTTTTACATGATTTAGTTCATATATCTATGTTATTTGTTTCCTTCCAAGTACATATCTTAATAACATTTTAAAAATTTAAGCTCAAGTAAGGTCAAGATCATTTGTTTCAAAACAATTAAGAGTTATGCAATTTCAATGCAAATGAATTTTTTGGTTGTTATTTGTGCTTCAATCGCCTACAAATCTTCATCTATAATATATTTCTTTGACAAACACTTCACAAAGGTAAATTAAAAGGTGGCCACATCATTGATAACACATATCATTAAAGGCAGACGGCTGTAAATATAAATATTTTTAGAAACAAACCACGATAACCATTTAAAATGATATCTATCTTTATTCATATATAAAAATATACATATTTGATAACGTAAAGACTAACTTAGTCCTTGGGATATTGCACATACCTTGTCTCAAATTTAACCCACCGATTTTCAATCTCAAAAGTTCTGTCAGCAATGTTTATTTCTTCCAGCAACTGGATTTGAACTCATGCATCAGTGACATCCTGGCAACACCGCTTGTACCTGGTCTAACCACTTAGACTTTTCAGACAACTAGGCGATATACGAAAATAGCTGTATTTGTACGAATGATGCTTCTTATTCAACAGCTTCACATGGGCGTTTTACAAAATACATATTGTATTAATATCAAGATGGCCGCCATAAAATAGAACATAGTGGTAGATTTTGGCTTTTAACTCTGCAACCAAAGCATTAAAGTCATAAGAAACGAGTGACCAGTGAAAAATAATGTTCTTCCAATTCTTAAACCAATGCATACAAACATCATAAACTTAGTCTTCTGTGCTCGAATTTATCATTTTTTTCGTGTAAATTTCGTATAATCGTCATTTTTTTTTTAAATCGGTCAGTGTTGTTGTGAAAATATGGCAGGTAATTAAAGTTCGTGTTTTGAAGCCGAAGTTTAACGATTGTCACCTGTTTGTCAACAATTGACGAAAAATAAACAAAAAAACATGGAATTTGAGCACGTGTTTAACATGTAAATTCAGATAATAGTTTATTTTAAGGACATCCATGCGTATTGTGGTCACCGGATTTTTACGAGATGGGTCACACTGAGGTCACCTTGCATACGGAAAATATATCGGGGGAATTGCTTGCTGGAAGGAAGCAATTCAAATAAAGTAAACTTCTTCTAAATATGAATAAATTACAGAATTTTCTTCAGAAAAACGTATATGTACATAAGTTTTACAATGAAAACTATCCATTGAGTTATAAAAAACATATGCTTAATTTTTTTTGATTTGAGGTTTCTTATGACTTTAAGAGCAAATCTGTAAAAAAAAATTTCAGGTCAACATCTATCTGCCCTGAAATTTTCAGATAAATCGGAAAACCGGTTGTTCGGTTGCTGCCACTGAATTGGTAATTTTAAGGAAATATTGCCGTTTTCAGTTATTATCTTGAACATTATTATAGATAGAGATAAACTGTACACAGCAATAATGTTCAGCAAAGTAAGATCTACAAATAAGACACATGACCAAAATGGTGAGTTCAACCCTTAAGGAGTTGTTACCTTTATAGTAATTTTTTTCCAATTTTTCGTAAATTTTTGTAATCTTTTACAAAAATCTTCTCCCGTGAAACTATAGGGTCAAATTTCACCAAACTTAGCCACAATCATTATAAGTGTATCTTATTTAAAAAATGTGTGCGGTCACCAAGCCAACCAATCAAGATGACCGCCATGGCTAAAAAAAGAACATTATTTATCAAGTCAATATCTATCTGCCCTGAAAATGGGTAAACCAATATTGGTCATAAACTACATTGTGATCTATACAATTCTTATACAACTAAACAAAAAAGAAACCTTAGTAATGTTGGTCAACTTTAAGACTTATTCCCTGCAGCAAGTTCAGTGCTGTTCAGATAATTTGCTTGCAGTGAATTAAGAACCGATTATGATATGTTCAGACTGTTCAGTAAATGGTTTTATACTGAGTCTACACATAAAAAATAATGAACAATATTTGAATAGCAACTGTAGAGTACTGAATGTACTGAAATCAAGCTACTAGTATGTAAAAATATCTGAATTTTCAGCAGTGACATATACCATAGGGACATTCAACTTCATAAAACATGATGATTTATTTTCCAATCTCTTCTGATGTTTTTGAAATAAGAATTACTAGTTTATAATTATTTTCTAACGAACGTGCAGCAGACATTTGTTTTCCAGTTAGATAAGAGCAATGTGTTTAAATTTTTAGTAGAATACTTCATCTTTTGCAGTTGAAAATGAAGATTGTATTCGAATGGTGTTATTAGGAAAAACTGGATCGGGAAAAAGTGCAACAGGGAAAACCATTTCGGGCAAAACACAATTTGAATCAATACCGTCAAGTTCATCGGTAACAAATTGTTGCGCAGTTCGCAACGGGAAGTTGGAGGAACGTCGACTTGTTATAGTAGATACCCCAGGTGTATTCCACACGAACGACACAACTGAAATATCCATGAATGAAATAGTTCGCTGTATCAAAATGTCATCTCCAGGTCCACATGTTTTTCTTTTAGTTATAAAAGCCGATCGATTCACAGAAGAGGAAAACAGATCCATTAACATTCTTCTCGAGTTGTTAAGTGATGATATTTTTGCATTTACAGTTGTTATTTTTACACGACTTGATGACATAGAAGCAGAAGGAATATCAATTGATAAATTTGTCAAAAGTTCCACCGAAGCTCTAAATCGTTTGACAAAGCGAGTAAATTTTCGATACATTGCTGTAAACAACAGAGGAACCACAACACAACAGATGTCTTTTATCTTGTCATTGAAAACGATAATAAATAAAATGCAACAGGAAAACGGTGAACAATATTATACAATTGGCATGTACAAGGAAGCAGTTTCAAAACGTCAAGCAAAAATACTGACAGAAGAGAGCACAAACGTACTTGAGAAGCTCAAAATAGCAGAAAATGTTGAAACTAAATTCGAGAATGTAATAAATAATGCAGAATGGACAAAAGGTCGTCTTCAAGATGAATTATCAAAACAAAAGGAACAGAGCACGCGTATAAAAACGGAATGTAAAAAATCACGACAAGTAATATTAGGTATGCTGCTGGACTTGACAAGAACAAAAGCTTGTCACCGAAATGACCTTTACAATACCACAAAAGAAGAACAACAGAAACTTGAATATAGATTAAATGACAGAAGCAAACAGCAAAACAAAAGTATTTCATTGTACGCAGCTTCTTCTTGTCTTAACAATGACGAGATCCAATTACAAAATTTTGAACATGAAACAATGGTACATTTACGAAATCAGAAAATACAATTTCAGAGGCAGATGAAGGGAGCTATAAACATGGTAACGCAAACATCGGATGAGGGAATATCTGAAATTAAAAGTAAATTGTAACAAGTACAAGTAAATAATACTATTAAGGACAACCAATGGGATATTAGCAGGATGGTCAATCAGCTTGATTCAAAACAAATAATTATGACTTTTCTGACTCTTGAGTCTCAGACGTTACTTGTTGCGATTAGGACCACCACATTGATAGTGATTATATAACAAAACATTGATTTAGGACTATGTCATTACACAAATTTTGTATTGCTTCATTTTTCCAAAATATACGTCTTTTAAACCTCATTTAGGAAGGTAAAAAGATAGCTTCAGGACAGACATTGTGATTTAGAAAACAATTGCAGCTACATGTATCCGAAACATACATAAACTAGTTATATTATGTATATTCAAAGATCATACTTTTAAAAGTCTACCATTAACAGTTTAGGAATCAATTATTTAAAAGGAATACTTTAGTATAGAATAAACTCATCATATATACCAGGACTAAATTAAGTATATTCCACGGGTGTCATTCGGTTTATCGAGAGAAATGGGCGTGAAAGAATATCTAACGGCAGTCAAGTATTGCGAGACGATCGTGAAAGTTCTGGTAACGGATCGTGAAAGACATTTAATCGAGAAGACATATGAAAGATCAGTAAATATTCTAATTTAATTAATTGCACAGACACAATTACGACAAAATAAAACTGTCTGTCAAAATGGTTCAACATTATGATCAGCATGTCAGAATATCCAGTTTCAAAAGTACACAGTTATTACAAAACGACAAAAGGCAGATTGCTTCTCGACATTTCAATGACATAAAAAATGTAAACAAACACGAATTTTTCACAAATTCGACTAAATAAACTACGTTTATCAAAATAAGGGCATTGTATTTGAATTATTTAAACGGTTCTCATAGTAATTTTATATAAATATAATCTGAAACTTGGTGAATAAAGAACTATTCACACAAAATTGATTTTTTGGATCGTGAAAGAACACGTACCGCATTTTTGAAGATCGTGAAAAGGATCGTGAAAGATCTGATGCTACGAAGACGTTCATGTTGCTGACAGTGCGTGTTTTAGAATGAAGCGCGAAATATAAATCAAACGTTTGATATTTTTTTATAGCTAGCATTATTCCAAACAATATTTTATTTTCTTATCTAAAGACCATCAACATTGGCTCAATTTTATATTTTGAAATGATATAGTTATCAAAATAAATTTTGAAGGCCGTACTTTAACCTATAATGATTTAATTTTTAAATTGTTATTTGGATGGAGAGTTGTCTCATTGGCACTCACACCACATCTTCCTATATCTACTTACCTGTAAGGGAGCTACCATTTGATTTTTATGGAAGGCTAGGATGAAAAATTTTGTCCTGCATTTTTTTTTAGTTATAATCTCTGTCCTGCCTTTTTATTTTTCACTCTATCCGGTCCTGCTTTTTTTTTTTTAGTTTATCCTGACTTTTTTTACATAAATTGTCATCCTGACTTTTTTTTTGCAAGTGTCTCATCCTGCCTTTTTTTACTTTATACTCCTGTCCTGCCTAATTTTTTTTCAAATTTCATCCTAGGCCACTCCCCCCCCCCCAAAAAAAAAATCAAATGGTAGCTCCCTAATGTTGATTTGGTGCCACGCAACTTCCGATGTCTCTGTAGGACGTAGTACAGTCGCCAAAAAAGCAAATTTTATATTATCCACCAATGTATGTTAGTGTATACTGCAAGTTGTTACACCCGGAACTTGAAACTTTTGTTTAGATCTCAAAGAGGAGCTAAAATGGACTGCTGCGCATAAAAACAATCCATATCATTGCTTTCTCGGGAAATAAGCGGGGTAAAAGGAAATTTTTATTTGTACTTTCAGTTATCAAAGGTACCAGGTTTATAATTCAGTACGCCAGACGTACGTTTCATCTTCACAAGACTCATCAGTGAGGCTCATATCAAAATATTTATGAACAAGTAAAAAGTTGAAGAGCATAGAGGATCCAAAATTCCTAAAAGTTGTACCAAATACGACTATGGTGATCCTTAGTTTTTCGAAAAACTCAAAGTTTTATAATCAAGAAATTTGTATCAAATGACCACACTATTGGTATTTATGTCATCACCGAAGTGTTGAATACGGGGCTGGTGATACCCTCGGGGAGGAAACGTCCACCAGCAATGGCATCGACCCAGTGGCGTAAATAGTTGTTGAAGGTACTAGAATTATAATTTAGTACGCAAGACGCGCAAATTCATTAAAATTATTATTTGGGCGTTCGTGAACATGTTGTTTGTAAAATAGTTGGATGATTGTAGGATGAAGTTTTTTATCGTCATGTGAAGTACTCACTTATCATGAGTTATAGGATACCCATATTTTGTATATTGGATCCAAAAAAACTAAATGTCCGTCAAACAGGATTCATCTGACTCTGAATTGGCCTCATTTCATGGATGAAGATTTATTTTAGTGGTCAAGTCCGTATCGAGGATTCGTTAAGCTTTAGGATAACTGTCTGTAGTTATGATTGTAAAGTGTATATTTTCGACTTTTGCAAGGTTTCAACTAACATTGAACTCATTATCATGCATCATTCGGCAATGCTTGTTTTATGTTGTTTGGCCTTTTGAATATGCAATAGCGACAAGGTGTTTCGTGTATGGTGTACATGTCTGTCTGCATGTTTCTTATATGACCACGATGACTTCAATTGTGTTTGATTTATAAAATGATAGAAAGATGTCTATGTCTGGCTGTCGGTCAGGGTTCATATACTTTTGACCTTATGTTTCGAATTAATTGGCCAAGCATAACTTTTACATTTGTCAGTTTCTAAGGCACTGTAAGGATCGGAACACGTTTATTTGATGTACGGGATATTTGTAGAGATCTGTATGGCATGATTCATCTGACCATGACCTTTTTTTATGAAACATTGATAATCTTAAGCGCATTTGACACTTCTAGTAAAACACTTGATATTATAGACGTTCAACACATATACTATCATAAGTAAAGCAAACAAGACATTACAGCATTTGCGCTTTGGTATTCTATAATATGTACTATATAGTTAAATCAATCCTTATCTGCGTTGTTTATAAAGAACTTAAAAAGTTCTGTTGCGCACAATGTTGGTTATCGTTCAATCCAAAACTACACATGAAATGTGCTGTTTTTGCTATGATTTTTTGTTTGATGGATAACATTTTGGTTTAAACGTTGCATACTTTCCATATTATTGGCTAACTAGTGTCGGTGTGCCTGAAGTGCACTAGACTGATGCACAGAGCTGAATCTTTCACACTTATTTAGACACGTTATTAGTTGGTTTTTTTTTAACTTTTGAGGTAAAGTGTTGAATAGAAAAAAAAGATAATAGCTTTAATGTTCATCCTTATCAAAATAGTTACAGGCTTCAACAATATGCAGATTTATCAAATGGTAATAGAAAAACTGATTTCTGATTACTAGTATTAAGTCTGGTCACGCATTTTATTTCACGATCGACAAAATACGTTGCCTGATCTTTCACGATCAAGTTTGATGGAAATTCAACAAATTCAAGGTTTTCATAAACAAATTAACGCTTTTAATGGAAGAACATACTTTAATTTGACTGTACTATCAGATACACCAAAGATTAAATTTCAAATATATCATGATATTCTGATATATGACCCATTATAGGTACACAAAGCGTGTTATTTTTAAATAATTTCATAGACACGCATTGCGCCTTTTGTGTTTTTTCAAAAAGTACTTCATATTTTCTTTATCTTCTTTCACAGTTATATTAAGGAAGTTAAACCATTTTGACAGACATATTCTTTTTGTTCGAATTCGTTCCGCGTTTTGAAAATTAAGCGATTTTTTCAAAGAATCTGAACTAGAATGTACATTAAACGCCTTTCACGATCCGTTACCAGAACTTTCACGATCGTCTCTCAATACTTGACCGCCGTTAGATATTCTTTCACGCCCATTTCTCTCGATAAACCGAATGACACCCGTGTATACGGCAGACGCCCGTTTAGTCTACAAAAGACTCATCAGTGACGCTCGAATCTAATAAAGTTTAAGAGACCAAATAAAGTACGAAGTTGAAGAGCATTGCGGACCAAAATTCCTAAATCATACATATATTTCTAGTTTCAGTTTATAACGAAGTTTTTTTTTGTATATCAAAAGTGTTCACAATTTGCATGATATATCTTCTTATTTCATGCGCCAGATCCGCTAGCGTTATCAGACTCAAGTTTCAATACGTTGCAATTACAAGTTCTTCTATTTTTTTTATAACAAACAATCCAATGTCTTCTTTTCGGCGGTTTTTATATTTTTGTGATAAAAATGTGGCATTGAAAAAAATTGGAACAAACAAATCAGGTTTTCAGGAAGTAATAGAACATTCTACTTAATTTTTTACATACGTTGCTTGATTAAGTGTAAGCAGAATTTTGGCAATTTGATAACCTGTCCCAGATGCTCTTATATAGTCTGTATCTTTTACCTATGTTTCTCAACAAATGCACAATGCAAAATAACATATGTCTTTAGTTCAACTTGTGATACCAGGAAATAATGATATAACATAAACAAATGGAATTTTTCATCTGAACAAATAAAAAACTTCAGGTAAATGAATTATATTACTACATTATGATAATTGTATCAGCCTAAAAGATTTCCACAAAATACAAATAATTGAGAGTTACCAAATTCAAATGCTTTGCTTATGCTGGAATAACCAAGATTTACTTTACGCATATTTTGCAATAATACTTTTATTTTCATTGGTCTATTTTCTATAGTACTTACTGAATCGTTGCTAAATATAGTTAGAAATACCATTTAAACGAAAACTTTCTTTCATTGTGTTATACGACGTTTCCTTTCTGGCATGAGTCCAGTTGAATTGCTTGTGGTAAGTTTTTCAAATTTAAATCGATTATTTTTCTATAAGAGTCTACTGCATGAAACCGTTTTTACAAATGATGTAGTAGTATATGTTATAATTATTGATACATCGGGTTCATGTGAATAAGTTTTGTATTGACATATTAACATGATAATGATTTCCTTATAATAAACAACTAGTGTTTAAAGAAAAGATGCGAAAAGTTAACACATTAAAACAAGTTTTAATCGGACCTTTTGTTTCCAATCTTGACATAATCACCTTTACTATAAACAAGTAAGGAGCTGCGATGAATTATTTGTCACATTTTAATTAGAAGTAAGACGTTTGAATATATAATTATCAGTTATATGTCTGTAAAGATTAAGAAACAAAAGGAGCAGATAATTGGCAGACCTATCACGTCACTAAAAGCCTTTTCATGTCGTTTTATGGATAGTTTGGTCAATTTTCAAAGACAATTGTGATTAGCTAATATAGAGAACATGGTAGTATATCTATATTATCATGCAATAATGTGTCTTCTATATATAAATCAACCAATGCATAATGCATATCTTATGATATAAGTATTAAACTAGGTATTTAGTCTATCATTTTGGATTAAAATAATATATGAACAAGTCATTGATACAGCATTCAATCACCCAGTTCATTTATAAGATTTAAGTTGAAAGCAACTATATGTTCTTTCGTGTATTTCTCTGTCCTGAATGGTCTTAAAATTGAGAATAGAAATGGGGATTGTGTTAAAGAGACAACAACCCGACCATAGAACAGACAACAGCAGAAGGTCACCAACAGGTCTTCCATGCAGCGAGAAATTCCCGCACTCGGAGGCGTCCTTCAGCTGGCCCCTTAACACATATATGTACTAGTTGAGACAGGCGCAAAAATGAGGCGGGGTTAAACATGTGAGATCTCATCCCTACCCCTGTACCTCTAGCCGATGTAGAAAAGTTAACGCATAACAATACGCACATTGAAATTCAGTTCAAGAGAAGTCCGAGTCTGATGTCAGACGATGTAACCAAAGAAAATAAAGAAAATGACAATAATACATAAATAACAGCAGACTACTAGCAGTTAACTGACATGCCAGGTCTAGTTTTCAATCAAACTGCATGTATTTGTACAGTATTCCTGTCATTTAATGTTATATCTTTCGTGTTATATTCAACATTACCATAAAAGCGCGTGGTTTGGTAGCCTCAAAACCAAGTTCAATTAACGTTTTTTTCTTAAAAGTAATTTACTATGTCAGAAAAATGGCAATTGTTATCTAATAGTTCGTTTCTTTGTGTGTTGAATTGTGGTCTGTTTTATGATGAACCTCTGTGTTTCTGTTGTTTTGTTGTTTTCCTCTTATAGTTGATGTTTTCTTTTGGTTTTAGTTTTATTCCCGGATTTGTTTTTTCTTGATCGATTGATGAATTTTGAACAGCGGTATATGTTGCCTTTATTTAAAGGTTTAGATTAATTTATGCTTATGCAATTTTTTTAAAAATGAAGTCGAAACTGAATATAATTATCAATATTAGAAAAAAAACTACCTTTACAACATAGATGTGATCTTTGAATTGATGCTCACTATGCATAAGTTTTAATACAGTGAATCAAGAAAAGTGTGAAAAGGGGTGACCTTCAAGGGGGATTGGGGGTCAATAACCCTCATCATCAAATAGATGATATCATCTATAAATGATGAAAATTAATCGACCGTAAAAAGAATTTAAGTTGTTCTATAACATGTCTCTACCAATCTAAATTCATTTTGACTCAGACATTTTCGATTTTAGCTAATTTGGTCATAAAAGAATGTGAGCAATAAACAGTAACGCCAATTCGACAAAATTCATCATATTATCTTCATTCAAGTTATTGCCCTTAAAAAGATTTAGAATTTTTTTCGAGTGGTTACCTATTGTCAGAAAGCTATAGGCTTACTTCCATCAAAGAACTATTTAATCGGTTGATATGAATAAGAATATTATAAACTCGTTATCATCGAATGTGGATTCATCTGAATTGCCACGGTTTTACACAAAAATCATTGTGATGTTCTTTCTAAACCAATAATTTCAATCAATCAGAGGTTTCACAACGTTTATTTAGTTAAAGGCAATATTTAGTCGACACATTTCTCTGGTTACCTTACTTTTACATTTATTGTTAGAAATAAGAGTACATGTGTTTTCACTATAATAATTCGTAGAAAATTGATATAAATCTTACACTAAACAATGAAGGTTGAATGAACAAAACATTACTACACAACAGCAAATTGTGAAATTTCCTTATTCTATATAGCAACATTCAAGCAGCACCTGCAGATTGAATAAATACCTCCAAGACGGTCCAATATGCTCAAATTTGCATTTCTTATCATGATTTGTTACGTGTGCTAATAAAAATGAAGCTAGTGAACTAAATTTGATCAAACTATTGAAACTGAAATAATGTATTCAACAATTTTATGACAGATATCGCTAGTATGTTGACTGGTGTAGCATTTATATTTCAAAGAGGACAATGGATATGTTCCGATTATTGTAACATCATTCCCGCCTCCTTTTTCTCGAAAGGGAACTATCGAATATTATTAGTTACATCGTGTGCTAGTGAGCATATACGATATATATATTGGATCAGTACATTTCATTTGGCGTGAGAGCTTCGCTCTAACCCCATATGGAATTTACTGGTTCCATATATATTGTATTAGGTAACTAGCACACTGTGTAACGATTTTATCTTACCGACTATCTTAACATGTAGTATTGGGATATAAAAATAATCAACTCTTCAATACCGTTAGTATTAATAACCTACTTTCATTGGTCTTTTAAAATATAAATGCAATAACAATAACAATCTATTACCTTTAAATGTGTTTTATAAGATAATTGCAGTCGTTCATCGTTGCATTGTCTGTTAAAGTATTCAAAGATGTTTTCTCAACACCGTGATGTATATATAAAGAGAAGTCATACCAATACCAACTGTGTATTCACATAAGCCCCGCCTTCATTCTAACCTAATATGGAATATACACGGTCTTCACGCGTTTGCTTTTAACCAATCATATACCGAGAAAAAATAAAAATCCCAAAAGACTGAACCTAGAGAAAAATCTATTCGACAAGTTCACATGTCAAAACCAAATAACAATGCAAGATCTCCCTTCCCTTTCTGAAGCACCCGATATTACCCTCTCATGTGGTGTTGGTTTCTGTGTTGTAATATCGTGGTTTGTTGACCGTTGTCTGTCTTTTCGTCGTTATTGTTTTTTACCATGGTATTGTTTTTGATGTTTTCATTTAATTGTCAGTATATTTTTTACTTATGCGTTTGAACATTCCTACGGTATCATTAGCTTCCTTTAAACAGTCTCCCACCACAGACGAGTGCATATAAAACATACCAAGCTCTAAGTCTATTCAACTATTTTCATGATGCGAATAAAATTAATAGCAAAATGAATCAACGATTAAAAGCTGTCCTTTAGATAAAAATATAACTTGAAATGAAACATAGCGAACAGCTAGATCTTTTATTTTCACATCACAATTTTGACCTCAATCCCCTCATTTCCATTAGTATACAATTGAAACATACAGAAAACAAACATTCAATTAAATGCAAATCACGAAACTATAAAATATTGAATTATTTTGTAACACAGAATAAGAAATCTTATATGCTCACATTTTGTGAAAGAACGGTCATGTTTCAAATTTAAAGTAATTCATATTTTTAACGGTCTGATTCTCTCATAGTTATCACTAATACATGTAATGATATATACTAAGTGTTGAATCTTCTACTATGATTATTAAATATATACAACCACGGCTTAAATTATCAGGACATTTGTATTATTGAGCAGCAAACCACATATCTAAAAAACACTGTTACCACAAATACTTAATCTATTGATAGCATTTGAGTCGTCCATCAACGTAAATAGTTATCAAAAGTAACAAGATTATAATTTAGCACGCCAGACGCGCGTTTCGTCTACATAAGACTCATCAGTGACGCTGAAATCGAAATCATAGAATTCGTCAGTATTATTCTATTAAGGTTAATTGTTATTTACCTTGGCTTAGAAATTTATCTATCTTTTGAAAAATAATATATAGCAACAAGAAACATGGAAAACTAGTGAAAACCCCCCCAAAAAAGACTTTTTTAATAGAACCTTTGACATATTAGATAAATGAATTTTCTCCCTCAAATTCTACATCAATAATTGTATATGTTATGAACTCATATTACAAAATGTACGGTTCTTTGATCATACAAAATATTATATACAGTTCGCTAGAATTGCTCGTTTTTTTTTTATAAATTTCATTGTGAGGAGATTTTTCTTTATTTGACATAGTTTAATAAAAAGAAATCAGGTTGTTAGCATGACACCTTTTCATAATAAAAGTTCAATACAATTAAATATAGAAATTAATCATTTCGATTTTTTGGTAAAGTTTCAAGTAAGATCAAAGGAACATGTGTTTGCCCTACAAAATATACAATGCTACAAAGTAACGCAAGTCTGAATTTCGACATTACTTTGGCACATTATAGAAAATGCCATGATACGATTTTGTTTTGTTTATCATTGTTTTGAGCATGACTCAATTGATCTGTCAGGTATTAGTTACATTACTGTTAAATATCAGACTGTCTATTTACTAGTATAATTATAATAAGTCTATTTTGATAAACAAATTAATAAATATTTCAACAACGTAAAAACTACAAGAACACATTTCTTCGATTGCTGTATCTGTTGACGTATTGCAGACGTCAACCAACAACATCATATGTATACTTTGACCTATACTTTTTTACTTTTACAAATTGTGACTTAGATAGAAAGTTGGTTTATTGGAACTCATACCTCACCTTCGTAAATTTATGTAATAGTTTAACATCAAATTGAAAATGGAAATGGGGAATGAGTCAAAGAGACAACAACCCGACCGTAGAGTATACAATGTCCATCCGAAGGCCACCAATGGGTCGTAAATGCAGCGATAAACACCAGCAACCCGAGGCTTCCTACAGGTGGCCCCTAAACAACTATGTCATAGTTCAGTGATAATGGACGTCATACTTCACTCCGAATTATACACAAGGAACAAAAATCGAAAATCATACAAGATTAACAAAGGCCAGTTACAACATGTAAAAATAACCATACAAATATTCATGATAATATTAATGGTAGCCTGAACATTGTAAACCCCAAAACAATGATACATATTAAATGTTCTTTTTCCAAGTGTTGAATTAATGCATATACTTTTTTATTTTTTTCGGCGGCAAGACCAATCACTTTAATGGTCTTATATTTCAAACTGAATAGAATATGATAGTTAACCCCAGATGACGTGACCAACTTATGTTACACATTTGTGTGAATTTCTGGGTAACAAATAAGGGGGTACCCAACGCTCTTTTCCCCAAACAAATCCTGTCGTTAAATTTTTCTTATTTTTTCAAAAATAAACGTGGCCACTCTAAACATCTCGTAAAAATTTTGAAAGATTTGAACCATATGTTTAAAAGATTAAGGAACTCAAATATGGCATCTTTTACTTACTAGTATTGGTCAAATTTGGCAGTTTCTGAATATGGATATAGGGTTAAATATCATTTACAAATTTCATATATTTTTTCGGCCCCTTATTATTACATAGAATGATTACACTATTCAGTAAAAATCTTGAATTGAGACTTGAGAAAAACATTATAACTTGTCACCGAAATGCCGGGTTTAAAATCACGAAATCCCGATTTTAGATATATTTGAATCCCTACATCCTGAAATTTAAAAAAAAAATTCCCGGATCCCGAAATTTCGAGCTTAAAAACAGCCGTTTCAGGTCCAACCCCTCCACCATTAATGCTGGATAAGAATAAAAAACATGCAGGACAACATATTTAATTCTAGCCCTCCCCCTATAAAATCAAATGGTACCATCCTTAGACTTTTGTCTTTTTTTATTTTATTTCATTTTATGTAAGGCATAATGTAGCTATGGTAGGCATTGGCAAGTAAAAAAAAACCGAAAACAGTTATGATCCTTTCTGTTTCCCTGCTTCTTCTAACGTCCTGGTTTTCTTTTAGTAAATCTTTTTCACTCTGAAAATTTCCTATTATGTCTCTTTAAAGATTCCTTTATGAAACAATGAGTTACTCTAAATGGTCAAAAGATTAAATGCATAACAATCACTGTCAATATAGCAAATTTATGAAGAACTGTTGTACACATGAGAGGTTCAACTCACTATACAAACAGGTTTAATCTTTTTATTATCTTCAAAATTGTTATAAGTTTGTTTTAATTTATGTTTTTTTTATGATTTTAACATACCTTGATGCCATAAAATGTCTGATTCTGAAAAAAGTAAACAAATTACTACCCAAATACTGACACTATTTTTTTTCATTTTTATTGAACATAGCAACAATCTGATTGATCTTTCATATGCATCTGAAGATATGCATTAATGGAAATAATAAGTTTTCTTGTCATCCACTGCACTGAATTGTTTTGTGTTTGAAGCAATTTCATTTTGGTCATATATACTTGTACGAATATAATATTTCTTTTCTGAGCATACATAAGTGTCTTATGGAAAAAGGGGGAAGGGTTATTGTGTATTTGATAATATATTCAAATTCATATCTTACTAACCAATAACCTATTTTCTACTTTTGCAGTTTAAACATTATCAAAATGTTCCGAGACAAAAAGTATAGAGATTTTAAAACAAGATTAAGTGAAGAACCAGAACCTCATTCACAATATGGTATGATTTTGATGTTAACTTCAAAACTTGTGACAACTATTATTTAATCAGGACATTTTTAATGCATTATAATTGAAACTCTTGTTTAATATGAAGAAGGAAAACAATTGATAATACCTTATCTTATTATTTAAAAAAAATTACAATTGTAACATCATCGTTTTTTTTTGTATTTTATTGCTTATTTTGTTTTACAAAACTCATTCATTAGAGTCATTTGTAAAAAATGGCATCTAGTCAATGTTTGAAATCAGATTTTATTTAGTCATAATTTATTGATATAGATCTTATCAGGAAGAGTTCCTTGTTCAATAAACTCATTATACGATTTACGACCTCAATCGTTATGCTATTGACTAGTCTCCTTTGAATCATAAAGAGGGAGTAGCAGTAGCAAACCGTATAACCCTTAAAAATAGGATAAATGTCTGAAATGCATAATTTGATTGAAACTGAAAAAAAATGAACTTCGACCATTAGATAACAAAAGACGTGTCAAGATATTTTTGCAAATGCAACACATGTCGTACTGTTCTATGGTCGAATATCTTATATTTCACAAATCTAGTAGTTTTAATGAATAACTGATGCTACTTCACGACGGGTACATTATGACGTCATGATTGGTTTAAAGCCGTCATGTGGTGACAATTTAAAGATCCGTACCGAGCTTTTAAACAGCAAAAGGGATTCATGATGCTGTATAGTCTACTGTTTATGTGACGTCATCTATTGGTATAATTGTATTTCATTGATATTTGTTTTCACCAACGCAGCATGAAAATGCTTTCTTGCGATACATTTGTTATACGGTTCACTACTGACCCCTTTCAGGCCATAGCGGTCGCATTTAATCCATAAAAAAAATCGGCTTTCAGCCTCACAGCCTATGGATTTTACCAACCCCATATGGATTCGTAAGGGTAAGTTTCGAACCATATAGTTATTATATGTGCTTTTTTAGCTATTATCAAGTGGGTCAAATTTTTGGATTTCTGTTGTCTTCAATGCTTTTCAACTTAAAACTTGTTTGCCTTTTAACATTTTTGATCTAATGACTCTTAAGCGGCCAAAACATGTGTCTGGCGTATCAAATTATAAGCTTAGACCTATAACATTGATGGGGTAAAACAAAATACAAACACTTTTTTTATAAACATTTGAGTAAGTTTTTCATCGGTGGTAAATGGTTAATCCTTATCCAAAGTAGATGCAAAATCCATGGTGTATTATATGCCTAAGAAATATTTTGTTGCCTTGCCCCTCAGCAATGAAATGGCTACTAAGCATGGACTCGTAAACAAGACGGACATAGTCTTAAAGCCTGTAATCACATAAGACCAAAATGACACAGAAATTAGGAACTATGGGTTACCGTACGGCGGATTTTAACAATGGGCAAAATACTTTCCGCAAAGTCAGCCATAAAAAGCCCCGAAATTTAAACTGTGAAATGTTTTAAACCAGAAAATAAATGACAAAATTTATGTACAAAAAATGAACGAAACAAAAAATATGTACATGTACATGTAACCCAACAAAACGACGAACACTTACGTCTTTATATATCAAGTACAAATATAACATGCACACTGATATTACTATCTATAGTCAATACCCGATGTTTTATAATGTATCAACGAGTTTTGTTTCACTCTATTTCTAACACAGACAAGAAAAGGTATTTTGGCAATATTGTTCAGCCTAAATAGTGTTTATGTACATTTCTATTTATAGATCTGTCGTCTTATAGATTACCATCAGAAGAAAGCGTACGTGATCCTTTCCAACATGTCCAAGGTTCAGGTACATTTGTTATTAACATAAGGAAATAGTATATACTTAAAATCAAGATTAAGTGCAACATGAGATTCTCTTTCACCGTACGGTATCTTTTTATTATGGTCATGGTGTTTAATTTTAAACATGTTTTGACAATTCTGTATCAATGAAATGCATTTTGCAGTAAAGGTCTTGTTTAAATAGAAAAGTGAAAACGCTTGATGAGAACGATCAATATAAATTCATTAATTGAAGCAACCACACTAACATAATATCATACAATATAAATTCACTTCATTGTTCAAACAAGTATTGTAATGACGGAAATGACGATTTCTTGTGTTAAGGTAGAGATAAGTTAATTATATAATTAGCTGTATCATTGACATTCATAAAAATTTTACGCAAGAATAAACGATACATAATACAAAATATATTATATACTAGTAGTACAATTTCGCTAGAAATAAAAATTCATCAAGACTGTCCTAATAGTACATTTTTATTTTTAGATCTGTCGTCATATAGATCACCCACAGAGGAAAGCGTATGTGCTCCTTCCCAGAATGTCAAAAGTTCAGGTACATTTTAAATAATGTAAACTTTTGTGGTTTTTGTCTTTTTGGCATTTTCCAAATTAATATTCTAATTCTATTTTGTTTGAAAAGTATAAAAGTATGAATTATGACTACTAGTAGTTGGATGTATTGTTTATTCTGCTTAGGATATTTATTTCTTAAACTCTATATAACATATGCGAAACAATACATTTAGGTTCGATGACGGAGTGATGTTAACGTTGGTTGATTTCTCTGAAACTTTAGGTGTCCCCTTTTCATTTGATGGTGCGATCACTGGATTTGTACGAGAATGGTGACGCTGAGTTAAACAATGTCGGCCAATTGTTGTCTTAATACCAATAATAAAACAAATATGAATTTGTTTTCAATTTAGGAAAATTAAATAATTTTCTTTAGAAAAGTTTATGTACATATGTGTACTATATATCTTGCCATTATTGTCTGTAAGGAAAGAATATAAATACTGTAATTGAAAAAAAAAGATCGATTTTGATATCTTCTTTTCAGACGTTAATGACACCAAAAACAACAGAGAAGATATTTTCTATGGTGAGTTTTCTTAAATTTGATTTTCTAATGTATACAGTATGGTGTTATAGTTAAACTGGTTTAACATGTTAAATAATACTTAGTTTAATGAGCTCCGTTACAAAACCGAATGTTTTTCTGTTAAAATGATAAGCCATACATACAAATAATTAATATACTGTATAATTACATATTTGTCACGAATACATCGGGTTTTGCATAATTATGTTTTCACCTCAAAGCTGCCCGGGGCAGAAAAGATGTTATTGGTTATTGTGACCTGATTCTAAATGACGTGACGTCATTGCATCCTTAACGACACGTTTGTGATAAAATGTTTAAGATTTTAACCTTTTATCGTTCATTAAATTGTTATAATTGGATTTTTTCCCTCTTTTCTTCAGAACTTAAATATGTGATAAATAGATAATAACATGTTTTTTCCATATTGGCCCTGATATCATCCCTTGATCCATATCGGCCCTCGGCGAAAGCCTCGAGACCGATATGGGAGTCTTGGGATGATTCGAGGACCAATATGGAAAAGGGCCTGCTATAATCTATACTTATTAACCCACTTACTACAATATATATAGAAATGCCTATGCTTAATAAAAGGACAATTTCGATAACTAGTCATTATGCGCGGCGAATTGGCTACACCCAGCCATTATGAATGGAGAAATTGCTACAGCCAGTCATTACAAAATCTCAGTCGGACATGACGAAATCACAGCCATGCATTATGAACAGATGAAACAGGACATCGATTTAAAGTTGTTTATTTCATTAAATAAGTGACAACGTTTTATAACTTATTATAACTCAATTAAAAAAAAAATTAAGAGCCAGTCTGCCATAAAACCATGCAAAATCTCATTTTCGTCCAAATTTGTATTTACAACTTGGCACCATTATATATTTCCAAAATATTTGGGTATTAAGGAGTTAAGATAAAAAAAAATTTTGGTAATTCACACCCTTTTCCATTTAACAACCTTATTTGCATATTTGTGAATTATTAAAAAAAAATCACCATATTTAGGTCTGGATAATTGATATATCTCCTAAATATAACATTATCTTGTTATTTTTTGCAAAGAATATCATCGTTAACTTTTTCAAAAATCTTCTCCTCTGAAACTCCTGGGCTAAATTTAACCAAACTATTGAAACAGATAAAAAATCAAATGCCATCATGCCTATTTTTAATTATAATTTTATCGTAAGAAGGTATCATTTGCCGATCACCGTTTTCTTGCATGTTGTAGATAAATATATAAGTTTCATGAAATATTACATTTTATTGAAAATAAAACATGATCTTGCAAGATTCAAGCCTTTAAAAATGTACAAATTTTGCAGAATCGACCCTTTCTCGTAACCATTTCCGTTGATCAGTCAGAACGCAGACTAACTTGGGAGTAAGAATAGTCGGATTTATGCTTTCAAGCTTTTTTATATTTGCTAAATGAAATAATTTACATTAAGTTAAGTTCTTGAATGAGAAATCAGAATTTACATCTGACAATGTTGACCAAAAATCCATCGTGAATTCGAAAAGACAAAATTAAGTTCAGCTATGAATTCCTGTATCTTCTTTACGTTAAGACTCTCATCTTAAATTAAAACCATTTGATAATTGTTTTATGAACTGGCATTTTCTGTATTGGTCCTGTTATAAATTCATTAGTAGGTGTATTTCACTATTTGTAGACTCGAAGATCATGCTTAAATAGAATTGAATACATTTGCCTTATAGTTGGTCATGTTGGTTAATAAAAGTAGAATTGGATGATTTTTATTTTTATATTGGCCTTGTAACATGTCAATTATAGTATAGTAAAAGATTATAACATGTACATTTCCAAGTAGATCCGAGTATACTTCAAAGACTTCCATATATGAACAAGGCGCTTGTCATAGGCGCATGTAATGCAAACTATGACACACGAGCTGATAAAGAAAATGTAATGATATACTAGTAAACCTTTTATGCAGTGTTACTTTGTATTTATTTGGCTTTTTAACTATTTTGATCTGAGCGTCACTGATGAGTCTTATGTAGACGAAACGCGCGTCTGGCGTATAAAATTATAATCCTGGTACTTTTGATAACTATTTACTGATATTTGATTTTTGTTCTCTGTGTATTTATATTAACGAATTTTGCTATTGGGGTATTATCGAGAAAATAAATACACAAACATTTATATCCCACTTTTCAACTGAACTTACCGATCATTTATGCATGTAAACTTCACCTAATATCGGTTTCATGACGTGTGTACAGCCCCATTAATTTGTTAAATAAAAAAAAGCTATATTGATATTAACTAGGGGCAATTGGAAACCTATTCAAATTTAAAAATCCGAAAATAACTCAGGAGTATATTGAACCATATAACTTTTCTTTTGTAGTTGTTAACGATCGATTACAAACATTTTGTATATACATTACAAACCATTAAAGTCTGAAATGGCCTATAATTGTACTTGACTGTACTGATTTATACTCGACCAGTCTGAATTGGTCTAACTTTTACTTGACATTACTCGACCCAAGTCTGAACCATACTTGACTGTACTAAATCGTACTTGACCCTTATCTTAGCCGTTGAAAATAGTCTGAACTATTACTCGACCAGTCTGAATCATTCTTAACCCATTCTCAACATGTACTCGACCTATTTTCCCAGTCTAAACCATACTTAACCAAAGGTCTGAACAGTACTCGACCAGTCTGAACCATACTAGACCAAAAAACCTGTACTTTTTTAACTGTTAAAATAAATATCTTTTTAACTGACATATATAACAACAGCCAATACAATTTATAATAAATTTTAACCTTATATTAGAAATATATCTATATGATTATATTTAGGATGAAAATAAAATATATAATATAAAAATTAAATAAATAACTAAAATTGTTTTTCTGATTAGTGGTGAAATATAAAGAAAAACCTCTGCTTGGGGGCAAACTCATTAGATCATACCTGATCAGAAGTATTAAATTCTAAATAAAATTGATTCAAAATTGCAACATCCTGTTTAAGTTAAATAACAAGGCCTTTCGAATATACATGTATGTACTAGGTAAGTAATACACGAATTTAAGAAAATAGGGCTTCCTTTTTACCTGTAAAACACACATGTACTGATGCAATTAGAACATATTAAAGTGCTTTATGTATGCCATATTAATTTGACCAAAAAAATACTTAAATTGATTTCAATAAGGTTATCAAGGATTGCTATGGAAATTCTATTATCATGATTACATTAAATTCTAGGTATAATAAAACAAAACAATTAAGCTTTTATTTTTTTAAATTTATTAAGCTGTTTTATATACTATTTTATATATATATATATTTATAGAAAAACAACATTCACTGCATTATAAATTAAACTCAACTCAATCTAATACTTGGCTTAAGTTAATGGTTAAATAGTCCTGTTACAATAAAATACTTCCGAAATATTCATAAAATTTTGAATAAATATTGAAAATATTAGTCATTTGTTAGTCACAAATCATTTTTTTTTATATTATATGATCAGCTTGTTTTATTTATATTTTAAAAGTTGATATATATTATTATGTAAGTGTTGATTAATATTGTGTTGAGGTTATATTATGAATGAGTATTGTGAAATTTTAATTTCGATACTGTATTGAATAAACTTTTAATTACAAGTTGTTGTTCAAATTTCATTTTTATTAAAACAAATCCTAAAGTGTTAAAATTCAGTTAATAGATACAAAGAATAGGTCTAGGTTGGTTAAGACTTGGTCGAGTATGGTTCAGACTAGGTTGAGAATGGTTCAGACTAGGTCGAGTACGGTTCAGACTAGGTCGAGTACGGTTCAGACTAGGTTGAGGACGGTTCAGACTAGTATAAAATGATAAAGTACTGGTCATGTACACATTCAAACTGTTAAGTATGGTTCAGACTACAGTCGAGTATTATCAAGTAAATCTCAGACGAATTCAGACTGGTCGAGTAAAAATCAGTACAGTCGAGTACAGATATAGGCCATTTTAGACTTTAATGGTTTGCAGTGATAGTAAAGATAACATTTTTGAAAGATTAACTGTGAACATTTGATCACAAACAAAACTGAAATCATATTTAGATTTAATGAAAATAAGACAAGCACAAATGCATACACACAAAATAATTGTGTCACGAGGATCAGGCAAAAACGGTCGAATTTGAGGCTGGTCCTTCTCCCCAAATGGATCAATATCTTTCTGGGAAGACTGTTATATTTCTTTAGTACCTGCATGTTGAAATAATTGGAAAATCCAAAATTAAACCAATTATTTTTGTTTTTTCAGTTTAATATTATAACTCTTGTATGTTTTATTTCGCTTTAAAAAGTAAAAAATATAGTATTATTGTCAAAGAGACTATTCGCCAGAGACTTTATGACAAAAAAATACAAAACAAGAGGTCACAGTAAAGCCTCAATTATAGTCACAACCCATACCATTATAGGAACAGAAATGACAAATATAAAACGATTGAACAATTCAAACAAATAACACTTATTATCGCTATTTTGTGCATTTTTCCTTTGATCTTTTTTTGTGATAATTTTCATATCATGCTTCTCGCTTGAGATGGAAAAATTATCGCTAGAAACTAAGGAGGCCACGTAGCGTTGCTAACGAAATTGACATTGAAATTCACAACGTCGCCATAGGTAAAATAGCGATAAACAGATTCTCATTGGTCATCTCAACTCGATTGCTTTTCTCACTTTCACTGTACCAGCTCAAGCGAGAAAATCAATCTCGTTGAGATAATCAACGACAATCTATAATTATCTGATTTATGTACAGAACAAATCCCGAAAAAAAAATTATGATAACATTAAGAAATGACAACCACGGAATAACAGGCTCTTTACTTCGGACAGGCACATACATATTGAGTTGGGGTTAAGCATGTTGTTCGACATCAAACTATATAGTAAACATGGAAAAGGGTATGACCGACCAACAAACTACACAATAAGTTAAAAAGGACTGCACTCATCAGATCCTTACAAAGCACAACAAAGCATAACACAAATACAAAAGACACACAAGAATCTGAGTTTACTCGCATTCCTTGAAAGCTTGTACAAAGGATGTAACAACTAACAAAACAATCATGTTAAACTGTCAAAGACTTTTATTTCAATCAGTGCGTACTTTTGTTTTTGCAATATGATTATGGTGGCCATTCGTGTTAAAGTATTTTTGATATATTTGTCGTTAGCCTCCCTCCTTTTATTAGTTTTGAAGCTTGTGTTATCACTGATACGAAACAAGTGAACCATATTTGATGATAATTATTTTTTTAATTCATGCATTTAATTTTTAAGCAAACGTGTTATCAAATTACACCATACAGAAGTTTTTCTAAATTTTTTACTGATTGATTGGATATTTAGTAAAAAAAACACAATATTTAATGCGTCAGCCATGCCAAAGTTGATCTTCTTGGAAACAAAATTATCTGTAGGTTTCAAAATTTTCTACAATATATAAAAAAATGCATTCAGATTTATCTAAATGAGAATGTGAAAAACGTGTATATGTACACCAACTATATCTATTAGTACACATTTTCATAACGGTGTAGATAATACGATACATTTGTAGGACAGAGAGAAACAGAAGACATTCGTTTAGTTTTATTGGGACGAACTGGATCTGGAAAAAGTGCAACAGGAAATACTATTTTGACAAAAAAAGAATTTATGTCTAAAGCCTCAGGATCATCCATAACGGAACAATGTCAAATAGCCCAAAATCGAACTGCTGGCCACAGATTTATAGTTGTCGACACTCCTGGTTTATTTGACACTAAACTAGCACATGGTGAGGTTACGCGAGAGATAATCCGTTGCGTACACATGTCAACACCGGGACCTCACGCATTTTTACTAGTCCTCAGATTAGATCGCTTCACACAAGAGGAAATCGACACTTTTACCTGTTTATTTGAACTATTTGGAGAGAAAATGAGTTCGTATGCAGTTATAGTTTTTACCAGATTAGATGACTTAGAAGAAGAAAATACAACCATTGAAGATTTTATAAACAGTTCAAACCAAAGCCTAAAGCACTTCATCAACAAGGTTCAAGGAAGATATATTGCTTTCAACAACAGAGGAACAGAAGAGAAAAAAAGTCGACAAGTTGCTACTTTGAATAAAACATTAGAACACATGATACAGAACAATGGTGGCAGCCACTATACAAACAAGATGTATGAAGAGGCAGAAAATCACTTGCGAGAAAAAATTAAAGAAGTTGAACGGTTAAAAGCCTTGGAGAAACAGAGGGAAATCGTAAAAATTGAATCTAAATTTAAAGGTAAAATTTCAGAACTTAAAACTAATAATAATATGTTAGAGAAAGACCTTAAAACCCAACAGAAAGAAAATGAAAATATCCAGTCGGAAAAAGAAAAATCGCAAGCTGTTATTCAAAGTATGCACCAGGAAATGAAACTGTTGAACGAATACCACCAAAGAGAATTGTACGAAGTTAAAGAAGAAGCAAAAAGACAAGAAGAAATAAAAATGCGAGAGCTGCAAATTCGAGAAGACGAAATTCAAAGGCAAGTTCAAGAGATGAGCGAACGACATGCACAATCCCAGAAGCAGATGCAAATGTTAGAGACAGATCGACAAACAGCCTTAAATGATCAACAAAGAAAATTTCAAATCATTATGGAACAAGGTGTTAAAACTGTAATTCAGGAATCGCAGAATTCACAAATGGAAAACATGCAACAGCTGCTGAATGAATCGAAGAAACAGACGCAACAGGCTCGTGATGAACAAGCAAAGTTGATTAAATCAATGAATGAAGAGTCACAACAGCGAGAAGAAATGCATACGAAACATATGCAAGAAATGAGAAGCGAAGCTGAGAAAATGCAAAGCGAGTTAAGTGAAAAAGAACAAGAAAAGAGAGAACTCCAGAAAAAATACGAAAAGGAGAAAGGAAGCAGCTGTTCAATAATATAAACCAAATTGTACACAACATAAACAGTATAAGACATTTCGCTCTTAAAACTTATGTAAAGTGCTATTTTTAGTTTGTATATACATGTAAGGGACCTTCTGCTGTTGGGTTTTTTATATGGTCGGGTTGTTGTCTCTTTGACACATTCCCCATTTCCATTCTCAATTTCATAAGTTTGATACAAAATCCACCTTGAGGAGCTATTATGTTATATTATTGTTGATCAAATAGTTCATTCGCCCAACACATGTTTTGGTCACACTTTCACCATAAACACTTAATAATAATAATAACAGCTTGATAGTATTTAGTTGTAAGATATAATTTAAGAACGTTTGCTGCTCAGTTTCAAAAGAGATAACTGTCCATAACACTTGTATATATATTGATAGAGTATTAATTGAGAAATCAAAAAAGCCAAAAAAATATAAGCGTCAATGTGCTTGTTTTCGAGATATTACCCATTGGAATTTTGGTGGGACAGTGTTCTCTCTTGAATTTTCATAGCTTTATCATTGACCAGTTAAAGTTCTCAAAAGCTATTTAGAAATAAAAAATATTTAATAAGACTTACAAACGGCTCATAATTATACATTTAAAAGAATTATAAGAAGAAAAATTGGGGTCCATGAGCATTATTTTCAAAGCATTCAAATGGATAAAACCAGAGGATTTCCAAAATCTGATACAAAAATCCCAAACATGACCAACACACATCCTTACACGCTTTTGTAAGATACATACTTGCTGTGTATCTTTAGATATGTTGATGGAAGTTATATTGTTCATAATCTGTTTGATAAAAATCAGATCGTTAAGAAACTGTATGCTTTTAAACATAATTATCATTCGTTTTAATTTATCTTTAAATTGCACTTTATAGTATTCAATAGGAATCTATTGAATTCATAAGTATATCATATGTGATTAGTAAGTATTGATTTAAACAGAATCTGTTTTTGTTTTTATTTTATTTTCATTTTGAATGTATTCATCACTTTATGTGTCACTATAGTTTTAATGCCCAGCCACTGTTTAAGTTGGAAACTTTTTTTCGAGTCGATAGTTTTTCTATGATCATCACTGAAAAGTTTAATACTGAAACAGAAACATATCATTCTGAAGTCTATGTACTATGTAATAGTGGCAAACATGATATATTTCATTGTCATTAAAGCGATGATTGTGTAATAGATTTGTCTCCCACTGGTAAGAAGTTAGTGTTTTTAAGTAAAATGAGCCGAGGTTTGGTGCGTAATTATTATAAACAAAAATATTAAAAATTTCTGATACTTACATTTTACTATGTTAACGTATACAAAGAAACCTTTCTATGCAAATATTTTTGTTGCAAGATGACGAAACCGAAAAATATAACGGTGAGTGTAACAGTACAAGAACAACTCTGCTATTAAAAGTGCACAATTAGTGTCCATTGGTGTGTACCTGTCATTAGAGAAGAATGTTTTAAAAGGGGGACAAAAGATACTAGAGGGAGAGTCAAACTCATAGATTGAAAATAAACTGACAACGGCATGGCTGAAAATAAAGAGACAAACAGACAAATAATAGTACAGAAGACACATCATAGTAAACTAAAGACTCAGCAACACAAACCCCACCAAAAACTTGGGATGATGATCTCATGTGCTCTGGAAGGGTTCAAAGATCCTGCTTCATATGTGGCACCCGTCGTGTAGCTTATATTTTTACAAATCCGGTAAATAGTCTAACTCGGTGGGTCACATTAAATGAGTTGCAGCAAATATATTTGCATCCAGCTTTACCAAACGACTATTTGATTTAATTGGAAATCTTTTGTTTGATAAGATAGTGTGGAAGTGTAGTGTATACGTAAAGAGTAAAAAAGTCATAACTGTCAACAGAATCAAAAGGACCATCAAAAGCAAGAAATCTATTTAAAGCATCCAAAGAATTGTTTACACTCCAAGAATAGTGTATACCACTTTGTTCATATATTCTATTACAATAGTTATTATAAGCTCTTTAATAATAGATTATGAACTTGTTATAATGGCACTGAAAGAATAGTTGTAGTACACTAACTAAAGGTCAAGATAAAACGATATTTAAATGGTTGTTTTTGTGTACTTAAGGTAGCCAATACATAGTAGGGACCTTCAAATGTTCAGAGGAAGCCGTAATCTTTGAATGTGGTTGTGATATGTTTGCTTACTATATTGACTCTCTGTGGAGTGGATGGACTTGAATGTAGATGAATTTGAAATGTCATTCTAGAGAACGTCCGTGTAGTATTTACGGCATACTACCACATTGTTGGCCGCTTTGTCGGCCGGTACAAACACAAATCGCTTTGAAGTTCTTGAAGTTTATTTCTTATTGTGAAAAAGGTGTATTATGTACTCTATTTTTTACTTCTAAATTATTTTCAAAATGTTTACACATTTATACATTTATTTAGATAAGATTCAAGAGATTTTTTATCAGATTTTTCCCGTTAATACCATTTTTTACAAAACGAGGAAAGAGTATCTTTGGTGACTTGACGACGCTCTTTCCGATCTATTTAAGATGGATGACGAAATGTTGGTTCTTTTTTCAAAAAGTTTTTAACCTCTCTGTCCTAGACGATATTGAGGTCCCCTGTAATAACATGGCCATAGGGAACCTATCTTTATGCGACGAATCACAATTTCAATTGAAGGGAGTATTATTATCTAGATTCACGTGTGATGGTTTGTTTTGTATGTGTTTGGAATTATAGGTGGTTCTATCTTATTAAAATAGGGAGGTATAAAGTGTTGAACGGAAGTGTCATTACATATACTAGATAAGTCGATACAATTAATACCTCTGCTAATATACTTAATTTTCTGAAAATAACGTTTATGAGTTTCTTGAAAAATATATACTAATTAGTTATCAAAGGTACCAGGCTTATAATTTAGTATGCCAGACGCGCTTTTCGTCTACATAAGACTCATCCGTGACGCTCCGTTCAGAATAGTTATAAAGCCAATTAAGTACAAAGTTGAAGAGCATTGAGGACCAAAAATTCCCAAAAATTGTAACAAATACGGCTAAAATTTATAGTTGGTATGCATTTCTATTTTATTTAAAGGTCAAAACATAGAATTGAGCGGCAAATATGTAACATTTATATGCTCTGAACTTCTTAGAGTTTGAACTCAGACTTAAATTCTGTCCTTCCCCTTTTTTTTACGTTCTACATGTATGAAACTAAAATTAAGATATCTTATCTGGGAACCAGTACGTAAACAAAACAAAATATCTTTGAATATTCTAATATTCACAAAAGAGGCGTGGTTTACAAGGAAGTGAAACATATGTTAACATTTATTTGTATAGAACACTGCTTTTTAAAAAAAAAGAATTTGATAAAAAACTTCAATTATTGTCTGTTATTTTTCAACCTATGTGCATTTTTTCTGACATGTTATATATGGAACCTGTTTGACACTGTTCTGATAAAAATATGAAAGCATTTCAGAATACTATAAATGTAAAGTTTAATGGTATATAATTCCAACATTCAAGATTATATAAAGTATCCAATCCTGCATCTGTCTCTAGTCCACATTTTTCTGTATGTCTATTTATCAATAAAAGTTTACATTTTTTTGCCTCAATTGATCAATTTTTAAAAAAAACGTAGAACAACAATATAATCTCTAATCATATATCTTTTTACACTAGATTTACTTCCCTTGATACTTGCGTAATATCACTTTTAGTTGGATTGTTTAAATGTTATTCTTTGTTTCATGTATGCTATTAATGATTATGTTTTGACATAGTTGAGCTTTCTTTTATAAGATATTTCATACTTCGTATTTCGTTATTTAGTTAATATATAAACAAAAAAATGTCAAAAATTGTAAGTGTGAAATTACGAGTCTGATGTATGAATTTACTTAAACCTTTATAGAAGTGACTGTTTATATCATATTTAGCATAAATTCAAAGCATAGTTACAGTGTATTGATATCTTTAAAAAGACCTTGATAATAATAAAATCATAGCACACGACTTAATGATTTGTTTTATGACTCAGGGATAGGCATTTTTCTCTGCTTTTTTGCCACTGGGGACTTTAATTATCTGCTGAATATTTCTGCTATTTTTTCGAATATGGAATATTTAGTATTTATTTAGAATAAAACACACTACAGTTAGTTTTATTGAGGCATTTTTGTATTTCTAGCTTGTATTTTCTATGTCGCGGCCACATGAAAGCACATGAAGGTGTTACGGCTTACCTTTTGGGTATCGAAAGGACAAACACAACCCTCCCAAAAAAAATTGCGAAGAATCTATGTGTTGCGAATAGTTAAAAATAAGCACTTTCAATTACAAATATGCATATGTTATGAATTAACTTTGAGGTATAAAGTAAACTATGCATATTGTTAACTGTGAGTTTATGCGGAGTCATCAAAGCTACAGCCTAGGATTCCTCGATCTTCATGAAATATTTATAAAGCTTTATATTTGAGGAAATTTCATTAAAATCTTTTAGATAAACCTGATTTGTCGAAATTTTACACATTCACTTTTTATCCAATATGTATAGGTTGAATTTCTGTAAGTATAGACAATATAATTTTCCATAGGAACTCCCTTAACGGCTAAAACTGTGCTTTTTTACGATGAAGTTTCGTTAAAAGTATATCCTAGAATGAAAAATTGATATGCACTACTACTTTATTCAAAGGTAAATTCTCAAATTGTATGCGCACTGAAATTCTAAGAGTTTAAACTCATACTTGAATTCTGTACTACCCTTCCCCTTTCTTTATGTTACCCTCACAATCCAAAATTCGCTGCAACCATGTGTTACATTCCCAAGATATGTCTTTATGAGAAAAAAATATAGAGATCATGTCTGGGAACCAATTCGTAAACAAAACAAAATATCTATGAATATTTTATATTTCCCCAAATGAGGCGTGATTAGTGAAACAGTTGTATTTACAAAGGGCAACCTTAAGCTGCATGTCGGTTATTTTGTCGTTGGGTAGTTGTCTCATTTACATATGCATAGACACACACACACTATATTATTCATTAATCGTGAAAGCTTGTAGTAGACCAACGTCTTCCTTAAAAGATAGTAATATGCATATGCTCCCTTGTCAGTGGTTATTTTATTTTCATATACCCAGATTTGTTCTTTTCTTCAGAAAAAAAAAATAAGGCCCAAAGAGTATGAACAAAAGAGACTCTGATTGATCCAGCATTGCTTTTAGTAAGACATTGCATTCGAAATGAGGTAACAAAATAGACCCTGAATTGAAAATATCAGGTTTGCCGTCGATTTTAGAAGAGCTCATAATTTGAAACCGTTTATCGATCTAAGTCTTGGCATATATAATCTGCTATTTCAATAAAGTACATGTCCTGAATTCAAATTTGAGAATGAAGTTTTATTTTAGGTCGAAAAAACAACATCACATATGATAGACAAAATGCAAATTATACAAGAACGCGTCTATTTGACGTTAACTCCGAGTTTTCTGTTGAACCAACTCACTCAATGACGGGTGTTAACAGACAAGTTTCAGGTAACGTAAAATTTACATAGATCTTTAAAAAGAATTTATATGCACACTATTTCAAAAGTTTCAGCGAACTAGTGATGATCTTACCACCGCACGGGTTTAAATTAACACAAATTGCAAAAGCTAATTTTACTAATGTTTTCTGTTCATTCTTATATTGTGTTGTCACACCACAGTCTAAGGTTAGGTAAAATTATATGTTAGGGAAGCATTTTATTTTATGCTGAACAAATAACCTTCGTTTTCGGCTTTCTTATCGCTCATTCATTTTTTTTAAGTTTCAATACAATTCTCGTTGAAATAGAGGTAATAATGGTTAATTTCCGATCTACAAAATTTAATTCCTGTGTACAGATTGATAAGTTACATTGTTTCGAAAAATATATAATTTTATTTATTTCCATTTGAAATAAGGGATATATTTAACTGTAACTAACTAAAGTTGCGTCCAAACTTTCTAAGGTTTTACGATCAAATACACGGTTGACGCTTATCTATTTCACAGATGAGAACGGTCACATATGTTTTATGGTCTGATGCAAATAATCCCCTTTTCAAAACTAACCATATTCACCATGACGGGAACATTTTGTGGAACAGGGTCAACTTTATCTTCCAAACCACTGGAAATCACCCTAAGGTAATGGTTAGGTTCGTGTTGTTTATTTTACTGTGTTTTATTGACTAGTTTAATCTATGAACTCAATTCGTTCTTTCACAGTACATTGTCGGCAGAGATGGGGTGGATAATCATAATCTGTAACCGTAATCGAATGTAAATGATTTTTCCAAATAATCAACAGCAAAGACAAATTGTCGATATCATGTTATGGTAATTAATCGATTACCATATTTTTGTTATATAGTTTGTTACAATAGAACCTAGTTAAGATGAAAATAGACAATTGCATGCATCCTTTACGTTATAATGGTACATATAAAATAAAATTTATTAACTTGACTTGAAGATTTGTTTCAAATGACTTGTTTATATTTATGTTTGTCCTAAAGCTGCAGTGTAAAGTTGTAATTAGTTTTGATGGTTGTTCTAAAAATGAACTGTTTGAAACATAACATTTTTAAGCAATGTAAAGTTCTTCTTTTCTACTATAAATACGTTGAGCAGTATACTTGTTATTAGCTTTCTTTAGATATTTGTTCTTTCGTAGCATGTTATTTACAATATTCGAAAAGAAACGTAATTACTTCTAATAAACTAATCGATCGTAACCAATTACATATACAAATAAGTGTATTTTTTTTCAAGTTATCGATTAGTAATCGATTACATTCGACAGTAACTGTGCCCTTCAGGTTTTCTTTGATTAATGAGTTTTATATGATTTCTTTGTACATTTTGCATTTTTTCACTGGTTGCAAGTTGAATGAACTCAATACGCAGATTTTTCAAAAAGTTTTTGAACCTTCTCAATCAAAATGATGCACTGAATGCGTTTTATAATTTTATAATGATATTTTAAAGCATTCAGATTTGACTCAAATAAGTAAAATGGAAATATATATGTTCATTATCCAAAAACAAGACTATATAAACCTCCGTTAAATTACATGAACATAGAATCAGACACACCAATCAATGGAAATAATTTGTCCTGATTCTTTTCCTACATTGAAAGAATACAAATAATATTGTTGATATTTTAATTTGCTGTTCAGCTAGGAAGGTACACTAGATAAAATTTAAGCATAATAAAATCATTAACGAAAAACATCATCCAATAAGCTTCCGTGTAAATGAAGACATTTAATTTTAACTTAAATATTTCTCCATCTAAGTTTTTACAAGCAGTAATATTATTTTTTTGAAAAAAGGTCTCTCAAAGTTGAGATATTTGGATTTGGTTTCACCCAAATTATGAGTAGTTATCTTGATTGTATTGACGGATATTACAATCATAAGCACAAAAAACATGCGACATTGAAAAACTCACTGAATTACTTTATCAATAGTCGATTCAGTTTTCCAGCTTTTATCTTATTTCCGTTTTAATGATTTCTAAAGAAAGAATGATATTTAGAGCCAACAAGAAGGGCATGTACATTGGTTTAAACACTACAAAAATACACCTCAAACTAGAATCCATGAATTTGTTTACAATTACCTGAATTTCAATGCCAAATGAGTCTTATAAACGAATTATTACTTGCCAAATAGAAGCACCGAAGTGAGGTATGCACTTTGTGGACAAGTTCTGTCTCTCTGTGCTTGTTCTATAAAACAATTTTGCGTTTGTTTCAAAAACAATAAAAGATAAAATTAATGTAAACTTTAAACATTCGAATAAAAGTGATACACCATGTCAGACAGCTTCTAATACGAGTTATTGTGCCTTATTTGTAATTTTCACTCTTTTCGTGTTTCCGTAAAGATGTTTGTTAGAGATATACTAAGCAGCAAAAGATGTCTGTAAAACAAAATCGTGAAAACATATTTAAGTCAAAAACAATATTATAGTCTACAATGTTATGCAATTATTGTTTCTGAAGATGCACTTAAATTAGGTCACACCTGATTGTAACAGCTTCTTGTTTCCATTTGCTTATATTTAAAAGAAATCGATTGCTAACATCCTCCTTTAATTAAAAAAAAGCCCTTAGCTGCAATGTCTATCGACCCGTTATAAACATTTTAAATCGAATTATCGCAATAAGAGAAAATCGGTCAAATTCAAAAGCAAATCCAGCTGTCAGGGTTCAACTTAACTTTTTTTGATAATTGCAAGTAGTCAACAGAAACGATACAAAATTGCATGCATGTAATACGTAACATTGTGGTTTTAGAAAGCGGAAAGGGACATTCCAGTCATCAGAATGAAAGACAGCCTACAAGAGCGAATTCTCATTACGAAGACAATAAGTATTATTGGGCTAGAAGAATATATATTCCAGACCCGGATGCTGTTTCCGGCAAAACAAGTAAATTGAATATCCAAATAAGTCGAAATTGAAGGTTTATATAATAAAAGATCTGTAAACAAATAAATATATTAACTCGTAAAGATTAGGCTGAACAAAACTTAATAAATACAAGGCAATTTAAAAAAAAAAATAGATGGCCTAATAACTGTTCAATTATTATTGATTTATTCTAACAAGTGGCAGATACTTGGAAGTCGACCAGGTCAGTGTTCATTTACTACAAATACAAACTAAATTCTACCTGTTGATACCGTTTATAATGTTGTTTTTTTTTTATGTTGATATGGATCTTGTCTATATACCAGCTTTGATTATTTGGAATACTTCAAATCTTCACTTTTTCTTACTGCATTTGTATAAACTACAAAATTTACCTGTATTATTAAAACCGTTTTTTTTTCTAAAGTGAATATTTTCGAAGGGTTAAATATTTCGGAGTGGTGTCTTGCCATGGCATTGTTTGGACTTGTTTGTTTGCATTTTGGCCTTGAATGTTTGTCCCAAATATTTTATTAACTGTGCATTTGCATTCAGATATCACCGATCACATTTATTCGTTCATAGTGTATTAATTTACATGTTTTTTTGATTGAGTTAAGCCTGCTAATTGATGTTTTATCGTTTGTTTTTCTATGTTGGGATGTCATGCTATTGTTTCAGAAAAAGGGAAAACGTTTGGATCCATTAAAACGTTAAATCCCGCTGCAAATGTTTGTACCTGTCCTAAGTCAGGAATCTGATGTACAGTAGTTGTCGTTTGTTTATGAAATTTATATGTGTTTCTCGTTTCTCGTTTTTGTATATGGATTAGACCGTTAGTTCTCCCGTTTGCATGGTGTTACACTAGTTATTTGTGTGCCCTTTATAGCTTGTTGTTCGGTGTGAGCCAAGGCTCCGTGTTGAAGGCCACACATTGACCTATTAAGGTTTAGTTTTTTTTAAATTTTTTTTTGGATGGAGAGTTGTCTCATTGCCACTCACATCACATCTTCCTATATCTATATAAAGCCCATTGTAGAACTTAATGAAAAACGTTAAAACTGCAATTATTGCAATCTTGATATGATTTGACGTTACATGTATCTATCTGTATACACGCATATGAAACAATAAAAATTGAAAAAAAATATCTGATATAAAGATTTCAAAAGACAACAAGATCTTTTAAACTTATAAGCACAGAAGATAGATAAAAGAGGGACGAAAGATACCAAAGGGACAGTCAAACTCATAAATCTAAAACAAACTGACCACGCCATGGCTAAAAATGAAAAAGACAAACAGAAAAACAATAGTACACATGACACAACATAGAAAACTAAAGAATAAACAACACGAACCCCACCAAAAACTAGGGGTGATCTCAGGTGCTCCGGAAGGGTAAGCAGATCCTGCTCCACATGCGGCACCCGTCGTGTTGCTTATGTGATTACAAATCCGGTAAATAGTCTAATTCGGTAGGTCAAATTCATGAAAGGGAAGGGGATTGTAGTTACGACGTGAGGAACATATCCGATAAAACATGCATTTGCCTGATACAAAAAGAGTCATGTATATTATGGATTGCCAAACACCCCCCCGATACAAGCTTCATCGTGTTGATACAGTTGAACCAGTATTATGTCAAAATGTAGGCGTCTTCACGGCGAATATTATGTTTTACTTTTTGGTAGATTTATTTTAAAATGTGAAGATTGTAACAATAAAAAATCAAACACAGACAAAAGCATAAACATCCATTATATATGCATACAATCTAATAATTATTTACACAAAGAGCATGCACCTAGAGATATGTGAATGCACTAGTAAATGTCAAGCATTTTAATTATTCTATAGATAATGCAGTTTGACTTGTGTAAACACGTAGGCGATAGCTTTAATAAACGTCACAAAAATCTTGAAAAATCTTTTATATATCTGTGAATTCTACATATATGATATTTTTATCTTGTATTCAATCGGGTTTCATACATTTTAAAAGCGCATACCGTTTGCTTCTACGCACGAAATTTAAAAAGTGTATTTGTCTTTCAATATTTTTTGTGTAACAACATTTTTCATGATCTTTGGACGCTGCAAATTTAATAGAATTTTCTATATACAGTGGTTGACTTGTAGATTGACATTAAGAAATTAGTTCAATGGAAATCTAAAAACTTGCTATGCATAAGCTATTTACCTTTTTAACTTAGTTTCTCTGAACAGAGCCAACAAAACATATGACATGCATGAACTAATGCTAACATTCACGTCAGAATTACCTTTTTTTTTTCTCATACTTCAATGAAAAATTAGGTTTTTCAAGTTTACTCTTTTCAAAAATGTATTCATTTTGAAATTGTCTTTTGAAATTAATGATAATAATTCAAACATTTACAAAATTGAAACATGAGATATAAACTTGTATGTGGATCAACGCAAAACAATAATCGTACAGTTGTTATCATGAAAGCATACTTATTTAAATTAGAAACATAAATTTGTATTAGACAAAACATAACATCTAAAAATATTAACATCAAGTAGTCTATCATCTTTATATATATACAACTCGTCTAAACATCAACCTAACAATGTTAGATCTGTAAATTTGCTTTCGCAAATTTTTGGTTCTTCCCTCGCCGGGATTCGAACCCATGCTACTGTGATATCGTGACACCAAATCGCCTGCACTGCAGCCGTCCTGCTAGACCACACGACCACCTGGGCTCTCAAAAAAAGAGCTTTCGCTGGCCATTTGTTACCTTTCCACGTCAGTTTTAATCTAGCGGCGTACTACAATACATGATATATAAGGCATGGAGATGTTATTGTGCTTCTAAAATTTGCGAAAGCAAATTTACAGATCTAACATTGTTGGGTTGATGTTTAGACGAGTTGTATATACATTATGTACACAGCCATGTATCACCATCATTGATGGCGATCCGATGGATACATCTGTTGTAGGGTTGTCACTGACTCAGACGTACTTATGTATATATAAAACTGACGTGGAAAGGTACACATACCCACCGAACGCTCTTTTTTGAGAGCCCAGGTGGTCGTGTGGTCTAGCGGGACGGCTGCAGTGCAGGCGATTTGGTGTCACGATATCACAGTAGCATGGGTTCGAATCCCGGCGAGGGAATAACCAAAAATTTGCGAAAGCAAATTTACAGATCTAACATTGTTGGGTTGAAGTATAGACGAGTTGTATATATATATATATATATATATAAATAGAAGATGTGGTATGATTGTCAATGAGACAGCCGTCCACAAGAGACGAAATAGATCATTAATCAAGATAATAGAATAAGTAGACAGCTATCTCACAAGCAAAAAACCCTTAACTTTTAAAATATAAGGGCATACACAACAGGCATGGGGACACATTCTACTGAATCCATATAGCACGCACGAGTAACAGACCCTGCAGTAGATATTTAAAAGAACTTGTGGTATAATTGCCAATGAGACAACTGTCCATAAGAGAAGAATATCGGTTTTACCTCGAGAGAACTATATTATTATCTATTGGTATTTGAAACTCATATTTTTACAGTTCAAAATGAAGACTGTATTCGTCTAGTTCTATTAGGGAGAACTGGATCAGGAAAAAGTGCTACAGGAAATACTATTTTGGGCAGTAAGGTGTTTGAATCAAGACCGTCTGGCTCATCTGTTACCGATCTTTGCAAAATCAGCATGGGAATGATTGAGGAACGTCAAGTTGCTATAGTAGACACTCCAGGTCTATTCGATACAAACCATATTTCTAATGAATCCACGAAAGAAATAATTCGTTGTATGCATTTATCGTATCCAGGTCCACATGCCTTTTTGCTAGTTTTGAAGGCAGATCGCTTCACCGATGAAGAAAATGACACTGTAACTAGTCTCCTCGACCTATTTGGCGATCATATGCTTTCATATACCGTAGTTATATTTACACGGCTGGATGACCTAGAAGAAGATGGGACAACACTTGGGGAATATATTGAAAGTTCCACAGAAGCTTTGAAACGGTTAATAAAGAGTGTTCAGTTTCGAATAATTGCTTTCAATAATAAAGGAAACGCAGACCAAAAGACTTCTTATGTTTCGTCACTACATAGAATTATAAATAAAATGCAGCAGGTGAATGATGGCAAACATTATACAAGTGAAATGTTCAAGGAGGCAAAATCTAAAATTCAAGAAAAAATTAGGACTGCCGAACGAAAAAAAGAGACAGAGAACCAACGAGTATTTAAACTGGTTGAACATAAATTTAAGTCTGAAATTAGGAACGCGGAACGAAGTTCATCCCGTCTTCAGAACGAATTATGCAAACAAAAAGAACAGCACAAGAGTATCGAAACTGAACACCAAGAATCACAAGAGCGAATTGTGAATATGCAAGAAAATTTGAGCAGAACAAAAATTTACAACCAAACGGAATTGCGCGAGTCCATAGAAGAAGAAAACCAGAAAGTAGAAGCAAAATTAAACGCAAGACGCAAGCAGCAATACAGAAGTAAACCGGTGTTTACATCTTCCTGGATCAGGAATGATGAACAACGGATGAAAAATTTGGCAGATGAAAATAAAATGCAAATAAGGATTCAGAAAATTCAATTGCAAAAACAGACGGAGGAAGTAATCAGAATATTAACATATAAACTTAAGAAAGAGAGAGAGGCTGAAGTGCAAAGGCAGTTATTTCAAGAAAAAAGAGAACGGGAAAGAATCCATTTGCAAAACAAGAATCTTTCAAACATGTTAAATGAGATAGAGGAGACCAAAAGACAGAAGGAATTACAACAAAGACAGCCGAATTCACGACGTAGTTTTTTCAGACACTCAACTGCGAGTCCTATACAAACAGATAATGTTCAAACAACTTACTACGAGAACTCAGATGATGACAGCTCCTGTGTAATTCTTTAGGAATCAACGCTTTAAGATTATCATTGTTTTTTATGTAGTTCAAACTATTACCCATGTAATTCTTAGGAATCAACGCTTTAAGATTATCATTGTTTTTTATGTAGTTCAAACTATTACCCAGTAATCTGTATCTACTGACAAAACGTTAACAAAGTGAGACTCATCAATGCTTCTACAGATTCGTTCTTGATTTGACTTTTTAACTTTGTTAATTCGAGCGTCATCCATGAGTCATATAAATTGATATTATTAAACAACGAAATGATGCCCATAAAAGTCAAAGTTTTGAATTCCCGAAAACACTGGACTTGAAATTAATGTACAACATACTGCCAAATATTTTCGAGACAAGATTTGAAGGATTATTCAACCTTGTATATCTCAAAATGATTCAAATATTAGTCTTGTCCTCAGTTTAAAACGAATTGAACCCATGCCTCGATGACGCATTTCGTTTTTGCATTATAAGAGACATTTGAGAACCGTTTAGAAAATAAACGTGAAAATGTTCCCATACCAAGTATACTGTCATTGCATTCCTTTATTAACTATATAATAATACATCTTAAACCAAAAAAGCAATGTAGTTTTTGTTTATAAACACATGTTTTAAACGTTTGTTTCTTTTATTTTCTAAAAGTTTTAATCAATAAATTATTCTTTTTACTGAGATCATTTTTTTGTCTTTTAATGAAATTTTTTATTCGTTGCATTTTGTTAATTAAAAAAAATCACGTTGAACACAATATTTTTTACAACCAGGTGTAATTTAACCTAATTTGTAATCTTAATATGAAATGCAAATTTGCTATATTAAAACCAATTCTGTTCTCTTTGGTTTATAAATTGATGTAGCGTTTTAATGTATATAGTTTTTTTACATATAATTATATTAAGGTAGCACAATACAAAGATTTTATAACTCTTACTCCTAAGTTTTAAAATTCTGTAACTTTCTTAATAATGCTTGAAAATAAAAAATAGTGCTAGTTATGGCTAGCTAACAGATTACTCTTTCAAATTAATGCAATGTAAGTATTATGCAACAATTATGTAAGCAATTATAATGTTAACTGTGTCTAAAATAATTTTCACCAAATTTCCATTTTCAATTGAAATTAACTTCTGCATAGGTATTCATAGAGGATTGATTTTATTATATGTTGTTCATATGGCCATTATTTACAAAAGAGTGTCTCAGATTTCAGATACACTGTGTAGAACAAATTTTACAACTAATTAAACATTATCTTCTTTTATGTGGTTAGGATGTTTACACTAATTAGAGATTTATAAGGGAATGAAATACCCTTGGGACAATCTAAGACACCCTTTTGAAGCCCTTGATGTGTTGATTAAGATTTCGTTAAAACTTTCTGTATAGCTAAAGAGATGATAGAGCTAAATTCATTCAAGTGAACTGACCGGTATTTTGCCACTAATTACATAATAATTAATTACATAATAATTACATAATAAAAAATATTGCGCTCATTTAAAAGATAATCGTTTATATATCTATATATACCTCATTTATTTTGTTTATGCATTCATAAGAAAGTTACAGCATTTTAAAGGTCAGTGATTGGTAGTAAACAGGTTTATTTATTTAAAAAAAAGATAATTAGAAAATTGACGTCTGCATACATTTGTCCTTATTCATCTACAAATACTGTTTAACTTTATATATAGATATATTACATACGGAGATTTTTTTTCTTATTTGGCGCATATGTATATCTACGACGTCCAGTTTTGCTGAACTAGAATACATTATTATTTATGAGTCAGGTAAAGTCCGCTTCCAGTTCCTGTTGTTTTTTTCACGCTGTGCAGAAGACCCATTGGTGGACTACGTCTGTTTTCTACTCCTATGTTTCGGTTTCTAATTTCCAAATTCCATCATCAATTTTACTTTAAATCCTACTGTTTTAAAAATCATATCTAGGTAGTTTCGAGTATATTTTTCTCAAGGGTAACTGTAGAAGTATGGTGATTATTCGTCTTCTTTCACCAACATGTTTTACAAATGGAACGTCCGTTTGACTGTGCATGATGTATATTATACATCCACGTCGTTTCAGAATTATAACTTTAACTGCGAGGCCTCGTGTCTAGAGAATGTCATGCTCTCTGCACATAACAAACCGTTGTAACAGCTCTTGATCTGTGTGGTCTATATATATAGCTAACGCAAGGCAGAATGTCTTTCTGTGTGGACGGCCTCTAATACGGGACCTGTCTTTTGTATCGTACGATAATACAAACTATACTTTTATTAAGAACACAACCAGCGCATGGTATTTTTTTTATCCTAATATAGCAAAGTTTGTAACTCATGGACAGTGCAAAATACTTTTTAATGCTTTAAAAGGGCATTTTTCTCTTCTGAATGTGTATTATTTGAATTTTGCACTGTGACCTATATATTTCAGTATCAATAACTTTCTCTTCTTGTTCATTTGAATAACTTTCATATCATTTAAGCAATGGCAGTTGAAGTTTCCTTTAACCAGCTAATCGAAATACATGTAGAAAGACTAAAGAAGACGGATATGTAATATAATTACATCATTAAGTTGTTTTAAGTGACCTTTACCACGAAGGTGATATTATCCTGAAATAAAACATCGCATTTTACTTTCAAACTTCTATCGAACATGTGTTACGGCGTTATAACATTCTGCACAGGCAAATGGTTATCCAAATTTATCACCGGTTTGAGTTTTGGACTGAAACAGTCATTTGTTTATATCACAGTCATTAAGATGACCATCGGTCGGAATAGCCTCATATACAGAAAACAGGGAAGGTTATAACTAAAGCGGCATACAGTTAAACTAATAAATAACAATATGTAAATCTAGTCTTATGTAGACGAAACGCGCGTCTGGCGTATCAAATTATAATTCTGGTACCATTGATGACTTTTTTCCTCTTATATAGTTATGATGGATTTCAGAATAAAATCCAGTAATACTTCCGCGTAGTTAAGAAGAAAATTAAAAAGAGGTAAACTATATTTTGTAATGTCAACAGAGGGATAGACGATAAAAAGAGCAAACAAGTGCACATTTGACCCAAATATTGGACGAAATGAAAAAAAGGACGGCGGCAAAATTATAGCAATTGGGTCTAAAAAGACGCACAGCCTGAATTGCAAATGAAGATTACAGAACTCAAAAGTATAGAAATATTTGAAAACACAGATACAGTCGAGCAATTTGCATCAAAATTCAAAGATAAATTATAAAAATTGAAACTAGAACTAAACAAAAGGACGAACATTCAAAAATCTTTCAGAAAAAATGAAAACAGAAAGTATGATAGAAATTAAAAAAATAAAGAACTGCAGTAACAAGAAGAAGAAATAAAAAGACAAACGAAGGAAATAGTCGAAAACGCCCAGAAATTGAAAAAAAAATATGCAAGCATGTGAATACCTCTGACGAACAGTATTCATTGATGGAATTCAACTATATATAGCAAATGCATTAAAAAGGTTTAACAATAGCAATAAAGTTAATAAAGAATTTACGAAATCATTAAATGAATCAACATTGAAGATGCAGCAGAATGAAGAAAGCAGTAGTAAATATAGGAAATCTTTGGAAGAAACTACACAATTTTTTTCTCGTACTTTAGACAGTAAGGATAATATCTATTGTCTTTTGTTAGCCGCTCTTTGAATAAAAGAAGCCAGGACGTTATCAAAGGAAAAATCAAATCTTCAAATTGCAGAGTTCTAGTAACTGAAAGCACTGTTGGTTCTGGAATTTGCGTCCTTTGCCATTTTGTTATAAAACATAGCATATGTAGTATGTCTTTCAATGAAATATTTTTCCTACAGATTAAATGACTTTGAAGCTAGCATACAAGTACGGTATTTGACTGAAAGCTGATCAATAAACAACAGTTTTCATTAAACAGGAACTGGGGAATCTCAATAGTCAATAGTTTTTCGATTTGTATTTGACAGATAAGTCTTGATTATTTTTTGGGGTATCTTTCGACTCTTATTAAAACATTGTAACTTAGGATATCATTCGTCTAAATAATCGTAAGTAAGTAAAATAAAAGCCTTTCCTATATTTTGTCAGATAGATATTTTTGCAAATCGAAAGATTTAGTCCTGAATTTTCTTTGGAGTACGGTATTTTTGTTATCTTATTGTTAAGCAATAGTTCTTTCACTAGATTCAAAAGAGGGGCAAAAGATACCAGAGGGACAGCCAAACTCATAGACTGAAAATAAACATACAACACCATGACTAAAAATGTACACATGACACAACAAAGAAAAAAGAAGTCTAAGCAACACGAACCCCACCAACAACAGGAGTGGATCTCATGTGATCTTGAAGGGTAAGCAGATCCTGCTTTACATGTGGCACCCATCATGTTGCTCATGATATTACACGCCCCATAAATAGTCTAATTCGGCAGGTCACGTTCATGGTAAGGGAAAGGGATTATAGTCACGAAGTAAGGAACATATCCAATATCATCTGTGAAACGGATATTCCATAACGGTCAACCAACTCGTGATGACGTTTATAAACTTAATTTAGGGATGATCTCAACTTCACCATTTGGAACTCTTAGTTTAATAGCCTTCTTATGAGCAGCAACCCTTAATCAATGAAATCATGATAGGAAATACAACCACGGGAATATCGTATCTATTTGGAGATATAAACTCCGTTTGCAGGCGCTGCTAGAATGTTGCTACTTAGAATGAAAAGTTGACAATTAGGAAGCTGAAATCATCTCTTTTGTCGTAAGTTTTGTTTTCAATCGACCCTCATTGTCAGATTTAAAAAGAAAAACTTTATCAAATAATTGGTACGAAAATATCTAATAAATGTTTTCGTATCCATCATAATTCTATAAATTCCGGAACCTTAGTCCTATAACATTGGACCTCGGGGTCAATGTTTTCTATATATGATATTTTCTTTTTCCTTTTTTTTTTCATTAATTTTACAATTTGTTACCATTTGAGTTTTAAGTGAACAAATATTGTCTACCTTACAGCCTTTCATATTAAACAAAATCCAGACTGCATAGAAGTGAACTATGTTGTAGATTAAAAAACACTTTGAAATAATAAATCTATTAAAGCATGGTCACTATCTAGATAAGTTATTGTTAGCTGCAATATAGTCCGAATATTCAAGAAGCTTGAAATTTTATGTATCTATTATTATAACATATGTTTTAGTTGTTCATGGTCATCTGAAAATATATAAGTGTGCATTTAGAGGTATAGGGGAAGGAATGAGATGTCAAATAAATATATCTAACCCAGCCGCAATTTTTCGCCTGTCCCAAGTGAGGAACCTCTGGCCTTTTTGTTAGTCTTGTATGGTTTTAAATTTTATTTTCTTTTTTGTGTATATTTTGGAGTTTAGTATGATGACGTCCACACTATCACTGAACTAGTATACATATTTGTTTAGGAGTCAGCTGAAGGACACATACGAGTGCGGGAGTATCTCGCTACATTCAAGACCCTATGGTGACCTTCGCCTGTTGACTGCTTCATGGTCGGGTTGTTGTCAGTTTGGCACATATATTCCCCATTTCGATTCTAAATTTTATTCAATATCAAAACAATATTGGTACATCATGTACATTCTAGATTTTTTTTTAAATGTATAGAACTAGAAAAAAGGACAGATCTGACAATCCTCCGTTTTCTTTATAAAATATTGTACAAATAGGTTTCATAATTAAAAAAAAAGTACGAGTTCTAAAATTGTTTTTGTCTCTATTGAAACTAGAACTAATGATATATGTATACATATCTTTGATTTGGTAATAGTAATCAAATGCACTAGGATTGTAAATCAGTACGTCAGACGCGCGTTTCGGCTACATAAGAGTCATCAGTGACGATCAGATCAGAATAGTTATAAATCCACTCAAGTACAAAGTTGAAGAGCATTGAGGACCAAAAATTCTAAAAAAAGTGCCAAATACGTCTAAGGTCATATATTCCTGGGTTAAAAGAATCCTTATTTAAAAAAAAATCAAAGTTTTGTAACTGGAAATTTACAAAAACTACCGTATAATTGATATACATGTCAACACCGAAGTGCTGACTAAGGGGCTAACATGATAATATTAACTATATAGTCTGATTATTTCAAAATGGACCCTTTCGTTTTTTTTTCGATAATATCGTTCAAATAAATTTCATACTTAAAATAAATGTACGAATTTTAATATTGTTTATGTCTTATTGAAACTGTTATAAATAATATACATTATAGATCTCTTTGATTGACTAAATTTACAATAAAGATCATTTAAACATGGACACCTAGAGTTAACTGGAGCACATTCTCTATTTCGACATTCATTCGGCCGTGTTTGGTGTATTAATACTTGCCAACATCCAGAAAATTGACAACATTATATTAAATGCCTCGATTAAAAGTATTCCACTATATTTGCGCTTATGAACAAAGCTTTATCGGTGTACCTTTGACAGGACAAGGTGAATGTTCCTCAATGCCCCTATCCAGCCGACTTTTCTTGATAGTTTTGATCTTATTTTTCATTTATCCCCTTCGATCCACTTTTTATCAAATAAGTTTCAACAGTGGGGTACTGATTAGATTTCTTAACATTTAGCAATTGTCCTGTATATACATAAAACTAATTTACATGGGATAATATTAAGCAAAATATTGATACAATAATTATGAATTATTAAAGAGCGCTATGTAAAACATCTAACTGCAATTCAAAATCGATCTTATGTTAAGTGAAGAGATGAAATAATTGAATTCTACCCATTACATCAACGTGACGACAACGTTGTTTAAAACAAATACATTGTGTTAAGATTTGAATGTAGCATACTATCAAATGACATGTTTTAATATCGCGATCTATTGATAACAAGTTTAATTGTTCTTTTGTTTTGGTGTTTAAATACACACCACTATTTCAAACGGCGTTTAATTAGACGTGCATCTTTACAATACATACCAGGTAAACTGTTAAACGTTGAACTAGACACACACTATGGGTTCGTATCTATATATATGTTTTTGATTGATATTTGCAATTAATGAAAAAAAAAGAAAACAACACGTTAGCTTATTAAGTCATTCGTCCGGAGCATTCTTCTGGATTAAGCTTCATCAGTAACGATTGAAGCCGAACATTTTCAAGCTGAAACAGTTGAAGAACTATAAACAAAGGAAAAAATATTTGATGGATTTTATTTGTCCCTGGCTGCATGAATTTGATTTTCTTATTTTACGCTGTCGCATTATAATTCTGCAACGAACAGCAATATCTGGATCTATACATTCATTGAAAACTTATACGTTATAAATGTCTGACAAATTGTAGATTTTTTATTGATTTTCCTGATATGACATCATTTAGTATATAATCGTTTCAAATATAATAGAATTTGATACGACTGTCATACAAGAGAGAGGTTTAACTTTATAAAACCAGGTTCAATTCACAATTTTCTTCATTTGAAAATCCTGTACCAAGTCAGGAATATGACAGTTGCTTGTCCATTCGTTTGATGTGTTTTATCATTTGATTTTGCCATTGGAATGGGGACTTTCCGATTAATTGAATACTCCTAGCAGTTAAGTATTAATGCGACATAATAACGAGATCTTGTAAAGTACAGAGTCACGTCATAAGAACTAAAGAAACACAAAAAATCGCATATACAAAACACACCAGCAAGGATGAAAGATTATACAAACCCATTGACGGGAGGTATAAAAACCGATTTACGTGAAATGCATATCACAGGGAGCAATCCAAACAGTAAAAGTTATATAAATAACATAGCAAAGACAAAAAGGAGAACATGTGAGTTTTAAGTAAACAATATTGGCCACTTACGGCCTTCCACATTGAACAAAATCCATACTGCAAAGTAGTTAGATATTTTTACATTTATAAACACTTTGAAGTGATAAGTCTAATAAAATGCAAAACCTATGTCCAATATCTAGATAAATAAACTGATTACAGATCTTAGATCATGAAATTTTACATTTTTGACAGACAGAAGTTTCGTCTACAAAAGACTCATCAGTGACACTCGATAAGTTATTGTAAGCTGAATAATAGTCCGTTATATTCAAGACGCTTATACATTTTAGTATGTATTTATTATTATAACATGTGTTTAAATTGTTCATGGCCACCACAAAATATATAGGATAAAATGTACATTTAGAGATAAAGGGGGAGGGTTGAGATATCAAAAAAACATATTTAACCCAGTCGCAATTTTGCGTCTGTCCCAAGTCAGGAACCTCTGGCCATTGTTAATCCTGTGTGATATTACACTTTAATGTCTTGTGTATATTTTTGAGGTTTAGTATGACGTAGACTATCATTGTCACACAAAATTCGAAAAGAAGTGCCAAATACGGCTTAGGTAATCTATTCCTGGAATACAAAAATCCATATTTTTTTCAAAAAAAATCAAAGTATTGTTACAGGAAATTTATTAACATTACCATACAATTGATATTCATGTCAACACCGAAGTGTTGACTACTAGGCTAACATGATAATATTAACTATATACAATGATTAATTAAAAATGGACCCTTTAGAGTTGATTGAATCAGATAGACATTCTTTCATTCGATAATATTGTACAAATCAATATCATATTTAAAATAAATGTATGAATGTTAATATTGTTTATGTCTTTATTGAAAGTGGTATAAATAATATACATTATACATCTTTTGATTAATAAAATTGACAATACAGATCATTTAAACATGGACGCCTACAGTAATTAACTACAGCATATTTTCTATTTTGACATTTATTCGGCCGTATTTGGGTATATTTATACCCGCAAACATCCAAAAATTGACAACGTTATAGCAAATGCCTCGTTTAAAAGAATTCCACGCTATTTGCGCTAATGAAAAACAAACTTTATCGGCGTACATTCGGCAGGACAACGAGAAAGCCCCTCAATGCCTTTATCAAGCCTACTTTTTATGATAGTTATGATCTCATTTTTCATTTATCCCCTTTTATCAAAGAGTCAATAAGTTTAAACAGTGGGATACTGATTAGATAAATGAATAATTTGCAATTGTCTTGTATATAAATTAAACTCATTTACATTGAATAATATTAGGAAAATTATTGATACAAAAATTATAAATTGTTAATAAGCGCTACAACACATCTCACTGTAATTCAAAATCGATCCTCTGTTAAATGAGTTGAGAAATGAAATTGTTGAATTCTACCCATTACATCAACCTTACGACAACGTTGTTATAAACAAAAACATTATGTTAATATTTAAATGTAGCATACTATCAAATTACATTTTTTAATATCGCGATCTATTGATAACAAGTTTAATTGTTCTTTTGTTTTGGTGTTTAAATACACACCATTATTTCAAACGGCGTTTAATTAGATGTGCATCTTTACAATACATATCAGGTAAATTGTATAACGTTTAACTAGACACACACTATGGGTTCGTATTAATATTTATGTTTTTGATTGATATTTACAATTATATAAAGAAGGAAACAACACGTTAGCGTATTTACTGGATTTGTTATCACATTAGCAACACGATGGGTGCCACATGTGGAGCAGGATCTGCTCACCCTTCCGGAGCACCTTAGATCACCCCTAGTTTTTGGTGGGGCTTGAGTTTTTTTTTTTTAGTTTTCTATGTTGTGTCATGTGTACTATTGTTTGTCTTTTTGTCTTTTTCATTTTAAGCCATGGCGTTGTCAGTTTGTTTTAGATTTATGAGTTTGATTGTCCCCTTGGTATCTTTCGTCCCTCTTTTATTAATTTCATTCTGGATTAAGCTTCATCAGTTATGATCGAAGCCGAACATTTTCAAGCTGAAACAATTGAAGAGCTATAAACAAAGGAAAGACTATTTGATAGATTTTATTTGTACCTAGCTGTATGAAATTGATTTTCTTATTTTGCGCTGTCGCATTATAATGTACAATGAACAGCAATATCTGGATCTATACATTCAGTGAAAACTTATACGTTATAAATGTCTGACAATTTTTTTTTTATTGATTTTCCTGATATAACATCATTGAGTATATAATCGTTGCAAATATAATGGAATTTGATACGACTGTCATAGAAGAGAGAGGTTGAACTCTATAAAACCAGGTTCAATTCATACAAGTTTCTACATTTGAAAATCCTGTACCAAGTCAGGAATATGACAGTTGTTGTCGTTTGATGTGTTTTATCATTTAATTTGGCAATTGGAATGGGATCTTTCCGATTTGAATACTCCTTGCAGTTCAGTATTATTGTGACATAATAACGAGATCTTGTAAAGTACAGAGTCACGTCATAAGAACCAAAGAAATACAAAAAATCGCATATACAAAACACACCAGCAAAAATTAAAGATAATACAAACACATTGACGGGAGGTATAAGAACCTATCCACGTCAAATGGATATCACAGAAAACAATCCAAACATTAAATTAAAGTAATGATAATCCTAGAATAAAGACAAATTTAGAGAACAATATAACACGTTGTCAAGATGAGAAACAACGTCAGTACGCATAATTTATACATCAAGAACATCATGTATTATTTGTGAAGTTCATACGGAATATTTATCAACCAGGTCTTGGTACCTTCCAATTTATTCTATCTTAAAAAGAGATTTAAAATTAAATTATGAGGATTGATTGTACGACCTTTTCTCTCTTTTCGAAATGACATAAACAGTCTGGTGCACACTTTAGAATAACTCGCTACGCCGGTAAAAAAGATTTTTGTTTGTTTTACTCTTTCAGAAAAAAATATTATTACACTCCTCATGCTCATTCCTCAAGTATTAACTCATTTTAGGAGATCTTAGGAAGAATGACCTATTTGTTGTCGGAATCTCTCTTGGCGGTGCTGTCACGTTTCAGCTACTTGTTATTATCATTTACTGTGTCATGAAAAGAAAACGGTAAACACTTTATTATATAAATATAAAATATAAACACTTATAAACCACATCAATATACGACAACCACTGAACGTCAAATATCTTACTTGGGACTATTGCAATCAAATGCAGTGTGTTTGAACGTTTTAAAAGGTACAAATATTCATTTTTACCTAAAACAATAGTGCTACATCACATCATAAAAAAATAGTCCATAAAATAATGAGTGTTTAGGATGTGAGCTCTGCATGATATGTTTGCTAGGTGAAATGGCGATTACTTTGAAATGTTATTGAATAAAATAAGGTTTGAAAAGAAGGAATATATATTTGACCCCGTAACAGATCAAATAAGGATCACCAGACTTTCATTTCAAAGGTACAGTAACGTGCAGATAGCGTGACACTCTTCAATGTTCTCACTAAATTTGACGCCGCTGCGTATACGAACATTTTGCATGACTAAACGAAATCTCTAAATTAACAAAGAACTAGCAAGAGTCCAGATACAGATTTTTCACGTATATTTAAACTAGGTCCAACTTTTGTTTTCCTCACTTGCTAAATGCATCAATCTGGCTTTAAATGAAAAACAGCAACAAATTAAAAAAAAAGCAGGACATGCGTTTGGTTTTAAACAAAAAAAGGCAGACTGAGAAATTTTGCAAACAAAAGGAGGATGACAATTTATATATAAAAAATCTGGATAAACGAAAAAAAGAAAAAACAGGACCGAATGGAGTGAAGAAATACAAGTCAGAGTATGAAACTCACAAAAGAACTAACCTTCTATAGGAAAATTGACAATTTTCGTCATTTAATATTGGAGTCGAGTGCACTTGCACATGCGTGGTTTGAACTCACATCCTCATCTTGACTGACTAGTGATTACAATAGAACAATTGCTAAGACCACAACTCCCCGATCTTATAATTCAGTATAAAAGCTTAAAGAAGTCATTTAACTATATGGAATTACGGGGAAAGGATGAGCTATAATCTATAAATAACAATCTGATATTTTTAGGGAAAAAGCCGAGAAGAGAAAAAAAGATCATGAGACATTCATAGCATCAATTGAACATAACGTGCAATCAACGATACAAAATGATGACGATACTAGCAGCCACGTGGTACAATCACGTGAAACAGTCAATCAGTACTACGAGAGAAGAAAACAAATTAACAGTGAAAAAAACAAAGCAGAATTTATTCTACTAGGGATGATATGAAGTAATTTAGTAGAATAAATCATTTGATTCTTTTTTATTCACAAATATGAATGCCATTTAGAATTGATAAATATTCATATAAAAGAGGGACGAAAGATTCCAGAGGGACGGTCAAACTCATAAATAAAAAATAAACTGATAACGCCATGGCTAAAAATGAAAAAGACAAACAGACAAACAATAGTACACATGACATTACATAGAAAACTAAAGAATAAAGAACACGAAGCCCACCAAAAACTAGGGATGATCTCAGATGCTCCGGAAGGGTAAGCGGATCCTGCTCCACATATGGCACCCGTCATGTTGCTTACGTGATAACACATCCGGTAAATAGTCTAATTCAGTAGATCAAATTCATGAAAGGGAAGGGGTTTGTAGTTACGACGTAAGGAGTATATCCGATATCATTATTCAATAACGGTCAACCAACTCGTGATGGCGTCCGTAAAATGTACGAAGTGATGATTTCAACTTCACCATTTGGAACATTAAACTAGACCATGTTTTACCAAAACAGAGACATCGAGAGATGCAGGATCATAAACATTGAGTAGTTACGATAGTTTTCCAGTCAAACGATACCAAAATCCATAAATCTTAAGAAGTCTCGTGAACTACGAGATCGCACTGTTCCCAAATTGATTGGATAAAGTTCTGAACACGTGACCTTTGTTTTTAGACTATGATGGTTTTTTTTATCGCCCTTCGTTGTTTGTTCCTCTGTGCCGACATCAATGTGTTGGTGGTGTAAAAGTTTGTTTGTTTTAATATGACCATGTACGACCTTAAAAAGTTCATCAATTTATCTGACAATGTTTCGACGCGTATTATAATTTGTATGCATTAAAGACCAGAAACAAAAGTTTAAATTCTCAGTTTATAATTATCATATTGAATGAAACGATTTGCGGAGGTTGAAATGCTTTTGAACTGATTTTCATAACTTTGCTGTCGTCATGTATACACTTTAATAAATAAATTTTGTGTATTTACTGTCTTCTGATTGGTTAAAATTATTAGTTTTATTTTCAATGTTGTCAATTTTTATGGTGACACGCCCACTCTGACGTTGTGTATTCATACGCCAACATGTGTGAACGTTGTTATTGTCAAGGTAAATAATATAAAAAGTTCTTTGAGCCGTATTTTTGATAGAAATTTATTTATAATGAATGGCAATAATTTATTTTGATTTTATTGAACCATAAAACTAATTTTTGACTCTTCACATTCGCGGATTATTCAATGTGAAGAGTCAAAAATTAGTTTTATGGTTCAATTAATTCAAAATAAATGATAGCCATTCATTAAATAATGTGTGGACGGTTTTGAAGGAATATTCCTATTTACTGTTACATGAGTTCGATAATAACAGTCTTTAAATATATTTATAGTTTACAAAATCGGTAGTGCGAAGAAAAGGTCACGATACATTATTTTCTAGTTTATTTCAAAGCAATTGATTGCATGTAATTGAGGACAAGGTTAACAGTATAATAACAAAACACGCATATCATCATGACAAAACGCACGTATTATAATGACAAAAACACAAATTAAAATGACAAAATGCACAGATTATAGTGACAAAATGCACATATTATAATGACAAAAGGCACATATTATAGTGACAAAATGCACATGTTATAATAACAAAAGACACATACTATAATGACAAAAACACATTTTTTACATATAGTGTGTATAGTATTAGACTAAAATTATTTCAAAAGATATAAAAAATGCTACATTGAACACAAATTTCAACAAGAACTTTAACAACGATCACCGAAACAAAAACATAAACATAAACAAAAACAATTGTATACGTAAAAAAGCAATATCATAATAACATATGTTATAACTGTACCATTTCAAGGTAAACAGCATACATAATTATATATAAAACAAAGTATTAGCAATATGTAAATAATCCTCGAAAAAGAATTGAATATGCGTAAAATATGCCGTTTAAAACAACGATCATTATTTCAATCTTTTAGATATATGTATACACAATTTGCATTCATCCTCTAAATTACCGTTAACAAAAGACTAAAAGTTTTCCTTTGCAAAGGGAATCAGATATTTTTCACAGACTTGCTTCACATTTTCTGACATTGGTTTTGGTCCACAAAAGAATACCTTCTTCTTCCCCTTTCTTTTAGATACTATTTCGGATAAAAGCTAAAATAAATAAAGAAAAAGCATCTAGATATGTATTTTGCGATTTTGATCAGATATAGTGTCAAATGTTTAAGATGACTTTTTTTAGATGAGGTCGAGTTCAACTTCGCTTTCTTAGATTTCAAAATCATAGTACAAGATCAGTCTTTATTTTTAAATCTCCTAAACAAAGTTTGGAGACATATTGTTTTGCTCAGTTCTTCTTATTTTTATACTTCTTCTTCTTCTTCCTCTTCTTCTTTTTCTTCCGCCACTTAAAATATGAACTTGTCCGCAGCGTTTCTCCAAAACCACTTGCTAGATTTACTTAGGGTTTCATAGAATGTTAGACTAATATGTCTAGTTAGGGTTTCATAGAATGTTAGACTAATATGTCTAGTTAGGGTTTCATAGAATGTTAGACTAATATGTCTAGTTAGGGTTTCATAGAATGTTAGACTAATATGTCTAGTTAGGGTTTCATAGAATGTTAGACTAATATGTCTAGTTAGGGTTTCATAGAATGTTAGACTAATATGTCTAGTTAGGGTTTCATAGAATGTTATACTTATATGTCTAGTTAGGGTTTCATAGAATGTTAGACTAATATGTCTAGGTGAGCCATCCATCTTTCGTTTGTGCATTGGTGTATATTAAGGGGTATTTTGGGGGGCAGAAAGAAGGGAGGGGTTTACTGTAGATGTATAGAACCCTATGCGATTTTATTTTCTAAACTTTTCAAATGTATATAACTTGATAAATGTAAGTGATAGACACACACATCCTTCAGAAATGATGATAGGACAATAAAACAAATAACATGAAATACAGGGTGAGTCGCTAGGGAGGGGGGGTCATCCCCACCCCTTTCAATTTGAGAATTTGCTTTTATCTTGTAAACGGTCCAGATCCCCACCCCTAAACCATCTATATTTTTCAATTGGACGATAAAACAAATCAAATAACATTAAAGGGAAGTCCCTGGGTTCACACCACTCCGTTCAATTTGGGATGTACTATTATCTTGTATACCGTCCAGATTCCGAACCCGAAACCATATATATGCTTGTAGGAGACAATAAAATGAATGAAATGAAATAAAAGGAAAGTCCGTGGGGGTCATTTCTACCTCGTTTAATTTGAGAATGTGCTATTATCCTGTAAACAGTCCATATCCCACCTCTATACCATATATATTTTTGAATGGGAAGATAAAACAAATCAAATGAAATTAAAGGGAAGTCCCTTGTATTATTTTTAATTTTAGTTTCTTGTGTACAAATGGGAGTTTAGTATGGCGTTCATTATCCCTGAACTAGTATAAATATTTCTGTAGGGGCCAGTTGAAGGACGCTTCCGGGTGCGAGAATTTATCGCTATATTGAGGACCTGCTGGTGACCTTATGCTGTTGTCTGTTCTATGGTCGGGTTGTTGTTTCTTTGACACGTTCCATATTTCCATTCTCAATTTTATTATTTTGGTTCGTGAAATGACATGTAATTGATATAAACGATAGAAAACCGTAACGGATACATCATAATCGCACATGCGTAAAAGCAACAACAATATTACCTTATCCCAGTCAGGGCGACCTGGCTGGGTACGAGCTTCTAGTCCTGTAAAAAAGTCTTTACTGTCTCTGCGATGAGCCAAGTCTAAAGCCAGATGCAATCCCACTCCTTCCATGTTCGACTTCTTGACCGCTGACGTCATGAACAAATGTAAATCAACAAGGTTATCTTCATTTGAACTGAGCAAGGCCTGTTCTGTCTCAAGTTCCTTTAACACATGCGTAAACCATTCGAAACATCTCTGGTCTCTATTTACCCATATGAAATCTACCTAGAAAATTAACATTGCATCTTAGGGAAAATAAAAGGGATGATTGAATTCAAACATATGCGTACTGAAAATGGCGAACGTTAAGTCGCAATATACAGTTGGTTCAACTTTTACTTTAAATTATGAAATTGAGGCTTTACAAATATGAAAATAATCATGAAGTGATAACTAATAGTCACATTTTTGAAAAGCCGTTAACATCAAAACATAGGTATTATTATATACTAAGACCGCTGGGAGTACAAATAAGCTGGCGGTATTTTGCTTTTTCAAAATCAAATACATAATTGGTAAAATTTTCAGAAGCGTACACAAGAACGTGGTGATTGGCTAACAGCGTCCTACACAATTGAAAAAGACGTGTCGTTGTTTTTAATTTAGGATCCAAAAAATGAAATAACCAATAATTCTTTTAATTCTGATACGACTACTTGCGTTCATAGTTTTGATTAACAGAATGTACATTAAATTAGTATACCTTTTTGGCATTGATGGTTGTTCAAAATTGCGTACCTACTCTTTTTATATGTAATTCCAAATACAAAGAAATACTATTGCAGTAGTTTGATATGATTTAATTTAAATTAATTCTATAATCCTTTTTCAAGGAGATTATCATAAAAAAAACGTTGATAATGTCACAGTCACATGACAAACATTATTTCTGTTATCTGATATAGGCAAACAGCAATCAGCCAATTAAAAAACGTGTTTATATGTACCTTTTTTACTTTCTGTAATGTCTCTGTCGTATCATTGTAATAACAATGACTACAACTAGGACATTTTTGCTTCCTTTCTCTTAAAGTGTGAACTAAACTTTGAATTATTGAGGCCATTGGTGTTACTCCTATCCCTGCAGCTATCAAAATGGAATGATCCGTATTCAAAGCCTCTCGGGAAGGGCTTCCAAAGGGTCCATCTAAAAAGCACTAAAAAGGAGAAGAATATTTGTGTGTGGTAATGTATTTAATGACAATTTAATAAAACCATGACACAAAGGTATATGCTACGATTCCCACAACTTTTCAGACGTTGTATAAGGATTGTTTTTTTATTGAAATATTTTATTAAAATTAAACGAAACGAAGTTTATTTTCAAAATTGATCATATTCTTCACTTCCCCAATATTATAGTGTTTCTTTGTGTACTGCTATCCTAGTCTTTTTCTTTTTTCGTTTAGAATTGTTCATCAATGGATTTGAAGGTTCAAAACGATTTACAATTTTCGGAAGTAATGTATACAATCTTTGCCAAAATAACGAACTTATATATCCGCGAAAATGGAAGTTTTCTCGTATCCATGAAATTTAATACCAACGAAAAAAAATCAATCCACAATCGAGAGAAAAATACTATTTGATTGCGTTTAAACACACTTCAACAAGAAGAAAAAATCACAGAAAGGCAAAGACAAATACCAAATGAACTCAAATAGACACACGGTTTTCACATATAACAAAAAGGCAATAAAAGAATTCTTAAGTAGTATAAGTCCTCGTACCTTTGATAACTAATTCCATTTGCAACTGAAAGAGGGAATATTTCAAAGAGACAACAACATGACTATAGATCAAAAGCCAAAAGCCACCAATGGGTCTCCAATACAGTGAAATAATCCCGCAGCCGGAGATAGGCCTTAACTGGCCTCTGGTAGAAATTGTGTACTAGTACTAGTACAGTAAAAAGGGACCTCATATTATCAAAAACTAAAACATACAAATGAACTATAAAAACAATACAAGACTCACAAAGACAAGATGCCCTTGACTTGCTCTTAAACATGTTGGACAAGCGTAAAAATACAGCGGGACAAAGCATGGTTTGTGAGATCTTAATGCCCCCCTTATACTTACAACCACATAAAATCAAACATAAATCAAGATACACATTAAAACTCAGTATAAAAGAAGTCCGAATTAAAAGGCCATATTATAAACTGGTAATATAAAACGAACCCCCAAACAAAAATGTTTGAATAGCAGAGGTTTTATACCATAGTTTGTATGAGGCATACGACTAAAATAGACCGTATTAAACGAAAAGCAATATTTAACTTCAGACAATTCTGCTAAAGTAAACATAACAATAATGTATTTTAACTTACTCTGATTTGAATTTGTTTTGTTTTCATTTGTATTCGTCTCTGCTTCACTAAACCAACCTTGAACGAAAAATATCTAAATGCATTTTCAAGTTTCGACAATTTGATAATGCTAATTCATTTTAAACACTTATCATTTTTAGCTGCGCTTAATATTGAATGCTAAGTTTTGTGCACATTATCTTTGAAAAAGTGTTCGATAAGAAGTAAACGTTGAATTTGCTGTAAAATGAGCTTGTTGGTCGATTTAACGCTGTGTTGGGCCAGTTGTGGTATCCTTTTCAACGTTTTGTTTTGAATTGTTTATGCATCTATTTTTGTATTACACACATCATTGCACAACAGATATATAAAACTAATATATCAAGTTTACCTCATCAATATCTGGTAGTCCTCCTCGCCTTTGTCTTTGATTCTTTGCAGGTTCTAAAACATAAGAATTAACCATGTAACATATAAAGTGACGGATGACATTCGTTTAAAAGAGGAGAAGGAATTAAGCTTTATGGCCCAGGAAGGGTAAAAAGATCTTTGTCAACACGAGGATTCCGCCGTTTCGTTAACGTAAAAAGAAAAAAAATCCCGATTTAAACTGAAAATCCATCTTAAACATGACGAGTTTGTAAAAATGTATTTAACATTTCGTGTCATACAATATCAATTGACGCTAAGTACATGTAGTAAATAATTGTTGATTTTTTCATTTTAAGTTTACATTTTTCAAATTTCATTTCACTAGCGTTACTTTAAATGGTCTTCTCCACTTTAATATGGTGATAGTCGTGTTTGTCTCATATTTTGTTTTAGATTTGTCGTTTTCAATATTGTTGAATGTCATTCTTAATAAAGTCTTTGCACATATTTTATTTTAATTTTGTAGTTAAATTGTTTTGATTGAAGAACTAATTGAGAGTGATGTAACGAGTGTCTAGTGTTTTGTCGAAATTGTAAAGGCAACTCTAACGTTGCGTTTGACTTGCGTTTTTTCCCCCCAGATTCACGGTCTACTCGACCCAAACAAATTCATTGTTATTAAAGAAACAAATACAAAAATCTCATTGTATTACCTACTAATAGTAATTAAAACAAGTGTTTCAAAAGAACTATTTTTACCGCAGTGAAAAACTCTGAAAGTTCACTGTAAGACTAAGAATAACTTAAATATGATCTTTTAGTTTGCTATTGATCATTTCGTTTTCAAAAGATCAACATTGATTTATAAATAAGTGTTTTAGTTGTTCTTGTATACCATGTGTTAGTATTATGTATCCGATTGACTTTGTGTAATTTCTTACCAACTGTGCCTTTGTGATTTTCTGTTAAATTCGATCTCGTTATTCCCGTGATAGACTTGATCATTTTTAACCATGAAAACGATCTTCTGTGACCAACATCCGGGTCATGTTTCGAAATGAATTTATATAAGGCATTTGTCCAGTTTCCTCTCTTTCGAATATGTAACCATAGTACATCTGACAACGAAAAACAAATATTTTAGGTAGAAAATAACACTGCGGGGAGATAACTCTGTAAAATCAGCTTAATGTTTTAACCACGTTCTTTTATTAGGAAATTATTAAAAATTTAATTGATCAAAATAAGTATTGATCAAACTGCTGTATACCATATGAATCATAATCGATTTTCCGATGTGTGTAGTTCAATTTTTGGAAATGTTATATTTTTGAAAGAGAGTCACTGTAAATATTTTGTCAAAGTTTTATGAAGTCAAACAAAGTCAAGGTGCTGCGGACCACCTTAATATAGTTATCAAATTTAATGTATGTTTTTCTTTCTTATTGATACCAGTAAGTGTCGAACCAACGTTATATTATTAATACTTTAATCTATTTTAAATTGCTCAATTCTTAATTCATCAAACGGTTTGTGACTTTAATATTTCATTTTATTAGTTAAAATCATGTTTTCACATAACAATTTAAAATACATTCACATAACTGCATATTAAAATGCAAATACTTAACACACAGTTAATATCAAGACTAGAATAAAAATTCATTATTAAAATTTCACTGCACAAATATAAATGTAAACTATCGGATTACATTTTTAGTTTTGTGAATAGGTATATATTTAAAAAAAAAAATGTTTCGTCTTTTAATATACACACACACAAATAGCTAAAAGATAAAGTATTGCGCGTTTACTGATTATTTTTTGTCAATTAGAATTAAATATGTTTACTCATTCGTTTCTGTTTAGTAGAAATACTTCAAAAGTACGAGTACCCGTTGCATACTTAAACAAATAAATGAAAGTCGACAGAAAAAAAAAATACTGCTTAAGTTATTGATAAAGCTTTTCAAAAACAATATTCCACCATATTAATATACCTTTCATTTCCGGTGCACTGCTGATTGTAAATGGATGAAACTCATACGGAGAAATCTCCGGAATCTGTATATACAGGTAATCTCCTGGTTTGAAATCGAATGTCTTTGGTCTCGATATTTCTAGATGGGTCACCTGATCAAGAAAAATACAGTTTAATTAGAGATATTACAGAACATGATGCACTACAAAAGTCTAAAAGTCTGAAAAGACCAATTTTTGTCCTAATTTCCTCGACATCCTCCAAAAGTGTCTTAGTTTTTCTTGACAAATGCTCATGACTTTTTTTATATGACATTTACCCAACATATTCTCGACATTCTGAATATGGTCTTAAAATTTCTTGAAAAATTCTTCACATTTGAACACTGTCTTGAAATTTCTCGACATATTTTTGACATTCTTATTTTTTCTCAGTATGGCTTGACATAATCTGAACATTTGGAATTGTCTCTTGAATTTACTTGACAGTTCTGAGCTCTACAAATCATGACCAATATTCATAGTATAACTTTATTCCATATTTTCTTTACATACACATGTAATATACTGTTGATTTAAGTTATACTTCTTACGACAGAAATAAAAATTGGGCATGTAAAATAATTCAAAATTTGGGTATATAAATATTTTTACAAATGTATAAATGGATATGAAATCTAGAGCATAAAATAATCTAAATCAGGGTTTTCAAATGATTTCTAATTTTGATTCCTATAACCTTTAAACTAAATGTTTTAAACCAATCATACTGTAGACATATTTCATTCAACATTCATAATTTTCAATCTTTATATAGTAAATAATTATTGTACCAAAATGTGGTGTATATGGATAGCAAATCATGATGATATACAAATCATTCATTTAACAGAAGATACATTTGTGTAATGTCATATGTTGGAGTAAACAAGGACAGGTTGTTCCCCATAGAGTACAAATAGAAATTACCGCTTTACCTATAATTAGTTGACCGACCATGCCTGTACAATTTAAAAAGTTTGTTGATAAATAAAAATTAAATTCATTACTTTGTTGAAAAAAAATTAGAATAAAATGGATTTTTGTCATCAAAATTATGAAGTTAATTAATGTAACATAAAAACGAAATTAATTCCAAAAAGATAAAAATTAAGGAAATTATCTACTCCAGGAATAATAACAAAAAATGTATTTATAATTGGTCCCATCAATGATTTCTATAGAATTCATTGGTCTCATGAAATGGATCTCAAACAGACATGCATTTCTTTTATATTCATAAAGGAGTAAATATAACAAATATTTAATTTTGATAAGAATTTATAACCCCCCCCCCCCATGTTTTTTAGCCACACATTCCCAAAAGATGAATTGTGGGGTCTAAAAGAGACACATGGTCACGTTTGAAAACTGCATACAAGAAACCTATTTTAGTAAAGCAAATTTGACTGGCAGTTTTGCGAACGGCAAAAATCTAAATGCTGTTTGTCAGTAAGTTCGACTTATATTACAAGTGAACACAATTAATTAAATGTTTAATTCAGGGTATTTTAACTGAGTTGCACCATAAGGATATCTTACTTTACCAAATTAATCCTTGATTATTCAAAGTTTATGTTAGCTATAATAAAAAGGATTATTACATTGTTTGCAATAAATTACATTGATTTCCCAGTTGAAGAAAACCCGATAATGTCACATGTGAAATTAACGTGGTTATTTCACTCTCTGACGTCATACAACAATAGGCGTTGTCAAGACGTCGATAACGTCGGATCAAAACAAATTGTGAATGCGTAAGAAAATAATATAGTTCCTTACATTTTCTGCATTAATTTCATAAAAAAAGCCGTTAGCCAATGTAATAAAAAATATAACTAATCGCCGTATCTGAATATCAAAAATAAGACAACTTGTGACCGAACGCCGCTATGGATTAAACTTGTTCTTTGCACTCGTTTAATCCATGCGTCGTTCGGTCACGCGTTGTCTTATTTTGGATATTCAAATACGGCGATTAGTTATGCCATAAGTATATAACAGCAACAGAATATCATAAACAGTGCAGAATAAGTCTGTTCACATTTCAGGCGAAATGTATACTGTTGAGAAAGTGTCAAGACATATTTAAGACTGTCAAAAAATTGATCTTTTGAATTATCAATTTAATATTGGTCTGAACGAGAGGGAGACATTAAAAAAAGGTCTCCCGCTGAGTCATGGCAGTAAATTATCTCCTTGGAATTAGCTAATCAAAATATTGCATCTTAACGTGAAATGTAATGACATTCAATTTCATATACAGTGAAACCTGACTTAACCGAATACTGTATAAACCGTAACCCTGACATATTCTCTAGTACCGTAATTTCAAATTTTCTGCGTTATGAACCTGATAAAACCGAACATCTGTTGAAACCGAACAAACTCTGAAGTCCGAAAGAGGTTCGGTTTAAACAGGTTTCACTGTAAGTAATTACGTACGCTTCCGTGTAATAGAGTAGCTCGCTGAATGTGAGTTACACCATAACGTATTCGTTTAATCCATTTTAACCTGTATATCTGTTCAATTAGAAACAAACATCCGGGCACCAGAATCCATTTCCAGAAATCTTTGCAATGGAAGATCAATAAAATCCAAAAAGGAACACATAAAAAATGTACTGTGAAGAATAACTAAAATTAAAGAAAGAAAAAATTTTACAATCAGCAGTGTACCGGAAATGAAAGATATATATATATTATCACTTTGATTATTCATGTGGAAAGATTTGTCCATATTTAAGGCAGTACTTTTTCTTGTTACGTGTCGTCAATCTCTCAGATTTATACGAAGACAACTAGTACTTGTACCTATGAAGTATTCCTTCTCAACAGAAACGTTTGAGAGAACAAATAGATATAGGAAGATGTGGTGTGAGTGCCAATGAGACAACTCTCCATCCAAATAACAATTTAAAAAGTAAACCATTATAGGTTAAAGTACGGCCTTCAACACGGAGCCTTGGCTCACACCGAACAACAAGCTATAAAGGGCCCCAAAGTTACTAGACTAAGTGTAAAACCATTCAAACGGGAAAACCAACGGTCTAATCTATATAAACAAAACGAGAAACGAGAAACACGTATATATTACATAAACAAGTTTATTTTACTTAATATATAATTTTTTAACTCTTAATAATGATTTTTAATTCAAGTCATGACTTAACTTATTTTTAATCATTTCATTTTGATATGTTTATGTTTACATAATTACAATTGTTATGGGAACACATGATTTTAACTATGAATATGAAATATAAAAGGCACAAACCGTTTAATGAATTGAGCATTGAGCAATTCAACAATTCAAAAAAAGATTAAAGTATTATGCACATAATGTAGAGTTGACACTTAATAATTTCACTTTTGCTATTTACAAACAAATTCTAATTGGAAAATTATAGTGAACACAATTTGAAGTTTCAAATATTATTAATTAATAAAAAGCACTTTGGATATACACACTATTTTAAGTTTTATTTTGTTTTGATGTGTTCTGCTACTTGGTTTTATGATGATACCCTTTAATAGCTCATAACATTTATAAAATCAGTGCTTCTATTCTGACTTACATGTAGTTTATTATATAAATCGTCCATTATAAAAGTTAAGATATCATAAAATTATTAAAATTGAATTTCGCTTCGGCAAAGTTGAATTTAAGGATTTCAGTTCCTATATCATGTCATTTTTGGCCATACATGATTTTAAATCCACAGATCTATGATAGGCATTCAAATGATATTGTTTGGATTATCCTTGTGATGGAAAATACACATACGATTTATAAAATATTGTATTTATTCTAACAGGAATGTAAATAAATAATTAACTATTTAGTTGTGGGGTCATTTCTTCATTTTCCCTTTTTTAATATGTGTTAGTTTCTAGTATTTATATATTTTCCTTTTTTTTCTTTTTTTTTTTTTTTTTTATCTTTTATGGTTGTACTTTTATTTACAATTTCGAATATCACCATTTATAATGTATTCAAATTATTGCCTTTGTATACATCTTCCATTTTTTATATTGTTTGTTTATGTATATGCTTCAATTTTTGGACTATTTAAGAAAACGTGTTATTTTTTTTTCTCAAACAAAGCAGCGTTTTTTCAAAATATCACGTTTTGCATTAATTGACGTATTAAGGTAAAGATCCCTTTATCCTAATTCTATTTTTTATTTTTAAATCTTTCATTTTATAAAGCACTAAAATCTTTTTAAATTTACGGTCGTTTTTTATAGCAAAATGGTTGAATAAAAATACGATAAAGAGCAACAATATAAGTCACAATCATACACGTTAACTTATTAAATTGAAGAGATATCAGTTATAAGTTTAAACTGCAGAATACATTTGATCATGTTTATATGTACTATAAAAGCTATTACTTAAAATTGAGAATGGAAACGGGGAATGTATCAAAGAGACAACAACACGACGATAGAAAAAACAACAGCAGAAGGTCACCAACAGGTGTACATACATTCTTGCACATACATGAATTTATTTTACTACTGCCTATCTTATATGCTATTCCTCAATGGCCATTTTGTGTTTGTGGTTTCTCTAACATTGATCATTATGCTGGATTTTGCACCATGCATAGATGAATATGACGAAATGATCCATTAATTACTTGTAATTTTCATGATTTGCAAAATCATTGTGCTTTATTACATGTAGAATTAAGTACAAATGTTCTCGATTCTATATAGGTAAAAAGAGTTGAATGTCCTCAAAATTAAACGCCTAATTTTAGACTTATGTTTCACACATGTTACTATTTGCATGTTGAAGACAACAGGAATAGTGAAAGTAATTTCTCATCTTACATATTTTATGTTATTATGTCATGTTTAATTCAAAAGGATGATACATTTAATTTCAAAGTACATTAATTTTGATATAAATAGATACGACGATATATTTTTGATCACCTGGAGAAAGAATTTTTATGGTGTCATATTATATCGCAAGATACTTTAACAATCACATTACAATGCCTCATTAAACAACAATTTCGTCCACAATCTGAATAAATATTTGACCTTGTCTAATATTAGAGTTGCAGTTACTTTTAGATAAATTTCTCCAGTTTTCTTTATGATTAAATACATAATAAGGATAATGTGTCAGCAAACAATTTTAACAATTTTTAATTTGCTACATTATCTCGTAAACATTTGGAGTGATGCTGCACACTAACAGCTGTGTCCGTTCAAAAGTTTTTTTAAAATATGTTCAAAACAAGGGAGTTGATTTCAATGTGGGAAGGTGTCCTTCACATTCTTATTCTTTATGCGTTATAATTGTTATTGTGGCATTTATGTCTGCCTCAGGTTTTTCTATTTCAGTCATTTATCAGCCGAAATTTTTTTTGTCTTTGTTTGTGTGTTATGTATATCTTCTTTAATTTTTTTTCTATTTATTTTATTTTATTCTAATCATTTTTTATTCACTTAACCCTATCGTAAACCTTGATTATGACCAGTTTTTTTTTTCATAGAAGAATGTTAAAATAATTTGTACAGGTTTTGTTGAGTTTATTAAATACTCTGATGAAGTAATAATGTGCCTACTATTTTTAAATCACTTAGGATGAAGATGAGCATATTAATTTGTTCTCGCCTAATTTATTGATGAATATTTAATATCTTCTTTGTTAAATATTGGTTTGTTTTTATAGTGATAAGGATTATAACGTATAGGCGACTGCTCTACCCCTATTCTTAACATTTTTACTTATTATGTCTGTTTGTTTTGTTCATGCATCGTTGTCAATATTATGAAATTTGATGCGACTGTCATTCAAGTGAATGGTTTAGCCAGCTATACAACCAGGTTCAATCCGCCATTTTCTACGGAAATGCCTGTACCAAATCAGAAATATGACAGTTGTATTCCACTCGTTTGGTCTGTTTCAGCATTTGATTTTTCCATTTGATTACGAAATTTCCGTTTTGAATTTCCCTCGGAGGTCAGTTTTATTTTTGTGATTTTACTCTATACAAATGTTGCCTTTATTTGTGATATAGGACATTACATAATATGATACCATGTATTTTTGCCTCGTTGTATTATTAATCAACATTATACTCACTTCATAAAGCCTTGAGCGAATACATGGCAACGAAAAAGTTACAATTATCATCAAGGTAAACGCTGCAATCCAGCCAGTGATATAAGCTGAGCCGTTTAACAAACCATACTGGGCAGCATCTGTGAACATAATATTTCCAACTGAGAGCTCTGTCGACAAATCTGATACCACATCTGAAAATATATATGATTTATTGCTTGTTTTTGTCTATTTTTTACTTATTGTATTAGCTTGAAGACATCCTTAATTTACCCTTTTTGAATTATTGTACTTAACCTATAATATATGTTACAGTATGTAAACAGCAGAGTTTCAAGATAAAGATTGTTGTGTTTGGGTGCAGATTTTTGTTTTGAAATTTCGGGGCCTTTGATAGCTGACTATGCGGTATGGATTTTGCTAATTGTTGAAGGACGTACATGTATTGTGACCTGTAGTTGTTAATTTCTGCGTCATATGGTCTTTTGTTGAGAGTTGTCTCATAGGTAACCATTCCACTTCTTCTTTTTTTTTTATACATATACATTAATATTTATTAAAAAGAAAAAAATGAACCATGCACTACCTTAGAAAAAGTAGTTCTCAAACATTTATGGATGTACTTTGGTGAAATAAAAAAAAAAATTAAAAAAAATGATACTTAAAGTCGAAAGAATATTAGTAAAATAAAATAAAAAATGATAGAATATGGAGTTCCTTTTTGAAATAAACTCTGACTTCTACCCTATTTATCATTTATATTGTGTGGGTACATGTATCAAATCGAAAGAAAAGAAAGCTAGAATACGGTATTTTTTTGTAAATGGACTTTTACGGGCTATTTGAGCTTTATATGAAAAAAAGTTGGTTTTGTAGGTTAACATACTTTACACTGTATTGAAAGATAAAAACCTAGGAGTCCTAACATCTGAACCAAATTTCTTAACCTCTTACAAGTACATCCATAAACCACATTTCTTGAAATACACTTACAAGCATTTCCAACTTGGCCAATCGTGTGAACCGTTGTGAAAAGAACAATCATTATCACTACGTATTTATGGAATAACACATGTTTGTCGAGCGGAAGTCGTCTGCCGATAGTTGTTGATCTCACGAGATTTATGGTTTGTCGTAACATCAGCACTAACACAAGAGTACAGTTGAAATTCAAATTTTTCCCGCAAATTTTGGCAGTTATCAGGAATCTATTAGAATCTATGTTTTTCATTGCAGCATATACCCCAAGAGCGATGCTTATTGCAATATACACCAATACTAAAACAATTTTTGACGTGTTGCGTCGAACATATACCATAGACCAATAGCGCGAAAATTGCAATTGTCGTCTTTTCCTTGGAATGTTACACCACTGCGTCACGCTGTGAATAGAAAGTTAAACAAATCAAGCTCTTGGTTTTCTCGTGTACAATTTTTAAACTTTTGTCTTGTAAAAGCATACGTTACGATTATCTATAGTTCATAACATTTATGTCATTTGATAAATGGTAGAAAGTTTTCTGATTGAAAATCTCACCACTTCTTTTTATCTATATCATTTCTTGGTGATATTTTTCATACATTAATTTCATTTATCATATACAGCTTGTATTCATTAAGTTCATCATCATACATTAATTTCATTAATTTCATACATGTCATACGTACAGCTTTTGACGTAGAATCTGCATAACCTTCGGGATCATCTAAAATCACCCCTGTGTCTGTTTGTCTTTTTTTTTAGCCATGCCGTTGTCAGATTATTTTCTACTTATTAGTTTGAATGTTCGTTGAGCATAGTTTGTCTCTTGTCTAAATTGCTATTATTATTAATATGAAATAAGTATGTTTAATGACTAGTAACAAGCTTTTTTCATATACAGTGAAACCTGCCTAAACCGAAAACCTATATAAACCAAACATGTTCTTAAGCACCGTCATATCGAATTATTGTGAACCTGATTAAACCGAACATTCGCCTTCTCTGAACAATGTCGAAAGTCTTGAAGAGGTTCATTTCAACCATGATTCACTTTATTTTCATACCTGAACGTTAAATTGTTTATGAGCCCAGGGTGTTTTTCAAGTGCCGTTTGAAAATCATCAAATAATATTTGACCGCTATTGTCAATGTCTGCTTCCTCAAACAAAACTGTGGTTAATTCATCTACATCATCATCAGACAAATGTAAAGAACTTTCCTCAGTACAGGATTGCAGGACTGTTTTTAGGTCGACCTTACAAATTGATCCACTTCCTGTATAAAAATAAAAACACTAATATGTATTAAAAATCTGACAAACATATTTTTCTTTATGTATGTAGTCTTTACTATAACCCGATATACACTCCTGAAATAACCTCTACAAGTTTCTGTTTACACCTATAGATGTATGTTCCTGCTGCAAGACAAAAACAGCCATCTTCCATAATAGTCATGGTTTGGAGGTGTTCTGCAGTTGTTTAAACAAAATGCACGAAAACGTTATGATATTAAGAGAAGTCATCATTCAAATTTAATCTTTTCCCACCACAACATTACAATTTTCCTGTCCCGCAAATTATATATGAAAAATACCAAAGCTGACCAGGGAAATGCATGAAAATTGATCATTTCAAAATCTAAGACAATCTTTGTAAAATGTCCATTTGACAACAAAACGTTTTCATTGGCTAATAAGGTATAAACAGTGAAACTTCATCAAATGAAGTTACATTTTTTTTTCTTTGGTTCGTTTAAAATACTTATATCAGTTCGGACTCTGCAGAAAGATTTTGTACACTTTTTAAGCACTTACGTGTCTACTTCAGTCGATTCAATTTGTTTATGTGAACTATTTGAATTGATTTAGTCATTTCAGACGCTCATATTCATACTTATATATGAAAAATCTATTAATTATGCAATAATATGTCACTTTTTAGATAATTTTTGTCAAAAATGCCAGTGGCCGCATCCGTGTTCACCCTCAATCTTCATATATGTTATGTGTTATCATCAAATATAATTTATATTGAAATATTAATAATGATCGAACACGAATGCAGTCACTTCCAGTAAAGACGAAAACCGTCTAAAATTTAACCGAAATGCTAAAATTGTGAAGATTTAAGTAATTTAGCATGACTTTATGATGCTGGTATCCGATATATGTGCACTATTATGTCAAAAACAGTTCATATTTATGTAGCAGAAGTATTCTACTTTTCAGTAAATAACAAAAAGTTTACATCATAAAAACTTTGTAAAACTGATAGATTTTTTGGTCAAAAAGGGGTCTTACTGAACCTACTCCTTTATTACGAAATTGTTGCATCAATGTAGGCAATATATTATTAAAACTATCTTGCTAAAATATCTTTATCATAAAATGGTGTGATCTACATATATTTTCATTTACACTTCTAAACTTGATTTATGCTACCGCCATAAACTATGATGCATTCAAAATATTAATTAATTCAATATTGTCGTGGGAGAATACTGTATAATACATGTAATATTTGACCTAAAATATTCCAAGATTATCAGTTAAAGTTAAAATTTTGAAATATCATAAAATATCAATTAAAGATTAAACACATTATTCAATTTTATTTTTATTTTATTTTATCACTTGCCATGGAACTATATATAAAATTGAAAGAATAAATGAATAACATAAACATTTAGGGCTATTAGACTTTTTAAGATCTGTTGATCTGATTGTAACACTTTATCTGTTTTATGTATTAATCGTATAATTTTAAAATGTCAATGAACTTATCATAATATAACATTTCTGTACATAAACTCATAAAATGTATGCTAGATAAAGGCAACAGTAGTATACCGCTGTTCAAAACTCATAAATCCATGGACAAAAAACAAAATCGGGGTAACAAACCAAAACCGAGCGAAACGCATTAAATATAAGAGGAGAACAACGACACAACACCGAAACGCAACACACACAGAAACAGACCAATCATCAGACAAAACACCACGAGAATAACAAATGTAACATGAAAACCAAATACATGAATTTGGGATAGACAAGTACCGTGCCACGTCTTATCTCAATATCTCAAAAATAAGAGAAAACACAAACTATAACATATTTCTGTCTCGTCATCTAATGGGGAGACCAATAATATGCGTGATGTACTTTAATATTCTATATTAAGTTTTACATAACCTTGGGATAAAATAAGAACAAGTGATAACCTTCCCCTTTATCAATAAAAAATAATGTTTAAATATGATGCGTCATTGACTTTTTCGTGTTTTACTTACATCACGCAAAACTTGAAAAACGAAAGTCAATGCTATATACGTACATGTAAACGTGAAGTGTTGTGTGACCATGAAGTACAATAACAGAATAACCGACCTTTTAAGGGGGTATATATCCATTTCATTAATTATCTTTTTTAAGAATTTGGTTATTATTTTCGAAAAAAATAACTTTATCATATTAAATTAAAAATGAAGACCCAAGTTTCATCCGGCGCTTTGTCTCTTTCCACAGAAATACGTCGCCAGAATATTTTAATTTCCTTTGTCTGAAAATGTATATTTGTAAGGTGCCTTATGATTACCGTCAGTGTCAAAGACATTAAACAAAAACATGAGCTTTTGTGTTGGAGGTCCGTTCTTTAGCAGGTGTAGCCCCTCAATCAGTTCAATAATATCGACATTTCCATTTTCATCAGCGTCAAACAGAGCAAAAAATCTTGTAGCAAAAAATGACTGAAAATAAAAAAAAAAGGTTACATTCACTTTTTTTGTAACGATTTGTTCTAAAAATTAACATGTAGACATTAAACGATGGGTCGATACCTGTGCTCGTGGAATATTAGCCCCCCGAGGGTACCATATTCACAGTAATGATTTTAATTTAGAATTAACCTGTTTAAAATCGTCCTCTATCAAATTTGAAATTATAACAAACTTGATTTAAAATTTATCAGTTGACCATAGGCGGATTGAGGGTTTTTTATGGTCTTATATTGCATATTTAACCGTGACGGTTTATAAACACCAAAGGCTTTCGAATATTTAGCTTCGAGCGCTCCTACTGTAGATAAACTAAAAAGCGTTTCGCAAGCTTGAATCTTAAAACATGTTGTTTTAATTTTTTACACGCAGAAGTAGTTAGCTGATGCTTTTTTAGCTCACTAATCAGTAAGATTATACAAATCAAATTATAAAACGCAAAAAAAAACCAACATGAGCAACCCTGAGAGAATGGCATGTATTTCAAATGGAAAAATATAGGATTGTATTACAGGTTGAATGTCCTATCATAGACATTTGTCTTAAATCATTTCTAACTGATGTGTCAAGTATGATGCTCAATCGGCAATCATCAGTAGAATTTGCTACTCTCCGGCCGAGTTATGACAAATGATATGAAGCTGAGATGCATTACATTACAATTTCTAAACAATCAATATAATAGTTGGCTGCTATATGGTTTGTTCCATTAACTAGTTCTTAACTACCTCTTGTTTTAAAATGTTTTTCGTAATTCAATGGATTTATACATGTTTTATCATACACATTTTTTTGACTTTTTACCCTTTTTTTCATTAATTAATTTTGCATAGTTTTAAAAGTCATATTTGAAAATCTTGTAAAATCTTAACTTTTTTTCTTTTTTGTTTGAAACAAACAAACACTCCTATGTTGAAATTATGAAATATTTGCAGAGAATCATTTCCTGGCAAATTTTAAAGGCTTTTTGTTTTAGCTCCTTTATTCGTTGTTATTATTTTAGAATAGTATTTAACCTGTTTTTTAAAAAAGACTTGCTATTTTGAAATAGAACAACTTTAACAGATTTGTGAACATACGATGTATTACCGGCATTACAGACATATACAACAAGAGTTTGTCAATGATATGAATATAGACTGCTTTCCTTTCCTGGACATCAAGTTTATTGATTTGTGTATGTTTGCCATGTTATCTTTTCCTAAATGTGAGGTCCTTGAAGTTCAAGGGTCCTTCATTCGTGGAATGTTTTGTTAAGTACTTTTTGTATCGCGATTATTTATTCCTTCTTTTTTTTTTTTTACAAAAACTCATGAACACATACTTAATATGTAACGGTCTTTTCTAGAATTACCTTATTAAGAGCCAGGGATTTTTCGAAGTTTTCTGCGCTTAGTTTTCCATTGTCAGCAAACTTGTCGAACTCTTTTTTAATCCATTCAATCCATTCATCATCTTCACTAAAAAAAATGTGTTCATTTACTGTAATAACCAAATGCGTAAAGGACAACTATGCAGAGGGTATTAAAAAATTAATATTCAGGATTTAAAGGAGCTGCAAAAATAGCCTTCATTAAAAAGAATAACAATCAAAATTGTACATTACAAAATGGAGGAAATATTTTAATTTAAAATTAAAAAATAATTAAAACAAACATCATTCATCATGTAGTATTAGTCGTCGTTGTCGTATTGTGACCAACCACTGTTAGCATCCCCATTTTTGTTGGTATCTGAGGGGTCTCTCCGTTGTAATGTACCACCACTTCAATTTTTATTTTAAGGTTTGTACAACAAATTCTATTTAGTTATGTTTAAAACTTTTCAAAATTGTTGGATAAATTGTAAGCTCTAAAATAAATTACAAAAAGAAATTTCAAGTTGTAATACACTACGAACTGATTATCTAATATGAACTATTGACATACACGAAAATCAATATTATTAAGTTTATGTGATAATGAACCTTTTATAAATTTAGTGCATTTTAACGATATTGTATATTTTCAAGTTCTTACTTCTCATCCTCTCGGATCCCCCGTAAAATAAATCCAAAAAACTAAATAGGAAAATTGAAATATATATAAATAACAAACAAACAACGAAAATCATGTAAATTCTTTATTTTACCAAAAAGGACAAACGAAAAATCGCAAAACCACCTTTAATAAACTCCCCTAAGAGATGGAACCGTAGATTCTTCAGTTATTTTTTATTGTCATAGATATAGGAAGATGTGATAAGAGTGCTAATGAAACAACTCTCCAACCAAATAACTATTTATAAAAATAAACCATTATAGGTCAAGGTAGAGCCTTCAACACGGAGCCATGGCTCACACCGAAGGCATGTCAGTGTTTAAGCACTTAAAACTGAGTTGATGAAATGCTAAGAAGACCATTACTGGTATCGACCTAATGCCAGTAGTTGTTCAATCCAATTATTGTGTTATCATATCTGGATACTAGTGCACATTTAGTGAGCAAAGTGTTCTAGATTGACTTTTAGAGTATTCGAAATAGATATTGACTTTAAAACTTCTATAGGTCATCAATTGTATGTTCATAAAACAGGATTGGAGCTATATTGTGAAACAATGTGTTGGATCATAGATGAATATTATCTAAGCAATTAAGAAAATAATTATTAACTACGCGCCCCCTTTTTTTATCTTTATTTGTCAGTGCACACAAAATACACATATGTTCCCTATTGAATATATATGTTCCTTGTTACTTTTTCAAACTTAAAATTATTCCAATCGTAATATTTGAAATATTTAATGATCAACGGTTCAAATACATGTTGTCGACAAAAGTTTTATATTTTGACTTTGATATCTGATTACCAAAATTTAAACGTCATCTTGGTCATAAAACCATCCTGCATTTCCAATTTACATTTGTGCACTTGTGATACAAAGCTTAAGAAAGTAAAACATTTCATATATTTAATTTTAAATTTCGTTTAAAGGAGCAAATCATTAAAAAAAAAAAGTTGATGACGTCACAGACCCATGACAACATTATGTTTTTGAGCTGACAGATAAAAACAATACTGTGATCAGAAGACGAGGTACATCCACTAGTAAATCATTATCCGTGTCATTGACATACAGTCAGTAGACAAAATGTCCTATCATTTTAAATAAATTTATTTTGATAAGAACATGGTACTAGGTAACTACATAACCGATGAATATCAAATGAATACCATTTGATGTGAAAATATCAACAGTGTTATAGTATTGTTGGCCAGGAAAATATTCAGACTTATTTTCATTTCTGACAAGATGAACACAAAGAAAATATTGCTTGCAAATTTGCGTTGCATTCTAAGCAAATTAAAATCTCAAGATCTGTATTTATATTTTATTTATCTGAAAATAAACCTCACGAAAATTATAACCACATAGACAATGATGTATTGTTTTTTTTATATATATTAAAATTGACCATGAAGTCACGTGTGTATATTTTTTCGATAATTTCAATTTTAGTTGACATAACAGGACATTTTATGGGAGGGAACTCACGTTTGTCCACTATTTGTATATCATTTTACTATATAACACATTATGTGAAAAAAAAATGCTACATAATTTTAAAATATTAAAATTCGCAATTTAAATATGTTTCACTGAACTGACATATATATGTACTTTGATCAATTATTTAATTAATTTTATTTTGTTTCAAAGAAAGTTTCAGACAGATTATGTACAAAATTAAAACCTTTCTTTAAGTTGTCGAACTCAAATAAACTCATCATAATTATCAGGATTTAGTGGTGTCTTTAAATACTCTAGTATATTTTTGTGTCAGCGAAATATAAGCAAAAAAAAATAATTCCGTTTGAATATGCTCCTCATTGGGGGAAGGAAGATACAGAAAAGAAGAAGTATGTTGGTTAAATATATTTACACAGATATTATTTCTGTAATTAAAATCTTTTCAGTTTTGTTTTATGGTTTCATTTTCAAGCTCTGTATATATTCCCTCCCTTTCCATATATAAGTGTAATATATTTCCGATGAAAATTATTGATAATGATACAATATTATCAAATGCATCGAGTAAATTTTTGGTAAGATAATATAGATAAATAATATCATCGTGTATTTCATATGAATTATACGTTGTGTAAATGTGCACTAAATCATTTGAAAAAAAAAGAAAATGTAAAACTAAGAAGTATTCTATTAGGTACATGTTGACCTAATGAAATCTTCCTATTCTTATAGATTGTCTTTCAGGTCAGCAAGAAGTATAAAATAGGTGTGTTAAAATTATTCATATTTCAATTAAAACTATTTTAATAATGTTTTATCTCATTAAATGAAGCATATTTTAAAATGCTTGGCAATGGTTGAGTTGTTTTATGATTAAGCGAAATAATTAACCAGGTTTTATAAAAATACGAATAATTAAATATTAGTGGATCAAGATTATAAAATACTATTTTTATCTTCCAATCTCCTTTGATAAGTCGATAGGAAAATGTTTCCCTAATATAAAAGCCATATAAAATTTATTTTAGAAGCGTGCGTTGACTTCGGTCATATTTCAAAGCAGTTTCTTCTATGTCTATATATAAAATATGTACTTCAACATTCTTCCTCATATAAAAGAGAAAAAAAAAATATGTTTGTCATTCCGAATAATTTTACATTTGTAATTTTACATTTCTTATTCATTCGAGGCGAAAAACAAGTCATCAATATGTGTTTAGTATTCCTTATTTGTATCTTTCTCTTGAAGCACTAGTATTGTCCATGTACTGACGTTCACAGGCAAGAAAGATCTTTTTTTATCGGTATATACATTTTTGTGATGAGTAAAAACATAACAAACGGCTAATCTTATACAAGATGGTATTTCACTCAAATGGTAAACAGACTTTCCATATTATCATTATACAGTGCAACCTGTCTTTTCCGACACACTGGGGGACCAGAAAAAATCTCGGATTTAGCAGGGTGTCGGAATAATAAGGGTTTTGGGTTTTAACTGCAAGGATAGGCATATATTAGGACAATTAACATGTGTTGGTTAAATCAGGATGTCGGAATATTCAGGTGTTGGATTAGACTGCACTGTGTACAATCGATAAAAAAAAAAAAAAAAAAAAAAAAAAAAAAAAAAAAAAAAAAAAAAAAAAAAGGTCCAAACAGAAAATTCCTTGTCTAAGGCAAATTTATCAATCAAAAGGAAAATAACTGTCATTTCCTGACATGACAAAGGTATTTCCTGACTTGGTAAGATTATTTTCTAACTTGGTCCATATATTTGAAGTTTTTTAGACGAATTATTTTGAATCATAGACTTTAGAAATAAAGTTCTCTGAGAAAGAAAATCACGTTTAAAAGTATGATATAGTACTGACTACAATTTCTTATTGAAAATAAAAAGTTCGATTAAAGAACTTAATATGTTATGCCTTACACAAGAACTTACATATCTTTAATTTAAAGTTGAAAAAAACAATTAACAAAAAAACCAAGTCATGAAAGTATCACCCTCGAAAATATACATACTTTTGATTTTGTGATAAAGATACAAAAATGGTCCAAGTATTGACAAATATTTTATATATATAAATTGCAAGACATGAACATGTTTGTTGTCATGCAAGTAAATACAGTGAAAACTATTTAAACCGAACCTCTTCGGGACTTAGGATTTTGTTTCAGCCGATGTTCGGTTTTATCAGGTTCAAAACGCACATAATTTGGTAGGACGCTTCTTCAGAACATGTTTGGTTTAGACAGGTTATCGGTTTATGCAATATTCGGTTTAGTCGGGTTTTACTGTACTTAGATGTTTCAGTGGTCTGCGAATTTGTCTTATGGTAGATGCATGATATACCGCCACGCGCGTTATTCAGTGTGCACCAATTTTTTATGTTATTTCTTCATAGACAGAAACAATATTACAGTCATTCCTTTAGTATCAAGATAAGCAACTCGTCATATTTTTCGAAGAGCTATCGGAATTTTAATTTTCCGTCACAACTCGCAGATATTAAACACAAAAAACTATTAGCAATTGTTATTTGCCATTATCAGTCTGCATGTGACGTAACAATCATAATTTTTGTTATTTGTTTACCTGTATTGCTTCATTTTCGTGTGTACCATATAATGTTAATAGATTTAGGAAAACTCACACTTCGTACAAAGACTATATAATATCATTGTGTTTTTAACAGTTTTTATCATATATATTTAATATATTTATATAGTATACATGTTTAACATATAGGTAATAAGCTGTAGAAGAAATGCAAATGTATCATATGTTAAGGTTCGTACTGTATTGAGTTTTTTTGTTATTTAAATTTGCAACATTGTTCCATATAACTGTAAAACCTGTTTAAACCGAACCTCTTCGGGACTTCAGATTTTGTCCGGTTTCAGCCGATGTTCGTTGTTATAAGTTCTATAAAGCACATAATTTGATATGACGGTACTTAAGACCTTGCTTGGTTTATACAGGTTTTCGGTTTATGCAGGATCCGCTTTAGTCAAGTGTCACAGTAAAATAGAGGAAGGAAATGGAGAAGGTATCAAAGAAACAACAACCTGCAACCTTTGACTGTTCGACGCAGCGAGAAATCCCCGAAGTCGGGCTTTAACTGACCCGTAAATAAAGTTGTCTACTAGGAAAAATGGATGTCATACTAAGTCTCATTGGCACTCACATCTTCATATATCTATAAACCCCAAAACTTATGAATGAACTGAAATTAAACATCATGCAACACTAGAGGGCTAGAACAGCAACAACAATATAGTGGGATCCAATATATTCATCGAACACTCCTCTAAACGTCAAGTCAAAGTAGAAAAGCAATTACACAGCAATACACACAGTAACACGCAGTTAAAAAAGTCCAGCGTCAAAATAGGTAACGAAAAAAAAACCTAAACACAAAGTAAATAATACATAATTTAACATAGGACGTCAAGCAATTTTATGAAATTCTAGCTTCTGACATCGATTGAACCAATTGATAAAATATATCTCCATCATATAATCATATCTACGATTAGTTGAAATGACAGACATGGTGTGTACTTTAATTAGTTATCAAAGGTCACAGAATTATAATGTTGTACGCCAGACGCGCGTTTCGTCTACATAAGACTCATCAGTGACGCTAATATCAAAATGGTTAGAAAGCCAAAAAGATCAAAATTGAAATCCCAAAAAAGTGTGACAAATACGGCTAAGGTAATACTTGCGTGAGATAAGAAAATCCTTTGTTTTTCGTTAAATTCAAAGTTTTGTAAACAAGAAATATTAAAACAGAGTTGACAATTTCTTGTATGTCCTTAGTAAGTTTGATTTTTTTACGTATATTTATTTCATTTAAGGTAGATGGGTTGTCTAAAGTATACTCCATAAGATTTTTAAATAATTTGAAAAAATGTAGTTTTTTTCATGCTTTAAAAAAAACAAAATGAAAAGAACGGGAAACGGGGCTTATGTTCACGCTATACGATGTTCAAAATTGAGAGTTTTTGAGATAATCTGTAAGATAACTTTAATAGTATGCTTTCAGTTAAAAACAAGAACAAATGGGGTCACCGGACCGGTTTTCTTGCTACACTATGATATAATTAAATTCATAACACATTCTATTGTATCAGTACCTTAATCTGAATTATGTACCCTTGCATTTGAGTTGTCTCTCCTTATATGGCAAAGTTGGAAAAAACAAAACGTTTTTATTTTTTGAAAATACAACCATAATTATGATAAAACTTGTCATTTTCTATATTTAAATAAAAGTTCTTACACATGAATTACCTACCACTCGAAAAAATTGCACATTTATAAACAATCTAGACCTTCTGGTTTTTCCAAATTGTTGATATGAGTAAGTTTGATTTTTACGAATATTCGATATGAATAAGTTTGATTTTTTTACGTATATGTTTTTTTTTTATTATACGCATTACTGTTGATGTGAGTATGTTTGTTTCTTTACGTATATTTATTTCATTTAATCATACGTATTACTGTTGATATGAGTAAGTTAGATTTTTTACGTATATTTATTTCATTTAATCATACGTGTTACTAATGATATGATCAATAAAAATCCGATAAACTCCTGAGAAACACATAATACAGTGAATCCTGACTAAACCGAATCCTGCATAAACTGAAAACCCGTCTAACACATCATACAAGTTACAATATTTTTCTCAAAGTTACAAGAGAAATGTAAAAACTACCTTCAATGCAATTTCATCAGATGATTTAGATTTCCGCTTATAAAATATTAAAATATTTATGTTTATTAATGAAAAGACAATTTTTCGAACAATATATTCTGAGATTAAATCAATATGTCAGTTTTTCTATTGAAGGTCTGTGGTTTGTCTCCGAGCACTCCTGCTTCCTCCACCAATAAAAAATGGTTGCCCCGAAATAGCCTAAATTCGATGTTAAAAGTGGCAATAAAACACCAACAAACCATCTATCAAATATCTTCAGCGTAATTTCCTAATATCATTTGCCATATTTATTTAAAAAAATACTTTTTTGAAACCATTTATACAAATTTTTGAAGAAAAAAAGTTAAAACAATTAAATAATTCAAAAGAAAGAATATGACAGTACGAAAGAAGAAAAAGATGAGAGAGTTGTATGATTTTTAAATAAACTATAAAGAAAATCAAATTCAAACAAGTTTTCGACAAGTTCTAAGTATATATAGAATATACAAAAATTTCGCATACATAATTAAACGTATTAAGTCATAATAGATAGTCCGAATCCCTTTTCTAATTCTAATTTAGGACCCACAATGCAGTTGCTAATCTCTTGCATTACATACAAATATCTATGTTAATGTAAAGATACAAAAATACATACGAATAAATACCTTTCAACTTGTACCGTAACACCGTCTGATTTTTCCTCAATTTTCATAATTTCGTCTTTCAAATATTTGTTCATAATGAGAATAAAAACGTTCAGAATTTGTAATATTTCATTATTAATACTGAATTTTATCTTCTCTCATTTCACAGACGATTAAATTTATTTTGTAATTTTCCACGCATGCGTGTCTATTTAAATTACAATATGTGCCACTACGATACCGATCAGAAGGACATTACCTACCCATTGAGTGATTTGATACTTTGTTGAATATTCAAATATTAAAAATATTCGAATATTCATGAATATTAATGAATCATTTTCTCTTAATAGTAAGCAAAACGTTTGATTCATACTATTCCAATTACAAAATATATACATAGTCAAAGACTTTTGTTATCGGAAACGGTATTTTAACCAGATTCGAGAATAACTCTTTGGTACATTACACTAAAGGGAGTTAACTCTGTTAAAATAAAATGAACGTTATAATCAGGTTCTATTGTTAAGGTAATATAAAGCTTATAAATAATCAAAATCAGAGTTTTTAAAGTGTTTTTTTATGTTTGTCCATGGGACAGAGTTAACATTTGTGAACATTTAAAGAAAATAAAGGATGCACTTAGTTGAGGCTATGGAATAACTGTGAAATTTTCGAACTCCTATGTGTTTTTCAAGACGATACAAAGTAAAATAGTTTGCCCCATAACACCCATTTATCTTTTAACATAAAACTTAACATTATTTAAGGTCAGTTGACAAAGTTTAGGCAGATTCTTGATTTTCTTCCCTGTTAGAGAACCAAATTGTACTAATGCAAATATATTAAGGTTAACTCGTCTAAACATCAACCCAGCAATGTTAGATCTGTAAATTTGCTTTCGCATTTTTTTGTTCTTTTCTTTGTAAATTGACTCTGTATAGAGGCGCTGCTAGAATTTTGCACCATAGAAATGGAAAGTTAAGAATTGAAAAGTTAGTATACCGTTGACTGATGAATTAAATAGGGGATAAACCAGTCAACATTGTACATATGTTATAATTGCAATCACTGTATAACAGACAAGTGTATAACAAAGAAAAAAAACATTAATGTATACAAACAAAGCAAAGAAAAAAAATACAAAAAAATACAAAAAATATCAAAGAACAATTACACAACTTCGAGATGCATCAGTACAAAGCCACGTCATATGTAACAAAAATGAAGTGCTTAGCATTGCAATCCTAAGATAAGTAAAAACATAACTCCAAAACAAAACTATATGTCTTTTCGTATTCAAATTATCTCGTCACATAAGTTTGCCATTTAAGTAGTTATTTTAGCACTGCCATATAAGCGGGATGAGTGAGCCATAAAACCAGGTTCAACCTGAACCAAATGTTGAATATGGCAGTTGTTTGCCATTTATGTTACATTTGGCGTTGGTTTTTTTAGCTCTTCAGTTTTTCTGTTGTTCTGTTGTTTGTCTTTTATACATGGTGATGTGTTCCGTTAGTTTTGGTTTGTGACTCAGATTTGATTTCGTTTTATTGATTTTTTGCCTATTTTAAAGCGGTGTGCTTTATCAATCCAGTGGAAGTTGTTAGTTGCTGTACTATCAAACTTTATTTTCGTTTTACCACGTTGTGAGATTTGAACAATATTGCCATAGTTATTGAATGTTTTCACATTTTAATCGATATGTTGTGATCTGAGCGTCACTGATGAGTCTTATGTAGACAGAACGCGCGTCTGACGTTTTAAATTATAATCATGGTACCTTTGAAAACTTTTTACACAACTGGGTCTTTGCCACTGCACTGTACCTTTCGTCCACGAGGCTATCACAAGTCAAGTATTCAGCACTTCGGTGTTGAAAACAATACCAATTGTATAGTTATTTTTATGAATGTCCTGTTATCAAACGTGGAATTTTCCAAAAAAGCTTAGTTTTTTTTATCCGAAGAATAGATAACCCTAGCCGTATCTGACACATTTTTGGGGAATTTGGAATCTACAATGCTCTTCAGCTTTGTACTTGTTTGGCTTGATAACTTGTTTGATCTGAGCGTCACTGTTGAGTGTAATGTAGATGAAACGCGCGTCTGGCGTATCACATGATAATCCTGATACTTTTGATAACTATTTTCCTGTTTAACTAGTTAATCATTTTCTATATTTAAAGTTTGCATTGTACTGTGTACGTTTTTGTTCCACATATTGTCTGTGTGAAGAAAGATAACTCTGTTTGCCTAACGTTTACATAATTGTTTTAGATATTGTCTGTAAGACAAAAACTAACATTTTCTCCAGTTGAAACTCGTGCTCTGGTAAAAGAAGATATTCTAATGTTTACCATATAAGAATACAACATTTAATACTCTATACATCTAATCTATTACACTACGTGAAGTACTACTATTTCTTTTGTAAAATTTTGCTGCTGTATTTACTAAAAGAAGAGGGACGAAAGATACCAAAGGGACAGTCAAACTCATAAACTCATAAAATAGTAAATTATTATTTAAAATTGAAAACGGAAACGGGGAATGTGTCAAAGAGACCAACACTCAAGCATAGAGCCGAAGTCTATTGAAGTGTTTTAGCTGACGTTTTCAATTGTGGTTGATCAATTTGAGTCATCAAGGTCAGTAACTTCGTATACTGTTTCACGATTCTGATCCCATGATCGATTTGGATCGACTTCACCATGTATTTCTACTGTTTTACCAGTTAATCGATTCGGAATATTTCCAGTGTACATTAATTGATTACGAATATCGCCAGTGCATCGCCTGGTCGGTATCTGGCTATGAGTATCGTCATTGGTCGAATGCGTCTTCGTAATATCACTTGTGGTCGATGATCGAACTTCTAGATATTGATGGTTTTCACTTAGATTGTCTTCATTCGGTTGATCTTGATTGTAAATATGACTGTCTCTTTTCGCTTCTGGTGTCTCGTAAGTTTCTTGTTTATCCTCGGTCAATATCTTTCGTCGAATAGAAGTTATAATGTCTGTACTGTAAAATTTAAATGTTTATAACAGAGAAATTGAGAATGTAATATATTTAAATGTACAATGGAACGACGGGATCTGCTAACTGCATGCACTTGTAGATGCACATACCTTATTAAAGGTATAAATATATAGAAAAGACATACTTTTGTTAAAACGGAAAGATTTTTCATGTTTTCAAAATATTTCTGCAGCGATCAGAAAAATTAAAAAAAACTTTGAAGAAAACAACGACGAGGACAAAACCTATTTAAACCTAGAAAATCAACCTGCAGCTTAAAAGAAAAAAATATCAACGAGAAACAACTACATTTACATGAATTTAAACAATTATAGGTCACCGTACAGACTTCAACAATGGGCAAAAAATAATGACAAATAAATCTCTGAATATTTTCTATTTCATTATTCCTGCATCGTTTTGGGTGGAGTAAATATTACATTGAATTTGAAATAGCCCCAGTTAAATATACACTTTGACAATGTGTAGAAGGTTTTAAAATTCACAAAAAGCACTTCTCATGTAAACGACTTGTTGAAAATACATCGCTGTTTTTCGGTAATTTTAAATCAGGTGATGAACTTCCAACTTGATTTTTTAACTACTTGTAAAGTATTCGTACTTACTTTGTTTTAACATAGATGTATATAATGATAACACATATAGTCATGGTAGCAACTCCAGCCACTGAACCCCAGAGGATAATAAAAATGTCAACTCCATCGTATACTGTGACGCCTGTAAGGAACATTCATTCGTGTAAGTGATGTACTATATTAAGATAGCATTTCAGTTTACAGTGAAGGAAACCTTCTGTTAAAATGTGTAAACACGCAGTATTTGTTTGCATCTGTCCTAAATCAAGAACCTTGTGTTCAGTGGTTGTCGTTTGTTGATATTATTGTGTTTTGTTTTAATATTGATTAGAGTATTGGTTTTCCTGTTTAAGGTGGTACCTAACACTACAGGGAGACAACTCTGTAAAATCAGCTAAACGATTTAATTACGTCGTGTTGTAAAGGAAATATTAAGCTTCTCAATGATCAAAATAAGCATTTGTCGAACTGCTATATAACCAGTGTATTTTTTCGGATAAAACGGTTGGTTCAAATTTTTTGAATTTTTTATATTTTTGTCAAAGGGTCAAAGTAAATGCTTTGTCAAAATTTTATGAAAATTAAACGAGCCAAATTAATTCTAGTTAAGGTGTTGGGTACCACCTTAAATTGGTTAAAACTATAATCATTACATGTATTGGGACATGTACAGCTTGCTGTGCGATGTGAGCCAGATTTTCGTGTTAAAGCCTTTATTACTTTGACCTATAATTGTTATCTTTTTATACATTTTGACTTGAATGGAGATTTGTCTCATTGGCACTCAAGCCACATCTTCTTATTACTGTATAATGCATCATACGATAATTTAGATTAGGCTTAATATTACAAGGCTGCAACAAAATGAGATTTTCTATGAATATGTAATGTACAACCATGCATCTTTGTCGTCTTCATTTTAATTATATGTATTAGTAGTTATGCAGCCGCTGAGACCAAAAGGACAATAAAATGAAGCCTGCAATTGAAATTTAAGTTGTTGACGATATGTACTTATTTTGTTATTTTTATTATATGCCACTATAAAGATTTCAATTGAAATAAAATACACAAAATAGTTTTAATCTTTCCGCATTCTTTTTAAATGTTCGATTGTTTACTATAAACAACAACCCGCCTTCTTCCTGATCTAAATACGTTAATTATAATGCAGATTGAGGAAGTATGACGAGACCCGATATATTTTCTTGTTAAAGTCGTTTGTAAAATTGTACACGTTATACTATTATGTAAATATAAATCCAACAATTTAAAGATTGTCTCTTCTTTATAAATTTTGACTCTATGATTTTATACTAGCTTTTTTTGGCTGTATGTATGAAAAAGGCAAGAGTGGTATATCACTGTTCGATAGTCACCAATCGATTGAGAAAAAATCAAATCCGGACACAACAGAAATCCAAAACTAAAATGTAACACACACAGACACGAACTATAATATAATATAACAATGGCCGTTTTTCGGATTTTTACAGGACATTTAAAAAAAATGGTGGGTTGGACCTGGTTTTGTGGCTAGCCAAACCTCGCTCTTCTATATATGTTATATGTTTGCAATCGATCTTTTTTTTACTTGAAGCATACACAAAGAAAATAAATCGTGACACAACTTTATTTTAAATTCCGAATAAACTATTTTCACATTTAGTGACTATTTTCATATGACCGTTAGTTAATGTTGAAATAACATGAGCAAAAGGACGGACGTGTAGAGCAGGAAGAACATTTCTAGATGACATAGCATAGCGCCATTTCTTTTGCGTTTTGCAAGTTTAGACTAACATGACTAATTGGCACCAGTTTATTGTAATAAATGGTCTTCTTTTCTTTTATCCATTCCATGTTTGTGTGGATGATAACATACGGCAGTTCATCGGTAATTACTAAAATTCTTTGATTTGGATTTTGCACACGTCACGTATCCGTTGTGCTTTTAACAGATTCACAGTACTTAACTGTTGATTAAAAATTTCAATATAAAAAATTATAATGTCATAAACGCGGATTAGAAGAATAAAACAATTTCAAAGTGTACATTTTCAAGCTGTACAAACCAAAAATATTAAGTTATAGTATTTTTTCATTAGTTAATACATACCCAGCACTGGTGCTAAAATCACTAATGATATAAAAGATCGCAGTAACATTTTATCAAATTTTGTTGAAGTAAAACGTAGAAAATAATGATTTTTGTCAAAATATATTTGAGGAAGTAACTAACGACCTAATTCCTTTGTTCACAAACAATGCACATGCTTGTGTTTACATTTCTAATTATTTGAATTGATTATTTTATTTTATTTGAATCGAGATTTTTTATAATATTAAAAAGCCTTTGTGTTATTTTATATTTTCATTTTGACAAATTAACCATAATCAATTTGGCATCTAAACTGAATATATATGTATCATGTATCTAAACCAAACGTTATATGCTTGTTATTGAAACACAAATCCTAACCTGCTTTCTTTTTTGCGTCCTTGTGTATATGATTTGTTTACAATATAGATAAATAGGTGGCATATTTATATATATATATCACTTGCAAGATATTTGTTAATACATAATGAGAGAAAAAAAAACAAATACACAACAAAACCAATCAATAGAAAAAAAAATGAAACAGTGTGCAAATGTTAAATGTAGAAAGTGAAATTGAAATCTTTATATTTGGTTTTCTCACGTTTTTCTTTTTGTTCTGATTGTTTTTTCTCATTGTGTATTCAATATGGAACTGTTGATTTATATACAAGCGATAAAGTGTTATTATACATTTAGTTTAGATGCCAAACAACGTACGTTGTTAGATATCAAAAAGACATATACAATACTTTAAAGCTATTTCAATTTTAAAGAACATCTCGATGGAATTCACAATGAAATAATTTATTCTAATCGTTCTTTCAAGAATTGAATATGTTGTAAACACAAACATAGTAATTGCTTGTAGACAAAGAAAATGAATCTCTTGGTACTACCTAGAATATGTTGTTTTACCAATATCATTATGTTATGTATAGCTTGAAAACAGTTTGGACAGTCAAAAGTGTAAGATATTTTTTTTAAATTCTTCCATAAAGTATTACATAACTGTATGTTAACTTTGAGATACTGAGTAAATATCTTTGATTCCAATTATTTGAATTAATACGTACAATATAAAACTTTTGCTGTATAATAATAATTTTGCTTAAATAAAAGTAATGTATGCACATGCAACCCACATACCACATGTTCGTTGTACTTAAACAATATTTAGATTTCAACTACTATGATCCTATTTTGCAATTGTACATTTATTTTGATCTACATAATTTTACATGTATCCTGCTTCATCGTCAGTGTTCATAGCTGGCATTTGAATTGGACATATTGTTCTACTGAGATTTATACTGCATAATTGTTCTATTAAGCACACCTTATCGAGGCATTACCGATGTATCACCTTATATAACCTGCCTAAGAAAACACAATTCGTATACTGCATTATATGAAAAGACAATGTTTTTCAAAGGTAATTGTGTACACAAACTTAGCCCAATACACTGTAGGTGCAAATGCTATTGTTTTACAAAAGGAATTGTATGAGCAGTTGAATTTAAAAAAAAAAAATGATCTTGCTATCGTTTAAAGCAGAACTTTGTCTACATTTGTTTTTTGCTGTCGTGTATAGTGAAAATGAGTAATCAGCAGTTCAAACACAGACCAGTACTTTGGAATATGTGTTCACTGTTTACCGAATAGGGTGAATGCCACTGCTGGTAGATGTTTTGTCCCCGAGGTTATCACCAGCCAAGTAGTCAACACTTCGTTGTTGACATGAGTATCAATAATGTGGTCATTTTTACAAATTTCCTGTTTACAAAATTTTGAATTTTTCGAAAAAATAAGGATTTTTTTTTATCCTAGGCATAGATTACCTTAGCTGTATTTTGCACAATTTTTTTGAATTTTGAATCCTCATTACTCTTCAACTTTGTACTTGTTTGGCTTGATAAGTGTTATGATATGAGAGTCACTGATGAGTCTTAAGTAGACGAAACGCGAGTCTGTAATTTAAAATATTGAAAGAGAGTCTTTTATCTACCTATATAAAATTGAGAATGAAAATGTGGAATTTTTAAAAGATTCAACAACCCGACCATAGAACAGACACCAGAAGACGGTCACTAATATGTCTTCAATGCAGCGAGAAATTCCTACACCCGGAACCGACCTTCGGCGGCCCCTAAACATATATACTTGTTTATTGATAACGACGTCATGCTAAACTCTAAATTTTACACAAGGAACTAATAGTAAAAAATAAGACTAACAAAATCCACAGGCTTCTGACTTGGGATAGGCGCAAAAATGCGGTTAAACATGTTTATGAGATTTCAACCCTCCCCTATACCTCAAGCCAATGTAGAAAAGTCAGCGCATAACAATACACTAATTATATTTTAGTTGAAGAGTACGATGTCAGAAGATGTAACAAAAGAAAATAAAGAAAATGACGATAACACATAAATAACAGCAGACTACTAGCATTAAATTAGTGTGCGCATGCGTAACAACGGAAGACGTATCCATTTTGGAAAAATCCACATTTTTCACTGTAAACTTTCATTATTACTTCATAAGGAGGGTACGATCGTTTCATAACACTATTAAAGTAATCACCAATCCTTTTATCCATCGAAACAAAAAGTTTTTACAGTAGAAATGTATTCTTCATCTGAGTTTCAAATGTCGACAAAGAAAAAGATGGCGGCAAATATGAACTAACAGGGAAAAAGCGGTTTGCGAAGGTGTGTGTAGGTGAGTTCATCTTATCACCACATTCTTCTCCATCACATCGCTATAATCATGTTGGGTCTCAGCATTATTATTAACTCTGAATATTACAGGACAACTCTAAAAAGAACACATCCTCTTCACAAGAAAGTTCGTACATAGTAACTTACAATCACAAACAACATCGATGGAACAGAACAAGATACTATTCTAGCAAACATAAGAATGTACCATAGCTTCAGAAACAAATCAAGAATAAATCATGGAGAACTATTCAAACAAACATGGCATCTTGTATACCTATCATTTCTGCTTATTATCACATCAAATGACAAAGACCTAAAACCTTGTCCAGAAACAACAATTGTCCCTTTGTGGAACTTGTGACGAACCTGTTACATGAGCAGAAATGTATTACGTCTCCTGCCAGTCTACAACAATCTTGCAGAGGAGAGTGCAATAGCCTGGGTTGTCTCGTTATGCCCAGTATGCTTTGACCTAGTGTTGTCAACATCAATATAAAAAAGAAGATGTGGTATGTTTGCCAATGAGACAACTATCCACAAAAGATCAAAATGACACAAACATTAACAATTATAGGTCACCGTACGGCCTTCAACAATGAGCAAAGCTCCATACCGCATATAGTCAGCTATAAAAGGTCCCGATAAGAAAATGTCAAATTCATTCAGTATTCCGTCTGATACATCACTCAAAATCCACTTCCATTAAATTGTATCAAGCCCATTCATGCATCCACACCAGAGGAAAAAAATTAAACCAATAACTAAAAATATACCAATCAAGATTCTTACTGTGAATTTCCAATCCATCAAAACTAAACAAGTGCAAGTTAAAAATCTAGTAGAAAATACAAAGCCTGTCATTGTCGAAGGAACAAACATGGATATACTCAACTAAAACAGACAATAAGATCTTCCAACCAAACTAGCATATATACAGGAATGATCGCAATCTGAAAGGAGGAGGAGTACTTATAGCCATATAAAATTACCACCTGAGCATACATGTGACTGAGCTCAAGACGAACTGCGAAATTGTTTGGGCCAAAATAAGCCTAGTCGGGAATAAAGATATGTATCTGGCATCCTATTACAACCTAAAACCTTCAAACGAAGACAGTATTGAAGAACTTGGAATAAATCTGGAACGAGCGAGTACCACAAAAAAACGCCTTCATAATACTAGGTGGTGACTTCAACCAGCCAGGCTGGAATTGTTTAACAAGAACCCTAAAACCAAAATTCACTTGCCCAAAAAAAAAACACTATAAGTTTGGTGATATCCTGGACGACAATGGTCTTATACAGCTAGTAGATGAACCAACAAGAGCCCCCAACACATTCGACCTAGCTTTTATCTACCTATATTAAATTGAGAATGAAAATGGGGAATGTTTAAAAGAAGCAACAACTCGACCATAGAAAATACAACAGAAGAAGGTCACTAATATGTCTTCAACGCATACCTAACATCACTGAAGAGACATCTATTGTTGAAATGCGGATCTGGTGTAAAAAAAATATTAACACCTTATGTTTGTGGCATAACATCGTGGTCACAAGTTAATTGTTTCCTCTTTAGTATTAAATTTATATAAAGATCCATTTTGTTTTATCGTGTGATAATTTTTTTTTGGCAATCGCCAATAGCAGTCAGCAGGGTTAAAGAACATCATTTGTTCGACCTGTTAGTAAAGTGCGTTTTGTTTAAATATACTTTGTCACTTTTTTGGTCTTTTGGAAAATGTTGTTTGTGCTGTATTTAGACAATTCTACAACGAAATTTCTTTTACATGCACACGTATACAATTGCGGTTTTTATCCAACACAATGATAGGTTTGAACGTTGTTTTCAATTTAGACTCGTTTATATCTTTTCGTTTGGGCTTGTATCATATTTTCTCTCCGGTTTATATGTTACGTTCATCCTATATTGACTCTTAAAATTCAAGAGTCTATCTAAAAATTAGTACATTTTACATGGCCTTCCAAATACTGTTTCGATCCCTAACATCACCGAAGAGACATCTATTGTTGAAATGCGGATCTGGTGTTAAAAAAAAATATTAACACCTTATGTTTGCGGCATAACATCGTGGCCACAAGTTAATTGTTTTCTGTTTATTATTTAATTTATATTAAAATCCATTTTGTTTTATCGTGTGATAAATTTGATTTGGCAATCGCCAATGGCAGTCAGCAGGTTAAATAATATCAGTTGTTCGACTTGTAAGTCAAATGCCTTTTGTTCAAATGTACTTTTTTTACTTTTTTGTCTTTTGGTAATTGTTGTTTGTGCTGTACTTAGACCCTTCTACAACGAAATTTGTTTTACATGCACACGTATACAAAATTGCGGTTTTTATCCAACGCAATCATAGGTTTGAACGTAGTTTTCAATTGAGACTCGTATATATATTTCCACGAGTCTAAACCCTGCTGACTGCCATTGGCGATTGCCAAATAAAATTGATCACATGATGTAACAAAATGAATCTTAATATAAATTGAACACTAAACAGAAAAAAAAATGTAACTTGTGGTCACGATGTTATGCCACAAACATACGGTGTCAATATTTTTTTAGTACACTTGATCCAGATTTCGACAATAAATGTCTCTTCAGTGATGTTACGGATCGAAACGGTATTTGGAAGGCCAACAAGTACCCTCATTTTTTGAAAAAGTATCCTCATTTTTAGATAAATTCTTGTATTTTAAGAGTCTATATAGGATGAACGGATCATATGACCCGGAGGGAAAAAAAGATTCAAGCCCAAACAAAAAATATATAAACGAGTCTACATTGAAAACTACGTTCAAACCTATTGATTTGTTGGATAACAAAAGCAATTTTTATACGTGTACATGTAAAACTAATTTCGTTGTAGAAGGGTCTTAAAACAGCACAAACAACATTTTCCAAAAGACCAAAAAAGTGAAAAGTATATTTAAACGTGAATTGAGGAAAACTTACATGTTCGTGGATATTTGATTTCGCGGTTTTGCCGATGTCTGCATACAAGCCATGAGAAATTTGTCATTTGTTGAACATTTAATTTTGTGTTTCAACTGTTCCCACGAAATCCACGAAATTTGGTAAACCACGATTAATAATGAATCCACAGTATACAACTCGTCTAAACATCAACCCAACAATGTAAGATCTGTAAATTTGCTTTCGCAAATTTTTTGTTCTTCCCTTGCCGGGATTCGTACCCTTGCTACTGTGATATCGTGAAACCAAATCGCCTGCACTGTAGCCGTCCCGGTAGACCACACGACCACCTGGACTCTACAAAATAAAGTTGTCAGTGTCCGTTTGTTACCTTTCTCGTCAGTTTTGATCTAGTGGCGTACTGCAGTACATGATATATAAGGCATGGAGATGTAATTGTTGCTGATCAGCTCATTTATCTATAGTAAAGGATCCTACAAATTAATGTAGGATACAGTCACAGAAAATAATTATATTTATTATATATATATATACATACAAATTATATAGGAAGTATTCAATAACTTATATGAGCAAAAACTGTGCACAGGTTTGAGCGATCAGCTGTGCGACATTAAATGATAAATAAGAACCAAAACATGATGATGGCAGTCGGCAGCGCTACTGAAAGGTCTGTATTAATGAGAATAAAACACACCTGAAGACGGGTTTCCCGACCTAAAGCTCTTAGCTGTTTAAGAGTATTGATTATTTATATATAAACATAGTGTTTAAAGTACGTAGTGTTATTTCAATGACGGACCGGGATCAAAACCCACATCAACGAAATTCCATTATACACAAGCATATTATTTCAATTGAAATTTAACAATCACGCTGCAATGAGATGTTTTCCGCTGAATTGTGATGGTTCTTTTACTAATTTACAGTCTACAGATGTCGAATTATTACGATTTTTGTTGTTGTTGTCATTTCTAGCAGCCGAATCGATGTTTCGCTTTTTATGTTTTGTTCTTACTAATCAAGAAGTCTTTGCATTCCAAACAACTTCCACGTGTTTCGGTGATTGCAATTAATCCTGGTTGTAAAGGAATATAACCTACCTAAGTAGTATCTAGTATCAACATTTGATATCAAGAGTGGCAGCATGTTCTCTTTTTATAAATAATATTGTCTCGCAACCAAATGTCAGTAGTTTTGATGCATCAGGCTGACTCGTACAACACAAGTATTTAACTGCACAACCCAAAACTGGCCATATTTGCATTTTATTATGTAAATCTATATAGCTGCATAATAATTTAGTAATATTCTTATATCAGGATGTATTGTATAATATACAAATGGAAGTAATATTAGAAAACAATATCTATAAAATTTTGTCCGTATTAATTTAAATTGCCAACATGTCATCTTTTTATTCAAACTATTGTCTCGCAACAAAATTTTAGTAGTCTTGTTATCTCAGGCTGACTTCTATGACAAAATGTTTTGACCGTAAAATGGACCAAATTTGCATTTTGTCATGTTTATTATGTAAATCTATATAGCCGCAGAGTGATTCTGTGTTATTTTTTTTATGTCAGGATTGAGTCTGTAATACTACAATGTAATGACAGCAATATTGGAAAAAATTATTACAAATTTTAGTCCCCATAATTTTAGAGTGCACACATGTCCTCCTTTTAATTTTATCAACATGTTCAAGATATCGATATGTAACAACATTTCTGTAGTTTAGATACCCCAGGCTGACTCGTATGACAAAATAATTTGACCGCATCAACCAAAACTGACCATCTTTGCACTGAAGTGTGTAAATGTATATAGCTGCATTATATTTCAGAAGTTTGCTTTATGTCAGGATGATGGATTGTATTATACAAATGAAAACAATATTGAAAAACAATGAATACAAAATTTTGTCCGCATCAATTTAGAGTTCCAGCTTTTAATCTCTGTATTCCTAATATCGAACTGTCGCTTAAGTCAGTAGTTCAAGAGGATGTGTATAATAAAACTGTTCGACCGCATCATTCAACACTCACATGACTGATTTTTTTTGTACTTTATAATGGAAAGTATACTGTTAGTATATTTTGTCGGTTGATTTGATTTTGTTGGTAGATAAACATCAGGTGACAAATATTCAATTCCTGTTTACAACGATGAAATATATTTTTCGGACGTCCCAGATATCAGTTATAATCCGTAAAGACAAAGATGTAGAGCCAATTGTTTTGGCAATTTGTTTCATTCGATTAGATGGGTAAATCATATTTTAAATAGCACAAATGATGCTAATTCAAGTACATGAAAATACGTCACATCATCTATTTTCATACCTTGAACAGGTATTCCTACAAAAACAAGGCCATGACTATTGATTTTTTAATATTGATTTTATTTTATTATTAACATCCTTTATGCAAGGTGCCATACCATGTAACTTGTCAAGGTGTCAAATCATAATTCAAATCGTAATTTTCTCATTCTTAATATGTATATCTGTATTTGTCTTGGTCTTTTAAGATTTTATAGTCGAAAAGATAAGATAAGATAATGCATGTATATATTTTAACGGGAAAAAATCTGACATAAGTTGGTCATAGATCACCCTGTGTAACTAACACATGTTATATTGACTTTTCTGTCATTTTAACAATTCGGTCCTTCGTTGTGATACAGATGCAACAGCTTCTTGATGTTTTACCTACAATCACGATTTGCAGTGTAACTGATTTGTTCTAGTATGTTGTTTTATTTTTCTGATCAGTGTAGGGACCGTGGTAAAACTTTCAGTACTAGTATCTTTACAGTTTGTGATTTGGCGACAAAATTGATGTTGACAGCATTTGTTACATATAATACCATGTTTAAAAAAGGTTTCGAAAATTATTTTTTTGTTGTTATGAAACTTGTATACAATGGCCTTATTTTAAGTTATGTGTATATTACACCCGCAACATGTAGGCTTCATTTCTATAGAATTAATGCTCGTGTTATTGGTAATGTACAGGTACCTACATCAGTTTGACGGCTGTTGTCCCTTGGGCGTATGTAATAAATGTAAACACATGAATAGAAGGTAAGTCAAGAGTATGGACAGTTATAGGATTGCACACAATAAGCGTTACATTATGTTTTCTTTGATACATGTAAAATTATATACTAGTAAACTAAAATGTCAAAATGAACCAGAATGACTCTATGAATGAAGCAAACATCCGAAAGAATATGATAGAAACTTTAAAATTTAATATAACAACAAAAAAAATGCAAATTTTCTGAGCGAGGTTCGAACCCTTTCTTCAAAACCAACATTTATAAGTAGTTATGTGCTCTACTTATGGGGCTACGGCGTTGCTTATCATTATGACCCTTATTAAGAAGCTATATAGGTACAATTTATTGATGTTACAATTTTTTCTTTAAAAAGTTGTTTTTGTTGTTATAAGGACACACTAAACAAATTTAATTTTTGAAGGAAAAAGTAGTATGCATAACAACAGTCATAAAAAGCATGACTTTTTGTTGGTTTGAAATGTCCTTCTGGGGGGATCCCCTGTTTTTTTCCACATAAAAACACCCGAAAATCCGGATATTGAACTTTCACCCTTTTTGAGGGTTAAATTTACTATTGATTACACATATCATACTATATGTAAATCGAGATATTAATCAAAAAGCATTTTACATAAGAGAGCCGTGGTGTAGTGGTTAGTGCATCGGACTACTAACACAAAGGTACCTGGTTCGATTCCCGTTTGGGATGAAAATTTCAGAACTCAATTGTCGGCTCTCCCTTGACACCATTAGCGAGTATGGTCTTAAGGAAACGATAATAGTCCGTCGGAAGGGGACGATAAAAGGCTGACACGTGTTAAGAGAGAGCCAAATCTCTTACACGTTAAAGACACCCTTGTGGATTTCGAAAAAGAGTAGGCTAATGCCGCTACAAGGCAGCACTCGCAACCGCAAAATGGAAAGGGATTAATATAAGTTGCAAAACTTGTTTCCCAATCCACTCTAAATAAATATGTTTAAACTAAACTAAAAAGCATTTTTATTTTTTGTTTTTATAGTAAATTTTATTCTGTCGGCACTTTATGAAATTGGCCATTCTGTGAAAAAATCCTCGGCATATTGGTACTACCTCTAAAAACGAAGTTGACGAGATTGTTCATAATTATACAACATCGTGTCTACAATAACACTGAACAATTTTCTTTTGAGCATTTTGTCGAAAACATTTCGTAAATCTAAGGTACACAAGGTCAATTACGATGAAATATCCATGTAATGCATAGAGTTATATCTAGGAAGAGACTATAAAAATGGGGAACGAAGCAAAATCAACAGTGATGTTGATGTCCCATGATATAAAAATAATGTTCAGGTGCGTTGTATAACCTTTCTATCTGCCTTATAGTTAAAGAAAACCAACCTTTCCTTTCTTTTATAATAGCTGCAGATGATCATAAGTGTGTTATTTTATATCCATTGTTTAATGTTGTAAGAATATGAAACGATTTTTTTTAAATATGTATAATATCTATACAGAGTCTAAAGAGTCAAGTATTTTGATATAGTCTTAACCACAGTAATCAGTAATAAGCAAATCTGTCAGCATGTCTTTTTAGTAGCAGACCTGTCCACATGTCTTGTCAGGTGCAGACATGTCCACATGTGTGGTCTTGGCAGACCTGTCCTCGGTACTGATCAATATCAGACTTGTCCACAGGTCTGGTCTGAGCAGACTTGTCAATAGGTTTGCAGCAGTCCTCAGGTCTGGTCAACCAACGACGAAGTTAACTTGCTTGTCTGCATAAAATTGCTCAAGCTAATTAGAAAGTAGTCAATAATATAAAAAGAAGATGTGGTATAATTGCCAATGAGACAACTATCCACAAAAGATCTAATTGACACAGATATTAACAACTATAGGTCACCGTACGGCCTTCAACAATGACCAAAGCCCATATCGCATAGTCAGCTATAAGAGGCCCCGATAAGACAATGTAAAACAATTCAAACGAGAAAACTAACGGCCTTATTTATGTAAAAGAATTAACGAAAAACAAATATGTAACAAATAAACATATACATGCATACAGTACTTGCAACCTTAGGCGTTACTATTTCAGCGATCAATCAGCGGTCATCGATCAGTCACCGATCAGTCAAGTTCGCGTCAAACTCACGTCAGCAATCCGTCAGACTTATAGTAAAAGTAATTGACTGATCGGACTGATCGGACGGATAGAACCGATCGACCTTGATGACGGATTGACCTGTAATACGTCACATGATAAACTAATACAAATTACGGAATCTTAATTTCGTATTGTTTAATTAGAATGGCGCATAGCGAAAATCGAACGTTCAATGATCATGATGATACATTTTGCTTTAATAATAATAATTTATCAAAGTTTTATTGAAAAGAAATTTACAGATAAAACCTAACATAAATATATTATTATTAAAGAATGGTCTTTTTGTTTTATTTAAGTTATATATTTTCAAACCCGGCGGGTTTTAAAACGGTGTCTACATCGCGATTTTGATTTTATTATTTCCCAAACATACTCGGGAAAAGCAAAATGAAAGGATCAGTTAATGAAAGATGTAGTCTATATTTAAAATTTTTGTATCCTTATCATGATAAAATTCTTTATTTATTTTTTTATCATAATCAAGGACTTTTTATATTCCTGTCACAATCGAAGCCTATAAAATAAAAAAAAAAAAGAAGACTAATTTTGGATATTTTAATTAACGCGAATAAAATTTAAGTAAGATTTATCTGACACTCTTAATTTCATGAAAAAAACACTATTTTAAATTTTAAAAAGTACAAAAATCCAAAGGCGGTCAATAATTTTTAGTAAAGGAAGAAATATTTGCATTTCAGCAGACGCATACAAAATTTAATATCTTTTTCCTTAAAGTAAGCATATTTTATGAAGAACAGCCAATCTTGATGTACAAAAAGTACTGAAATCATATGACGGTTAATAATTTGTATCAAAATTATTCAACAACTGCATTCTTATTCAACAAAAATAAAAGTTTAAGTATTTTAATTCTCATTATATCTCAATTCTGATCAGAAGACTTGTCTCAAGATGGTAAAAATAAATGATTTTAAATAAAATAGCTTCATTTTTAATAAAAGGAAGACTAATTTTGGTTATTTTTAACAACGCGAATAAAATTTTAGTATGATTTCTCTGACACTCTTTTAATTTCTTGAAAAAAAAACTTTCCTAATTTATAAAAATTACAAAAATCCAATGGCGGTCAATAATTTTTAGTAAAATAAAGAAAAATTTGCATTTTAGGCAATGCGTACAAAAATTTTATATCTTTTTCATTAAAGTAAGCATATATTATGAAGAACAGCCAATCTTGATGTACAAAAAGTACTGAAATCATATAACGATTAATAATTTGTATCAAAACAAATCAACAACTGCATTCTTATCCAAGAAAAATAAAAGTTTAAGTATTCTTATTCTCATTATATCACAATTCTGATCAGAAGACTTGTCTCAAAATGGTAAAAATAACTGATTTTAAATAAAATAGCTTCATTTTTAATATAAAGAAGACTAATTTTGGTTATTTTAAACAACGTGAATAACATTTTATTATGATTTCTCTGACACTCTTTTAATTTCATGAACAAAAATAATATTCTAAACTCTAAAAAATACAAAAATCCAAAGGCAGCCAATAATTTTTAGAAAAGGTGAAGAAATATTTGCATTTTAGGCAACGCGTAAAAAAATTTAATATCTTTTTCCTTACAGTAAGCATATTTTATGAAGAACAGCCAATCTTGATTTACAAAAAGTACTGAAATCATATGACGGTCAATCATTTGTATCAAAATAAATCAATAATTTCATGCTTATTCCAAAAAAATAAAAGTTTAAGTATTTAAATTCTCAGTATATCTCAATTCTGATAAGAATACTTGTCTCAAGATGGTAAAAATAACTGATTTCAAATAAAATAGCATCATTTCTAATAAAAAGAGGACTAATTTTGGTTATTTTAAACAATGCGAATAAAATTTTAGTATGATTTCTCTGACACTCTTTAAATTTCATGATAAAAACTATTCTGAACTATAAAAAGTGCAAAAAATCCAATGGCGGTTAAATTTTTTTAGTAAATAAAGAAATATTTGCATTTAAGGCAACGCGTAAACAAATTTAATATCTTTTTCCTTAAAGTAAGCATATATTATGAAGAACAGCCAATCTTGATGTACAAAAAGTACTGAAATCATATGACGGTTAATAATTTGTATCAAAATAAATCAATAACTGCATTCTTATTCCACAAAAATAAAAGTTTAAGTATTTTAATTCTCATTGTATCTCAATTCTGATAAGAAAACTTTTCTCAAGATGGTAAAAATAACTGATTTCAAATAAAATAGTATCATTTTTACTTAAAAGAAGACTAATTTGGGTTATTTCAAACAATGTGAATAACATTTTAGTATGATTTCTCTGACACTCTTCTAATTTCATGAAAAAAACCACTGTTCTAATCTATAAAAAGTACAAAAATTCAATCGCGGTCAAGAATTTTTAGTAAAATGAAGAAATATTTGAATTTTAGGCAACGCATACAAAAATTTAATATCTTTTTCCTTAAAGTAAGCATATATTATGAAGAACAGCCAATCTTGATGTTCAAAAAGTACTGAAATGATATGAAGGTTAATAATTTGTATCAAAATAAATCAACAACTGATTTCTTATTCAACAAAAATAAAAGTTTAAGTATTTAAATTCTCAGTATATCTTAATTCTGATTAGATGACTTGTCTCAATATGGTAAAAATGACTGATTTCAAATGAGATAGCTTCATTTTTAATAAAAAGAAGACTAAATTTGGTTATTTTAAACAATGCGAATAAAGTTTAAGTATGATTTCTCTGACATCCTTTTAATTTCATGAATAAAAACTATTCTAAACTCAAAAAAATACTGAAATCAAATGGCGGTGAATAATTTTTAGTAAAGTGAAGAAATATTTGCATTTTAGGCAATGCATACAAAAATGTAATATCTTTTTCCTTAAAGTAAGCATATTTTATGAAGAACAGCCAAGCTTGTTCTACAAAAAGTACTGAAATCATATGAGGGTTAATAATTTGTATCAAAATAAATCAGACACTGCATTCTTATTCAACAAAAATTAAAGTGTAATTTCTAATAAGAAGACTTGTCTCAAAATTGTAAAAATAACTAATTTTAAATAAAAAAGCATCCTTTTTAATAAAAAGAATACTAATTTTAGTTATTTTAAACCATGGAAATAAAATTTAAGTATGATATCTATGACACTCTTTTAATTTCATGAAAAAAACTATTTTAAATTTTAAAAAGTACAAAAATCAAATGGTGTTCAATAATTTTTAGAATAAAGAAGAAATATTTGCATTTCAGGCAACGCATATACAAATTTAATGATTTTTTTCTTAAAGTAAACATACATGTATTTTATGAAGAACAGCCAATCTTGATGTACAAAAAGTACTGAAATGATATGACGGTTAATAATGTGTATCAAAATAAACCAATAACTGCATTCTTATTCCACAAAAATAAAAGTTTAAGTATTTTAATACTTATTATCTCAATTCTAATGAAAATATTTATCTCGAGTTGTTTGGAATAACTGATTTCATATAAAACAGTGTATTTTTTTAAATAAAAGAGAGTTTTTTTGGTAGTTTTAAACAATGCGCATAAAATTTAAATATGATTTTTTTTAATTCTTTTAATCTTATGAAAAACGACCTTTTCTAAACTATAAAAAGATCAAAACTCCAATGGCGGATTATTGGCATTTTCGTAGGTAGAAGTTCATGTTAACTGAGACATATAATACTATTATGTATTATATATGTTTCTAATGTTTACAATTTTTAATACAAAACTATTAATCAAAACAAACAATTTAACGCTTTAATTAAGAATCTAATATAACTGTTATACTAATTTTACTTTTTTTATTGCAACCAAATAAACGTGTAAATTATGGTGTCTTCGTCGAGGTCCGCGTTCATGGTTCGTAAACAATGTTGAGTTCAGTTTACATAAGAATTTGAAATATAATATACGTATCCGTCCGATCCGTGCATAAATTTGATTTACTGATCGATCGATGACCGTTGTCACGGTAACTCTCACATAGGTTATTTGACTTATCTGACGGATCCTATGGGTCACCGATCACCGATCAGTCATCGATCATTCAAACATCCGTCACCGATCATTCACCGATCAGTCAAGTTCACGTCAAACAGTAACGCCTAAGGTTGCAAGTACTGCACGATGAAACATCTTATGTTAAATAACAAGTCTTCTCCAAGTTAACTTTTTTACAGGTTAGGACTGTACCCATCGGTCGTGTTCGAATTCTGAACAATAGGATGCAAGACTGCTGGTTTTTGGTTATTGTTGAAGCAATTTACCAAGAACACACCATTTGTATAGTTAGAACTGGCAATACAATGTATATTAACCATCACTGTTTTAAATTAAAAAGGGATACCATTTATGATTTCCTGCACAAATTAAAAATACGTCATGACAGGTATAAATTATGTAATATATCGCACTTCAGCTTCACCACCATCGAACGTCGGCGTATTAATTAGCAATATAGTATCGTAATGCACAATCGCACTTCATCGTGATCTAAAACAAATAGTCTTGTATTATTTGAATTTCAGTTTCTTGTGTACAATTTGGAAATTAGTATGGCGTTCATTATCACTGAACTAGTATATATTTGTTTAGGGGCCAGCTGAAGGACGCCTCCGGGTGCGGGAATTTCTCGCTATATTGAAAACCTGTTGGTGACCTTCTGCTGTTGTGTTTTTTTTATTTTGGTCGTGTTGTTGTCTCTTTGACACATTCCCCATTTCCATTCTCAATTTTATTCAGTGCCAACGCATCGCATTTCGGCGTGACCATTACTCTTCAGATTCCTACAGATATGCTGGAAGAACAATTTGTGTAATTAAAAGGAGACGCAGAGATTTATAATTGAGTCATCAACCAAGTTAGCATCAAAGCTTAATGAGGTGAACACTCTTATTTCTTGAATGAATACACATCTTTACAATATTTTAAGCTTTAAAAATTGGAAAAAAAGATACGTGTGGTTAATTGTACTTATAAATTTAAAAGATGAAATCCAGAAGCAATCCCTTAAATAATAATATTGTAATCCACAAATTGAAGAGACCTTTAAAATGCAATAAACAGGAACTAACTCCGGTTGGTACTGTGGATTCATTTATTTTCGTTGGTACCAATTTTCGTGGATTTAGAAAAACTTGCATATTCGTGGATATTTAATTTCGTGGTTTTGCTGAAGTTTGCATTCAAACCTATAGAAAAATTATCATTCGTTGAATATTGAATTTCGTGGTTTGACTGTGCCCACGAAATCCACGAAAATTGGTATCCAACGAATGATAAGGAATCCACAGTAATATCTGAGAAAATATAATGTTCTGACAAAAAATGAATATATTGTAGTAATATTATCGATGCGTGTAAATACTGCTGTAAATATCCACAGGAGACATAAATGACGTAGATGCAAGAAAATCTACATCACACCTACGACATTTAATAAAACAATGAGAAAATGTTATATCATATTGCAAGCTGTGAAAGGAATCGACATAACAAACACAAACAATCTCAAATGACCAAACCAACGACATGTCATTGACCCCGCTTCCCTCAACCTAGACTCCCGTTCAACTCTTGCATTCCTCCTCGTCATCCCCATGTTCCCTTACTCCTATCCATCTTCTCATTATAATATTCTGACTAAATCAATTGGCACAAATTAGAAGGAAGAGGTGCTTGGCAGAAAACAATGCTATTCAATGATTAACGTTTGTTTGAGATTTTATTATAACGATATGTTCTCGTTGTCTGGATATTGTCTTCATGGTGGTTAATCAAACCTGCAAAGGAGAAAATAAGATATCAGTTGTATGTAGGGTGTATACTATAGTGTTTGTACATTAAAATCAATAAATCAAATTCTTAAACAGGTTATTTGTTACTCGTAAAGGAATGAGCTATGTGCTCTATTAATGCATAATACTTTAATTTTAGTTTCTTGTGTACAACTTGGAAATTAGTATGGCGTTCATTATCACTGAACTAGTATATATTTGTTATGGGGCCAGCTGAAGGACACCTCCGGGTGCGGAAATTTCTCGCTACATTGAAGACCTGTTGGTGACCTTCTGTTGTTGTTGTTTCTTCTATTGTCGGGTTGTTGTCTCTTTCACACATTCCCCATTTCCATTCTCAATTTTATAGTCAGATAAACGTACAAAGAAGGTGTACAATTGTGTATGATCATGTTATGTATTGTTAACAATCAGACACTAAAAGTCCTCATGTCTAACATAAATGCATATTGACAAAACAATTACTTTATTAATTAGTGGTGAGCTCTGTCGTAGTTTTATAACTCTATAGGCAATGTAAAACTAGGAGAAGCAGAAAGTGGGTTGCAATTCGGAGACTATATCATTCACAAATGGAGCGATACTTCATTGGAATGTCATTGCAATACACATTACGTGGTCACTAGGCAATACACAAATAGTCTGGCAGTGGATAGACCTTTAAAACGATATCCGTATAGTACACAAAGTGATATCTGTTGAGCTGTTTTTGTATAAAAGAGGGGCGACAGATACCAAAGGGACAGCCAAACACATAGATCGAAAATTAACTGACAACACCATGGCTAAAAAAAAGACAAACAGACAAATAAGAGTACACAAGACACAACATAGAAAACTAAAGACTAAGCAACACGAACTCCGCCAAAAACTGGGAGTGATCTCATGTGCTCCGGAAGGGTAAACAGATCCTGCTACACATGTGTCACCCGTCGTGTTGCTCATTTTATTAGAAATCTGGTAAAAAGTCTAATTCGGTAGGTCACATTCGTGAAAAGGGAAGGGGATTGTAGTTACGACATGAGGAACATATCCGATATCATTTGTGAAACAGTTATTCATATACATAAGACTCCTCATTGCAGAATAAAAGTGTATGTCTTTTTTAAGACTCTGCAGCTGGTTCAGGAAATTGTAATGTCTTTCATACTGTCCTGTTATTTTGAGTTGATCATTTGTTTTATACGTCATTGATTTTAATGATATAACTACATTGAGTAGAACGGGATTTTTAAATAATGGTTTAGGTTGCATTTTTTTAATAAGTTGTAACGCTAAAAAATAACTTTAAAACAGAATAAATCCAATTTCAGTTAAATTTTACAAGTATAAAATATCCTACCTTGATTCACAGATATATACATTGTCACTTCTGTTGCATGTGGACTTTGGTGCGTCCATCCATCTACCACTAGGTACCATATGAAAACAACTTCCCACTTCAATGTCACTAGCATCGAATGGACTCCTGTTGGTATACATGTTTGAGGCTGTTGTATTCCCAGATTGCCATACATAACTTATGCCATTCTTTGACTCTAATCCAAAATAAGGATTGTTTATACCTACAACAAGTAGTAAATCAAGTTATATATATATATAAAAAAATGCTAAAAAGTCTGCAAAACAACACTTATAATATCTATATTAAAAAAAGTAAACAGCAAATGTTAGTATCTATAAAAACAGATATTCTTTATCAGTATGATTATGACGTAAGATGAATCATATCAATCTATTTTGATTTACCCACAGGTATTTGTTGTGTTCATATTCACACTTTTTTTCTATGTTTTATTGTGTGTACTATTGTTTGTTTGTTTGTTTGTTTGTTTGTTCTCTACTTTTTTTTAGCCATGGCGTAGTAATTTTATTTTTGATTTATTAGTTTAAATTTCCCTCTTGTATCTTTCGTCTCTCTTTTGAAACATATCCGTTGTAAAAAATCGCATAGGCATTCAAACTCATTAGTCGAGCACAAATTATAAATGAAAACAAACTAAAACCTTTCTAAGGATAAACACTTGTAACCAAAGCACAGCACAGAAAACCAGAGACTGAGAGACTGTAGGAATTGGGAGATATATATTCCATATGCAAGTGCAGCTGGCATTAACCTATTTAGAACTAGACAGTTCACAATTTAGATTCTTAATTCTTCGATTTTGTCGTTAATTTTGTTTGTGATAACTTGCATGCTGATACTAGAATGACCTTCTTTTCAAATTATTTTAAAAAACTTTTAATACAATGGTATGTACCTAATTTTAGATATATTCAAATTTGAAAAAAAATCACTGCTTACCAAATTCGCTTTTAGCTGAAGTAATAAATCTGTTTTCTTCTTGGTTATTTATTTCCAAAAGAGTACCACACATGGAAGAGCAAGTCTCCTTCAAAACAATATTTAAGCAGACAGTTACCCACGTAACATAGTGTATACACAACTAATTGTAAATGACAAGTGCACTTCAATGATATAGGAACAAAAGTACAAATCAAATAAATACGAATATGCACACCTTACATATCATGCACACATTAAATCATTACTTTTGTCACAAATCTGTAAATAAATAAATCAATAAAATTTCCCATCTGTGCTAAATAAGAACATACTAGTATTTAACAATTTACCTTTGCCTTGTCATAACTGTTGACATTTTTAACAAATGTGTATATGGAACCACTGAATGAACGTACACCAATTACGCCATTTGGAACACCTAAATCATTGTAAATATAGATGATTGAGACATACCACAATGATACAGAAAAGTAATGACGGAATGTTTCATTATTTGAGATATCAAGATATATCAGTATAGTTGACCTGTTTTTTATACGAGATTGTGTTTCATCATACTTTTAGTTCTTTCAGTTAAATTCAGTAAGAGTACACCCTATGTAGTCAGATTGTGTGTTCAAAAATATAAAGATTGGTGGAAATACTTAAATAAAAGTATTTACTATATATATATATATATGATCATTTCCGTTCTCGACATATTTAATTCTAAATTCTAAAAAAAGATTATCAACTTTCAACTTAAGGATGTTTGCTCCTCTACTTTTTGAATGTTAGCCAGATTTTCGGAATTCTCTGGTTTTACAAATGTATAAACATTTAAAAAAAAATGCCCACTAAACCCTACTTTTCTTTTTTATTTTTATAAATATTATTTAAAAAGCCATATTTCAAGATCTTATGAAATCCTTAAGTTTTTTTCATAGTTATTATTAACAAAAAAGATGCAAATGTTAAGGTGGTATGGGTGTCTTCCTCCATCTTGGATTGCAAAAAAACAGAGAACCAAAGGTCGAGAATTTCTATCAAGTTAGCAAAATTTGTTGCAGGAGTACAGATATTTAATGTGAATTTTCATTTAAAAGAACCAATTTATAAGAATATAATTTATAATTATTAAAATTTTTGCAAATGTTTGTTATTTCTGGTTGTTTTTAAAAAAATATTAAATTGGCATTTTAAGGGGAGATAACTCTATAACAGTGCATTTTCTGAAGAATTCAACATGGAATTTTCCTATTTCGTATTTTAACCGGACAAATTGTACGGTGACCCTATCTTTTCTTTTGAATTCTCAAAGCATGGTATGAAAGCTATATTTTCCTTAAGTATTTAATAATTCTATCATTGTGTTTAGTTTCTAATCACAAACTGGTGTTTTTTTCCTATTTAATCCATACAAAATGTGTTATTATGTCATGTCCTGTATCTGGAGAAAATGCGCGGTGAGCTATCATTTTTATTATATTTTTCAACATATATCAATAGATATTACGTTTTTGCAAAGTATGAACAAATTCTATTTTTTTTTTATTTTAGACTCCCATACCACCTTAAGTGAATGAAAAATCTAGAGAGAATTATTTCCTGCCAAATTTGCAACGGAGAATATCTCTCAAACGAGCATACGGACCTTCCATTTTTTCTGCCTTTTTAGTTTCTTTATCAATATTCTTTCAATTTATAACAGTAAAAAAGAGCTGGTTATTTTTAAACAGAGTAGCGAACATCTTTAATATGATTCCAATTCATTGTTTTACATTAGCCAATGCTAATTATTAGGACCGATAAAATTATGAAGGCTTATATTTATCTCACAAAACCAGAAAATCCGGAAAATACGTTAAAACAGAATGATTATCAAAGCGTTTCACTGATATGTTGACATTTGATCCGTTCTCCAATAACAGTGAAACCTAACTAAACCGAATCATACATAAAACATGTTGTAAAACCGAAAACCTGTATAAACCAAACATGTTCTTAAGCACCGTCATATCAAATTGTATGCGTTCGAAACTGAACAAAATCGAAAAGGTTTGGTTTAAACAGATTTCACTGTAAAATGAAAACAAGGATACTCATAAATCAAGATCAAGCAAAGTGTTGAAATATCAAATGAAACACAAGTATTACATATGGCATTTATCGGACTCCATGTGCCGTCTTCCAAACATTTAATACTGTCATTCCCTTTGAGAGAATGACCAGCTGAACACGTCAATTTTCCTATGCTTCCTACAAATTTCTGGTCTATGCTTATAGTCATGTTGGCACAGGTTCTTGATATTGGGTCTGGGCATTCAACTACAAATATATTTTAAAAGATACATCACATGGAAAATAAACATACCTAATCATAATATAGAACGAATTTTTTGTAGTCAATGTTTTTTTTCTTCGTACTTTTTTAGCTTTTTTACCATTTTTAATTCGAGAGTCACTGACGAGTCTGTCGCAGACGAAACCCGCGTATAGCGTAAACAATTTTAATCCTGGTGTCACAGTTGAGTTAATATACTATGGACCCTCAATATATAATTACAAATCTGTTAACAAAGGTATGTGTGTTATACTTTCATGTAGATACATTTACCATTTATCTAAAATCTGAATTTGGAAAGTCTATTTTTGATTAATGACAAGACACCTTTTAGCAAACAATCAAGACACGTTTAAAGTCACAAATGTTCCTAATCTAACATAAATCAACCATGTTTAATGAAATTTTCAGCATATTGCAAATAAAAAAAGTATCCAAAACTAATAAATATAGAACTCCTTGGTTAATAAGTTAAGAAGGAAGTCTACTAAATCATAATAAAATCAAACGCCCGATTAACATGACTTAATCAACCAATGAAAAGAAAGGATGATAATGTTTTATTTCTGACTTGATACCAGCACTGTGCGACTCAAAGATGGGTTTAACCTGCTTAATTAGCTAGCTAATTATAAAGCTTGCATGTGTATGACAGCTGTTTAAAGTTTTGTTATATTGATTATATTGGACGGGCAACAAAGTATAGACATACTAATAACTTACCGACAGTTGGTCTCTTGTGACATCTTTTCCTTTTCACTGAAAGTAGATTTTTTTTTTATCTATTTGAAGTAATAGAATCTTATTTTCACACATCTCATATGAAAGAACATTTACTTGTTGTTTTTCTATCCAAACAGTATAAAAATTGTGTAATAATGGTACTACAAAACAACATGAATGTCTTAAATGATTCATATGTTTAACAGTACACTCAACATGGATTACTTTATTAATTATCTTAGACATAATATTCTTGGAATTTTTCCATGTCGACAAATGAAAACAATACTGACATCATGATCCGATCCATATTGCTTAACCAAACTTCAACATAGATGTTAAGTTAATCTTGAAGTTCAAATATTGAAAATGTTGCAAATATCTATATCACCATTTGGTGCCAGAAAGTAATTCATTATTTTCCTATGAAAAATTAAAAAGAAAGTATAATATCAAAATTGTACCAAAAAAATAATAAAAAAAGATGGCATGGTAATATTTAGGCGAAAATTGAAAATTGTGGAAATTTTTATTTTGACGATCTGGTGTGAAAAAACCCCTCTATGTTTTAATATGTTCTAAAAATTACAAAAACAAATATCAAACCGTGCTTCTTTTGATTTATTTAATATTTAGTGCAATTTAAAATAATAAAAAGATACATCTTCTAGGTTTAAGTCGTACAATATGAAACACAAATGGTAATAACATTCAAACAAGCATAAATCTTGTAATCATTGTTTTCAATTTTTTTTGAAGATAATACAGTTTTGTCTGTTATCTCTTCGATAATTAAGTTGGATATGGATATACATATTGAATTTGAGTATTGGAACACTCCATGCCTTTCATTACTTCCGGAAACTAATTTTATTCCAAATTTCCATTTTAAGATAAAATCACAAAAATACTGAACTCCAAGGAAAATTCAAAACGAAAAGTCCCTATTAAGACAGCAAAATCAAATGCTAAAACACATCAAACGAATGGACAACAACTGTCATATTCCTGACTTTGTACAGGTATTCTCAAATGTAGAAAACGGTGCATTGAATTTTGTTTCATAGCGCTAAACCTCTCACTTGTATGACAGTCGTATCAAATTCCATTATATTTAAAAAGAACTTTTTTCAGGAATCACAGAATAAATGTTTAAAATTTTGTAAGAATGTATATGTTCGGTTGCAAAACATTTCTGACTATCCTTTTACAGACTGTTCTAAACATAATGAAAATTCGGGTCTATTTTCGTAAAAGAAGTATATTTTGATCTGAGCGTCATTGATGAGTCTTATGTAAACAAAACTTGCATCAGGCGTATTGAATTATAATTCGGATACATTTGATAACTATAAGTATAGTAATTTTCCTGAAAGACTAGTGATTTTGTTAACAATATTGGATAAATATAGAAAACATTTTGTGTGTTTCTTAATACAGGCACGAAAAGTTAACACGGCAACTGCATTGAAGAAATATATCATGACCCATATTAGTATTTATATATAGTTTCTTATATCCTGTTAAGTAACTCAAACATATAAATATTATTAAATACTTATAATCTGTGCCTTATACTGTATTTTGTTATGTCATATGTTTCGTCTTGAACAAGCATACGAGATATTTAAATTGCTTTTCGTCGTGCTGACCATCTGTAAAAAATAATTGCAAGCTTGGTACATTGCGTTTGATTTTAATGATGCTTTCTAAATGCTTTTGCTTTAAATTAACAAATAAAAACTTACTTTCAATGGCTGGAACAAGTAACAATCCCAACAGAACGGTTATGGTGAGAACTAATGAATTCATCGTTGGTGATTTTACTGATTTAATTTAAAACAATAATGTGTTGTACGTATTACAAACTTACAACAGTTAATATACCCAATATCATTTGCCACATCAGGTATTGATTAAGAAAAATATCTAACAATTTACATCATGACCAATCAGACAATTATATGTCACAGACCATGGAAATCTTATTTGTTGCTGAGCTAAAAACGGTTTTAAAATTTATTCAATCTTCACTCAAGTGAAACACTACTCTCTCTGTCGTTAACAATCATACATGTGTTAGTGCATCACAAGTAGCCAAACTAGAAGTTAAAGTTATGTGCCAGTTTAACAGTTACCTGAATAGATAGTAAAGCAACAAAATTATAATAAAATCTTGAAACGGAAATGGAAACATAAGATCAAACAGTTTGAGAGTCATCTTACAAAAGAAGGAACTATAGTATGATTGTCAATGAAACAACTCTTCATTAAAATAATTCCGTGTAATTTAACTTTAACTTCACATATTTGTAAAAATGTTTTGATTGATTGGTGTTTAACGCAATTGTACGCACTATAGTGCTATTTCGTGATGATCAGTTTATATTGGTGGCAAACTGAATTTTTCGGAAAGAACCAAAGCGTCTAGTTAAGCTGACAATCATATTCATTTAAGATTGGATTTGAGCGCACTTGCCACGTGTGAGATTCGACCTCACGAACCCCGGGGTTCACATTAATTTAAAAAAAAATCAACGGTAGGTTTGACAAAAAGTACAAGTGTTCATTAGAATCAGTTAACTGTCATCTTTTTCCATAATAAACGCAAAAGTTATAGCTAAATATTACTTCAGTAGAAAGAAAACACATGGTAATAGCGTACATTTTAATATATTTGGCTATTTCTTATTTCTTAAGGGCTTTCAGTAACATAGGTGCAAACATTATGTCGATTTCGCAGTATTAACATTGAAACGTGTGTTATTTTGATTTTGGTTAATTTATATGTTTCGGATTAGAATGATGGCCATATTTGCTGAACTTGTACACTTTTTTGTTTAGTGGCAAGATGAAGCCTCTCCTTGTTGTGGGATTTTCTCCGACGGTTAAAAACCAATAAATAGGCGTTATTCTTTGGTCGTGTTGTACATATTGTCTCAATGAACAAGTGTAATTACGTGCATTATTGTATCATTTTTAAATGTATCATACTTATATCTACTGTTATAAGGTTTCCATAATCTAATTTGAAATAAAATTTCAACCAGTTCAGCTGTTTGTCAAGCTAGCTCACACATACTTTTATATTGTGTATGAATATAATAGCAAATATTTGAGTTTTACAAAAACAAAAGTCGAACTTACGAAAGGGGAGACAACATTTAAAAACCTGACATATCTTAACGTTTAATAAGATCACACATACATGTTGTGTAGTATCAAACGTTCAGGGAAAGGGAACCAGTGTGCTATAATTTACTTTTCTACATTGGTTAGAGGTATAGGGGAGGGTTGAGATCTCACAAACATGTTTAACCCCGCCGAATTTTTGCGCCTGTCCCAAGTCAGGAGCGTCTGGCCTTGTTAGTCTTGTATTATTTTAATTTTAGTTTCTTGTGTACAATTTGGAAATTAGTATGGCGTTCATTATCACTGGATTAGTATATATTTGTTTAGGGGCCAGCTGAAGGACGCCTCCGGGTGCAGGAATTTATCGCTACATTGAAGACCTGTTAGTGACCTTCTGCTGTTGTTTTTTATTCGGTCGGGTTGTTGTCTCTTTGACACATTCCCCATTTCCATTCTCAATTTCATATAATATATACAGGGTTGTTCTATATTATATCACATGCACGGAAAATGTATAGATTTGAAAGGAAGTCATTTTCAGTTTATCAAAACTTAAAAACCTTTTATTATAAATTATTGAAAAAGTAAAAGATTACACACGTCGATGATTTTATCTATATGTCTGATATAAATGACAGAGGGATTATGATATACTATAGTGTTATTAACTGGCTGTTTCTGTATTGGCACTGGTATATATTCAAGGTTTGCTGTATTGGCCTCGAGACCCGTTTCTCGTTTTTTTATATAGATTGGACCGTTGGTTTTCCCGTTTGAATGGTATTGCACTAGTAATTTTGGGGTCCTTTATATCTTGTTGTTCGGTGTGAACCAAGGCTCTGTGTTGAAGACCGTTCATTGACCTATAATGTTTTACTTTTTTAAATTGTTATTTGGATGGAGAGTTGTCTCATTGGCCCTCACACCACATCTTCATATATCTATGTAAATAAAACGTTTACATGTAAAAATACACATTACATACAAATGTATGTACATCTAAAATTACACGTGTACATATGTACATTTAAAATTATGTTGTAAAAAGTAATGATCAACATTCTCTACACATCAGATTCAGCTAAGTTATATTTAGGAAGTTGAAATGAATGACAAAGCGTTCAAATATTTTTGATGCAAACATAACAAAAAACAACCCAACTATTTTTTTTATGATGCACGAAAAAGAGGGGGGGGGTTCTGAATGGAAGATTGCGAAATGAAATGGCCATTTCACGATGAACGAACAATAAAAAGTCACTTTCACGTTAATCTCTATGTTAAACATGTTTATGCGATATCAACCCTCCCCTTTACCTGTAGCCAATGTGGAAAAGTAAACGTATATAAAAGTTCAATAATTTACTGAAAGGTTGTTGCTACTTTGTACTTTTCATCAATGTATCAGTCAATTTTCAGACAATATTAAAGTACTTTTGAAACAACTGTTTATAATTATAGATCATTATGTTAATATATTTTCATTTTTATCGTTGATGAGAAAGTCAATAGATAAGAACTATAATTTATACAATATTAAGATATTGTTAAACACAAACATTCTAAAAGTGTTCAAGATACGTCAACCATTATCACCGAAAAAGTAAAATTTAAAATGGTTTTAGATTTGGAACATATTGTATATTCACCTGTGTAAATAAATCTTTTGATCGACAGAAGCCATTTCAATTGATAACTTATATGATGTATTTTATTTCTAGCCCCTCTTTTATTTCTATGGTGTGATAATACACTAGTGTTTCAGGTAAGTTCTTATTAAAGCGCCAAAACCCGCTGCAGGTTTTTGCACCTGTATTCAGTCAAAAATCAGGTGTCCATGTTGGTGTTGTTCATATTAAGTGTTTTTCGTCTTTTTAATATAGATTATACCGTTCGTTTTCTTGTTTGAATGGTTTTAACAATAGTATTTGGGATGCCTTAATACATGTAGCTTCCTGTCTGATGTGAGCTAAGGCTTCTTGTTGAAGACCGTTCTTTGACCTGTGATGGTTTACTTTTACAAATTGTGACTTCGATATAATAGTTCACATTATGGTTGTTTTTGTAAAAGATCACTAAAACGGATTAAACATTGTTTACATTCTATTTATCATTTGTTTAACTCAGTTTCTTACTTAAAATCCGAATAACAATTTTAACTACTACAATTTATAAAGTTTAAAAAAAATACACGGACCTATATGTTTATCAAATCTATTGGGAATCAATGTTCGTAGATTAAATAAATTATAATTTTCGTGCATATTTGATTTTGTGGTTTTGCCGAAAGTCTGCATACATTTCTATACAACATTTGTAATGTGTTAGAAAATAGAATTCGTGGTTTCCATGTAATCACGAAATCCTCAAAAAATTAGTATTCAACGAATAATAATGATTCCACAGTATATAGTGCGGTAAAATTCGATTCATCTGCGGAAAGAAAAACAGCTGAAGGAAAGATATATTAATGTTATTGTGCTATTAAGATAAATATATATTACTCGAAACTTCATTAAAATAAAGGAAAATTCTGTTTCTTTCAATTAGATCAATATTATAACCCTAATGCCCCTTAAATTCCAGAAGTCAACAGTTTAGCGCAAACAAAAAATGTCTGTTTTAGATATATTGTATTTTGGCTCTGCTTTTAATAAGTGACTGAACTTAACCGTTTGTGGTGATTAAGAAGGTATAGCATCTTCACCAATACATTAAATAAACATGTTTCATATTATTCCGAAATAAAGTAAATACATAGGTATGAACATCGGTATAAGTTAAACAGACAGCAAACTTAAAAGTTTAATACTTTGTATTGATACATTACTAAATCGGATCTAAAATGAAATTATAAAGTCTATGCTTGATAATTCATTTTTAACATATAACGGATTGGCGAAAGATACCAAAAGGAACAGTCAAACTCAACACAACAGAGAAAACTAAAGACAAAGCAACACGAACCCTAGAAAAGCTTTCGGTGATCGCAGGTTCTCCGGAATGACAAACAGATCATGCTCCACATGTGGCATCAGTCGCGTTGATTATGTTATTACACATCTAGTTAATAGTTTAATTAAGTAGGTCACATTCGTGAAAAGGGAACGGTGATTGATTGTTGTTACGACACAAAGAACATATCCGATGTCATTATAGAATCATTCCGGTTTATGTTTAAATATCAAGCCCAAGTATAAAGGTACTGATATATAATTTTATACAGCCATTTTTCTAGATCTCTATTCATATTTGTGTTACTGCCCCTGTAATACAGTAATGATTGAATTAGTTTTAAATGTACAATTCTTAAGAATACATTAAATTCTTCTAAAAGAAAAGAAAAGACAAGATATACATTGTTTCTTGTGTCCCAATAGAAGGAAAATATGTTATATAGGTAGAGAAAATACTCTTATTCAATATTTTACTACTGCAATTCAAAGAATTGATTAGTCAATCTACAAACATCCGAAACACTCTATGAAAGAGGGAGGAAAGATACCAGAGGGTCAGTCAAACTCAGAAATTGAAAATAAACTGACAACGCCTGGCTAAAAATGAAAAAAAAAGACAAACAATAAAACACATGACACATCGTAGAAAACTAAAGAATAAGCAACACGAACCCCACCAAAAACTAGGGTTGATCCAAGGTGATCCAGGAGGGTAAGCAGATCTGGCTCCTCATGTGGCACCCGTCGTGTTGCTTATGTTATAACAAATCCAGTAAATAGTCTAATAAGGTAGGTCACATTCATGAAAGGGAAGGGGATTGTAGTTAAGACGTTATGTACATATCTGATATCATTTGTGGAACGCTTATTCAATAACCGTCAATCAACTCGTGATGGCATCCGTAAAGTTATTTAAGAATGGATGATTTCAACTTCACCATTTGGAACTCTTTGTCAGCAGCAACCCTCTATCGAGAAAATCATGATAGGAAATGCAAGCACGGGAATATCGTATCAATTGGGAGAAATATACTCCGGATGCAGGTGCTGCTGGAATGTTGTTACTTAGAAATAGAAAATTCACAATTGAAAAGCTGAAATCATCTCTTTCGTCGAAAAGTTTTGTTTTCCACCCACCCTGTGTTTGACATGTGCTTGAACAAAACTTGATAATTTCGTTTAACTTATTTTTATTTTCATCTTTGATAAGGAAGTCAATCAATAAGAACTTATATTTTCCATTGTCTGATGTGTGTACGTGATTATAGATGGATGCATAGATAAAAGTTCAACAACTTACTGAAAGGTTGTTGCTACTTTGTACTTTTAATGATTTTATTACTCAATGTAGACGTACTTTTGTAATAACTGTTTATAATTACGTGAATATTATGTTAATATATTTTCATTTTGTATCGTTAATGAGAATGTCAATAGATAAGAACTATAACTTATACAATATTAAGATATTGTTAAACTCAAACATCATCAAAGTGCACAAGATACGTCAACCATTATCACCGAAAAAGTAAAATTTAAAATTGTTTTAAGCCGTGTTCACATTGACCCAAACTCGGTGTTGTGTGAGTGTAACTCACACATAAACTGAACATAATTACGTTCCCATTGATAAAACTCAATGTTTACATGTAGTGTAAATTATGTTTTGTCTACATGCAGTCGATAGTCGATGTAGGCCATGTGTAGGTTACGTGTACACAAAACAGAACTTTAATTTTCCCATGTATATTTAAAAAAGAAGCGATTTTTATATAAAATTGATACTTATAACACTTATTAATAAAGTTCTTTGCAGAAATATATGTCTAAACTTGATACATTTTTTTGTTATTAAAAAAAATACGTAGCCTTATTAATCCCTTATCAAGACGAACAAGACTCATCCATCATCATTGCCGAACACAGAACTCATTTGAAAAGGTCATCTGAATCGACTGGACGTACACACTGACAGAAATATTTGCCACTGGTCTTTACCCAAACAACGGTTCACTCATAAATGCATTACTGAAAAAGGTGAGACTAATTGTTTGTTTGTGCAGTATCTTAAGTCCGTTAAAATACAGTTTAAAAAAACCCATAACCCCTTCCTTTTGCTAAATACTCCTTGAAGAAAAAAACACCATTTGAAACAAACAGAACAGAAAGAAATGTGGTGATCCTTAACATCGCAATTTTATTTCTTCGTCTGGTCTGTAAGCAACGTTTTTAATGCGTAGTTGAGACATCTGAGTCAGATTTTTTTCTCGGGCGAAAGTTTATATTTGTTTTTCTTTGTACCAATTCAATATTTGACACTATAATGTATGGGCAAATTTTGGATTCAGAATATTTGTTCATTATAATCATCTATATGACCCAATTTAAAAAAAATCAAATTGTGGTATCCCCCCTTTTTTTTAAAGTCAAATCGTCGTTCACTTACTGCTAGAAAATTTGAATTCTGTTCTACGTAATAAACATTTAAATGACATATAGTTTACAAGTGTGAACAAAACTTATATACAGGTAGCTAAACAAGGTGTATAGATGTGAACAGATTTAGTGTGAAACTAGTGTGCATTACATTAAACCAAATTTAAACATGTTTACTGTACACAGTGTTTGGTGTGAACACGGCCTTAAACGGATTAAACATTGTTTACATTCTCTTTAACATTTGTTTAACTCAGTCTCTTACTTCCGAATAACACAATTTCAACCACTACAATTTGTAAAGTTAAAAGAAGAAAAAAAGAAACAAATGCACGGACATATATGTTTATCAAGTGTTTCAAAAATGAATACTGTGGATTCATTTAATCTAGTGGGGATCAATTTTCGTGGATTGAATAGTTTATAATATTCGTGCATATTTGATTTTGTGGTTTTGCCAAAAGTCTGCATACATTTCTATATAACATTTGTAATGTGTTAGAAAATAAAATTCGTGGTTTCCAGGTAGCCACGAAATCCTCGAAAACTAGTATTCAACGAATAATAATGAGTCCTCAGTATATAGTGTGTTAAAATTCGATTCACATCCCTAAAGAGAAGCAACTTAAGGAAAGATCAATAAATTTAATGATGCTATTTGTATTTATATATGTAATTCGAAACTTCATTGAAAAAAAGAACACTCTCTGTCTTCTACTGTTGCATTCAATTGGTTCAATATTATAACCCTTATGCGCCATAAATTCTGGATGTCCAAAGTCTAGCGGAAACAAATAAAATGTCTGTTAGCGATATTTGATTTTCGTTTTGCTTTTAAAAAGTGACTAAACTTAACCATGTGTGGTGACTAGGAAGGTATAGCATCTTCGCCAATACATTTAATCATTTTTCTTATTTTTCCTAAATAATGTACTGTTAAAAATACTGTTTTGACGTTCGTCATCACGTTTGTCGTTATTTCACTTTTTATTTAATTGTTATTTCACTTGGTTATTTAAAAGTAGTTAAGTCCCTATGATAATCAAATTTAAGAAAGTAAGCAAGATAATTTTACTTGTAAAAGAGGGACGAAAGATACCAAAGGGACAGTCAACCTCGTAAATCTAAAACAAACTGACAACGCCATGGCTAAAAAGGAAAAAGACAAACAGACAAACAATAGTACACATGACACAACATAGAAAACTAAAGAATAAACAACACGAATCCCACCAAAAACTAGGGGTGATCTCAGGTGCTCCGGAAGGGTAAACAGATCCTGCTCCACATGCGGCACCCGTCGTGTTGCTTATGTGATTACAAATCCGGTAAATAGTCTAATTCGGTAGGTCAAATTCATGAAATGGAAAGGGATTGGAGTTACGACGTAAGGAACATATCCGATATCATTTGTGAAACGGTTATTCCATAACGGTCAACAAACTCGTGATGGCGTCCGTAAAATTTACGAAGGGATGATTTCAACTTCACCATTTGGAACTCTTGGTTTAATAGCTTCCTTGTGAGCAGTAACCCTCTATCAAGAAAATCATGATAGGAAATGCAAGCACGGGAATATCGTATCAATTGGGAGATATATAACCCCGTATGCAGGTGCTGCTGGAATGTTGCTACTTAGAAATGGAAATTGAAAAGCTGAAATCATCTCTTTTGTCGTAAAGTTTTGTCTTCAACCGACCCTCATTGTCAATTTCTAGATGTAAGTCAAGATATGAAGCCGACTTAACTGTATCTGTAGTATCCTTTATCTCCAATTCGATGGGATGGACATAGTCAACAAATTTTGAATTGTTTAGTGAAAGAACGTCATCTATATAGCGGAAAGTAGAGTTAAAGATTATTGCTAACTTCTTATCTTTCTTCCTAAGAAGTTCCTGCATGAAGTCAGCCTTATAATAATAAAGAAACAAGTCAGCAAGTAGAGGGGCACAGTTTGTTCTCATTGGGATGCCGACAGTCTGTTGAAAAACACGTCCTCCGAACGTAACAACTATGTTGTCAATCAAGAAATCAAGCATCTTGATAATATCGGTTTCAGAGAATTTTTTGTTTGAATCAGAATGATTCTTTACAAAGTATGATTTATCCCTCCCTAAGACAAGATACTTGTATCTACGTTGGCCATTCTTTTTTATGAAGCAAAGTAATACCAACTCTTTTAATTTGTCTTTTAGTTTGGAATGTGGAATACTTGTGTAAAGAGTAGAAAAGTCAAATGTTTTAATACTGTTACAAGATGAAAGAGAGTTAGATTGTATGTACTCTAAAAGATCTTTGGAAATTTTAAGTATCCACATCTGATTCACGCCACCTCTAGAATAGGCAGTTTCACAATAACTTTGAAGCCCGTCTTTGATTGCTGATACAATGGATGTTAATAATTTAGAATGGGGTTTCGTGGAGCACTTGGAAGACCCAGCAATATACCGTTGTTTGTAAGGACACTTATGTAGTTTAGGTATCCAATACAGTGATGGAAGATCCAGTTCTTCATCTTTGGTTGAAATACCAAAGGAACAAAGAACAGACCTATGATTATCCATGATTTCCTCCTTGGTAAGTGTCGTGAGGGTATATGTTGGGTTTCCAAGTGAATTGTCTATACCTAATTCGTTTATCAAGCAATTAATGTAATGACTTTTACAGATAAAAACGATGTTATTTGGGGCTTTGTCTGCGGGGACAACAACATATTCATCATGGAGGTCAGATAGGTTTGGATCTTTGAAGATTGTCGTAGAGAAATGTTATTAACAATGTTAAGGTCGCCGGTAATAACGCGGCCAACAGGATTATATATGTGATTTGGGAACTAGCACAAGTGCAATCAGGAGGTTTAGACTTGAAGTCGTCAATATCGAGATCCTGCAAAACGCGTTTGTAATTGAAAATTTTAGTTGCAATAGGTTTGGTATAGGTATAAGAAATTATTGGTACAGACTGGTCTTTGAAATAAGGAGGTATTTTCGATTGAACTAATTTATGATGAAGGATATTGCCTAGTTTGACGCAATCGAGACCTTTGTTGGCAAAGGAAAGATTTAGAAAAGATCTTTTCTCTTTTTCATCTTTTCCAATGCGAACTGGCTTGAAAAGTCTGTGACTAGCAATATCCGAAATAATAGCTTGTAGTTTGTATTGGTTTGAAATTAGGGTTTGTAACAGTGGATTCCAAATATAAATTGAACAGAGAATGAAGTTTTGAAAGGGGTAATAAATAAAGTTCCGTGCGAATGTGATGAATACCTGACGGTTTTTGTATGCATGGCAGCAAGTCATTAATAGAGACATCATGCATAGAGGGTGATGTATAATGACGATGGCCATGACTACGTCTACGTCGAGGAGTCTAGTTGAAAATATTCATCACATTCACCGAGTTACACGAAGGACTAGATAGAATACCTATACCATTGTAATCGGCACATACACACTAAAAAAAAATACTTAGTAATTTTTCTTTACTCATTTTGAGTAATTCTATTATTACACATTTACTTACTATTACTTACAATTACTTTCTTTTACTTAGTTTTACTAAATATTCTGAAGGAATTACTTGAAATTACTTAATTTATTTTTTACTTGATTTAAGTAATCCAAATAGTTTTAAGTAAAAATTAATTACTTGAATTTAGTAAAACTATTTAAAAAATTACTTAGTAATTTATTTTTACTTAAATGCAGTAAATGATTTACTAAAATTACTTATGATTACTTGAAAAAAAATACTTCTCATTACTAGGTAGGATTAGATAAATTACTTAAAATGATATTTTACTCTATATATTTACAACTTTTACAACTTCTATTATATATAATGATAAATGCTTTCTATGAAGTTTGACTCCATAATTTAACAATTTCAACAATATTTAGGTTTAAGTCTGAAAATTGCATAATTTTGGATAGCAATTTACTTTATAGAGGTAATTCTTCCAACTTGGAAATAATTTTAATTATATGGAATTTTCATAATTTCCTGTGCTTGAATATTTTCATACATTTCATGTATACGCTGTATTCTAATGTTCAGTGTGGCACCTAACACTTTCTATTTCAAAGTAAATAACACATTTTCAATAGAATGCACTGTGCTGTGCATAACACTATCTATACAAAATACATTGTATGGAAAGTATTATGCAATGCTTAAAAATAATAATGCAGAATAAACATGGAATTTTAAGCACAAGAAATAATGCAAATTACATAATTAAAAATAATTCCAAATTGAAAAAAATAGCCTGTTTTTAGATAATACTTTGAAATGCTTAAAACATTGGATCGGAATTACTTCGTATTACTTAGAGTTACTAGTCATTACTTAACCTTTTTTTATTTCAAAATATCCTCAAATTATTATTTTCTATTTTTAATATAATTTTATAATGTCAAAAAACATGATTTAGTTTTACTAAAATTAAAAAATAACTACTATAAATGTACAAAATTGTATAATATTTCCTTTATTTTTAATAAGTAGTTTTTGATTTGAGATTGAAAAAAAAATTCGGCCAATCAGAATTAAGGTTTCATTTGACTTTGGTAAGCTATTTTTGAAAATTGGCTGGAGCTCATTCAGTTTTGAATTTGAACAAAAGTTTACAGAGTTTATTGAAATACTTACGCGAGCTACACACATGAAAGGAAAGGAGAACCTTACAAAAAGGACACTTTGTGGGTTTTCATGTTTCTTGCTACTCTTTGTGTACTTACAAATAAATGAAAATATAACACAAAGAGTTGCTGGGGAGGTTGCCCATGTTAACCTACAACACACAAGAGAAATTATGGATTATAACAAAGGATATAGTGTATGATTATTCTTTAAAAAGGTGTGTTACTATTTCAAATTATATGCATTTATAATAAAACAGTGTAGAATTTTTATTTCAACCTCGAGTATAAAAATGTGAAAAAAACAACATTATTCTACATCTTTTATGTGTTTATCTCTAGTCATACTGAAACTATCATAATGTCGATTATTTCTTTCCCCGCATTTTTACACTGAAAAGGGGAATAATCAATCTGAATCAATTCAGTGTTTAAATGTCGCCGCGTAAGGACTTGAATATCAATTCTATATATATATCTACAGATGGCTGTTTCTCGTTTTTAAAATGAATACAAAATTTCTAAAATTGACAAGATAGTTGACTTTTGGTGTGGCAACGGTTGGATTGTATTTCACTTCTGTTATTTTTTTATTATAAAAGGGCACATTTAAAGAAAGAAACAGCTGTTACGGAAAAGATAACATCTTTGTCAACCAAATACAACTTTATTTTCATTCATGTGTTTAGTTCTATGAGGTGCGCCAGGCTCTTGAAGTTGGACGTTCACTAGCCATCTTGGAATGCTGTCGGTTACAAAAATTAATGACAGTTAAATATGGTCATGATGGTGTGCTGTTTATAACATCTTTAATAAATTATAATATCTATAAAGACTTTAAATAAAAATGAGAACTAACATCGCTGCTTAGTACATTTATCAGATATTGAAATGTTAAATTTTATGCATTTTTAATGCATTTTAATTTATATGTATATATATTATTTTGTGACTTCTCTGTAACTTTTGTACTTTTATGGTTTTATAAAGATAAACTATTTGAGAATAAACATGTTTAACCCCGCCGCATTTCTGCGCCTGTCCCAAGTCAGGAGTCTCTGGCCTTTGTTAGTCTTGTATTATTTTAATTTTAGTTTCTTGTGTACAATTTGGAAATTAGTATGAGGTTCAGTATTACGCAACTAGTATATATTTGTTTAGGGGCAATCTCTCGCTACATTGAAGACCTGTTGATGACCATCTGGTGTATAACCTTCCTAACCTCTCTATAATCTATTGATAATCTACCTAATTATTTCAGTTAGTACCTGGTGTCTAACCTTCCTAACCTCTCTATAATCTATTGATAATCCACCTAATTATATCAGTTAGTACCTGGTGTCTAACCTTCCTAACCTCTCTATAACCTATTGATAATCCACCTAATTATTTCAGTTAGTACTTGGTGTCTTACCTTCCTAACCTCTCTATAATCTATTGATAATCCACATAATTGGTTCAGTTAGTACCTGGTGTCTAACCTTCCTAACCTCTCTATAACCTATTGATAATTCACCTAATTATTTCAGTTAGTACCTGGTGTCTAACCTTCCTAACCTCTCTATAATCTACTGATAATCTACTTTATTGTTTCAGTTAGTACCTGGTGTCTAACCTTCCTAACCTCTCTATAACCTATTGATAATCCACCTAATTATTTCAGTTAGTACCTGGTGTCTAACCTCCCTAACATCTCTATAACCTATTGATAATCCACCTAATTATTTCAGTTAGTACCTGGTGTCTTACCTTCCTAACCCTATCTATAACCTATTGATAATCCACATAATTGGTTCAGTTAGTACCTGGTGTCTAACCTTCCTAACCTCTCTATAATCTACTGATAATCTACTTTATTGTTTCAGTTAGTACCTGGTGTCTAACCTTCCTAACCTCTCTATAACCTATTGATAATCCACCTAATTATTTCAGTTAGTACCTGGTGTCTAACCTTCCTAACCTCTCTATAACCTATTGATAATCCACCTAATTATTTCAGTTAGTACCTGGTGTCTAACCTTCCTAACCTCTCTATTACCTATTGATAATCTACCTAATTATTTCAGTTAGTACCTGGTGTCTAACCTTCCTAACCTCTCTATAATCTATTGATAATCTACCTACTAATTTCAGTTAGTACCTGGTGTCTTACCCTCCTTACCTTTCTATAATCTACTGATAATCTACTTTATTGTTTCAGTTAGTACCTGGTGTCTTACCTTCCTAACCTCTCTATAACCTATTGATAATCCACCTAATTATTTCAGTTAGTACCTGGTGTCTAACCTCCCTAACATCTCTATAACCTATTGATAATCCACCTAATTATTTCAGTTAGTACCTGGTGTCTTACCTTCCTAACCCTATCTATAACCTATTGATAATCCACATAATTGGTTCAGTTAGTACCTGGTGTCTAACCTTCCTAACCTCTCTATAATCTACTGATAATCTACTTTATTGTTTCAGTTAGTACCTGGTGTCTAACCTTCCTAACCTCTCTATAACCTATTGATAATCCACCTAATTATTTCAGTTAGTACCTGGTGTCTAACCTTCCTAACCTCTCTATAACCTATTGATAATCCACCTAATTATTTCAGTTAGTACCTGGTGTCTAACCTTCCTAACCTCTCTATTACCTATTGATAATCTACCTAATTATTTCAGTTAGTACCTGGTGTCTAACCTTCCTAACCTCTCTATAATCTATTGATAATCTACCTACTAATTTCAGTTAGTACCTGGTGTCTTACCCTCCTTACCTTTCTATAATCTACTGATAATCTACTTTATTGTTTCAGTTAGTACCTGGTGTCTTACCTTCCTAACCTCTATATAACCTATTGATAATCCACCTAATTATTTCAGTTAGTAGCTGGTGTTTTACCCTCCTTACCTTTCTATAACCTATTGATAATACACCTAATTATTTTAGTTAGAACTTGGTGTCTTACCTTCCTAACCTCTCTATAATCTACTGATAATCTACTGAATTGTTTCACTTAGTAGTTGTGTCGTACCTTCCTAACCTCTCTATAACCTATTGATAATCCACCTAATTATTTCAGTTAGTAGCTGGTGTCTTACCCTCCTTACCTTTCTATAATCTACTGATAATCCACTTTATTGTTTCAGTTAGTACCTGGTGTCTTACCTTCCTAACCTTTCTATAATCTACTGATAATCCACTGAATTATTTCAGTTAGTAGTTGGTGTCTTAAATTCCTATCCTCTCTATACTCTACTGATAATCCACTTAATTGTTACAGTTAGTAGATAGTGAGTGTCTTACTTTCCTAACCTCTCTATAATGTACTGATAATCCACTTAATTTGTTCAGTTAGTAGCTGGTGTCTTACCATCTTAACCTCTATATAATGTACTGATAATCCACTAAATTATTTCAGTTACTAGTAGTAGTTGGTGTCTTACATTCCTAGCCTTTCTATAATCTATTGACAATCCACTTAATTGTTTCAGTTAGTAGCTGGTGTCTTACCTTCCTAACCTCTATAAAATCTTCTGATAGTCCACATAATTATTTCAGAAAGTAGTTGGTGTCTTACCTTCCAGTACAGTATGCGGGGGAGAGAAATGGGGGATTTAGAAGTATTGGCTGGGGAAAGGCTATCGAACTTAACAAGTCTCTGGAAAAGAACAGGCGAGCAACTTGACCCTCAACTGTGGAAAAATGCTTCTATAACCATTCCAGAATATTTCAAACCTGTTGTACGTATTCCATAATGATAGAAAATTGTTGCTGTAGACTTACGTATCGTTTTTTGTTCTGTTGTGTACATTGTGAAATGATAAAAAAACTGCTACTTTAAATATAGCAAACTTTAGTTGTCATGTTGTGAATACTATGTTTTTTTATAATGATAGCAAACTGCTGTTTCAGACAACGGAAACGTTAGTTGTCATGTTGTGAATACATTTTTTTTATAATGATAACAAACTGTTGCTTCAGACATCGCAAACTCTATTTGTCCTGTTGTAAACACTATGTTTTTATAATGATAATAAACTGTTGCTTCATACATCGCAAACTCTATTTGTCCTGTTGAAAACACTATGTTTTGATAATGATAGCAAACTGCTGCTAAAGACTCCGCAATCTTTAGTTGTCCTGTTGTGAGTGTTCCGTAACTATTGTAACCACATCAAACTGTTACTGCAGATATCTTACCAAAATATCCAACATTTCAGTTACGAACAATCTTTAACATAAGATAAGTTATAAAAATTGTTTTAAAAGAGGGACGAAAGATACCAAAGGGACAGTCAAACTCATAAATCGAAAAAAAAGCTGACAACGCCATGGCTACAAATGAAAAAGATTATATTAAGCACCTCATATCTGGTTTCTAATGAAAACTATCTCATTGTGAACCACACAACACCCCTTCCCTTTCATGAATGTGACCTACTGAATTTGACTATTTACAGGATTTGTTATCACATAAAACACACGACGGGTGCATTATATGCAGCAGGATCTGTTTACCCTTCCGGAGCACCTGAAATCGTTTTTGGTGGGGTTCGTGTTGTTTATTCTTTAGTTTTCTATGTGGTGTCTTGTGTACTATTGTTTGTCTGTCTTTTTCATTTGTAGCCATGGCGTTGTCAGTTTTTTTTTCGATTTATTGGATATTATATGACTATAAATCTCTGTGGAGCGGATGGAGTTGAATGTAGTTGAATTTAAATTTTCATTCTAAAGAACGTTCATGTAGTATTTACGGCATATCACCACCACATGGTTGGCTGCTTTGTCGGCTGGTACAAACAAAAACCGCTTTGAACGTTCTTGAAGTTTATTTCTTATTCTGGAAATAGATGTATTATGTACTCTATTATTTACTTCTAAATTATTTCAACAGGTGATATTTTCTTATATACATGTACCACATTCATACATTTATTCATATAAGAATCAAGAGATTTGTTATAAGATTATTTCCGTTTACACCACTTTTTACAAGACGCGGACAGAGCATCTATGGTGATATCACGACACTCTTTCCAATCTAATTTAGATGAAGGACGATATTGTGGTCCTTATTTCATAAAGTTTTTAACCTCTCTGTCCTGGACGATATTGAAGTACCCTGAAATAACATGACCAAGGGGAACATATCCAACCTTCGACGTTTCACAGTTTCAAATTAAAGGAGTATTATTATCTACATTCACGTTTGATGTTACCGACGTGTAATCATGTTAATTAAAAAATAAAATTCTGGTGTTTTTTTGTATATGTAGGAAATTATAATAGTGGTTCTATGTTATGAAATTAGGGAGGTATACAGTTTTGAACGGTAGAGTCATTAAGTATACTAGATAAGTTGATAAAATCAATACCTCTGCAAATATATTTAATTTTCAGAAAATGACGTGTATGATCTTCAGGTTTGTCGATCCGCGTTAACAGCCTATGGTGGCAAAAAGCTGTAATTATACGCGAATATTCATACAGTTGGCTGAAGAATGAGATGTTGTCACACTCTTTGAAAATATTGTGTAATTTACTAGTAGGTATTTGACCCGGTTTACATAATAATTGATGTCTACCATTGTTTTTAAATACAGATAGGAGATTCACAAGTGTATAATTTATACGATGTTTAACTCGTTGATTTCGATTGATACGTTTGCCATGAGACCTGTTATTTCGTTGTCTGTTATCAATAATATTCATGATAGCAACAGAAGAAGTAGTACATGTAGTATATATGTTCCGTTGTCCAAGTATATTGTCATTAAGACCCAGGGGATAAGCTGTTAAAAATCGTTTAATCCAATACAGTTCGATAATTTTACGGGAATCTTCAAATTGTTTATCTTTTACTAATGATTTTTATGTAGACGAAACGTGCGTCTGGCGTATATACAAAATTTAGTCCAGGTATTTATGATGAGTTTATTTATGACTGTTTGCTTTGTTCAATCATTGTTGTCAATGTAATGCATTTTTATTACTATAATTAGAAGCTATAAAACCAGATTTAATCCACCATTTTCTACATGAGAAAATGCCGGTAACATGTAAGGACTATGACAATTGTTATATATTTGTTTGATGAGTTTGAGATTTTGATTTTGCCATCTGATGAAGTACTTTTCAATTTAGAATTTTTCAGTTTTTTGTAATTTTTACTTTTTTCATATCCAATTATTTTTTTCCTGAACTAAACAATATTATTTTAAGTCATGAGTGCTTGAAATTATTGTTTTTCAACCACGGGTTGGCACTTTATGCTAAATATTTAAATTCGAGCAACATTATATTCTAAATAAAACCGGAAAGTGACATTCAACATAAAAACAGTTTGTTGCATAAATATTGAGCATACCTTGCCAGCATATATTGCACACATTAAAACAAAACGTTATGCAATATCACAGCTTATGTAAAAAGTTATCAAAGGTACCAGGATTATAATTTAATACGAATCGCGCGTTTCGTTAACATAAGACCCATCAGTGACGCTCAGATAAGAAAGGTTATTAAGCCAAACAAGTAAAAAGTTGAAGAGCATTAAGGACCCAGAATTCCAAAAAGTTGTAAAAAGTAAAATCACAAAAATACTGAACTCAGAGGAAAATCAATTTGGAAAGTCCATAATCACATGGCAAAATCAAAAAACGAAACGCATCAAAAACGAATGGACAAGAACTGTCATATTCCTGACTTGGTACAGGCATTTTCAAATGTAGAAAATGGTGGATTAAACCATAATCAACATTCGTTTCAGGCAAAACTTTGTTACTAATAATTATTCATATTAAAACTATTGTCAGTACCTTTGTTTATGATATCTTCTATCAATGTCAAAACAAGAATATTATATGAATGAACAGAGTCTTATCAAATAAGACAGGCTAGAGATATTGAAGAGTCATTAGGTTCTAGATATATGAAATTTTGAGGCATGTGGCAGTTGTTATCTGATAGTTCGTTTTTATGTATGTTACATTGCCGTTTTCGTTTTGTGACATTTCAGTATTCTGTTGTTTTGTTGTTTTCCTCTTATAGTTGATGTGTTTCCCTTGGTTTTAGTTTGTAACCAGGATATGTTTTCTCTGAATCGATTGATGACTTTTTAACAGCAGTATAATACTATTGCATTTATTCATATATCATCGAAGACGGAATATTTTCTAAAAAATTAAGAAAAAGTTTAAACACAAAAATACTGAACTACAAAACAAAAAGTCCCTAACCAAATGGGAAAATAAAAAGCACAAACACATCACACGAATGTAAAACAACGGTATATTCCCGACTTGGTACAGACATTTCATATGTCATCAATGGTGGATTGAACCTGGTTTTATAGCGCTAAACCTCTCACCTGCATGACAGTCGCATCAAATTGCAGAAGATATCACAAATTGTATGAATCACTAGTAATATAGTTTTAAAGTAATTAGGGGTTCGCACCGTCTGCGCATAAAATTGCGCATTGATATCGTTAGGGTTGTACATTGTCGTAATTTGCCAAAAACAATACAATTTGATCGTTAAAATAATCTTTATGAAAGAGTACAAAATTATTTACTGCAATTTCAAAACTTAATAAAGTTTATTGTTACAATTGTCATTATCGAAATAGTACTTCCGTTCTAAAAATATGAAGCATTATGTTCTTGACGTCGGAGAAGACTAAAGAGAGAATAACTCATATTAATAATCGAACACGTGAACAGCTTTTCATGAATACTGAAATGCAGATCGAATTTATAGATAACGAACTTCATTCTGAAAGCTTATTAAGCGGTTTCAGCCTTGTGTTACGCTAAAAAAGGTCCGGAAAACAAATCATGAAAAGGGTGAAAACTGATACATTGTAAGTACTTATGAATTGAATATAAATGCTCAAAGAGCGATTCACGGCCCCTGAAAATAATTTGTAAACGTAAAATAAGCGGAAATTATTTCAAACCAATATCGACGTCGAACAACAGAACAATGACCCCACCCCCTTCTTTTAAGGCTGAAATATACATTTGCAAGTCCCAACACAGTACGGTGGCTTTGTGAAAAATTGTGCACATCCTGCTACAAGCATGAAATTTGTCATTGACCTTCCTTAACTTTTTTTCTTTTATTTCAGATAGGGAGGCATTTGATAAAATATGTCTCACTTCCAAAATAGCGGACTTCATACTTGAATTAGCCCAATATAAAAGGCTAGTATGTGAAAAGGTGTTATTAACATGCTACTATCATAATATTTGGTACAAACCTTTGTTATGTACTACTTGTTGATATATGATATTGATTAGATGTCTTCAAAAACCTTACTTCTGAACATGGTCGACATTGTACTAAAATAAGCTTATTTTTAGGGAGGGTAATTTAAATATGTCTTAAAGTATTGCTACTATCATTATATTGTGCAGGAACCTTTCTTTGGTGCTTTGCATGGATACAATGTATAAGACATATGTCTTGAAAACCCTTACTTCCGGTGATATCCAATATGGCGGACAAAGTCATATTGATATTTTTTTATTTTAATGTTCAACTTTTTTTAGAATTTAAATAAAATATTTTATTAAGCTGGTCATTAAACTTTTGGCTTTAAGTCATCCTCAAAACCGCTTATTCTATTCAGCTTTATATGCTTAAATACAAAGTTAACACTTCCGGTAAAAAAAAACCAATATGGCGTAACTTACAGAGATGAGTCCTCAATCCATATCTTCGATGTAGAGTTATCGATAGATTGATTTAAACAAAATAAAGTCATTAAAGTTCTTAAACATCTTTAGAACGACTAATTTATGGCTACAAATACATGTTTATTCACAATCGGAAACCTTATTTTCCAAATTTACAAAAATCGCAGTATTGTTTCTTTCATCTATAATGTACAAGCTCTTGATAAGATGGCATCACAAAAAGTTGTCCGAAAGGGTTCCCATGGATTATATTTTTCCCTTCGCCATTCAAAAGCAATGGACTAGTTAGCTTGTTACTCATTCGCACCCGCAAAGGTATATTGCACGTTTTACTTGCTGAAAAAGACTAGACCGAGTCGTGGTAATAGCCTCAATAAGTATTTCCCCTTCCATAAACACATTTTTCTTGCTTCGTTAACCCCATCTGATAAGTTTGTTCGACCTTACAACAAAATACGTATCGTTCTATCAATGACATTGACAAATCCATATCTTGCGATGTTGGCTGATCAATCATCATTCTAAATGTCACACCTTCAAACACCATCCATGTCACCAAGGCAGTTCCTTTTCCAGCAAACGTGTAATCTCTCAATGTTTAGAATATTTGAAAGGTCATGGGTAGATAATATATCTGAATCTTTTCCCACTTCCAAATGCACGCCAATGTTTGTCTGCCCCTATGTCACCGAAAAGTGAAACAGCAAGGACAGCAACATCAGTATCGACTGTTCGAGTCATGACATATAGTTAAGTCCGTGTTTTACTGCATCAGACACATCCATCTTGTTTACGTGAACATGATGCTAAGCTTGAAACATCATCATGTGGTGGATAACACAGAACATCCTGAGCAATTGTTACTATAACTACCTTTTCCTTAACATCAATTGAGCAAGCTGTTGCGAATGGAAACTTAACAGTTCTTTCTTATTGCTGTCATCTTGTTATAACTCTGAATTCGTCTGTGTATTCCCATTCTCATACATGTAGCTCTTGCATTTATAACAAATGCACAGGATATTCTATCTTATCTACTTCGAGATGTATTTCAAGTTAACCACCATGCTCACATTAAGAGGCTGACAATAGAGTCATGCTTCGAATTGTCGTAAATGATGATGCTGTCATTACAGTTTCGCCTTTCCATGACAGGGGTAGACGAACTATGGATTGTGTTTGGGAGGGCAAAAAGCTTTGGATAAATATATTTCAATGACCTTTCACATGCACCTGGCAATGAATGATTATACACACTTACTGTGATGCATGTCTTTACCAGTTTTTTTATATGGTTCTCTGATTGCTTGAACAGGGGAAAAAAGAGGACATGGGAGACATTGGTGGCATTTGAAGATGTGACTTTCACATAAGGAATGATGACTGATCAGTGTAAATCACAGAGGTTTATCTGTAAGATCACACAAACTTATCAGATGGGGTTAACTTGGTTAACGAATCAAGAAAATAACTATTTGCACAAAAGGGAAGACTACTTGAGGGTATTCCCTAAACTGGGAACTTGTAAAAAGTTGAATATTAAAGTAGAAAATTGATATTTCTAAGCCCTCCATTTTGGATATTACCGGAAGAAAGGTTTTAAAGAGTTATGTCTTATACATTGCATGCATGAGAAGCACCGAATAAAAGGTTCCTGCACAATGTAATGATAATAGCAATACATTAAAACACATTACAATTACCCTCCATAAAAATAAGCTTATTTTATTACTATATCTGCCATGTTGGATTTTACCGGAAGTAGGGTTTTTGTAGACATCTTATCTATATCGTATATCCAAAAGTAGTATATGACAAAGGTTGATACCAAACATTATGTTAGTAGCATGATAATAAGACCTTTTCACATACTAGCCTTCGATATAGGGCTTGTTTAAGTATGATGTCCACCATTTTGATTTTACCGGAAGTGAGAATTTTTTTTCAAATGCCTCCCTATCTGAAATAAAAAAGTAATAGTTGAGGAAGGTCTATGCCACGTTTCACGCTTGTAGCAGGATGTGCACAATTCGTTTGAAATATGCTTGTAGCCGCCGAACTACAAGTCAGGCGCCTGTAATTCACTGATTGTCGTTTGTTTGTGTGTTACATATTTGTTTTTCGTTCATTATTTTTGTATAAATAAGGCCGTTAGTTTTTTCTCGTTTGAATTGTTTTACATGTACATTTTTCATTTCGGGCCCTTTTTATAGCTGACTATGCGGTATGGGCTTTGCTCAATGTTGAAGGCTGTACGGTGACCTAAAGTTGTTAATTTCCTTGTCATTTTGGTCTGTTGTGGAAATTAGTCTCATTTATAATTATACTGCATCTTCTTTTTTTATATGTAAGCATAGGCATAGTTCATGGTACATGTATTTCTATCATGTAATTGATTTGAAAATTTGTGGACCTTAGAGTTCAGGTCTGTATGCGACATCTGCATAGGGGTCGGACCATTTGGGTTTCTGGGAGAAAAATTCATGAAAGTAGGAAGTTTATATAATATATACACAGAAGTTTCTTGTTGTAAACCTGGAATATTTGAATGCGAATGCTGGTGATTTGACTTGGATTCCAGTTGTTTAATTTGGTAAAGAATGCACACTTAAAATTGAGAACATTTCCCGTCTATTTTCTTTATTTACAAATGTATTTTGCACTTTACATGCATTATTTTCTATTATTTTAAACTTGACCCTCCTACAATGCATTCGATCCTTCAGAATTTTCATGAGAGAAAAACAGAACTTTTACTACCTAAAAGGATTCTTTTTTTAATTTTGAAGCTTATTCTGCCTCTCTTTATAATATTGCTGATAACTGATCAGTAAAGTTATTTCGTAGTGCATTTCTTTAACATTTTAAAGACAATAAATGAAAACGTTTTGAAATTGAACCTGCTCTAAGTGGGTGTTATATTCTCTTGACAGCTTTAGACATACTAATCTTTAACCTTTTTTAGCTGGTCCATTCATGACCAAAAGTTTTTTTACAGTGTAATTTCAACAATTATAAATACTTCCTCTTTTAGGCATTTTTCTGAAAGGTGTATGAACAAAAATTGCAAGATATGTAATTAGATATAGGAAGATGTGGTGTGAGTGCCAATGAGACAACTCTCCATCCAAATAACAATTTAAAAATTTAACCATTATAGGTTAAAGTACGGCCTTCAACACGGAGCCTTGGCTCACACCGAACAACAAGCTATAAAGGGCCCCAAAATTACTAGTGTAAAACCATTCAAACGGGAAAACCAACGGTCTAATCTATATAAACAAAACGAGAAACGAGAAACACGTATATATTACATAAACAAACGACAACTACTGTACATCAGATTCCTGACTTAGGACAGGTGCAAACATTTGCAGCGGGATTAAACGTTTTAATGGGCCCAAACCTTCTCCCTTTTTCTGAAACAATAGCATAACATCACAACATGTTCACACTAGAAGGTGCGGCTTTTTTGAAGGTGTTATATTTTCTAGCAATCTAAAACTCTTGAAGTGTTGTAGTTAAAACATTGTACAGAATCCTCTAATACATGTATGTACTATATGTAATTTAGATAGAAAGGAAATTACAAATAGCATAGTATATTACATGTAATAGTTATAATTCAGGGTCAAAATTCTGTCATTTTTTTATACCCCTGAACTACCTTCAGTGGGAGTGCTATATAATAAATATACTTAGGGGGGCTCATGCTTGTATGTTGTAATTTAAATAGATACTGATGTTTATAATCTGGTTGGTCGTTTTATGTTACTACCTTCGCAAAAGTTCTTCGTCGACAGATAAGTTTGAATATCCTTTTGTATCTTTCACGTGACAGTGAAATACTGGAATACTAATTCGATAATGGCAGTTTGATTGGTAAAATGTGGTCACAAGAAGCTGATAAAACCTAGCTAATATATTATTGAGTTGCAAGTCAATCTAATTTCATACCGTACTTAAACAACCTTATTTTCACCCTTTGATTGGTAACATACTGTCTTTATTTCAGTTTATTTAGCAAAACCTTGCAGGTCAATAATTCAATCTTATCTCAATCCGTATTCATACGACCTTTGATTAAACTATTGATTATGACTACTGCTGTGGTTTTTATCACTCTTTACGTGAACAATTAATATATACTTGTGGTGTAAAGTCTTGCAACTCAATAATCCTATAACATCTGAATTGACATTTGATTAACCTTTGCTGGACATTAAAAAAATACATTTGATATGTTTAAACTTATAGGTTTTCATCAATAAAGTAAAATCTTACAGATCTAAAAATTTACCGCAAACACTTTTTTTTCTTACATGTCTATTTATACTCAAGATAACTGAACCGCTAAACTATAGTCTTTTATTATCTGTAGGACAAACGACTTTCTCGATAAATAAGAATAATAAAGTAAGAAAGCAGTTTCTATCAATATCCTCCTTTATCAAATTTAGGCCAAACATGCAATGCTAGTAGTTTTTACTTCTCGTTGTGTTCCTTTGCGGGATATAATTAATTTGTGTACAAAGGACATGCGTATCTCTCGGACAGCGATCTTCATCAATTTTCCAAATCGAAAATAACATTCTGTATTGTACTGTCATGTGTCTTAACTTAAAAATTAAATGGCCTTTTAAATAACAATTGAGAATTATACTAAAAAAAGGAACGTTCAATCAAATGTGTGAAAAATAATTAATCAGCCAGTTAATTTATAAGATTTTAGATTTGGGTAACTAAACTTATATAGTGTATTTGGTTTACAGTTTGTTTTAGAAGAAATGTCTTCTTTTTATATAGTTCGATGATATAATTAGTTATCTTATACAAACACAATTTTATATTCATAAGTTTTGTAATTTTCATTGTTATTAAATACCCGTATAATCATTACAACCAACCTTATCTTGAACATTTTTTTGGAATTTTTTTAACATCTAGCTGTGATGTCACTTTAGTGCGTTGATCTATTCAATTGACATTCAATGCTTGGTTCAGCTGTGCAGATTTTTTGTGACTGATTTATGTTGTTTGACGTTTTCGTTTTCATTCTGTAGTTAGTCACCACTTCGGCGTTCACATGTAAATCAAATCTTTTATTTAAATTTACTGTTCGCAGAAGTATGAATTATTCTAAATACTGAGGATTTTCTTATCCCAGGCAGATAACCTTAGCGGTATATGGCATAACTTTCAGGAATTTTGGGTCATCAATGTTCTTTATCTTCGTTAATCTTTATATACTATTTTAACCTGAGCGTCACCGATGAGTCTTAGGTAGACGAAACATGCGTCTGGTATATCAAATTATAAACCTGGTACCCGCGATATCTTATTTTAGTGTTATATTTAACATTGCAATAAAGCGGAAGGTTTGGCTAGTCTCAAACCAGGTTCGACCCATTTTTTTCTTCTTAAAATGTCGTGTACCAAGTCAGGAATATGGCTATTGTTATCTTTACTTCGTTTTTTGTGTGTGTTGCATTGTCGTTTAATTTTTTTGGCATTTCAGTGTTTCTATTGTTTCGGTGTTCTTCTCTTATATTTCATGTGTTTCCCTCAGTTTAGTTTGTAACCCGGATCTGATTCAATTGATTTATGAATTTCGAACATAGGTTTACTACTGCTTACGTAATTTGTAATTTTCATTGTTATTAAATACCTGTATAATCATAATAACTAACCTTATCTTGATCATTTGTTTGGAATTTTTGAGACATCTAGCTGTGACGTCATTTTTGTTCGTTGATCTTTTCGGGTGACATTCAATGCTTGGTTCGGGTGTGCAAATTTTTATTTGCTGATTTAGGTCCTTTGACGTATTCGTTTTCATTCTATAGTTAGTCACCACTTCGGAATTGATATGTATATCAAATCTTTTTTATAAAACTGTTTGCAAAAGTACGAATTATTCTGAATACTGAGGATTTTCTTATCCCAGGCAGATAAACATGATAAACTTAGCGGTATTTGGCACAACCTTTTAGAGTTTTGTGTCATCAATGTTCTTAATATTTGTTAGGCTGTCTTTGATATTTTAACCTGAGCGTCACTGATGAGTCTTATGTAGACGAATCATACATCTGGTATATCAAATTATAAGCCTGGTACCTTCGATATCTTATTTTAGTATTATATTTAACATTACCATAAAGCAGGAGGTTTTGCTAGTCTCAAAACCAGGTTCAACCCATTTTTTCTTCTAAAAATATCGTGTACCAAGTCAGATATATAGCTATTGTTATCTTATAGTTCGTTTTTGTGTGTGTTTCATTGTTATTTATTTTTGACACTTCAGTGTTTCTATTGTTTCGGTGTTCTCCTGCTATATTTGATGTTTTCCATCAGTTTAGTTTGAAACCCGGATCTGCTTCAATTGATTTATGAATTTCGAACATAGGTTTACTACTGTTTACATTTTTTCAACAGTGTCAAAAGTTGAATTTAAATATTTAAAACACTTTGAATGCCATTTTGTTTTAATAATTGAAATTTAAAAGTCGCGATACCAAATGATTTTTTTAAACCATTTAAAATTGTTTTCTTTTTCAGCATTATGACAAAGATTTGTTGCTTGGTTGCATTTTTCCTTAACACAATTTGTGTGTCGCAATGTGAAAGTAAGTAAACGTTATGTTTAATAACAAACAGATGAGTGCTGGCTAGAATGATTTCATAATTATAAACTAAGGTTTTTTACTGCTTAAATAACAAACAGATGAGTGCTGGCTAGAATGATTTCATAATTATAAACTAAGGTTTTTTACTGCTTAAATAACACACCGATGAGTGCTTGCCAGAATGATTTCATAATTATAAACTAAGGTCTTTTACTGCTTAAATAACACACAGATGAGTGCTGGCTAGAATGATTTCATAATTATAAACTAAGGTCTTTTACTGCTAAAATAACACACATATGAGTGCTGGCTAGAATGATTTCATAATTATAAAATAAGGTCTTTTACTGTTTAATTAACACACAGATGAGTGCTTGCTAGAATGATTTCATAATTATAAACTAAAGTCTTTCACTGCTAAAATGACACACAGATGAAAGCTGGCTAGAATGATTTCATAATAATAAACTAAGGTCTTTTACTGCTTAAATGCACATTTTTTTTGTACATGAGAAAATGCCTGTGATCTATTCTTTTGTTTCGGATGATCTTTTGATTTTGCCATTTGACAAGGAACTTTCCGTTTTGAATTTCCACAGATTTAGTATTTTTTGGATATTAGTTTTGTAAGCATTAGAACATACTTAAAACAAGATTGTGCCCCAAGTATACGAATGCACTATCATTTTCTATGTTTGATTTGGCATGAAATTAGAAAGATCATATCATAGGGAACATGTAAACAAAGTTTCAAGTTGATTTGACTTCAACTTCATTAAAAACTACCTCGACCAAAAACTTTAACTTGAAGCGGTACAAAAACGAACAAACGAACAAAAGGTCGAACGAACGGACGAATGAACGGACGCATAGACGGAAAAACATAATGCTTATAAATGGGACATAAAAATGTGTTGTAACTAATACCTGTAATGCATGACACAGAGTGAACTATGTCATATTGCATCACAGTACTGAATTTTTCAGGTCTTACTAAAAAATGTTTCGCTGCAAATGGTATATGCGGAAATAAAGGTGTAAACTGCACTGAAACAATTGAAGATGGATGGAAAAGTGAAGGTACATGTTGTTATGGAGAACCATGTTGTAAAAGTAAGTATACACAAAAATAATGCCAATGAAAGACTTTCAAATAGAGTTAAATATATTAGGCGGATGACCTAAAAAGACGCTAAGTTAACGACTTTCATGTACCCATCTAACACACGGCTGTATTCAGAAAACATGTGCTGTCTATCAAAAATACGCTTTAAATATTTCAAAATGTATTTGAATAATGTCTGCTAATCTCTATGGTTAAAGTCACTCGTCTATATAGGAAGTGTTTGAAGATTTGACGATGTTGCATATGAAATTGTAATTAAAAAGTAATATTTTAAAACATATCGTGGATAATTTTTCGATTTCTTCTTCTTCAAATATTTTGTGTTCAATTTCGATTTGATTTTCTGATTTTCTGTGTTTTAACGCCACTTTTATTCTCCGCTTTCGGGCTATTTCATGGCGGCCGTTCTTTGTTGGTGCATGACCGGAGAAAACCACCGCTACGATAGGAAAACTAACAATCCTCGAGAATAGAGCCGAGAGCAAAGTTCGATCGCACATCGTCAGTGTTGACTGGCTAGTTTTTATAGTACTGTAGTAATTTTTAAGAAAATTCGGCCACCGAGGCCTATATGATAAATTTCGATGAAAGCGGCTTGAAAATATGACCACAGTGAAATTTCAAATAAGAAAAAGAAACATTTCTGACCAAAACCAAATTTGAAATGTTCCCGTGGACGATAAAAAAAAATGTGCCCTAAAAGGGTTAGAAGACCTTGCTACCTTATCCTTATTTGGCACTGCCTTTTGGAATTTTGGGTCATCAATGTTGTTCAACTTTGTACTTGTTTGGTTTTATAACTATTTTCATATGAGCGTCACTGATTAGTCTTACATAGACGAAACAAGCGTCTGGCGTTTTAAATAATAATCCTGGCACCTTTGTTAACTAATTGTTGCCTTCTAACCCAAGGTTATTTAATTGTATGATGTTTTGAAAGTTAGAATTTTCACATATTTTTACATTTTAGCAACGATTTAAACGCATGTTATTTTTCTACATTGGAAAGTCGCAAAATAAGTTGTTTTTTAGTAAGTGTCATGTTGATATTATATTTGTTATTCTCATAAGATTTTGTCTAATGCTTATTATGTTCCTGTGTGTGTTACATTTTAATATTGTGTCGTTGTTCTCCTCTTATATGCAATGCGTTTCCCTCAGTTTTAGTTTGTTTCCCCGATTATGTTGTTTGTCCATTGAAATATGACTTTTGATCAGCGGTATTCTACTGTTGCCTTTATTCATGTATAATTTCTTCTTTATATGTCCTGTTCCATGTATCTGTATGTTGGCGTTTTTTTTTTTGCACTTAAGTGTTTCCCTCAAATAGTTCGCCGTGTTTTTTTTAGTTTTTAACTCACATTTGTTTTCTCTCCATCGATGTTTTACTTTTCTACAGCGTTATATAACTGTTGACATTATTCCTCCGTATAAAGTTCTTCTGTACAGTAGCACACAATACAAGTTGGAATGAAATAAATATTGAACCAACATCCTAGTGAACCAATAAACCAGCATTAGAGTATGGTAACGTGGTATGATTGCCAATGATACAGATATCCTAACCCTTACTTGCAAATAGTTATCAGAGGTACCAGGATTATAATTTAATACCCCAGACGCCCGTTTCGTCTACATGAGACTCGATCATCAGTGGTGACGCTCCGATCATAATAGTTATAAAGCCAAACAAGTACAAAGTTGAAGAGCATTGAGGACCAAAATTTCCAAATAATAGTGCCAAATACGGATAAGGTAATCTCTGCTTGGGATAAGAAAATCCTTATTTTTCCAAAAAATCAAAGTTTTCTAAACAGGAAATTAAAAAAAAATGACCACATGATTGATATTATTGTCTAGTGCTGACTGGTGGGCTGGGGATAAACGCGAAACAAAGTCTCTACAATAATAAGAAAGTGCATTACATTCGACCTTTTTTCGACAGTTATAGGCTACAGTTGTGGATTTGAGACTGAGGGAGCACCATGTATTTTCCAGGATACAGATCAAGATGAATTTGATTGGACACGACGCACCGTAAGTTCTTAGAAAAAATCCAATTTATCTTTAAAAAAAAAAGTTGTATGATTTCGCGTAAGTTTTTAATCACGTGATATTGGTGTTGACTAATACTTTGTTTTAATAAGTTTTCCTAAAAAAGGAGTTTGTAGACAAAATTTTACATCCTGACGACAGACCTTAAACTTAACAAATGATTGAGGGAAAGCTCATACATTTATTAAAATTATGGTTGGGTTGTGTATATACTTACTTATTGTTTTATTCTTTTGGAAAGAATCAACTATATTTCCAAAGGTAGACTATAAACAAAATAGAAAAGTTACATTGCACGGTTACTCTTAGAAGAGTAGTGATATTGCACTGTAATTTTCAGAATGTTTGACACAATCACAACAACCAAACACGTGACTTTCCGTTCACTCTTGACCATTATGATGTCACAATTGTAGCCTTTTTATGAGGTCGATACGAGGATACATTGACATCAAGAAGTATATCGACCTCGTACTTCACACTCAGTATATATCTTCCTCTTTTATTTTAATACAAAGATTTATTTTGTTTAATATAGCCCTGTTCCCTGATTTGTACATTGCGATAAGACGTGTCACGGTACTTGTCTATCCCAAATTCATGTATTTGGTTTTGATGTTATATTTGTTACTCTCGTGGGATTTTGTCTGATGATTGGTCCGTTTCTATGTGTGTTACATGTTAGTGTTGTGTCGTTGTTCTCCTATTATATTTAATGTGTTTCCCTCGGTTTTAGTTTGTTACCCCGATTTTGTTTTTTGTCTATGGATTTAGGAGTTTTGATTAGCGGTATATTACTGTTGCCTTTATTTGTATAATGTGTTCAGTGCTTTGGTATGGTAAAACAATAAGATTTTTTTTTAAACTCAAAAGAGAATATTGTACAGTTCAAACGCCCATAAACTCCTTTTAATTATTCCAACAATAGGATTGCACTACTGTAATTGCCGAAATAATGCGTGCATTTAAGATTGCGATTTTTGAAAAATGAACTAAAATGCCAGTTTAATGATGGCGATTGTATGTACAGATATATGTACTAAACTCAAGAAAGCAAGTTCTTATTATTGATATACTCAATGAGATGCTTTTACTTATTGATAAAACATTGCAACAATTTTCCATTTACAGCATTCAAAAAGTAAGTGTTTTTGGCTCTGATGTCATAAAATGGGAAAACCACAAATTTTAATGATTCAAAATAAGATAAATGAACTTAATGAACTCATCATAGATACCAGTACTAACTTTTGTACATCCGCCAGACGCACCTTTCGTCTACAAAAGACTCAGCAGTGACGTTCGAATCCAAAAAAGTTAAAAGTCCAAGTAAAGTACCAAGTTGAAGAGCATGGAGGACCAACATTCCTCAAAAGTTTGTCAAAAACAGCTTATTTATCTTTAAGGGAAAAACGGGAAGTTCTGATACAGGACCGGCAGGTGCAGCCGAGGGAGATTACTACATATACACAGAAGCCTCTGAACCCGGTAGGGTTAAGGGTGATAGAGCCATACTTACAACAGAAGATATCTTCTTACCAGGTAGCTTTTTCTTTAAGTTCTTTTTCTGTTGAAAATCAAAACAAATAGTATGTGTTTCAGAAAGTTTCCAGTGCCTTATGCCGGCCTCATTACTTACAAAATCAGAACTGTAAGTAAGCTAGAGCTTGAAATATCAATAACTAAAATATGTTATATCCTTAAATTTATGAAAATATTTTTTTTAAAACCGTAGAAGAAATATTCTCATAATTCCTTGATAATAGATTCAATGTTTATTAATTTTAACCTCTCAATAATCTATTCATGATCCGCTTAATTGTTTCCGTATTAGCTGGTGTTTAACGTTTCTTAACCTCTTTACATCTATTAATAATATACTAAATTGTTTCAGTTAGTAGTTGTGTCTTACCTTCCTAGCCTCTCTATAATCTATTGATAATCCACATAATTGGTTCAGTTAGTACCTGGTGTCTAACCTTCCTAACCTCTCTATAATCTACTGATAATCTACCTAATTATTTCAGTTAGTACCTGGTGTCTAACCTTCCTAACCTCTCTATAATCTATTGATAATCTACCTAATTATTTCAGTTAGTACCTGGTGTCTAACCTTCCTAACCTCTCTATAATCTACTGATAATCTACCTAATTATTTCAGTTAGTACCTGGTGTCTAACCTTCCTAACCTCTCTATAATCTATTGATAATCCACATAATTGGTTCAGTTAGTACCTGGTGTCTAACCTTCCTAACCTCTCTATAATCTACTGATAATCTACCTAATTATTTCAGTTAGTACCTGGTGTCTAACCTTCCTAACCTCTCTATAATCTATTGATAATCTACCTAATTATTTCAGTTAGTACCTGGTGTCTAACCTTCCTAACCTCTCTATAATCTACTGATAATCTACTTTATTGTTTCAGTTAGTACCTGGTGTCTAACCTTCCTAACCTCTCTATAACCTATTGATAATCCACCTAATTATTTCAGTTAGTACCTGGTGTCTAACCTACCTAACCTCTCTATAATCTATTGATAATCTACCTAATTATTTCAGTTAGTACCTGGTGTATAACCTTCCTAACCTCTCTATAATGTATTGATAATCTACCTAATTATTTCAGTTAGTACCTGGTGTCTAACCTTCCTAACCTCTCTATAATCTATTGATAATCCACCTAATTATATCAGTTAGTACCTGGTGTCTAACCTTCCTAACCTCTCTATAACCTATTGATAATCCACCTAATTATTTCAGTTAGTACCTGGTGTCTTACCTTCCTAACCTCTCTATAATCTATTGATAATCCACATAATTGGTTCAGTTAGTACCTGGTGTCTAACCTTCCTAACCTCTCTATAACCTATTGATAATTCACCTAATTATTTCAGTTAGTACCTGGTGTCTAACCTTCCTAACCTCTCTATAATCTACTGATAATCTACTTTATTGTTTCAGTTAGTACCTGGTGTCTAACCTTCCTAACCTCTCTATAACCTATTGATAATTCACCTAATTATTTCAGTTAGTACCTGGTGTCTTACCTCCCTAACATCTCTATAACCTATTGATAATCCACCTAATTATTTCAGTTAGTACCTGGTGTCTTACCTTCCTAACCCTATCTATAACCTATTGATAATCCACATAATTGGTTCAGTTAGTACCTGGTGTCTAACCTTCCTAACCTCTCTATAATCTACTGATAATCTACTTTATTGTTTCAGTTAGTACCTGGTGTCTAACCTTCCTAACCTCTCTATAACCTATTGATAATCCACCTAATTATTTCAGTTAGTACCTGGTGTCTAACCTTCCTAACCTCTCTATAACCTATTGATAATCCACCTAATTATTTCAGTTAGTACCTGGTGTCTAACCTTCCTAACCTCTCTATTACCTATTGATAATCTACCTAATTATTTCAGTTAGTACCTGGTGTCTAACCTTCCTAACCTCTCTATAATCTATTGATAATCTACCTACTAATTTCAGTTAGTACCTGGTGTCTTACCCTCCTTACCTTTCTATCACTGCATGAACGCATGCGTTTACTAACATTTAATTTTTCAATAAATTTCTTTCTACTTAAGTTTAGAAATATACTTGAAATTTAAGGCAAATTATACTACAAGTTTGTCAGAAATTACTGAATTGCTTCGATTTGAAAATTAATTCACATTGAAGTAAATTTACAATACAATATATTTCAAGTTTATCAGAATTTATAAAAAGTTTTTTAGTTGGAATTGAATAACGAATAATGAGAATTTAAAATATTTTCTACTTCTAATTTATGAGAATTTAATCTGTTATGTTTTTTTTTGCAATTTAAAGTCTAGTTAAATTACATTTGACCCCATCTTTAATGAGAGTTATTTTTATAGTATACATATAGTTAGGAGTGGTTTAAAGCAAATTAGCACAATATAGCATTTATTTTATATTCAAGTTATTCTATTTCTTTTTTCTTCTTTGCATGTGTTCACTGAATTATCGGATACCGAGGAAAGTTACTATACATTACTTTTGTGCAGACATTTGAGACAACAGTTATTTAATCTTATAGGTTGGATATATCGGCTTATAAATCATTTATTAAAAAAGACTATGTTTTGGGGTCAAAGTTACTACTAATTCTTTACTCCCCTTTCCATTATTATATAACTTCTTCAAGTTACATTGCAAATTCTAATTTTCCTCGTACATAATTTAACAATGTTGGGGTTATTAAGAAATATGGCTTTTAGTTTTCTCAATTTAATTGTTTCATAGTTTTTATGTCGGGGCTTATTGTAGCCGACTATACGGTATAGGGTTTTTCTCATCGTTGAAAACGTTCTGTACGGTTGCCTATAACTTAAATCCACTTCATCTGAATTTTGGTGGATATACATATATATATATATATATTGAGCATTTTGAAATGAAATTTAATTTATTTTCTACTAGTGTGGACACAGAATTCAATATTAAGTAAACTTAGTTGTCTCATCGGCAAATATGCCACATCTCCTTATTTTTATAAACATCAAATATGGTGTATTATGCTATTAAACGGTTTAATCATTCGTATATTATTCGGCATTATTTATATTCCTTTGCATTATCATTATAGTCAGTGTTTTTAAATTTTGCAATAAATAAGCATATGTTGTAATTGTTCAGCATACATCTAGTTTTGCTTAGTATGAATCCAAAATTGTATCCTTATGTTCGTAGAGTTTACCTCCCTTTGATTGCAAAAGATGCATCCAGGGGAACTAACTGCGCTGCATTTACAACAACGTTGTATTTGGTTATTCTTAAATATTAGATACATGCTGATTGGTTAATTTACCGTTTATATCTTTCTATTTACTACCACAACAATGCCAGCACATAAACGAATTTGTAATATACAATCAAGGTTAAAAAAAAATAGAAAAAGGACATGGCTATTTTCCTAAACAGATCATATATCTAGTATCTGTTTATGTAAACAAAACAATTGAAAGAGTCTGGCCAATCTTTGAATTAAGAAGCCGAAGAAAAATAAAAATATGAAGCAAGTGCAAGACTTAATAGTGTCCTGTGAAAATGTGTCCACCTGGACAGTTTTTCATTGAATTTTGGTATTTAATAATGTCCATTAATTGCCATGAAATATTGTCGCTTAAGTGGACATATTTTTACTGCAAAAACCATGAAATAGCGTTAACCACAGGACAACTTTCATAGAATCTGCTATTAAATTGTGTCCTCCAAGGGAAGTAATACAAAGGTCATTAAAAAGTTTTAATATACTTGAATTTTAATAAAATCTGAACAATTGAAGAGAAACTCGCATGACTGATTAATATACAAATGTTAACAAACATATTATGGTTGGAAACGAATATAGAGACATTAATTTCTTTGAAATACCCAGTTAATGCTAATGACAATGAAAGAAGAAAGTTTGTAAAGTATAAAAATCAAATTTGAGCAACTGTACTATACTTATAATGAGAAGAAGACAAAATAAAATATAGAATTTTGGTATAAATAATGTTCATTGTAATAAAATGTTGTTCTGTAAGTGGACAGCAGTTAACAATAATAGCTACAGGTATGAAATATGGTCCAACTACAGGACAATATTTATAAGTAGTTAGTGTTATTAAAATATGTCTAGTATGTCCTTGGAAAATAATACTGAAAAGTATTTTGAACTTAAATCATTATACATGTACTTATCAAAAAAATATAAATAAGAAGATAAGGATGGTATACATGTGTACTAATGAAACAACTCTTTTTCAAAGTAACAATGTATTCAAGTTCGCAATTATACATGTAGGTTACAATACGTATAGTTTACAAGGCGATAAATATCATTTAATACTTTATCATATAAAAAATTGTCTGTGTGGACACATTATCCTGAGATAAAATATCCCCCTGGACAGAATTATAGAATTAGATAATGTCCACGTCCATGGACACTTTTTCATACCTGAGGGCATATTTTGCATAGGAAATCGTGTCCATGGACAGTATTTACTATGAAATAATGTCCAGTGGACACTATTTCATGAGGGACACTATAAAAATCCTACACAACCACTACGAAATGTAGAAATGTAGAAAATCGGTCTTTTTTTTCAAAATTCCGTTTTTTTTATTTTTGATATCTTACACTATTTATTTCGTATCTGATAATTCATTTACTGTAGTTGCAAACAGATTCCCTTATACAAGTGTATGTGACACTCTGTCCATGATATTAAAACAAGTATGACAATGATTATAGGAAAATCATAGTGCAATGGTTATGTTGACATGATGACTATGTTAAAGGGGCACTAGCTGTCAAATTCATGTTCACCGATTTAATTCAAAATCTCTTATTTTTATTTATAACAATGTAAAACATTTATCCAAACTATTAAACGTTTAAATAGATAATTTACATTATATAGTCTTCTACAAATTTTTATTTTCTCACAATTTGTATAAGTATTAGGATTATACATAAATCCACCAGAGACCAACAGATATGGGTTCATCGCATGACCGTCACCAATGAGCTAATCTCATACACTGTATTGAAATTAAGCCATCAATTACAAGTAATTAAATATAAAACAATAACAACTAAGCGAAATTGAAAAAGCACGGTCAGAATATACGTAAATAATAAACTAAACGAAAACAAGAAAACCCAAGGACTTGATATTGACTTTGGACAGGAACGTCCAAGAACCGGTTTAAACATATCAACAATCCGCTTATATATCTTGGACAGTGTTGGAACAATCGCTGATGTCGGATTTAGGACAATGACTGCTCAAAACTTATCTGACATAAAACATACGTCAAGTGCTTGTTTCTAATTGTTCTTACTATAAATATTATCTGAATCAATGTTCGTGATTAAAATGCTTGTAATCATACTTGTAACATAAAATGTGTTTACGTTATAATATTTGGAGTGTTCATAAAAAGAAGATATGTTGGATAAAAGTTTCTGCTTTAAAAAGCCTCAATCTGAAAAGTCACATACTTTTGATAAAACGGTTCTAAAGCGTGAAAATGCGCTATGTTCAATCTATTTAGAAGTGGAATCAGAATAATTTCACTGATCTGACTTCTGACTTCACCATGCGTGATTGCGTATTTAGTACTATTTACACATTCCCGAGCATTGCCTAGATTTGCGTTATACTCTAATAAAATTGAGAATGGAAATGGGGAATGTGTCCAAGAGACAACAACCCGACCATAGAAGAAAAAGAAAACAACAGAGATCACCAACAGGTCTTCAATGAAGTGAAAAATTCCCGCACCCGGAGCCGTCCTTCAGCTGGCCCCTAAATATTATCTAAACACGAAAGCAGTGCTAGGTTCATCCTAGTACTATAACCTAGCCTTATAGTACTGAAATGTTAACTGCTTCGACAGTTAACCGTACCTTTTTGGTGTTTTTAAATATTTAGAACTAAATCTCGAAGCCTATATCAAATTTACAGATCTTACATTGTTGGGTTGATGTTTAGACGAGTTGTATATACAGAATGTACACAGCCATGTATCACCATCACTGCTGATGGATGATCCGATGGATAAATCTGTTGTAGAGTTGTCACTGGTTCAGACGGACTTATAATATATATATATATATATATATATATAAAAAATAGACCGCTTACTTCTCTCATAAAGCGAAGAAAAAAAAACTATCTCGAAATGTGTTTCAGGAATAATGATGAACTTTAGCATGCGGATCCGGAGCCCCCCCCCCCTTTTTTTTTAATCATATGAGAAAGTTGAGCTGTGAATGTTTTGTTTCATAAATGAAAACTAGGCAATCTTGCAGAACTATTTGAAAGTTTTAGTAGTCAGTTTATAACAACTGATGACGAAAACACAATTTCCATCCCATTATTACATTTTGACGTTATGCATTTCTCCGTATATTCTCTACACCCAGATTTGTCATATATCACAGAATTTCATAATCTGGCTAAAATTAGTTCAAATTGTTATTGTATGAAAACTATCTTATTTTAATACTGAAATCTATCTTTGTTTTTTATTTAATGTCACACGTACATAAAGTTCGAAACCGAGAACTTTTTCTAGAGAACCAATATCATGCATATTAGCACAAAGTCATGTACGATTGACAAAAAAATACACCGACTCATTTAACATCAAATCAAAAAGGTCGAATCAAAGAACTATATTCGGAAAGGTAACATTAATATGAATAATCCGACATTGATATTTTGACATTGAGACCGAACTTAAAGGTAATATTCATTTTGTACAAGTCATGATGACAAGCTCAAAATCATCGTATGTCGTAGGTCTTCTTCAAAAGAATTTTTTTTTACAAGAACTTCCACACAGGTAAAATGGCAAACACAATATGCTTGAATTATCCTATACAACAGTTGCATGTTGCTTTTGAATTAAGTTCTATTTAACTCTAGAATTTTTTCTTGTATTACAATTGTACCACATCGGTAGTTTCACGGTAAAGAGTTTGTAATTGTCCTATGTACAGGCTTAGATGTTGTGGGTTTGATCAAAGAGCAAAGACAAAGTCTTGTAATAATATCAAGCAAATTGTGTTCTTTTTCGCACTATAAATGAAGTCATTATTTTAAAATGCCAACTCAGTGTATCGGTCTACATACATTGTAAATCTTCTAAAACCGTTCGCATTAAAATTAGAGTGAACTGTTTGTTGATGTTACGCAGCTATCTAAAAATCTTAATCAATTTTCTCTATAAATATGTGTTATTTGGATGGAGAGTTGTCTCATTGGCACTCACACCACATCTTCCTATATCTATTAAAATAATAAAGATTTTCTTTGTTTATATGAGAACGAACATTTGATTTTCTTTGAGGGAGATTATAACACCTGAATATTCTGGTCTTGTTATACATGTCTCTGGAAAAAGACCATTTTAGATAAAAAAAAAAAAAAAAAGAAAAAGCCGGCATCGCAAAAGGGGAAAATTGATATTCTCCACCCGAAATCGTCTACTGCCCCTCTGCAACAATAACATGGTCATCCCCTTTAACAGTACACAGAAAGAGAAGTTGAAAGAGAACACTTTTGCAATTCCTATGAACGGTTAATAGATCATTTCATCGTGCAGTGACAATTATTACAGATACAGATACAGAACGAACCAATTCAACAAACCATATCCATTTCAATGAATATGACATAGAATATTCATTTGTCATAAGAAAACTGGATCTGTCGATATGTGAAGGGAACTTTATCACCGAGGTGTCAACGTATATACAAAAAGATGTGGTTATGATTGTAAATGAGACAACTCTCCACTAGAGTCCAAAATGACACAGAAATTAACAACTATAGATCGACGTTCGGCCTTCAACAATGAGCAAAGCCCATACAGCATAGTCAGCTATAAAAGGCCCCGAAACGATAATCTAGTACCTGCAATGGCCACAAGCGTGTCAAAACTGAGGCTGTGACTGTGGTTCTTTCTTCGGCAAAGTGTGTTCAGCTTAGATCTTTAAAAATAGACACACGTTACTTGTTTTCTTGTTGAAGGCCAGTGGTTTTCTCTGGCTTTCTCTACAAATTAATCTTGATTGTCATGGAAAACCAAGCGTAATGAAAGTGTCACTAAAACCAGCAAGCAACTAATTGTTCATACGATTCTTTTCGTTTACGGGTAAAATGATTTTATTTTAGTTTGTTTATAAGAACAGATATACTGTATTTTTTTGCCAAAAATATTGAATAAATCATTTTAATTTCGGAGATCTTGAATAATATAGTTAATACAAGTATGTATGCCATTGTATCATTCAGGTTTGTTTTTAATGTTCACCGGCAGACGACTTTGTCAACACCGACTCCAATGAAGCGAAATTTCGATTACAACTGTGAGAAGATGAGGAAGTGGGGAGGGGCAGGGGAACGGTCCCCTTATGGAATATCATATTTGTAAAGTGTTTAACTTTTTTAAAAGTAACAGTCAAAATATTTGCTGACTAGTCCCTTTTTTTAAGTGGTTTATCATTTTCAAACAAAATGAGTGACGGATCTATGAAATGTCGTAATATATGGGCAATCGCACCGCAATCCAATCTGTAAAAACCGAGAAATCGTTATTATGTGTCTTTGTATGTACATGTATATTTCATCTTTTAGTATCATAGAAAGAAAGATGCAAATGTGGTTCAATGGAATCTTTTGTGTAACTATTACAGCTATGTTTGTTTACCAATCACAGTTTCTATGATATAGACAGATGTGGCATATACAATTTGGTATACATTGGCCTTGTGTATTAAAGCAGAGTTCAAGATTTAGATAAAGCAAAACTTAAGTATATGGAATTTTATAGAGGTACGGTTAATTTCCCTGTATTTTTTATACTTCATGTAACGTGTCGAAATTTCGTACTTGCAAAAATCCAAATTATCCATTGGATAAAGCACATATGATTTACATAACAATGCACGATACAATTGTACAACATATAAAACATCAGTGAAAATTAACCACAAGTCTATTTTATTGGAAGGAAAAATATACATGGTCCATAATCTCATGCTTTGTTCTTTTAATGTTAGCCTAACGAATGGATATCAAGAATACTTTTCAGATTCAAACTCTGAACCTTTCCAAATTTAAACTCTGAACCTTTCCAAATTCAAACTCTGAACCTTTCCAAATGCGCGGTCTAGGGATGTAATTAATATTTATACTTCCATGGTTTATGTATCTATTAAAATCTGAGATCAAAATTTCCATAAGTTTTTTTTAAATATAAAGGTCTGTATACAAAGGTCGTAACTTGAGTTTATCAATTATAATCCAATATGGAGTTTAAAACTCCCCTGCGATTTAAATTGCTTATGAGTGTCCAACAGATCGTTTAATAATAAATACTAAAAACTTGCAAATACATGTACATGTATCTGTAAAATTGAAGTCGTGTGCCATGCATCTGAACAAATTTTTATAATACAGTAATAAGATAATCACGTGTCCGAAAATATGTAAAACAAATATATGTGTAAATCTAAAAGTACACATTTGACACTACATGTATGGTCTTAGTAGAAAAAAATTTAAAGGAAATTAGCTGCTTTCCATGTTTAAACTATTTTTAAAATTTTTTGCCTTTTTAAAGTTACAGATAGTGAATTTCACTCCTTCTTTTATTGCGAAATAAATAAACATGTAAGAAATGATAACTTCTCTGCAAATGATTTTCAAAATACTGACTTTATGTGTTACACTAACAGACAAAAACATACTCATCATGATCAATAAATAAAAAAAATCAGCATATTTTAGGCTCGTTTGTAAACTGAGGACAGGGCTTGATTTACCGATGCATGGTTTAAAGTTTTGTGGTTTATTAATATGCTGTAATTTGTATTTAGGGTTTTCACTATATTACATGTATATACTTGCAACAATAGATACATGTATATATATACATATATACTGGTATATTATATGTATGTGTATATGTTACGGTTTTTTTTCTGTTTGTCACAAACACGTTTGATTTGTTGAAATACATATGACAATAAAGATTATTATTATTTATTTTATCAACGCCTGACTTTTAATTATTCAGGTTTTTTTTTTACCCTAACCATGGAAGTGAAATAACCAAAGAGGTTATATGACCTCATTGCCCTAACTCTAATGTAAATAAAATCTGGCAGATATTTTCACATCCGCAAGAACAAATGTTTCGTAGTAGGGCGCATTTTCTGATAAATGATCAAAGGACGCCAATAGTACTTTATTATAAAACTTTCATCACAATAAGATCGTGGCGTTCCTGATCAATTAACTTAATGGGACGTGTTAAACTATTATATGATAATTTGAACTCTGACTTGATATATAGTCGTTTATCTACAAATTTAGAAAATCGACATATAATCTAAACAATGTAAAGTTCTTTTTATATATTCACAAATGCAGACGGGTGTTTAAATAGTAAATAATATAAATGTATATTCCATACAGTTTTTCTCTTTCTTTTATTTATTTTTGCACCATGCATTGCATGAATAGACTAAAAGAAAATATGTCTACTTAGCTAATAAGCTGCTACGAAAGGCGATGTAAAACATATAAATTGTATTCTAAAATACATTTTATAATATCATAACGTATTCTATAGTAAACATGTTTAGACAAGGAATCTACATTTTTTGTATTGATCCTTTTTAATATTATTTAAAAAAAAAAATGCATAATGGATATTTTACTATTTTTCGAAAGATATTTATCAGAGATATTTACTAGAATAATTAAATCCTGAATAAATCCCTACTGAACCATTTTGTATATGCGGATATAAACATTCGTTTGATAACATGTAAGAGATGTATAACGAATCAGATGTGGATACAAAATATTCCATAGACTTTTTTCCTCTTGTAATCCTATAAAGATTTTATACTTATATTTAAAATTTTAAATCAAAATTATTTGTCCAATTTTGCTTTATAAAAAAAAAAGCAAAGTTTAACGTATATACTGATATCTGGTTTCATGGAGGAATAAATTGTACTTGGTGATAGACCCCAAGGGTTAACTGGGATTTAGATATATTGTCCTCTTTGGTACTAATGGTTCCAGTAGTAAAATCCTTGCGCTGTTGCGGCTTCCATTTTGGTTGTTTGGGATACATAAATATAGGTAGTCGTGCCTCTTCGGAATTAGGACAGGAACTCGATGTTCAGTGGTTATCATTTGTTGGTGTGGTTATTTTTAAAATATTAGACCGTTGGTTTTCCCGTTTAAACGGTTTTCCACTACTTATTTTTGGGGCCCTTGTTGAAGACCGTACTTTGACCTATTATGGTTTACTTTTACAAATTGTGACTTGGATGGAGAGTTGTCTCATTGGCAGTCATACTTCATCTTCTTATATCTATGTAATCCGGTGCTTTGTGTAAACGAGTGTTGCTGATTGCACGTTAAAGAAGGAGTCCGTACGTAACATGCCCTTATTTTCCAATGACAGTCCAACATTTTCCGTCCGCCTTCCTTGCAGACCAGAACCTTGCACATCCTAACGTTACTCATGGTCATCGTCCTAAACACACATGAGTTTGTCACAGAACATTTAGTAATGAACAATTTATCAACATAATGTAAAAAAAAAATCTCTTTATATTCATACAGAAATTCTCTGAAGCTGCTTTTTTCAAGATGATTGGTAATTTTTATTGACTACATATCTGTAAGTTTGGGTGACAACTTTTCGACAAGGAATCGGCATTATATGGAAATTAACTGGGTTTATGCTCGTAGACTATTTCATTATTCATACGAGTAACATTTCCTTCGGAACATTCAAATTATATTAACAGTCCGATATGTAGATGATGTCCTCTCGCTAAATAGTTCAATGATGGTGACTCCGTCGAATGTATCGATCTATCGTATCGAACTTGAAAGGATACCACTGTATAGTTAAGTTTGTCACTCAACTTGACTTATACATCTAGAAATTGACCATGATGGCCGATTTCAAACAAACACTTGACATAAAAGAGATGATGGCGTCTACCTAACTTTTCATGTCTTTGAAAAATATCTTAGCAGCTCTTGTGTATAGCTTGTATAGCTCCATTTGATACAATATTCCAGAGCTTTTATGTCCTCACATAATTTCTGTGATACTATTGATGTTTGACTAAGGTCTAGGGCAAATGTGTCATGCATTATCAGGATGAGACCAATTAAAAGTAAATCTATACAATAGTTAGGTCCTGGAATAGGGGTTATACCGGGATGGTGTCTGGAAAGTTGGAATGCAAATTGAAAATGTTGGTATATGGAAAAGGAACAGAATTTAGGCCTTGTAACTGACCAACGCCTTTCCTCTCACAGAATTGTTACAAGGGTTCATATTATAATAAAGCATCGGCATCTTGTCACGTAACGTTGTCTTTCTGACCGGACGAATTTATACATCACACACAGTCCAGCGTGTCTTCTGTCGTGGTAAGATCACCAAACAATTATCATGTTTCTAGACCCCTGACGACAAATAGGATCTACTTGATAATAAGAAGCAAGCTATAAACCCATGGGTTCCACGTGATGTAGTTATAGTTATCCTTTCGAAAAGAGGGACAAAAGATACCAAAGGGACCGTCAAACTTATAGATCGAAAATAATATGACAATCTGAGCTGCTACGAACCAATTTCGTGTTGGTTACAATTCAGTAATATTTATTTCACAGATAACCAGTAATATGTTCCTTAGAGTATTGCATGTTTTGATCATCCTGTTTGCCTTGAACGTTACATTTAGGAATGAAACTTCTTATCAAATTTGTTCATAAATGATCAACATGACGGTTGCCATATATGAAGCATGATCTGCATATCCTTTAGGAGCAGGCACAATTTTAGTTCATTTCTTGGAAGCACAACACTTATTGTTATATACGTATTGTTATTTGAAGTTAATGTGAATTAATCGTTTCTTTCAATAAATATTGTGAACTGTTGATAGACAATGGTAATGTTAGCTTGTCGGGCACAGGCACTTGTCTCAGAAAAAAATGTTCCTATGTATACCTGTTATATTAACGTATATAAGATTTTTTTTTCTGAGACAAGTGCCTGTGTTGTCGGGGCCTTTTATTGCCGACTATTTATACGGTATTGTTTTTTGTCATTGTTAAAGGCCGTGCAATTGCTTGTAATTGCTTAAATCCTCTTCATATGAACTTTGGTGGATAGCTGTCTCATTGATAGGAATACCACATATCCTTATTTTTATATTGTGTTCTTCGTTGAGTAAATACACCTTCTTCGAGAATAAGTTTTTAATGGCAATTCTTGGTGGTGTTCCCGAAGCTATCATAGGATAATTACGTGTTCTAAGACTATCTTATGACATGTCTTTGTCTAACTTGATCTATCGCATTGATCGTCCTAACCGTAGGACACCTATTTATATTCATTAAAATGCATTAGTATTTAATTAAAAACCCATATTATACTAGATTCTTTATCTACATATTATTTTAGAACTTACATAGTTCTCATTAATCTTTTATTTTATATCATTGGTTGAAAATTATTGATGTTTTTGCAAATTAGAAAGATAATATCATGGATGTTTCAAGTTGACTGGGCTTCAACTTCATCAAAAACTACCCTAACCAAAAACTTTAACTTAAACTTCGCACTATCATTTCTATGTTTAGTGGACCGTTATTGGGGTCAAAACTTTAATTTGGCATAAAGATTAGAACGATCATATTACAGGGAACATGAGTACTAAGTGTCAAGTTCATTGAACTTCAACTTCATCAAAAACTACATTGACCAAAAAAAATAACCTTGACCGGTACAGACGGACGGACGAACGGACGGACGTACAGACCAGAAAATATAATGTCTCTCTTTTATCGTAGGTGGGGCATACAAACGTAGGGAAAAAAATTTCAATATACGGCAGGGGGTCATGCTTACATTGCTTGTGTATTTTCCTGAATAAGTTAAATAATACTTATGTCTTCATATTTCAGTCTTAACAATTCAAAATTATAAGATTGTGTTTCTTGTTTGCCTATGACATTGAATTTGATATACATGGTTATATATATATTATTTTCTGAATTTGTTTTGGCTCACATCGAACAGCAAGCTATAAAAAATAACTAGTGTAAAACCATTCAAATGGCAAACCAAAGGTTTAATTTATTTAAAAAACGAGAAACGAGAAACACTTATGAACTGTATATCAACAGAACATCAGATTCCGGACTTTGGTCATGTGCAAACAAAAGCAAGGGGTTTAAACGTTTTAATTGGTACAGACCCCTTACTTTATCTGAAACAAAAGTGTAATATCACAACACAGAAAGACAGGGTCTCAAGAAAGATTAGCTTTATAGCTAACTGTGTAACCCTCTTTAAATAAAGAATTATTATTATTATTATTAGACACGTGACAGACATAGACAGACATATATAGCTTGCCTTACGTTTTGTGAGATTATATCGTCATTGTTATCTTTAGATATTTATCTTTGGTCGCATGTTTTTTTTGCTTACTCTTTCGTCCAATGCTTCTTTCATTAATACATTTGAGTTTCCTGCGAAAAGTTATGATGTTCGGAAGGGTAGATTTTTACCCTCCCGGAGCACCTGAGATCACCCTATTTTTATGTGGGGTTCATGTTGCTTATTCTTTAGATTTTTATGTTGTGTCATGTAACCTATTGTTTTTCTGTTGGTTTTTTTTCCATTTTTTGCCATGGCCTCTTGTCTTATGAATCTAGAATCCTTGCATACTAAACTCAAAGGGACATTTGAGACGGAATTAGAGAAGGAAGATTTTTAAAAATATATATTAATATCATATGTAAAACCCATCAAAGTACACATCCTTTTATTCAGTAAAAATAATGTGTTTAAGAGATTGGTAAACAACTGATAAATAAAAATTCGCTTCATGCATAAAACTAATTCAAAAAGAGTTAACAAAGATATTCACTTGAAAAATCATTCCAGAGGTCTAGATGAACAAAATTTAATAAAGATTTGAATTTAAACAATACACCACAACCCTGTGCAGAACACAATCGTAACTATTTATAAGAAGCATTTCAAAATCTGTAAGAGTGTCTAAAGACATTTTTTTACCAGACGCTTTGTTGAAACGACCCCTGTCAAACTTCATATAGGAAACACATAAACCTCGTTTTTGGAAAAGCGGAAAATTAGATATTTTTAACAGAAATTATTTATCTAATATACCAAAAATTATATGAATGATAAATTATCTGAATGTAAATAAAATCAACGTGCAGACATCTTAAAATATCAGGGTTGAACTGCTCGAGTTTTGTTCCGAACAAACGGATTTTTCTACACGTCCTACGATAAAAGTGCAAGAAAATCAAAGTAATGTTAAAAAGAAAGTGGATATTTTGATTCAAATGCTACACTCAAAAACAGATGCATAAAAAAAGAAGCCAAAAGATTAATGTCCCTGTACAAATTGCAGTAAGTAATTATTCATTGTGCATATGGGAAGGGATAGCTTATATACAATCTTTATTTTTATGTAGTGCAACATAACTGTTACAATGCACTATGTTTGCGAAATGAAAATTCAATACTTTTAGCAAATTGTCATTTATTTTTATTTTTCAACGGATTACAAAGCTAAGCATGATTGTTGTCGGCAAAAGATTCGCATGAATATTGTACGCTTACAATTTGTGTATTGATTGTACAAAAACTGGGACATTTTACTAACTTTGAAAACATGTTGTTGTGTTTATTATAACGTAATATTAATGAAGTCGTGAAATTCTATGAATATATATTTTACTTTTTGTATAATTTGAAACTTTCTACACATATACATTTGTTCAGTTCTCAGTTTTTTTTATTTTATGCATGCAATTAAATGCATTCAAATGCAAAAGAGCGTATCTTTTCCCTTTCAGCAATAAATACGGTGTGGTTTCCAGCAAGGTATGATTGAAAGGGATTTCATATGGAAAACAAAGAACGAAGCTGGCAATATCATTAAGTATGTTTATAATTAAATGATTTTAAAATTCCGTTGGAAATTAAAAAAAACCGCATGGTTTATCTACATGCAATTAATCAGTTATGTATGTGTCAACATTTGTCAGTAAACAATTCGGTTTCGGAAATGATTATGGTCAATTATCTGTGATTAACGACATTGAAACATTTTTTTTTTTGAATAAAAAACTAGACCAAAACATGATCATAAAGTTAATTACTTTCAATCTTTTATCATAACTCTAATTCGAGTATAAATCTGAACTTTTAAGTCATTCTAAACAGTCAGGGGCATTACTTAAACATGTAACTTTTTTTAGTTACTTATATAGGTAGTTTTTGATTTTAAAAAAATATAAAATTACTCAATAGAGTTATTTTTAATTTCAATAGAAGCAGGGACTAAATGTCGTTTTCATGATTTTTTTACATCTTTCATTTTATATCATAAATTTAAGAATTTGTAAGATTTGAGAGGAGAATAGACATTAAGGGTTACTTTAAAAATAATGACAAAAATGTTACTTGAATAAGTTATTTTGTACATCTTTGAAAGAATTAGTAATAACACTTATTTAAGGAACATATGTAATTGTTATGGGTTACAAATTATATTACTTCAAGTCTTAATTAATTCATAAGTTTCTATCTATTTATATCTGTCTCCTTTTAAGATTTTGAAGGAAAACGATATTTTAATAGTCCCAAGAGACCAACCTTTGACCAAGAAGCGTCGATATCAAAGATAAGTGCGTCAGAAAAGCAATTAGTGTTTCAGAAAGATTATATTTTATATTTCATGGGAAAAATAACCAGATGACTGTAAAAATTTGTTAAAACTAGTAAAATTTGTATAATTGGTCACCTATAAAAATAATATTTAGAAAAGTTACTTATATAAGTAATTTGTAAAATAGCCTCGTTTTCAACATTACTTATATAGGTAATTTAAAAAGTTATTTGTTTAAGTAATGCCCCTGACTGTTAAATGAAAAGTTTGCAAGATATATTAATTTTATTTAATTATCATACTTCAATTCAGATTCAAACAACTTTTCAGCACACATTGATTATTTTACCGACATTTGTTACACGCTTGCTTAAGAAATGATCTCCTTTGTTCAGCTGTAATGTTCAGTAAGATTAATTTTCAAATGATTTTTTTTCAGATATAATTCTGCAGAGAATAAGGAGATGTCCGATTTTATCATTAAATTCGTAAAAGGTCAATATCCTGACGAAGTGGAGGGGGTTGTAAGAGGTTTGTAGTACAAAAAAATAAATAATTAAAATATTGGCGAAATTGCAGTTAAGATAACTTTCAATAATATTTTGAAACGCTATATAGTTTCCATACCATAAATAAGTTTTAGTGTTATCGAATCACTTACTAGCAAATGCATAATATCATGTAACTTTAGTAGATTTATTTTCATTTCGATCATATCACATGAAAACAATCTACAATGGACTACAGTTTAGGCTCAATTCGAGAAAAGCAATCGTTTGTTTAATTATTATTTTGAATTGCATTAAGTAGATGTTTTGTTTTGTAGAAGGAATAAAGACAAATTTTGAATCGTTCAAAGCAAAGAAACGAAGAGAAGAGACTGGTAAACAAGAAGAACATAACAAGAAAATGGCTGTGTACAGCAGATTGAAAAGAGTAAGAACTGTTTTTTTTAATATGGTAAACAATTTGGAAAAAAACCCTGATTCTTGGATTACTTTAATCTGTATTAGTTCCAAAAAAAAAAAAAGCAGTGGTTTATAGATTTCTGATACATCAATTTTAATTTTCAGCAAACTGCATATACAGTCTATTATAACAGTCAACGGATTTAGAGTGGAGCTTCATTTGTTATTATATACTTATATCACTCTAAATTAACAATGATTAGGGACCCCTTTTAACTTAATTCATTTTCTATTATAAGTCATATGGTTCGCTACTGATCCCCTACGGATCCATAGAGGGTTAGTAAAATACATAGGGGGTGAGGCCGTAACGCTACAATAAAATGTCGACTATTTCTTATGGCGTTAGATATAGGATCGCATACTAGAAGTTGCATCATTTTGCAGGTGCTTTTGGACAGATATATCATGTTATGGAGGGGTATTTGCAGAAAATACCAGTCAAGGGACTGTGAAATTTTCCGAGTCGCTAGGCGAAAAAAATCTGTCCCAAGACTGGTATTTTTCACAAATACCCCTTCATAACATGATATATCTGTTTAATTACACCGTATAGTTTGGAATGAAACTCTTTGATTTTTTTGAACTTGAAAGCTACAATTCATTAACATTTTTATGCACAATTTTGAGGCTAAGAGGAAATTATCATAAAACTGTGGTAATAATACATGTACTAATACGCGTTAGCTCGCTTTTTTATGTAACGTCATATCTAAGTTTTTTGAGGGCGGATGCTCGAGAGGGTGAAAAAGGAATATCCAAAATGACAAATACCATGGTATTTCAGGCAAATTCACCGGCAGTGATGAAAAACAGGCAAATTCGTTTGAAATGAGGAAAAATATTAGAATATGCGAAAAATACACTGAATGAATGAATGAATGAATCTTTATTGCAAAGCATAAACATGCTATGGCAAAATTAACAACATATATTACATAATATAAAACATGAAGACAACAGAGAACAATTATAGTATGATACAATGACATATAAATTAAGTTATGAGACTATATAAGATCGAATGTTCCATGCAGCTTTTACATAATTACATAATTTGATCGTAAGAGACTTACTAGAAGCTTGTAGTAAATTTAATAGTTTGGTATTATTAGGCCAATGACAATAGTACTTTGGTAAAAATTGTGTTCGTACAGATCTATAAGATGGACACACAAGAACAAAATGGTATTCATCTTCAATAACACACATTTTACAACATTCACATAAACGATTTTCTCTAGGAATATTATTATAACGGCCAACTTCAATATTTAACTTTAACGTTCCACTACGTAACTTTGTTAACAGATTAACATTATTGCTATAAGACAGATATTTTTCAATATAAAAAGTTAATTTAAATGTACTATAAAAAGACAGTTTACTACATTCTTGAATAGAAGCTGACCAATTCTGCAAGTATTGATCTTTAATACGAGTTTTAATGTTATTTATACAAATTGTGCTAGCATCTTGGTTTAGCCATACATAATTTAAACCAAGATCATATAACATATCACGAATATTTGAGGCCCAGTTTACATAACCATTGATAGCATCGTCATACAAGAGTTTGTACACATCATATACAACTTTTGGTTTATTTGTAATAATATGTAACCAATATTTCAATATTTCAACACTGGCTACCAACCAATAAAAATCTGGCTTTCTTATATTAGGTGTTATTACATACAAAAAAAATAGATTGCTTTTTGCTGGACGTTATTGTTTATAGAAATAACGAAAATAATAATGTCTTTATTGAAGGAGAGTTATTGAGGCATATATAGAATCTATTCCAGTTGTATGTATTCAAAATGAAATTAAAGGAATTTTTATTAGAGCTTAATTCGTTTTTTAGAAATTAAACAACAGAAAAAAGGCATTAAAAGAAATATCCAGCATGCCAAAAGAACAAAAAGAAACAGTTCTGCAAAGTATGGAGATACAGTATATGTCTTCTGAACAAACCGATTCAGAACTGAGACGAAGGGTCGTTTATCGTCACACTTCTGCCTTGGAGGTCTGACGACTTTGACAAATTAGTCAAAAAACCTAGACCAGAAACACGAAAATAAACTGAGCAAGAGAAGCAGACGGCAGAATAATATTCGAAAGGTTGGGGCAGTTTCTTTAAGGAAAAAAAACAGAAGTCGTGCTAGGACATGAATGGGTGTTTAGATAGTAAAAATCATTGATTAAACTGTATATTGTTTAGGTATGCAGTAATTGCTACATGTAATTGTTATTAATTTTTACATAATTAAATGTCCAAAGCTACAAAAACAAAGAACATCGCTGGTAATTTTCAATTATTATGTTAACATATTTCAGTCTTCACGAAATCAAATGGATGCGAACAATTATACAAAAAATACACCCTCATGTCAGCATACCGTCTTCAACAACAACAAGCGGGTCGTAGGAGGATGTTTTGATACAAATAGTTAATTAAAAGTGCTTCTTGAAACAACAATACTGTAGTAATAGGCAAAATTATAAATAACATGTCATTGGCAAAACAAAATTATAACCTTCTTGATTTGAAACCTAACATCACGGAAAATATATGTAAACAATGATTATTTTATTGAATTTTCTCCGTTGTTTTTGTTCAATATATGATGTGCTCCTGCGTAAACAAGTAGTTTATTTTATTTGCACACACACAGTAGTAAATTGTTTAAGACAAAATGGAAATTCTTCGAAATAGTGAGAAACTTCGGATAAATTAAATTTCAATATGTTTTAATGTTTCTTTTGTGTGTGATTATACAATATATGAAATAGCCATGTAGTAGTAATAAAAGTGAATCTGCTATCCTGATATAAGCAGTTATACAATGCATGTAGACAACAGCTGGTTTTACATTATAAATCCTTGTCTTTGTGAAACTCTTCATTGTGTATTTTGCTCATTGGTGTCCAAGCAAGCATAATCAAATATAATATTTTAAACACATACACACGTACGTAACTAGGGACTTATAATATTATGGGATTCGTTATACCAATTGAACAATGAAAGGGAAACAACTCTTGTTAGAATAAGAACATTTTTCGTATCTTTAAAAGAATGAAGATTTTTTTAAAATTTAATACGAAGGAAAATGAAGGTATGTTTAAAGTGCAGACATAGATAAACAGAATTTTGCTTTAATTGTAAACTTATTTAAACGTTACAAACTCATATTTAAACGAACGATTTACACTTATTAGTTTACATGTTATGTCAGTTGAAAAGTGATAAGATGGATATTTTGAATATATATATGTAAAGATTAAGAGTGAAATAATTAGCAATTACAGAAAATCAAAATAAATCAAAAGAAGAGAATAAACAACATTCACTTTTGGATATCGGGTGTTGTAATGAAATTAAATGTAAAAACGGTACAGCAGCGGGATATTTAGAAAGTTTTGTTTTAACGTAAAGTTTTATAAATACGTTCATAATTATTAAGATTCTTATAAAAAAATTCAGTATGATAATTTTCGTATAATTATTATTTTTATAAGAACGGGGTAACCGGTTGCAACTAATTGGGTGCTTTTTAAACCCTCCAAATTACGTTGATTTTCATTATTCAGCTCAAACTTTTGTATTCAAAGGGAACTAACTCTTTCTATTAAAACAATTGTTAGTTTAAAATTAGGATCAATTAGGTCATAAAATGGAATCCATCACAACAGGAAAATATATATGTTACATATACTGTTCCCAGACCACAACAATAGGATTCTTCAAATATCGTAATATTTATTATATTTAAAGGTTATGTTTTATGAATGTTTTATTGTTCCTTAAAACAGCTCAGAAAAAAAATCAAAAATGCTCAAAATTAGAGTTGTATAATTTAATATGTATGCAGATATTGTTCTTGTTTTCAAATTATTATAGAAAGGAATGTTAGTTCTTTCATATGTCATGTATTTGTAAATTGAAAATAAAGAATAAAGTTAGTTAATACGTTATACAATTGTTTTTTTTATTCAGGTTTTCGCTTTAGTCAGGCAAATTCTCCATTACAGACAGCTTGTTTCTCTCATTGTAATTATCTCAAATTTTGAGGCAGTCATGAGTCTCTGATTCGAATTATTGATTGAGGCAACTTATGGCTTCATTTGTAATACTGGCGAATTTTTGCATAAACAAATATGTCATGCATTATGATAGAGTTTGTAAGAACTGTTATTGGTGATATATTGATGAAAACTGTTTCCTGTAGTGCATTTGCAGATCAATTGGCATATATTTAGTGCAACAAACTCGAATAATACACATATTTGCTTATAGCATATGGAGTCAAAACGAGTTTTAATTTGAAGTAAATCTAGTTATATCACACATTAAATCTTTAAACTTGGAATTGAATCTGATTTCAATTTGCATTAAATGAAAGTTTATTGTCGTATTAAATTTACAACTCGATGTTTAATCAGAATTAAAACCACAGTAAACAGCTTTCTGTTTGGAATATCTTTGACTTTAATGTGTAGTAAATCATGTTATACAGGTATCCTCTACATTAAATTTGAAGTTGTATGTCTATTAAACTTCAATAAATTTGAAAAATACTGGACAGTAAATCAGGTGTCGATTCGAGAACTTACTGCATCCAGTAAACTATTTGTAAACTACTATTAAATATTGCGTTTACTTGACCAATAAACTACCAGGAAAATAATAAACTCGGAACTTACAACTAGTTTTCAAGTAGTTTAATGATTCCTTAAACTAATCATTTCATGCAGTGTATAATCTACTGATAATCTACTTTATTGTTTCAGTTAGTACCTGGTGTCTTACCTTCCTAACCTCTCTATAACCTATTGATAATCCACCTAATTATTTCAGTTAGTAGCTGGTGTTTTACCCTCCTTACCTTTCTATAACCTATTGATAATCCACCTAATTATTTTAGTTAGAACTTGGTGTCTTACCTTCCTAACCTCTCTATAATCTACATCAACAAACGACAGCACTGACCATCGGAGTCCTAACTTAGGACAGGTGCAACTTATTGCAGCGGGTCAATAGTTAACAACTTTGACCATTATCTGAATGTAAGTGTACAATCAAAACAGGGATATATTAAAGACAGTGCCTAGAAATATTCAATGCACATATTGTGGATCTCATACTATAGTAGTAGCGATCTAGGCATTATGAAGGAATGTACACATTTTCTTTCAGTTTTATTACAAGGCAGTTGCAACAGCAGTTACCTTTTTACAAACCAAATCAATTATTCATATACATGTTCTTAGAAATGTCATTATTGTTACTCATGAGTACCGTTAATTCAAAATTGATAGCAAAATTGATCGTTTTGTATATTTGGTCTCGTTTTGTTTCAAAAAGTCACTTTGACTGTCATATGGTAATGTAACTAACACTTTTTCATAAGATTGCGGACGTCACACTCAAGCATAATCCATCCTAAATAAAAGTAATACTTATAGTTTGGATTAATTTTAGCATTGTTAAAATCTATTAGAAACTGTCATTAGAACAGTTCCTTTGACATATTTAGAACCTTTTCTGATATAATTTGTTCTACACGGAACAGTTTTTCTATGACAGTTTGAAACTTATGATCTTTAGACAGGTCATTTTTACAGAGAACACAGTTGTACAATTCTAGATAATGACAATTTGTGTTCCAGAATTGTTAAACAGCTCTATTTATTATTTTTCTTTTATTTGTTAATATTCATGCAATACCATAACGTTACACTGGTGTGAAACGACACACTAAGAACATGCTGTGTTATCTAAACAGGTTGCTTGTCAATAACATTGAAATAAAACGTAACAAGCTTTACTTTTTACGTTCTTCATCTTCTTTTTTTTTAATAATAACGTGAAGTGCAGTATAGTTAATGTCCTTGACTTAGGGTGGTATGATATCTTTTCGAAACATGTAATTGGATCATAAAAAAATAATGTCTGCTCTCTTTATTTTAGGTATATATTTTCTTTTAAATTCAGGTGTTTGGAGACCAAGCATAATTCATATAATAGAATATACCAGAACTATACATTGTACCTACTTAAGGTATTTTGGCGTATAAAACATTTGAACATGGTTTCAATTGGATTGTCACCCTTTTATCAAAGGGGAAAGATGTGTCTACACACAAAAAAAACTTTCATGTGAATACAGTCCATATCCATTGTTCAAGTGACGAGGGTATTATAATGCCACTATGAAAGACGACCGACCAAACTATGTCAGCATAAGACACAAAAAAGCAAGTATTAATGTTCCCGAGAACTACAAGTTATCAACATCGAATAGTCATTTGCCACCAGACGCAAGATATATTCAAATATGTCAAATAAAAGCTACACAAAAAAAAACATTCTGGCATGCGAGACATTAATGCAATGACTATGCATCTATGTCCATATGATTATTATACTCCTTTTATTCTAAATTTATGTAACTTGATTGAAACATATGTTTTCGTAGTGACGACGTAATTATAGTTATCAAAAGTACCAGGATTATAATTTTATATACGTAAAACTTGCCACTAATTATCAATAATCAAACTGAAACGGTCAAATCGAAATGAAAATGCTTAACATGCTAAATTACTGGTATAAAAAATTAAAATGACTCGTCCAATTTTGATTTACCACATGGACGGTAAGTGGAAAAATGGACGGAATGTGTTTTTAAATCTTGAAAATTTTATCTTGTAAAAACAAAATAAAAACAAATATTGCACGGCCTTATCATGCAACCGTATGGACATCTTATTCTTAATCGAGTTCATTAAAAAACCTCAGAACTTATCTTTGCAAGTCCATTTTACAACTCAACCTATCAAACTTGGTAGTGCCAAGCTGTCGACCTTTTAGTCTGTCGACTTAGGTATATAAGAACCGATTTACTTCTTAAGATAAACTGATTTCCTCCTCTGTTTTTTTCGATTAAAATACAGTACCGTTTATCCTTCTTCACCCGACTTTATGAGGTATAGTCACGTAGTTGAACTTCTTTTTGTCAGTTCGATAGAAAGCCGACCATGCAGTCTTATTTGTGTTTTGGTATAGTGAGGTCGATTCATTCCCTCCGTCATAAATTCGCTAGTCCTGTCTGTTTATTTCAAATTTGACCGAAGCCCCTCCCACATAGATATGATTGTATAGAGAAATACCTTATGTTTAACGCATAAACTTGTTTAATTTGTAATTATGTTATCGATCATCTAATTTTTATTCGGAAGTTGTGATTTGTAGTCAAATTTTAGGCCGATAGGCCAAAATAATTTTAAATGAATTACTGCTCCCTCTTTTTCTCGATATGTCAAGTTTCGTCAAGTAATGTACACTGCATGAAATGATTAGTTTAAGGAATCATTAAACTACTTGAAAACTAGTTGTAAGTTCCGAGTTTATTATTTTCCTGGTAGTTTATTGGTCAAGTAAACGCAATATTTAATAGTAGTTTACAAATAGTTTACTGGATGCAGTAAGTTCACAAATCGACACCTGATTTACTGTCCAGTATTTTTTCAAATTTATTGAAGTTTAATAGACATACAACTTCAAATTTAATGTAGAGGATACCTGTATAACATGATTTACTACACATTAAAGTCAAAGATATTCCAAACAGAAATCTGTTTACTGTGGTTTTAATTCTGATTAAACATCGAGTTGTAAATTTAATACAACAATAAACTTTCATTTAATGCAAATTGAAATTAGATTCAACTCCATGTTGAAAGATTTAATGTGTGATATAACTAGGTTTACTTCAAATTGAAACTCGTTTTGACTCCATATGCTATAAACAAATATGTGTATTATTCGTGTTTGTTGCACTAAATATATGCCAATTGATCTGCAAATGCACTACAGAAAACAGTTTTCATCAATATATCACCAATAACAGTTCTTACAAACTCTATCATAATGCATGACATATTTGTTTATGCAAAAATTCGCCAGTATTACAAATGAAGCCATAATTGTGCACCCTAAGTTGCCTCAACCAATAATTCGAATCAAAGACTCATGACTGCCTCAAAATATGAGATAATTACAATGAGAGAAACAAGCTGTCTGTAATGGAGAATTTGCCTGATTAAAGCGAAAACCTGAATAAAAAAAACAATTGTATAACATATTAACTAACTTTATTCTTTATTTTCAATTTACAAATACATGACATATGAAAGAACTAACATTCCTTTCTATAATAATTTGAAAACAAGAACAATATCTGCATACATATTGAATTATACAACTCTAATGTTGTGCATTTTTGATTTTTTTTGTTATACTGAGCTGTTTTAAGGAACAATAAAACATACATAAGACATAACATTTAAATATAATAAATATTACGATATTTGAAGAATCCTATTGTTGTGGTCTGGGAACAGTATATGTAACATATATATTTTCCTGTTGTGATGGATTCCATTTTATGACATAATTGATCCTAATTTTAAACTAACAATTGTTTTAATAGAAAGAGTTAGTTCCCTTTGAATACAAAAGTTTGAGCTGAATAATGAAATCCAACGTAATTTGAATGGTTTAAAAAGCACCCAATTATATGCAACCGGTTACCCCGTTCTTATAAAAATAATAATTATACGAAAATTATCATACTGAATTTTTTTATAAGAATCTTAATAATTATGAACGTATTTATAAAACTTTAAGTTAAAACAAAACTTTCTAAATATCCTGCTGCTGTACCGTTTTTATATTTAATTTCATTACAACACCCGATATCCAAAAGTGAATGTTGTTTATTCTCTTCTTTTGATTTATTTTGATTTTTTGTAATTGCTAATTATTTCACTCTTAATCTTTACATATATATATTCAAAATATCCATCTTATCACTTTTCAACTGACATAACTTGTAAACTAATAAGTGTAAATCATTCGTTTAAATATGAGTTTGTAACGTTTAAATAAGTTTACAATTAAAGCAAAATTCTGTTTATCTATGTCTGCACTTTAAACATACCTTCATTTTCCTTCGTATTAAACTTTTAAAAAATCTTCATTTTTTTAAAGATACGAAAAATGTTCTTATTCTAACAAGAGTTGTTTCCCTTTCATTGTTCAATTGGTATAACGAATCCCATAATATTATAAGTCCATAGTTACGTACGTGTGTATGTGTTTTAAATATTATATTTGATTATGCTTGCTTGGACACCAATAAGCAAAATACACAATGAAGAATTTCACAAAGACAAGGATTTTTAATGTAAAACCAGCTGTTGTCTACATGCATTGTATAATTGCTTACATCAGGATAGCAGATTCACTTTTATTACTACTACATGGCTTTTTCATATATTGTATAATCACACACAAAAGAAACATTAAAACATATTGAAATTTAATTTATCCGAAGTTTCTCACTATTTCAAAGAATTTCCATTTTGTCTTAAACAATTTACTACTGTGTGTGTGCAAATTAAATAAACTACTTGTTTACGCAGGAGCACATCATATATTGAACAAAAACAACGGAGAAAATTCAATAAAATAATCATTGTTTACATATATTTTCCGTGATGTTAGGTTTCAAATCAAAAAGGTTATAATTTTGTTTGCCAATGATATGTTATTTATAATTTTGCCTATTACTACAGTATTGTTGTTTCAAGAAGCACTTTAAATTAACTATTTGTATCAAAACATCCTCCTACGACCCGCTTGTTGTTGAAGACGGTATATGCTGACATGAGGGTGTATAATTGTTCGCATCTATTTGATTTCGTGAAGACTGAAATATGTTAACATAATAATAGAAAATTACCAGCGTTTTTCTTTGTTTTTGTAGCTTTGGACATTTAATTATGTAAAAATTAATAACAATTACATGTAGCAATTACTGCATACCTAAACAATATACAGTTTAATCAATGATTTTTACTATCTAAACACCCATTCATGTCCTGGCACGACTTCTGTTTTTTTCCTTAAAGAAACTGCCCCAACCTTTCAAATATTATTCTGCCGTCTGCTTCTCTTGCTCAGTTTATTTTCGTGTTTCTGGTCTAGGTTTTTTGACTAATTTGTCAAAGTCGTCAGACCTCCAAGGCAGATGTGTGACGATAAACGACCCTTCGTCTCAGTTCTGAATCGGTTTGTTCAGAAGACATATACTATATCTCCATACTTTGCATAACTGTTTCTTTTTGTTCTTTTGGCATGCTGGATTTTTCTTTTAATGCCTTTTTTCTGTTGTTTAATTTCTAAAAAACGAATTAAGCTCTAATCAAAATTCCTTTAATTTCATTTTGAATACATACAACTTGAATAGATTCTATATATGCCTCAATAACTCTCCTTCAATAAAGACATTATTATTTTCGTTATTTCTATAAACACTAACGTCCAGCAAAAAGCAATCTATTTTTTTTTTTTTGTATGTAATAACACCTAATATAAGAAAGCCAGATTTTGATTGGTTGATAGCCAGTGTATTTTTCGCATATTCTAATATTTTTCCTCATTTCAAACGAATTTGCCTGTTTTTCATCACTGCCGGTGAATTTGCCTGAAATACCATGGTATTTGTCATTTTGGATATTCCTTTTTCACCCTCTCGAGCATCCTCCCTCAAAAAAACTTAGATATGACGTTACATAAAAAAGCGAGCTAACGCGTATTAGTACATGTATAATTACCACAGTTTTATGATAATTTCCTCTTAGCCTCAAAATTGTGCATAAAAATGTTAATGAATTGTAGCTTTCAAGTTAAAAAAAATCAAAGAGTTTCATTCCAAACTATACGGTGTAATTAAACAGATATATCATGTTATGAAGGGGTATTTGTGAAAAATACCAGTCTTGGGACAGATTTTTTTCGCCTAGCGACTCGGGAAATTTCACAGTCCCTTGATTGGTATTTTCTGCAAATACCCCTCCATAATATGATATATCTGTCCAAAAGCACCTGCAAAATTATTCAACTTCTAGTATGCGATCCTATATCTGACGCCATAAGAAATAGTCGACATTTTATTGTAGCGTTACGGCCTCACCCCCTATGTATTTTACTAACCCTCTATGGATCCGTATGGGGTCAGTAGCGAACCATATGACTTATAACAGAAAATGAATTAAGTTAAAAGGGGTCCCTAATCATTGTTAATTTAGAGTGATATAAGTATATAATAACAAATGAAGCTCCACTCTAAATCCGTTGACTGTTATAATAGACTGTATATGCAGTTTGCTGAAAATTAAAATTGATGTATCAGAAATCTATATACCACTGCTTTTTTTTTTGAACTAATACAGATTAAAGTAATCCAAGAATCAGGGTTTTTTCCAAATTGTTTACCATATTAAAAAAACAGTTCTTACTCTTTTCAATCTGCTGTACACAGCCATTTTCTTGTTATGTTCTTCTTGTTTACCAGTCTCTTCTCTTCGTTTCTTTGCTTTGAACGATTCAAAAATTGTCTTTATTCCTTCTACAAAACAAAACATCTACTTAATGCAATTCAAAATAATAATTAAACAAACGATTGCTTTTCTCGAATTGAGCATAAACCGTGTCAATTGGTAGTCCATTGTAGATTGTTTTGATATGATATGATCGAAATGAAAATAAATCTACTAAAGTTACATGATATTATGCATTTGCTAGTAAGTGATTCGATAACACTAAAATTTATTTATGGTATGGAAACTATATAGCGTTTCAAAATATTATTGAAAGTTATCAGTACCGCAGAACTGCAATTTCGCCAATATTCTAATTATTTATTTTGTTGTACTACAAACCTCTTACAACCCCCTCCACTTCGTCAGGATATTGACCTTTAACGAATTCAATGATGAAATCGGACATCTCCTTATTCTCTGCAGAATTATATCTGAAAAAAAATCATTTGAAAATTAATCTTACTGAACATTACAGCTGAACAAAGGAGATCATTTCTTAAGCAAGCGTGTAACAAATGTCGGTAAAACAATCAATGTGTGCTGAAAAGTTGTTTGAATCTGAATTGAAGTATGATAATTAAATAAAATTAATATATCTTGCAAACTTTTCATTTAACAGTCAGGGGCATTACTTAAACAAATAACTTTTTAAATTACCTATATAAGTAATGTTGAAAACGAGGCTATTTTACAAAATACTTATATAAGTAACTTTTCTAAATATTATTTTTATAGGTGACCAATTATACAAATTTTACTAGTTTTAACAAATTTTTACAGTCATCTGGTTATTTTTCCCATGAAATATAAAATATAATCTTTCTGAAACACGAATTGCTTTTCTGACGCACTTATCTTTGATATCGACGCTTCTTGGTCAAAAGTTGGTCTCTTGGGACTATTAAAATATCGTTTTCCTTCAAAATCTTAAAGGTAGACAGATATAAATAGATAGAAACTTATGAATTAATTAAGACTTGAAGTAATATAATTTGTAACCCAAAACAATTACATATGTTCCTTAAATAAGTGTTATTACGAATTCTTTCAAAGATGTACAAAATAACTTATTCAAGTAACATTTTTGTCATTATTTTTAAAGTAACCCTTTATGTCTATTCTCCTCTCAAATCTTACAAATTCTTAAATTTATGATATAAAATGAAAGATGTAAAAAAATCATGAAAACGACATTTAGTCCCTGCTTCTATTGAAATTAAAAATAACTCTATTGAGTAATTTTATATTTTTTTAAATCAAAAACTACCTATATAAGTAACTCAAAAAAGTTACTTGTTTAAGTAATGCCCCTGACTGTTTAGAATGACTTAAAAGTTCAGATTTATACTCGAATTAGAGTTATGATAAAAGATTGAAAGTAATTAACTTTATGATCATGTTTTGGTCTAGTTTTTTATTAAAAAAAAACCAAACTGTTTCAATGTCGTTAATCACAGATAATTGACCATAATCATTTCCGAAAACCGAATTGTTTACTGATAAATGTTGACACATACATAACTGATTAATTGCATGTAGATAAACCATGCGATTTTTTTTTAATTTCCAACGGAATTTTAAAATCATTTAATTATAAACATACTTAAGGATATTGCCAGCTTCGTTCTTTGTTTTCCATATGAAATCCTTTTTAGTCATACCTTGATGGAAACCACACTGTATTTATTGCTGAAAGGGAAAAGATACGCTCTTTTGCATTTGAATGCATTTAATTGCATGCATACAATAAAAAAAAACTGAGAACTGAACAAATGTATATGTGTAGAAAGTCTCAAATTATACAAAAAGTAAAATATATATACATAGAATTTCACGACTTCATTAATATTACGTTATAATAAACACAACAACATGTTTTCAAAGTTAGTAAAATGTCCCAGTTTTTGTACAATTAATACAAATTGTAAGCGTGCAATATTCATGCGAATCTTTTGCCGACAACAATCATGCTTAGCTTTGTAATCCGTTGAAAAATAAAAATAAATGACAATTTGCTAAAAGTGTTGAATTTTCATTTCGCAAACATAGTGCATTGTAACAGTTATGTTGCACTACATAAAAATAAAGATTGTATATAAGCTATCCCTTCCCATATGCACAATGAATAATTACTTACTGCAATTTGTACAGGGACGTTAATCTTTTGGCTTCTTTTTTTTTATGCATCTGTTTTTGAGTGTAGCATTTGAATCAAAATATCCACTTTCTTTTTAACATTACTTTGATTTTCTTGCACTTTTATCGTAGGACGTGTAGAAAAATCCGTTTGTTCGGAACAAAACTCGAGCAGTTCAACCCTGATATTTTAAGATGTCTGCACGTTGATTTTATTTACAGTCAGATAATTTATCATTCATATAATTTTTGGTATATTAGATAAATATTGTCTGTTAAAAATATCTAATTTTCCGCTTTTCCAAAAACGAGGTTTATATGTTTCCTATATGAAGTTTGACAGGGGTCGTTTCAACAAAGCGTCTGGTAAAAAATGTCTTTAGACACTCTTACAGATTTTGAAATGCTTCTTAAATAGTTACGATTGTGTTCTGCACAGGGTTGTGGTGTATTGTTTAAATTCAAATCTTTATTAAATTTTGTTCATCTAGACCTCTGGAATGATTTTTCAAGTGAATATCTTTGTTAACTCTTTGTGAATTAGTTTTATGCATGAAGCGAATTTTTATTTATCAATTGTTTACCAATCTCTTAAACACATTATTTTTACTGAATAAAAGGATGTGTACTTTGATGGGTTTTACATATGATATTAATATATATTTTTAAAAATCTTCCTTCTCCAATTCCGTCTAAAGTGTCCCTTTGAGTTTAGTATGCAAGGATTCTAGATTCATAAGACAAGAGGCCATGGCAAAAAATTTAAAAAAACAAACAAACAGAAAAACAATAGTTCACATGACACAACATAGAAATCTAAAGAATAAGCAACACGAACCCCACATAAAAATAGGGTGATCTCAGGTGCTCCGGGAGGGTAAAAATCGACCCTTCCGAACATCATAACTTTTCGCAGGAAACTCAAATGTATAAATGAAAGAAGCATTGAACGAAAGAGTGAGCAAAAAAAAACATGCGACCAAAGATAAATATCTAAAGATAACAATGACGATAGAATCTCACAAAACGTAAGACAAGCTATATATGTCTGTCTATGTCTGTCACGTGTCTAATAATAATAATAATAATAATTCTTTATTTAAAGATGGTTACACAGTTAGCTATAAAGCTAATCTTTCTTGAGACCCTGTCTTTCTGTGTTGTGATAATACACTATTGTTTCAGATAAAGTAAGGGGTCTGTACCAATTAAAACGTTTAAACCCCTTGCTTTTGTTTGCACATGACCAAAGTCCGGAATCTGGTGTTCTGTTGATAAATACGGTTCATAAGTGTTTCTCGTTTCTCGTTTTTTAAATAAATTAAACCTATGGTTTGCCATTTGACTGGTTTTACACTAGTTATTTTTAATAGCTTGCTGTTCGATGTGAGCCAAAACAAATACAGAAAATAATATATATATATACATGTATATCAAATTCAATGTCATAGGCAAACAAGAAACACAATCTTATAATTTTGAATTGTTAAGACTGAAATATGAAGACATAAGTATTATTTAACTTATTCAGGAAAATACACAAGCAATGTAAGCATGACCCCCTGCCGTATATTGAAATATTTTTTTCCTACGTTTGTATGCCCCACCTACGATAAAAGAGAGACATTATATGTTCTGGTCTGTGCGTCCGTCCGTTCGTCCGTCCGTCTGTACCGGTCAAGGTTAATTTTTGTTGGTCAATGTAGTTTTTGATGAAGTTGAAGTTCAATGAACTTGACACTTAGTACTCATGTTCCCTGTAATATGATCGTTCTAATCTTTATGCCAAATTAAAGTTTTGACCCTGATAACGGTCCACTAAACATAGAAATGATAGTGCGAAATTTAAGTTAAAGTTTTTGGTTAGGGTAGTTTTTGATGAAGTTGAAGTCCAGCCAACTTGAAACGTCCAATGATATTATCTTTCTAATTTGAAGGGCAAAAACATCAATAATTTTCAACCAATGATATAAAATAAGAGATTAATGAGAACTATGTAAGTTCCAAAAGAATATATAGATAAAGAATCTAGTATAATATGGGTTTTTAATTAAATACTAATGCATTTTAATGCATATAAATAGGTGTACTGTCCTACGGTTAGGACGATCAATGCGATAGATCAAGTTAGACAAAGACATGTCATAAGATAGTCTTAGAACACGTAATTATCCTAAGACAGCTTCGGGAACACCACCAAGAATTGCCATTAAAAACTTATTCTCGAAGAAGGTGTATTTACTCAACGAAGAACACAATATAAAAATAAGGATATGTGGTATTCCTATCAATGAGACAGCTATCCACCAAAGTTCATATGAAGAGGATTTAAGCAATTATAAGCAATTGCACGGCCTTTAACAATGACAAAAAACAATACCGTATAAATAGTCGGCAATAAAAGGCCCCGACAACACAGGCACTTGTCTCAGAAAAAAAAATCCTATATACGTTAATATAACAGGTATACATAGGAACATTTATTTTTCTGAGACAAGTGCCTGTGCCCGACAAGCTAACATTACCATTGTCTATCAACAGTTCACAATATTTATTGAAAGAAACGATTAATTCACATGAACTTCAAATAACAATACGTACATGTATATAACAATAAGTGTTGTGCTTCCAAGAAATGAACTAAAATTGTGCCGGCTCCTAAAGGATATGCAGATCATGCTTCATAAATGGCAACCGTCATGTTGATCATTTATGAACAAATTTGATAAGAAGTTTCATTCCTAGATGTAACGTTCAAGGCAAACAGGACGATCAAAACATGCAATACTCTAAGGAACATATTGCTGGTTATCTGTGAAATAAATATTACTGAATTGTAACCAACACGAGATTGGTTCGTAGCAGCTCAGATTGTCATATTATTTTCGATCTATAAGTTTGACGGTCCCTTTGGTATCTTTTGTCCCTCTTTTCGAAAGGATAACTATAACTACATCACGTGGAACCCATGGGTTTATAGCTTGCTTCTTATTATCAAGTAGATCCTATTTGTCGTCAGGGGTCTAGAAACATGATAATTGTTTGGTCATCTTACCACGACAGAAGACACGCTGGACTGTGTGTGATGTATAAATTCGTCCGGTCAGAAAGACAACGTTACGTTACAAGATGCCGATGCTTTATTAAAGTATGAACCCTTGTAACAATTCTGTGAGAGGAACGGCGTTGGTCAGTTACAAAGCCTAAATTCTGTTCCTTTTCCATATACCAACATTTTCAATTTGCATTCCAACTTTCCAGGCACCATCCCGGTATAACCCCTATTCCAGGACCTAAATATTGTATAGATTTACTTTTAATTGGTCTCATCCTGATAATGCATGACACATTTGTCCTAGACCTTAGACAAACATCAATAGTATCACAGAAATTGTGTGAGGACATAAAAGCTCCGGAATATTGTATCAAATGGAGCTATACAAGCTATACACAAGAGCTGCTAAGATATTTTTCAAAGACATAAAAAGTTAGGTAGACGCCATCATCTCTTTTATGTCAAGTGTTTGTTTGAAATCGGCCATCACGGTCAATTTCTAGATGTATAAGTCAAGTTGAGAGACAAACTTAACTAAAGTAAACCATAATAGGTCAAAGTACGGTCTTCAACAAGGGCCCCAAAAATAAGTAGTGGAAAACCGTTTAAACGGGAAAACCAACGGTCTTATATTTTAAAAATAACCACACCAACAAATGATAACCACTGAATATCAAGTTCCTGTCCTAATTCCGAAGAGGCACGACTACCTATATTTATGTATCCAAACAACCAAAATGGAAGCCGCAATAGCGCAAGGATTTTACTACTGGAACCATTAGTACCAAAGAGGACAATATATCTAAATCCCAGTCAACCCTTGGGGTCTATCACCAAGTATAATTTATTCCTCCATGAAACCAGATATCAGTATCTACGCTAAACTTTGCTTTCTTTTTTATAAAGCAAAATTGGACAAATAACTTTGATTTAAAATTTTAAATATAAGTATAAAATCTTTATAGGATTACAAGAGGAAAAAAGTCTATGGAATATTTTGTATCCACATCTGATTCGTTATACATCTCTTACATGTTATCAAACGAATGTTTATATCCGCATATACAAAATGGTTCAGTAGGGATTTATTCAGGATTTAATTATTCTAGTAAATATCTCTGATAAATATCTTTCGAAAAATAGTAAAATATCCATTATGCATTTTTATTTTTAATAATATTAAAAAGGATCAATACAAAAAATGTAGATTCCTTGTCTAAACATGTTTACTATAGAATACGTTATGATATTATAAAATGTATTTTAGAATACAATTTATATGTTTTACATCGCCTTTCGTAGCAGCTTTTTAGCTAAGTAGACATATTTTCTTTTAGTCTATTCATGCAATGCATGGTGCAACAATAAATAAAAGAAAGAGAAAAAACTGTATGGAATATACATTTATATTATTTACTATTTAAACACCCGTCTACATTTGTAAATATATAAAAAGAACTTTACATTGTTTAGATTATATGTCGATTTTCTAAATTTGTAGATAAACGACTATATATCAAGTCAGAGTTCAAATTATCATATAATAGTTTAACACGTCCCATTAAGTTAATTGATCAGGAACGCCACGATTTTATTGTGATGAAAGTTTTATAATAAAGTACTATTGGCGTCCTTTGATCCTTTATCAGAAAATGCACCCTACTACGAAACATTTGTTCTTGCGGATGTGAAAATATCTGCCAGATTTTATTTACATTAGAGTTAGGGCAATGAGGTCATATAACCTCTTTAGTTATTTCACTTCCATGGTTAGGGTAAAAAAAACCTGAATAATTAAAAGTCAGGCGTTGATAAAATAAATAATAATAATCTTTATTGTCATATATATTTCAACAAATCAAACGTGTTTGTGACAAACAGAAAAAAAAACGTAACATATACACATACATATAATATATATATGTATATATATACATGTATCTATTGTTGCAAGTATATACATGTAATATAGTGAAAACCTAAATACAAATTACAGCATATTAATAAACCACAAAACTTTAAACCATGCATCGGTAAATCAAGCCCTGTCCTCAGTTTACAAACGAGCCTAAAATATGCTGATTTTTTTTATTTATTGATCATGATGAGTATGTTTTTGTCTGTTAGTGCAACACATAAAATCAGTATTTTGAAAATCATTTGCAGAGAATTTATCATTTCTTACATGTTTATTTATTTCGCAATAAAAGAAGGAGTGAAATTCACCATCTGTAACTTTAAAAAGGCAAACATTTTAAAAATAGTTTAAACATGGAGAGCAGCTAATTTCCTTTATTTTTTTTCTACTAAGACCATACATGTAGTGTCAAATGTGTACTTTTAGATTTACACATATATTTGTTTTGCATATTTTCGGACACGTGATTATCTTATTACTGTATTATAAAAATTTGTTCAGATGCATGGCACACGACTTCAATTTTACAGATACATGTACATGTATTTGCAAGTTTTTAGTATTTATTATTAAACGATCTGTTGGACACCCATAAGCAATTTAAATCGCAGGGGAGTTTTAAACTGCATATTGGATTATAATTGATAAACTCAAGTTACGACCTTTGTATACAGACCTTTATATTTAAAAAAAACTTATGGAAATTTTGATCTCAGATTTTAATAGATACCTAAACCATGGAAGTATAAATATTACTTACATGCCTAGACAGCGCATTTGGAAAGGTTCAGAGTTGGAATTTGGAAAGGTTCAGAGTTTAAATTTGGAAAGGTTCAGAGTTTGAATCTGAAAAGTATTCTTGATATCCATTCGTTAGGCTATCATTAAAAGAACAAAGCATGAGATTATGGACCATGTATATTTTTCCTTCCAATAAAATAGACTTGTGGTTAATTTTCACTGATGTTTTATATGTTGTACACTTGTATTGTGCATTGTTATGTAAATCATATGTGCTTTATCAAATGGATAATTTGGATTTTTGCAAGTACAAAATTTCGACACGTTACATGAAGTATAAAAAATACAGGGAAATTAACCGTACCTCTATAAAATTCCATATACTTAAGTTTTGCTTTATCTAAATCTTGAACTCTGCTTTAATACATAAGGCCAATGTATACCAAATTGTATATGCCACATCTGTCTATATCAGAGAAACTGTGATTGGTAAACAAACATAGCTGTAATAGTTACACAAAAGATTCCATTGAACCACATTTGCATCTTTCTTTCTATGATACTAAAAGATGAAATATACATGTACATACAAAGACACATAATAACGATTTCTCGATTTTTACAGATTGGATTGCGGTGCGATTGCCTATATATTACGACATTTCATAGATCCGTCACCCATTTTGTTTGAAAATGATAAACCACTTAAAAAAAGGGACTAGTCAGCAAATATTTTGACTGTTACTTTAAAAAAAGTGTAAGCACTTTACAAATATGGTATTCCATAAGGGGACCGTTCCCCTGCCCCTCCCCACTTCCTCATCTTCTCACAGTTGTAATCGAAATTTCACTTCATTGGAGTCGGTGTTGACAAAGTCGTCTGCCGGTGAACATTAAAAACAAACCTGAATGATACAATGGCATACATACTTGTATTAACTATATTATTCAAGATCTCCGAAATTAAAATGATTTAGTCAATATTTTTGGCCAAAAAATACAGTATATCTGTTCTTAGGAATAGGCGCACAATTAGGGTCCTCCGAAAATCATTATAAAAAAGTGATGAAAAATGTTTCCGCACTTATGTCTTGCAAATACATGGTTCAAACTAAAATAAAATCATTTTACCCGTAAACGAAAAGAATCGTATGAACAATTAGTTGCTTGCTGGTTTTAGTGACACTTTCATTACGCTTGGTTTTCCATGACAATCAAGATTAATTTGTAGAGAAAGCCAGAGAAAACCACTGGCCTTCGACAAGAAAACAAGTAACGTGTGTCTATTTTTAAAGATCTAAGCTGAACACACTTTGCCGAAGAAAGAACCACAGTCACAGCCTCAGTTTTGACACGCTTGTGGCCATTACAGTACTAGATTGTCGTTTCGGGGCCTTTTATAGCTGACTATGCTGTATGGGCTTTGCTCATTGTAAAAGGCCGAACGGTGATCTATAGTTGTTAATTTCTGTGTCATTTTGGACTCTTGTGGAGAGTTGTCTCATTAACAATCATAACCACATCTTCTTTTTGTATACGTTGACACCTCGGTGATAAAGTTCCCTTCACATATCGACAGATCCAGTTTTCTTATGACAAATGAATATTCTATGTCATATTCATTGAAATGGATATGGTTTGTTGAATTGGTTCGTTCAAAATATATCTGTAATACTTGCCACTGCACGATGAAATTATCTAGGAATTGCGAAATTGTTCTCTTTCAACTTCTCTTCCTGTGTACTGTTAAAGGGGATGACCATGTTATTGTTGCAGAGGGGCAGTAGACGATTTCGGGTGGAGAATATCAATTTCCCCCTTTTGCGAAGCCGGCTTTTTCTTTTATTTATCTAAAATGGTCTTTTTCCAGAGACATGTATAACAAGACCAGAATACTCAGGTGTTATAATCTCCCTCAAAGAATATCAAATGTTCGTTCTCATATAAACAAAGAAAATCTTTATTATTTTAATACATATTTATAGAGAAAATTGATTAAGATTTTTAGGTAGCTGCGTAACATCAACAAACAGTTCACTCTAATTTTAATGCGAACGGTTTTAGAAGATTTACAACGTATGTAGACCGATACACTGAGTTGGCATTTAAAATAATGACTTCATTTATAGTGCGAAAAAGAACACAATTTGCTTGATATTATTACAAGACTTTGTCTTTGCTCTTTGATCAAACCCACAACATCTAAGCCTGTACATAGGACAATTACAAACTCTTTACCGTGAAACTACCGATGTGGTACAATTGTGATACAAGAAAAAATTCTAGAGTTAAATAGAACTTAATTCAAAAGCAACATGCAACTGTTGTATAGGATAATTCAAGCATATTGTGTTTGCCATTTTACCTGTGTGGAAGTTCTTGTAAAAAAACCTTTCTTTTGAAGAAGACCTACGACATACGATGATTTTGAGCTTGTCATCATGACTTGTACAAAATGAATATTACCTTTAAGTTCGGTCTCAATGTCAAAATATCAATGTCGGATTATTCGTATTAATGTTACCTTTCCGAATAAAGTCCTTTGATTCGACCTTTTTGATTTGATGTTAAATGAGTCGGTGTATTTTTTTGTCAATCGTACATGACTTTGTACTTATGCATGATATTGGTTCTCTAGAAAAAGTGTTTGGTTTCGAACTTTATGTTCGTGTGACATTAAATAGAAAACAAAGATAGATTTCAGTATTAAGATAAGATAGTTTTCATACAATAACAACTTGAACTAATTTTAGTATGCATGACGTCAAAATGTAATAATGGGATGGAAATTGTGTTTTCGTCATCAGTTGTTATAAACTGACTACTAAAACTTTCAAATAGTTCTGCAAGATTGCCTAGTTTTCATTTATGAAACAAAACATTCACAGCTCAACTTTCTCATATGATTAAAAAAAAAAGGGGGGGGGGTGCTCTGCATGCTTAAGTTCATCATTATTCCTGAAACACATTTCGAGATAGTTTTTTTTTCTTCGCTTTATGTGTCCCTTTGAGTTTAGTATGCAAGGATTCTAGATTCATAAGACAAGAGGCCATGGCAAAAAATTTAAAAAAACAAACAAACAGAAAAACAATAGTTCACATGACACAACATAGAAATCTAAAGAATAAGCAACACGAACCCCACATAAAAATAGGGTGATCTCAGGTGCTCCGGGAGGGTAAAAATCGACCCTTCCGAACATCATAACTTTTCGCAGGAAACTCAAATGTATAAATGAAAGAAGCATTGAACGAAAGAGTGAGCAAAAAAAAACATGCGACCAAAGATAAATATCTAAAGATAACAATGACGATAGAATCTCACAAAACGTAAGGCAAGCTATATATGTCTGTCTATGTCTGTCACGTGTCTAATAATAATAATAATAATTCTTTATTTAAAGATGGTTACACAGTTAGCTATAAAGCTAATCTTTCTTGAGACCCTGTCTTTCTGTGTTGTGATAATACACTATTGTTTCAGATAAAGTAAGGGGTCTGTACCAATTAAAACGTTTAAACCCCTTGCTTTTGTTTGCACATGCCCAAAGTCCGGAATCTGGTGTTCTGTTGATAAATACGGTTCATAAGTGTTTCTCGTTTCTCGTTTTTTAAATAAATTAAACCTATGGTTTGCCATTTGACTGGTTTTACACTAGTTATTTTTAATAGCTTGCTGTTCGATGTGAGCCAAAACAAATACAGAAAATAATATATATATATACATGTATATCAAATTCAATGTCATAGGCAAACAAGAAACACAATCTTATAATTTTGAATTGTTAAGACTGAAATATGAAGACATAAGTATTATTTAACTTATTCAGGAAAATACACAAGCAATGTAAGCATGACCCCCTGCCGTATATTGAAATATTTTTTTCCTACGTTTGTATGCCCCACCTACGATAAAAGAGAGACATTATATGTTCTGGTCTGTACGTCCGTCCGTTCGTCCGTCCGTCTGTACCGGTCAAGGTTAATTTTTGTTGGTCAATGTAGTTTTTGATGAAGTTGAAGTTCAATGAACTTGACACTTAGTACTCATGTTCCCTGTAATATGATCGTTCTAATCTTTATGCCAAATTAAAGTTTTGACCCTGATAACGGTCCACTAAACATAGAAATGATAGTGCGAAATTTAAGTTAAAGTTTTTGGTTAGGGTAGTTTTTGATGAAGTTGAAGTCCAGCCAACTTGAAACGTCCAATGATATTATCTTTCTTATTTGAAGGGCAAAAACATCAATAATTTTCAACCAATGATATAAAATAAGAGATTAATGAGAACTATGTAAGTTCTAAAAGAATATATAGATAAAGAATCTAGTATAATATGGGTTATTAATTAAATACTAATGCATTTTAATGCATATAAATAGGTGTACTGTCCTACGGTTAGGACGATCAATGCAATAGATCAAGTTAGACAAAGACATGTCATAAGATAGTCTTAGAACACGTAATTATCCTAAGACAGCTTCGGGAACACCACCAAGAATTGCCATTAAAAACTTATTCTCGAAGAAGGTGTATTTACTCAACGAAGAACACAATATAAAAATAAGGATATGTGGTATTCCTATCAATGAGACAGCTATCCACCAAAGTTCATATGAAGAGGATTTAAGCAATTATAAGCAATTGCACGGCCTTTAACAATGACAAAAAACAATACCGTATAAATAGTCGGCAATAAAAGGCCCCGACAACACAGGCACTTGTCTCAGAAAAAAAAATCTTATATACGTTAATATAACAGGTATACATAGGAACATTTTTTTTCTGAGACAAGTGCCTGTGCCCGACAAGCTAACATTACCATTGTCTATCAACAGTTCACAATATTTATTGAAAGAAACGATTAATTCACATGAACTTCAAATAACAATACGTACATGTATATAACAATAAGTGTTGTGCTTCCAAGAAATGAACTAAAATTGTGCCGGCTCCTAAAGGATATGCAGATCATGCTTCATAAATGGCAACCGTCATGTTGATCATTTATGAACAAATTTGATAAGAAGTTTCATTCCTAGATGTAACGTTCAAGGCAAACAGGACGATCAAAACATGCAATACTCTAAGGAACATATTGCTGGTTATCTGTGAAATAAATATTACTGAATTGTAACCAACACGAGATTGGTTCGTAGCAGCTCAGATTGTCATATTATTTTCGATCTATAAGTTTGACGGTCCCTTTGGTATCTTTTGTCCCTCTTTTCGAAAGGATAACTATAACTACATCACGTGGAACCCATGGGTTTATAGCTTGCTTCTTATTATCAAGTAGATCCTATTTGTCGTCAGGGGTCTAGAAACATGATAATTGTTTGGTCATCTTACCACGACAGAAGACACGCTGGACTGTGTGTGATGTATAAATTCGTCCGGTCAGAAAGACAACGTTACGTTACAAGATGCCGATGCTTTATTAAAGTATGAACCCTTGTAACAATTCTGTGAGAGGAACGGCGTTGGTCAGTTACAAGGCCTAAATTCTGTTCCTTTTCCATATACCAACATTTTCAATTTGCATTCCAACTTTCCAGGCACCATCCCGGTATAACCCCTATTCCAGGACCTAAATATTGTATAGATTTACTTTTAATTGGTCTCATCCTGATAATGCATGACACATTTGTCCTAGACCTTAGACAAACATCAATAGTATCACAGAAATTGTGTGAGGACATAAAAGCTCCGGAATATTGTATCAAATGGAGCTATACAAGCTATACACAAGAGCTGCTAAGATATTTTTCAAAGACATAAAAAGTTAGGTAGACGCCATCATCTCTTTTATGTCAAGTGTTTGTTTGAAATCGGCCATCACGGTCAATTTCTAGATGTATAAGTCAAGTTGAGAGACAAACTTAACTAAAGTAAACCATAATAGGTCAAAGTACGGTCTTCAACAAGGGCCCCAAAAATAAGTAGTGGAAAACCGTTTAAACGGGAAAACCAACGGTCTTATATTTTAAAAATAACCACACCAACAAATGATAACCACTGAATATCAAGTTCCTGTCCTAATTCCGAAGAGGCACGACTACCTATATTTATGTATCCCAAACAACCAAAATGGAAGCCGCAATAGCGCAAGGATTTTACTACTGGAACCATTAGTACCAAAGAGGACAATATATCTAAATCCCAGTCAACCCTTGGGGTCTATCACCAAGTATAATTTATTCCTCCATGAAACCAGATATCAGTATCTACGTTAAACTTTGCTTTCTTTTTTATAAAGCAAAATTGGACAAATAACTTTGATTTAAAATTTTAAATATAAGTATAAAATCTTTATAGGATTACAAGAGGAAAAAAGTCTATGGAATATTTTGTATCCACATCTGATTCGTTATACATCTCTTACATGTTATCAAACGAATGTTTATATCCGCATATACAAAATGGTTCAGTAGGGATTTATTCAGGATTTAATTATTCTAGTAAATATCTCTGATAAATATCTTTCGAAAAATAGTAAAATATCCATTATGCATTTTTTTTTTTAATAATATTAAAAAGGATCAATACAAAAAATGTAGATTCCTTGTCTAAACATGTTTACTATAGAATACGTTATGATATTATAAAATGTATTTTAGAATACAATTTATATGTTTTACATCGCCTTTCGTAGCAGCTTTTTAGCTAAGTAGACATATTTTCTTTTAGTCTATTCATGCAATGCATGGTGCAACAATAAATAAAAGAAAGAGAAAAAACTGTATGGAATATACATTTATATTATTTACTATTTAAACACCCGTCTACATTTGTAAATATATAAAAAGAACTTTACATTGTTTAGATTATATGTCGATTTTCTAAATTTGTAGATAAACGACTATATATCAAGTCAGAGTTCAAATTATCATATAATAGTTTAACACGTCCCATTAAGTTAATTGATCAGGAACGCCACGATTTTATTGTGATGAAAGTTTTATAATAAAGTACTATTGGCGTCCTTTGATCCTTTATCAGAAAATGCACCCTACTACGAAACATTTGTTCTTGCGGATGTGAAAATATCTGCCAGATTTTATTTACATTAGAGTTAGGGCAATGAGGTCATATAACCTCTTTAATTATTTCACTTCCATGGTTAGGGTAAAAAAAACCTGAATAATTAAAAGTCAGGCGTTGATAAAATAAATAATAATAATCTTTATTGTCATATATATTTCAACAAATCAAACGTGTTTGTGACAAACAGAAAATAAAACGTAACATATACACATACATATAATATATATATGTATATATATACATGTATCTATTGTTGCAAGTATATACATGTAATATAGTGAAAACCTAAATACAAATTACAGCATATTAATAAACCACAAAACTTTAAACCATGCATCGGTAAATCAAGCCCTGTCCTCAGTTTACAAACGAGCCTAAAATATGCTGATTTTTTTTATTTATTGATCATGATGAGTATGTTTTTGTCTGTTAGTGCAACACATAAAATCAGTATTTTGAAAATCATTTGCAGAGAAGTTATCATTTCTTACATGTTTATTTATTTCGCAATAAAAGAAGGAGTGAAATTCACCATCTGTAACTTTAAAAAGGCAAACATTTTAAAAATAGTTTAAACATGGAGAGCAGCTAATTTCCTTTATTTTTTTTCTACTAAGACCATACATGTAGTGTCAAATGTGTACTTTTAGATTTACACATATATTTGTTTTGCATATTTTCGGACACTTGATTATCTTATTACTGTATTATAAAAATTTGTTCAGATGCATGGCACACGACTTCAATTTTACAGATACATGTACATGTATTTGCAAGTTTTTAGTATTTATTATTAAACGATCTGTTGGACACCCATAAGCAATTTAAATCGCAGGGGAGTTTTAAACTGCATATTGGATTATAATTGATAAACTCAAGTTACGACCTTTGTATACAGACCTTTATATTTAAAAAAAACTTATGGAAATTTTGATCTCAGATTTTAATAGATACCTAAACCATGGAAGTATAAATATTACTTACATGCCTAGACAGCGCATTTGGAAAGGTTCAGAGTTTGAATTTGGAAAGGTTCAGAGTTTAAATTTGGAAAGGTTCAGAGTTTGAATCTGAAAAGTATTCTTGATATCCATTCGTTAGGCTATCATTAAAAGAACAAAGCATGAGATTATGGACCATGTATATTTTTCCTTCCAATAAAATAGACTTGTGGTTAATTTTCACTGATGTTTTATATGTTGTACACTTGTATTGTGCATTGTTATGTAAATCATATGTGCTTTATCAAATGGATAATTTGGATTTTTGCAAGTACAAAATTTCGACACGTTACATGAAGTATAAAAAATACAGGGAAATTAACCGTACCTCTATAAAATTCCATATACTTAAGTTTTGCTTTATCTAAATCTTGAACTCTGCTTTAATACATAAGGCCAATGTATACCAAATTGTATATGCCACATCTGTCTATATCAGAGAAACTGTGATTGGTAAACAAACATAGCTGTAATAGTTACACAAAAGATTCCATTGAACCACATTTGCATCTTTCTTTCTATGATACTAAAAGATGAAATATACATGTACATACAAAGACACATAATAACGATTTCTCGATTTTTACAGATTGGATTGCGGTGCGATTGCCTATATATTACGACATTTCATAGATCCGTCACCCATTTTGTTTGAAAATGATAAACCACTTAAAAAAAGGGACTAGTCAGCAAATATTTTGACTGTTACTTTAAAAAAAAGTGTAAGCACTTTACAAATATGGTATTCCATAAGGGGACCGTTCCCCTGCCCCTCCCCACTTCCTCATCTTCTCACAGTTGTAATCGAAATTTCACTTCATTGGAGTCGGTGTTGACAAAGTCGTCTGCCGGTGAACATTAAAAACAAACCTGAATGATACAATGGCATACATACTTGTATTAACTATATTATTCAAGATCTCCGAAATTAAAATGATTTAGTCAATATTTTTGGCCAAAAAATACAGTATATCTGTTCTTAGGAATAGGCGCACAATTAGGGTCCTCCGAAAATCATTATAAAAAAGTGATGAAAAATGTTTCCGCACTTATGTCTTGCAAATACATGGTTCAAACTAAAATAAAATCATTTTACCCGTAAACGAAAAGAATCGTATGAACAATTAGTTGCTTGCTGGTTTTAGTGACACTTTCATTACGCTTGGTTTTCCATGACAATCAAGATTAATTTGTAGAGAAAGCCAGAGAAAACCACTGGCCTTCGACAAGAAAACAAGTAACGTGTGTCTATTTTTAAAGATCTAAGCTGAACACACTTTGCCGAAGAAAGAACCACAGTCACAGCCTCAGTTTTGACACGCTTGTGGCCATTACAGTACTAGATTGTCGTTTCGGGGCCTTTTATAGCTGACTATGCTGTATGGGCTTTGCTCATTGTAAAAGGCCGAACGGTGATCTATAGTTGTTAATTTCTGTGTCATTTTGGACTCTTGTGGAGAGTTGTCTCATTAACAATCATAACCACATCTTCTTTTTGTATACGTTGACACCTCGGTGATAAAGTTCCCTTCACATATCGACAGATCCAGTTTTCTTATGACAAATGAATATTCTATGTCATATTCATTGAAATGGATATGGTTTGTTGAATTGGTTCGTTCAAAATATATCTGTAATACTTGCCACTGCACGATGAAATTATCTAGGAATTGCGAAATTGTTCTCTTTCAACTTCTCTTCCTGTGTACTGTTAAAGGGGATGACCATGTTATTGTTGCAGAGGGGCAGTAGACGATTTCGGGTGGAGAATATCAATTTCCCCCTTTTGCGAAGCCGGCTTTTTCTTTTATTTATCTAAAATGGTCTTTTTCCAGAGACATGTATAACAAGACCAGAATACTCAGGTGTTATAATCTCCCTCAAAGAATATCAAATGTTCGTTCTCATATAAACAAAGAAAATCTTTATTATTTTAATACATATTTATAGAGAAAATTGATTAAGATTTTTAGGTAGCTGCGTAACATCAACAAACAGTTCACTCTAATTTTAATGCGAACGGTTTTAGAAGATTTACAACGTATGTAGACCGATACACTGAGTTGGCATTTAAAATAATGACTTCATTTATAGTGCGAAAAAGAACACAATTTGCTTGATATTATTACAAGACTTTGTCTTTGCTCTTTGATCAAACCCACAACATCTAAGCCTGTACATAGGACAATTACAAACTCTTTACCGTGAAACTACCGATGTGGTACAATTGTGATACAAGAAAAAATTCTAGAGTTAAATAGAACTTAATTCAAAAGCAACATGCAACTGTTGTATAGGATAATTCAAGCATATTGTGTTTGCCATTTTACCTGTGTGGAAGTTCTTGTAAAAAAACCTTTCTTTTGAAGAAGACCTACGACATACGATGATTTTGAGCTTGTCATCATGACTTGTACAAAATGAATATTACCTTTAAGTTCGGTCTCAATGTCAAAATATCAATGTCGGATTATTCGTATTAATGTTACCTTTCCGAATAAAGTCCTTTGATTCGACCTTTTTGATTTGATGTTAAATGAGTCGGTGTATTTTTTTGTCAATCGTACATGACTTTGTACTTATGCATGATATTGGTTCTCTAGAAAAAGTTTTTGGTTTCGAACTTTATGTTCGTGTGACATTAAATAGAAAACAAAGATAGATTTCAGTATTAAGATAAGATAGTTTTCATACAATAACAACTTGAACTAATTTTAGTATGCATGACGTCAAAATGTAATAATGGGATGGAAATTGTGTTTTCGTCATCAGTTGTTATAAACTGACTACTAAAACTTTCAAATAGTTCTGCAAGATTGCCTAGTTTTCATTTATGAAACAAAACATTCACAGCTCAACTTTCTCATATGATTAAAAAAAAAAGGGGGGGGGGGTGCTCCGCATGCTTAAGTTCATCATTATCCCTGAAACACATTTCGAGATAGTTTTTTTTTCTTCGCTTTATGAGAGAAGTAAGCGGTCTATTTTTTATATATATATATATATATTGTAAGTCCGTCTGAACCAGTGACAACTCTACAACAGATTTATCCATCGGATCATCCATCAACATTGATGGTGATACATGGCTGTGTACATTCTGTATATACAACTCGTCTAAACATCAACCCAACAATGTAAGATCTGTAAATTTGCTTTCGCAAGCTTTTTGTTCTTCCCTCGCCGGGATTCGAACCCATGCTACTGAGATATATATGCATATAGTAAACTGCTTTGTGATTCTGCAACACTATTTTCAAGAGTTTGGTTTGATACAGTCGGGAATCGAATATATATACGATTTTTCACATTTGCAGAGAGCATACTAGCCTAAGATTTCAGTTCAATAGAGTAGATATAGGCTTCGAGATTTAGTTCTAAATATTTAAAAACCCCAAAAAGGTACGGTTAACTGTCGAAGCAGTTAACATTTCAGTACTATAAGGCTAGGTTATAGTACTAGGATGAACCTAGCACTGCTTTCGTGTTTAGATAATATTTAGGGGCCAGCTGAAGGACGGCTCCGGGTGCGGGAATTTTTCACTTCATTGAAGACCTGTTGGTGACCTTCTGTTGTTTTCTTTTTCTTCTATGGTCGGGTTGTTGTCTCTTGGACACATTCCCCATTTCCATTCTCAATTTTATTAGAGTATAACGCAAATCTAGGCAATGCTCGGGAATGTGTAAATAGTACTAAATACGCAATCACGCATGGTGAAGTCAGAAGTCAGATCAGTGAAATTATTCTGATTCTACTTCTAAATAGATTGAACATAGCGCATTTTCACGCTTTAGAACCGTTTTATCAAAAGTATGTGACTTTTCAGATTGAGGCTTTTAAAGCGGAAACGTTTATCCAACATATCTTCTTTTTATGAACACTCCAAATATTATAACGTAAACACATTTTATGTTACAAGTATGATTACAAGCATTTTAATCACAAACATTGCTTCAGATAATATTTATAGTAAGAACAATTAGAAACAAGCACTTGACGTATGTTTTATGTCAGATAAGTGTTGAGCAGTCATTGTCCTAAATCCGACATCAGCGATTGTTCCAACACTGTCCAAGATATATAAGCGGATTGTAAATATGTTTAAACCGGTTCTTGGACGTTCCTGTCCAAAGTCAATATCAAGTCCTTGGGTTTTCTTGTTTTCGTTTAGTTTATTATTTACGTATATTCTGACCGTGCTTTTTCAATTTCGCTTAGTTGTTATTGTTTTATATTTAATTACTTGTAATTGATGGCTTAATTTCAATACAGTGTATGAGATTATCTCATTGGTGACGGTCATGCGATGAACCTATATCTGTTGGTCTCTGGTGGATTTATGTATAATCCTAATACTTATACAAATTGTGAGAAAATAAAAATTTATAGAAGACTATATAATGTAAATTATCTATTTAAACGTTTAATAGTTTGGATAAATGTTTTACATTGTTATAAATAAAATATGAGATTTTGAATTAAATCGGTGAACATGAATTTGACAGCTAGTGCCCCTTTAACATAGTCAGCATGTCAACATAACCATTGCACTATGATTTTCCTATAATCATTGTCATACTTGTTTTAATATCATGAACAGAGTGCCACACACACTTGTATAAGGGAATCTGTTTGCAATTACAGTAAATGAATTAGCAGATACGAAATAAATAGTATAAGATATCAAAAATAAAAAAAAACGGAATTTGGAAAAAAAGACCGATTTTCTACATTTCTACATTTCGTAGTGGTTGTGTATGATTTTTATGAAATAGTGTCCACTGGACATTATTTCATAGTAAATACTGTCCATGGACCCGATTTCCTATGCAAAATATGCCCTCAGGTATGAAAAAGTGTCCATGGACGTGGACATTATCTAATTCTATAATTCTGTCCAGAGGGATATTTTATCTCAGGATAATGTGTCCACACAGACAATTTTTTATATGATAAAGTAGTAAATGATATTTATCGCCTTGTAAACTATACGTATTGTAACCTACATGTATAATTGCGAACTTGAATACATTGTTTTTTTGAAAAAGAGTTGTTTCATCAGTACACATGTATACCATCCTTATCTTCTTATTTATATTTTTTGATAAGTAAATGTATAATGATTTAAGTTCAAAATGCTTTTCAGTATTATTTTCCAAGGTCATACTAGACATATTTTAATAACACTAACTACTTATAAACATTGTCCTGTAGTTGGACCATATTTCATACCTGTAGCTATTTTTGTTAACTGCTGTCCACTTACAGAACAACATTTTATTACAATGGACATTATTTATACCAAAATTCTATATTGTATTTTGTCTTCTTCTCATTATAAGTATAGTAAAGTTGCTCAAATTTGATTTTTATACTTTACAAACTTTCTTCTTTCATTGCCATTAGCATTAACTGGGTATTTCAAAGAAATTAATGTCTCTATATTCGTTTCCAACCATAATATGTTTGTTAACATTTGTATAGTAATCAGTCATGCGAGTTTCTTTTCAATTGTTCAGATTTTATTAAAATTCAAGTATATTAACACTTTTTAATGACCTTTGTATTACTTCCCTTGGAGGACACAATTTAATAGCAGATTCTATGAAAGTTGTCCTGTGGTTAACGCTATTTCATGGTTTTTGCAGTAAAAATATGTCCAATTAATGGACATTATTAAATACCAAAATTCAATGAAAAACTGTCCAGGTGGACACATTTTCACAGGACACTATTATGTCTTGCACTTGCTTCATATTTTTATTTTTCTTCGGCTTCTTAATTCAAAGATTGGCCAGACTCTTTCAATTGTTTTGTTTACATAAACAGATACTAGATATATGATCTGTTTAGGAAAATAGCCATGTCCTTTTTCTATTTTTTTTTTAACCTTGATTGTATATTACAAATTCGTTTATGTGCTGGCGTTGTTGTGGTAGTAAATAGAAAGATATAAACGGTAAATTAACCAATCAGCATGTATCTAATATTTAAGAATAACCAAATAAAACGTTGTTGTAAATGCAGCGCAGTTAGTTCCCCTGGATGCATCTTTTGCAATCAAAGGGAGGTAAGCTCTACGAACATAAGGATACAATTTTGGATTCATACTAAGCAAAACTAGATGTATGCTGAACAATTACAACATATGCTTATTTATTGCAAAATTTAATAACACTGACTATACTGATAATGCAAAGGAATATAAATAATGCCGAATAATATACGAATGATTCAACCGTTTAATAGCATAATACACCATATTTGATGTTTATAAAAATAAGGAGATGTGGCATATTTGCCGATGAGACAACTAAGTTTACTTAAAATTGAATTCTGTGTCCACACTAGTAGAAAATAAACTAAATTAAATTTCAAAATGCTCAATATATATATATAAATTATATATATGTATATCCACCAAAATTCAGATGAAGTGGATTTAAGTTATAGGCAACCGTACAGAACGTCCTTCAACGATGAGAAAAACCCTATACCGTATAGTCGGCTACAATAAGCCCCGACATAAAAACTATGAAACAATCAAATTGAGAAAACTAAAAGCCATATTTCTTAATAACCCCAAAATTGTTAAATTATGTACGAGGAAAATTATAATTTGCAATGTAAAAGAAGTTATATAATAATGGAAAGGGGAGTAAAGAATTAGTAGCAACTTTGACCCCAAAACATAGTCTTTTTTAATAAATGATTTATTAGCCGATATATTCAACCTATAAGATTAAATAACTGTTGTCTCAAATGTCTGCACAAAAGTAATGTATAGTAACTTTCCTCGTTATCCGATAATTCAGTGAACAAATGCAAAGAAGAAAAAAGAATAGAATAACTTGAATATAAAATAAATGCTATATTGTGCTAATTTGCTTTAAACCACTCCTAACTATATGTATACTATAAAAATAACTCTCATTAAAGATGGGGTCAAATGCAATTTAACTAGACTTTAAATTGCAAAAAAAACATAACAGATTAAATTCTCATAAATTAGAAGTAGAAAATATTTTAAATTCTCATTATTCGTTATTCAATTCCAACTAAAAAACTTTTTATAAATTCTGATAAACTTGAAATATATTGTATTGTAAATTTACTTCAATGTGAATTAATTTTCAAATCGAAGCAATTCAGTAATTTCTGACAAACTTTGCCTTAAATTTCAAGTATATTTCTAAACTTAAGTAGAAAGAAATTTATTGAAAATTAAATGTTAGTAAACGCATGCGTTCATGCAGTGGTACGTACTTTCGGTTCGTTCGAAAAATCTATGAGTCCGTAATTGTACGTTTTAGTTACTTGCTTAAACGTACGTAAGTTTTGTTTGAAACTCAAAATTCTCTATTCATAATCAAATCGTTGCGTTAGTGGAAAAGATAGATTACTGGGATGACCTGGAAAATTCGGGTTATACTAGTAGTTAAACTTTAAATCATGTTCTTCGTCTGATCATTTTATGATTGAAATTCAGTTTTTTGTTTTTACGTAAATACAAAAAAGGTTAGGTTTTTTGTTTTTAATTCGAAATGCACATTTTCACTGGACAACGATGTGGGTGGGCAAACACTGATGAAAATTATGTTTTGTGTGATTTGATTGTAGGTGATAGCGAGTTTATGGTGAATCTATACAACTGTATTTTTTGGATTTTATCGCACAGTTTATTGAAAACTACTTTTTAAACTTATTGATCTAATGTATAAAGTTCATACTTAATCATTACTATAAATAGCTTGCACTACTACTTATAAGACAACTTCGTTGTTTAATTTCATACGACGTTCCGTTCTAGCGTGAATTGAGGTAAGTTTTCATATTTACAGGTATGTTCACTCGAACGTGTTTTAATGATTCACAGCAATTTGTAAGTTTTAGCAGATTTGAAGTTGTTAAAATGGCTAGCTAGTGTGTTATTATTTTTACCCATAATAAAATAAGTGATTTAACTTGATGACATTTTACTTTGTAACAGTACTGCATTAGTTGGGATACATTTCTCCTACCACGAGACAGTTAAATATTCATATATAACATGCAAGGCTTGTGTAAATCGTAAAATACTTAAAATGTAACTGTTAAAGTAGAAAACTAGTACATGTTGTATTCCACGAGATTCGGTGAGGAAACTGTTCCTGACTGATTAGTTTAACAATATGTAGCCAAATTTTATATTTCTTTTTTAATCGTCTACTGAAAATGTGTTATATCTCTGTGATGTTACCAGACATGATAGGTTGATTTTTATGAGAGAAAAAAGGAAATTCAGAGAAAATCAGAAACATTTGACTTCATTACACGATACATCAAATGCAATGTCATCTTCTTACTTGATGCGGTTGCATGCTTGTACATAATGCACAGTCAAAAGTACTTTCCACTTTGACAATGGTTTGGTTGTCTTTTGGGAGAAGACCTTAACGATCCTATTTCTTATTCAATCTCCCTTGCGTTGAAAACCTAGTTCATATCATATTCATCTTTCCCTGGAAATAATATAGACGCATAAACATATTTATAATATTCTCACTTTTTTATAACGGTAACCAGTTTCAAAGGAGTAATTTTAGGAGTAAGAATATGTCAGATATACGATGACAAGCTTTATTTTAATTTTGAAGGTAGCTCGATTCGTCATTATGTTAATCATGTGTGAATGTTGAAAGCAGTGTAAACAATCATAAATACATGCACATGTCATTGCACAAATTATGATCACTCAAAGGGTGAAATCCAGCTTAAACAAAATAAAGGAACAAATGAAAAAAAAGAAAAACGTTTTTACAAGAAAATCATTCCTATTTTGACCTAAATACAACTGATTTTAAAAATCGATAAGATTGAATACTTAAACCGAGGGAGTCATACAACCACATACACATATGTGACCAGCCACGACATATCCAGGCTTATGGAGGTAGAACGTCATTGTAATAAAAACGCCGTAAATTATATGTGACTAGCCACTTGGCTTAGGAGGGAAAATTGTCTAAAAATTGTTTTTTTGTATATGTATGTAGAATATTCAGAAACAAAACAAACTCTCTGTCATGGTATTACATGTATGACATATTTGTTGTAATAGCAATGAAAACAATTCATTTCGAATAACGGTATGAAAATGAGACTGTTCTATGACGACTTTTATTTGTTGAAGGCACATATATATAAAATACACAATTATTGTATTTATTGGCTCTTAGTGGTTTTCAATAGCGTATTTGAATAAAAATTAAAAAAAATTAAATTTACTACAATACAAACAATTCTTAGCTCTATTTTAGAACATGTAATTTGAACTGGTTGAAATGAAGTTAATTTGAAATTTGTCAAAGAAAGCTTTAAGAATTCCCCCTTTTAATTTAGATTTATTATGCATGTCTCTAAACATAGTATGCGACGCGTAACAGTTTATAAGTAGATGTTCTCATATATGTATTTAATACGGTGCATTTATTATGGATATTTTTCAGACTTCATTTATGAAAGAAAATCTTTATAGCATTTTTGTTTTGTTTGTAGCTCAATTTAAAACATGTTATTTAAACTTGTTGAGATGAAGTTAGTTTAAAAGTTGTCCAACTAAGCTTTAAGAATTCCTTTTTTAATTTAGATTGATTATGCATGTCTCTAAACATAGTATGCGACGCGTAACAGTTTATAAGTAGGTGTTCTCTTATAAGCATTCGATGCCGTGCATTTATCATGGGTATATTTCAGACTTCATTTATGTAAGGAAATCTATAGAGCGGAAATTTTATTTTTTTGTAAATTAATTTAAAATGTAGATTCAAATATTTTTCACTTAAAACGATAAAGTCAAACTTGAAAACGTATATATGATGTATAGTTCGGCGTCCGCAAAAAAGAAGCCAAGGAATGTGTTTATCTCTTCTTCACAAATATGTTTTCATTGAATCTCGATATTTATCATGTTTATAATTTTTCTAACAATGACAAGCAATATTTGATGAATAAAATTATTATGTAGTTAAAAAAAAATCAACAATGACGTTCTACCTCCATAAGCCTGCAAATGTCATGGCGGGTCACATATTTAAATGAAAAGAAAGTGTTCGTTTAATCTTGTTTGTTTTTTTAAACCAGACACAGTGAGATATATTTTGTAAACATGATACAAAAATTGGTGTTTAAAGACACAGTCATTATCAAAATCAGTTCGATTTATTAGGAACAAACAGTTGTCAACTTCGAATTTAAGTGAATACATTATAACACGATTTAGATTGTGATTAGTTTTCAAAATCAAAGGTACCAGAATTATAATTTATTCCGCTATACGATTTAGATTGTAATACAAATGTAGTTCACATTGATGAGTCTGTCTTGTTGATTTACAAAAAAACAAATCTTTCATATTTTTTTTTAATGTCAAACATTTGCATTCAATAAACATTTCACGAGGACTACACTTGTCACCATTTGCGACTGTGAGTGGTAACTGTTGGGGTAACACTGATCCGTGTTAGATGATATATGGTATATAAAAAAGTTTGAACACATGTCATATTAAAATGATTATTGGGTAAACATCCGTGGTAGCATTTAAATATATTGTGTCAGTTGATTGGTAACGTAATATCTTTCGTGATCATTTTGCCACGTCATATCCTATTTTATTATTAAACTACTCGAAGCCAATTGGCTTACTGAAATTAACGGTACCAATTGTCTTGCACCAGATGCGCATTTCAACAATACATGTCTCTTTAGTGATGCTAGTGGCCACAATATTTGAAATCCAAAGCTTATATAAAAGATGAAAAGCTATAATCCAAAAGGTCCAAAAAGTATAGCCAAATCTGTGAAAGGAATCAGAGCTTTACATGAGGTAGATACATTCCTTAATTTATAATAATTTCTAATATTTTGTAACAGCAAACTTTTTTAACACAAACATCCGTATTTTCATGCCAGTACCGAAATACTGGCTACTAGGTTGGTGATACCCTCGGGGACTATAGACCACTAGCAGAGACATCGACTCAGTGGTAGTAATAAAATTAACGGTACCAATGGTCACTGAATGATTTGTTAAGAATATAAGCATTTGACGTGATGCTGCAAAGTTGGGAAAATGAATGCCTTCAAACATAAACAAACGCTGAAAAAACATTGTTGAAAGACAAAAAAACTAAATGAAAGTAATGTTATCTATTAAATCTATCCAAATCTATCTAGTAACTATAAATAGTTAAATCATGTCACTTCTTCAGTTTTTCTCCGTTCTTTTACGTTCATACTTATAGTGTGGCTAGTTACGGAAACGTCAAATGTTTATCGTCACCAAGGGCGTTTCGATAAACAAACGAATTGCCTCAATTTGTCATAATAAAATACAATGTAAGAATGATTCACGTGGGCTTTAATTATTTCTTAAGTTTTGTATTGAGGGGAAGGATAAAGTTCTACATGTCGCAGTTAAGCTGCCTTTTAATTTGTTTTGTTTTTTTCTTTGTACTTGAGTGACTTTATATGAGCTTACTATTCGTTAATTGTTGATGGCCGTACTATGACATATATTTGCAGACTTACAGTTCATTTGATATCTGTTGGATGGGTGTATCATTTGTCATCTGACTTTATCACATTATTTTCATATTCAAAGTACTTAAATTGATGATAAATATTAGGTTTTTGGGGTTTATTTAAATGAGAATATTTTTCTTTTAGACAGATCAATTTGATTATTTTATCGTATAGTTATAGTGACTTATGTGTGGTCTAAAATAATCCAGGGTCATAAGCGTGTAATTGATGGTTGTCGTTGGTTCATGTATGTCATGTTTGTTTTGGAAAACTGTTTTTCTTTAAACAAACCAGTTAGTTTCTTATATTGAATTGTTTTATATTTAAATGTCGAGGCTTCAAAGCCGACCACATGATATGTTGGAATTCTCATTATCGAAGGCTGTTGTTGTGCCTATAATGGCTCACATCCATTTTGTTTTAACACTATTGAATATTTGTAGTTATCTCATTGGCAATCACACCATATCTCCATATTTACAAATAATAGACGCAAAAAGTTAAATAATAAAGCATTTATGCAAAATTAAATTGGCAAACACTAAGAAGTTTTAAAATATTACGCGTTTGATTCTTCTCAAAACATCTAATTAATTACTTTATAAGCTTTACAGTAATACCTTTGTTTTTCTCCTAGATTATACATGTTAGTAAACACGTGTTTTTTTTCGTTTGAACTGATCGTATTCAGAAAATGACACATTCATTGTATTTACAGGAGCAACGACGTAGTTTAAAAAAAAAGATATACGACATGTGGCATGACATCTATTTTTATTCTTAGTTTAAACAAATTAAAAAAATAATCTATGCAATTCATATTAATCTGGCATTTTTTAAGAACCTTAGGTGGGAAATGGGTCACAACATGTAAAAATACGCTGATTTATAATTGCGTAGTTCATGATTAAAACGAATTATAGTTAGTACTATGTTTTGGCCTTTTAGTTCCTTGCCGTATGATAGGACGTATGATATGAATACTATTGTATGCCAGTTTTGATAATAAGTTAAGAAAAAAATCTCTCATGCCATGCTCTATGTTCATTTTAACATGGTTAAGCATTATATTTGTTAATATCTTAATACCGAGCGTTAGCGAGTTATTAAATATTAACAAATTTAATGTCTAACTATGTTAAAATAAGCATAGAGAATTGCATATTAGAATTATTTCGATTCAAATAGGAAAATTTTGAACTTTTGTACTTCGAAGCGTACCCTATATTAGACGCTCGAAATGTCGCCATTTTGATTTGACAAACAAAAACGTTATAGAAAAATCATCTGTTTATCAATAAAAAAAGAACACAACATTTAAACTTGCTTTATAATGTTTTTTATTTAATAAACTAGTTACCAACAACATAAAAACATAACATGTCCATTTTGATCTCTGGCGTTGTTCAAACTTCAAATGACGTTGCATTTCAATTATGACGTCATTCTTATAGAACAAATACGATATTCTGTTTGTGATTGTTCTTTTTGACTCCCCATAAGATTAAGCTAAAGCATTTTATTAAATTTATAGAATGCATGTATTATTTCGTGAATAACCGCTAGAGAAAAATCTGTATAATTCTATTAAGGTGGTACCTAACACTACAGGGAGATAACTCTGTAAAATCAGCTAAACGTTTTAATTATGTTCTGTTGTTTAAGGAATATTAAGCTTCTCAATGATCAAAATTAGTGTTTGTCAAACTGCTATGTAACGAGTGTATTTTTTCTGACAAAACGGTTGGTTCAAAGTTTTTGAAATTTTTATATTTTTGTTAAAGGGTTAAAGTAAATACTTTGTCAAATTTTTATCAAAATTAAACGAGCCAAATTAATTTTAGTGAAAGTGTTGGGTACCACCTTAATACAATATTATACATTGCTATACGAATTGACGTAACAAAAAAACTTTCAACGCTAGCGTTTTCATTTGTATGAAGTCATGTTTTGAAATGATTAAAATGCGCCAAAATCAGTAAAATTTCTCAAAATTTTAATTTATTTTCATATTGTTGATTTCTTTGAGTTTTTGTGCAATACTTCTTGTTTTTATGCAAACGAATAAGAATGCAATTATTTTGTCTGTATTCAATTGCACTTTTCAAAACAATAAAATCGGCAAAGGGTTTGCAAATAGGTTCCAATACATATAGATTTACGTGGGAAGTATATTGTGACAGCCATTATTATGTATATATCTTAGTCTTAGTATAGATATATCAAGAGAATTGTATCACGATGTTGTTTACAAAGCAAAACAAGCTCGTCATATTAAAATGATAAATCAAGCCCATTACTTGAGGCCGCACCGCTTCTTCAAGTTATGATTTCATACATTTGTACCTGATCTTTGATTAATACCACAATTCCTTATTTTTGACAATAAATTGGTATCACACTTATAAGTACATGTACATTACTCTCGGTTTGCTGACTGCTAAGATGTAGTATATATGATACATACAATGTATGTTTCTGCTCTTTGGTCAGACTGTTGTTTCTTTGGAACATTAAACGTTTCTATTAACATTATATTACAGTACAATGTAAGTATTTGATTCATATATTTGTTGCATTGTTTTTGGTATCACAGGGAATCCCTTGATTGCGTCATATGTATCAACGTTTTAAAAATATATCCAAAACTTATATAATTATGTTCTCGTGATACCTCTATCACAAACATTTTTTTACACATTTTTCGTAAACTTGTGTCAAACGAATAATAAAATACACAACTCCTCATCATGATTATCAAGATTAACAAAGCAGATATTTTTTGCAAGAAACATGTGAAAACGTCATCAAACAACACACACGTAAAATAAAGGTTGAATATTTAACTGAAACCTGCAATTAAATTATGAATACTTATGAAAAATGAATCTACAAGCTCTTAACCCACCAATATGAAGCTTATTTTTCTAAAATGTTCATGCCATTTTCATATATCTCGATCAATGAAATACTTTTCAGCTCTTTAGAAAAAATTGTTCTCGGCAAATTATAGGTAGACATTTCAAGAATGTCATTAACCTTTCTTGATTTCTTTAAATATCATATTCTGACGTCATGACAAATACTGCCATGTCCGATGATGTCTCAAGCACTTGATTTACAAATTTCACACCTCTATGTCGTTAATTGCGATATTGTATCATTAATATAAGCTTATTATTTAAAGAAAAAAAAAGCACGGCAAGTTTCTCTTTTTGAAATTTAAAATGTAACATTTTGGACAGGAGAAATATCATAACACATAAGGCAGTAGTGTAATCTGTTTATTTTAAATCTATAAGTAAAAATCTTGACAAATAATTAGGTTGTAAATAATCTAAAATAAATATTTCTTTGGTCAGCATAGCTCTACTTTCATCTTAATCTGACGGTTGTTTTGTTTAACTTTATACCTGTTTACAAATATGAGTTAGGCAAAAGTCATAATATCAACATTGAAATATATCTCCTGGAAAATGTATATAAAAAATCTCATTATTCTTAAATGTGAAACATTTTCTGTTCGGTGTTCTTAAAATTTTCAAGTTCAAACAAATGCCTTATTATCGGAATTGTTTAATCGCAAAATTGCAGATCAAATGAGAAATTCAAATGCGTGAGAGTCTCATATAAAGTTATTATTAAGAATTGTTTACTGAAATAATCGAAAACATGTGTTGGGTAAATATTTAAGCAGTTAAGCAACATTCTCTTTTGTCACCAAAACAAGTGTTATGTTTTCGTTTGTAAAGCTTTTGTTACATTATTACTACATTAGTTTTATTTATTTTATTTCGCAATAATTGACATTTCAAGATAAGAAAAATCACTATTTAAAAAAGTATGCAATAAGTTTTTAAGACTTACTGCCAATAATGATTCATAGGTTAGTTACAGTGTAAAAAGGTTATTATAAAACGGCCTGATTCAAGTTAAATGGTAAAAATAGGTGCATTCCATATTTTGTTTTTTTGAAAAATGAGACACAGCAAGAGACATTGTATACAATTTATATATTGAATTGGTACAAATGGTGGTATCAAATGACAAATTAACTGTCAATTTCAGTTTGATTTATGTGAAACATGTTATTGTTGATTTAAATATTAGTGACAACTTAATAAAAGATAAACGAGTGTGCCTTTTTATCTATCCTGTTTATTTGAATACGAAATTACTTTTATAATACTTTTTTAAAATCCCTTGCCAATTTTTTGAAAATCATTAAATGAGACATTTATGTTTTGTAAGTTATACCTATTTATTGTAAAATACTTTGGAGATGACTTTAAATATATTGTTATATTAAGGTTGTTTTAAGGTCTTTGTTTTCGCACATACGACTGAAGTGATTAGAGATAAACTCATCATAGATACCAGGACTAAATTAAGTATAGACGCCAGACGCGCTTTTCGTCTACAAAAGACTCATCAGTGATGCTCGAATCCAAAAAAGTTAAAAAAAAAAATCATAAAAATATAAGAATAGCATTTTTGACAAATTATTTCTATAGAATCAAATTAACTAAATAAAGGTGGAAGATTTCAAACGAGCATTTACAATTTTAGATGATATAGGGTACTTTATTCATTATTGCAGGCGTTGTACGTTATATTGATAAAATAGATATAGAAAGATGTGGTGTGAGTGCCAATGAGACAACTTTCCATTGAAATAACAATTCATTAAAGTAAACCATAATAGGCCAATGTACGGCCTTCAACACGGAGCCATGGCTCACACCGAACAACAAGCTAAGAAGGGCTTAAAATTACTAGTGTAAAACCATTCGAACGGGAAAACCAACGGTATAATCTAAATAAAAAAACGAGAAACGATTAACACGTATAAATTACATAAACAAACGACAACTACTGTACTTCAGATTCCTGACAGATGCAAAACATTTGCACCGGGATTAAGCGCTTTAATCAATGGTACCAAACCTTCTCCTTTTTTCTGAAACATCACAACATAGAAAACACACGATAAGATATCAATTGGTAGGCTTTCCTCAATCAGAACACGTAAATTAACACACTATGAATGAAAAAATTTGATCTGCGATACTTGCATGCAAATAAAATATTAGGGAAAAACATTCAAGACCAAAAAGCAAACAAACAAGTAAGTAAGTACACATTGGGTGATCACAAGTGACAAAATAGGACAGGATCATTTCAGAAACATTGGGACTGGAATCGATTTGATCACAACTTTATGTTATGAGTATTACTGTTTTGATGCTAAACAATGCTCTGAAAGTATTGATCTTGTTATAAAAATCTCCCTGGTTTGATATATAATTGATTGGCTTGCACGGAGAGTTAACTCATTTGCACTCCTACCACATCTTCTTATAACTATTATATGATCAGTGTAAAATCAGTTTTAAACCAATTATATACTCTATTTGTACGTATAACTTGATGGGTCTTCAGTTTTAAACAATAAGCATAACTATTGTTACTTGAAAGTAATATCTACTTTTAGATCAAACATTCTTAGAATGTATCGAGATGAAAAGTACAAAGATTTCAAAGCACGATTAGGAGATGACAGGGATGCCCACTCACGATATGGTATGATTTTGTTTAGAAATTGACTGTCTGTGAGAACCTAAAAAAATCTTCGGATTTTTCTTCCTCCTTTAATCAATTATTATAAAAACATAAATAAATTAACAACAACAACAAATCAATCTTCGTTAACAATATTGTATATATCTAATAGTGAATGTGTATATTTGTTGATGATGGCAGAAACTTATGTCATACATTGAAGCCAGTATTTCAAGTTCCAGTCATATACCAGTTCGTGTCAGATCCAATGGGTTCGTTAATTTTTGACATGTATAAGCGAGCTGCCACAAAAGTTCCCTATCGCATTTTTGCGCCTGTTCAGGTCTTGAGTCTTTGGCCTTTGTAAGTTTTTTTTTAATCTAAGTTTATTTAATTGTTTTAGAGTTTCACATAATGTCTTTCTACACTTAACAAGTACACATGATTTTAGGGGTCAAATGGAAACCACCTCTGGTTGCGAAATTTCTCCCCATTGCTGGGTTTTTGGCACTTATCTTTCTTTTGTTCGGGTTGTTGTTTCTTTGGCAAAGTCCACATTTGAATTCTATTTTTTTATTTCTCTAACATATTTCACGTTTACCAGAACTTCGAACAAGTTACTTATACCATGCAATTTATATTTTGGCCACGAGCATCACTGAAGAGACATGTATTGTCGAAATGCGCATCTGGTGCAACAAAATTGGTACCGTTGATTTTATTACTGATGTAATGACTAACATTTCTGTATATTTAGCCATGAAATAGTTGATAGATCGGATGCAATGTTTCGAGACTTGTTAATGTCAACTAGAATGTAAAGAAATCATGAGTTTTTATTTAAAAGAACAAAGCGGAATTCCCTGTTATTTTCAAATATATTGATGATATTCAGAACTTCTCTTACGATGTTTGATGACCAGTGCTAGTGTATGAGCACAACTGTACAATGTATACACCCTGCTCTAATTTTTGTCTTTATTGTCTACATTTGAATATTCTTTGCGTGTAAGCAATTGTGTTTTTGTCTTTTTTTTTCTTTGAATTTTATGCGACTGTCAGAAGATTTGGCTAGCTTTAAACCCAGGTTGAATCCACCATTTTCTACTTAAAAATAGCCTGAACAAATTCAGGAATATGACGTCTGTTATCCATTCATTTGATGTGATTTAGCGTTTGATTGTGCCGTTTGCTTAGATAGTCTCCTCGGAGCTCAGTATTTTTGAGAATTTGCTATTTTCCTTAGATTATATCACGAATAAACACAAGTTAAATGAAATCTTGAAACGTCTTAATAGTGTAGCTATTCATTTTTTACTTCTAGATCTATCTTCATACAGATTACGAACAAATGAAAATAAGCGTGATCCTGTCGAAGCTGTACAAACAGGTATTTTTTGTTAAAACTTACCGTTATATTTATAAAAGAATGCTTTAAACATATTGACATGAATTGCAAATGAAAAAAAAAGTATTGTTCAACCACCTAAATAAGAATATGGTGCATATTGATTCTTTACTAAAACATGTTTGAAAGTAGCAGCATATATCAAGTAAATGAAAATGTTAAGTTACACTTAGAAATTCAACATATACACTCACATACCAAAGAGAATATCCTGGATAATCATATGTCTGTTTTATGTTTCTTTGAAGTTTCAAACAAAGAACTGGATCTGCCATTATTGTATTGGATACCTAAACTACATAAGTGTACTTACAAACAATGAATAGTGCTGCGTCTTCTAAATTCTCCACGAAACCTCTTTCAGATGTATTATAATCTATTTTGTCAGCAATCAAGCAGGGCTTCAACGCTAACGTTATTGTGAAACTGCCTATTCTAGTGGTATTGCGAATCAGATGTGGATACTACAAAATTACAAAAACCTATTAGCGTACATACAATCTAAGACTCTCTCATCTTGAAATATTATTAAAACATTTCACTTTTGTACACTTAGCACAAGTATTCCCCATTCCAAACTAAAAGACAAATTGAAAGAGTTGGTATTGATTTGTTTTATAAAAAAGGGAGAACATAGATGCACTTATCTTTTCTTACATCCTACTTTGTAAAGAGTCACACTGATTCAAACAAAAATTTCTCTGAAACTGACATTATCAACTAATTTCTTTTTTGACAACATATTTGTAACGTTTGGAGGACGGGTTGTTCAATAGGCTGTCGGCTTTCCAATGGGAACCAATTGGTTCTCTCTTCTTGTCGACTTGTTTCTTTATTATTAAGAGGTTGTTTTAATACAGGAACTTCTTAAAAAAATAAGAAGTTAACAATATCCTTTAGATTTACGCTCCGCTAAATATGATGTTCTTTCACAAAATAATACAAAATTTGGTGACTTTGTTGAATGAATCTATCCAATCGAACTAGAGATAAAGGATATTAAAGATACAGTTAAGTCTGCCCCATATCTTGACTTGCATCTATAAATTGACCATGCTGATCGATTGAAAACAAACTTTTACGACAAAAGAGATGATCTCAGCTTCCTAATTGTAAACTTTCCATTTCTACGTAGCAAATTTCCAGCAGCGTCTGCATACGGAATATATATCTCCCAAATAATACGATAATCCAGGGCTTGTATTTCCTATCATGATTTCCTTATAGAGAACTGCTGCTCACAATGAAGCTATTGAACCAATAGTTCCAAATGGCCAAGTTGAAATCATTCCTTCGTAAATTTTACGGACGCCATCGCGTTGGTTGACCGTTAAGGGAAAACAGTTTCACAGATGATATCTGATATGTTCATTGTTTTTTGTGAGGTTTGTGTGGCTTGATCTTTAGATTTTTATGTTGTGTCTTGTGTAATATTGTTTGTCTGTTAGTCTTTTTATTTTTTAGCCATGATGTTGTAAGTTTATTTTCAATCTTTGGGTTTTACTGTCCCTCTGGTGTCTTTCGTCCCTTGTCAGCAGTGTTTTGAAGTTCAAAAATTAAACCGCAGTACTTTATTTTAAAGGGATAAATTGCATCTAGAACCATGCAGAAAAATCATATTCTGAATTATATATAATTTAATTTGAAAATAAATAAACTCATCATAGATACCAGGACGAAATTTAGTATATACACCAGACGCGCGTTTCGTCTACTAAAGACTCGTAAGCCATTCATTTTAATTCTTGTTGTTGTAAAAAAAATTATTTATCTTTAAAATAAAAATAGATATAAACAAAAGCTTTATTTAAACTGGAATGTCTAAAAAACGTAGCTATACATTTCTTATTTATAGAGCTATCTTTCCAAAGAATAGCCACAGATGAAAATGTATTTGCTCCTGTCCAGACAGGTGCATTTCTTAAAATTTAGAATATTGTTTTCCAATAATGTTGTTTTATAAGTACATCTTCCTACTCGTTTAAATTCGTATGAATGCAATTGCAATGTAACATTTACAAGTGACGAGCTATGCATCAATCCAGCATATAGATTAATAAGAAATAATAGAAAATTAAAATTCAGTCAAAAACCGAAACTTTGATCAGTTTTATTAATAGATTCTGCACTCAAAAACCATGAAAGGAAATATGATGATCTACTTAATAGTATATGGTATGAAATTAAGCAGATCTAGATAAATACCCTTTATATGATAACTTATCTTACCTTCTATAAATTTATAGAGATATGATTGATTAAAGGACTACACGTGGTTACTATGTATATTTGCTATAAGGGTGTCTTAACATTTATAGGGTTAGCAACCATACATGGTTGTTTACCATATGGGGGTTAGTAAGGAGTTTATTTCTTTTCAAAACATAAATGATGCCACAACCCATCATTAAAACAACACGGTGTTGAGGAAAAATCTGAAATGTTTCATCAGACGAAGATATAAATGATAAAAGGTTGAAATAAGATCATAGAACATAACGAAAGCTTTCAAGTTGTTTTTGTTGACATGCATAACGGGTTTACTTCATAAAAAAATATGAAAGGATTCAAAAGACGAAGTCATTGAAAAACATGTAGTAAACGATTAAAATTAATTCATTAAACACATTTAAAGCTTAAAAGTTGCTTTTGTTGGCATTTGTTTTTTGTGTAGACAAATGGAAGAAGAATCCTTATACTAAGCATTAAAGTCTTGATCACTTTTATAGGCCGCTTGTCAAAGTAACACATGTGAAGATAGTTGGTAGGATAAATTCGTTAAACGGTGTGCTAGTGACATACTACGATACATATAGGGATATGGGGTCAGTAAATTCCATATGGGGATTCGAGCTTCGCTCTCACCTCATATGGAATTTACTGACCACACATATATCGTATTAGGTCACTAACACATCATGTAACTAAAACTATGCTTACCTGTTATTTAATATAAATATGTACATGTAAGATAAACTAACATACGACAATCTTTAAAGATATTTATAGATTGTCTCGATTGTTAATTAATAATCGTATATTCAAAAATACACATGATGATGATGCCTTATAACGAGTCGATTGTAAATGTTTTCTATAGATTTTTTTTGTTATTTGAAAAACTTTTCGTTGATATATGGGATTATAAGACGAATCGGAGTTCCTTAAATTGACAGTTAATGTCCTTTCACATTTGACATTGTTTTGTGTATTTGGTATTTCAAAGTATGGAATGGCGTTTCAGTCGAAAAAAAATTCCAACTCTAAGTTAAACAATTTTCAGCTGATCTAAGTATTACAACCCTTAGTTGATCTTAGTTATTCATCATATTAGTTTTATAATCAGACATCGTTTTGAAATTGTATTCTAAACTCCTTAATGAAATAATACTGTTTTCATATAAATTTCTGTCTAAACCATAACAAGCATTTTCGTTCTCTTTTGCCCAACCGACAATAAATTAAATATGATCAATATTTTTCTAACTTTCTTCATCTCACGAGTATGTGTCAGCTAACAGAGTTTGGGGAAACAAAATCTGAAACTGACCCATGACAAAAATTGGTCTAAACTTATGTATATCTTTTCAGAAGTAATTGAGGCCGACAGGAACCAAGAAAAACGAAATTTTCGTAGTGAGTATTCATAATACTTTTTTTTACACATTCATATAAGATGTATGATATGGACGAAGATGCAGTTTACTCAGAATTAATCACACGAAATTTAAGTAGTTTTCAAGAAAAAAACATAATTGTTCTTTGAGAAAATGATTTGTCATATTTTTTTTAATAAAATAAATATTTGCAATAGCAATATACCAAAGTATACGCACTGTGATGACACAATAATTTTACTCCTTATTGAAACCGTCAAATTATGTGTAAGCGTATTATTGAGTTTTATTATATGTCAAGCTATGATGCCTAAACAAATATTTTATTTCATGAAATACACAGGAAAAATTATTATGAAAAAGCGTTAAACTTTTAAAACATTTAGTTATTATCTGAACTGAAATAAAAAAAAAGTCACAATGTCTATCGTTTACCCGCCAGGAATTGAATTATTTACTCAATTATCGGGAAAGGTTTGAGTTTACATTCAACACTAAAAATGGGATGAGGACCTTGTATGAAGTAACTCAAAAGATATCATAAATGATTTAGAAAATACGTAATGAGTTTATTCCAACTATATAATAGACATATCTGTTTTAAAGCAGGTACACCTAATGAGAAATTATCACAGTACGGAACCACCTTTTAATCAACAAAGCATTGTTTTATATTCATAAAATTAAAATGGAATTGGTAACAATACTAGATATATTCCAGTAAGCACGTGCACCAGAATGATTCCAATGGCCCTTTAAAATATTTACATTTAATTTAAATCCTTTTCGTCATTATCCGATTATTGTATTATATTAAAACACACTTCAGATAAAAGACAAAAATATATTCAACACATAATAATGAAGCTGTGCATTTCCCCCTGCAGGTATGTCGTCCAAAGATTATTCAGAGATGAGAACAGTAGTGATTCTGTCCAAAAAGGCCAAACAACAGGTACATTTCTTCGAACGCAAAAATTTAATTAAAAGACCAAAATTTTACATTGCTTGATGAATTGTTTGAGGTAAGAAAGGATTATGTTATTTTTTGACTTGAATATTAAGTAATCACCTTTCCAACTTTTTTTTAATTCATGACAATTATTTTTACAAGGAGATGTCTAGTTTAAAACTTGTTTATAACAATGCTTATTGCATCGACATAATGAATTTACTTTTCTCCCGTTAACTACTTTTAGAAATTAAAAAAAAAGTCACTGGTCCTTTTGTCAACATGAAAGCATTAATTGTGACGATGATTTTGGTCTTAATGTGGGTTTCACACAGCACCGATTATAGCTCCCGTTTGATATCAGCCAGCGCTCAGATACGAAAAGCTAAAAAATCGGATTACTATCATCATTGACTTTGAGTGTCCTAATATGCTCTTTTAAAATTTCATAACAGATTTCTATGAGTAGGGAATGGTCCTGGTGATTTGAGAAGCACCCCGACAGTAAGGTGCGTCCCGTAGTATTTGGGGTCTACTCGGATTACAGCCCGGACTATGTCGTGACAGATTCTGCTGTATGGGATCAAAATTCTAACAATGTGTATTCTGGACGGTGTCATGTGAAATGGGAATGATCTGAAGAAATTTTTCATTGCTGTTTCGCCGATTAAATCAAGATAGCATCCAAATCTTGTCGATTTCGGACCGTCTTTGCCGAAACCGTCCCGGAACAGTCCAGTTATTAATAAGAAATGCGTCAATAATACCCACGTCAGAATCCCTAACAGAAAGCAATACGACTGAGACCAGACAAAGTCGTTTGCAGTGCGATAGAGCAAACCATAAAAGGATTACGTTCCGACAGTATCTGATTATCCCGAATATACCGACAGGTTTACAACGGAGAGAATCGGGACACAGTCGTGACAAACTCGGTCGAATTTTACCTTATGTAAGATACAAATTTGATTAGAATTGGAGCGAGAACGGGCTTATCGGGGCAGTTTCGCTTGGAAACAGTTGAATGACGAACCTTCCGGAACAATAATGATTATTGTCTTGATTAAAACATTTTTTTACAAATTTTAATTAAAGTTTGAATTTACATCCACAATTTACAGGCTTTCGACAAATTTTAATCTGGAGTAGTCCTGTCAAAGACGTCATTAAAAATCGTGAATGTGTGACCCAACTGAAGTGCACCCCTTACATCCGGGTAAAGTCAGCCGATTGTGTCTAGTCGGAATACCATCTTGACTATATCGTGACAGATTCTGATATATCGGATTAAAATCGTAACAACTTTCTGTGTTTTCTGGACGTTGTCCTCTGGAACGTGCATGATCATGAGAAATGTATTATTGCTGGGTTTTTTTTATGCAGAATGCGAACAGTCTTTGCTGAAACCGTTCCGGAATAGTCCCGTTATTGGTACGAAATTCGGCAATGACATACGCGTCAACGTCCCGAAAATTACAGATTACAATACGACGGAGTCCAGACAAAGCCGTTTGTAATGTGGTACATCAGACTGAAATAGGATTGCGTTCCGACTGTACCTGATCATAACTAATTTGGCGATAGTTTTCTAACTGTTTTCTTCCGTCAGCATCTGACGGAAGAAAACAGTTAGAAAACTATCACTGTCACTGTTCACTGTCTGGTGTTTGTCTGATCTCTGTCGACCCACGTTCGGTAGAAACGGGACGCTATCGGGACAGATTCGGTCGTTGTGGACCATGAGAAAGATACAAATGGATTTAGAATCGAATAGAAAACGGAATAATCGGGACAAAGTCGGTAAGAAACGGCTGAAATGGAACACTTCCTGAACAATCATATCAAATTGTTTACGTGATTCAATATTTTTGTTTTACAAATTTTAATTGAAGTTTGAATTTTCAGCCACGATTCATATGATCTGTTGAAAACTTTTAATATGGAACAGGCCTATCAAGGACGGCAGTTGGAATCGTGAATGTGTGACCCCAGCTGAACTAACTACATGATTTATTTTCTTACAACAGTAACATATGTTTCTAACTGTGATATTATGATAGCATACTATCATTTGATATATTTCATTCCACGGATATAATATGCAAACTAAAATCAAGGACAATGAATTTTGTTTGGTTAATTTGCATATAATTTAAGTTTTTATTGTTACAATCTGATTCTATTTTGGCGTGTTATAGATTTCGTTTTACTTCAAGGGTCATTAGCTTTCAAATTAACCGATTTGAATCAATTTCTTATATTTCATTTATAGCATACTGAAACAAATATTCTTATTACAAAAAGTCTTAAATTAACTATCAACAATGCATGATTCGACACTATGTATCAGCATGCCAGATTTGTTTTTGACTAGACGACATGGGATTAACTATCGAGTTTTACTTCGATTTTTGTGAATCGATTAGTCAACCAAATGAATCATTTTTCCCAGTTTGAATGATGACATTATTTTCCTTTAAATAGCTGGATTCATGCTTAACCTAATACCAGCTAATGAGTATAATTGAATGCTACATGAATTCGGATTCAAAGAGGTAGATATATCTACTTACAAGTGAAATTATTCGTCAGCGTGTAGCTATACTATTATTGTTATTGGATTTGCATTATGCATACTGTATTTTTACTAATAGGTCTATCGTCATATAGATTACGCACAGATGAAAACGTACGCGGTCATGTTCAAAACATCCAAACCACAGGTATATTTCTTAAAATACAAGACTTTTTCTAACTTACCAAATGTTACTTTATTTCCACTTTTGTTATAAGGTCAGAAATTGTGCTTCATCTCCGGATGTCTTTTTAACTGTAATTTCAAAAATGATCAGAGGAATTTACTTATTCATGAAATTCATTTCATTTCAAGCTGAGGACATGAGGCATAATACAAGTGAACTTAATTGTTTAATGTCCTGCCAATCAAAATAATTTGTTTTCTCTCACATCAATCGTTATTTGAACAGAAATAAAAAGTCTCTGTTTCTATCTTCCATCGAATATAATTAAAATCGGACGAACTTTCTTTACTTCCTACAACGATTCACGAATACAGCATAATTATATATGTCACGTAACATAGTTTGAGAGAGAACGAACATGACTGCGCTTCTGTAATTGCACACAAACTTGGTCTATTATGATTTTTTGTTTTAGAAGTGAATGATAACCAGAATAAAGGAGAAGCTATTTTTTATGGTGAGATATTTTTGCATAATTTGTTTCAAATTTGTACTTATACTTATAAGTAGAACCAGTTTTATATGAAATGAAGGATAAAACATGTTAGTGGCTCTTCGGTAGTTCTAAAGCATTAAGCAGAATGCCTACATATGAAACTATTGTGATTTACATTTTTTACAATAAATAATGTGTTTTATAACTCTATGTATTTATCTTTCAATCAAATGTAAATTACATGCATATTTTCATTCTCGAAACAATAAATCAGCGGAATCGAAAGTTCACCCGAACATGATAATTATTATGCTGTTTTCTAGTACTTATGTCTATCGTATTCAATATTTGAAATATACACACATAACATATGATATGCATGGTTGCCTATCCTCCTTTCCCTGGGATAGATGATATGGCGCCTTAATTGCTTTAACAAGCATTTGATCTTATGTAATGAACTGAAAAAAAGTGTCTAATTGTTTGATATTATTTTTCAACATCTGTTTAACATTTGCCATACCCACGGCACAGCATCGAAAATAGTAATTGTTAAAGCCATTGGTAACCCTGAACAAGTATGACAAAAATTCCAAACGTTGACAGAAATTGATGTAAAATTGTCAAAATTTGACAAAAGAAAATAATTGACCCAAAGCTAGTTCGAGGGTAACTATTAAGTGTCAAAAAGTATTTATTTTCTATAGTTAACACAATTATGTATATATTTACGAACAACAAATAACGAAAAGGAAAACATTTCTTCAAATAGTTTTCAAAACTATATTCTAAATTTAATTAGGTCTTTCCACTTTTTGTGGAAAGACCTATTGTTTTTCTTCTGATCATTTTTTTTCTGCCGTCTGAGATGGTTTTTTTAGTCTAACAACAAATCAAATGGATTTTTGGCCAATGATGTTGTACAGTAATGGGGGTTTCAAAACTCACTCTGTGTGACCGAACATTTGTTCGTATAGGAGTTATCTCCCCGCGTCTCTTTTTTCTTGTTATCGCTATATCTCTAAAACCGTAAAAGATTTTAACAAACTGTTTTCACCAAATTGTTTGTCTACTATTAAGAATGATTTGGTTAATGGCTGGAGTGATCGGAAGACATCTAATAAGAGTTATGTCCCGTTCAAAATTTAAGATAGGCGATATGTTTGAGAAATTCATAATTCGTAGAGGCCTACAGTCTTTCGATATGAATTTCTTAGTCCATGTGAAGAAAATTTAGGTAAAGGTCATGTTATCAATTTTGAATTTTGCATGTTATTGTTATTCAAAAGTAACTGTTACAGTAAATGATATGATGTGTTTGCCAAATAACTGTCTACAATAAGGCGCAACTTCAACTTATTTCAGTCAAAAAGTTTTGGCTAACCCTTATAGGAGTTTTCTCCCCTTATGTATTTGAAATAAGTATTTCTCCACAACCAAACACGTGCTTGACCTGAGGTCTTTTGATTTAGAATCCCTGACCTATAACCTCAAAATTAAGGTCACGATCATAGTACTATTTGACGTTCTAGATTTTGACCTTTGCTTAAAATTCTTTCTGGTTCATTATATAACAATTAAGTCTTCTGCATAAACCTATTAATCTTATTTTTTTAAAATAAGTTACATTTACCACATTACATCAACAGAGAGTGACATTTTCTTAAACATATTTTTTTTTTAATTTCATTCTTATTATCGAAATGGAAGGACCTTCAGACCTGAAGAATTGTTTTTAATTATATATATTGTTTGCATGAAACGAATCAATCTAAAGGAGCAGGTCCGGTAAGGGCCGAATTTTGCCTCAAGTTTCAGGATGATCTGATTAAAGATTTTGATCCATTTTAAACACTAAAGTGTCCACAACAGTCAATTCAATTGATGTATGTGAAAGATGTGAACTGATTTAGTCATTTCAGATGCACACATTCAGGCTTAACTATGAAAAATCTATCAAATATGCCATAACATGTCAATTTTCAGATGGTCTTTGTCAAAAATAAATCCGTGTTCATTTTAAACCTTTATATATGTTATTCGGTATCATCAAATGCAACTAACAGTAAGAAATGAAGAATAACACAAATGAGGCCACTCCCATTTCAGACGAAACCCGTCTAAAGATTTCGACGTAGTTTACCATGACTTCAGGCAGGGTTTCCCCTGGGTCAATTATTTTTTTCGCCACCTCTTTCGGCAAAACAATATATTTTTCGCCACTTTATTATTTTTTTCGCCAAGTCACACAAATGTATTTTTCTTTTAAAATTTTCCTTTTTTTCCAGACCCCCCCTAAATAAGAAGTGGTTTTTACAACAAAACGAAGCATCTTATTACATGGAATTGATCCCTCGCGTAAGGTGTAATCATTATATTGAAGGGTTACTCTCATGCCAACCTTTTGCATATATCTCTTCATAAGTTGACGAAAGTTTTCTTTTCTAGACCATCGTAAATTAGTAAAACTATATGCTTGAAACACGTGTCTCACTGAAACGACTTTGAAGTAACCACTCAAATAAATGATCTATACGAAGGTCAAATGATATAGTTTTAAATCAGAGACTTTTCTCGCTTTTGAACATTTTTCGTCATAATAACAATTTTCTTTTCTGGACTATCATTAAAAGAAGAAGAGGAAGCGTAAAAACTTTGCTTCAAACACGTGCGTCGTGAAGTGGTTAACAGAAGCCATTTAACTATATCATTTTGTCATACATGTATCATACAATCAACACCTTTATTAATTAATCCTTTGATGTGAATGCAATCAGCTGATTATTGATTTTCTGTCAAAATCTTAACGAGTTCAAGGTGAATTCCGAGTATTGTCTGATAGGTAAAGTCAGAGAAACCCGAAAAAAGTAAATAAACAAGATGGCTGAAAATAAATCGTTATATATATTTCTTTCGCCAAATTCTTTCGCCAATGACGAATTTTAATCGCCACAATTATTATTTTTTCGCAACTTGCCAGCTTCAGGGCATACGATACAGTTTTGATCCTGTATTTACAAGTTCGTGAAAATTTGCATATAGGCTATTTTTTACCTGATTAACTCAAATATGTAATAACAAATATACCTTCATGTGCTACTTTTTGAGTAAAACGAGGCCGAAATTTTGTATATTTGCTTATAATTCAGATTTGTGGACGTAATTTCTTTTTCGAAAGAAAGACATAACTTTTTTGTTATAAAAGATAAACACAAATTGTTTTTTGTTGAATAATCGGTAATTTCTGTATTTTATAAATAACCTAAAAAATTATTCATTTTTCATTCAGAATTAACTCATATTTATCAAATGTTCATGAATTGAGAAAAATACGTCATTTTTTGCTGCATGTTTATCAAAATTTAAAAAAATCCTCTATTTACAGTTTTATAGAATTTGTGTCACATAATCTCCCTGCAAAATGAAACAAATTGCTGTTTTGAAAAATAGGGGTCCATGAACTCGTTTTCAAATTAAATCAGTTTGAATGATAAAAATCAGTCGAAAAATGCATCTTTTCCCGATATTCCACAGTTTGACGTCGCGAAAATAACATTGTACGTAAGCAACGTCATTACCTCCCCTGTAACTGTATCGTATGCCCTTAATAATGCTAGCACCCGATATATATGTGCATTCTTTTGTCAAAAACAACTTATATTTATGTAGCAAAAGTATTCTTCTATCAAATATATAACTGAAATTTTCATTTAACAATTTTGTAAAACTGCTATATTTTGGGGTCAAAAGGGGGTTTTAGTTGACATACTCCTTTGGTTAAGTTAGGTGATGCAATTCGCTGTTAAAGGCGATTTTAAAGTAAAATGGAATACGCATTTCATACTGGTTGTTGAAGCTCTAACTGGTTTCAAAGAGATTTTACAGTTTTTTGTACTCGCGTGCGAAATGAAAGGTTTAATGGCAAACTTAAGTTCGTCCTAAGGTCCGTCCATCTGTCCATCTGTCCATCTGTCAGTCCGGCTATCGATTTGTCTGTTTGACACATCGCAAAATATCTTAGATTATTCTTCACTACGTTTAATTGCATTTTAACACAATATTATGATTGATTGCAAAAAAATGCTTTTAAACATTAGATAAGATAAAAATGATCATGGCTTTCCAGACTTTTTCTATTTGAATCCAAACATATTTTTTTTCATAAATAAACCACCAAATCTAGTTTGTTTGTTTTGATTCCCTCGAAACAGAATCTCATTGTTCGGGTTGATGAAAAGAAGATCACTATCGATTACTATCAGTCTCTTGTTGTTCCATTGTCATGGGACTTCATCAATTTTAATTATTTTTTCACTGAGCACCCACCAATGTTTGTATTTATTCACAAGCTAGTTGGATTTATAAATATAATATACAGTTTGATTTAGAACAACAACAATCGATATGATATTCCAGAATTGTGAGTTAGTCAAATACATAAGATGCATTTTTTAATATATCTTAAATTATTGCAAGCTAATTGTATTAATAGAACTGATTTAACGTAGAAGTTGAGTCTAAAAATTGACCTCAAAGAAATTAGTCATCATAGAAAAAAGGGTTAAATTTCAGAAGCATGATTAGATACTGCTCCATATGTAGCACACGTTACTTTTGTAATTAAAGTACAAAGTCAAAAGGTCGTGCTTGGAAAAAAGTGGACGGGATTGGGATTTAGACAATTGGAACATATCTGTCAATATCTGTAAGCGGTCACCAAATGCACGAAGGCGTCCGTAAGATTTTAAAATGGATAGTTTTGCACACTTTTCTTCATCTACGTACTTAATGTGGCCCTTTTAACTTTTTTTTATTCGAGCGTCACTGATTGGTCTTTTGTAAACGAAATGATCATCGTTTGGGACACATATTGAATTTGAATCATGGGATGTTTGATTGATTTATTTGACAAGTTTGTTTGTAGGGATAATTGTATATTAAACATAGTTCTTATCTGCATGTCGTTTAATTGTTAAAATACATCCCCAATGCGTAACACATATATAAAGAATCAATATATCTAGCATTCTGAAAATAGCAGTGCATCAGATTGATTTTCACTTACAAAGTCATTATGTTGACAATTATTTTTAAGAACAATAGCAGAACCTAAGCTTTTAGTTTAATGTCGGAGATACTTTCCTAATGGAATGAAAAGGCATATAATTATATTATAGCGAATGGAAAGAATCATAGACTAGAATAGAAACAAAACTATAGACTTTATAAGTAACAATAACGATTCACTCCACCACCGAAGCGCGGAATAATTACTGATGTTATCGCTATTTCTTATCTTAAAGAAGCTTAATGGAACACCTGAACCATAGCAACATGTTATTATTTATGTTACTAGTGTAATTAATGTATTCAACGAGAAGCAAGATCCTGTTTTTCCTATTTAGGCAAACCTAGAAACAGTACTACAGTTCATTCAGGAATTCCTCCTTGGTAGTGTCTGTTTGAGGGGTTGTGAATGTTGAGTTTTAAAGTTAATTATTGATAATTTCTCCCTATTTATCATGAATTGTACGTCATGTAATTTACACAGAAACACACCATTTAGTTCAGGGCATATCTGCGGGAACGAAAACATATTTGTCAAGGAAGAAGGTGCTTTGCCACAATTGGGTGGTCACGGACCCATTCAATGTCGAATTCCTCAAATGTCTTTAACCAATTCATTAGTATTTTAAAGTTGTGTTTACAAATGACATCTTTGTTGAATTTTGGTGACGAAATGTCTGGTCATCTGATTACATATTTTACAGCGTTCAGGTCACTCGTAATAATGTGGTCAAGCGGATTTTTTATAATCAGTTAACTATATAGTACAAGTACAGTTAGTAGAAATTAACTTCAAGTCCTCAATTTTGACATCCTGTTACACATGTTCCTTGAAAATATAAGTTAGTAATGGATACGTAAGACAATAAGATAGGTAAATACGCATACGGTCATTCAAAGTAGGGAGATATTTTTCAGTCAACTGATTGCTGATGAAACATATTAGGTAGTGGTGTTGTTACGACGTGGTATTGTTTAGACCTGTCGAAACAACAATTTACAAAAGAAGATTTATCATTAATTATTCGTTTAGCTTTAACACTGCTGTACAATAAGGAATCAAATATCGTAGTTCGGAAAACATAACCTCAGTCATGCTGGGTTGACATTAAATTGTAATTAATTTTGTTTTTTTGTTTTTATGTTTGCTATAATTACTACTAATCTGTAATGTTCATGATTATTAATCACTTTTTGTTCTCCTGTTTACTAACATCCCAGACAATTATTCAATTAAAACTAGGCTCTGTTTTTAATTTTTTATAATAAAAAAAAAATAGGTTTCAAACTACAAATTACTCCTTCCAATTCAGAACGTACAGATGGGTGCAGTCCTAACCTGTACAGCAAGTTAACTTGATAACCAATCATTTGGACTGGTCCAAGTTAACCAGTGACCGAACTTAGGACTGCTCTGACCAGTCCTAGGACCAAAATCAAGTTAACTTGAAAAGCGGACTTGGTCCTAGGACTGTTTTTATGTCTGCCAAAAAGTTAACTTGGAAACAGGTCCGCTATTGGTATAAGTTAACTTCGGAACCAGTCCTGTCATAAAGTTAACATAAGTTAACTTCGAAACCAGTCCTGCCACAAAGTTAACATAAGTTAACTTTTGCTTTGAAAAATCCGATCAAAACCAGACCTGTTCCCAAGTTAACTTTTGACTGGTCTGCTCAACACTAAGTTAACTTGTAACCAGGACCGCTCTTTACGATTTAAAAAAACAACATTTTTAATTTCTTTATTTCGTAGTGTAAACATCGAAAATATAGTAAAATTATTACTTCCGTTTTATAAACAGTATTAAATACAAAATGAATTAGTTGTAATTTACGTACGCATAAAACTTGCTTGTAACACTAATTTATCTGTGATCTGACTATCAATCAATTATAAAAACGATCTTGGTTACAATGATAACGGGCACTAAATATATATATTCCAATACCTATCAAATTCAACCATATTTGCACTTTCTTATGTATATCTTTGGAAAGAAGTATATTTGATGTTAGTTGTATACGTCCTTGTTAGTAATACATCCTTGAACTATGCAGTCACAATCTGCAAAAGTTTAATTCATTTACACACATGACTACAAATTTTTGTTCGCATACATTTCGGGTGCCAGCATGTCCTCCTTGTATTCAAAACATTGATACGATACAAAATTTCAGTAGTTTTGACACCTCACGCTGATTTGTACATCAAAATTATTTGACCGCATTGAACAAAACTGACCATTTGTGCATATTAATTTGTAAATCTATATACCCGCATAGTAAATCAGCAATATTTTTATGTCAGGATTCAATGTATGATACAATGGATAGCAATATTGCAATATCATAAGAACAAATTTTTGTTCGCATAAATTTAGGGTGCCAGCATGTCCTCTTTTTACTCAAAATACTGATGCGTAACAAAATTTCAATATTTTTGATACATCATGCTGAATTGTACAACAAAATTTTTTGACCGCATTTACCCAAACTGACTATATGTGCACTTTAGTTTGTCTTTTCTTTAGTGCCGTGTGGAGGCAGTAGAGTGCCTCCCCGTGCTTCAGGTTTATGCTCTTATAATATACTAGATTATGGAGTGTGTGTCCGAGCGAGAACTACTCTAGTTCATTACTTTAGAAACATTTATCAAAAAGTAGTATTTCAATATTCAGCCCCATTCTACTATTTAGTCAGCCATCAGTCCTACCCTGATATACACTATCTTTTTCGGGTAATTTATACTGATAGCGTTTGACATTTTCAGCCGAACATAAATTTATCAATTTTACACAACTTTAATTATTGTATGCTGGTTCATATTCTGGACGCCAATCTTTGCTCCTTTATTATGTAATTCACTAACAAAACAATTATGAAGCTTAGAAACGGAAAAATACTAAAAACTCAACTTGTTCAAAGGGTATCTACACGTCTAAATCTTCAAAATCGGTTATCTAAAAATACTACCATCGCTAACATTTTTAACAATTAAAATCGTGGTTACCCTTCTATCGATAAGTGTCATGCCAAAAAATGACTTACATGTCCCCGTCTTTCCACCAACAATACGGTAAGGTCCACGTTTAATGGTCGCACATTTTCTTTAAATTTTGAAACTGATATAACTTGAAAAACAAACAGTATTATTTATTTACTCACATGAAACAAACCGGGGTGTGGTATTCAGTACGTAGGAGAAACTGGACGATATTTATCTAAACGCACTCAAGATCATCTGTATCGTTTTAAAAGACCAAATAAATTCAAAAGTATCATTTACCAACACCTTAAGAAGCACAACCATCCGTTTAAATATTTAGCAGTTCAACCTTTAGAAATAGTAAATAAGCAGCCTGGTGAATCGCATTCAAATTTTGTACGATCACGGAAAATGATTGAATTAAATTGGATTAAAAAATTACAGACAGTTTACCCTCTCGGTCTAAATGATAATATCATGGGAATTGGCAATATATCTAGAACCAATTCCGTTAACATTTTGGATATAGTTTCTAAAACTGTACGTAAAAACTGTTCTCACGGTCGTAGAACAAATCGCAATCAAAGAAAATTTCGGGCTAATCATACCAATATTTCGGACCTAATTTCTATTTCAAAAAACAACGGCAGACATTATCTGTTAACAAAACTCTGCTCGTTACCGGTTAATAAGTTAAATAAAATTTTGGAGGATTGCAACACAATTTCATATAGCAGTCCTAAGTATGAAATTGTTCAAATTATTATGGCATATTGTTATTCTAAATTATTTCCCAAAATTGATCGCCCTGAAGATCATAAAAAACATTTTATTAAAATTAAGTATGTCAATAAAGGCTTTGATTTTGTAAATATTGCCGGCATATTTAACGACCATTCTGTTTAAGAACAAATTTCTGGTTATTTTGACAATACTGAGCTACCTCTTATTTGATATATTTACAAGAAATCTACCCGGAAATTTGTGTTTAATTATAGTCAATTGTGTAAAGATGTTAATATCAGTGAAAATACACCTACTTCATGTAATTGCAGTAATTCCGCATATATTTATGGACCCATTTCCCATGTTATAACAGGAGATCTTAACATCGTTCAAGACCGAGAGTTAAAATCATTCCTCAGTAAAGGACCTAAATATCGTCCCCCGTCAATTATTAATTGGAATGAGTGTCGTAATATTATCCACGACTCACTCCATACTTACATGCTTACTGTATGAAATGGATAAAACGGGAAAAAGCTGACAAAAAATCTTTGGACTCTTTTTCTAATTCAGTAATGAAGATAGTTGATATACGTATTCAACATTTTAAAGAACATTTTACTATTAACAATAACCACAATAAACCTATTTCTCGTATCAAACATAAACTAAAAGAACTAGCCAAGGAATTTGTTTTTGTCCCGGCCGATAAAGCTGCTAATAATATTATTATTGTTTGACGTAAATTTTACATTGAGGTTCTGAAAAAGGAAATCACCAATTCACCAACATTCCAACTGACTCCATTTTCAGAAAACGAAATATGTAACAAACATAAACTTTTAGCCACCGCTTTACAAGCAGAGCCAAATACAATGAAAGTCCCAACTATGTATTGGCTTCCAAAGCTACACAAAACCCCTTACAACTATAGATTTATTTCGTCTTCAAGCCATTGTTCAACTACTAAATTGTCTATTCCTCTTACCAGCACACTTGGTACAATTAAAAACCTTATAATAAATTGTTCAAATAAGGCCTTCGAAAATAGTGGAATAAATTACTTTTGGAGTGTCAAGAACTCGTTGGAAGTACTTGATAAATTGCATGCTCATATTGGTGATTTTGAATCTGTTCAACGTTTTGATTTTTCTACCCTGTATACCACATTGCCTCACATTCTCATTAAGAAAAAATTCACACACCTAATTAAATGGGCATTCAAAAAATCAGAATGTGAATATATATGTTCAAACTCTTTTAGGTCATTTTTTAGTAGCAATAAACAAAAAAACTATGTTAATTGGACATGCTTCGATACTGTATATGCCTTTGAATTTTTACTAGATAACATTTTTGTTCGCTTTGGGGATTCCGTATATCGTCAGATTATCGGAATTCCAATGGGGACTTACTGTGCACCACTTATTGCGGACCTCTTTTTGTATTGTTATGAGTTACAATTTATGACAAAAATAAGCAAAGACCCATCAAAACAACATCTGATAAACAAATTTAATAATACTTTTAGATATTTGGATGATATGTTGGCTCTCAATAATGACGACTTCAGTATGTATATTAATGGAATTTATCCTGCTGAACTTACTTTAAATAAAGCTAATACTAATAATGACCACTGCCCTTTCCTCGATCTTGATATCTATATCACTAACGGAAAGCTGAATACTAAAATTTAGGATAAAAGGGATGATTTTTCATTTCCTATCGTTAATTATCCGTTTTTAGATGGTGACGTTCCCTTGTCACCATCTTACGGTGTTTATATATCTCAACTTGTACGATTCGCTCGTGTTTGTAACAATGTTTTAGATTTTAACGAGAGAAATTTATGTATTACTGAAAAATTATTACACCAGGGTTTTCGATATCACAAACTAGTCAAAACTTTTACTAAATTTTATCATCGGTATAAAGACATCATTCGTAAATATAGCTCAACATGCAGACTTTTTATACGTTCAGGTATTTCACATCCAATTTTTTATGGAAATATTCTTTATAAAGCACAAAGGTGTCAGTATTCACCTCAGAAACTTACAAAACCTTTATATAGACTGATTAAGAAGGGATATAATTACGATACTGTTGTCAAGTCATTAAAGATTGCATATTTTGGCGTTAATATTGAGTCACTGATAAGGTCTTTGCGTCGGAACTAAAGACATTTATTCTAAAAACAGTTGTTGGAATGACACGGGTTATGTTCTTCTCATATATGTTATGATGGTATGATACTAAACCCCTAACGGGAAGGATTGTGCCTGATGTTCATATGATGAAATCATAATCTTTCAGTCAGTTTAATTGAAGTCTGGAGCTGGCATGTCAGTTAACTGCTAGTAGTCTGTCGTTATTTATGTATTATTGTCATTTTGTTTATTTTCTTGAGTTACATCTTCTGACATCAGACTCGGACTTCTCTTGAACTGAATTTTAATGTGCGTATTGTTATGCGTTTATTTTTCTACATTGGTTAGAGGTATAGGGGGAGGGTTGAGATCTCACAAACATGTTTAACCCCGCCGCATTTTTGCGCCTGTCCCAAGTCAGGAGCCTCTGACCTTTGTTAGTCTTGTATTATTTTTATATTAGTTTCTTGTGTACAATTTGGAAATTAGTATGGCGTTCATTATCACTGAACTAGTATATATTTGTTTAGGGGCCAGCTGAAGGACGCCTCCGGGTGCGGGAATTTCTCGCTACATTGAAGACCTGTTGGTGACCTTCTGCTATCGTTTTTTATTTGGTCGGGTTGTTGTCTCTTTAAAACATTCCCCATTTCCATTCTCAATTTTTTTTTTTTTTTTTTAATTTGTAAATCTATATACCCGCAAAGTAAATCAGCCATATTATTATGTCAGGATTCAATGTATAATACAATGAACAGCAATATTCCAATATTATAAAAACAATTTTTTGTTCGCATAAATTTAGGGTGCCAGTATGTCCTCTGTTTACTCAAAATACTGATACGTAACAAAATTTCAGTATTTTTGATACCTCATGCTGACTTGTACAACAAAATATTTTGACTGCATTGAACAAAACTGACCATATGTGCACTTTAATTTGTAAATCTATATACCTGCATAGTAAATCAGACATATTTTTTATGTCAGGATTCAATGTATAATACAATGAACAGCAATATTCCAATATAATAAGAACAAATTTTTGTTCGCATAAATTTAGGGTGCCAGCATGTCCTCTTTTTACTCAAAATACTGATACATAACAAATTTTCAGTAGTTTTCATATTTCAAGCTTACTTGTACCACAAAATTATTTGACCGCATTGACCAAAACTGACCATATGTGAACTTTAAATTGTAAATCTATATACCCGCATAATTGGTCAGCCATATTTTTAATGTTGGGATTCAATGTACACTTATAATTGACAGCAATATTGCAATATAATAACATCAAAGTTTTGTTCGCATAAATTTAGGGTGCCAGCATGTCCTCTTTTTACTCAAAATACTGATACGTAACAAATTTTCAGTAGTTTTCATACCTCAAGCTTACTTGTACAACAAAATTATTTGACCACATTGACCAAAACTGACCATACGTGCACTTTAATTTGTAAATCTATATACCTGCATAGTAAATCAGCCATATTTTTTATGCCTGGATTCAATGTATAATACAATGGACAGCAATATTCCAATATCATAAAAACAAATTTTTGTTTTCATAAATTTAGGGTGCCAGCATGTCCTCTTTTTACTCAAAATACTGATACGTAACAAAAATTCAGTAGTTTTGATACCTAATGCTGACTTGTACAACAAAAAATTTTGACCGCATTGACCGAAACTGACCATATGTGAACTTTAATTTGTAAATCTATATATATACCCGCATAGTAAATCAGCCATATTTTTTATGTCAGGACAAAATTTATAATACAATAAACAACAATATTGCAATATAATAAGAACAAATTTTTATTCGCATAAATTTAGGATGCCAGCATGTCCTCTTTATACTCAAAATACTGATACGTAACAAATTTTCAGTAGTTTTTATAAATCAAGCTTACATGAACATAAAAATTATTTGACCGCATTGACCAAAACTGACCATATGTGCACTTTAATTTGTAAATCTGTATACCTGCATAGTAAGTAAATCAGACATATTTTTTATGTCAGGATTCAATGTATAATACAATGAACAGCAATATTCCAATATAATAAGAAAAAAAAATTGTTCGCATAAATTTAGGGTGCCAGCATGTCCTCTTTTTACTCAAAATACTGATACATAACAAATTTTCAGTAGTTTTCATACCTCAAGCTTACTTGTACAACAAAATTATTTGACCGCATTGACCAAAACTGACCATATGTGAACTTTAATTTGTAAATCTATATACCCGCATAGTTAATCAGTCATATTTTTAATGTTGGGATTCAATGTACAATTATAATTGACAGCAATATTGCAATATAATAACAACAAAGTTTTGTTCGCATAAGTTTAGGGTGCCAGCATGTCCTCTTTTTACTCAAAATACTGATACGTAACAAAAATTCAGTAGTTTTGATACCTAATGCTGACTTGTACAACAAAATGTTTTGACCGCATTGACCAAAAAAGTGTAACACTGTGAAACAGAGATTTTCCCTCCCAAAAAAACACCAAGTAATTACTCCCATCTGGGAGGGTTTTATGACCTGTTGATTGCAGGTAAAAGTAATAAAAATCAACAAACCATGACTGCATGATCTGACAGTGACATATAATTACATGTCAACTATTTTCTCACTTCTTAATATTTCAATCATTTCCTATTTAGTTAAAAATTATTTATGAAAGCTAAAAAAAGTTTGATGAAATAATTTTTAAAAATTATACACAAAAAGTATTTTTAGATTGGAAAATTATTTACATTCATATAATCTCATAATTAAAAAAGGCAACTTGATATGTACAATTAGTTGTATTTATAGTCAGTTTAAACATATAGATATTAATTAGTATAGATACATGGTTTAAAATAATAGTACATGTAATGATACAAAAACAAAATTAATAAAATAAAAAAATAAAGATAAATCATACATATTAGATTTATATAATCTTCATTTATTATTTAAGTTTATATAAATATACTTGTACAACAAAATTATTTGACCGCATTGACCAAAACTGACCATACGTGCACTTTAATTTGTAAATCTGTATACCTGCATAGTAAATCAGCCATATTTTTAATGTTGGATGCAATGTACAATTAAAATTGACAGCAATATTGCAATATAATAAGAACAAATTTTTGTTCGCATAAATTTAGGGTGCAAGCATGTCCTCTCTTTACCATGTTTACCCAAAATACTGATACGTAACACATTTCAGTAGTTTTGATACCTCATGCTGACTTGTACAACAACGTTATAAGACCGCATTGACCAAAACTGACCATATGTGCACTTTAATTTGTGAATCTATATACCTGCATAGCTGACCAGCAATGTTTTTGATATCAGGAGTTTTTAGTAGGACCATAAATGTACATGTAATCAATAATATTGGGAAACTATATAAATGCAAAAAAAAAATACCTCATAAAATGAGAGTGTCAGCATTTCATCTCTTTATTCAAAATAACAGTCACTACATATATATAGTAGTTCATGATGGTGTGTAAAACAAAACTATTATGCCGCATCGTCAAAGTACCAACACTGACATGTCTGAATACAACTTATAGCTAATCCCGGCTGACCCAGTCGATTGAACTTTTGAGGCATACAACAATCACTTTTCAATTGTGGCGTCAGATATTTTGTTTGATGACATCCAAATTTTACGGGAACCTGTGTGATATCCAGCAATGGCGGACACATAGCAATATTAAGGTTTATTCATTTGTAAATACTACCCTAGTTACAATGATTTAATAAAAAAAAGGTTCTCTTCTGGGAATAGTATACTGTTTATCTATTATGTCGGTTGATTGATTTTGCTTATAGTTAAACCTCAAGTGGCAACTATTTCATCAAAGTGTGCATTGAGTTTAATTCTGGGACGTCCCATATCTCAATTAATCGGCAAAGACAAATCTCTTGATCAATCTGACGAATTGGACGAGATTGTTGATAGTTTTACCACATCGTATGCTTACGGACACTGTACAATTTCTGTTAGAATATTCTGCGGAAAATAGAATAGTTAATCCAATGCAAATAAGTTGAATAACAATGAAATATCCATGCGTGTACAAATTTATGCATAACGTAAAATTAAGGAAGGGACAGGTAAAAACGGGGATCGAAGCTACGTATATACGTCGACAATGTTGTTGATATCCCGTGAATATTGCTCCCAAGCGTTGGACAACCTTTCTATCCACCTTCTAATAAAAAAAAAAACACTCTGTGTGTTTGTATAGGCATTTTTTTTTCAATTTATTTTAGAATACATGTATATCAAATTAAAAAAAAAGAGAATTTATATAATATCTAGTTAGCGAGTAAATAATAAATGATATCTGTGGAAAACAATGCGAATGTTGTTTACGTATTTTAATTAAAGTTCAAGTCTGATATGCAAACTCTTATAACGACATACTGTCATAAGTAGACATGTCCTCAGGTCTGGTCAATAGCAGACTTGTCCACAGGTCTGGTCAAAAGCAGACCTGACCTCAGGTCTGGTCAGGAGCAGACTTGTCCACATGTCTGGTCTGGGGCAGACCTGTCCTCAGGATTGGTAAAAAGCAGACTTGTCCACAGGTCTGGTCTGGAACAGACCTGTCGATAGGTCTGCAGCAGTCCTAAAAAAAGCAGACCGTAGGTCTGGTCCACCAACGACGAAGTTTACTTGCTTGACTGCTTAAAAATTCTCAAGTTAACTTAGAAAGCAGTCAACAAGTTAACTCTAAGTTAACTTTTGTCAAGGTTAGGACCGCACCCATCTGTACATGTAGGTGAAAGAAGGCCTACTCGAGAAAAAAATAGTGTGTTTGATATTATAGTTTTCTAAGCAACAAATTTGCAGAATAGTAACTTTGATAAAAGAGAATTATACTAAGATAATTTTGAGCCACCAGTTACTTGTCTATGAAATGGCATTTTACATTAAGGATGAATGCGCTCCATAGTATACTTATATAAGATTTCCAGAATATCAGGATTATTTGTAATTGTACCTCTATTCGGGAGAAATCTTTTTTCTTATAAGATTTTAAAGGTATGATGTAATTGGCATTTAGAAATGTGAAGACCTGTAAGATGCAGGATATACATGGTTTCTCTAAAATTTAGACTTAAAGTAATTTATTTAGATACTAGTAGCTGTGAAAATTGCAAAAACCTGTTTAAACAGATAAGCATTTTCAATTGGTGGTCTTAAAAAATACGAACATGATTGTTTATGTGAATTTGAATTCTTATTTGTCGTAAATTACCTGAAACCAAAATAAAATTGAGAATGGAAATGGGGAATGTGTCAAAGAGACAACAACCCGACCATATAAAAAGAAAAAACTTTGATAAAGACAGATTTGACTCAGTTGATATATTTATTAAATTTTGAAAATATATTCACCATGACTTACTGAAAAAAAAGTTTAAGAAATTTGAACCATACAACTTTCATGCACAATTTGATTCGATATATGGAAATTAAAACTTTGATTGATCACCAATTATGTACATAGAGAAGCTTGATATATATCGTAGAGTGGTTGTATCGGACACAAATTAAGGCTTAGAAATAAGAACGTCTATTGCAATGATACTTGTATTGGAACTCTGAATAGTCAACGTCACAACAACGGTGACGTCGTGTACAATAGAGAGCGGTAGCGGGAACACCTCAAGTGCTATTCTTAACATTCTGGGGGCCCGCAAATGAATTTAATTACAATAAAATAAAAATAAATTATGAAAATTTCACTTTGAATTACTGTCTCTGATAAAAATAAAACTTTGAATATCTTTAACTGTATTTGATCATGAGCATGAATAAAATAAAACTATTTCTGTAATAACGCACGAACAGTAACAGTCCATAAAATTATACGATAGTCTCATTTGGTCCACATTTTATTTTTTTCCTTTGCATCAGTCTTCGCTCGTCTGGCGGGTAGTATTTCATCACACGGTCCTGTGTATTCATTAGATGTTAGTTCTAGAGGATATAACTTGCTAATAGGTCTAGACCATTTTTAGTCCGTAACATAGCTGATCTGCTAAACCCATCTCGTCCTTGAATCAATTTTTCGATGATCCCTACATTTCAAGTTATTCTTGAAGTTTCATCATGTATTAGAACTACCTCTCCAATATTAATGTTCTGTTTGTCCACTCCTTTAGTTCGATGTTGTTCTCTAAGTGATGTAAGGTATTCACGCTTCCACCTTGTCCAGAAATTGTCAATGATATGATTTTGAATCTGTAACAACTTATTAGCTGATGCGTGTGTTAAGTTTTTTGAATTTTCAATGTTTCCATCTAAAGTTCCGGTGTACGGCAAAGTCATGATTCTTCTTCCGTACAGTAAATGTGAGGGTGTCAATGGTTCATTATCCGTTGGATCCGATGATAAGTACGTCAACGGACGATCATTAAGAATAGCTTCCACTTCTGTGACGATAGTTTCAAGTACACGTAAATTCACAAATGCCTTTCCTAAAACTTTTTTAATACAGTTTTTTGTCAAACCTATTAACCTTTCCCACCAACCACAGTACCATGGTGCACGTTTTGGTATAAACTTCCATATTGTTCCATAGGAATTTAATTGTTCATTTAATGACGGTGACTTGGTCAGAAACTCTATTGTCTTTGCCGAGGCTTCATAGGTTGTACCATTATCTGATATCATGATTTTTGGTAACGACTTCCTGCTACTAAATCGGCGAAACGCTAAAATAAATGTTTCTTCTGTAAGATCTTCTACAATTTCTAGGTGTACGGCCCTTGTATTCGCACAAGTAAATAGGCAAATGTACGCTTTTCCTACAACTCCATTTTTAGTTTTGATCCACAATGCACCAGTAAAGTCAACGCCTGTTACAGTAAACGGCGGCGAATCTCTTAGTCTGTCTGTTGGTAGAGGCGGTGGGTCCGGAGTGGCATACGGTCTTCCTGTTACCTTTCGGCATTTTTCACATATTGTCGGATTGCAGGAATCCAGTAAAACTGTCGTAACGAAGTGACAGTACTTACTAATCCAGAGTGAAGTAGTCTATTGTGGGCATCCATTAAAATTAGAGTTGACAATGTATCCTTATTTGGCAATAATATCGGGAACTTGGCTGAAGCGGCAATAGGTGCGTTGTTTAAACGTCCGCCACAATGTATTAACTTGTTCTCATCCAGGTACGACTTTAATTGCTTTACAAGATTATTCTTTGATGTTTTCTGTTGTAAACTTTGAAACACATCCGGGTAATTTCGAAGCTGTGAATACTGTATCCAAGCAACGGACGCTATCTGAATTTCTTCTACATTTAAATTCCCACTATCGATTATTGTCACGTATCACACGCCTCGGTAAATTGTACCAAAGTAACTGAATATATGCTTACATGACTGTACTAATACAATGTGATAAAATTATGTCGATTTGTAAATACTTTTAAGCATACAGGAAGACACGTTGCAATAAGTTGTAAAATATATGGTTGGTTAGAAATTAATCATAAATAAACCGTACGATTTGTTGTAATAGTTTGTGTCACAATATCATCATACTTGCCAAATCATATACATTGCAATATAATTATGGTATATATTTGCTGAAATATATACAAAGGTCTCACAAAGGGAAATGTATACCTTAATGATTTCTTCTTCAATTATCATAATGTATTTTACCCGGGCAATATCTATCAAGGATTTGCTGATTTTTTGTATGTATCTTCTCTTATTTCATTGCTTAAGAATACAAAAAAGAAAAAAAAAACAATTCAACCTGTGTATATCGCATGTATTCGAATCTTTTTTTCGTTTGTTGTGCCTTTATCAGAAAGGCTCAAAATCAAAAGTTTGAAAGTCAAGAATACATAAGAACTGAAACTGTTTAAGAGAAAGTTGAATTATTATGAATCTGATTTGAATCGTTAAATGTCAATGTGTGTGTACCCCATACTAATTTGTGAACGTTCTATCTTGCATTGTAATTATATATATATTATTAAATGTTAAGACCCAAGTCTGTCTGTCGCTTCTCGTCCTTTCCTGATAATTTAATCATTCTCTCTTTGTGTACTATCAGTACCATGCATAGTCGCATTTGTCATCCTTTTTTAGGATTATTCCGTTTGGGTTATTTTGGGAGGAAAACGAAAATAAAAGCGTTCGTATTTTATTTCATTAATCGGATGGACTCCTTAAGTTGTAGCCACTTTCGGGCCAGGTGAGCTAAAAGGGGGGAGTCAAACGAAATTGTCCTGTCCCAAAGTTCCGATCATTTTTTATAATTTTCCTAAAATTACTTAAAAGATATTTTCAAAAAATCATCCTGCAACAGTTCAACATAATTTTAACCACGCTCTTAATGCTCGTAATTTCGAGGGTGTGTTCGTTTCAATTTGACATTGCTTGCAGCTCCTTTTAAAGGTCAGGTGACTATAATGCAATTAAATGCTAGTTTGAGGACATGAACACTTTTTTTTCTAAAACTAAAGTGCAAGTTATCAACTTTTTCAAACAGGCAACATTGAAACCTCTGAAGCATGATCAGTTTGTCAGCTTTTAGAATGCATTTATAACGCATTTTATATTTTTAAAAAAGTGTAAATAAAACAGAATTACTCTTTTATTTTCATTCTAGTTATTTATCGAATGCTTTCACGGAAAACTAGACAATATGACAATATGCATCTATAAACCATTAATATGTTTAAGTTTACATTTAAATCATAGTGTAGACAAATACGATACCTTTGTAGGCCAGAGAGAATCAGACGACATTCGATTAGTTTTATTGGGAAGAACTGGATCCGGAAAAAGTGCCACTGGAAACACCATTTTGACAAAAAAAGAATTTTTGTCTAAGGCTTCAGGATCATCGATAACGGAACAATGTCAAATAGCGGTAAACCGAAAAGCTGGTCACAGATATTTTGTTGTCGACACTCCAGGCCTATTTGATACTAAACTCGCGCATGGCGAGATTACACAAGAGATCATTCGTTGCATTCACATGTCAACACCGGGACCCCACGCATTTTTGCTAGTCCTTAGATTAGATCGCTTTACACAAGAGGAAATTGATACCTTTACCTGTTTATTTGAATTATTTGGAGAGAAGATGAGTTCGTATGCAGTTATAGTCTTTACGAGACTGGATGACTTAGAAGACGAAAATACAAACATTGAAGAGTTTATAAAAAACTCGAATCAAAGCCTCAAACATTTCATAAACAAGGTTGAAGGTAGATATGTTGCTTTTAACAATAGGGGTACAGAGGAGCAAAAAAGTCAACAAGTATCAAATTTAAATAAAACATTAATAAACATGATACAGAAAAATGGTGGAAATCATTACACCAACAAGATGTATGAAGAGGCAGAAGCTCACTTGCGACAAAAAATACAAGAAGTTGAAAGGTTAAAAGCCCTAGAGAAACAGAAGGAAATTGAAAAAATTGAATCCAAGTTTAAAGGTACAATGTCGGCACTAAAATCTAATAACAATATGTTAGAGAAAGACCTCAGAAAACAAAAAGAAGCCAATGCAAATATCCAGTCAGAAAAAGAGAAATCACAAGCTATAATTCAAGGTATGCATCATGAAATGAAAATCACGAAAAAGAATTATTCGAAGCAAAAAAAGAAGCAAAACGAATAGAGGAAATAAAAATGCGAGAACTACAAATTAAAGAAGAAGAAAATAAAAGACAAATCCAAGCGATGGATGCGAAATATGCAGAAACCGAGAAACGGATGCAAATGTTAGAAACCCAACGACAAACAGCAATACACGAGCAGCAGAACAATTTTCAAACCTCGATGGAACAACGTGTAAAAGCTATAGTTCAGGAAACGCAAAGTGCACAAATGAAGAACTTTCAAGATATGTTGACTGAATCTAAACAACAAACGCAAATGTTTCGTGAACAACATAATGACTTAATGAAATCGCTGGATGAAAGCAGACAAACGGCTCAGCAGGAGAAAGAAAGAAACCAACAATATATGGAACATATGACAAGCGTAACTGAGAAATTGCAAAGTGATTTGAGGAACGAAGAAAAACAAAGAGCACAACTCGAGAAACAATTCAGAGAGAAAAACAGTTGCTCAATATCTTAAACACTGAATAGTCTGATTTTTTTAATCTTGTGTTTTGTATATTTGTTTTCTTTTGATTTTTTTTATTAAGTGTTGTAATATCCCTTTGGTATCTTTCGTCTTTCTTTCTTAAAATAAATTAGTGTGACTAAGATTGAATGCTGTATCATTTGCATTAGTACATCATCTATTTATGTTTATCAAAGAAAGATAAAAATAAATCTGAATTGTGGTAACTAATTATTGAGAGAGAAAAGACGAGATCGTGTCTACGATCCATGTTACTTATCTCCTTACAACAGCTGTTAATAAGTACCACTTCTAAACAAGAAACGTATAGTTAACTTAATTATTTATTCTTCTATAAAGCATATCATAATGTGACATTATACATAAGCTGAAAAATTTCCCCTTTTGTTGAATGTATTTATACGTTTGTCTGCTTTTTTACAAAGATGTCGTGCAATGCTCTTCTGCTTTTACTTATTGGTGTACGATGATAATATTTTTTTCAATTGTACGGTTTGTTTTGCACTACAAGGTTTTTTTTTTAATTAGTCATCCATTTGAACAAAAGTTATTGTCGAATCATTTTTATTCGTTGTATACCAATTTTTGTGGATTTTATGGGTACAGGCAAACCATGAAATCAAACTTTCAACGTATAACACATTCGCTATAGGCTTGTATGCAACCCTCTACAAAACCATGAAAATAAATATCCATGGACATGTCAGTTTTTCCTTAATCCACAAAAATTGGTAACCACGAAAACAACTTAGTCCACAGTTACATGAATATCGAGTGGATGTCTTTACAGTACTCGAAATTGCCGTAACGGTAAATTATAACTCATTTGAAATAACTTTTCATCTTTATGGTGAACAGTGTATGTAAAGTGCGGATCCTAAAATATCATTTTTACTGTTTATGCCATAAATGTCTAATGTAGAATGATAAATAAACAGACGAACTTTTTTCAATTTTTGAAGAAAATGAAGAAAATAAGTTAAAATGTATATGTTCAGAAATACATAATACTAATAAAACAAAGTTAGAGATGCGAGCGGGGTTTTATTGCGCCTAAAGCCATCCAGCTTTGAAATATATACCAAAATAGGTGAATATTTATGACATTTCACGGACAGATCGTGCAGGTGCTTTATAACTAACAGGTAAGATGTTGTTGCAGTAAAAAATATTCATTTTAATACAATTAATAAAGTTGTATAACGTAGAATATGTTTTGTCATTCAGTTTCTTCATATTCAACTAAATTCCACTATGATGATTTCGTAATGCTAGTCATGTTTACTGTCGAATAATGATACTATTCTTCCATTTTTACTGTGGAGCGAATCATTAGTATTGTATATGCGGTGCATTTTCACTGTATAATTTTTTTTGTTTATCTACAGCTTATTTCTTTAAGCATGTAGAGCAATACTTTAGTTGACTTGCTTGCTTTTCTTTTATTGGATAATCATTATGATAACACCCAATTTAATTCAAATATTAAAAAAACAGGTTAAACTATGCCTATTCATATTGTTTAAAAATGTCAATCGTATTTACAAAGTTTGTATAAACAATTAAACAAACAAAGCAAGCAAGCCAACCAAAGTTTTGCTTTACATGCATTAGGAAATTAGCTGACTTGCTCAGACAATAGATAAAGTAAGAGAAAGATTTGATAAAATTTAACTTACGGAGGAAAGTTTGGTTTTAAAACACTCTAATAAATTCAATAGAAATAACATTTATTTCAAATGTATTCCATTTAGTTTCTTATAAAGCGTCTAGGGATCTTTATCCTTTTTTTTTATCCATTTCCATGACACTTCACCACTAATTACGTATATCTTGATATGGATTGAACCTTTGTTTTCCCGTTTAAAAGGTTTTACACTGGAGCCCTTTATAACTTGCTGTTCGGTGTGAGCCAAGACTCCATGTTGAAGACCGTATTTTGATGTATTATGGTCTACTTTTATAAATTGTGACTCGGATGGAGAGTTGTCTCATTGTCACATACGACATCTATATATGGCTCAAAAACGACACGAGACGGGATAAAAAGGGATAAAAAAATCCACGCTACTTTTTTAATATATTTATAATGGGCTTAATATGAGTCAGAATAAAGTAAAATAGATGGTCGCCCATGGGTATAAGCGTGACGCCGGATTGCCGATTTTTGGCAAGCGTGACAGGTGAAAGTCAAATGATTGTGTCGTGAAAAACGAGAAATGAAGTCTAGCGGGACACGGATAATTACAAAAAATGAGAACTGCATAGTATAAGCGGGATACGGGAATCTGACAAAACAATAAGCGGAATACGGGAATCTGCCAAAAAAGTAAGCGGGATCCGGGATCAGAACCCCCCAATGAGACCCCCAGAATAAGATATTTTTGTATATTCATCCTATTGTTACAGTTATGCCTTCAATAACAAATGTATCCGATGCATGCATTTTTTTTTTATACTTTTGGTCCCTCTTTCAATTTTGTGGGGTCCCAATTCATAGACAAAAGTCCTTTAATATAGATATTTGGGATTCGTTGACATGCTGAATCTAACCGTGTATCTAGTTTGGGGATATTTTGCCTAGTTACTGAAATAGCCCAAATGTGTATGGTTTTACCTCTTCGGTAGTATCCATTCGCGGATCTAGAATTTTTCATTTTGAGAATTGCTTTTGTTACAAGTTTGAAAAGCTATATATTTGATGAAGAATGAATGAGGAGTTTGTATTTCAATTTGAAAACACATGTATCAAAAATCCTTAAGTCATCAACTAATATTTTTCGTTTGTTGCAAGTGCATTTATCACAAATTCTACAATAAAGTTCCTCGCATCTTTGAAAATTCTACATTAATAATGATTGCATTAACAGTGATAATTCATCTCATCTATAGTTAAAATGGATCGCTTTCAATAATCGATATGCTATATTATGATGCTTTTATAACACTTTTTTGAACTTTAATGCTATGTTTGTATATTATAAAGACATATCACAATAAAAATATGTTAAAACTTATCTTCAAATCACTTAACTTGATATTTTCAAAACATAAACAAATATAGTTTTCCCATGATCCTTTATTCTACAATAGACATATCCGCATATAACAGTAAAAATGAACTAGCTGGATTCGCACTTTATATACACTGGTGAAGATAGACAGCTTTTAACTCCACTAATTCAGTACAATTTCTTATTTTGAAAAAAGAATATTCCTCAGTTTTCTTTTTCGTATAAAACAATTCATTCGTAAATAATTTAAAGTATTTGAATAAAAAATGTAATCATTTACTCATTTTATGCAAAGCATGAAACGAAAAAAAATACTCATTTTCTTTGGTGGAGTACCGATATTTTATAATATGAAACTGTACATTTGCAGACAATTTTAATATGATATATCAGTCTTATCGTACTGTTGAATTTCACGTGACAATTGATATTTAAAGCATCTGTCGAAATTCTTTTCATTCTTGTAGCATAATTTTATATGTTGAATTTTAACTATTTATCCTTGTTAAATACTTGTTTTTAATTTGTGTGCTTGGAATTTGCATAGTATATAACATGTCTGGGACGACGGTCACTTTATATCTGTTTTCATGATGAATATAACTTTTGTCAAATGTAAAATTATTTTCTGGTTTTATTGTAAACTGTACTGAATCGTATTGTCTCTTTAAATATTTCTTTCAAATAATAAATAGTTATTATTTGTTTGTGTTGCTATTTATAGTAAGACCTACGTTAACATCGAACTGTTAGAGAGTATAGTGACAGTAAACACATTAAATTCCCTGAAAGGCATCACTATTTCAAATAAAGTTATACGAATGTTTATTATGAATATATCATTAATAAAGAAATGACGAATTGATGAAGTCTCAGTCAAGCTCAGATAATATCCTTCTCAATTCCATTTACTGATAAGTTAAGTAACAAATAACGTTACATTGATGATGTGTTTTCTTCGTTCCGTGAATTTAAGGGTTTACTTGTGCTTCTACTAAAATGTAAAACGAAAATTTGTTTACCAGATAGAATAAGTATGAACAGCAAAAGTTTTCTTTTTTTCTGAGTTTTAACATTTTCCTTTTTGCTTGTAAATTGTGAAAAAAAATTACCTAAAAAGAAGTTATTATATTTATATGATATGCAAGCTAGGGCACCATTTGTGTCCTATGGACAATCCGAATTTATTTGCCTGTTTGCTTTATATAAATAGACACTGTAAAACACAAAATTATCAGAACACAAGGAAAAACTTAAAAAACTGATTGAGCAGCAAAACAGATTTTCTAAATTATTACAAAGATTTATGATTCCTAAATGCGGCTGTTCTTAAATTACATTTAAAACGAAATATCACTACCCAATGATTACCATTCACGGTAATGTTTGTTTTGTAAATACATTAATTTAAACAAGACCCATAGAAAAAAAGAAAAATCACAAAAATACTGAAGTCCGAGGAAAATTCAAAACGGGAAGTCCATTAACAAAAACTCAAACACACCAAACGAATTGATAAAAATTGTTATATTGCTGACTTGGTACAGGACTCTCAATTGTATGACAGTCGCATCAAATTCCATTATATTTACAACGATGCGTGAACAAAGCAAACAGACATATTTCATGTATTGGTAAACATGTCAAAAATAGTGGTATAACAGTCGACATTGTCTTATAATCTTCATCATTTAAAAAATCTCAAGCAATTATGTAACAAAGAATCACAAAATAGCATACAGACCTATCATATTAGCAATATTTAAAGAAAAGAATACACACATTTATCATAGTACAATAATCCAATGACGGGATGTATAAGTACAGAGCCACGTCATATATGTAATAAAGAAACATTAAAAGGAATAAAGACAAAGCGCAGTGCTAAACTGAAAGATAATTATAAAAACATGTTTAACAATAGCATAATTTCGGGATGTGTAAGTACAGAGACACGCCATAAGTATCAAAATAACACAAAAGGCACACCGTCAAAGCAATAAGCAAAACTGAAAGACAAGAATAAGAGAATATCTTAAACAATACCACAAGTATATTTATCACAATAAAAACAAACAAATATTTTTAAAAAATGCACAGAAAGGCAAACAACAAACTTAAAAACCTCATTCATTGCTTTCTTTTTTTTAAGTTTTATTTGTTATTGTGTATTTGTGTATTTGTGTATTTGTGTATTTGTGTATAAACGATTGATTTTTTTATACATATATAGACCCTTTAAATACCACTTAAACATCGTAGATGAATTTTTGAATATAGTTTGTTTATATTTGCAACGACATTGATTTTAGTTATGATATATTAAACATGACTGACTATGTTATGAAAGGGAACGGGACAACATCCTGTCAATTCAATGTATTTATCTTATAACATAAACAAGGTCACGGTTTTTGCAGACTGTTTGATTCATCTTTTTATTAAATCTACTGGATTTTCATTTGTTAGTAGTTGTTATTGTTTTGAACAAACCTACAATATTTTCGGGTTCTCTGAGCTTTGTACGCTGCGTCTGTTGTCTTTATGTTAAGTTTTCTGTCTGCTTCGTTACAGGTACTTCTTATGTTTTGCTGGTAAAACATGCTTACCCTATCCACATTCTATATGTGCCTGTCGTTGTTGTTGTTAGTTACTGTCTGTTAGTTCTTCTTTAGTTCAATATTTTATATATTTTTATTGTGGGTGCTTTCATAGGTGTATACAAGATTGGTGTTTCTAATTATAGATAGATATTAGTTAACCGATAATTGCTCAAGTTCGTGTAATTCTAGAATCTGTTGGATAGTTGATACATTGTTATTGGTAATCTATACATCCCAATCTGTACGAAATGTGTAAGTCATCATAATTCAATCTAACCTGTCAAAAACACTGACCTCCGTTGAAAATTTAAAACGGAAAGTCCCTTACTAAATTGCAACTTCAAAAGATCAACAACATCAAACGAATGGACAACAACTGTCATATTCCTGACTTGGTATATTCAATCTTAATAGACATGTCGAAACTTAAAGAAGATAGAATGGTTTCAATGACCTGCTTGCATGGCACCATGTTTCGGCCGTTTTTATAGCCTCTTAGAAGATAGTGTTTTGTATCTATTTGAACTTTTTTTTCTATTATTCAGATGTTTAAATTTTACTGTTATATGGACTGGCTGCTTTTTGATTAGTTGCAAAGTAACAACAACTTACTCAGAAGAAAGTTATACGTTATTCGAAAATTGATCTTCATGTTTAATACATAATTTGATATACATCAACTAAGACTGAACAGTCAGGATTCTACTTAGTCAAAACTATCGCCCCATTACGCCATGGCCAATTCATTTTCACAATCGCAGATATGAAAGCCATTGTAAGGATGACGCGCTGTTAATTTTGCTCTTGAAAACCGATAAATTCAGGTGGAATTTTCAAAAATTCATAAACAGTTAAAAAATCATAATTTAATATTTCGTGGAAGGAGAGACTAGATTTTTTTTAGTGGTTTAAGACTATAAGTCCTAGGTATCACACACAACACAATATAATTTTTCAAAGATATGCATTTTCATCATTTGACTTGAAAGACTGTCGTCAAGTACTCTTAGTAAAAATGTAGCTATTCGAACACACTTACTATGTTTTTGTAATTTATTAGATAAGTATTTCACTTTACCAATATATTTCCATCTTTTATGTTATAAAGTCAACCTGTAGCTTTGATATATAAAAATGATAGAATCTGAAGCGAGACGATGTATGAAATATTCTTGCTTTGTGCAATATAAAGACACAATATTCAACTCAAACACGCCCTAACATAAAATGGTGCACTTGATTTTCTCTTTTTGATACAATTGTTACCCATTTTTTGATTTTTTTCTTGAGTCATACAATCGAAGGGCAGACACGAAAATTACTGAATTAATTAATAGATTGATATGTTTTCCGTCCGTGATAACAAAATTAAACATCGGATGATATACATTTTCTACATCCAACTTGAAAGATATACATGTCGTCGACTTGATATCTAATTATTCTGCTTAACTATGTATTAGATTAATTAAAAACTTATGCAAATGGTGTTTTTAAAATAAAACACTTCGTAATTGAGAAGAAAATTGTCATTTTACTTTTTTTTTAAATTTTTTGTCACTATAGAAAACATTACATTATTGTCGAAATGCGCATCTGGTGCAGGAACATTGGTACCGTTAATGTTATAACAGTAAACATGCATCGCCTTCTCTAACATGTCTAACAAAAAGCTTCTATTCTTTTGTTCTATTTTAACCGGGTTACCGACTGTGAAGTTTATTCATTTAACATTACTATAATGACACGTGCATGCAATATTGTATTAATAGTTATATCACCAAACTTCTATTGGTACTAGTTGTTTACAATATTCGAACAGTCCTTTCAAAACTGTGATATCTTTGAGTAATGTAACTAATGTAAAGGAGTTATTGTTCGTTATACGTGATGTTACGGATGTACTTAGATGAAGGATTTGAATTTGTGTCGGATTTTCTGACTCCTTGTTTTTTTCCCTACGGTACAAGGTAAACCATTTTGCCCTTTGACACCTATTTTTTGTCATATAAGACTTAATAGCCCATAAAATGTCATTTAGCATAATTTAAGTAGATTCTTGATTTTCTATCTATTTTAGTTTAGACCCGAATACAACCAATGCAAATATAAAGTAAAAGTCCGAGTCAGCCTTTCTCCGACCTATTTCAAAAATAAAATATCTGGAAAAGGCGCTTAATGACATAATACTATGTTTAGCTTAGTTTTATCCTTCTCTTCTGCCGTAACGGCTTATAGTATCAATTTTTTAATTAATATTGCCCTGGTTCCGATTCTGATATTCATTGAAGACGAAATTAGTAACGTTGGTTTGCTTCTAGAAAAAGACTGTCTGATTACATAGGTTGTTCTTGACAATTTATCAACATTCATACTCTCAAACAAAACAGTTGGTTATGAATTATAATGGTTTCGATATTCAAAACTATTAATGCACTGGTTACTGTCAACATACAATTTTGAATTTGAAGGACGAACAGAGAAACCCAAAATTGTAAATGTCAATGATCATGATGATAGAAAAGAGGAGCATTGCATTGGAACACATAGAAATAACCAAGACATGAAGTATTATTGGGCTAGAAAAAGAATAAATTCACAGACTGATGATTTCTACATCAGGAAAGGTAAAAATAAACTGGTCAGCCCCCGAAACACCTGATATCGAATAGAAACCATTAAAAGTGTCATCATGTCGACTCAACTTGAAACAAAAACCATACACATATAAAAAAGAAGATGTGGTATGATTGCCAATGAGACAGTTGTCCATAAGAGACCAAAATGACACAGACGTTAACAACTATAGGTCTCCGTACGGCCATCAACACTGAGCAACGTTCATACAGCACAGACAGCTATACAAGGCCCCGATATAAAATGTAAAACGATTCAAACTAGAAAGCTAATGGCCTTTTTTATATAAAAAAAATGAAATACTAAATTTAGCATAATTCTTAATTTTAAATAGCAGTTGTTTCCTTTTGAAAAAGTTAGAGTAACCTTAATTGATAATGCCTATTCTCCAAAAAAAGCATTTTTAAATATATAACAAATATCAATTGACAGTTGAATACACGCTTAGCCTGACCGTAATGATAATGTTCATGTAATTTTCAAACCTTTTAACGTTTAAATGTAATAGGTTATATAGAACGCGTACATGTTTAAAGTACAAAATGATGTTTGTTCCTATCCTAAATCAGGAGCCTTTAAGAAACAAAATCTCTAATTGACAGATTTTGTTATCATTTTATTGTTGAGTTGAATATTAAGCCGTTGGCCCCGTTTTTAATGTGTTTCATATTTTGTTAGGTTACGACCAATTATTGCTGCATATATGGTATTAACTTGGTCATTATTTAAGCATGGACAGTGACATACGATTGTTTATATCCATATTACCTTTGTTCGTTTTGTCTAATTGGAAATCGCACAACATCGCCCTATTTAAATCTCGATTTTGAATTGTTCCTTTCTGTAAATGGTATATATTAGTTGATGGGAGCTGCGCTGACCTTTTATAATTGAGCTTTTTTATATAATTTGTCGTATCTTGTTTTAATGATGAATAATAACTAACCTCACGCGTACGTTAAGTGCAAAAGTTTCATGTTTGATCAAGGTTGAGTTTCAATAATCTACTATCCGATAAACGAACTTTTTAAGTTGAATTATCTTAGCATTTATGTAAGAATTAAATAAAGTATATCTTAATCTTGACATCACTGTCACAATCGACACCTATATGTCTTGCAGTCATGATGTGTTATTTTAACAGTACCATATGTTAGTTCGGACTGATCATTTGTGTTTGTTTGTAGATTTCCTATCGTCTATTGGAAGCTTTGCTTTTATTAATCATAATTGCGATTTCACACCAAACAATGTGTGTGTCGTATTTGTGCATCATCAAGATACGTTCATGTTTGTGTGATCGTTAAGAAGTAGGACATAAAAGATAGTATGTGTATACTGGTTACTTAACACATATAGTTTTCATTTGAAGGACAAACAGAGGAAAACAAGAAAGAAGATGACTATAACCATAAAGGTCAGAAAGTTATAGGAACGTATCAGATGAACAAAGACGTGCAGTACTATAGGACTAGACGACACATAAATTCACAGATTGATGCATTACTTGACAACGAAGGTTAATAAATAGGCAAAGTTTTAACTTCTGAAACACGTTTCATTTAACAGCAAGCAGAAGATTTGTCTACTTTTCGGTTCAAGATAAATGAATAATACAGGCCTAGGCAAACTATACTTTAAAAAACAATGACAAAATAAATATGCAGAAGCCTTTTTACTATAAATTAACTTTTTTCCTGCAAACAAAGTTTCTTTGAACCTCAAAATACTTTTTTTTTGGTATGCACAACAATCGAAAAAGATATGCTATGAGATTTTTTTTTATAATTTAGCAAGTTTGATAGTGTTTTAATTGAATGTGTCAATGATTGTATATCAAAAGGAAACGGGTCCCCCTTTGTTTTCCACTAAATAGAGTTGCAATATGTATTTAAACTATTTTTTATTGTTTTATGGCATTTGAAAGTGTGATATTAAACGCTGGAAAATAGGAGAAAATAAGATGAAGAAATATTTTCATGTGAAAATTAAACACAACAATTAAAAACAGCTGCGCCATCAGCCTGTCCCGTTGTCAAAGAACAAAATGGTCAATAATATCTCTATCAGAAATATTACCAACACATTTATGATCTCAAGGTTATCTTGATACATATAAACCAGTAACCAATGTTTAATGAAAACTGGTCAAAGCACTTTTAGGGTATTCTCCGACATCCTTTTTTTAATGCATCAATTCCCATAACTCGTAACAGATGATGTAAAATCCAAAATTTATAACAAATCGAATAGACTATCATTTTGGTCGTTTGTGGATAGTTGTCTCATTGGCAATCATACCACATCTTCTTTTTTATATACAGAATTCATTAAAGATTATATGAGAACTGCTAAAAGCAATTTTGAGTTGTTGTCCGAATACTAGAGGGTCAACCTTTGTGAATAAATAAAACCACATAGCTGTGAAACGTTAAATCTGAAATTTATTAAATACAGAGGACCCTTTTAAATATAGATATAGACATTTCACTGAAGTTCCTTGCAAATTGGTGAAAACGTTTTCGAGCTTTATCCGAAAATAGGTAAAATCTTTTTTTTTTCTCACAAAACCCTTTAACTCGGAAATATATAATCTAAAATGTATACAAAACAAAACGGGATTCAGATCAATAGATACTTACAATTCACATGTTTCATGCAAATTTTCTATCGTTTTTGAATTAATGTCGGATGTGTTGAAGACAGACAAACAACGATACACCATTAGATGTCCAATAGAAAGTGTATAAAAGGTTTATATATATATGTGCCTTGCATAGTCGCATTTGTATCTATTGTCATGATTATTCAGTTTAGGTCATCTTGGGAGGAAAACGAAATTAAAGCAACCGGATACTTTTCCGTAATCAGACCATCTTCTAAGTCTTAGACTTCCGGTTTTAAACTTGCACAGTTTTACCAAGAGTGAAAGAATTCATAACGTTGTTAACTGTATCTGAACATATAAAAAAGAAGATGTAGTATGATTGCTAACGAGACAACTCTCCATAAGAGACCAAAATGACACAGAATTTAACAACTATAGGTCGACGTACGGCCATCAACAATGAACAACAATGAATAAAGTGTAAAAATATAGAGAAGAGTTTTCATAATTATTTTTTAAATTAACAAGTATTTATTTAAACTAGAGGCTCTTAAGGAGGCTCACGGGTAAGATTTTCAGAAAAAAATTAAACATTTAATTTTCATTACAAATTTTAAAAGATACTTTAAGTAGTTATTACTTTATCATATGGCACAAAACTCATTCCAAAAAATCAATTTGTGTTGGCCCCACCTGACTTTTTAAATGTAGATATCATTGAAAAAGCTCGAAATTATCTCCCTTTGGTGCAAACATGCTATTTTTGGCATTAAAATTGAAATATCTGTTTTTTTCTCATCGGTGCACTATATTTTTTATTGTTGCTTTCGAATAAGCTATACATAAACTAAATAATTGTAAAATTTAAGCGGTTTCTGTAATTAGTTTTTTTTTTTTATTTCGATATTACCTCTTTTTCTCCTATTAGTTCAACAGAAAAAAAAGGACATTTACAAAAATGTGTGTTTCTTTCGAAGGAAGATTGCGAGCGTAAATGATCGGTGACCCCTCTTTATTTCATTTTTCTATTAGGAATAAGCTAAGATAAAGTTCATTTATATGATAAAAATAGCGAAATCTTATATTGAATAAAAAATGATTCAGACCCGCATGCCCCCTTAAACTAGAGGCTCTTAAGAGCCGGTGTCGCTCACCTTGGTCTATATGCATACATGTATTCAACAAAGAACACATAGATTTATGACAAAATTGTGTTTTGATGATGATGATGTGTTTGTAGATTTTGCTTTACTGAATATTCTTGCTACTTACACTTTTCTCTATGTATAATAAACTTGGTCCTTTAGTTACAGAGGAAAATATTTTGTAAACATTTACAAAAATTTACCAAATTAATGAAAATTGTAAAAAAATGACTATAGACGGCAATAACTTCTTAAGGGGTTAACTGATTATTTCGGTCATTTTAACTTATTTGAAGATCTTACTTTGCAAAACATTATTGCTGTTTAAAGTTTATCTTTATCCATAATATTATTCAAGATAATAACCAAAAAACTACAAAATTTCGTTTAAAATTACCTATTGGGGTGGTGGTGGGGGGTGGGGGCAAACCCAACAAACCGTTGCCCAATTCATCTGAAAATTTCAGGGCAGAGTGTTGTTATTGACTTGATAAACAATTTAACCCCTTGTCAGATTTGCTCTTAATGCCTGGTTTCAGAGTTATAAGCCAACATATACATTTACTCCTATGTTCTATTTTGAGCCATGGCGTGGTTGGTTGGCTGGGTCACCGGACACATTTTATAAACAAGATACTCCAATCATGATTATGACCTAGTTTGGTTTAATTTGGCCTAGTAGTTTCAGAGAAGATTTTTGTAAAAGATTAGAACATTTTATCTCTCTTTTTTTTGTCAAATATTAAGCGATGTAGCTGCTTAAGGGTGGCAATTGTGAAAACAGAAAATATATACGAATATTAGTTCGATCGGATTTAAAGACTACAACAAGTCTGAGCTTTCGATAAAGCAAAAGACTGCTTCGCTATCTCCTTTTTTATTTTCATTTAGTATTGGAAATTATTATTATTTCATTATATAATTGAAATTATTCTAAGCGCTTAACATAACACAATCAATGCAGTTTAAAGAGGCATTAAACATTAATACAATCAACCGCAATTGTAATATACAATGTACAAAGCTAAGTGTGCGTCATTTGATGTCTTATCCTGAGACGACAAAAGTCATTAAAATTTTTTTCGTAAACACCGTATATCATCAGTACACCGGCTATAAGTGCTAACCAAGCGGGCATGATCGATTTTGACCTTTCACGGTAACGAAAATCTTTGTTTTGCTTTATCAATATTAAATGTACATTTCTCAATATTTGAATTTCCTGCTCCAAAATAATTTTTGAATGGATTGTTTCCTACATGTACTCATAAAACAAATTTGATATTCTAATAAGAACAATTAACTTGTACATGCTCAAATAGTTGGGAATGCCAACTTTTAATTTCCAAACAGTTGTTGAGACATTTACATGTTTTATCTGAAAGAAACCTAATAAAGGGCAAAGGTAATTGTCACCAATTATAAACCTACCTGTGATTACTCATTCCTTGAAACTTTTTTGGTAATACACGAGTATAAACATAATGTTTTGGTGTACGGTGTACAACAACTTAACTATGCACCGTACATAAGGATTTATGTTGTCAGCTAAACACCGTATACAACACTTTTTAAGGGATAAAATATCAAAAATAGCATATGTATGAAAGATCAATGCCAATTATTGAAACAGCTATACTTATTACACACACACATTGACCTTCTATCAGAAAAAGAGTTGCAATGAATATAGAATTATATCGGCTGAGACGGGGGTTAACTTCTTTACAAGTATTTTCACATGCTTTTACAATGTTTTAGTAATTCCTCTTGTATAGGGAAAATAATGAGACATCTCTAATCACCAACCTACGACAAAATAATTTCTTCAACCGCAATTATGTTAAGATGAAGTACACATTGCTATTATGTAAACAAAACAAAAATTTTCGTTACCATGTAAGATCAAAATCGAACACATCCGCTTGGTAAGTACCTGTATCAGCTGTACGATGATACACGGTGATAAAGCAACCAACAAGAATATATTCGTGTATTTTTGTCAAGATGGGGTGTATGTCGACTGTAACTAATAGCTCCCTACCGTGATACGAAGAAATAACGAAGAGGGAAAAAAGGGTAAATCATCAGTTATACATTAGTTATTACCTTTTATAGCTATTTTCGCCTTTCGTTTTTGGGTTAATGGTTGCAAAAGAGACATTCTACTTTCTACTTAAATGGCAAAAAAATAGCACGCCTAGAAAATACATTCTAACATGACGTCCTTCAAATGCTTTGAGTACACACCCGTGGTAAAATATGAATATATTTCATAGGCTGTTCCCATTGTACCCCCACGTCATATGTTTTTAAATGAACGAGGAACCCGACGTCATAGAACGATGACGTAAGAATATAAGCATTTTACGGGAAAATTCACACTTGTGAATCCGAAAATCATCACAACAAGGAAACGTAAACAAACGATGCTAAAATGTGTTATAAGCCATTTTTTAAAACATGTAAGACATATAACTAAATCATCATTTAAAATCATCCAAAACTATCTAAATATGTTATTTGTAATAGTTAAAACATGCCACTAATTCAGTTTGATCCGTTCTTTTACGTCAATTTAATAGTGCGTTTATTTATGAGAACGGCAAATATTTGACTCCACCTAGAGCGCTTTGATAAAAAATAATTGCCGTATTTGTCCTATTAGAATCAAAATAATTCATGGGGGCTTGAAGATATCTAGATTTTACCACGGGTTGTCCCTTTATGCTGATATTTTATCCCTCACTTACGCTCAGGTAAAATATTTGTCACAAAGGGCAAACCCGTGGTAAAATCACGATATGTTCAATCCCCAATGAATTATTTCTTAAATATAATATAGTAAATGCATATTAAACGTCAACTTAACAGAATTTTAAAGTTTAAGAAACCATATCTATACCAAAAACCACACAATCCAATCACACCATCACCAAGTGAACTATTGAAATGATTTTAATAAAAAGAAGAACGAACCAGTCATTTTAATTTATACACAAAAAACGCGCACATGATAGAACGTATGGCAGCTGGTGTAATAACATTGAAATTAAGGATTCATAACATCCAAATCTACCACTACAATAATGATATGCATGTGACGAATTTCCATTTAATGTAATAGCATTTTCTGGACTTGATTTTGGTTTAAAATAATCGTAATTTGGATAAAAAAAAAGGTGAATTGAATAAAGAGCACCGTTCTCTGTAGTGAATAACCATGCATTGAAGGGAGAAATTGGATTTTGGCTAGACTTGTTATAATCATGTTCCCCTAGATTAAAACAGATATTCCTACTTAATCTAGTAGTGTGCTAGTCCAATCACATTTTTTTTTTTAAAGTGAAAGACTTTAAACTTTGAAAGCAAGGAAAGCGATTAGTTCATAATATAGGACTGGTAAAATTTGCGATTAAGCGGTAATTGATTAAATGACAGAATACTAGATTCAAACAAATCCTTCTGTTAATATTTAGAATTAATTTATGGTGTTTCTACTTCTAAGATTTGAGTGGCATTTCTGTTAATTAATTCAAATACTTGTTTCTTTCATTTTCAATATGTTAAATTCACGATATCTCAGGGGTTTTCAAATTATCAAGCGAATTATATCATAAGTGAAATCATTAAAGATTTGTGTATACTGCAAATAAAGAAAAGATCAGATATAATTAAAAACTATACTGTATCGTTTTTAGATACAAGAAAGGAAACTGTCAGTGAAGAAAATACAGAACAGCCTTCGAAATTGAAATATTATTACTCGAAGAACGGTTATCGAAGAGGATATATTAATTCGAAAGTGGAGGATGTTGCCGAAAAAACAAGTAAAGTGTCCAAATCAATAGAAAGTAACATTTATATTACAAAGGTCTTTAAGGTGGTATGGGAGTCTAGAATAAAAATGATAGAATTTGTTCATACTTTGCTAAAACTTAGTATGTATTGATATATGTTGAAAACATATAATTAAAATGATAGGTCATCGCGCATTCTCTCAAGCTACAGGATGTGACAAAATGACACATTTTGTATGGATTATACAGGAAAAACACAATTTTGTGATTAGAAAGTAAACAAAATGATAGAATTGTTAAATACAAAAGGAAAAGATAGCTTTCAGACAATGCTTTGAGAATATCAAAAGAAAAGATAGGGTCACTGTGCGTTTTTTGCGGCTAAAATACAAAATAGGAAAATTCCATGAAAAATCCTTCAGAAAGTGCACTGTTTTAGATCAACCTCCCCTTGAAATGCCAATTTTTAAAAAAATACAAACAACCAAAAATAATCATCATTTGCAGAAATAATAATATTTAAAAGTTATACTCTTATAAATTGGTTCTTTTAAATGAAAATTCACATTAAATATCTGCATAACTGCATTAAATTTAGCTAACTTGACCTTTGGTTCTCTGTTTTTTTACAATCCAAGATGGAGGAAGACACCCATACTACCGTAAACGTAAAAGATGATTGTCTCAAAATTAAGACTAAAAACTCAACAATTAAAGACGGAACTCAATCTAAGTCCATGGTTGATACATTTCAAAATAGTCCTTTGGTGAAATGGAAGGACATGGTTAATGCGCTTGCCAGGTTCCATTCTGATATTCATTCAAGTACGACCTGAAGTTATTCTTATCGAAAAAAAATATATTGCAATTATACCATGAGTAAATAGTGTATGCAGTAACATTTTCGTCCTGCAAATAATCAGAACAACATCTGACTTAATAAAAATGTTATATCGATTTTAATAATCTGAGATCGTTAAAAAATTTATAATTACAATGAACAGAAATATAAAACCTTTAAGCAATATAGATAAAAAAAAAACTTTTACTTGTGAAAATCGTATGATCTTGCAAATGATCTTATTCAGACAATCTTAGGCAGAAACAATCATTTCCGACGTTCATCAAGTTGATTTAAAGACCATTTGCTTTTTCGAATGACAAAATACAAATCTTGTTTGAGATTGGAAAACAGCAAAGTCATTTAAAAGAAGGGGGATATCATTTGATTCTGATTTCATTTTTTGAAGAAAAACAATTGCCAAGAATGAAATAGATTGATTGTTGGTTGCCTAACATCTAGTGGCAAATATTTAATGCATATTCAGAACGAGAAGAAATTATTAATAATTACAATAAGTATACTCTGTAAAAGAGGCGTCCGGGGTTAAGGTCGGAGAAATTTAGACTGCAACGGGAAATGAGGGTATACTGGATAGGGACAGACGTTTTACCTGGCAACAAGTCACCAATAATTATTCTGATAATTAGCTATAAATCTGCTATTCCGTGAAACAAAAGAAAACCTATAGCACCCCCTTTAATAGCTTATATGATAAATTTCTACTATTCATTTGCTTCTCACTTCATACTAAAAGTACGAACACATTGAGTCATCTTAAGTCGTTTAATCCTTGATCTATCTTCATATTCACTTTCTTCAATACTTCCAGCTCACAAACAGATGTCCTGATATCCATATACCTATATATTATACTACTGATACCAAGCAATACATGCCCCCCCCCAAAAAAAAATAAAAATGTGCCAATCCTGCTCACTGTACAGAGAGCTTTCAGCCAGTAAGGCACTCAGAGTCAAACTACTAAAACAATATTGAGTCTTGAAACTTGAAGCGAATTAAAATGGACTATTAACACCATACTGTTTAATCTAGTTTTTGTAAAGTAGAAAATATCACAAGGATGATATCTAGGATCTGGGATTAGATAAATAAACCGAACTTACCTGATTTCTTGAGCAATTCGTCACCAAAAAATACCTTTCACACTGACGAAGGCTATTTTGTTAGGCCGACATATTTGTCAACACGGTTTTATAACATCATCGTCTTCAGTAGTACCGTTAACGTTGCGAAAAAATATATATCTTTAGACTTTCATAATGTTTTCCTTATCTGCGTTGTTTCGTCTATTCTGGACGATCCGGTGTAGATTTAATTTTTTATTTATCCTCATCGAGATTTGAACTCATGCTATGCTATTAAAACACCGAGACAATGATATCTCGCTTATTATATACACTATAAATATTTTGTTTAAATAAATGTACATCTTGTCAATGTAAAATAAACAAAGAGTTGTCTCTTTTGCACTCACACCACATCTGTCTATATCTAAATACACAACAATACGCACAGTAAGAGAAGAAGTTTCATTCATTGTCAGAATAGGTAGCAACAAACAAAGTGAAAAGTAGATGACGTCTAAAGAAGTTTCATATGGGCGCTATGAAAATTAACAAAATACTATAAATGTTGTCATATGATTTTTGAAAACATTCAACGAGGTAATACATTCTAATGAAAACCAGAAATTTGTATCCGAAAATTACATCAAAATATACGTTAAGCCGTCTTTAGAATTTCTTTATGTTATAACCCGAGTAAACTAGACTATCAATTATTGGTAATTGAGTCTTCTTTTTTACAGTTGACAATGAAGACTGTATTCGCTTAGTTTTATTAGGTAGAACTGGATCTGGCAAAAGCGCTACCGGAAATACCATTTTGGGCAGCAAGGAGTTTGAATCAAGACCGTCTGGCTCATCTGTAACAGATTGCTGCACAATTGGTAGAGGGACGATTCAGGAACATAACATTGTTGTAGTAGATACCCCAGGTCTATTCGACACAAACCATTCTACCGATGAATCCACAAAAGAAATAATTCGTTGCATCAATTTATCGTCTCCAGGTCCACATGTCTTTTTGTTAGTTTTGAAAGCAGATCGATTTACAGATGAAGAAAATGACACTGTAAACAATTTTCTCGAACTGTTTGGTGATCATATGCTTGCATACACAGTTGTGATATTTACTCGACTTGATGACCTAGAAGAAGATGGGACAACACTTGAGGAATTTATTAAAAGTTCCAATGATGCTTTGAAACAGTTAATAAAAAGGGTTAAGTTTCGAATCCTTGCTCTCAACAATAGAGGAAACGTAGAACAAAAGGCTTCTTATGTTTTATCACTGTATAAGATAATACATAAAATGCAGCAGTCAAATTATGGCAAACATTATACGAGTGAAATGTATAAGGAGGCAGAAACTAAAATGCGAGAGAAAATAGGGATCGTAGAAAGAGAAAGAGAGAAAGAGAAGCAACGGAGCATCGAACGGATTGGAAACAAATTTAAAAACGAAATAACCATCGAAAAACGAAATAAATCCCGTCTTCAAAACGAGTTATGGGAACAAAAATTACAGCGCACAAGTTTCGAAACTGAACATCAAGAATCTCAACAGAGAATTGTAAATATGCAACGCAATTACAACCGAACAAAAATTGATAATCAAAACGAACTGCGCAAGACCGTAGAGGAAGAAAACCAGAAAGTAGAGGCTAGAATAAACGCGAAACGCAATCAGCAATACATAAGTCGTCCGTCATTTACAAGATCTCCATGGGGCATGATTGATGCGGAACAGCTATTAGAATTGGAAGATGAAAAAAAAACCAAGATAAGGAATCAGGAAACACTATACGAAAAAAAGATCGCGTTAACTGTTCAAAAACTAACTAATGCAATGAACAAGAAAAAGTCTGAAATGCAAAGGAAGTTGTTACAAGAAGAAAGAGCTCGGGCTAATATCCTTTCGGAACAGAGGCAACTTAGAATTAAGATAGACGAGATGAAAAGAAGAGAAGAAGAACTTCAAATAGAGCGGGAACAAGCACAAAGGGCCTCTAGATATAGAAGTGCAAGAATCAATGAAAGAAGAAGGCAAATAGCTTATGCTCGAAGTGCATACGAACAAGACTCAGACGATGACAGCTTCTGTATAATTCTTTAGCAATCAACGGCTTCGGGGTTTGATTTTCTATTTACATAGTAAAAACGAACTGTTTTTTTTTTAACAGATTGAACATTGATTCGTACAGTACAATATCCAAATAGTGCAAGGTTTTGACTTTCATCTGTTTATATGGATTCAAAAACAATTAGTGTTTCTTTAATATTGAAAACGGATGGAAAGTCTATCCAAATATAATGTGCGTTGTGCTAAGGGCTTGTAATGTTTCTCACTCACCTATTTAGTGATAATGGTAAATTCTAAATAAATATATCACTGATCAATTAAATTTGTATATATCAATTTATATCTAAAAAAAGTTTTGGTATAATTGTCAATGAGACAACTCTCCACAAGAGACCAAATGACACAGAAATTAACAACTATAGGTCATCGTACTTCCTTCACCAATACGCAAAGCCCATACCGCATAGTCAGCTATAAATGGGGAAGTTGAAATCAGTCATTCGTAGATTTTACGGACTCCATCCCGAGTTTATTGACCGTTATGGAATAACCGTTTCACAAATGCTACCTGATTTGTTCCTCATGTCCTAACTACAATACCCTTCAATTTTCTCGAAAGTGATCTACCAAATTAGATTGTTTACTGAATTTGTGATCTGCTTACCCTTCTGAAGCATCTGTGTTGGAGGGATACGTGTTGCTATGTTTTTCTATGTTGTGTCTTCTGTATTGTTATTTGTCTGTTTGACATTTTATTTTTAGCCATTTCGTTCCTGTTCCTCTGGTATTTTTCGTCCTTCTTTTATAAAGTGCCCTGAAATGACAAATGTAAAATAATTCAAGGGAGAAAAGCTAACGGCTTAATTTATATGCAAAAATGAACGAAAAAAAAATATGTAAAACAAAACAAAAAACGACAACCATTGAATTACAGGGTCCTGACTCAAGACAGGAACATACATATAGACTTTGGACGGGGTAAACTTGTTTGCGGGATCCAAGACTTCCCCTTAACCTGGGACGGTGGTGTAATAGTGCAACATAAGAACAAACTGTACAAGTCAGTTGAAAAAGGCTCATCGGATGGATACACACATAAATACTACACACGTTGACGTGCCTGAGTTCTTGAATACCAAAACAACAAAAAGACACTTATTACAGATCTGAGAGTACTCACAGTAAATAACAGTTAGTTAAAAGACACTAACACTTGCGTTAATTTTATTGGCATGTCAAGCATCAGAAGACATTTGGCCTTGAAACATTTTTTGATTTGAGCGTCATGGATGAGATTTTGTAAACGAGACGCGCGTCTGGCGTTAATGTAAAAAATTAATCCTGGTGTCTATGATGAGTTTATTTTAATACCAGTTGTTTTTTAAGGTTGTATTTCATGTGCCAGATAATATGGGAGCTCAACGTATTTGTGTCAGATATCCAACAATGACGTCATTCGATATATGACATCACGCCACTATTTGCGTAGCGTAGCATTTGGGAACCGTTGAAGATATATAATTACTGTATAATCTTTTAATTTATATTTTAATGATGTTCAGCAATGAGGAAATATAAAAAAGAAGATGCGGTATGATTGCCAATGAGACATTTATCCTCAAAAATCGAAATGACACAGATATTAACAACTATAGGTCACCGTACGGCCTTCAACAATGAGCAAAGCCCATACCGCGTAATCAGCTATAAAAGGCCCCAATAAGACAATGTAAAAAAATGCAAACGTAAAAATGAACGAAAAACAAATATGTAACACATAAACAAACGACAACCACTGAATAACAGGCTCCTGATTTGGGACAGGCTCACACATAAATAATGTGACGGGGTTAAACATGTAAGTGGGATCCCAACCCTCCCCTAACTTGGGACAGTGGTATAACAGTAAAATATAAGAACGAACTATAAAAATCAGTTGAAAAGGCTTAAATCATCAGATGGACAAAAACATAAGTGGACGTGGTCGGGAAAGTATACATCCCGACACAAAAAGACACAATGAACAGACCTGAGAGTACTCGCAGTTATCTGACAGCTAGTTCAAAGCCACTAACAACTAATACACAAATCATGCATCTAAGACTAAACAATCAATCCGTACACATCCAACATCCAATAGATTTAGTGTAAAGACGTCATAAACAGCCAAAGAAAAACATGACTTTGTGCAATGCCAAATTACAGGTATCGACAGATTAAACATGAATATGTATATGTATAACATACTAGTAAAATTTAGGTAGCTTTTAATCTACTGATAACAAAATCAATAGTTATTCCAATAAAAACAATACTAGTATTCAATGATATTATCACAGTGTTGAATATGTAACCTTTTAGAATAAGTTTATTTAAAGGAGCGGCATGTTTACACGGATCATTTCTAAATTTCCGGGCACGGTTTACAACATTTCCGTAAAAACTAGGATGTGCTATCCCGTTTGAAATAAGTTTTTAACAGGTACATCAAAACCAAATCTTTATATCTACAGAAAATTTAGTGAAAGTTTTAAGTAATTTATGGTAACGATATCCCTGGTTTGATAGTTGACCAGTAGTACATATGTTGCGTTCGTTAAAATTAAAAACGTCACAACAGACACGAGCATAGCGAACAAGTTGAGAAATATAAATACCGTAAGATGGTGCCAAAGAAACATCATTATCTAAAAATGGAAAATTAACAAAAGGGAACAAACATTTCTCTCTTTTGTCGTAAATTTTAGTGTGAAATTTTCCGTTTAAAACAGAAATATCTAAATCCCGAAAAAGACAGTTATTACCGAATGAATTTTGGTTCATTTAAAGTAAGTTCCTGGAGGTAAATTTCAGTATTTTGAGAAAATTCTTGATTATTTAACGAAAAAATGTCATCAAGATAAGGTAAGTGTTGTTGAATGTATCAATGAAATACAATTTCGACGGGTCTTTACTGAGTTTAGTCACAAACTGTGATTCGTAACAGTACAAAAACAAGTCTGATATTAATGAGGCACAATTAGTGCCCATGGAGATACCTACAACCTGTCGATACACTTTGTTGCCAAAACGTACATAAATATTATCAAGGAGAATATTAACAGCTTCAATCATCTCATCACACCTCCAGTTAGTATATCTATCATGTTTGTCTTTCTCATTAGAGAAGAAGGCTTTAAATTAGTTGCAGCAATTGTACATGTATATCTACATTCTGCTTTACCAAATGACCATTTAATTAAATAGGAAAACTTTTGTTTAGTTAAATAGTGTGGAAGTGTAGTGTAAAGAGTAGAACAATCTAAACTATTAACAGAATCGAAAGGACCATCAAAAGCCCGTTTTTTATTTAAAATATCCAAAGAAAATTTTACACTCTAAAAATGGTTTATACCACTGTGTTCATATATTTTATTACAATAGATTATGCTAAGCTCATTAATAGTACTGTAGTTAATGAAGGAAAAGCTGGCATACATTGAAACATGAACACAGGTGTCCTTATGGTATAGTCGGTGTTGACACATGTGTCCCTCCGGCAGCAAGAGGGCGAAGACGATGAAGGTTTCGTCCATGGCAACGGTCATATGGTAGTTTTTCATTTGTAAAATACCCTGAAAAATTTCACTTAAAAATCTTCTTTTTGTTAATTTGTATTACAATCTGAGGCGAACAAAAATTCTTAAAATGTCTAATGCTTAAGTTTAACACCAGAAAAGGATACCTGGCGTCATACTGGAATGTTCAGAAGACTGGATTAACATTGTGCGAAAGTTTTCATTTAAAACGCTTTTGGAGTGTTGACCATACGATTAATAGGTTTTACAAGTTGTGGATATTGGAAATCGCATGGTAATAACTCGCGTTATTATATTTGAATAGTAACTTTCACCAAGCGTTATTCCAGTCTCCCTCGTTATAAAAACTATACATATCTATAATACTAAAAAAACCGAAGTCCAATTTGTCAGCCGTCATCAGTTAAAAACGGCAAATCAAAGAATTCAACTTTATATATAGCTTATATAGAACATTGGTATTGATTAAAAATAACACCACTCCAAACCCTTTTGTTGTCCACATCATTAATATTGCCAATAATCAACAAGTTCAATTCCGGTTCGAATCCGATACCGATACAAATAGTATATTCACCTGTTACATATTACCTTATCTGTACGTTTCGCATTTAACAGACGCACCACCATACGGTGTATTTAGGATTTTGCTATATACACGGGTCATAACCACATTGCTCCCTATTGTAATATTTTAATAAGTATGACTTTCTTAGATGACAATTATACCGTTACGAATACTAAAAATCTGGACTTAAATTAAGGCATATACGGGTACAGTTTTCAATGTGTTAGCCGGAATGACGTAAAACAGGCAATCAGAGAATACAATTTTATTTATAACTAATATAGGACAATGCTGTTGATTTAGAAATACTCTATTCCAGGCACTTTTATTTTCCGAATAATTAATATTACCAATAATTGATAAGTTCCAGGTCGACGGGTTCAAACAGAAAGCTTTTTAAAGAAAAGTAAGCTGTCCATCTTAAATTCGGCATGGCTTTTATCAGATAATACGCATAGTTATATAATTTAATTCAGTCAAGGACCCGCGATATCACGGGTGTGTTCTAGTATCAATAAAAATGTAGTGTTAATGAATCTCAAAAGGTAAATGGCAGTATATATGTACATTTGTATTTGAGTTCTTGTACGTTAGTTTAACATGTTTAACGTAAGTGTAAAATCAAGCTTCTACGAATTTTACATCACTAAGTAGACAGTCAACAACAACAAATATAGGAAGTAGGTGAAAACTTTAAGATAAATGAATGGACAGAGTTGTCTTTATCTTGAAACTACTTAACAGAACATATTGATTTTCTGCTGTTTAACAATCTAATATTATAAACGCATGTATCCGCCGTTTATTGTTCATGTTGTTGTATATGTCGATTTAACCTTAAGTTTTACAGTTTGTGGATGTATTGGCAATTACTGTAACGTATATATATTTTTACATGTTGTGCAAAATTTTTAATATCAACTAGTGATGAAAATAAGACATACAATGTCAGATAAAAACTACAAAAAGCGTGAGAACTACTTTTAGAGAATGAATGAGGCTTTTCCGAACGATATCAGATAACAAAGACTTGTTAGGGAAAAGTTTAGACGAGAAAGCTTAGGACAGTTTCCCCGGCAGATATTAATGAAGACCCGTAGAATGAGTCACTCATTTTTCTGACATCACTTGTTTCCAGTTACTCCGGATTCGTTGTATTCCAATCCTTTGGTGTGTTTTATCATTTGATATTGCCCTTGAATAGGGATTTTCCGTTTTGAATTTTCTCGGAGTTCAGTATTTTTGTGATTTTACTTTTTCCTTAATTGACTCCAACATCTGTATCAACCAGGGTTATTTTTACTTGGTCATCTTCACTTATTTGTGGATCTTACTTTGCTGAACATTATTGCTAATTACAGTTTATCTTTATCTATAATAATATTCAAGATAATAACCAAAAACAGAAAAATTCCCTTTAAAATTACCAATGCAGGGGCAGCAACGCAACAACCGGTTGTCGGATTCATCTGAAAAATTCAGAGCAGATAAAACTTGACTTGCAAATCAATCAAACTCCTGTCTGAATTGCTCTTAATGCTTTGGTTTCAGAGTTATAAGCCAAAATCTACATTTTCCCCTTATGTTGTATTGTTAGCCATGTTGGCCATCTTTGGTGGTTGGCTGGGTCACCGCACACATTTGTTAAACAATATACCCCAATGATAAGTGTGTCCAAGTATGGTTAAATTTGTCCCAGTAGTTTTGGAGTCTTGTAATATCCGTTTAATGTATCTGCTACGCGTCGCCAGGTAAACGAAATTTGCAACAGTAAAATTACCGATGATCGTCCTTAAAGCTTCAAGTACAATACAGTTATCTCTTAATTATACACTATTTTAGAAAAAAAACTATGTTCGCCATACAATTGTATCTGAATGTTTTTTTCTTCATGATCGCATGTTTAGGAATAATTATAACGTTATAAAGCATTACATTTTGCACGATAGTCTTTAAAACATAAGATTCATTCAATAGTTGATGTTTGCTAAACATCCAGTGGCAAATATTTTTTGGGAATAATCATGAAGATTTGATTAACAATTAATAGAATGAGTAGGTTATTTTCTTTTCAGTTGGTTGCTGAACACAAACGTCAAAATTATTCAATCGCTTAAAGAATTGAACTATTTGTGGATTCTTGTAAATTTCTTATTACATTTGGACTATTTTGAATAACAGTCTAATTCTGAAATGTTAAATTTTAAAATTGTTTGTATATACACTGAACGACAAATATATTTGACGTATATAATTTTTCGACGTCAGACGCGAGAATCAATGAATGTGTTTGTAAATAGATGATTTTATGTTCTGTTCAATTGATCCTTTTAAAATTGTTACACGATGATGACTATTGTACCCATATTTTTGACTATTCTATGTATTATGCCTGTTTAGTTCACGCATCATTGTAAATATAACATAATTTTTATAAGACTGCCATCAAAGGGAGAGGTAAAGCGCTATAAAACCAGGTTTGATCCACCATTTTCTACATTTGATTATGCCTGTACCAAGTAAAACATATGACAGATCTTGTCCATTCGATGATGTATTTTGTCATTTGATTTTGTCATGTGATTATGGACTTTCCGATTTCAGTATTTTGTGGTTTTACTTTTTGCTTAACGTCCAGTGTCAAATAGTGTATGCATCCTTATATTAGGACGTTAAATAAGTGAGCTCTGCATGATATATGAATATAAGAAGATGTGGTTTTGGTACCAAGGAGTCACAATTTTAAAAAATAAACCATCATTGGTCAACATACGGTCTTCAACACGGAGCTTTTGCTCACATCGAACTGTAACCCATTACTTGGCCCCAACAATGACTAGTGTAAAATCAATCAAACAGGACGGAAACCACTAGTACCAATATAAAAGAAACCCGAGAAACACTTATAAACCACATCAATATACGACAACCACTGAACGTCGAGTTTCTTACTTGGGACGGTTGCAAACAAATGCAGTGTGTTTTATTGTTTTAAAAGGTACAAATATTCACTTTTACAAAATTTAGTCCTGGTATCTATGATGAGTTTATTTTACCTAAAACAATAGTGCTACATCACATCATAAAAAGAACTATATAAAATAATGCCTGTTTAGTCCAGTCAAACTAGTATTTAACCTCAAACTAATTGCAACAGAAAAGGTTTCAGTTTTAATATATAGCATTATGCCCTTTATATACACAGAAAAAAGTCCCATTAAATCTAATTTGAGGAAAACTTAAAATCAGCATTTTTAATTACCTATAGAAATCAACATTGGAAGGGGAGATAACTCTTGCAAAAAAGAGTCTTTTTTGGTCAGGTTTTGTTTGTTTTTCTTGAAATTTATGTAAAGTATGATACTTTGATGGGGATATAAGTTCGTATTTCACTAAATCATATAATCTTCTGCTCATGAAATGTACAAAACCGAAGTGTTATAGGTAGTTTTATTTTTTTCGTCTATTTTTCATTAAAGAAATTGCAAATTTGAAGCTTTTTTACCATTTTGAAAAAATAATGTTAAAATTTGGTATTGTTTATATCTGCATAGTATATTTTTACAGCAACTTACTCATCTAAAGAAACTTTAAACCACAAAAAGAAGAATACATGGCATAATTATTTTTATTGAATTTGGGATTATTTACCTTGACATGTTGAAAAATTCAATAAATGGTCAACTAATGAATTTCGAAATCTAGATTATAGCTTGATAAAAGCTATGATAACACCTTTAGAGTTGTTCTTCATAGTCTAAATAGATATAGGAAGATGTGGTGTGAGTGCCAATGAGACAACTCTCCATCCAAATAACAATATAAAAAGTAACCTATCTGTTTTTTATTTTGGTCGGGTTGTTGTCTCTTTGACACATTCCCCATTTCTATTCTCAATTTCATTATAGGTTAAAGTACGGCTTTCAACACGGAGCCTTGGCTCACACCGAACAACAAGCTATAAAGGGCCCCAAAATTACTAGTGTCAAACCATTCATACGGGAAAACCAACGGTCTTATCTATATAAACAAAACGAGAAACGAGAAACACATATATATTACATAAACAAACGAGAACTTCTGTACATCAGATTCCTGACTTAGGACAGGTGCAAACATTTGCAGCGGGATTAAACGTTTAAATGGATCCAAAACTTTTCCTTTTTTCTGAAACAATAGCATAACATCACAACATAGAAGACAGATAAAGACCGCTATAAAAATCAAGAATCAATACATTCTGATAAATAGAAGTGGTAAATTTATAATTTTGTATCAATTTTTATTGATTTTTCTGCCTTTTTACAAGAGTTATCTCCCTTTTCAATGCAAACTCCATATGAAAATTCAAAGGTGATTTTTTAAGTCTTCATCAAGTTAGATTTGATGGGACTTTTTTTCTGAGTATATTTTGGGTATAATGCTAAAGATTAAAACCTAAAAATCTTCTGTTGCAATTACTTTCGGGTAAGGGTCAAATTTATGCTAGATTGACTGAACTAGTTTAGGATGTGAAATATGTGAAATCTGCGTGAAATGTCTGTTAGGTGAAATGGCGATTACTTTGAAATGTAATTGAATATAGAAAGGTTTAAACGAAGGAATATTTATTTGACCCTGTAACAGATCAAATAAGGATCACAAGACTTTCATTTCAAAGGTAGAGTAACGTGCAGATAACGTGCAGATAACGTGACACTCTTTGACGCCGCTGCGTATACGAACATTTCGCAAGACCAAACGAACTCTCTAAATTAACAAAGAACTAGCCTAAGACCAGATACAGATTTTTTACGTATATTTGAACTCGGTCCAAGTTTTGTTTTTCTAACGTGGGAACTGCATCAATCTGGCTTTAAATGAAAATAAACTCATCCTAGATACCAGGACTAAATATTATATATATATATATATATATATGAAAAACATCAATTCATTTTTTTTAAAAAGCAAGACATGCGTTTGGTTGAAACAAAATCAAGGTAGACTGAAAAATTTTGCGAACAACTTATTAAGTCCATTTTCTAAAAGAGGTTATACTTTAAACAAAAGTGCAATATACTTCTCTTGTATATAACAAAGAAAATATAAACTTAGTAGACTCTAGTGATATTGAATTTATAATTAGTGATCAATTAATTTTAGAAACACTATTAACTCAAATAAGGCGGAAAACAAAATTATATGCTTCATTTCAAAAGAAATATGTTACCGACAAAGGAAGGTCACATTAGGTCACCAAAAGCAAAACTATTGAGTTAAATCTAGGTGGCCGAGTAGTCCATAGCGATATATATACAGTGCAGGTGTTGTTGTTTGGTATACCAAAAGCATGAGTTCGAATCCCAGCGAGGAAAAACACTAATTTGCTAATATAAATATATATAAGAAGATGTCTTTCAACTACTTATTGTAGGTTCTGTGGCTACATTCATTGGATTAGAGTCAAAGAATGGCATTAATTATAAGTAGCAATCTGGGAATATGACAGAATCAAACTTATTTGACGACTGGTTTGAGGGAAATCCAAATCAAATTGGTGAAGACAGTTGTGTGTTTATTAATAAGTCTAAATGGATGGATGTACGGACAAATTTATGCGGAATTTTTAGACTACCAATTATATGTGAATACAGGTAGGATATGTTACAATTGTTATTAGTTATATATATAACTGAAACTTGATTTTTTGTTCATTTTGTTTTTAAGATATCTCTTTGTGTATAATCAACTTATCAGCTGATTGCCTACAAAAAACACAAATACACACTACACATGATACACAATGAAAAATAAGTTATAAATATGCTATTCTCGAAAATAGTAGGCAAATGTTTATTTTCAATTGAATTGATCTTAAAATAAGGTATATGTCATTGTTTTGAAAATTCTATAACATCTATGAGATTAAAAGAAAAAAATGCCATTCAACGTACATGTACACTATTCAAACTTATAATGTGTAACACAATTGACATACTCAAAAGTACTGGACAGTATTACAGAAAGCAACTAATTCCTTAACCCGATTGTTAAAAAATACATTCAATGCCACTGCTAGTAGAGTTATTATTCCCCGAGGGTAACACCAGCCCAGTAGTCTTCATTTCTGTGTTGACATTATTTATCGTTGATATGGTCATAATTAAAAAAAACCTGTTAACAAAACTTTACATTATTAAAATACAATGGAGAATATATAACTTAAGCTGTATTTGGCCAAAAAGTTTGGAATTGTTGGTCCTCAATGCTCTTCAACTTCATACTTTAAACGGCCTTTTTATATTTTTTGTTTCGAGCGTTACATGTCATTGTGATGAATCTTATGTTAACGAATTGATGTATTGATGCTTGAGTCATTAGTTTTAATAGTACAAAAATATAATCATAAACAGCAAAATTAAATACTGTGTGAAAAAAAAATAACATATGATAAAATGTGGAATTATATAGATGAAATATAATATAACTGGATTTCTATTTGTATTTCCTTAATGAATATGATACTGAAAAATGCCAAAAACTTTTAAGTTACCATGAATACTAACCTGGGCATACAAATTGCGCTCAAGATCAAAAGAAAAATGAAGACTTAAATTGTCTTACAGTTAACAATACATAAAATGGTAATACGTCTTTTTATTATATTTAGGTGTTACGGATAGAAAAATTAATCACCGCCTTTATTAATTATATTTAGTTTTATACGATTAATTACGTTCGAAGTTGGATTCATAACAAACTGGACATATATATATATTACAGTTAATTGCTATTAATAAGTATTGCAATATGCATTTTGTTTTAATGAATTATCAGTATTTAGTTCTAATATAATCTTTAAGCAATCCTAATTCTAGCTCACTTTTAAATTATAGTTTTTCATGTGTGACGTCATGCTGTTTCTAAATTTCATAAATTCAAATGTGGCATAACGTTTGCCTTTTCGCCATCGTATGTGACGTCATTTTTTTTAATTGCGTTGACGCCTGGACTGATTCTGGTGTGTCTATGCTGTATTGAACTTGGCATCATGTATTCGGGTTTAGTTGTCTGTAATAAGTTAATACTTCAGTTTCATTATGAATATATCTTTCACATTCATTTGTTAAAATTTACTGTTTGCAATAGCATGAATCGTTCTATATAATAGTGTTCCTATCCCGGGCATAAAACAATGCAGTATTTGGCAAAACCTTTTGAACTTTTGATCTTCAGTGCTGTACAACTTTGTACTTTTTTCACTTTCGATCTTGTATATCTGGGCGTTATGTATTCGGGTTTAGTTTTCTGTAATTAGTTAATACTTCAGTTTCATTATGTATATCTCTTTCATATTAATTTGATAAAATTTACTGTTTGCAAAGCATGAATTGTTCTATATAATAAGAATGTTCTTATCCCGTCTATCACTACTGGACGAAAAAACGTCTGTCCATACCAGTAACAGTCGTTCTAAGACTGATAAGGCCTGTTAAAGTTGTAACAGTTGTTAAATTTCACTGCTTCAGTTATTTTGTAACTGTCCCAACTTTAAAAGTGTTTGTCTACAACATAAATCGACTGCAACAACGCAGGAAATAACTGCCACAGACATTAAAGGACTGATACAACTATTTCAAAGTTGTAACAGTTGATTTACAACTGTCCCAACTCGAAAAACGTTGCAACAGTCATTAATAAACTGATTAAACGCCTAAAGAGTTGTCACAGTCGTAATAAAACTGATGCAACTATTTGAAAGTTGTAACAGTTATTTTATTACTGTCCCAACACGGAAAACGTTGAAACAGTCATAAATAAACTGTTTAAACGCAGAAAAAGTTGTAACAGTTAAAATATAATAGCTTCAACCATTGTATAGCCTAGCTAATTTATAAGCGTAGCAACTTCAAAACATTGATATTCGTGTACACTTAAAAGTCACGGATACAAATTGTCTGACAGCCAGGCCCGGGATAAAGGTTAAATTATTTGTAAAACAATTTTACCGTGTAAAATATAAGGTTGTGACAAAGAGAAACAACTTTCATTCCCATTTAAAACATTAATTTTAGATGTATATTGTTTTAAAAAAATAGTTTTTTGAAATATTTGCCGCTGAACACATTTTTGTATTCCTCGGTTATTTAGTGAATGTGCTGAATTTATATATTTTTTTAACACTTCCTCGCCATTATCTCTTCGAACAAATAAAATCGGAACCAGTCATAGATACCTGCAATTTCACTAGATAAAATATAACTGCTAACAGAAAAAGCGAAAAACGTTACCCAATGTATTTGTAAACCAAAAGTATCTTTATAACTGAATTTTAAACAGTTGACAATTTTTAATATTATTTTTTTTTTATTATTAAATTAGTTAGGTGTGAAATCATTCATGCATACACAATTGTTTTCAATACCCGTAGTTTTACGAATCACATTACTTCATAATAACGCTAATATACATGATATACTCTAAACTTAACCGGGAACTCCTTATACACACACTTGTCAAACTTATCCCCATATAAAACTGCTTTATATTTTTTTTAGGGCTTATTTCAGAGAATGTAGGACAGAAAGTCACAGGACAAAAAGTCACAGACAAAAAGTCACGGACAAAAAGTCACAGGACAAAAAGTCACAATTCATTTTTTCTGATTATTTTCTTTGAAGAAAAACTTCTTATTTCTACAAAAATATTTTGTATTTTTCTTGAACTATTGTATATAAACCAACTTTGCAAACAAAATTTATCAAAAAAATATCAAAGATGATCAAATAATTGTTAAAAAAACAAAATGTCAAAGCGGCTTGGCACTTAAATGGCTTCATGGTGCCAAGACATATATCTTTTGCATGATTAAAATTAAATAAATCTTGATTTTTCAAGTATAATGACACATTTCCTAAACTTTAATATGAATATATGTATCAAAAAGTAAATGTTTCCAGATATTTCCCTTATATATTCAAACAATTGTCAACAAATTATTTGTGACTTTTTGTCCTGTGACTTTTTGTCCTACCAAATTTGTGACTTTATGTCCTGTGACTTTTTGTCCTGTGACTTTCTGTCCGTTTACCTGTTCAGACACTTATTCTGAGCTTTTATTCGGGGCTACATTTTTTTCTTTTAAAATTATAAATATCGCCGTATTAACCATATTGATTTCTATACATGTAAAACATATCTATATATAATCAAAGCTATTACGGACATTTAACACATCTTTAGCGGCTATGGAAAACAAATTTTAAATCTATCCAAATTTAATTTATTTTATCTTATCGTTTTTTATTTTAGAATAGTTCAATATTAACTCGACTTTGTACTGTATATTCTTCATATTGTACGGAATGGTCAATGAGTTCAATTGTAATTGATACACATGATACATATAAATAGCACGTCAGCATTCACGATTGAGGTGAACAAATATTATCACTCGCGAGAAAAAATCATATTTTCACCGGATTTTTCGCAAACAATTTACCATACATATTTTGTACATTTGTAAATACTAGTAGATGGACATACTGGTCATACAAGACCCGACAAAATAACTAGCGCAAGTGAAAGTTCAAATGTTCAAAACAAGAAAACTCGCATTGTTTCAGACAGGAAAATCAAATCTTCTTTTATATTTTTTCACATCATGGTTTAGAACTTGATGTATTTGGTCAATTCTAAAGACTGACATCGGATTCTCTTACGTGGTTTCAGTTGATCAGATGTCGTACTAATTACGTTTATCCAAAATATTTTCCCATTTCAATTGTTCAACTTCAAATTATTTAATCTTGTAAATGCTTGTACAATAATTACATACTATTTAATCAGTAAAGAAAACTAACAATGTTACTAGATGTAGACAATATTCTGGGTCCCTTAATATGTTTTTTGTTCGGTGTGAGCCGAGGCTCCGTGTTGAAGGCCTTACATTGACTATATTAGTTTACTATTATAAATTGTTATTTGAATGGAGAGTTGTCTCATTGGCACACACACCCAATCTTCCTTTATCTATGACAGTACAGTAATGGAAATTTTAAAAATGGTCACATTTATAAATTACGAAAATGGGTCCCATATTCTGAATTTATATATACACCTTAGAAAAAACAAGTGAAACTGCGAGCTACAGTTACTGCTCACTGATGATACCCCGCCGCAAGTGGATAATATAAATAGTGTAAAAATATGCAAGTGTTCGGTAAACAGGAAATTGTCGAGTGATGAATCTGAAAACGCATCGCACGGTATAGCTGACTTAAATAAATCCTGAAACCAAATTTCAGAAATCCTTATATTGTAGTTCCTGAGAAAAGTGTGACGAAAATTTTCAACTTGGCTTTCATGTGTAAAATCATACAAGTGTTCAGTTAACAGAAAGTTGTCAAGTGATCAATCTGAAAACGCATCACACGATATACCCGACTTAGATAAACCCTGAAACCAAACTTCAGAAATCCTTGTATTGTAGTTCCTGAGAAAAATGCGACGAAAAATATTCATGGAAGGGACTGACTGACGGACAGACAGAGGTAAAACAGTATACCCCCCTTTTTTAAAGTGGGGGTATACAAATACACAGATTCAGTGACTTGTGACTCGTTTCATCCCGGATGGCAACTATTAAAGAACCTACCAAGTGTATTCATTGTAAATTGTTTTTGTCCTGAACATGCATGTAATATTTGCTACTGGACAATAGCAAATTAAAACCCCAAAAATATGCTTCCAAACATAAATATTATAATTAAATTACAACAAACAGCTCACTATTAGAGCATTATACATGTACGACTTTGTAATGCTTATTGTGTTTATGGAAAACAATGGGAAAATGTTGCTTAACATCTTGGGTCATATATTTAGAAGGCATTTATTCAAAAGCAGATAGAATGGATTTGTAGAAAAAAAAACATGAATAAGGGCAGAAAATCACCTATTTAAAGTACAAGTCTTTGGTTAAACACAATATATTTGTCATCATTGGTGTATCAATGTTGCTTTTGTGTACATGGTATAAAAATCAAACTTGGGTTTCTCATCTAAACTTGTTTACATTGTGTTACATCATCCAATATGGCTAGGCCTGTTATAGGTATTTCATTATCACACTTATGCGTAACTGATTTTGCTCATTGTTGAAGGATGTACAGTTACTAACAATTACATCACTTGGCTTACGATTGATGGTCGTCTTATTGAAATTCATACCACATCTCCTTATTCTGGTTATCATACAGTATTCATGTTATACAATACCTAGTATTATCAAATGAATTATAACAATTGTTAATAATGTAGTTGTCAGACTTTTGTTATCAAAAAGCAGCTACATGTGTATAATCTTGCTTTTCCTACATGTATGAAGGTTTTAGTACATTGTACATGTACAGGTATCACACAAACTTTCCATTATAAATAACCTTTGAAAAAGAATTTAAGTCACAGTAAAATTAACCATGCCAGACAGATGATGTACACCCTACAAACTGACATTCCATACACAAAATTTAGTGATTTATACTGTCTGTGGAATAGACTTAACATTCTTAACATCCAAACCATGAAAATTAAACATTGCCCAATGAAACATGAAATGAGGTCATGGTCAGATGTAAAGCCTGCCAATCAAACTTGTACACCTTATGAATATATATCCAATAATATGCCAAAAATAGTGATCCTATACATGTCATGCATGTACATGTAGTTTATACTGTAGCATCTGAGAAACATTTGGAAATAGATCAAACAACAAAAACTAAGCATTGTTCAATGAACCATGATATTTTCATTGAGGTCAAAGTCCGATGTAAGTCTTGCAATTAAGACATTTTTTCACCGCACTCATTTCATACACCAAATATATATAATTGACCTACTTTTCCTACTGCTTGTAGTATTTAACATGTGTGAGAAACAAACTTGACAAATTACATGTAACTGAAGTATTAACCTTAATCACTGATCCATGAAATGAAGTCAGGATCAGGCCAACCTTGCCTGACAGACAATGAGACATACAATGTAAACCTTTCAAGATACCTACATGTATATATATAAATGGGTTTACCTAAAATTAATCCATGTTATACATGTAAGACTTAGAGTGTATTCCACTGTGACTGTTCAAACAGTAACATTTTTTTCCAAACAGTTACATGTTCATGTAGCATGATGTACATGTAGTGTACCATGCAAACTAGGTTACGTGCAAGGGACAAGTCACTAACAGAAATGTCATAACATAAGGAAGTACCCAGGCCTTTCAGCTTCTAAAATGTATCTGCTGAAGCTCAAATACAAAACGGTACGTTGTAGTCAGATTGTAATACCAATTTCTTGCATGCATGTACTTCAACTTTTGTTGCAGGTGGAATAATAAAATTATACTTTAAAGTACATGCATGGTTTATTTGTTTCAAATACTTGGCCACTAATCATGCTAATTAAGATCTTTATTTAATTCTAATTCAGACTTTAATAATTTAAGTACAGCAAGCAGTCATTTGACACTAAACAATTGACACAGACTGCACGAGACCCTCATAGTTGGTTAAGATCTTTTTACACACCCTGGACACGCTGGTGGTAGTTAACAATTGCAATGCCAACATAAACTTCAGATGTGATATACATGTACTGTTTTGTAAATTTCACTGAAGCTAGAAATTCACATTATCCATATTCATGATATTGTTATTCTAATAAATCCACTAATTAAAAGTATTCATGAATTCAGATATGATGCACTATTATTAGTAGTAATCACTGAAACTATGAATTTTCATTATTCCAAATTGCTATTTCAAATGAATAATTATCCTGGGTATTCATGGAACTCAGAAACAATGTACATGTATGATTGCAGTATTAATATGCACTACAACTATGGAATTTTGTTATTCCAAATTCACAATTGATCATGATTGATGATAATCCCAGGTATTTAGTCCTCCAGTAATGTGGTCCTCCTTTTTATACAATATATTAAGTTTCCTATTTGTACAAGGCACAATTTTCTTCTTGTTCAATTTAATCAGAACATCACATCATCATCATTGAATAATGCTGCAAGCCCTATTCTTTATTTCAAAAACAATAGATAACTAGTATAAAATAATGAATTAATCCATTGTTTCACAATTTGCAGCTATGAGAGCGACTCAGTGACGTCTACATTTCCTATGCATCAAAGTGCATATGTTTCCTATGCATCAAAGTGCACATGTACTAGCAGGCATCATATTCTAAGTGGGAATCATGGTCAAACCAATACATTTTCAGTATGATTCTACAAAATAAAATATACATTAAGACTCAAGTACAGTAAATGTTTAACTAATAATAAATATATATAATACTACATGTACATGTATATACATTGTGCAATAATAAGAAAGTTAATAACAATAACTGTATTTACCTAAAACTATGGCACTTATTGACTGAAAAATTCTAGCACTAATACAATTCTTAATTTTCAAGTCACTATTAACAAGAAAAATAAATCTGTTAAGGGGGTCTACATTCTTTATAGTGTTGTCTTTTTTTCCTGCATTAATGAATTTTTAAGTGTGATTGTGTACTTTCATTGAAGGGTTACTGTCTTATTGAGGCTCACACCATACTTTAATTCATCAATTCTTTAAAACACAACAGGTTATTTCTTTTGTTCATTTTAATTATGTTTATAATTTAATATGAAATATATTGATACTACAAACATGACAAAGAAAAGTTTCAGGAATGAAAAAATAAAATAAATAAACAACTTTGCACTGTTACTATATACATGCACTAGATAATATTGACTTTACCTTTGTCCAGTGCATATAATGAATAAACCTTTGTGATGTAAATATATTGTTCCAAGACTTAACCATCCCAGTTAATGTTTTAAATCCTTGAGTTTAATATTTTTTACATCTTTTGTGTTACCCTGAATACTTTTTACTTATTCATTTCTTATTACAGCTTGCATTAAATAATGCTTTGCAGCTCAGACAACACTTTTTGTTTATTTAATTTAGTCATTTACCCAATTTTATTTTAATAAATCAATATTGAAATTACTTTTAAATTTGAATTTTTATATCCAAAATAATAGTATATCCTGCTGTTTCATATTATTTAGAATTATAATTTGTTTTGAAAAAGTTATCAAAATTTTAATCATGATAATTTGTGAAGATTATCATAAAATTATATCATTATACCAATGACAGATTAAATATCATCCCCAGGGCAATAAACTATTGTGTCTTAATTTGTATATTAGCTACATCATGTATATAATAATTTCTTATTAATACCTATCAGATATCCAGTGTTAACATCCTGATTATTTCCTATTTTAATGTCACATTTGCATGGTCATATTCAGTAAATACAAATATTTTATTTGTTTATGTTTTTTTAAATATTTTGAGCTTCATAAAATACTTTAAAAAAGGTTTATCATTTATGCCATGTTAACATAAAAAAAAATGCATACAGACATGACAGATAGATTGTTTTGTTATGTTTTCCTGACATATTGAATTTTAACATAAAATAATTATCATGATTATGTAGAAAATGCAAAATATCAGCAATCGTTTGTGAATGCACATAATCAAAGGAGGTGTGGGATATATCAATGATGCATCAACCCAACAGTTAGGCAACTATAAAGTAACCAAAACACAATTGAATGCGTGTCAAAAAATATGACTCATGATTAGAAACTCCTTAATAATTGTGGGAATAATAAAAAGACCATTGAATGTTACTACTTGTAAGTTACATAGATATAGGAAGATGTGGTGTGAGTGCCAATGAGACAACTCTCCATCCAAATAACAATTTAAAAATTAAACCATTATAGGTTAAAGTACGGCCTTCAACACGGAGCTTTGGCTCACACCGAACAACAAGCATGTATTGCACAAATGAATTTTTAAAAACAATGCTAACAGGGCACAGTTTATATAAAAATTTCACATGAAAATATATAGTTTAGGTTCAAAGTATTAACAAATTATAGTATTTCAATATAAATTCTATGTTAAATCTAAAAAGAATAAAATTATGATGCTAGCTTTGCTCTTTTAATATTTGCTTTTTAAACAATGCAGTACATGATAAAACAATTACTAATTGAATAAGCACAATTTGTTTAATCAACAGTGTTTAAATGGCAACTGTTTATGACTGTGTGCCTTGTTTCAGGAACATTAATTTAATAATATTGTTTTATTTTGATGATTAATGCTATTTTAAACCATTTCTGAAATACCTATTCACTTTCAATGCCTGCTATCATGTATTATCAAAAATATATATTAATGTTTTGTTGTCCATGATTAGAGAATTATTTAAAATCTAAATGAAAGTGGACACTTGCTAAATAAGTCACTATTTAATCTTAAAGTTAATAGTTTTCATAACATTTTATGATCAAATCATATGTTTTTGTACTATGCATGTTTTTTTTATGGAAATTGTGACATCACAATGCATTCCTAATTGAACAAAAACTATCAGCTGATAAAGCAAAATCAGGGAAATACTAGTAATCCTGCATAAGCATGATAAGAAACACATTTATATGGATACGTACATGTAAAGATCGGTTGGTTGTTGGTTATAAAATGTCCAGTGACAAGTATTTCATGCAAATTTATGACCCGAGTTAGCAATACTTTAACATTCAATATGTACGATACATGATGTATAGGTCAGTGGCACATCCAGAACTTTTCATAAGGGACAGGGTTGCTGACTGCCCTTAGGGGCACAGATCCAGTCATGCTTGAGTGATTCCCTATATAATCAACCAAATTTTTCCCACAAAAAAGGGGAAGATATAATGTAACCTTTTTCTGTATTCCACTCAGGGTGATGTATGCAAAATAATTAAGGTAATAAATGGCATACTGTTCACACATGATAATAGGGGGAGGGGAACGGTGTCCTTTATGACTTTCAATGATTTATTATGATGCTCAACTTTAACATTGAAGCTCAAAGCCTATATTTTCCCTGGAATATGCAACTTTGCACGAGTGTGTTAATATAGAACATTGATTCATAGCTATAGCCTATCGGAGTATCTAAATACATAGATTCCGTAGGATCAGTTGCGGATCCAGACATTTTAAAAAGGAGGGGGGGTCCAACCCAGGACAAAATAGTGGGGGTCCAAATATATGTCCCCATTCAAATGCATTGAGCGGCCAAAAAAAAGGAATGGGTTCGAACCCTCTCCCCCCCCTTTTGATCCGCCAATGGGAACAAATTGTAAGGTCTGTAAGCCGACAAATGTGCACATTTTCCCCTCAAAATTATGAATCCATGATTATTCGATAGACATGCTATAAAATATTGATAATTTCTACTCACCGATTGTAATTTCCAGCTAAGATTATTGAACATGTGGTCTAACATCTGTAGTTACCTGTGTAAAAATATAGTTTGCCGACCTGAGGTCCAAGGTTTTTTGCCGACAAAAAATTAAAGAGGGTAAATCGTTTACGGTGAAGAATTGTTTTCCGTTTTTAATGAAACTTGACAGATTTCGCTAATGATTTTTTTAATCATCGGAAATGTCCTTCTTGGTGAAATTCGAATTAAAGCTGTTTTATTATGCTGTACAATATTGGTAACTGAGTCATAATCTTTAAATTTATTTCAAGTACAAATTATTCTGCGCGATAGAAAAATGTACAAGGGTGTACTTGAAATAAATTTAAAGACTTGTAAATTATAATTTGAATGAATTCATTGTCATCTTCTTATTCTTCTGCAATAATATTAAAACTCTATTTTAAACAAAAGCTGCTGGTTTTTAAAACCAGTTATGAACGAAAATGTTATAAAACAGATATTATAAAATAAAAAGTAAGGATATCAGAAGGATTATTTAAAGTCAAACGCACATGACTGTCAAAAATGAACGGACAATGCTACGGCAATAAATAGAAAACGACAAAAGACAAACAACGATCGCAAAATAAATGAATAAACAGCAAAACAAGTTAACAATCGCACAATAGACGATAATAGTATAAGTAAAGACTATTTCACAACAAAATCAAATCTTGAGAGCCGGGTGCGACGTGATTTTTTTACACTGATGGCCGACTACCGTTACGCTAAAATATTTGTATTAAAACATTTACCGACTGTATCAACCTATGAAGTGTTTGTTTTAAACATTTAACGACTGTGTCAACCTTTTATAAGTTGTTATAAACATTTAATGACTGTGCCAACCCTTAGAAAGTTGTAACAAACATTTAACGACTGTCCCAACTCTAAAAACGTTGTGACAAACATTTTTTGACTGCATCAACGTCTGAATAGTTGACACAAACAAATTTTAACTGTCTCAACTATGAAAAGGTTGGGACGGACATTATGCAACTGCCACAACTATTAGAAAGACTGTAATAAATAGATTTTGACTGTGACAACACCGTAAACCACTGCAACAGTTCTGAAATGACTGATGGTAGCATTTTTTGACTTTCACAACCCGTAGAAAAGTTGGGACAGACATAAATAAACTGTTGCAACGAAATATGACAGATTTGACAGTCATTACTGGTCTTATACAGACTAAAACAGTCGTACAATGACTGTTACTGGTATGGACAGTTGTTTTTTCGTCCAGTAGTGTATACAAACAATGACGTATTTGGCAAAACCTTTTCAACTTTTGATCTTCAGTGCTGTACAACTTTGTACTTTTTTCACTTTCGATCTTTTATATCTGGGCGTCACTGGTGAGTCTTGTGTGGACAAGACGCGTTTTTGGCGTATTGAATTTTAAACCTGATGCTTTTTGTTATCTATTAATCATGCTTTTCTTTGTCTAATATGTTCTTCTTTTTATTTGTATTGTAGTCTTGTAATATTATGTTGTCATTTCAATGTTATATTTAACTTTGCCATTAAAGTGCGAGTTTGGCATGCCATAAAACCAGGTTCAACCCACAACTTTTTATCCCCTTTAAAAGTGTCCTGTACCAAATCAGGAAGATGGCCATTGTTATAATATTGTTCGTTTCTGTGTGTGTGGCATTTTAACGTTGAGTCGTTTGTGTTTTCTCTTATTTTTGAGATATTGAGATAAGACGTGGCACGGTACTTGTCTATCTCAAATTCATGTATTTGGTTTTGATGTTATATTTGTTATTCTCGTGGTGTGTTGTCTATTGCTTGTTGCGTTTCGGTTTTCTGTCGTTGTTCTCCTCTTATATTTAATGCGTTTCCCTCGGTTTTAGTTTGTTACCCCGATTTTGTTTTTTGTCCATGGATTTATGAGTTTTGAACAGCGGTATACTACTGTTGCCTTGATTTAATACACATTTTTACATCTTCTTCGTACGACTACCCGATCATTTCTTTATGAAAGGCATTAATAGAGCATAGTCCAGTCATTAACCAGTAACTCTTATTCTTTTCTAAAATTTACTAATTGATATTTTTGTAAAAAAAACTAGAGCATCTCTCCTCAATATAACTCATATTTTATTTTCTACTTTGCAGGTTTGACTAACTGCCATGACGACAATGATCAGACAAAGAGAACATACCGTTATAATAAAAGATCAAACAAAACTCTATCATTGTTTTCTGCAAAAATCCTCTCCCTTTCGAATATGTGCTAATTGATTATGTAAGAATATTAAAATTATGAAGTGGATAGGAAATGACGGAGTGGTATGTGTGACTTCATAAAAGAGAGGTGAACGTGAAGCAAGGTGGAAGTAGGCGGGATCAAGGATGATTCAAAGGGACTGAACATGGGAGTTACGAGTTAAAACAAAGAGATCGATTTTTTACATGAATCTTTGACATGCCATTGGTTTGGTTGTTTGAGATTATTTAAGTTTGTGATGTCGATAGTTCATAGCTTACATTATGTGATGTAATTTTCTCATTGATAAATGTCGTAGGCGTGATGTAGATTTGCTAACATCGACGTCATCTATGTCTCCTGTGGAAATTAACAACATCTGTTATAATACTAATTCTTATTTCTTTAATGTTATACATATATAACTTTGGACTTTTCTTGGTCATGGAAAAAATTTATCAAAGGTACCAGGCGTATGATTTAATACGCCAGACGCGCGTTTCGTCTACATTAGACTCATCAGTGACGTTCAGATCAAAATAGTTATAAATCCAAACCAGTTCAAAGTTGAAGATCATTGAGGACCCAAAATTCAAAAACATTGTGCTAAATATGGCTAAGGTAATCTATGCCTGGGATGAAAAAATCCTTAGTGTTTCGAAACATTTAAAGTTTTGTAAATTGGAAATTTGTAAAACTTGACCATATAATTGATATTCATGTCAACACCGAAGTGCTGACTACTGGGCTGGTGATACCCTCGGGATAACGTCCACCATCAGTGGCATCGACCCAGTGATGTAAATAGTTATCAAATGTACCAGGCTTATAATTCAATAAGCCAGACGCGCAATTATCTACATTAGACTCATCAGAGATGCTCAGATAAAAATAGATATAAAGCAAATCAAGTTCAAAGTTGAAAGCATTAAGGACCAAAAATTCCACCAAAAATGAACCAAATACGGCTAAGGTTATTTTTGCCTAGGATAAGATAATCATATTTGATAAAACTATATTGTTGAATATTCTCAGCATTATTCCCATGTATCCGACACAACTGTATACCTATTTTGTCTGAACATTATACTACAAACATTGACAGCGCTATGGTCATTGTTAGCTCAAATGTTAGCAACCGGAGTTCCTGTTATTGCCTCCAAAGTTCCTTCAATTTGTGAATTGCAATATTGATATTCAAGGGATGTTGTGTTGAATTCGTATTTCGGATTTGTTTGTAAAAATTCCACACGTATCTGTTTTTTGAAATGTTAAGGCTTGAAATGTCGTAACGACGTGTATGCGTATGTTTTTATCAACAGTAAAACTTCTGTCTTATCGCAGTATCAGTTTATCAGATTTTGATTCGATGAAATAAATTTGACACACTCTACAAACTGTTTCGTGTCTGGAGAGACCACATATTGTCCAAGACCAGTAAGGTCGATCACATATTTTAAATGATTAGACCCGACATAATCCCGACAGTACTTAACTTTCTGACTTTGGTCTTTCAACTTTACGATATTCACAGCTTGCAATATTCAGTACTCGATAATCTTGGTATAGTTTGACATGGTCTCGACAAATGCTCGACCAGTCTTGACGTTAACATAAGTTTAGACTGGTTTGAATCCGCCTCAATTAGATATTGATTTAACAACGTGCCAGGTTATTTCTGTAAAATACGGAATGAGACAGAAATTAACAACTAAAGGTCACAGTACGACATTCAATAATGAACAAATCTGTTCATCAAACTCTACAGCTATATATCATTTGATCTTAAAGATTTTAAGGTTGTTTTCGAGTTTGATTTATAAGTTTCAAATTTAAGGATGTGATGTATACTTGAAGGTAAAAAAGCTGGAATTTCCAGATTGGACTAATTTCAGTTCCCTTGTTTTTAACTATTACAACTAAACTTGGATTGCGTGAAACTTTTAACTATCTCAATTATACATTGGTCTAAAATAATGACATTTTATTTAGTCGTTTAGTGTATTGCTGTCATATTTAGGGATGTAACTTATATGTAAACAAATCATTCGGTAGGATCAATTTCTAATTGGGATAGCTCTATACGATTTATAGTTTAATGAACATCCAAGTTGATTATGAGTAGTTCGATAAGGTAAAAATGTTAAAGGTTACTATCTGAATTTTTCAGAACTTAAAAAAAATATTTTGAAATCTTTATCATCTTCATCTTATTAACACCATCTCGAGAAAGGCAATATCGCAAAAAATTTGAAGTCCTGCTTCGCTAACTTATATAATTAATGTTAGTAATGTTGATAGAACTTTTTATACCACATGGAAGACCCACCTATATCAGCTTGTTTGTTGGCACACTAATGTAGTTTATGTATGCAATACAGTGATGTCGTTCTATCCGAAATAACTTGTTTTTTTTTTTTTTTGAATAAGTTACAGTCATTTTGTTAATGCATTTTTTACATTTTATCTTAAAAAAACTGCAAACGGTAGATAGACCGCTTAAAATCACAATACCAACTTCAAAGTTTTGACTCTGTTTGAATTATAAACTGACAGACAGACTTATCAAACAAACTTCACCATTTGTTTTTTTGCAGGTTATGTTACTTAAACGTTTAAATTATAATCCTGGTACTTTTGATAACTATTTACACCACTGGGTCGATGCCACTGCTGGTGGACGTTTCGTCCCCGAGGGTATCACCAGCCCAGTAGTCAGCACTTCGGTGTTGACATGAATATCAATTATATGGTCATTTTTATAAATTTTCTGTTTACAAAACTTTGAATTATTATAAAAACTAAGGATTTTCTTACCCCAGGAGTAGATTACCTTAGCCGTATTTGGCACAACTTTTTGGAATTTTGGGTCCTCAATGCTCTTCAACTTTGTATTTGTTTGGCTTTTTAACTATTTTGATCTGAGCGTCACTGATGAGTCTTATGTAGACGAAACGCGCGTCTGGCGTATAAAATTATAATCCTGGTACTTTTGATAACTATTTACATGTCAAAATTAAAGCTTTATGTACACCAAAATTGATTTGATCAATCAATTTTTGAATATTATACTAAAAAGGGAAAAATATTTGATGTAATGATATTAAACATGTATATAAATATGTTATCACTTGCATCAGACCGGACGAAAAACATTCATAACTACAAATCAATATCAATATATGCATACATATTAGTATTTTTATTACCTATAATTGATTTGTTTTTCTATAAGATGACAAACACCTGTATATTGTTTCAATCAAAAGTCATTTAGTTTGTGTTTATCAGCCTCTTCCCATTATTGTCAAATGTCTCAAAACACTTGTTTTCATATTACTGACTTCAGTACTTTTTAACCCACTCTGACATTTGTGTCTTCGGTCAAGTTAGAACAACTATAGCAAGTCACAATAAAAGTTGAAATATGAGACACACAATTCTATAATGTTTTAACTGCGTGTACATTCGCACGGTTTCGTAACATCAACAAGGAGTATACAGCATATAGTCTGTACAACTAGAACTTTTAACCAACGTAATTTTTGTTCATTTAGTTTTTCCATTATTCAGCTGAATGTAACATTCTAGCTTTATTTGTAACATATTGCTACCTTTATTATCACTTTCTTAAGTTTTTCTCACTTGACCTATGACTAACATGTTTAACTACAGAGTAGGTCATCTTGTCAAAAATTATATACTTCGAAGTCAGCAGTCAGTTTTATGAAAACAAGTGTATTGATACATCGGCATTATGGTATCGCTTGTAAATAATGTAAAAAAGCGTTATAAACATAAACTAAATGTGTGAAACAGTATAAAGTAAAATCACAAAAATACTGAACTTAGAGGAAAATCAATTCGAAAAATCCATCATCACATGGAAAATTAAAATTTATGAGTATATGAGTGTTTGTGATCTGATGGAACATCAAATCAATTTTTATTAGTAAAAAATACTGATATGTATGTAAATATTGATATTGATTTGATGTAGTCATGAATAGCTTTTGTCCGGTCTAATGCATATGGTTACATAATTATGTATATACATGTTTAATTTCATTACATCAAATATTTCTCACTTTATAAGTATTATATTTAAAAATTGATTGATCAAATCAATTATGGCGGACAAAAAGCTTTAATTTTGAAACGTAACTGTTTAAGTGGCCTAACCTGCAAGTTATAAACAAGTGGACTTTCTGAAATTAGTCCGAACTGGAAAATACTTCAAACAGAGTCATAACATTTCAGTTTGTACTGTGATTTTAAGCGTCCTTCTTTCGTTAGCAGTTTTCAAAATAAAAACCAAAAATGCATTAACAAACTATTACCCACGTTTCCGTTTACAAAGAAGAAGCATTAAAACTTAATATTCAAAAGTTCGCACGTCATTTAAAGCTTGTTTTAAACATCACTGTACTGGATACTTGAATTGTATAAATGTCCTTGCAAACAAGTGTATATTACTGGGTATTCCGTGTGCTCTAATAAACCTATATAGCTATCTACATTATTTATATAAGTGTTTTTCAGCTATCAAAGTTCGGCTTTAATGCTATTTCTATTATATAAAACTGCCTTTTTTTAGAAGTGGTGTAAATCAGACATGGATACTAAAGGTTTTTTTCAGTTCGGACTTAATTCAGATAGTAACCTCTAATTTTTTTTTTAACTTTTCCTAATCAATTTGGATTGTCATAAAACTGTATAGCGTATAGAACTTTCTCAATGATTGATTTTACCGAATATTTTTTTTTCCTTTTACAAAATCCTTAAATGTAAAAGCAATACATCAAACGACTAAATGAACCGGTATTCTGGTAATTGAGATGGTTAAAGCGTTTTCAGTAAATCTAAGTTATAAAGAAGGAGACTTTCTAAAATTAGTCCTAACTTGAAAATTCTAGCTTTTCTTTACTCATTAGTGAATTCATTTTATTTAACAGAAATGAATCAAACTACCAAATTATATGGAATTTTGTAAGATCAATATATAATAGAGTTAGAAAAGCTGATTCAGACCAGTCCAAACGTATGTCAAGGTCAAGACTGGTCGAGAATGAGTCAAGACTTGTCGAGAATGAGTCAAGACTGGTCCAGCTTTCATCGACACCATGTCCGACCTTCTGCTGTTATCTGTTCTTTGGTTGGGTTGTTGTCTCTTTGACATATTTTGCATTTGCATTTATTTTTTTATAAATTAGTCAAAACGAAAGGCCCTGGACTGTAGTTTATTGTGTTTAACCTAAAGAACACGGATATAACAGGTACTAATTTTGTAACAGGGTTTGAAAGAGATCATGGTAATATATTTGGGAGCATTGTAAGGCCACTTAATTGGTGACTATGCAGTAGTGTATTATTGGACACAGTGTAGCATTTAATATTGACTTAGTATATGATTAAGTTTAATTTGATTAATCAGTTTCAGATAAATGCGTTAATAGTTATCAAAGGTACCAGGATTATAATTTAGTACGTTAAAAGCTTTGTATTTGTTGAATTTAGCAATTTTATCTTATTTTCCGTTTTATGTATTATAGTTATATCCCTTTGGTCATCGTTTTATCTTTGTATTTATGAAAAATCAGAAGATGTTGTATGAATGACACAAAATTTACGCGACAGACCAAAATGACACATACATTACCAGCTATAGGTCATCGTACAGCCTTCAACAATGATGAAAATCCATTAATTCATTATGTTTTCTTATCTATGAACGTGAAGAGATATTTATTTATCCCGCACAAACAATCATCTTTAAAACTTGATAAGTGACATTAATCCGTGTAAGAACATTTGACACTTACTAGTAGGTAAAACCTTTTCATTACATAGTTAGAGGCTCACCTTATCTTGGTTATTGTTAAAGCTAGGACGTAACATTCAGCTGAAGAATGGAAAAATCAGTTGAAAATAATAGACTTGGTGAAAAGTGCTTATTGTAAAGACTATGTGCTTTATATTCCTTGTTGATGTAACGAAACTGTGCAAATGTACAAATAGTTAAAACAATATAAAAAAAAAATAGCACATATTGCAACCTTTATTGCCATTTGCTATAGTATTTTTACTTGACCGATAACCTAAATGTCTAACTACAGAATAGGCCATCTAGTCAAAAATTACATACTTCGAAATCAGAAGTCAGTAATATGAAAACAAGTGTATTGATACATTGGCACTATCGTCAAATTAATGTAAAGGGGAGTTTTAAATAGAAACTAAATGAGTGAAACAATATACATGTGTTTGTTATCTAATAGAACATCAAATCAATTGTTGATAATAAAAACAACGATTTGTATGTATATATTGATATTGATTTTATGTAGTCATGGATATTTTTAGTCCGGTCTGATGCATATTGTTACATATGTGAACATACATGTTTAATTTCTTTACATAACATATTTTTCCCTGTATAAGTATAATATTCAACAATTTATTTATCAAATCAACTATGGCGGACAAACATTTTTAATTATGACATGTAAACGTTTAAGTAACCAAACCTATAAGAAACTCTCTCGAGATAAAAATAGAGGGTGAAGTTTATTTGAGAATCAGTCTGACAGATTATAACCCAAACAGAGTGATAACTTTTAAGTTTGTATTGTGATTTTAAGTGGTCTATCTATCGTTTGCAGTTTTCAAGATAAAATGCAAAAAAAAATAACTGTAACACATGTTTCTGCCTACGAAACAATGGCACAAACAGATGATTATTTCAAAAAATATTTCACATTATTTCGGATAGATAGACATCACTGTATTGAATACATAAACTACAGAAGTGTCTCAACAAACCACGTGATAAAGCTAGGTCTTCCACGTGGTCTAAACATCTTCTATCGACATCATAGAAAGACATCACTGTATTGAATACATAAAATACGTAAGTGTCTCCACAAACCATGTGATAAAGCTAGGTCTTCCACGTGGTCTAATGATCTTCTATCGACATCATAGAAAGACATCACTGTATTGAATACATAAAATACGTAAGTGTCTCCACAAACCATGTGATAAAGCTAGGTCTTCCACGTGGTCTAATGATATTCTATCGACATCATAGAAAGACATCACTGTATTGAATACATAAAGTACATAAGTGTCTCCACAAACCATGTGATAAAGCTAGGTCTTCCACGTGGTCTAATGATCTTCTATCGACATCATAGAAAGACATCACTGTATTGAATACATAAAATACGTAAGTGTCTCCACAAACCACGTGATAAAGCTAGGTCTTCCACGTGGTCTAAACATCTTCTATCGACATCATTAACATCAAGTATATCAGTTATCAAAGCCGGGAGTCAAATTTATTGCGATACTACCCTTTTTAGAGATGGCGTGTATAAGATCAAGATAATAAAGAACTCCAAATATATCACGATTTGGTTGACGTTATGGAATAACCGTTTCACAAATGATATCGGATATGTTCCTTACGTCGTAACTACAATCCCCTTCCCTTTCATGAATTTGACCTACCGAAATAGACTATTTACCGGATTTGTAATCACATAAGCAACACGACGGGTGCCGCATGTGGAGCAGGATCTGCTTACTCTTCCGGACCACCTGAGATCACCCCTGGTTTTTGGTGGGGTTCGTCTTGTTTATTCTTTAATTTTCTATGTTGTGTCATGTGAACTATTGTTTTTCTGTTTGTCTTTTCCATTTTTAGCCATGGCGTTGTCAGTTTGTTTTAGATTTACGAGTTTGACTGTCCCTTTGGTATTTTTCGTCCCTCTTTTAATAATTTCAGAATAAGACCCAGTTGGTATCTTTCGTCCATCTTCTTTTACACTGGGAACGAAATTGAATCGATTTTTATTTGAATCGATCTTAGAAAGACCAGTTCGCGTTTACATTGCATAAGCAAGATCCATCAAGATCGATCTTATTAAATCCAGTTTGTTTACACTACAACATCATACCGGTCTGACCTTTATTTTTTATATATAAATATAGCTTTCATCTGCAAAAAGATCCATCGCGATCGATATAAGCGTTTACACCAAAAAAGATCGATTCAAATGACCCACCTCTAGAGGTAGACTTTTTAAGTCCGATTGAATTTCGATCTTCCCCTTTTAAACTGGACCGAATATCGATCTTAGTAAAGATCGATTTTTTTGTCAGTGTAAATAGGTTTTATTCAGATAGTAACCTTTATTTTGTTTTTTCTAACTATTCACAATCAACATGGATTTTCATAAAACTAAAAAGCGTAAAGAGCTATCTCCATTATATATTGATTCTACTGAATGATTTGTTTACCTATTAATTAAATACCTAAATAAGACAGCAATACACAAAACGACTTAAAACCTGCCATTCTTTAGGATCAATGTAAAAAAGATGATAATTAAAAAAAATCAGGGTATTTCGAGTAAATAGACATCACTTTATTGAAAACTAAACTATGTATTTTGTTATACTACTAGATTATCCAAGAATGTGTAAGAATCTTCTGTAATACATCATATCTACAATATAAACATCAATTCTATCAGTTGTCAAAGCCGGACTTCAAAGTTATTGCAAAACTGCCTTTTTAAATGTGGTGTGAATCAGATAAAGATAGTAAAAAACATCAAATATCTTTTCGGACTAAGATCAGATAGTAACTTTTGCATTTTTTAAACTATTCAAAATCATCTTGGATTTTCAAAAAAACTTTAAAGCGTTTAGAGTTATCTCAATTATATATTGAACCTAACGAATGATTTGTTTACCTAAAATTAAACCCCTAAATAAGACAGCAATGCACCAAACGACTCAATAGCCTGCCACTCTGTAATGTCAATGTATACTTGAGATAGCTAAAAAGTTTTACGCAAATCCAAGTTTATTTGTAATAGTCATAAACAAGTGAAAAAAATTTAGATTATTCAGAACTGTAGGTTCTAGCTTTTTTTACACATAAAATCACATCCTGAAATTTGCAAGTCATAAAATGAACTAAAAAACATCTTGAAAATAAAAGAAAAACATAGAAGTAGAGTTAGATGAACATGTTTGCTCATTGTTGAAGGCCGTACGTTGACCGTTAGTTGTTTATTTCTGTGGCATTACTTATTTGAGAGAAATCAATCAAACTACGAAATAACCTGGCGTTTTCTTAAATCAATATGAAATTCAGGCTGACTCAGACCAGTCTAAACTTATGTTAAGGTCAAGACTGGTCGAGCATTTGTCGAGACCATGTCAAACTATACCAAGATTATCGAGAACTGAATATTGCAAGCTGTGAGTTTCATAAAATCCAAAAAACAAAGTCAGAGAGTGAAGTACTGGCGGGATTAGGTTGAGTCTAATCAATTAAAAAAAGTATGTTTTCGACCTTATTGGTCTAGCACAAGATATGGTATTTTCAGACACGAAACAGTTTGTTATGTGTGTTAACGTTTTTCATCGAATCAAAATCAGACTAATTGAGACTGCAATAAAATAGAAGTTTTATTGTTGATTAAAACATACGCATACACGTCGTTACCTTGAGGTAATACACGGGAACTCCGGTTGCTTACATCTGGCGCTTAAATAATTACTTACTTTCGCGTTTATCTGAAGCACTAGTGTACTATCACACCATAGAAATAAAAGAGGGGCTAGAAATAAAATACATCATATAAGTTATCAATTGAAATGGCTTCGGTCGATCAAAAGACTCATTTACACAGGTGAATATACAATATGTTCCAAATCAAAAACCATTTTAAATTTTACTTTTTCGGTGATAAGGGTTGACGTATCTTGAACACTTTTAGAATGTTTGTGTTTAACAATAAATTAATATTGTATAAATTATAGTTCATATATATTGACTTTCTTATCAACGATAAAAATGAAAATATATTAACATAATGATCAATAATTATAAATTGTTGTTACAAAAGTACTTCCTTATAGTCTGAAAATTGACTGATACAATGATTAAAAGTACAAAGTAGCAACAAACTTTCAGTAAGTTATTGAATTTATATATACGTTTACTTTTCTACATTGGCTAGAGGTGTAGAGGAGGGTTGTTATCTCACAAACATGTTTAACCCCGCTGCCTTTTTACAACTGTCCCGCGTCTGGAGTCTCTAGCCTATATTAGTCTTGTATTATTTTTAATTTTAGTTTCTTGTGTACAATTTGGAGTTTAGAATGGCGTTCATTATCACTGAACTAGTATAAATATTTGTTAAGGGGGGAGCTGAAAGACGCCACCGGTGCGGGAATTTTTCGCTGCATTGAAGACCTTTTGGTGACCTTCTGTTTTTGTCTGTTCTATGGTCTGGTTGTTTCCGTTTTCAATTTTATCTATCTGCAATCTGTACACACATCTATATGTTTTCACGTACACACGTCTATCTGCAATCCGTACACACATCAGAAAATGGATAATACAACTTCTTATTGACTGACTTCCATATCAAGGGTGAAAACAAAACACAATTTAAGAAAAATATAAAGTTATACTCAATCAGATGTTAAAGAGAATCTTGGATATTTTAAGATTGATTAACTAACTCATTAAATGACAGCTTTGGTAAAACAGGGAGGTAAAGGGTTATTATCATGCAACGGGTTCTGCCATGGTTATTCCACGGGCGGCTGCGAAAAAGGTTCCTTATTCACCGAGCGTCGTTAAACTAGTATAGAGATTAACGTGAAAGTAACTTTTTCTTGTTCGTTCATCGTGAAATGGCAATTTCATTTCGCAATCTTCCATTCAGAAACCCCCTCTTTTTCGCGCATCATAAACAAATAGTTGGGTTGTTGTTTGTTATGTTTGCATCAAAAATATTTGAACGCTTTGTCATTCATTTCAACTTTCTGATTATAACTTAGCTGAATCTGATGTGTAGATAATTTTGATCATTACTGTATACAACATAACATTAAATGTACACAAGTACACGTGTCATTTTAGATGTACACACATTTGTATGTAATGTGTATTTTTACATGTACACGTTTTATTTACATAGATATAGAAAGATGTGGTGTGAGTGCCAATGAGACAATTCTCCATCCAAAAAACAATTTAAAAAAGTAAACAATTATAGGTCAGTGTACAGCCTTAAACACGGAGCTTTGGTTCACAACGAACAACAAGCTATAAAGGGCCTCAAAATTACTAGTGTAAAGCCATTCAAACGGGAAAACAAACGGTACAATTTATATAAAAAAGAGAAACGAGAAACACGTATAAATTACATGAACAAACGATAACTATTGTACATCAGATTCCTGACTTAGGACAGGTGCAAACATTGAAACGGGATTAAATGAAAATTGGTGTCAAATGCTTGGACTCTTCTGGTGTTTTTTTCTGTCTGTAAAGGGTAAAATATGTTTTCCCATTAGTCTTTTCATATAAAACTTCAACAACTCTTAAAACAATTATTGACACACATTTAAGCAGGTTCTAGATTTCTTTTTCCCCCCTTGAATTGAGTCCCATCTAATAAAAAAATATAAGGTAAAAGTCTCAGTCATCCTTTTTCTGTATTTTTATAAAAATCAAATATCTCGAAAATAAGCTCAACCGATATTTTTAGCTTGTTTTTTTCCTGATCTAGTGCCCTTCCAACATAAAATATCATATTTAAATTCTTGTTTTTCTTTTGAATTCACCTAAGGCTACATTTAAGGCTATTTACCTCTAACATATTTCGTGGAAATCTGTGAAACCTGTCAAATTCATTTGATATTTATTTCTTGTTATGAGAATTTGAATTAAAATAAAATGATTTTCACCTAGATGATAAAATGTACACGACCTGAACTGATCTCGATCAGGATATCGCAAACGGAAAAAAGGCGTCAATTTTTTTTCGGAAGACAAAGGGTTAATTAATAGCGTCCGCGAAAATGAGCATTGCGTTAGGAAAAAAAGCTGTGGCGTCTCACAATGCTCAATTGCTTTAGATAAAACGCTCATTTAAGAACAGTGTCTTCAAGCATATCAAGAAAATGCGACAATTGATGAATACAAATAAAATCATTACTTTAAAACCTCTTAATATTTACTTAAGATTCTGTAATATACATTATTCTTTTAAAATTGTCACCTGTAGCATAGCTGTAGATAATTTATCTATTGACACGATATTGTATTTCTGTTATTATTAATTTATTACCTAGATAAGGTAGCTCCTCACAAGAAAGCTATTAAACAAACAGTTCCAAATTATGAAGTTGAAATCATCCCTTTAAATTTTTTAAGGACGCCATTACGGATTGGTTGACCCTTCTGGAATAACCTTTTCAAAAAAGATATTAGATACGTTTCAAATGTCGTAACTACAACCCTCTTCTCTGCAGCAGGAATGTCATCCGCCGATTTGGCCTATTTACCGGGTTTGCAGTTTAAAATAACGTGCTTTCTTTTTTGTATAATTACTCTTACTATTTGGTCTTATGTTTCCGTATCCGTTTTAAAATTTTATTATAATTTTGTTTCTTTCCAATATTTTCAGTTACGTGTTAAATTGTCACATAACCTTAACTTCTCGTTTGGCTACTTGTGATAAATAAACACAAGTAGCATTGTTAACGACAGAAAGAGTAGTGTTCCGCTTGATTGAAGATTGAATAAATTTCAAAACTGTGTTTAGCTCAACAACAAATAAGATTTCGATGGTCTGTTACATGTAATTGTCTGATTGGTCATGATGTTAATTGTTTTATATTTTCCTTAATCAATACCTGATATTGAGTATATGTACTGTTGTAAGTTGGTTATATGTACAACACATTAACGTATTAAATTGAATCATTAAAAGGGTCAACGATGAAGTCAGTAATTCTCACCATAACCGTTCTTTTTGGGATTGTTATTTGTACTAGTCATTGAAGGTAAGTTTTTTATTTGTGAATCTAAAGACAACAATATTTGGAAAGCAATCATTGAAATCAGATGCAATGTATCAAGCTTAAAATTGTTCCTTACAGATGGTCAGCACGACGAAAACCACTTCAAGTATCTCGTATGCTTGTTAAAAACAAATTATACGAGATTACAAATTACAGTATATGATACAGATTATAAGACGTCTTGAGTAATATTTATATGATTGAATTACTTAACAAGATATTCAAAAAATATATAAATACTTTTATCGGACCACAGATGAATTATCACGTTGCGATTGGTTAAACGCCGTCACGTGGTGACATCCTATGAGACCGTATAGGGTTGGTAAGTTTCATATGAGGTTCATGACGCGTCAATGGCGACGTTATCTATTAATGTTGTTGTGTTTCATTGTGTTTTTTTTCATCAAAACGCCGCAGAAAAAGTCTAGCGTCCGATAAATTCGTTATACGGTTAACTACTGACCCCCTACGGACCCATAGAGAGTGAATACAGTTCATAGGGGATGCGGCCGCCGGCCTCACCCCCTATGAATTTTACTAAGAGATAGAGTCCACATGTGTGCAGTAATATGTATTAAATATCCCGATAAACATGAGATAAACTTGGCTTTACAAATGTTTCCTATGAACACGTTTAGTTGGGCTGTTGTTCTCCTTTAATTTGATGTTAACAAAGAAATGCATTAATAAGTACAACGTTGTACCTTAATTGTACAATTTTTGTTTTCTAATTAGCCTCAAATTGATAAAATAAATAAGGGTTCTCCAGGTGACGGCGTTAAACTAATCAAATTTATAAAAAAAAAATTGTGTCCTAATAAGCTTCAAATTGATAAGAAAAATACTGATTCTTTCAGTGAAAAGTAAAAGATGTCACAAGAGACCAACTGTTGGTAAGTAACTAATATATATATTTTTTTGTGTCCGTCCAATATAGAAGGGGGGCCGGAGGGGGTCCTGTGCTCGAAATACCAGGTTTCACAACATTTAATTCCGATGTCCCAAATTTAGATAAATTTAAATCCCGACATCCCGAAATTCGAACAAAAAATTCACAGACCAAAAACGATCAATCCCGAAATCCTGGGCTAAAAAGCAGGCGACCCCGACGTCCTAGAAAAGGTAATTTTCCCTCTTAATATTGGTAATCAGCAAAATTATAAACAACTGGCATACAACTGTTAGCTTTATAATTAGCTTGCTATTAAACCAGGTTTAACCCATCTTTTCGTCACACAGTGCTGGTAACAAGTCAACTTGTTTTCCATTGTTTGATTTAGTTATGTAAATCGACCGTTAGATTTTGTTATGATATTGTAGATTTCTTTCTAAATTAATTTACATTTATTTATTGGATACTTTTCAAATTTGAAAAATGCTAAAAATTTCATAGAACATAATTTATCTATTTTATGTTAGGAACGCATGTGATATCACACATAAAAAGAGATGATGATACACTTCTCTCGAAAATATTTCCCTAACCGTTAGCTTTTCCAGCAATGTATATAAATAAATAAACTCATCAAAGATACCTGGATGAAATTTTGTATTTTCGCCCGATTAGAGTTTCGTCTACAAAAGACTCATCAGTGACGCTAGGATCAAAAGAAATTTACGAAGTTAAAAAGCATTGAGAACCGAACATCCTGAAAGGTTTGGTAAATACAGCTCAGAAAATTTATTCCTGAGGTAGAAGGACTTTGTATTTCAAATAATCAAAACTTTTGTTAACGAAATGTTTACACTTGATAACGACTATTCTAATTATAAAGCAAGTCAGCACAGATTTTCTGACTACTGGGCTGGTGTTACCGTCTGGGAATTAAAAATCCACCAGCAGTGACATCGACCACGTGGTTATAGATAAACTCATCATTAATATATGTATATAACCCCAAGGTAGTCAATAAAAACATAATCGTTAAGGTTGAGGTTTTCTTTTCTCTTATAAAATCTTTGATTTAGATTGTAAATACAGAATGAAACCAAACTAAATAAATACTTTTTGAAAGTAAATAAATTTAATTCTAAAGGTAGATCCTGAAAAGGGAGGAAATGGAGTGAAGGGAAGTAATAATAAAGGATAAGTTCAAATCTTCATGGCAAATACATATTTAAAGTATTATTATGAGTCTAGGATAAAAAAAAAATCATGAAACTTAATAGTGTTAAGTTTTAGTAGAAAATTTAATTTCAGTGTAAAACTACATCGTCTATATTTACAAAAGTACAGCCTAAACACGTTGTTATCTTAAAAAAGGCTTTATTATGTTTGCACTAAGCTTTAATTAGACATGTTAGTTATCAACACATTTATGGATGTTCGCTTGTCATGTTTTTGGATTTTCGGAATCCTCTGGTTTTATCCATTAAAATGCCTTCATCAATTTTATCCATTAAAATGCCTTCATCAATTTTATCCATTAAAATGCCTTCATCAATTTTGTTCATTGATCCCCGTTTTCCTTTTTATAAACCTATTACCTGAATATTGATAAGCCATTTGAAAAAAGTCTTTTAATTAATTTTTCATAGTTGTTGACAGCTTAAGTTTGTCAATGATAAAACTGAAAAATCAGGAGAAAACATTTTTCCGCTATCAAAATTTCAATGGCTTATATTTCGAAAACAAGCACATAAGCCCATGATTTTGCTCTTTTAATTCCTTAAGTAATCCCCTTATCAATATAGACTTATTTAATGAAAACCTATGTATTTTGAAACTGATAAGCGAACTCCCTTAAATAACAAATACAAAGACATTATCTCAATTCAGTTTGTCATGATTGTTAATAAAAAGTGTCTTGTTCTTAATCCCCAAAAGAGTTTGAATTTATAAAATGGTCATGGAATTGTAAAACAAACAGACCTTTGTTAACTGATTTGTAATAATATCTTAATGTGGCTATAATATATTAACTCATGATAGGCTGTGTACACTAAACCCAGGGTTAGTTTGCATAAGACTCATCATATGTCGGTTTTAAAAAAGGTGAAAAAGGTCAAATACATTACTGAGTAGAAGAAAATCGAGTTCTGTGGATTCATTAATATTCGTTGGATACCAATTTTCGTGGATTTCGTGGAAACAGAGAAACCCGAATTTAAATGTTCAACGAAATACAAATTTTCCAAAGGAATGCATGCAAACTTTTCCAACACAACGAATTTAAATATCGTCGTATATGTGAGTTTTTCGCAATCCACGAAAATTGGTACCCACAAAAATAAATGAATCCACAGTATTGAAAATTCGTTTTCTTAGGAATATGATCGGAATGTTTTCCATGGAATGTATTTTTTATAAATGTATTTCTAGAAGAATGTCCAGACCCATTACCCATAACCTGTGGCAAGAACTGGAACATAACTGCTATCACGAAAGATAAATTCGTTGGTGCCACGGGAGTATTGAACTGTTCAGCTGGTTATTCTTTATCAGGGAATTCCAGTATAATTTGTTTACAGTCTGGTGTATGGAGTCCGATAACAGCTGCTATATGTAATATTTGTGTTTTATTTGCTTACTTTTTATCGTTGATCTTAGCTTATGAGTTATTCTTTTCTCTATCTACTTCAAACACTGATCCAGTGCCCAAGCTTCGATGAAATGAATTTCAAATCGTTCCGTTTTACTTTTTTTTAAAACAAACTTCCAAATTAGATCTGCTTTTGTGCAAGTTGTAAAAATGATCAGTATTTGGGTTGAGCACTTTTACAATAAAGTTAAGGATTGCTTGCCTGTCATGTTTTAGAATTTTGTCAGATATTTGGAATCCTCTGGTTATACCCATTGGATTGCCTTACATTTCTTTTATACCACAAACCCCCATTTTCTCTTTATATAGTGTACATGTATAATTATTAGCCCTTTGTAAAAGTCTTATAAAATTCTTATTATTTTCAACAGGCTTTGAGAACTTCATTTTGAAAATGATAATGCGGCTATGAAGAGTCCAGAGGGAATTTTTTTCGGGAACAAAATCAATGGCATATAAATTGAAAACAAACACTTTATCATTATATACTAGTGTCATGAAAAGCTTGATATTTTGAAACTGAGTAGCGAACTTTCTTAATGTCTTACTAGATATGGTACGTTAGGATCCTTTATATTAGAAGTATTGTATTTATATTTGCATTTCAACATTGTTGAGAAATAGTAAGAAGTCAGTACTATAAAATATCCTTTTGAAATTTCGCTATTATCTATCTCCAGGTGTTCCTGGTGATCTCCTCCGACCTACTTATGTACTTGATTTCAGGGGTTCGACATACACATTTGTTTTTAGAACCAAGACGTATAAACACGCCAAGGTGAATCAATATACATAAATATTATAATTCAACACATTGTAGAGTAATATTGAAGATTTGTGGTAGAAAGATTGATTAAATATATAAATGATTGATATATGCGTTTTATTTGATATGTGTTAGTATTGTGTGCATATTTGGGTTTACACTAGTAATTTTGGGGCCCATTATAGCTTGTTGTTCGCTGTGAGCCGAGGCTCTGTTTTGAAGGCCGGAAATTGACCTTTAATGGTTTACTTATGTTTAAATTGTTATTTGGATTGAGAGTTGTCTCATTGGCACTCACACCACATCTTCCTATATCGATATTTGTATTAATTTGTTTTGTACTGTTATCTTAATTCATAGAAGTACTCTTTACTCTTTACGTGATGTATACACTATCTTTTGAACGTGGTTTACTGTCTTATCAAATCATGTTTTGCAGGAGTATTGCCTTTCTATGTGTGGGACTCTGGTGGAAATTAACGACAAAGAAGAAAACCAGTTCATTTATTCATTTATTCAAGAACGTTGTTAGTACTTGTATTTTGTGAATTAATTTTAAAATAAGATAAATGCCATAGTATTAGAAATTAATAACTTAATTAGACAAAAACGAAAATCTTATTTTGACATGCAACTTATCAAAAAGTTCAACACAAAAAACAACCCAAAAAAACTCGTACCATTAAGCTTCTCAAATGTACACTGTCTATTTCTTTATAGGAAAATACCTCCAGCGTCTGCATACGAAATATGTACTCAATTGCTTCAATGTTTCGGAGCTTGTATTTCCTGTAAACATTTCTATACTAAGAAATTCTCATTAAAAATTACCTTTTACATCAAGAGTGTAAGAATATCTGTATTTCACGAGAAACATGACAGATATCACATATATATTATGATCTTCTTACAATTCCGGGTTTTTTTTTTGTGAGGTTCCAATTTATCAGTATTAGGTTTTTATTGTATGCTCTGTTTACAAATGATTGTCTTTATTGTGCTTAGTTATTTTATTGTCTAGGTAGTGTCAGTGTATGATCGATCTGTTAGTTTGAATGTCCATATGGACAACACAGATACAGAAAAATCTTAAAATTTAAAACCAGAGCAAATTCATTACAAAAACTTTTTTTCGAAGTTAGCGTTAACCACATATTGAATTTGCTCTGGTTTTAAATTTTATAATTTTTCAGTATCTGCGTTGTTTTTACTGAAAATACTGTAATTGTTACACTTGTGCATGTCAAACAATTTCGTTGTAGAAGGGTCTAAAAACAGCACAAACAACATTTGCCTCAAAGCCAAAAAGAGTGAAAATGTATACTTTTACAAAACGTATTTGACTAAAAGGTAGAACAACTAGTCCGATTACGCAGTTCAGGGGCGGATCCAGAAATTTGTATATTTGGGGCCCTATTGACTGCCTAAGAGGGGCACGCTACAGTCATGATTTAGTGATTCCCTATATAATCAACCAAACTTTTCTGAAAATGGGAGACAGGCCCCTGGGCCCCCTCCAAATCTGCCTCTGCAGTTTGGTTGTCCACGATTATAGTCCTTAGCGTTATAATGTGTTACTTACCAATTTCTTTATAACCCTTCCAGTTTTATTTCTCCATGTGTTATGCCTCAAATAGCAAGAAAGGGAAAAAATTACACTGTAAACAAATTTGGGTCATGAATTTTAAAGTAAAGTAGTGATTGAGTCCAGCTAAAACAAGTTAAAAAAAAAGCATTTAGGAAGCAGTTAAAAGATTTCAGGACCCCTTAACATAAACTTGTAGAACGTTTGAGTTAGAGCCGAGGACGTTTTCTATAATGTAGTATAATCTGTAATAACATGGATCTTTATATTAATTATATATATATATATATATAACATCTTCATGCCTTATATATCAAATACTGTAGTACGCCGCTAGATTAAAACTGACGAGGGAAAGGTAACATACGGCCAGCGAAAGCTCTATTATTGATCCAGGTGGTTTTGTGGTCTCGCGAGACGGATGCAGTGCAGGCGATTTGGTGTCACGATATCACAGTAGCATGGGTTCGAATCCCGGCAAAGGAAGAACCATAAATTTGCGAAAGCAAATTTACAGATTAAACATTGTTGGGTTAATGTTTAGACGAGTTCTATATATATATATATATATATCTACAACGAAATTTGTTTGACATGCACACGTATAAAAACTGCGGTTTTTATCCAACGCAGTCATAGGTTTGAACGTAGTTTTCAATTTAGACTCGTTTATATATATATATATATATAGAACTCGTCTAAACATTAACCCAACAATATATATATATACTTGATATGCAGGTGCTGTTTTAATATGTTTACAGAAAATGTGCACAATTGAAGCCTGAGTTAAATATTTTTATGAATACTAAGCTGTGTTTATGGACTAACTTGTTCTATGTGAAAGAGCTGATAGTTTTGTTAACAAAGTCCACACAATTTAAAATATGTGTCTACTTTACCAGCTTTATTTCAACTATTTGTTGTAGCTGCAAAGCGTTCCCGATTTTATATTGGACTAGAGTCAAAGAATGGCATTTATTATGAGTGGCAATCTAAAAATACCACAGAATCAAACGGGTTTAACGATTGGAACAAGGGAAAGCCAAATGACATTGGAGTTAACACTTGTGCTTTTGTGTTAGATTTTACGTGGTATGACTTATATAGCAGCGCTTGCAGGCTTGATGATCATTATTTTATATGCGAATCAAGGTAGGATATGTTATAATTTTTAATAGTTATATAAAACTGATTTGTTTGGTTTTTTTTCATTTTGTTTTTAAATCAGATATTTCTTTGTGTTAAATCTACTTAATCTGATTGCTCAACACAAAACATAAATTAACAATACACAAGCACGAATAAAAATATGCTATTCTAATACCCCAGGAGTAAATTACCTTAGCCGTATTTGGCACAACTTTTTGGAATACCCCAGGAGTAGATTACCTTAGCCGTATTTGGCACAACTTTTTGGAATTTTTGGTCCTCAATGCTCTTCAACTTTGTATATGTTTTGGCTTTTTCACTATTTTGATCTGAGCGTCACTGATGAGTCTTATGTAGACGAAACGCGCGTCTGGCGTATGAAATTATAATCCTGGTACTTTTGATAACTTACAAGAACATGGTAAGCGGAAGTATGCTATTCTAGAACATGGTAAGCGGAAGTATGCTATTCTAGAACATGGTAAGCGGAAGTATTTTGTCCATTGATCTTACAATAAGATATATGCCAATGTATTGAAAATTCTATAACATCTATGAGATGAAAAGAAAAAAATGCCATTCAACGTATACTATTTACACTAATGATGTGTATTACAAATGACATACTCAAAAGTACTGGACAGTATTTCAGAAAGAACATATTTCCCAAATCCAATTGTTAAAAATTACATTCAATGCCACTGCCCGAGGGTATTACTAGCCCAGTAGTCTTCACTTCTGTGTTGTTATCATTTATCATTGATATGGTCATAATATAAAACAACTGTTAACAAAACTTTTCATTATTAAAATTCTAAGGAATTTCTACCTATAGAATATATTAATTAAGCTGTACTTGGCCCAATTTTAGGAATTGTTGGGCCTAAATGCTGTTCAATTTCGTACTTTATTTGGCCTTTAACATGTTTTTGTCTCAAGCGTCACATCTCATGGTCATAAATCTTTTGCTTTTTTTTATACATTGCTTTATATACAGCAAATGTACAGATTGTCTTCACAATGACATATTCAAAGCATGAGTCATTGGTTTTAATGGGACAAACATATACTCATATACAGCAAAATTAAATACTGTGAAAATTATTACAGATGGTCTGATGTAGAATATATAGATGAAATACAATATAACTGGATTTTTGTTTTCTCGTTTGTATTTCCACGACAAATGTGATACTGATATAATTCCAGAAACCCTTAGTTACCATGGTTACTACCCTTGGCAAACAAAATGCGCTCCAGATCAAAAGAAAAATTAGGACTTAAACTGTCGTATGGTTAACAATACATAACAAAATCATATACATATGTTTACACCTTCTTCGTACGACAACCTGATTATGTCTTTCTTATATGCATTAATAGAGCATAGTTCTGTATAGATACCAGTAACTCTTATTATTTTTCTAAAATTTCACCAATCAATCTCTTTTTAAAATAACACATATCTTATTTTCTACTTTGCAGGTTTGACTAACTACCATGACGACAATGACCAGACAATGAGAACATACCGTCATAATAAAAGATCAAACACAATTTGTTAATTGTATAGCATTGTTTTCTGCCAAAATCCTCTCCCTTCGAATATGTGCCAATTAATTTTGTAAGAATATTAGAATGATGAAGTGGATAGGAGATGACGGGGTGGTATGTGTGACTTCATGAACGAAAGGTGAACGTGAATCAAGGTGGAAGTAGGCGGGATCAAGGATGATTCAAAGGGACTGAACATGGGAGTTACGAGTTAAAACAAAGAGATCGATTTTTACATGAATCTTTGACATGCCATTGGTTTCGTTGTTTGAGATTATTTAAGTTTGTGATGTCGATAGTTCATAGCTTACAATATGTGATGTAATTTTCTCATTGATAAATGTCGTAGGCGTGATGTAGATTTGCTAACATCGACGTCATCTATGTCTCCTGTGGAAATTAACAACATCTGTTATAATACTAATTCTTATTTCTTTAATGTTATACATATATAACTTTGGACTTTTCTTGGTCATGGAAAAAATTTATCAAAGGTACCAGGCGTATGATTTAATACGCCAGACGCGCGTTTCGTCTACATTAGACTCATCAGTGACGTTCAGATCAAAATAGTTATAAATCCAAACCAGTTCAAAGTTGAAGATCATTGAGGACCCAAAATTCAAAAACATTGTGCTAAATATGGCTAAGGTAATCTATGCCTGGGATGAAAAAATCCTTAGTGTTTCGAAACATTTAAAGTTTTGTAAATTGGAAATTTGTAAAACTTGACCATATAATTGATATTCATGTCAACACCGAAGTGCTGACTACTGGGCTGGTGATACCCTCGGGATAACGTCCACCATCAGTGGCATCGACCCAGTGATGTAAATAGTTATCAAATGTACCAGGCTTATAATTCAATAAGCCAGACGCGCAATTATCTACATTAGACTCATCAGAGATGCTCAGATAAAAATAGATATAAAGCAAATCAAGTTCAAAGTTGAAAGCATTAAGGACCAAAAATTCCCCCAAAAATGAACCAAATACGGCTAAGGTTATTTTTGCCTAGGATAAGATAATCATATTTGATAAAACTATATTGTTGAATATTCTCAGCATTATTCCCATGTATCCGACACAACTGTATACCTATATTGTCTGAACATTATACTACAAACATTGACAGCGCTATGGTCATTGTTAGCTCAAATGTTAGCATCCGGAGTTCCTGTTATTGCCTCCAAAGTTCCTTCAATTTGTGAATTGCAATATTGATATTCAAGGGATGTTGTGTTGAATTCGTATTTCGGATTTGTTTGTAAAAATTCCACACGTATCTGTTTTTTGAAATGTTAAGGCTTGAAATGTCGTAACGACGTGTATGCGTATGTTTTTATCAACAATAAAACTTCTGTCTTATAGCAGTATCAGTTTATCAGATTTTGATTCGATGAAATAAATTTGACACACTCTACAAACTGTTTCGTGTCTGGAGAGACCACATATTGTCCAAGACCAGTAAGGTCGATCACATATTTTAAATGATTAGACCCGACATAATCCCGACAGTACTTAACTTTCTGACTTTGGTCTTTCAACTTTACGATATTCACAGCTTGCAATATTCAGTACTCGATAATCTTGGTATAGTTTGACATGGTCTCGACAAATGCTCGACCAGTCTTGACGTTAACATAAGTTTAGACTGGTTTGAATCCGCCTCAATTAGATATTGATTTAACAACGTGCCAGGTTATTTCTGTAAAATACGGAATGAGACAGAAATTAACAACTAAAGGTCACAGTACGACATTCAATAATGAACAAATCTGTTCATCAAACTCTACAGCTATATATCATTTGATCTTAAAGATTTTAAGGTTGTTTTCGAGTTTGATTTATAAGTTTCAAATTTAAGGATGTGATGTATACTTGAAGGTAAAAAAGCTGGAATTTCCAGATTGGACTAATTTCAGTTCCCTTGTTTTTAACTATTACAAGTAAACTTGGATTGCGTGAAACTTTTAACTATCTCAATTATACATTGGTCTAAAATAATGACATTTTATTTAGTCGTTTAGTGTATTGCTGTCATATTTAGGGATGTAACTTATATGTAAACAAATCATTCGGTAGGATCAATTTCTAATTGGGATAGCTCTATACGATTTATAGTTTAATGAACATCCAAGTTGATTATGAGTAGTTCGATAAGGTAAAAATGTTAAAGGTTACTATCTGAATTTTTCAGAACTTAAAAAAAATATTTTGAAATCTTTATCATCTTCATCTTATTAACACCATCTCGAGAAAGGCAATATCGCAAAAAATTTGAAGTCCTGCTTCGCTAACTTATATAATTAATGTTAGTAATGTTGATAGAACTTTTTATACCACATGGAAGACCCACCTATATCAGCTTGTTTGTGGGCACACTAATGTAGTTTATGTATGCAATACAGTGATGTCGTTCTATCCGAAATAACTTGGTTTTTTTTTTGGAATAAGTTACAGTCATTTTGTTAATGCATTTTTTACATTTTATCTTAAAAAAACTGCAAACGGTAGATAGACCGCTTAAAATCACAATACCAACTTCAAAGTTTTGACTCTGTTTGAATTATAAACTGACAGACAGACTTATCAAACAAACTTCATTTTGTTTTTTTGCAGGTTATGTTACTTAAACGTTTAAATTATAATCCTGGTACTTTTGATAACTATTTACACCACTGGGTCGATGCCACTGCTGGTGGACGTTTCGTCCCCGAGGGTATCACCAGCCCAGTAGTCAGCACTTCGGTGTTGACATGAATATCAATTATATGGTCATTTTTATAAATTTTCTGTTTACAAAACTTTGAATTATTATAAAAACTAAGGATTTTCTTACCCCAGGAATAGATTACCTTAGCCGTATTTGGCACAACTTTTTGGAATTTTGGGTCCTCAATGCTCTTCAACTTTGTATTTGTTTGGCTTTTTAACTATTTTGATCTGAGCGTCACTGATGAGTCTTATGTAGACGAAACGCGCGTCTGGCGTATAAAATTATAATCCTGGTACTTTTGATAACTATTTACATGTCAAAATTAAAGCTTTATGTACACCAAAATTGATTTGATCAATCAATTTTTGAATATTATACTAAAAAGGGAAAAATATTTGATGTAATGATATTAAACATGTATATAAATATGTTATCACTTGCATCAGACCGGACGAAAAACATTCATAACTACATCAAATCAATATCAATATATGCATACATATTAGTATTTTTATTACCTATAATTGATTTGTGTTTCTATAAGATGACAAACACCTGTATATTGTTTCAATCAAAAGTCATTTAGTTTGTGTTTATCAGCCTCTTCCCATTATTGTCAAATGTCTCAAAACACTTGTTTTCATATTACTGACTTCAGTACTTTTTAACCCACTCTGACATTTGTGTCTTCGGTCAAGGTAGAACAACTATAGCAAGTCACAATAAAAGTTGAAATATGAGACACACAATTCTATAATGTTTTAACTGCGTGTACATTTGCACGGTTTCGTAACATCAACAAGGAGTATACAGCATATAGTCTGTACAACTAGAACTTTTAACCAACGTAATTTTTGTTCATTTAGTTTTTCCATTATTCAGCTGAATGTAACATTCTAGCTTTATTTATAACATATTGCTACCTTTATTATCACTTTCTTAAGTTTTTCTCACTTGACCTATGACTAACATGTTTAACTACAGAGTAGGTCATCTTGTCAAAAATTATATACTTCGAAGTCAGCAGTCAGTTTTATGAAAACAAGTGTATTGATACATCGGCATTATGGTATCGCTTGTAAATAATGTAAAAAAGCGTTATAAACATAAACTAAATGTGTGAAACAGTATAAAGTAAAATCACAAAAATACTGAACTTAGAGGAAAATCAATTCGAAAAATCCATCATCACATGGAAAATTAAAATTTATGAGTATATGAGTGTTTGTGATCTGATGGAACATCAAATCAATTTTTATTAGTAAAAAATACTGATATGTATGTAAATATTGATATTGATTTGATGTAGTCATGAATATCTTTTGTCCGGTCTAATGCATATGGTTACATAATTATGTATATACATGTTTAATTTCATTACATCAAATATTTCTCCCTTTATAAGTATTATATTTAAAAATTGATTGATCAAATCAATTATGGCGGACAAAAAGCTTTAATTTTGAAACGTAACTGTTTAAGTGGCCTAACCTGCAAGTTATAAACAAGTGGACTTTCTGAAATTAGTCCGAACTGGAAAATACTTCAAACAGAGTCATAACATTTCAGTTTGTATTGTGATTTTAAGCGTCCTTCTTTCGTTAGCAGTTTTCAAAATAAAAACCAAAAATGCATTAACAAACTTTTACCCACGTTTCCGTTTACAAAGAAGAAGCATTAAAACTTAATATTCAAAAGTTCGCACGTCATTTAAAGCTTGTTTTAAACATGACTGTACTGGATACTTGAATTGTATAAATGTCCTTGCAAACAAGTGTATATTACTGGGTATTCCGTGTGCTCTAATAAACCTATATAGCTATCTACATTATTTATATAAGTGTTTTTCAGCTATCAAAGTTCGGCTTTAATGCTATTTCTATTATATAAAACTGCCTTTTTTTAGAAGTGGTGTAAATCAGACATGGATACTAAAGTTTTTTTTCAGTTCGGACTTAATTCAGATAGTAACCTCTAATTTTTTTTTTAACTTTTCCTAATCAATTTGGATTGTCATAAAACTGTATAGCGTATAGAACTTTCTCAATGATTGATTTTACCGAATATTTTTTTTTCCTTTTACAAAATCCTTAAATGTAAAAGCAATACATCAAACGACTAAATGAACCGGTATTCTGGTAATTGAGATGGTTAAAGCGTTTTCAGTAAATCTAAGTTATAAAGAAGGAGACTTTCTAAAATTAGTCCTAACTTGAAAATTCTAGCTTTTCTTTACTCATTAGTGAATTCATTTTATTTAACAAAAATGAATCAAACTACCAAATTATATGGAATTTTGTAAGATCAATATATAATAGAGTTAGAAAAGCTGATTCAGACCAGTCCAAACGTATGTCAAGGTCAAGACTGGTCGAGAATGAGTCAAGACTTGTCGAGAATGAGTCAAGACTGGTCCAGCTTTCATCGACACCATGTCCGACCTTCTGCTGTTATCTGTTCTTTGGTTGGGTTGTTGTCTCTTTGACATATTTTGCATTTGCATTTTTATTTTTATAAATTAGTCTAAACGAAAGGCCCTGGACTGTAGTTTATTGTGTTTAACCTAAAGAACACGGATATAACAGGTACTAATTTTGTAACAGGATTTGAAAGAGATCATGGTAATATATTTGGGAGCAATGTAAAGCCACTTATATTAATTGGTGACTATGCAGTAGTGTATTATTGGACACAGTGTAGCATTTAATATTGACTTAAATATTTGATTAAGTTAAATTTGATTAATCAGTTTCAAATAAATGCGTTAAAAGCTTTGTATTTGTTGAATTTAGCAATTTTATCTTATTTTCCGTTTTATGTATTATAGTTATATCCCTTTGGTCATCGTTTTATCTTTGTATTTATGAAAAATCAGAAGATGTTGTATGAATGACACAAAATTTACGCGACAGACCAAAATGACACATACATTACCAGCTATAGGTCATCGTACAGCCTTCAACAATGATGAAAATCCATTATTTCATTATGTTTTCTTATCTATGAACGTGAAGAGATATTTATATATCCCGCACAAACAATCATCTTTAAAACTTTAAAGTGACATTAATCCGTGTAAGAACATTTGACACTTACTAGTAGGTAAAACCTTTGCATTACATATTTGGAGGCTCACCTTATCTTGGTTATTGTTAAAGCTAGGACGTAACATTCAGTTGAAGAATGGAAAAATCAGTTTAAAATAATAGACTTGGTGAAAAGTGCTTATTGTAAAGACTATGTGCCTTATATTCCTTGTTGATGTAACGAAACTGTGCAAATGTACAAATAGTTAAAACAATATGAAAAAAATTAGCACATATTACAACCTTTATTGCCACTTGCTATAGTAATTTTACTTGACCGATAACCGAAATGTCTAACTACAGAGTAGATCGTCTTGTCAAAAAATTCATACTTCGAAATCAGAAGTCGGTAATTTGAAAACAAGTGTATTGAGACATTGACTCTATCGTCAAATAAATGTAAAGGGGCGTTTTAAATACAAACTAAATGAGTGAAACAGTATACATGTGTTTGTTATCTAATAGAACATCAAATCAATTGTTGATAATAAAAACAACGATTTGTATGTATATATTGATATTGATTTTATGTAGTCATGGATATTTTTAGTCCGGTCTGATGCATATGGTAACATATGTGAACATACATGTTTAATTTCTTTACATAACATATTTTTCCCTGTATAAGTATAATATTCAACAATTTATTTATCAAATCAACTATGGCGGACAAACATTTTTAATTATGACACGTAAACGTTTAAGTAACCAAACCTATAAGAAACTCTCTCGAGATAAAAATAAATGGTGAAGTTTATTTGATAATCAGTCTGACAGATTATAACCCAAACAGAGTGATAACTTTTAAGTTTGTATTGTGATTTTAAGTGGTCTATTTATCGTTTGCAGTTTTCAAGATAAAATGCAAAAAAAAATAACTGTAACACATGTTTCTGCCTACGAAACAATGGCACAAACAGATGATTATTTCAAAAAATATTTCACATTATTTCGGATAGATAGACATCACTGTATTGAATACATAAACTACAGAAGTGTCTCAACAAACCACGTGATAAAGCTAGGTCTTCCACGTGGTCTAAACATCTTCTATCGACATCATAGAAAGACATCACTGTATTGAATACATAAAATACGTAAGTGTCTCCACAAACCATGTGATAAAGATAGGTCTTCCACGTGGTCTAATGATATTCTATAGACATCATAGAAAGACATCACTGTATTGAATACATAAAATACGTAAGTGTCTCCACAAACCATGTGATAAAGCTAGGTCTTCCACGTGGTCTAATGATCTTCTATCGACATCATAGAAAGACATCACTGTATTGAATACATAAAATACGTAAGTGTCTCCACAAACCACGTGATAAAGCTATGTCTTCCACGTGGTCTAAACATCTTCTATCGACATCATTAACATCAAGTATATCAGTTATCAAAGCCGGGAGTCAAATTTATTGCGATACTACCCTTTTTAGAGATGGCGTGTATAAGATCAAGATAATAAAGAACTCCAAATATATCACGATTTGGTTGACGTTATGGAATAACCGTTTCACAAATGATATCGGATATGTTCCTTACGTCGTAACTACAATCCCCTTCCCTTTCATGAATTTGACCTACCGAAATAGACTATTTATCGGATTTGTAATCACATAAGCAACACGACGGGTGCCGCTTGTGGAGCAGGATCTGCTTACCCTTCCGGACCACCTGAGATCACCCCTGGTTTTGGTGGGGTTCGTGTTGTTTATTCTTTAATTTTCTATGTTGTGTCATGTGAACTTTTGTTTTTCTGTTTGTCTTTTTCATTTTTAGCCATGGCGTTGTCAGTTTGTTTTAGATTTACGAGTTTGACTGTCCCTTTGGTATTTTTCGTCCCTCTTTTAATAATTTCAGAATAAGACCCAGTTGGTATCTTTCGTCCCTCTTCTTTTACACTGGGAACGAAATTGAATCGATTTTTATTTGAATCGATCTTAGAAAGACCAGTTCGCGTTTACATTGCATAAGCAAGATCCATCAAGATCGATCTTATTAAATCCAGTTTGTTTACACTACAACATCATACCGGTCTGACCTTTATTTTTTATATATATAAATATAGCATTCATCTGCAAAAAGATCGATCGCGATCGATATAAGCGTTTACACTAAAAAAAAGATCGATTCAAATGACCAACCTCTAGAGGTAGACTTTTTAAGTAAAGATCGATCTTTTTTGTCAGATCGTTACTTTTTTTTCAAACCATTCACAATCAACATGGATTTTCATAAAACTATAAAGCGTAAAGAGCCATTATATATTGATTCTACCGAATAATTTGTTTACCTATAAATTAAATTCCTAAATAAGACAGCAATACACAAAACGACTATAAACCTGCCATTCTTTAGGATCAATGTAAAAAAGATTATTATTAAAAAAAATCAGGGCATTTCGAGTAAATAGACATCACTTTATTGAAAAATAGACATCACTTTATTCAAAACTAAACAATATATTTTGTTATACTACTAGATCTTCCAAGAATGTTTAAGAATTTTCTGTAATACAATATATCTACAATATAAACATCAATTCTATCAGTTGTCAAAGCCGGGGTTCAGTGTTTTTTTTCAAAACTGCCTTTTCAAAGAGCTGTAGAGTTTGATGAACATGTTTGCTCATTGTTGAAGGCCGTACGGTGACCGTTAGTTGTTTATTTCTAAGGCATTCCTTATTTGAGAAAAATCAATCAAAGTACGAAATAACCTGACATTTTCTTAAATCAATATGTAATTCAGGCTGACTCAGACCAGTCTAAACTTATGTTAAGGTCAAGACTGGTCGAACATTTGTCGAGACCATGTCAAACTTTACCAATATTATCGAGTACTGAATATTGCAAGCTGTGAGTTTCGTAAATTCCAAAAATCAAAGTCAGAAAGTTTTAAAGTACTATCGGAATTAGGTCGAGTCTAATCAATTAAAGTATATTATTCGACCTTACTGGTCTAGCATAAGATATGGTCTTTCGAGACACCAAACAGTGTGTAGTGTGTGTCAACGTTATTTCATCGAATGAAAATTATATTAATCGAGACTGCGATGAAATAGATGTTTTAAAGTTGAAAAAAACATACGCATACACGTCGTTACGACATTTCAAGCCTTAACATCTAAAACACCGAAATGAGTGGATTTTTATACAAACAAATCGATAAAAATATATAATCGACCCAACCCCCTCGAATATCAATACTGCAATCAACAAATTTAATCGACCTTGAGGCAATACACAGGAACACCGATTGCTTACAATCTGGCGCATAAATAATTACTTACCTTCGCCCTTATCTGAAACACTAGTGTACTATCACACCATAGAAATAAAAGAGGGGCTTGAAATAAAATACACCATCTAAGTTATCAGTTAAAGTGGCTTCTGTCGATCAAAAGACATATTAACACAGGTGAATATACAATATGTTCCAAATCAAAAACCATTTTAAATTTTACTTTTTCGATGATAAAGGTTGACGTATCTTGAACACTTTTAGGATGTTTGTGTTTAACAATATCTTAATATTGTATAAATTATAGTTCTTATATATTGACTTTCTTATCAACGATAAAAATGAAAATATATTAACATAATGATCAATAATTATAAACAGTTGTTACAAAAGTACTTCCTTATTGTCTGAAAATTTACTGATACAATGATTAAAAGTACAAAGTAGCAACAACCTTTCAGTAAGTTATTGAACTTTTATATACGTTTACTTTTCTACATTGGCTAGAGGTATAGAGGAGGGTTGATATCTCATAAACATGTTTAACCCCGCCGCCGTTTTACAACTGTCCCGAGTCTGGAGCATCTAGCCTTTGTTAGTCTTCTATTATTTTTAATTTTAGTTTCTTGTGTACAATTTGGAGTTGAGTATGGCGTTCATTATCACTGAACTAGTATAAATATTGGTTTAGGGTCCAGCTGAAGAACGCCTCCTGTGCAGGAATTTCTCGCTGCATTGAAGACCTGTTTGTGACCTTCTGTTGTTGTCTGTTCTATGGTCGGGTTGTTGTCTCTTTGACACATTACCAATTTCCATTCTCAATTTTATCTATCTGCAATCCGTACACACATCTATCTGTTATCACGTACACACATATATCTGCAATCCGTACACGCATCTATCTGCATTCCGTACACACATCTATCTGCGATCTCGTACACACATCAGATAATGGAAAATACAACTTCTTATTGATTGACTTCCATATCAAGGATGAAAATAAAAAAAAAAATTTAAGAAAATTATAAAGTTTTACTCAATAAGATGTTAAATAGAATCTGGGATGTTTTAAGATTTATTAACTAACTCATTAAATGACAGCTTTTATAACACAGGGAGGTAAAGGGTTATTTTCATGCAACAGGTTTTGCCATGGTTATTCCACGGGTGGCTGCGAAAAAGGTTCCTTGTTCACCATGCGTCGTGAAATTAGTATAGAGATTAACGCGTGAAAGTAACTTTTTATTATTAGTTCATCGTGAAATGGCAATTTCATTTCGCAATCTTCCATTCAGAAACCCCCCTCTTTTTAGTGCATCATAAAAAAATAGTTGGGTTGTTGTTTGTTATGTTTGCATCAAAAATATTTGAACGCTTTGTCATTCATTTCAACTTTCTGAATATAACTTAGCTGAATCTGATGTGTAGAGAACGTTGCCAATGAGACAATTCTCCATCCAAATAACAATTTAAAAAAGTAAACCATTATAGGTCAATGTACAGCCTTCAACACGGAGCCTTGGTTCACACCGAACAAAAAGCTATACAGGGCCCCAGATTTACTAGTGTAATACCATTCAAACGGGAAAACCAACGGTACAATCTATATTAAAAAACGAGAAACGATAAACACGTATAAATGACATAAACAAACGACAACTGTTGTACATCAGATTCCCGACTTAGGACAGGTGCAAACAGCGGGATTAAATGTTTTAATGGTACCAAACCTTCTCCCGTTTTCTGAAACAATAGCATAACATCACAACACAACACAACATAGAAAAACACACGATAAAATATCAATTGACCGGCTTTACTCAATCAAAAAACGTCAATTAATGCACACATGTACACGTGTAATTTTACATGTACACATAGTTTTGTAGTATTATTTTTGTTTACATGTTTCAAATATTTTTATGAGTCAATATCTGTACTTGTAATTTTTGAAAAGAAGAAATGGAAAAAAACTACTGATTATTTTTTAGATTTGTCCGATTCTCTCGTTAGATGTTTGAAATGTAAACATGTTATATACCGACGATTATATGACAAAACGACATAGATTAACGTCTTATAGTTAGCCTCTATGATTAGTAATTAAATAGGAAATCAACGCAAGACTGTTGAAATACCTCCATTTGAAATGAAAAATCTTATAATATTTATTTACGTCGGGAGGCAACGGGACAAACATTTACAACAAAAAATGTTGCCGGTCGAATTATGTTTAAGTAATACAGCAGGTAAACTTTAATTATTATTATTTTGGTCCCCATAAGGTCAGGACTGAACCTAGAAAATAGTCTAGCTAGTACTTTGCGGGATATTAACATTGTGTTTTCTGTGATAACGAAAAACACGATTTCGATTAAGTTTTCTTATGTTCATTATGATTTATTTTTTTACGGATTCCGAAGCACGTGCCATCATGAGTGTTATATTTCATTCTTAAATGAAGGTTAGTTTCAGAATGACGCGATATTGCTGTTAGCCATATAAAATATAAACACATGTAATGTAATTTTATCTTTTTTTTACATGAATCTGTCAAATATCAGTATCTATCTTATTAAATTTTTGTTTTACAAATTGCAATTTAGAATGTACTTGTGTGAGGTTTAGGAATTTGTGTCAAATGTTTGGACTCCTTTGTATTTTTTTCTGTCAGTAAAGGGTAAAATAATTTTTCCTATTTGTCTTTTCATATAAAACTTCACAATTCTTAAAACAATCATTTACACACATTTAAGCAGGTTCTAGATTTCTTTTTTTTTCGAATTGAGTCCATCTAATATCAATATAAATATAAGGTAAAAGTCTTAGTCATCTTCTTTCTGTATTTTTATAAAAATCAAATATCTCGAAAATGAGCTCAATCGATATTTTTAGTCTGTGTTTTCCTGATCTAGTGCCCTTCCAACATAAAATATCATATGTTAATTCTTGTTTTTCTTTTGGATTCACCTAAGGATACATTTAAGGTTTTATACCTCTTACATATTTCGTGGAAATCTGTGAAACCTGTCAAATTCATTTGATATTTATTTCTTGTTATAATAATTTGAATTAAAATAAAACGATGTTCACCTAGATGATAAAAATGTACAAGACCTGAACTTTCACACCATAGAAATAAAAGAGGGGCTTGAAATAAAATACACCATCTAAGTTATCAATTAAAATGGCTTCTGTCGATCAAAAGACATATTAACACAGGTGAATATACAATATGTTCCAAATCAAAAACCATTTTGAATTTTACTTTTTCGATGATAAAGGTTGACGTATCTTGAACACTTTTAGGATGTTTGTGTTTAACAATATCTTAATATTGTATAAATTATAGTTCTTATATATTGACTTTCTTATCAACGATAAAAATGAAAATATATTAACATAATGATCAATAATTATAAACAGTTGTTACAAAAGTACTTCCTTATTGTCTGAAAATTTACTGATACAATGATTAAAAGTACAAAGTAGCAACAACCTTTCAGTAAGTTATTGAACTTTTATATACGTTTACTTTTCTACATTGGCTAGAGGTATAGAGGAGGGTTGATATCTCATAAACATGTTTAACCCCGCCACCGTTTTACAACTGTCCCGAGTCTGGAGCCTCTAGCCTTTGTTAGTCTTCTATTATTTTTAATTTTAGTTTCTTGTGTACAATTTGGAGTTGAGTATGGCGTTCATAATCACCGAACTAGTATAAATATTGGTTTAGGGGCCAGCTGAAGAACGCCTCCTGTGCAGGAATTTCTCGCTGCATTGAAGACCTGTTGGTGACCTTCTGTTGTTGTCTGTTCTATGGTCGGGTTGTTGTCTCTGTGACACATTACCAATTTCCATTCTCAATTTTATCTATCTGCAATCCGTACACACATCTATCTGTTATCACGTACACACATATATCTGCAATCCGTACACGCATCTATCTGCAATCCGTACACACATCTATCTGCGATCTCGTACACACATCAGATAATGGAAAATACAACTTCTTATTGATTGACTTCCATATCAAGGATGAAAATAAAAAAAAAATTTAAGAAAATTATAAAGTTTTACTCAATAAGATGTTAAATAGAATCTGGGATGTTTTAAGATTTATTAACTAACTCATTAAATGACAGCTTTTATAACACAGGGAGGTAAAGGGTTATTTTCATGCAACAGGTTTTGCCATGGTTATTCCACGGGTGGCTGCGAAAATGTTCCTTATTCACCGTGCGTCGTGAAATTAGTATAGAGATTAACGAGTGAAAGTAACTTTTAATTATTAGTTCATCGTGAAATGGCAATTTCATTTCGCAATCTTCCATTCAGAAACCCCCCTCTTTTTAGCGCATCATAAAAAAATAGTTGGGTTGTTGTTTGTTATGTTTGCATCAAAAATATTTGAACGCTTTGTCATTCATTTCAACTTTCTGAATATAACTTAGCTGAATCTGATGTGTAGAGAACGTTGCCAATGAGACAATTCTCCATCCAAATAACAATTTAAAAAAGTAAACCATTATAGGTCAATGTACAGCCTTCAACACGGAGCCTTGGTTCACACCGAACAAAAAGCTATACAGGGCCCCAGATTTACTAGTGTAATACCATTCAAACGGGAAAACCAACGGTACAATCTATATTAAAAAACGAGAAACGATAAACACGTATAAATGACATAAACAAACGACAACTGTTGTACATCAGATTCCCGACTTAGGACAGGTGCAAACAGCGGGATTAAATGTTTTAATGGTACCAAACCTTCTCCCGTTTTCTGAAACAATAGCATAACATCACAACACAACACAACATAGAAAAACACACGATAAAATATCAATTGACCGGCTTTACTCAATCAAAAAACGTCAATTAATGCACACATGTACACGTGTAATTTTACATGTACACATAGTTTTGTAGTATTATTTTTGTTTACATGTTTCAAATATTTTTATGAGTCAATATCTGTACTTGTAATTTTTGAAAAGAAGAAATGGAAAAAAACTACTGATTATTTTTTAGATTTGTCCGATTCTCTCGTTAGATGTTTGAAATGTAAACATGTTATATACCGACGATTATATGACAAAACGACATAGATTAACGTCTTATAGTTAGCCTCTATGATTAGTAATTAAATAGGAAATCAACGCAAGACTGTTGAAATACCTCCATTTGAAATGAAAAATCTTATAATATTTATTTACGTCGCGAGGCAACGGGACAAACATTTACAACAAAAAATGTTGCCGGTCGAATTATGTTTAAGTAATACAGCAGGTAAACTTTAATTATTATTATTTTGGACCCCATAAGGTCAGGACTGAACCTAGAAAATAGTCTAGCTAGTACTTTGCGGGATATTAACATTGTGTTTTCTGTGATAACGAAAAACACGATTTCGATTAAGTTTTCTTATGTTCATTATGATTTATTTTTTTACGGATTCCGAAGCACGTGCCATCAGTGTTATATTTCATTCTTTAATGAAGGTTAGTTTCAGAATGACGCGATATTGCTGTTAGCCATATAAAATATAAACACATGTAATGTAATTTTATCTTTTTTTTACATGAATCTGTCAAATATCAGTATCTATCTTATTAAATTTTTGTTTTAAAAATTGCAATTTAGAATGTACTTGTGTGAGGTTTAGGAATTTGTGTCAAATGTTTGGACTCCTTTGTATTTTTTTCTGTCAGTAAAGGGTAAAATAATTTTTCCTATTTGTCTTTTCATATAAAACTTCACAATTCTTAAAACAATCATTTACACACATTTAAGCAGGTTCTAGATTTCTTTTTTTTTCGAATTGAGTCCATCTAATATCAATATAAATATAAGGTAAAAGTCTCAGTCATCCTCTTTCTGTATTTTTTTAAAAATCAAATATCTCGAAAATGAGCTCAATCGATATTTTTAGTCTGTGTTTTCCTGATCTAGTGCCCTTCCAACATAAAATATCATATGTTAATTCTTGTTTTTCTTTTGAATTCACCTAAAAATACATTTAACGCTATTTACCTCTTCCATATTTCGTGGAAATCTGTGAAACCTGTCAAATTCATTTGATATTTATTTCTTGTTATGAGAATTTGAATTAAAATAAAATGATTTTCACCTAGATGATAAAAATGTACACGACCTGAACTGATCTCGATCAGGATATCGCAAAAGGAAAAAAAGGCGTCAATTTTTTTCGGAAGACAAAGGGTTAATTAATAGCGTCTGAGAAAATGAGCATTGCGTTAGGAAAAAAGCTGTGGCGTCTCACAATGCGCAATTGCTTTAGATAAAACGCTCATTTAAGAACAGTGTCTTCAAGCATATCAAGAAAATGCGACAATTGATGAATACAAATAAAATCATTACTTTAAAACCTGTTAATATTTACTTAAGATTCTGTAATATACATTATTCTTTTAAAATTGTCACTTGTATCATAGCTGTGGATAAATTTATCTATTGACACGATATTGTATTTCTGTTATTATTACTAGTGTTGTCAAATCGTACACTTTTGCCTAACCGGTTACTCGGATAATCGTTCGACCGATTAACCGGTTAACCGGTAATTTAAGTTGGTGTTTGAAAGCCTTATCAATAGAACCCTACACATAGATATAAGATGTGGTATGAGTGTCAATTTGACAACCTTTCATCCAAGTCATATAAAACGCTTTTAGAATTGAAGTTTTTCCTTTAGCATTATAAGGCTTCTCTGCCAGGATTCCTGGCGAAGTTTGACTTTTAATAATCAAATACACCGTATCAACTATAGCCCTTGTATCAACTTCAGATTAAAAATCCAAAAAAAATCTTAATCTCGTAGAATGGTCGAGTTCCACAATAGCTATTCCGGTTGTTTTTCCGTATACGTTCCCGATATTATTTTTATCATCTACTTCCGGGACGTCTCTCATCATCAACATATCATAGTAACCACAATCAACAAGACGCAATTCACAAAATTAACTTACTATTTACGATCATCGATAATCTATAAAGGTAAACAGTTATGCTTTGGTATAGTACAACATATATAGATATGTTTTAATACAGAATCGAACTTGTTTTCATCTAGAAAGATGGATTCTGACCCAATCTCCTATAGTTTTGTACATTTTTTGCGTAAATCTTGTACGTTAAAACCGTACACGGCAGGACCAGTATATCGCATTTGTATTTATGTGTACCCTAGGGCTAAAACAGGTTGAGACCAACCCCCTCAATGAGAAATGTCCCTCAAACAAGGTTTTATTTCCATGTTGTGGATAATTAGAAAACCAGAAAAACTTATTTTTGAAACAACATTTATAAAAGTGGGGTCCACTTGCTTTTAATAATAAAGGGGAGATACAAGTGAATATTACAAAATTCTTGGACATGTTTTGACCATATGATATAAGATACTGATAGATATAAAGTTCTTTAGACAAAGTTTTATTAAATAATATAAATATGTGCCCTTTTGTAACAAGAATTGTTTTTACAAAAAAAAAATAAAAAAATATCATTAGAAATAAAACTTTTCTCTAAGAAATATACATCTATCTTGTATAATATGCCATAATAGGGTTAAGCATGTCTAAGAATTTTGTAATATTCACCTGTACCCCTTATAAAAGGGATATACTTTACATTGAGGGGTTGTTCCAAACCTGTAAAATGGCTGTGTTTTTATCTCAAAATTTACTCAAAATACAGACAAACCTTTGCATCTGGAAAAGTTGTATGCATAGCAGAGAGTGTTGTTAATATTAGCTATTATTAGTCTTACAGTGCTAAATTTTAAGATAAAAGAATATATAGAAAAACAAATTAAAAAAAGAATAGAGAATAATGGAATATATATTAAAATATAATGATTAAAATTGATGTCTCAGATTGTTATAACATATTATTTTGCACGCAATAAAAACTTATTTTCACAGCAAATTACTATATTCCTCACATATTCGTATATATATATAACTATCTCTTATTTCTAATGAAAGATCTATGAAAGAAGCGAAGGGGCTCCATACATGCTTCAGTGATTCCCTATATAATCAACCAATTTTTTTCAACGAAAGGGGGTCCTTGGGCTCCCTAAAAAGGCCTATGGTTATTATCTTTTATTAATTTTCTGATATATATAACCCGCGGAGGGAATATATAATACAAGCCCAAACTAAATAAATATATATATTAACAAGTCTAAATTGAAAACAAGTTCAAACCTATGATTGTCTGGGATAATAACCACAATTTGTATACGTGTGCATGTAAACCAAATTTCATTGTACATGTACATGTACGTAGAGGGGTTTAAATACAGCACATACACCATTTTTCAAAAGACCAAAAAAGTGAAAAAGTATATTTTAACAAAAACGCATTTGAGTAACAGGTCGAACAACTGGTGTTCTTTAATCCTGCTGACTGCCAAATAAATTGATCACAAGAGAGGGTGCGGACCTTTTAGGGACTTCTGAATTGGGTGTTTTTAAGTTCAGGTCTCAGGATTGATCCTTTCCATTTTGGATTCCGTGATTTTTTTGAATTTTGGGATGTCGGGATGTAAATTTCTTTAAATTCTGTACCTCAGGATTTCATGTTTTAATGCCCGGGATTTCATGATCAGGACCCATCCGACCCCCCGCCCCCTCACAAGATGTTACAAAATGGATCTTTATATTAATTTAAAACCAAACAGAAGACTAGACTTGCCACAATTCAGTATACCACAAACATGGGATGCAAATATCCCATGCCATATCCAGATTTCAACACTTAAGGTCTATTCAGTGATGATAGGGATCAAAACGAAATTTGGAAGGCCATATATACATGAATATATATATATATTATATAGTGAATGTTTTAAAAAATATTTGGTACATTGTACCTATAAATCATTAAATCCGTGTTTATATACCCTGCATGAGATCTTTAAAACATATAATGTATCCGATATTAGATTGCTGGTTCCTACATGTATGATTGCCATACTTATCCAGTCACATTACTCACATTATTTAAAAATCTCGCAATAAATTATACTTGCTATATTTACAGTACATATTGAAAACCTTAAGCTTGCATTCAATATATATAAAGTACTCTTTTTTAGGATGGGTAAAAGTTACTGTTGCGTTCCGGGATGTAGCAACACCTCTGACAGTGTAGATTTAAATGGCAACAAAATTATTTTGCATCGTTTCCCAATGTCAGAAAAGAAAGCACACATCAAAAGACTATGGATTCAAAGATTGAACAATGTAAGAGCAAATTTGGTGGTGAAAGACCATACTAGAGTGTGCAATGCTCATTTTGAAGGGGCATTCACAGATGAGTCAATACCAACCATATTCCCTAGCAAGCCAAAAAAACAGGAAACACCCCGCCGACCATTGATTAGGAAATTAAGCAATAATGATGAGTTGAATGATGCTGAAGAAAATGAAAACCCAGTTGGACTTGAACCATACAGCAAATTCAGATCAGTGTCAACCCAAACTGATGATGTAGTTTTAAACCATACTGAGACTAACACAGAAAACATGTTTACTGAAACAGTTGAGGTCCAAACAGAGAGTTCCTTTTCTTCTGTTTCAGTAGAGCATGTAGAGGTACAGGCAGACCTACCAAGAATAACCATTGAAAACATTCAAAATGATGATGCAAAAATTCGATTTTATACTGGGTTTGTCGGCTTTCAAGTCTTTTGGATGTTTTTTAACACACTTGTCAAGCATGGTGCTGATAATTTAAATTACTGGGAAGGAGAGGCACGATCAATGGGACAAAAAACTTACCATGAACCAGGTGTTTGTAAACCAGGAAAAATAGATTTTTAAGGCCAATAGACGAATGTTTAATGACTTGCATGTGATTAAGATTAGCACTCAGACATGAACATCTTGCTGACATTTTCGTGTGTCTGAATCTACAGTATCCAGAATAATGAACACTTGGATAAATTTTTTATATGATCATTGCTTGACACTAATAGCTTAGCCAACACGTGAACAAATTATGTGCAATTTGCCAAAACTTTTTACAGGACATCCTGATACGAGAATTGTTGTTGACTGCACAGAATTTTATATTGACAAACCAACTTCTATGAAAGCTCAGGGGTTAACTTGGTCTGAATATAAACATTCAAACACTTTTAAAGTTTTGATTGGTGTTGCACCAAATGGAATGGTGACATTTGTGTCTAGACTTTGGGGTGGAAATGTGTCAGATAGACATATTTCTCAACATGATAAATTTTTACCGAAATTATCACCTGGAGATGTTGTCATGGCCGACAAAGGTTTCATAATAGAGGATTTGTTACCAGCTGATATTGGTTTAAATGTGCCACCTAGAGTGTCAACAAAGTGTCAAATGTCCTCCAAAGACTTTTTCAAAACTACAAATATTGCATCTGCAAGGATAGTCGTTGAAATGAAAATGGAACAAATTAAGAACTTTAACATTTTGAATTCTGGCATTCCATTAACTGAAGCCCATTTATCAGAACAAATTGTACTAATATGCACTGCTTTGACCAATTTGTTACCTCCACTTCTGAAGTAAAAATATTGAAAGGGATATAGTAAAGCCCATTTTTTTGGTTGGTACACTGTAATTTTCTGTGTAGCTCATGAGAATTTATTTTTTTTTAATTTTAGTTGTTTAACATTATCAGAACATGTCAAAAATCCCTCTTTTACATTTATTAAATATGATAAGAGATTAATTTATACTGTCCAGAAGCAAAAATTCAATATTTCATTTTATAATGATCCAAATGCCAATTTAATGCATGCATGTGATGATGTATAGAATTATCAACAATCCAAATTATCATTCTTAAAGATTTTCACTGTTCTAATAAGAGAAAATTATTTAGTTTTTAATTTTATTCTGTTTCTCAAAAATGATTGACAATATGAAAGTTTCACAAGTTGGTGGTTTTTTTTTGTACAGAAAATGAGCTTTACTATAAAATTGCTGTTTTCGTTTATATTTGAGATGAAACTTTGTTATATCCATGTATATCATGTAAAATGATGTATATTTGCTATTTATTCATGTAAAATGTTCAACACATCAAGTTTTGCCTCGTTTTTTTACTGGTTTTGCTTAATTATTGAAGGCTGTACAATGACCTAGCCTATAGTTATAAACTTCTAAGTCATTTGAAGTCTGGTGAAGATATAAAAAAAAATATTTTAATAGTTTGTTCTTATGTTGTACTGTTATATCACTGTCCCAGGTTAGGGGAGGGTTGGGATCCCGCTAACATGTTCAACCACCCCACATTATGTGTGTATGTGCCTGTCCCAAGTTAGGAGCCTATAATTCAGTGGTTGTTGTTTGTCATTTCGGTGCCTTTTAAAGCTGACTATGCAGTATGGGCTTTGCTCATTGTTGAAGGCCATACAGTGACATATAGTTGTTCATTTCTGTGTCATTTTGGTCTCTTGCGGAGAGTTGTCTAATTGGCACTCATATTATGTCTAATGTCTGAAACCTTTTCTTTCCTTTTCTCGCGTTGTCTCCGAAAATAATGGGGGGGTTCAATTTGAAATGATTAATTATAAAAAAAAAAAAAAAAAAAGATGTGTTATGATTGCCAATGAGACAATTCTTCACAATTAAGAGACCAAAATGACACAGAAATTAACAACTATAGGTCATTGAACATGCTGTACGACCTGTTTCTTCACTGAGTTTGCTTTTCTCTTTAACCATGTTACTCTTACTTTAACGTATACATTGAGTACATACACATTGGTTTGCATTTCACAATTTTTGAATTTAAAGTAAGACTAACCATTGCACTACGGAGGTTGCACATTTAAATGTAGGTTTACACAATATGAGATCGAAAACGAAATAATGAAGTAATTAGTAAAATTAAATCTCATTACTGATTTAAAGTTACTGTTAAAAAAACATGTTTACTAATTATGTTTCTTAAAGATTCTGCCCCGAACTCTAATTAATTTTATGTTTTTAGGATTAACAATAGCAATCAATATACTGGACAATTGACCTGTCAAACTAGTTACCACGACGACATTTTTTAAATAAAACATAACTATTTAATAATTTGATTTTCAACACAAATTTTTATCAAATCTATCGAAATTGAAAAAAGTCCTGTAAACCGGTTAGCGTTTTTGGTATTCGGTATTCGGTCGTTAGACCGATTAACCGGCTAACCGGTTAACCGTTGACAACACTAATTATTACCTAGATAAGGTAGCTCCTCACAAGAAAGCTATTAAACAAACAGTTCCAAATTATGAAGTTGAAATCATCCCATTAAATTTTTTACGGACGCCATTACGGATTGGTTGACCCTTCTGGAATAACCTTTTAAAAAAAGATATTAGATAAGTTTCAAATGTCGTAACTACAACCCTCTTCCCTACAGCAGGAATGTCATCCGCCGATTTGGCCTATTTACCGGGTTTGCAGTTTAAAATAACGTCTTTTCTTTTTTGTATAATTACTCTAACTATTTGGTCTTATGTTTCCGTATCCTTTTTAAAATTTTATTATAATTTTGTTTCTTTCCAATATTTTCAGTTACGTGTTAAATTGTAACATAACCTTAACTTCTCGTTTGGCTACTTGTGATAAATAAACACAAGTAGCATTGTTAACGACAGAAAGAGTAGTGTTCCGCTTGATTGAAGATTAAATAAATTTCAAAACTGTTTTTAGCTCAACAACAAATAAGATTTCGATGGTCTGTAACATGTAATTGTCTGATTGGTCATGATGTTAATTAGGTCTTTCCACTTTTCTGTGGAAAGACGTATTGTTTTTCTTCTGATTTTTTTTTTTTTTTTTTCTTCCGCCTAATTTTGTTCTTGCGATAAACATTTGTTTCGCAATATGTCGCTTAGATATTTGGTATATGATATCGAACAGTTTATGCGCTTTTGAAATTTACCCTGCGTAAACGAATACTTTTCTTTGTAGGAGTTATCTCCCCAAACACTGTTTTCCTTGTTATCGCAACTCCTTCGCAACCGTAAAATATTATGACAAATTTATTTTACAAAATTGCTCGTTATATCCTCAGCATGATTTGTCCTATTTTGAACGAAGCGATATGAACGCTCCATATGAGAGTTATTCCCCCTTATGCATTTGTTATAAGTGATATGCATTTCTATCTTGTAAACCATAAGTGCTAGAGACCTAGGATCTTTTGATTTGAGGTCCTTGGTTCAAAAAAATGAAAACTAGGTCAAGGTCAAAGGTCAAGGTCATATTTTAATTTTTGAATTTGGCTTATTCTCTCTTATTTCCAGAAACTGTATAAGATAACGACAAATTATTTTACCTAAATTGTTTGTTGCGACATGTCGTTACACGTAAATTTTGATTGCAAGGGTACGTTGAACGTAAAAGGGAGTTTTACCCCCTCTTGTATTTAAAAATACGCGTTTGGTGATATAACTCATTAACTAAATATAATTAAGACCTATGGTCTTTTGATTTGAGGTCCTTGGTTTATGACCTTGAAATTGATCTCAAGGTCATAGCTTAATTTGACGTTCTAGATTTTGACCTTTGATTTTATTCTATATGTATACATGATAAAGCTTTAAAACTTTTAGAAAAAGGTATCAAACCATTAAACCTTGAAAAAAACAACCGGAAGTGACCTTTTGTAAACCGGAAGTAGCTATTTCTTGTACTTTATTAATATAAAAGTATATAGAACCAGATATTTTTGGAATCAGTGTCAAGTAAATATTCAAATATAAACGTTAGTAACATTTTTCAAACCGGAAGTAACAAATTATCTCCCTTATTTAAAAAAAAATGTATAAAAACAATATATTTTTGGAATCAGCTTTCTAGTAGCTATCATTTGGCGATTGAAATGACATTTTAAACTTAGTTTCACAACTTTTCATATCATAATACATTGTTTTGATGGAAAGACCTTCAATTGTTCTCTGAACAATTGGTTTTCAATTGTTTTATATTTTCCTTAATCAATACCTGATATTGAGTATATGTACTGTTGTAAGTTGGTTATATGTACAACACATTAACGTATTAAATTGAATCATTAAAAGCGTCAATGATGAAGTCAGTAATTCTCACCATAACCGTTCTTTTGGGATTGTTAATTGTACTAGTCATTGAAGGTAAGTTTTTATTTGTGAATCTAAAGACAACAATACTTGGAAAGCAGCATTGAAATCAAATGCAATGTATCAAGCTTTAAATTGTTCCTTACAGATGGTCAGCACGACGAAAACCACTTCAAGTATCTCGTATGCTTGTTAAAAACAAATTATACGAGATTACAAATTACAGTATATGATACAGATTATAAGACGTGTTGAGTAATATTTATATGATTGATTTACTTAACAGGATATACAAAAAATATATAAATACTTTTATCGGACCACAGATGAATTATCACGTTGCGATTGGTTAAACGCCGTCACGTGGTGACACCCTATAAGACCGTATAGGGTTGATAAGTTTCATATGGGGTTCATGACGCGTTAATGGCGACGTCATCTATTAATGTTATTGTGTTTCATTGTTTATGTTTCAACAAAACGCCGCAGAAAAAGTCTAGCGTCCGATAAATTCGTTATACGGTTAACTACTGACCCCCTACGGATCCAGTGAGGGTGAATACAATTCATTTTAACGACCATTCAATTGTGATTATACTGATTGTTAGATATTTTTCGAGAATAAAAAAATGGAGTCCACATGTGTGCAGAAATATGTATTAAATATCCCGATAAATATGAGATAAACTTGGCTTTACAAATGTTTCCTATGAACACGTTTAGTTGGGCTGTTGTTCTCCTTTAATTTGATGTTAACAAAGAAATGCGTTAATAAGTACAACGTTGTACCTTAATTGTACAATTTTTGTGTTCTAATTAGCCTCAAATTGATAAAATAAATAAGGGTTCTCCAGGTGACGGCGTTAAACTAATTAAATTTATAAAAAAAAAAATTGTGTCCTAATAAGCTTCAAATTGATAAGAAAAATATTGATTCTTTCAGTGAAAAGCAAAAGATGTCACAAGAGACCGACTGTTGGTAAGTAATTAATATATATATTTTTTTTGGAGTCCGTCCAATATAAAAGGGGGGCCGGAGGGGTCCTGTGCTCGAAATACCAGGTTTCACAACATTTAATCCCGATGTCCCAAATTTAGATAAATTTAAATCCCTACATCCCGAAATTCGAACAAAAAATTCACAGACCAAAAACGATCAATCCCGAAATCCTGGGCTAAAAAGCAGGCGACCCCGACGTCCTGGAAAAGGTAATTTTCCCTCTTCATATTGGTAATCAGCAAAATTATAAACAACTGGCATACAACTGTAAGCTTTATATATAGCTTGCTATTAAACCAGGTTTAACCCATCTTTTCGTCGCACAGTGCTGGTAACAGGTCAACTTGTTTTCCATTGGTTGATTTAGTTATGTAAATCGACCGTTTGATTTTGTTATGATATGGTAGATTACTTTCTTAATTAATTTACATTTATTTATTGGATACTTTTCAAATTTGAAATATGCTAAACATTTCATAGAACATAATTTATCTATTTTATATTAGGAACGCATGTGATATCACACATAAAAAGAGATTATGATACACTTTTCTCGAAAATGTTTCCCCAACCATTAGCTTTTCCAGCAATGTATATAAATAAATAGATTAGAGTTTCGTCTACAAAAGACTCATCAGTGACGCTAGGATCAAAAAAAATTTACGAAGTTAAAAAGCATTGAGGACCAAACATCCTGAAAGGTTTGGTAAATACAGCTCAGGAAATTTATTCCTGAGGTAGAAGGACTTTGTATTTCAAAAATTCAAAACTTTTGTTAACGAAATGTTTACACTTGATAACGACTATTCTAATTAAAAAGCAAGTCAGCACAGATTTTCTGACTACTGGGCTGGTGTTACCGTCTGGGAATTAAAAATCCACCAGCAGTGACATCGACCACGTGGTTATATATAAACTCATCATTAATATAGGTATATAACCCCAAGGTAGTCAATAAAAACAAAATCGTTAAGGTTGAGGTTTTCTTTTCTCTTATAAAATCTTTGATTTAGATTGTAAATACAGAATGAAACCAAACTAAATATATACTGTGCAGGAATTTCTCGCTACATTGAAGACCTGTTGGTGACCTTCTGCTGTTGTTTGTTTTTTATTTGGTCGGGTTGTTGTCTCTTTGACACATTCCCCATTTCCATTCTCAAATTTATTTTTGAAAGTAAAAAAATTGAATTCTAAAGGTAGATCCTGAAAAGGGAGGAAATGGAGTGAAGGAGGGTAATAATAAAGGATAAGTTCAAATCTTCAAGGCAAATACATATTTAAAGTATTATTATGAGTCTAGGATAAAAAAAAATCATGAAACTTAATAGTGTTAAGTTTTAGAAGAAAATTTAATTTCAGTGTAAAACTGCATCGTCTATATTTAAAAGTACAGCCTATACAAGTTCTTATCTTAAAAAGGCTTTATTATGTTTGCACTAAGCTTTAATTAGACATGTTAGTTATTAACACATTTATGGATATTCGCTTGTCATGTTTTTGGATTTTTTTTTGTCAGATTTTCGGAATCCTCTGGTTTTATCCATTAAAATGCCTTCATCAATTTTATCCATTAAAATGCCATCATCAATTTTGTTCATTGATCCCCGTTTTCCTTTTTATAAACCTATTACCTGAATATTGATAAGCCATTTGAAAAAAGTCTTTTAATTAATTTTTCATAGTTGTTGACAGCTTAAGTTTGTCAATGATAAAACTGAAAAATCAGGAGAAAACATTTTCCGCTATCAAAATTTCAATGGCTTATATTTCGAAAACAAGCACATAAGCCCATGATTTTGCTCTTTTGATTCCTTTAATAATCCCCTTATCAATATAGACTTATTTAATGAAAAGCTATGTATTTTGAAACTGATAAGCGAACTCCCTTAAATAACAAATACAAAGACATTATCTCAATTCAGTTTGTCATGATTGTTAATAAAAAGTGTCTTGTTCCTAATCCCCAAAAGAGTTTGAATTTATAAAATGGTCATGGAATTGTAAAACAAACAGACCTTTGTTAACTGATTTGTAATTATATTTTAATGTGGCTATACTATTTTAACTCATGATAGGCTGTGTACACTAAACCCAGGGTAAGTTTGCATGAGACTCATAATATGTCGGTTTTAAAAAAGGTGAAAAAGGTCAAATACATTACTGAGTAGAAGAAAATCGAGTTCTGTGGATTCATTAATATTCGTTGGATACCAATTTTCGTGGATTTCGTGGAAACAGAGAAATCCCGAATTTAAATGTTCAACGAAATACAAATTTTCCAAAGAATGCATGCAAACTTTTCCAACACAACGAATTTAAATATCCTCGAATATGTGAGTTTTTCGCAATCCACGAAAATTGGTACCCACAAAAATAAATGAATCCACAGTATTGAAAATTCGTTGTCTTATGAATATGATCGGAATGTTTTCCGTGGAATGTTTTTTTTTTATAAATGTATTTCTAGTTGAATGTCCAGACCCATTAACCAGAACCTGTGGCAAGAACTGGAACATAACTGCTATCACGAAAGATAAATTCGTTGGTGCCACGGGAGTATTGAACTGTTCAGCTGGTTATTCTTTATCAGGGAATTCCAGTATAACTTGCTTACAGTCTGGTGTATGGAGTCCGATAACAGCTGCTATATGTAATATTTGTGTTTTATTTGCTTACTTTTTTTTTATCGTTGATCTTAGCTTATGAGTTATTCTTTTCTCTATCTGCTTCAAACACTGATCCAGTGCCCAAGCTTCGATGAAATGAATTTCAAATCGTTCCGTTTTACTTTTTTTTTAAACAAACTTCCAAATTAGATCTGCTTTTGTGCAAGTTGTAAAAATGATCAGTATTTGGGTTGAGCACTTTTACAATTAAGTTAAGGATTGCTTGCCTGTCATGTTTTAGAATTTTGTCAGATATTTGGAATCCTCTGGTTATACCCATTGGATTGCCTTACATTTCTTTTATACCACAAACCCCCATTTTCTCTTTATATAGTGTACATGTATAATTATTAGCCCTTTGTAAAAGTCTTATAAAATACTTATTATTTTCAACAGGCTTTGAGAACTTCATTTTGAAAATGATAATGCGGTAATGCGGCTATGAAGAGTCCAGAGGGAATTTTTTTCGGGAACAAAATCAATGGCATACAAATTGTAAACAAACACTTTATCATTATATACTAGTGTCATGAAAAGCTTGATATTTTGAAACTGAGTAGCGAACTTTCTTAATGTCTAACTAGATATGGTACGTTAGGATCGTTTATATTTGAAGTATTGTATTTATATTTTCATTTCAACATTATTGAGAAATAGTAAGAAGTCAGTACTATAAAATATCATTTTGAAATTTCGCTATTATCTATCTCCAGGTGTTCCTGATGATCTCCTCCGAACTTATGTACTTGATTTCAGGGGTTCGACATACACATTTGTTTTTAGAACCAAGACGTATAAACACGCCAAGGTGAATCAATATACATAAATATTATAATTCAACACATTGTAGAGTAATATTGAAGATTTGTGGTAGAAAGATTGATTAAATATATAAATGATTGATATATGCGTTTTAATTGATATGTGTTAGTATTGTGTGCATATTTGGGTTTACACTAGTAATTTTGGGGCCCATTATAGCTTGTTGTTCGCTGTGAGCCGAGGCTCTGTGTTGAAGGCCGGAAATTGACCTTTAATGGTTTACTTATGTTTAAATTGTTATTTGGATTGAGAGTTGTCTCATTGGCACTCACACCACATCTTCCTATATCGATATTTGTATTAATTTGTTTTGTACTGTTATCTTAATTCATAGAAGTATTCTTTACTCTTTACGTGATGTATACACTATCTTTTGAACGTGGTTAACTGTCTTATCAAATCATGTTTTGCAGGAGTATTGCCTTTCTATGTGTGGGAATCTTGTGGAAATTAACGACAAAGAAGAAAACCAGTTCATTTATTCAAGAACGTTGTTAGTACTTGTATTTTGTGAATTAATTTTAAAATAAGATAAATGCCATAGTATGAGAAATTAATAACTTAATTAGACAAAAACGAAAATCTTATTTTGACATGCAACTTATCAAAAAGTTCAACACAAAAAACAACCCAAAAAAACTCGTAGCATTAAGCTTCTCAATTGTACACTGTCTATTTCTTTATAGGAAAATACCTCCAGCGTCTGCATACGAAATATGTACTCAATTGCTTCAATGTTTCGGAGCTTGTATTTCCTGTAAACATTTCTATACTAAAGAAATTCTCATTAAAAAATACCTTTTACATCAAGAGTGATAGAATATCTGTATTTCACGAGAAACATGACAGATATCACATAAATATATTATGATCTTCTTACAATTCCGTGGTTTTTTTTGTGAGGTTCCAATTTATCAGTATTAGGTTTTTATTGTATGCTCTGTTTACAAATGATTGTCTTTATTGTGCTTAGTTATTTTATTGTCTAGGTAGTGTCAGTGTATGATCGATCTGTTAGTTTGAATGTCCATATGGACAACACAGATACAGAAAAATCATAAAATTTAAAACCAAAGCAAATTCAATACAAAAACTTTTTTTCGAAGTTAGCGTTAACCATATATTGAATTTGCTCTGGTTTTAAATTTTATAATTTTTCAGTATCTGCGTTGGGGCCCTATTGACTGCCTAAGAGGGGCACGCTACAGTCATGATTTAGTGATTTCCTATATAATCAACCAACCTTTTCCGAAAAGGGGAGACAGGCCCCTGGACCCCCTCCAAATCTGCCTCTGCAGTTTGGTTGTCCACGATTATAGTCCTTAGCGTTATAATGTGTTTCTTACCAATTTCTTTATAACCCTTCCAGTTTTATTTCACTATGTGTTATGCCTCAAATAGCAAGAAAGGGAAGAAATTACACTGTAAACAAATTTGGGTCATGAATTTAAAAGTAAAGTAGTGATTGAGTCCAGCTAAAACAAGTTAAAAAAAAAAGCATTTAGGAAGCAGTTAAAAGATTTCAGGACCCCTTAACATCAACTTGTAGAACGTTTGAGTTAGAGCCGATGACGTTTTCTATAATGTAGTATAATCTGTAATAACATGGATCTTTATATTAATTATATATATATATATATTTTTTGAGAGCCCAGGTGGTCGTGTGGTCTAGCGGGACGGCTGCAGTGCAGGCGATTTGGTGTCACGATATCACAGTAGCATGGGTTCGAATCCCGGCGAGGGAAGAACCAAAAATTTGCGAAAGCAAATTTACAGATCTAACATTGTTGGGTTGATGTTTAGACGAGTTGTATATATATATATATATATATATATATATAACATCTTCATGCCTTATATATCAAATACTGTAGTACGCCGCTGGATTAAAACTGACGAGGGAAAGGTAACATACGGCCAGCGAAAGCTCTATTATTGATCCAGGTGGTTTTGTGGTCTCGCGAGACGGATGCAGTGCAGGCGATTTGGTGTCACGATATCACAGTAGCATGGGTTCGAATCCCAGCAAAGGAGGAACCATAAATTTGCGAAAGCAAATTTACAGATTTAACATTGTTGGGTTAATGTTTAGACGAGTTCTATATATATATGTATATATATAAACGCCTAAAAAGTGTACATAGCAACACCAATAACATAAAAAGGAACTATAAATGTAATTATTTATAAATATTTCGGATAACAGATATCCTTCATCAGTATATATGATTGCGATGTTGAATGAATCAATTATCAGTCTACATAGATTAAGCTGTTACAATCTTGAAGTTTATACAATAAAAAAGGTCAAACCGAACATCAGGTAAGACGCTTGCACAGTTCTTATAAAATTATAATCCTGGTACTTTTGATAACTACTTAAAATTTGTTAAACACGACATAGGTTATATGACTAATTACATCAGTGAGTTCAAATATATGCTTTAAATTAAAAATAATAATGTGCGATATAAACTAGCACAACTCCAAAGCTTTAACGGTATCGATAATTATGATGTTACAAGACAGATTGTGTCAATAAGAATTCCAAATAAACAGCACTGAACGGTCTAAATATGTATATATTTCAGATTTGACAACGGTAGTATAGTTACATTAGAGTTTGCTATGTTTAAAACCAACGGCCGTTAAAATATAATAATAAATTTTGACTAAAGTCAACTAGTTGAACGTGGCTTGGTACTTATACATCCCTCAAAAAATTAAGCAATCTAAATTGTTATATTCAACAGATTTATTTTAGAGATGAGTAAGGTAAAGAAATAGAAACAAAGACTGTAATAATAAGTAATATAACCCAGATGTGAAGCACTGCATGGTGTCGAACTACATCTTTTCATTTATCCCATTTGGTGCCAAAGTTGTTAATTTTCTTATCCAGAATCTTTCCCGAGTGAGTCTATCCTCCCTAGACCAAGCAGAGTTGTGGTCAATGATAGTAATGGTCAGTCGATTGAGATCTGCCTTAGTGTGGCCAGGGGATCTCAAATGTCGACTAAGAGGGAGGTCTGGCTTGCATTGATAGTCGCTACGATGGCCGTTCAATCGTTTGTGAAACGGCTGTTCTGACTCGCCAACATACTGTTTACCACATTTACACTGTAGGAGATACACAACATTTGTAGTCTTGTAATTAACATTGCAAAATATGGTGTATTCTGTACCAGTGGAGTGACTGTTAAAAGTCTGGGTAATCAGTATTTGTTTGCAAGTCAGACATCGTTTGTTTCCACAACCCTTACAAGAACCCAACAATATATATATACTTGATATGCAGGTGCTGTTTTAATATGTTTACAGAAAATGTGCACAATTGAAGCCTGAGTTAAATATTTTTATGAATACTAAGATAACTCAGCTCTCACCAGCAAGTCTTTAAGGCTTTTGGGCCTACGGAAAGCCAGTACAGGTGGCTCGGGAAAGATCCTGGATAGTTTAGGATGTTTTTCAATATCTTTCCAACTTTCACGGATAAGGTGAGATAAGTTGTCAAATTTTGGATGGTAAGTCAACACAAAAGGCACCCTCTTGTTGACCATATATATATATAGAACTCGTCTAAACATTAACCCAACAATATATATATACTTGATATGCAGGTGCTGTTTTAATATGTTTACAGAAAATGTGCACAATTGAAGCCTGAGTTAAATATTTTTATGTATACTAAGCTGTGTTTATGGACTAACTTGTTCTATGTGAAAGAACTGATAGTTTTGTTAACAAAGTCCACACAATTTAAAATATGTTTCTACTTTATCAGCTTTATTTCAACTATTTGTTGTAGCTGCAAAGCGTTCCCGATTTTATATTGGACTAGAGTCAAAGAATGGCATTTATTATGAGTGGCAATCTAAAAATACCACAGAATCAAACGGGTTTAACGATTGGAACAAGGGAAAGCCAAATGACATTGGAGTTAACACTTGTGCTTTTGTGTTAGATTTTAAGTGGTATGACTTATATAGCAGCGCTTGCAGGCTTGATGATCATTATTTTATATGTGAATCAAGGTAGGATATGTTATACTTTTTAATAGTTATATATAACTGATTTGTTTCTTTTTTTTCCATTTTGTTTTTAAATCAGATATTTCTTTGTGTTAAATCTACTTAATCTGATTGCTCAACATAAACACAAATTAACAATACACAAGCACGAATAAAAATATGCTATTCTAATACCCCAGGAGTAAATTACCTTAGCCGTATTTGGCACAACTTTTTGGAATACCCCAGGAGTAGATTACCTTAGCCGTATTTGGCACAACTTTTTGGAATTTTTGGTCCTCAATGCTCTTCAACTTTGTATATGTTTTGGCTTTTTCACTATTTTGATCTGAGCGTCACTGATGAGTCTTATGTAGACGAAACGCGCGTCTGGCGTATGAAATTATAATCCTGGTATTTTTGATAACTAACTAGAACATGGTAAGCGGAAGTATGCTATTCTAGAACATGGTAAGCGGAAGTATGCTATTCTAGAACATGGTAAGCGGAAGTATTTTGTCAATTGATCTTACAATAAGATATATGCCAATGTATTGAAAATTCTATAACATCTATGAGATGAAAAGAAAAAAATGCCATTCAACGTATACTATTTACACTAATGATGTGTATTACAAATGACATACTCAAAAGTACTGGACAGTATTTCAGAAAGAACATATTTCCCAAATCCAATTGTTAAAAATTACATTCAAAGCCACTGCCCGAGGGTATTACTAGCCCAGTAGTCTTCACTTCTGTGTTGTTATCATTTATCATTGATATGGTCATAATATAAAACAACTGTTAACAAAACTTTTCATTATTAAAATTCTAAGGAATTTCTACCTATAGAATATATTAATTAAGCTGTACTTGGCCCAATTTTAGGAATTGTTGGGCCTAAATGCTGTTCAATTTCGTACTTTATTTGGCCTTTAACATGTTTTTGTTTCAAGCGTCACATGTCATGGTCATAAATCTTTTGGAGACACATTGCTTTTTATACAGGTTGTCTTCACAATGACACATTTAAAGCATGAGTCATTGGTTTTAATGGGACAAACATATACTCATATACAGCAAAATTGAATACTGTGAAAATTATTACAGATGGTCTGATGTAGAATTATATAGATAAAATACAATATAACTGGATTTTTGTTTTCTCGTTTGTATTTCCACGACAAATGTGATACTGATATAATACCAGAAACCCTTAGTTACCATGGTTACTACCCTTGGCAAACAAAATGCGCTCAAGATCAAAACAAAAATTAGGACTTAAACTGTCGTATGGTTAACAATACATAACAAGATCATAATACATATGTTTACACCTTCTTCGTACGACAACTTGATTATGTCTTTTTTATATGCATTAATAGAGCATAGTTCTGTATAGATACCAGTAACTCTTATTATTTTTCTAAAATTTCACCAATCAATCTCTTCTTAAAATAACACATATAGTATTCTATACTTTGCAGGTTTGACTAACTACCATGACGACAATGACCAGACAATGAGAACATACCGTTATAATAAAAGATCAAACAAAATTTTTTAATTGTATAGCATTGTTTTCTGCCAAAATCCTATCCCTTCGAATGTTTGCCAATTAATTTTGTAAGAATATTAGAATGATGAAGTGGATAGGAGATGACGAGGTGGTATGTGTGACTTCATGAAAGAGAGGTGAACGTGAATCAAGGTGAAAGTAGGCGGGATCAAGGATGATTCAAAGGGACTGAACCTGGGGATTATGAGTTTAAACAAAGAGATCAATTTTTACATGAAACTTTGATATGCCATTGGTTTGGTTGTTTGAGATTATTTAAGTTAGTGATGTCGATAGTTCATAGCTTACAATATGTGATGTTATTTTCTCATTGATTAATGGCGTAGGTTTGATGTAGAATTGCTAACATCGACGTCATCTATGTCTCCTGTGGAAATTAACAACATCTGTTATAATACTAATTCTTCTTATTTTAATGTTATACATATATAACTTTGGACTTTTCTTGGTCATGGAAAAAAATATTCAAAGGTACCAGGCGTATGATTTCATACGCCAGACGCGCGTTTCGTCTACATTAGACTCATCAGTGACGCTCAGATCAAAATAGTTATAAATCCAAACCAGTTCAAAGTTGAAGATCATTGAGGACCCAAAATTCTAAAACATTGTGCTAAATATGGCTAAGGTAATTTATGCCTGGGATGAAAAAAATCCTTAGTGTTTCGAAACATTTAAAGTTTTGTAAATTAGAAATTTGTAAAACTTGACCATATAATTGATATTCATGTCAAAACCGAAGTGCTGACTACTGGGCTGGTGATACCCTCGGGATAACGTCCACCATCAGTGGCATCGACCCAGTGGTGTAAATAGTTATCAAATGTACCAGGCTTATATTTCAATAAGCCAGACGCACAATTATCTATATTAGACTCATCAGAGATGCTCAGATAAAAAGCAAATCAAGTTCAAAGTTGAAAAGCAGTAAGGACCAAAAATTCCCCCAAAAATGAACCAAATACGACTAAGGTTATTTTTGCCTAGGATAAGATAATCATATTTGATAAAACTATATTGTTGAATATTCTACAAACATTGACAGCGCTATGGTCATTATTAGCTCAAATGTTAGCAACCGGAGTTCCTGTTATTGCCTCCAAAGTTCCTTCAATTTGTGAATTGCAATATTGATATTCAAGGGATGTTGTGTTGAATTCGTATTTCGGATTTGTTTGTAAAAAATCCACACGTATCTGTTTTTTTAAATGTTAATGCTTGAAATGTCGTAACGACGTGTATGCGTATGTTTTTATCAACAATAAAACTTCTGTCTGATCGCAGTATCAGTTTATCAGATTTTGATTCGATGAAATAAATTTGACACACTCTACAAACTGTTTCGTGTCTGGAGAGACCACATACATGTATTGTCCAAGACCAGTAAGGTCGATCACATATTTTAAATGATTAGACCCGACATAATCCCGACAGTACTTAATTTTCTGACTTTGGTCTTTCAACTTTACGATATTCACAGCTTGCAATATTCAGTACTCGATAATCTTGGTATAGTTTGACATGGTCTCGACAAATGCTCGACCAGTCTTGACATAAACATAGGTTTAGACTGGTTTGAATCCGCCTCAATTATATATTGATTTAACAACGTGCCAGGTTATTTCTGTAAAATACGGAATGAGACAGAAATTAACAACTAAAGGTCACAGTACGACATTGAATAATGAACAAATCTGTTCATCAAACTCTACAGCTATATATCATTTGATCTTAAAGATTTTAAGGTTGTTTTCGAGTTCGAGTTTCAAATTTAAGGATGTGATGTATACTTGAAGGTAAAAAAGCTGGAATTTCCAGATTGAACTAATTTTAGTTCCCTTGTTTATAACTATTACAACTAAATTTGGATTGCGTGAAACTTTTAACTATCTCAATTATACATTGGTCTAAAAAAATGACATTTTATTTAGTCGTTTAGTGGATTGCTGTCATATTAAGGGATGTAACTTATATGTAAACAAATCATTCGGTAGGATCAATTTCTAATTGGGATAGCTCTATACGATTTATAGTTAAAAATGTTAAAGGTTACTATCTGAATTTTTCAGAACTTAAAAAAAATATTTTGAAATCTTTATCATCTTCATCTTATTAACACCATCTCGAGAAAGGCAATATCGCAAACAATTTGAAGTCCTGCTTCGCTAACTTATATAATTGATGTTAGTAATGTTGATAGAACTTTTTATACCACATGGAAGACCCACCTATATCAGCTTGTTTGTGGGCACACTAATGTAGTTTATGTATGCAATACAGTGATGTCGTTCTATCCGAAATAACTTGTTGGGTTTTTTTTGGAATAAGTTACAGTCATTTTGTTAATGCATTTTTTACATTTTATCTTGAAAACTGCAAACGGTAGATAGACCGCTTAAAATCACAATACCAACTTCAAAGTTATGACTCTGTTTGAATTATAAACTGACAGACAGACAGACTTATGAAACAAACTTCACCATTTTGTTTTTTTGCAGGTTATGTTACTTAAACGTTTAAATTATAATCCTGGTACTTTTGATAACTATTTACACCACTGGGTCGATGCCACTGCTGGTGGACGTTTCGTCCCCGAGGGTATCACCAGCCCAGTAGTCAGCACTTCGGTGTTGACATGCATATCAATTATATGGTCATTTTTATAAATTTTCTGTTTACAAAACTTTGAATTATTATAAAAACTAAGGATTTTCTTACCCCAAGAGTAGATTACCTTAGCCGTATTTGGCACAACTTTTTGGAATTTTGGGTCCTCAATGCTCTTCAACTTTGTATTTGTTTGGCTTTTTAACTATTTTGATCTGATCGTCACTGATGAGTCTTATGTAGACGAAACGCGCGTCTGGCGTATAAAATTATAATCCTGGTACTTTTGATAACTATTTACATGTCAAAATTAAAGCGTATTGTACACCAAAATTGATTTGATCAATCAATTTTTGAATATTATAATAAAAAGGGAAAAATATTTGATGTAATGATATTAAACCTGTATATAAATATGTTATCACTTGCATCAGACCGGACGAAAGACATTCATAACTACATCAAATCAATATCAATATATACATACATATCAGTATTTTTATTACCAACAATTGATTTGTTGTTCTGTAAGATGACAAACACCTGTATATTGTTTCAATCAAAAGTCATTTAGTTTGTGTTTATAAGCCTCTTCCCATTATTGTCAAGAGAGACCATAATTTCAATGTCTCAATACACTTGTTTTCATATTACTGACTTCAGTACTTTTTAACCCACTCTGACATTTATGTCTTCGGTCAAGTTAGAACAACTATTATAGCAAGTCACAATAAAGGTTGCAATATGAGACACACAATTCTATAATGTTTTAACTGCGTGTACATTCGCACGGTTTCGTAACATCAACAAGGAGTATACAGCATATAGTCTGTACAACTAGAACTTTTAACCAACGTCATTTTTTTTCATTTAGTTTTTCCATTATTCAGCTGAATGTAACGTTCTAGCTTTCTTTGTCACATATTGCTACCTTTATTGTCACTTTCTTAAGTTTTTCTCACTTGACCAATGCCTAACATGTCTAACTATAGAGTAGGTCATCTTGTCAAAAATTACATACTTCGAAGTCAGCAGTCAGTTTTATAAAAACAAGTGTATTGATACATCGGCGTTATGGTATCGCTTGTAAATAATGCAAAAAAGCGTTATAAACATAAACTAAATGTGTGGAACAGTATAAAGTAAAATCACAAAAATACTGAACTTAGAGGAAAATCAATTCGAAAAATCCATAATCACATGGAAAATTCAAATTTATGAGTATATGAGTGTTTGTCATCTGATTGAACATCAAATCAATTTTTATTAGTAAAAAATACTGATAAATATGTAAATAGATGTAGTCATGAATATCTTTCGTCCGCTCTGATGCATATGGTTACATAATAATGTATATACATGTTTAATTTCATTACATCAAATATTTCTCCCTTTATAAGTATTATATTTAAAAATTGATTGATCAAATCAATTATGGCGGACAAAAAGCTTTAATTTTGAAACGTAACTGTTTAAGTGGCCTAACCTGCATGAAACTTTTCTGTAAATCCCAGTTATAAACAAGTGGACTTTCTGAAATTAGTCCGAACTGGAAAATACTTCAAACAGAGTCACAAAATTTAAGTTTATATTGTGATTTTAAGCGTCCTTCTTTCGTTAGCTGTTTTCAAAATAAAAACCAAAAATGCATTAACAAACTTTTACCCACGTTTTCGTTTACCAGGAAGAAGCATTAAGATTAATATTCAAAAGTTCGCACGTCATTTAAAGCTTGTTTTCGACATCACTGTACTGGATACTTAAATTGTATAAATGTCCTTGCAAACAAGTGTATATTACTGGATATTCCGTGTGCTCTAATAAACCTATATAGCTATCTACATTATTTATATAAGTGTTTTTCAGCTATCAAAGTTCGGCTTTAATGTTATTTCTATTATATAAAACTGCCTTTTTTTAGAAGTGGTGTAAATCAGACATGGATACTAAAGTTTTTTTTCAGTTCGGACTTAATTCAGATAGTAACCTCTTATTTTCTTTTAACTTTTCCTAATGAATTTGGATTGTCATAAAACTGTATAGCGTATAGAACTTTCTCAATGATTGATTTTACCGAATATTTATGTCACCCGATCGACAATGTCGGGTGACATATTGCTTTTCCTCTGTTTCTTTGTTATTATGTCACCCGATCGACAATGTCGGGTGACATATTGCTTTTCCTCTGTTTCTTTGTTATTATGTCACCCGATCGACAATGTCGGGTGACATATTGCTTTTCCTCTGTTTCTTTTTCCCTATTATTATTATTTTTCTTCCACCTAATTTTGTCTGCCCGCTTTCTCAGAGCTAAAGGAACCAATCTGAATGATGGTGCACTATCACAAGGAACCCTGATTTTCCTTTAGACTTTTTGACTTTGGAACTAAAAAATGGCTGCCATCACCATGGAAACGGGAAAATGGTGAAAAACATTATTTTAGTGTTCGGCCAATTATTTGAGAATGGTTATGCTTAAAATCTTTAGATTTTGATACAATGTAGGTGCCCACTATACATTGGTTTTGGGTTGATTTTGGCAATCATTGGAACTGCTATGTTGTCATGGATACTACACCAAATATTTCCAAAATATGGAAATGCTCCAAATGTAATGTAACTTCACAGTAACCATGAGCAACATTGGTAGATGTGGAATTTGGCGTTGGAATTTCGAAAATGTCTGCTGTTACCATGGAAACAATGCAAAAATGGTAAAATTACTCCAAAAACACAAAAAAGTGGCATTTACTTTCTTAAAAGGGTAGGTCAAATCCATTGAAACTTTGATGGAATGGTCCCTCTAATTGACCAATGTGGTATATGCCATTAAATTTTGGGAATGGTCTCTGTTGCCATAGGAACCAGCCAAAATGTCACAAATTTCAAAATGCTTCAAAATTGATGAAACTATGATAGATTGTTGACTGTCAAGTCGGTATGAGACTTTTGAAGTTGGAATTTCCAAAATGGCCACCGTTGCCATGGAAACTGCAAAAACGTCAAATATTTTCAAAATGATTCAAACTTAATGAAACTTAATATTATTGTTAACTGGCATGTATAGATGAGACTTTTGACTTTTGAATTTTCAAAATGGCTGCCGTTGCCATGGAAACGGCAGAAATGAGATTTGTTTCAAAATGTTCTAAATGAACTGAAAATATACAGAAAGATGTATGGCCATGTATATTGGTGCATTCACTGTTAGACATATTTTTAAATGGCTGACGCTTAGTGGCAATTGGGGGAAGGGTGACATCCACTATTGCTTGCAATAGCAATTCTAGTTATTATTATTCTTCCAACTATTTTGTTCGCCACTTTTCTCGGAGACGATGGAACCAATCTAAATGATAGTTGACTATAATGAGGAACAAAAAATTTCGGGTTGCAATAGGTCTCAAAAGCATAAAAAATGGCTGCCGTTACCATGGAAACCGAACAATTGTGAAAAATTCCAGTTTTTGGTTTTGGTGAATATTTTAGAGATGCTTAAACTCAGAATCATTATATTTTAATACAATGTAGGTGGCGGCCATATACTGCCTTTGGAGGATTTTGTCCATTATTGGAACTACTATGTTGCAATAGAAACTACACCAAAAATGTCAAAAATATGAAAATGCTCCCATATTTTTGAAACTTTAACATAACCATGATAACGATGAGCAACTTTGGTAGATGTGGAATTTGGCGTTGGAATTTCCAAAATGTCTGCCGTTTCCATGGAAACAATGCAAAAACGTTAAAATGCTCCAAAAACTTTCGGGTTTGGTGAATAACTTTGGTATGCTTGATTTTAAAATCATCAAATTTTCTTGCAATATAGTTGCCCACTATATACAGGTTTTGCATGATTTTGACAATCATTGGAACTACTATGTTACCATGGATACAGGATCAAATATTTCAAAAATTTCAAAATGCTCCAAAATTGATAAAACGTGATATGATTGTTCACTGTCAAGTTTGAATGATACTTTTGAAGTTGGAATTTCCAAAATGGCCACGGTTGCCATGCAAACTGCAAAAATGTTAAAAATTCTCAAAATGCTTTGAACTTGATGATACTTGATAATATTGTTGACTGGCAAGTAAAGATGAGACTTTTGACTTTGAAATTTTCAAAATGGCTGCCGTTGCCATGGAAACAGCAGAAATATGATTTTTTTAAATGCTATAAATGTACTTAAAATTTACACAAAGATATGCTGTAATTCATAGATCTGCATTCACTTATAAATTGTTTTGAAATGGCTGCAGCTCATTTTCAATTGGGGGAAGGGTGACATCCGCTAATGCTTGCAATGGCCATTCTAGTTTTTTTTCCTTTTACAAAATCCTTAAATGTAACAGCAATACATCAAACGACTAATTGAACCGGTATTCTGGGAATTGAGATGGTTAAAGAGTTTTCCGTAAATCTAAGTTATAAAGAAGGAGACTTTCTAAAATTAGTCCTAACTTGAAAATTCTAGCTTTTCTTTACTCATTAGTGAATTCATTTTATTTAACAGAAATGAATCAAACTACCAAATTATATGGAATTTTGTAAGATCAATATATAATAGAGTTAGAAAAGCTGATTCAGACCAGTCCAAACGTATGTCAAGGTCAAGACTGGTCGAGAATGAGTCAGGACTGGTCGAGAATGAGTCAAGACTGGTCGAGAATGAGTCAAGACTGGTCCAGCTTTCATCGACACCATGTCCGACCTTCTGCTGTTATCTGTTCTTTGGTTGGGTTGTTGTCTCTTTGACATATTTTGCATTTGCATTTTTATTTTTATAAATTAGTCAAAACGAAAGGCCCTGGACTGTAGTTTATTGTGTTTAACCTAAAGAACACGGATATAACAGGTACTAATTTTGTAACAGGGTTTGAAAGAGATCATGGTAATATATTTGGGAGCATTGTAAGGCCACTTATATTAATTGGTGACTATGCAGTAGTGTATTATTGGACACAGTGTAGCATTTAATATTGACTTAGTATATGATTAAGTTTAATTTGATTAATCAGTTTCAAATAAATGCGTTAAAAGCTTTGTATTTGTTGAATTTAGCAATTTTATCTTATTTTCCGTTTTATGTTTTATAGTTATATCCCTTTGGTCATCGTTTTATCTTTGTACTTTAAAAAATCAGAAGATGTTGTATGAATGACACAAAATTTACGCGACACACCAAAATGACACATACATTACCAGCTATAGGTCATCGTACAGCCTTCAACAATGATGAAAATCCTTTATTTCATTATGTTTTCTTATCTATGAACGTGAAGAGATATTTATTTATCCCGCACAAACAATCATCTTTAAAACTTGATAAGTGACATTAATCCGTGTAAGAACATTTGACACTTACTAGTAGGTAAAACCTTTGCATTACATATTTAGAGGCTCACCTTATCTTGGTTATTGTTAAAGCTAGGACGTAACATTCAGCTGAAGAATGGAAAAATCAGTTGAAAATAATAGACTTGGTAAAAAGTGCTTATTGTAAAGACGATGTGCTTTATATTCCTTGTTGATGTAACGAAACTGTGCAAATGTACAAATAGTTAAAACAATATGAAAAAAATTAGCACATATTACAACCTTTATTGCCACTTGCTATAGTATTTTTACTTGACCGATAACCTAAATGTCTAAATACAGAGAAGGTTGTCTTGTCAAAAATTACATACTTCTAAATCAGAAGTCTTTATATGAAAGCAATTGTATTGAGATATTGGCACTATCGTCAAATTAATGTAAAGGGGCGTTTTAAATAGAAACTAAATGAGTGAAACAATATACAGGTGTTTGTTATCTGATAGAACATCAAATCAATTGTTCACATAAGCAACACGACGGGTGCCGCATGTGGAGCAGGATCTGCTTACCCTTCCAGAGCACCTGAGATCACCCCTAGTTTTTGGTGGGGTTCGTGTTGTTTATTCTTTAGTTTTCTATGTTATGTCATGTGTACTATTGTTTTTCTGTTTGTCTTTTTCATTTTTAGCCATGGCGTTGTCAGTTTGTTTTAGATTTATGAGACGACTGTCCCTTTGGTATCTTTTGTCCCTCTTTTGATAGTAAAACAACGATTTGTATGTATATATTGATATTGATTTTATGCAGTCATGGATATTTTTAGTCCGGTCTGATGCATATGGTAACATATGTGTACATACATGTTTAATTTCATTACATCAAATATGTTTCCCTGTATAAGTATAATATTCAACAATTGATTTGTCAAATTAAGGCGGACAAAAAAGCTTTAATTTTGACACGTTTTAACGTTTAAGTAACCAAACCTGCAGGTGGCACGGTAGTATTTGCATTCCAGAATTTAGGTTGCTCTTTTGTGTACCCTACTTAGGTAAATGTATCTAAACAGTGTGATTGGACAAAAAATACAGTATCAACTGAACATACTTTCCCAAACTGAGGGATGAATCAGGTGTAGAAAAATATGAAATAATTTTACATACAGATGAAAATGAATTTTTGAGATTTTTTTTAAATTTTGTATTCACTGCACCATAAAATACCTAAAAGCACTAGTGGTCTTAGGTTTTTAAAAATAGCAAAAAAAGTAAACGGTCATGATACATTATTCAAATTCATTTCTGAATAGTAAAATGAAAGTACTTCAGTTAACTGTGAATGTAGAATTTTTTGCAGTGTTAGAAAGTGGTGAAAATTCTAAAAAGGCTATCATTATCCCTTATGTGCCAGGGAATACTACCGTGCCACCTGCAAGAATCGAGAGAAAACAAAACGGTGAAGTTTGTTTGATAAGTCAGTCTGTCAGTTTATAACTCAAACAGAGTCATAACTTTGAGTTGGTATTGTGATCTTAAGCTGTCTATCTATCGTTTGCAGTTTTCAAGATAAAATACAAAAATGCATTAACAAAATGACTGTAACACATGTTTCTGTCTACGAAGAAATGGCACAAAAAAGATGATTATTCCAAAAAAAAATCACGTTATTTCAGATAGATAGACATCACTGTATTGAACACCTACATAAGTGTCTCCACAAAAAACGTAATATAGCTGGGTCTTCCACGTGGTTTAAAAATCTTCTATTAATCTTCTATCGACATTATTAACATCAATTATATTAGTTATCAAAGTTATTATTTGGCCCAAAAATTACTGCAAATTTAAAAGTTAACATACATATTCTTAAATAACTGAAAACTTGACTCAGGTATAAGGTACAAAGAAAAACAAAACAAATTTGACATCGAACAAGTTACCAAGGCAACAAATCATGACTTAATTTGCATATTATGTCAAATTTCGTGATTTACCTTGTTTTTTCATCAAATTTTAAGTATATTTTAGATTGAAAAAATATGTGCGCACCCAAGAAACAACTTTATATTTGGTGAGAGAATGCCAATAGTTATAATAAAGCTTCTGTTAAATTATTTTGTTGTTTCTTGGCTGCACAGGATGTTTCCTCAACGGAAATAAAGATAGAAAACTGCATAAATTCTGTATTTTTTCATCGTTTTTGTGAAAACAGTACATATTATGACGTAATTGTGACGTCATCAGATAAAAATATTTATGTTTTTCATTTATATTTCTTGACCCGATGCATTTCTAAACATTATGTGCCAATTTAAAATGGTTATCAAACATTTTATTTTCTTGGGCCAAAAATAGGCCTTAATGCCCCTACTCCTTTATTTCGATATTGTTTTTTTTTTTAGAGATGGCGTAAATAAGATCAAGATAATAAAGAACTTCAAATATCATTATTAAGTTCGGAATAAGACCAAGTTTACACTGGCAACGGAATTGAATCGATCTGCATTTGAATCGATCTCAAAAAGACCAGTTCGCGTTTACATTGCATAAGCAAGATCCATCGAGATCGATCTTATTAAATCCAGTCCGTTTACACTACAACGTAAAAAGAACCGGTCTGACCTCAATTTTTTTTATATGAATATAGCATTCATCTGCAAAAAGATCGATCGCGATCGATATAAGCGTGTTCACCAAAACAGATCGATTCAAATAAGATCGTTCTTTTTAAACCCACCTCTAGAGGTGGACTTTTTAAGTCCGATTGAAGATCGATCTTACCCGTTTACACTGGACCAAAGATCGATCTTAGTAAAGATCGATTTTTTTTGTCAGTGTCAACGGGTCTTATTCAGATATTAACCTTTATTATTTTTGTAAACTATTCACAATCAACATGGATTTTCATAAAACTATAAAGCGTATAGAGCTATCTCCATTATAAATTGATTTTACCGAATGATTTGTTTACCTATTAATTAAATCCCTAAAAAGTAAAAACACAAAAATACTGAACTCCGAGGAAAATTCAAAAAGGAAAATCCAAAATTAAAAGTCCAAACACATCAAACGAATGGATAACAACTGTCATATTCCTGACTTGGTACAGGCATTTTCTAATGTAGAAAATGGTTGATTGAACCTAGTTTTATAGCTAGCTAAACCTCTCACTTGTATGACAGTCGCATAAATGAGACAGCAATACACAAAACGACTAAATAACCTGCCATTCTCTAGGATCAATGTATAAATGAGAAGTTTTACGCAAATCAAAGTTTATTTGTAATAGTTATAAACAAGGGAAATATCTGAGATTAGTCCGAACTGTTGGTTCTAGCTTTTTTTACCTATAAAATCACATCCTTAAATTTGAAAGTAATAAATTGAACTAGAAAACAACTTGAAAATCAAAGTAAACATAGCTGTAGAGTTTGATGAACATGTTTGCTTATTGCTGAAGGCCGTACGGTGACCTTTAGTTGAAAACAAAACTTTACGACAAAAGAGATGATTTCAGCTTTCCAATTGTGAACTTTCCATTTCTAAGTAGCAATATTCCAGCAGCACCTGCATACGGGGTATATATCTCCCAATTGATACGATATTCCCGTGCTTGCATTTCCTATCATGATTTTCTTGATAGAGGGTTACTGCTCACAAGGAAGCTATTAAACCAAGAGTTCCAAGTGGTGAAGTTGAAATCATCCCTTCGTAAATTTTACGGACGCCATCACGAGTTGGTTGACCGTTATGGAATAACCGTTTCACAAAAGATATCGGATATGTTCCTTACGTCGTAACTACAATCCCCTTCCCTTTCATGAATGTGACCTACCGAATTATACTATTTACCGGATTAGTAATCACATAAGCAACACGACGGGTGCCACATGTGGAGCCGGATCTGCTTACCCTTCCGGAGCACCTGAGATTACCCCTAGTTTTTGTTGGGGTTCGTGTTGTTTATTTTTTAGTTTTCTATGTTGTGCCATGTGTACTATTGTTTTTCTGTTTGTCTTTTTTCATTTTTAGCCATGGCGTTGTCAGTTTGTTTTAGATTTATGAGTTTGACTGTTCCTTTGGTATCTTTCGTCCCTCTTTTAGTTGTTTATTTCTGTGGCATTCCTTATTTGAGAGAAATCAATCAAACTACGAAATAACCTGGCATTTTCTAAAATCAATATGTAATTCAGGCTGACTCAGACTAGTCTAAACTTATGTTAAGGTCAAGACTGGTCGAGCATTTGTCGAGACCATGTCAAACTATACCTAGATTATCGAGTAAAGAATATTGCAAGCTGTGAGTTTCGTAAAAATCCAAAACCAAAGTCAGAAAGTTAAGTACTGTCGGGATTAGGACGAGTCTAATCAATCAAAGTATGTTTTCGACCTTACTGGTCTAGCACAAGATATGGTCTTTCCAGACACGAAACAGTTTGTAGTTTGTGTAAACGTTTTTCATCGAATCAAAATCAGATGAATTGAGACTGCGATGAAATGGAAGTTTTATTGTTGATAAAAACATACGCATACACGTCGTTACGATATTTCAAGTCTTAACATTTAAAAAACCGAAACGTGTGGATTTTAATACAAACAAATTCAAAATATAAAATCGACCCAACCCCCTCAAATGTCAATACTGCAATCCACAAATTTAAGAGACCTTGATGCAATAAACAGGAACTCCGGTTGCTTACATCTGAGAAAACAATAACCACAGCTTAAGGATGTACACCTCTGAGGAGCCAAAAATTTCTAGAATTAAACTTTTTTTCTTAACCTGATTTTTAGGTTTATAAGACTGTAACAAAACAATTGGTGAAGAAAAAATCATATGGTGGTGTGCTTCTTTTTTTTGCTACGGCCCTTTGAAAATGCCCAATTTTGATTTTCTCACTTTTCATCGATTTTTACCTATTTTTGGGCTATTATCGTGAAAAAAATCACAGTTTCACAATTAAACTTTTTTTCATACTTTCCATAAAGATGAAGTGGACCGATCTGAATAAATTTAACTTACAAAAACTATAGGTAGGTGTTAATATAAGAAAGTTTTATCATATTTTGATGCTTTTTTGTGTAAAATTTACCATACTGCCAATTTTGTATTTTTATGATTTTTCTCATTTTAAAGAACAAAATGCATATTAATTCAACTTTTTTGTTATAAATGATTGAAAAAATACATATCTAAGAAATTTGAAAAGACCAAAATGAGATGGGATGTATATTATTCTTGTAAAATCATTTTTTGTATCCCTCACCCATTTTCTCAAAATTTTGACTAAAAATACTGACTTGAATGGTCGTAAAATTTGAAACTGGATTATTCAAAAACCGTTCATGGTAAATACACAAAATTTCAGAGAGTTATGTTTGATTATAATATTTTTAAAATTCATTGATATTTTCCACTTCTATCATATGTTTTGGAAATAATTTAGGAACGAGATTTCAACGAGACTGAACGAGACTGAAAAGTCAGAAGAATACATCCTTAATGTCAATGTTTTTAGTATAATGTTCTGACAATCAAAGTATACAGTTGTATCGGATATATGTGAATAATGCTGACAAATATTCAATGCTTTAGTTTTATTCAATAGGATTTTTCTTATTCCAGGCCTAGATTACATAAGCCGTATTTGGTACAACTTTTTGGATCTTTTGTCCTTAATGCTCTTCAACTTTGAACTTGATTGACTTTAAAACTACTTTGATCTGAGCGTCTCTGATGAGTCGTATTTAGACAAAACGCGCGTCTGGCTTATTGATTTATAAGCCTGGTACATTTTTTAACTATTTACACCAATGGGTCGATGCCACTGATGGTGGACGTGTCGTCCCCGCTTGTATCACCAGCCCAGTGGTTAGCACTTCGGTGTTGACATGAATATCTATTATATGGTCAATTTTATAAATTGCTTGTTTACAAAAAGATGAATTATTCGAAATACTAAGGAATCCCTTATCCCAGGCATAGATTACCTTAGCCGTATTTGGCTCAACGTTTTGAAATTTTGGGTCTCTAACTTTTTAACTTTGAACTTGTTTGACTTTATAACTATTTTGATCTGAGCGTCACTGATGAGTCTTGTGTAGACGAAACGCGCGTCTGACGTATTAAATTATAAGACTGGTACCTTTGATAAATATTTTCCATGACCAAGAAAACTGCTATATAGTTATATAGTAATAACATTAACATAAGAAGAAGATGTGGTATAATAACACATGTATCTACGGCAGACATAAATGACGTCGATGTAAGCCAATCTACATCACACCTACGACATTTAACAATGAGAAAATTACTTAACATATTGCAAACTATGAAATACCGATATCATAAACGCATATAGTTCCAATCGTCCAAACCAACGGCATGTCAAAGATTAATGTACAAAATCATTCCATTTGTCTCAACTCTGGACCCCAAATTCCGTCCCCTCACTAATCCTTGATCCCCACTAGACTCCCGCTCGCCTCTCTCTCATTAAATCACACATTCAATACCTTCATCTCTTATCCACCTCATCATTCTAATATTCTTACAAAATCAATTGCCACATATTCGAAGGAAGACGGGCATGACAAAAAACAATACTATACAGTTATACCGTCTTGTTTGAGATTTTATTATAGCGGTATGTTCTCCTTGTCTGGTCATTCTCGGCATGGTGGTTAGTCAAATCTGCAAAGTAGAAAATAAGATATGAGTTATCTTAAGGAGGGGTACTATAGTGTTCATATATTAAAATTAATTAGTGAAATTTTAGAAAAGAATAAGAGTTACTGGTAAATTACTGGACTATGCTCTATTAATGCATATGATAAAGACATAGTCGGGTAGTCGTACGAAGAAGATGTAAAAATGTGTATGATCATGTTATGAATTGTTAACCATAAGACACTTTGAGTCCTCATTTTTATTTTGATCTTAAACGCGTTTTATTTGCCCAGGGTAGTTACCATGGTAACTTAGGGTTTCCGGCATTATTTCAGTATCACATTTAGCGTTGAAATAGAAACGAGAAAACAAAAATCCAGGTATATTATATTTCATCTATATAATTCTACATCATACCATATGTAAATATTTTCACACAGTATTCAATTTTGCTGTATATGATTATATTTTTGTCTCATTAAAACCAATGATTCATGCTTTAAATATGTCCTTGTGAGGACAACCTGTATATAAATCAATTCGTTTTCAAAAGGTCATCACTATGATATATGACGCTGGAAACAAAAAAAAGTTAAAAAGGCCAAATAAAGTACAAAGTTAAAGAGCATTAAGGACCAACATATCCTAAAATTGTGGCAAAAAACAGCTACAGTAATATTTTCTGTAGGTAGAAAATCCTTAGTATTTTAATAATGTAAAGTTTTGATAACAGTTATTTTATAATTATGACCATATCAATGATAAATGATGTCAACACAGAAGTGAAATTGAGAAAGGAAATGGTGAATGTGTCAAAGCGACAACAACCCGACCATAGAGCAGACAACAGCCGAAGGCCACCAATAGGTCTTCAATGAAGCGAGAAACTCCCGCACCCGTAGGTGTCCTTCAGCTGGCTCCTTAAAAATGTGTATACTAGTACAGTGATAATGGACGTCATACTAAACTCCGAATTATACACAAGAAGCTAAAATTAAAAATCATACAAGACTAACAAAAGCCAGAGGCTCCTGACTTGGGAAAGGCGCAAAATTGTGGCGGGGTTAAACATGTTTATGAGATTTCAACCCTCCCCCTATACATCTAGCCAATGTAGAAAAGTAAACGCATAACAATAAGACTACTTGGCTGGTGATACCCTCGGCAAATAATAACTCCACTAGCAGTGGCATTGAATGTAATTTTTAACAATTGAGTTTGGGAAATAGTTGTTTTCTGTAATACTTTCCCGTACTTTTGAGTATGTCATTTGTAAAACACATCATAAGTGTAAATAGAATACGTTGCATGGTATTTTTTCTTTTAATCTCATAGATGTTATAGAATTTTCAATACAATGGCATATATTTAATTTCAAGATCAATTGACAAAATACGTTTGCTTACCATGTTTTAGAATAACATATTTATGTTCTTGCTTGTGTATTGTTTATTTGTGTTTTGTTTTAAGCAATCCGATTAAGTAGATTTTACACAAAGAAATATCTTATTTAAAAACAAAATGAAAAAAACAAATCAGTTATATGTAACTATTAAAATTTATAACATATCCTACCTTGATTCACATATAAATCGATAACGACGAAATACGCAATCCCTTCTTGATGCGGAATGCCACTTAGAGAGCACAATATAACCACAACTGTCTACTTCAATGACACGTGGCTCTCCAACTGCCCAGTCGTCAAACATGTTTGATACTGTCGTATTTTGAGATTGCCACTCAAAATTAATGCCATTCCTTGACTCTAATCCAATATTAAAAGAAAAATTTGTGAAACCTACAACAAATAGTTGAAATAAAGCTGGTAAAGTAGACATATATTTTAAATTGTGTTGACTTTGTTAACAACACTTTCAGTTATTCAACTTAAAACAAGTTAGTCCATAAATACAGCTTAGTATGCATCAAATATTGATCGCATGCTTCAATTGTGCACATTTTCTTTAAAAATATTAAAATAGCACCTGCATATCAAGTATATATATATATATATATATAATTAATATAAAGATCCATGTTATTACAAATTATAGAAAAATTATAGAAAGCTACATCGGCTCTAACTCAAACTTTCTACAATTTTATATTAAAGGGTTCTAAATCTTTTAACAGCTTCCTCATGTTCCTAAATGCTAATTTGTTAACTTGTTTCAGCTGAGAAATAAATTTGAAAGGGGTTATTAAAAAATTGGTAAGTAACACATTTTAACGCTAAGGATCGTGGACAACCAAACTGCAGAGGCAGAGGCCCGTCCCCCCTTTTCAGAAAAATTTGGTTGATTATATAGGGAATCACTGAAGCATGACTGGAGAGTGCCCCCTCTTAGGCAGTCAATAGGGACCCACTTATGAAAATTTCTGGATCCGCCACTAAACTGCGTAATCGGACCAGTTGTTATACCTTTTAGTCAAATGCGTTTTGTTAAAATATACATTTTCACTCTTTTTGTCTTTTAGGAAAATGTTGTTTGTGCTGTATTTAGACCCTTCTACAACGAAATTTGTTTAACATGCACAAGTGTAACAATTGCAGTTGTTGTCCAATGCAATCATTATTTTAAACGTTGTTTCCAATATAATTGTTTATAGGTAACACACGGCCAGCGAAAGCTCTTTTTTTTTTTAGAGCCCATGTGGTCGTGTGGTCTAGCGAGACGGCTGCAGTGCAGGCGATTTGGTGTCACGATATCACAGTAGCATGGGTTCGAATCCCGGCGAGGGAAGAACCAAAACTTTGCGACAGTAAATTTACAGATCTAACATTGTTGGGTTGATGTTTAGACGAGTTGTATATAAATTATGTACACAGCCATGTATCACCATCATTGATGGCGATCCGATGGATACATCTGTTGTAGAGTTGTCACTGACTCAGACGTACTTATAAATATAATTATTTTCTGTGACTGTATATTACATTAATTTGTAGGATCCTTTACTATAGATAATTTAGCTGATCTGTAACAATAACATCTTCATGCCTTATATATCATGTACTGTAGTACGCCGCTAGATTAAAACTGACGAGGAAAGGTAACACACGTCCAGCGAAAGCTTTTTTTTTTTAGCCCAGGTGGTCGTGTAGTCTAGCGGGACGGCTGCAGTGCAGGCGATTTGGTGTCACGATATCACAGTAGCATGGGTTCGAATCCCGGCGAGGGAAGAACCAAACATTTGCGAAAGCAAATTTACAGATCTAACATTGTTTGGTTGATGTTTAGACGAGTTGTATATATATATATATATATCAATGATGGTGATACATGGCTGTGTACATAATTTATATAAAAAAATCTCAAAAAAAAGATGAAGATATATATATTCCATTTGATACAATAACTAGGATATTGCATTTTAAATCTTCAATGTTCTTTATAAAGGGTTGCCACTATAAAGAGGGGGCGGGATATAGCAAAGTAGTATTAATTCTTACGAAAACAAACATTTAAACACTAACATGGCATAGATATCGACACAAACTCAGACCGCAGATGCAAACCACAACATAGAACGATAAAGACAGAGCAGGAACATCCTTAGTCAAAAGTGCTGCGTAGGAGTAGAGAGCTCCTGCTCTACAATTGACACTCGACTATCTACTCATTTATCATACATTGATACGTTTAAACGAAGATAGTAACATTATGGAACTCTTTGGCATCATCTAAATACCAAATCATTGACCCCGTGTGGGGTATTGAAATGACAGAAGAAAAGAGTATTTCCAGTAAAAACAACACAGATGCTGAAAACTTATTAAATTTAACCAGAGCAAATTCAATACTAAAACTTTTTTTTTCAAAATTAGCGTTAATCACATATAGCATATGGACACTAAAAGGTCGATCATACACTGACACTACCAACTTGACAAAAAAAAAATAAGCACAATCTAAAGACAATCATTTGTAAACAGAGCATACAATAAAAAACCTAATACTGATAAATTGGAACCTCACAAAAAAACAGGGAAGGGTAAGAAGATCATGGTATATATATGATATCTGTCATGTTTTTCGTGAAATACAGACATTCTATCACCATCGATAACAAAGGTAATTTGTAATCAGAATGTCTCTATTATAGAAATGTTTACAGGAAACACAAGCTCCGAAACATTAAAGCAATTGAGTACATATTTCGTATGCAGACGCTGGTGGTATTTTCCTTTAAAGAAATAGACAGTTTACAATTGAGAAGCTTAATTCTACGATTTTTTGGGGGTATTTTTTGTGATGGACGTTTTGATAAGTTGCATGTCAAAATAAGATTTACGCGGTTTTTGTCTAATTAAGTTATTGATTTTTAATACTATGGCATATATCTTATTTTAAGATTAATTAACAAAATACAAGTACTAACCACGTTTTTGAAGAACTGAATAAATGAACTGGTTTTCTTCTTTGTTGTTAATTTCCACCAGAGTCCCACACATAGAAAGGCAATACTCCTGCAAAACATGATTTGATAAGACAGTAAACCACGTTCAAAAGATAGTGTATAAATTACGTAAAGTAAATGTTAAGAGTACTTCTATGAAATAAGATAAAAGTACAAAACAAATTAATACAAATATGGACACATTACAAACACATATCAATTAAAAACGCATATATCAATCATGTATATATTTAATCAATCTTTCAATCACAAGTCTTCAATATTACTGTACAATGTGTTGAATTATAATATATATGTATATCGATTTACCTTTGCCTCTACAATAGTCTTTCTAGTAAAAACAAATGTGTATTTCGAACCCCTGAAATCATGTACAGAAGTAAAAAGATCATCTGGAACACCTGAAGATAGATGATAGCGAAATATCAAAATGACATTTTATAGAACTGAAGAAACTTCTTTCTATTAAAGATATCATAATATAAATGCAGATTCACCCTGTTGTTTTGTAAATACAATATATGGTTTTGCTTTTACTTCTTTGCAAGAAAAGATAGTGTCGTTAGGAGTAACACTAATTTATCAGGTTTTGTGTTCATACTTGATATCAATGTTGAAATGAAAATATAAATACAATAATACTGATATAAACAATCTTTTCGTACCTTATTAAGTTAAACATAAAAGAAGTTCGCTAGTACTAAGTTTCAAATTAACAAAATTTTCATAACACTAGTATATAATGATAAAGGGTTTATATAGGAACTAAACGCATGAAAAAAAAAGGTCCGTGTGCTTGTTTTCAATATACATGATATATATGCCATTGAATTTTTTCGGGAAAAATTTCTCTTTTGACTCTTCATAGCATTATCATTCTCAAAATTAAGTTCTCAAAACCTATTATAAAATATTAAGAATTTTATAAGACTTTTACAAATGGCTTATAATTATACATTTAAACTGTTTATAAAAAGAAATATGGGGGTTTGTGGTATAAAAGAAATGTAAGGCAATTAAACGGATATAACCAGAGGATTACAAATATCTGACAAAATTTTTAAACATGACAGGCTAACATCCTTTAACTTGATTTTGATTGTAAACGTGCTTAAACCAAATACTGATCATTTTCACAACTTTCACAAAAGCAGATCTAATTTGGAGATTTGTATTAAACTGAAAGTAAAACGGAGCGATTTGAGATCCTTTTCATCAAAGCTTTGGCACCGGATCAGTGTTTGAAGCAGACAGAGAAAAGAATAACTCATAAACTAAGATCAAAGATAAAAAGTAAACAAATAAAACTATTACATATAGCTCTTATCGGACTCCATTGGCCAGACTCTAAACAAGTTATACTGGCATTCCCAAATAAAGAACCAGCTGAACAGTTCAATATTCCCGTGTCACCAACAAATTTATCCTTCGTGGAAACAGTCATGTTCGAGTTCTTGCCACAGGGTAATGGGTCTGGACATTCAACTACAAATATATTTATAAAAATACATCGCATGGAAAACAAACATATCATATTCATAAGAAATAACTTATTTTCAATACACGATGCTCTTTTACTTTGTAATTTATTTGACCTTTTTCACCTTTTTTTAAAGCGTCACTTATAAGTCTTATGCAAACGAACCCCAGGTTTAGCGTACACAGCCTATCATGAGTTAATATACTATAGCAATATCAAAATATAATTACAAATCAGTTAACAAAGGTCTGTTTGTTTTACAATTCCTTGCCCATTTTATAAACTCAAACTCTTTTTGGGATAAGGAACAAGACACCTTTTATTAACAATCATGACAAATTGAATTGAGATAAATTAAATCTGTTTGTATTTGTTATTTAAGGGAGTTCGCTTATCAGTTTCAAAATACGTAGCTTTTCATTAAACTAGTCTATATTGATAGGGGATAAATAAAGGAATCAAAACAGCAAAAAATGGGTTAATGTGCTTGTTTTCGATATATAAACAATTGAAATTTTGATAGCGGGAAAATGTTTTCTCTTGATTTTCATAGTTTTGTCATTGACAACCTTAAGCTGTCAACAACTATTAAAAATTAATCAAAAGACTTTTTTTCAGATGGATTATCAATATTCACGCAAAAGATTTATTAAAAGGAAAATGGACAAAATTGTTTAAGGCATTTTAATGAATAAAACCAGTGGATTCCGAAAATCTGACAATAAAATCCAAAACATGACAAGCGAACATCCATAAATGTGTTAATAACTAACATGTCTAATTAAAGCTTAGTGCAAACATAATAAAGCCTTTTAAAGATAAGTACGTGTATAGGCTGTACTTTTGTAAATATAGACGATGCAGTTTCCCACTGAAATTAAATTTTCTACTAAAACTTAACACTATTAAGTTTCATAATTTTTTTGTATCCTAGACTCATAATAATATTTTAAATATGTATTTGCCTTGAATTCTAAGAGTTTGAACTTATCCTTTATTATTACTACCTTTCACCCGTTTCCCCCCTATTTAGTCTGAGTATACATTTATAATTCAATTTGTTCACTATCCAAAAGTATTTATTTAGTTTGGTTACATTCTGTATTTACAGAGTGCAACCTAAATCAAAGATTTTGGAAGAGAAAAGAAAACCTCAACCTTAACGATTATGTTTTTATTGACTACCTTGGGTTTATATACCTATATTAATGATGAGTTTATTTACAACCACGTGGTCGATGTCACTGCTGGTGGAGTTTTAATTCCACGACGGAAACACCAGCCCAGTAGTCAGCACTTCTGACTTGCTTTATCATTGAAATAGTCATTATTAAGTGTTAACTGTTTACGAAAGTTTTGAATTTTTGAAATACAAAGTCCTTCTACCTCAGGAATAAATTTCCTGAGCTGTATTTGCCAAACCTTTTAAGATGTTTGGTCCTCAATACTTTTTAACTTCGTACTTTAAACTTTTTTGATTCGAGCGTCACTGATGAGTCTTTTGTAGACGAAACGCGCGTCTGGCGTAAATACAAAATTTAATACTGGTATCTGTGATGAGTTTATTTATTTATATACATTGCTGGAAAAGCTAACGGTTACGGAAATATTTTCGAAAGAAGTGTATCATAATCTCTTTTATGTGTTATAGCACATGCGTTCCTAATATAAAACAAAGTAATTATGTTCTATGAAATTTTTAACATTTTGCAAATTTGAAAAAGTATCCAATAAATAAATGTTAAGTAATTAAGAAGGAAAACTACATTAACATAACAAAATCAAACGGTCGATTTACATGACTAAATCAACCAATGGAAAAAAAAGTTGACTTGTTACCAGCACTGTGCGTCGAAAAGATGGGTTAAACCTGGTTTAATAGCTATAGCTAATTATAAAGCTTACCGTTGTATGCCAGTTGTTTATAATTTTGCTGATTAACAATATTAAGAGGGAACATGACCTTTTCCAGGACGTCGGGATCGGCTGCTTTTTAGCCGGGGATTTCGGGATTGATCGTTTTTGGTCCGTGAATTCTTTTTTCGAATTTCGGGAGGTCTTGATTTAAATTTATCTAAGTTTGGGACATCGGGATTAAATGTTTTTAAACCTTTGATTTCGAGCTCAGAAACCCTCCGACCCCCCTTCCATATTGGACGGACACCCAAAAAAGATAGACATATTAATTACTTACCAACAGTTGGTCTCTTGTGACATCTTTTGCTTTTCACTGAAAGAATTAATATTAATATCAGTTTGAAGCTTATTAGGACACTATGAAGTTTTGAAAAAAAAGCTTATCCTAGAATTGAAAGTTCAAATGCTCTGCAATTTTTTTCAAAGGTCAAAATATAGGGCTGTGCGGCATATTTTTAAGGTTTATATGCCCTGAACTTTTCAGAGTTTAAATTAACACTACCTTGAACGAAGGGTTACCACAGATTTCAATGTAAACAATACGCACGTGTATATTTACTGGTAAAATTCCCAAGTTATGTCTCTATGAAATGGAACATAGAGAGCATAACTGGGAACCAGTATGTAAACAAAATTAATTTTCTATGAATATTCTAAATCTCCCCAAAAGAGGCGTGGTTTGAGAAACAGCTGTATTTACAAAGTGCAACCTTTTACGCCATCACCTGGAGAAACCTTATTTATTTTATCAATTTGAGGCTAATTAGGACACAAAAGTTGTACAATTAAGGAACAACGTTGTACTTTGTAATGCATTTTTTTTTGTTAACATCAAATTAAATGAGAACAACAGCCAAACTAAACGTGTTCATAGGAAACATTGGTAAAGCCAAGTTTATCTCATGTTTATCGGGATATTAAACCCATATTACTGCACATATGTGGACTCCATTTTTTTTTATTCTCGAAAAATAGAAAATAGGAACCAGAGGGTAAATATCTAACAATCAGTATACTCACAATTGAATAGTCGTTAAATTCGTAAATATCTCAACGGTGCTAAAATACCATACCTGACCGAGCAGATCTCAACAAGTATCGCACCGCAGGTAAATTATCTCATTGTGATTGGTTTAATGCCGTCACGTGGTGACCCCCTATGATATATCAACAAGTATGTTGCTGTTGAACATCATATACATCAACACATTATATTTTTGTATACTTTAAATCATAGAAACGATCGGTGAAATTTGATTTGGTTTCATATTTGATATAAAAATATTTCTAATCATGACTTCATATAGAATGTACCTCCATGATGAATCATCATTAACTTTAGTTTCTACATATTTTATATCTTAGTCACAGATTAATAATAAAACAGCGTTCCTATAATTTTGATCATTTAATATGAAAATGTTCGACTCGATTCTGTTAAACAACATAAATTGGCGGCTTTATTCGATACACATTTAAATAAGCTAAAGGATATGTTTGGTATTTTCTGTATTAAAGCCACTCTTGAAGCCTTCGGCTACATTTTGGTATGGCTGTTTTCTCTACAGAAAAAAAATATTTTTCCATTCTCAATTTGATATGTTAAATAGTAAACTCAACATGGATTACTTTATTACATTGAAACAACACGTTTTATTATTTATTGCGTCCGAAGCGCTTTTCTGGATTTACCTTCATCAGGAACGCTCAAAGCCAAACATTTGAAATCTGAAGATGTATAAGTACCGAAACCTTTGAATAGCTATATATATATATGTCAAAATGCCTAAAAAAAAATAGCCACATTCCTCTAAAGCCAACTTTGCCTGAGTTTCTTAATAATTTATTTTTTTTACTAATTATCGAAGAAAGTAAATCCCGTTTGCCATGATATTCTGGGATTTTTTTCCATTTCGACAAATAAGTTTAACATGTTTAAGTATGAAAACAATACTGATATTATGACCGGATTCATATTGCTTATTCAAACTTCAACATTAACATGATTAATGTTCTAGAAATCTTGAAATTCAAATATTGAAAATTTTGCAAATATTTATCACGATCTGGTGCCAGAAAATAGTTCATTATTTTCCAATGAAAGATAAAAAGAAAGTATAGTATCAAAATGGCATGGTATATTGAAGCAAAAATTGAAAGTAATGGAAATTTTCATTTCACGATCTGGTGTCAAAACATAAATCTATGTTTTTATTTGAAAAGTTACAAAAACAAATATCAAAACGTGCTTGCTTAGTTTAATATAATAATTAGTGCAATTTAAAATGAATAAATGATATATTTTAGTTTTAAGTCGTACAATATGAAAAACAAATGGTAATTACAATCAAACAAGAACCAATTTTGTTATTTTTTTTTTATTCTGTTGAAGACAATATAATTGTGGCTGCTATCTCTTCTATAGGTAAATTGGATATGAATATGAACATGCAATTTGAGTCTTTGAACACTCCATGCATTTCATTGCTTCCAGAAACTAATTTGATACAAAATTTTCCTTTGAAGATGTTCATAGACTTCTACCATCTTGTCATCATTATTTAAATGCAAGTGAAAAGAAAATTGATAAAAACGTAAAACCACAAAAATACTGAACTCCGAGGAAACTTTAAAACGAAAAGTCCCTAATCAAATAGCAAAACCAAATGAGAAAACATATCTAACGAATGGACAACAACTGTCATATTCCTGACTTGGCACAGGCATTCTCAAATGTAGTATATGGTGGATTGAACCTGGTTGAATAGCGCTTAACCTTAAGAGACTGTACTAACCATAATGAAACTTCGGGTCTATTATCGCAAAAGAAGTACATTTTGATCCGAGCATTACTGACGAGTCTTATGTAGACGAAACGCGCGTCATCATTATCATTAATAATATAAGTATTTATATATTCTTGTATATCCTGTTAAGTAAATCAATCATATCAATATTACTTAATACGTCTTATAATCCGTGTCTTATACTGTATTTTGTAATCTCATATAATTCGTTTTTAACAAGCATACGAGATACTTGAAGTGTTTTTCGTCGTGCTGACCATCTGTAAGAAACAATTGCAAGCTTGATACATTGCATATGATTTCAATGATGCTTTCCAAGTATTTTTATTCTTTAGATTCACAAATAATAAACTTACTTTCAATGACTGGAACAAATAACAATCCCAAAAGAACGGTTATGGTGAGAATTACTGACTTCATCGTTGACGCTTTTAATGATTCAATTTAATACGTTACTGTGTTGTATATATAACCAACTGGCAACAGTATATATACTCAATATCAGGTATTGATTAAGGAAAACATCTTATAATTTACATCATGACCAATCAGACAATTACAATTTACAGACAATCTAAATCTTATTTGTTGATGAGCTAAAACGGTTTTAAAATTTATTCAATCTTCAATCAAGCGGAACACTACTCTTTCTGCCGTTAACAATGCTAATTGTGTTTGTATATCACAAGTAGCCAAACGAGAAGTTAAGGTTATGTGACAATTTAACACGTAACTGAAAATATTGGAAAGAAACAAAATTATAACAAAATTTTAAAACGGATACGGAAACATAAGACCAGGTAGTTAGAATAATTATAAAAAAGGATCATGTTATTTCAAACTGCAAACCCGGTAAATAGGCTAATTCGGTGGGTAACATCCGTGCTGCAGGGAAGTGGGTTGTAGTTACGACATGTGAAACGTATCTGATATCTTCTTTAAAAAGGTTATTCAAGAACGGTCAACCAATCCGAAATGGCGTCCGTAAAATCTACAAAGGGATGATTTCAACTTCATAATTTGGAACTTTTTGTTTAATAGCTTCCTTGTGAGGAGCTACCTTATCTAGGAAATAATAATAAAAATACAATATCGTGCCAATAGATGAATTTATCCACAGCTATGATACATGTACAAGTGATAATTTTAAAGGAATGTTGTATATAACAGAATCTCGAGTAAATATTAACAGGTTTAATAGTAATGATTTTGATTGTATTGATCAATTTTCTCACTTTCTTGATATGCTTGAAGACACTGTTCTTAAATGAGCGTTTTATCTAAAGCAATTGAGCATTGTGAGACGCCACGGCTTTTTTTCCAACGCAATGCTAATTTTTCGGACGCCATAAATTAACCCTTTGTCTTCCAAAGAAAAAGCCTTAAATGTATTCTTAAGTGAATTCAAAAGAAAAACAAGAATATTAATATGATACTATATGTTGGAAGGGCAGTAGTTCAGGAAAAAAAACAGGCTAAAATATCGATTGGTTATCGAGCTCATTTTCGAGATATTTGATTTCATAAAAATACAGAAAAAGGATGATATATTAATTATATAGCCGAAAATATTGTTTGTGAAGTAGCAAAGAATATTTGTAACAACTATAATAATAGTTTGTAGTTTAATGTATTCTGATAATTAAACAAATGTATTTTTTTAGGTAATTTTACTGAATATTCTCCCTGGGTTATCAGTGGTAATTAAACAGGGAAACTTGTTGAAATGCTGTACACCAAGTTTAATTGTTAAACAGCAATATGTGCAATAAAGAATCAATTAGAGTTTAAAAAAAAAGAAAAAAAGGATGACTTGGACTTTTACTTTGTATTTATATTGATATTAGATGGGACTCAATTGGAAAGAAAAGAAATCTAGAATCTGCTTAAGGGGGTAGACCTTGGTTCAGGGAGATAACTCTTTAAATCATTAGTACGTTTGTAAAAGTCAAGTTCATCAATGTATTTTAAGCATTTACCTGAAACAGATTGAAAATAATCTATGTAACCTAGAAGCTTAAAATATATTTTTATAAATGGTTGACACAAACATACTGATGATTTTAAGAGTTATTTCCCTTAACCTAGGTCTGCCTTCTAAATGTGTGTAAATGATTGTTTTAAGAGTTGTTGAAGTTTTATATGAAGAGACAAATGGGGCAAATTATTTTACCCCATACTGACAGAAAAAAACAACAAAGGAGTACAAACATTTGAGACCAATATCTTGACCTCACCCAAAAACATCCTAAATAGCAATTTGTAAAACAAAATTTAATAAGATAGATACTCATAATTGACAGATTCATTTAAAAGAAAGATAAAATTACATTACATGTGTGTATTTTTTATATGGCTGACAGCAATATTGTGTCATTCTGAAACTTACCTTCATTTCAGAATGAAATATAACATTCATGGTGACACGTGCTTCCGCCTCAAAAAATCAGAATAAACATAAGAAAACTAAATCGAAATCGTTTTTTCGTGATCACAGCAAACAAAATGTTATTATCCCTCAAGTATTGAATGCTAAGTAAAGAAATGTTATAAAGTTAAAAAAACATTGATAGTGCAAGCTTCATATTCAAAAATATCTTCAGTCAACGCTTATACACTTTAATACATTTACAGAAATGTGTTCAATTCTTATATGAAGGGAGCCATTGCAATAGTTATCAACGGTTATAGGATTATAATTTAGTACGCCAGACGCGCGTTTTGTCTACATAAGACTCATCAGTGACGCTCATATCAAAATATTCCTAAAGACAAACAAGTACAAAATTGAAGAGCATTGAGGATCAAAGTACTAACTAGACTATTTTCCATTTTGAGTCTTGACCTTATCATGCTTATGGGGTCAAAAATAATAATATTTGAATTTTACCTTCTGTATATTACTTGAACATAATTCGATCAGCAATCATTAAAATTGTTAAGGTTCTGGCTCTCATTTTGTGAAAGTGTTTGTCCCGTTGCCTCGCGCCGTAATTAAATATTATAAGAGTTTTCATTTCTAATGGAGGTATTTTAATAGTCTTGAAGTGCGTTGATTTCCAATTTAATTACTAATCATAGAGGCTAACTATTAGACATGGATCTATGTCGTTTTGTCATATATATTCGTCGGTATATGACAGGTTTACATTCCAGACGTCTGAAGAGAGAATCGGACAAATCTAAAAATAACAATCAGTAATTTCAATAATAATTGAGGATTTTCCATTTCTTCTTTACAAAAATTTCAAAAGTACAAATATTGACTAACTAAAATATTTGAAACATGTAAAAAAAAAAATATACTACAAAACTTTTTGTACATGTAGAATTACACGTGTACATGTGTACATGTAGAATTACACGTGTACATATGTACATCTAAAATTACACATGTACATGTGTATATGTAAAATTATGTTGTATACAGTAATGATCAACATTCTCTACACAGCAGATTCACCTAAGTAATATTCAGGAAGTTGAAATGAATGAGAAAGCGTTCAAATAATTGTGATGCAAACATAACAAACAAGAACCCAGCAATTTTTAATGAGGTGCGTAAAAAGAGGGGGTATCTGAATGGAAGATTGCGAAATAAAATTGCCATTTCACAATGAACGAGCAATTAAAAGTTACCTTCACGTTGATCTCTTACTAATTCCACGAAACACGGTGAATAACGAACCTTTCACGGCTGCACGTGAAACAAAAATGGCAAACAACGTTGCACGAAAATAACCCTTTACTTCCCTGTTTTATCGATTTGGATTTAAATTTGTTTCAAGTTCCTATTCCGGTATCTGATTCAAAATATGATTGAAATGTACTAGAAGGGGCAAATCGAGGGGAGATTACTCCGTAAGAAACTATTATTGTACCTAAATGTGATGTAGAGAATCACAGAATTACCAGACACTAAGAAGGAAATGATTTATTATTTCTGATACAGGAAGACGGTTACATTAAAACAGGAAAGTATAATAAGTTAGATATTTTTGACCATGTTTTAAATATTGAATTGATTAATTAATTAATTTGAATTAATGAATTACCTGATTTTTACCAAAGCTGTCATTTAATGATTTAATTAATAAATATTAAAACATCCATTCTCTTTAACATCCGTTGTAGTAAAACTTTATACTTTTGATAAATTATTTTTTGTTTTCATCCTTGATATGAAAGTCAATTCATAAGAAGTTTTATTATCCATTATCTGATGTGTGTACGTGATTGCAGATAGGTAAAATTGAGAATGGAAATGGGTAATGTGTCAAAGAGACAACAACCCGAACATAGAACAGACAACAACAGAAGGTTACCAACAGGTCTTCAAAAAGTAAAAACACAAAAATACTGAACTCCGAGGAAAATTCAAAAAGGAAAATCAAAAATCAAAAGGCAAAATCAAAAGTCCAAACACATCAAACGAATGGATAACAACTGTCATATTCCTGACTTGGTACAGGCATTTTCTAATGTAGAAAATGGTGGATTGAACCTGGTTTAATAGCTAGCTAAACCTCTCACTTGTATGACAGTCGCATCAAATTCCATTACATTGTCAACGATGCATGAACAAAACAAACATACTCAAAGAGTAAAAATGTCAAAAATAGGGGTACAACAGTCAATGCAGCGACAAATTCCCGCACCGATGGCGTCCTTCAGCTGGCCCCTAAACAAATATATATACTAGTTCAGTGATAATAAACTCCATACTAAGCTCCAAATTGTACACAAGAAACTAAAATTAAAAATAAAACAAGACTTACAAAGGTTAGAGGCTCCTGACATGGGACAGGAGAAAAAATGCGGTGGGGTGAAACATGTTTTTGAGATCTCAATCCTCTCCATGTACCTCTAGCCAAATGTAGAAAAGTAAACGTATATAAAAGTTCAAGAACTTACCGAAGGTTGTTGCTACTTTGTACTTTTAATCAGTGTATCAGTCAATTTTCAGACAATATTGAAGTACTTTTGTAACAACTGTTTATAATTATTGATCATTATGTTAATATTTATCGTTGATGAGAAGGTCAATAGATAAGAACTATAATTTATACAATATTAAGATAATGTTAAACACAAACATCCTAAAAGTGCACAAAATACGTCAACCATTATCACCGAAAAAGTTAAATTTAAAATGGATTTAGATTTGGAACATATTGTATATTCACCTGTGTTAATATGTCTTTTGATCGACAGAAGCCATTTCAATTGATATCTTATATGGTGTATTTTATTTCTAGCCCCTCTTTTAATTTATGATAGTGCACTAGTGTTTCAGATAAGGGCGAAGGAAAGTACTTATTAAAGCACTAACCGCTGCAGGTTTTTTGCACCTGTATTCAGTCAAACATCAGATGTTCATGTAGTTGTTGTTCATACGTGTTTCTCGTCTTTTTTGAAAAGATTATACCGTTCTTTTTCTCGTTTGAATGGTTTTTACAATAGTATTTTGAGCCCTTAATAGCTACCTGTTTGATGTGAGCCAAGGCTCCGTGTTGAAGACCGTACTTTGACCTATAATGGTTTACTTTTACAAATTGTGACTTGGATATTATAGTTCACATTATGATTATTTTTTCCAACTGCATTAAAACGGATTATGCATGATTATACAATGTTTACATTCTGATCAACATTTGTTTTACTCAGTTTCTAACTTTAATTAAACAGAATAACAATTTTAACTACTACAATTTATAAAGTTAAAAGAGAAAAAAAGAAGGGAAACAAATACACGGATTTATATGTTTAACAAATGTTTTCAAAAATGAATACTGGGGATTCATTTAATCTAGTGGTGATCAACTTTCGTGGATTGAATAAATTATCATTTTCGGGGATATTTGATTTTGTAGTTTTGCAAACAGTCTGCATACATTTCTATATAACATTTGTAATTTGTCCGACAATACAATTCGTGGTTTCCAGGTATATAACAGTATTCAACGAATAATAATGAGTCCACAGTATATAGTGTGGTAAAATTCTATTCACTTGAGGAAAGAAAAGCAGCTGAAGGAAAGATCAATAAATGTTATGGTGCTATTAGTACTGCAACCAGAGTTCATATTTTTAAACTTTAATGGTCCGGAAGAACACACACCTAAATTATATATCGATGGAATGAGGAAAACGTGTACAATAAAAAAAGTTGGGTCGTAAAAATCGAGAGTGGTCACAATTTTGTGAAATTGTGGTCAAAGGTCAGACCAAAAAATATCAATATTTCAACCACAAGAACAAAAAGGAGAAATATTCTGATATTTATTCAAGAGAATGCTACAAAACCGATTCAATCATAAGCATATGCTATAAACGATGTCAAAACGACAAATTTGACTACTTATATGAAGAGCTGCCATTACAAAATGGCGTTGATTTGGAACCTTCTGATTTTTTCCCATTTAAGACATAGCAAAAGAAGAAGTGGCCTTGACCTTTTCACATCCATAAACTTTCATATTGTGTATAGTATTTCACTAAAGTATATAACAGAATTATTTTCTAAAGTATAAAACACCAGTTTATTAAATTATTTCAATATTTTTTCTATCTTTGAAAAAAACAAAATTCAAGCGCTGAAACCGTGTTTTTAATTTTGCATCTTAAAGGTTGTGTATTTTGTGAAAATTAGTATCTAATTATAGATAAATACATATTGTGTATTTGCAAAGTCTGGACAGAGCAGTTATAACACAAAATATACTATAGTCACCCGAGGCGAATGCGAGGTTTTAAAAAATTGAGTGTAAAACAAAGTTTGGTGCATGAACATTTTTTTTAGTGGGATAATCCTGGTAAAAAAGTTAACTAATTATTTTTTTAAGGGAAGGATGAAAAATTATACAATGCAATGCCAATTTTCTAATGTTGTAATTCAAAATCAGTCATGATCCTTATATAACTTTTAAAAGCGACACACAATAGCTCAAGTATGCATAAAATAGGGACATGAATGATCAATCTCTTAGTCATCATATGCGGATTCAGTACGCGTATTAGCATTACAAGACACTTTCCTTTTTTTTTATAAGAACAAGTTCGGCGAAGGACAGAGTTTGTTCAAAGCAAACACAGTTTCTTTAGTACAAATGCTATGTGGAGCGTAAATACCGTCATGATTTGGTCAAACTCGTCAGATAAAGTCTTACCTTTGCATAGGAAACACAAAAGAAATGTGAGTACCAAGTTTCGATCAATGTTCGTGACCCATATTCCCATATGCATATGCATAATGTATATGCACTGCCAATCCCAAATGTATTGGGGCGAATGTTGCTACAGAAACGATTGATTTTGTAATAGCCATAAATTTACGAATTTTTGTTATCTTAGGGACAATATACGGTTCAGAAGCGCCTTTGTGTTATTTTTCATCGATTAACTATCAAATGAACTTTTGAGCCTAGGCTCCGTGTTGAAGACCGAACCGTGACCTATAATGGTTTACTTTTATAAATTGTGACTTGGATGGTGTGTTGTATCATTGGCACTCATACAACATCTTCCAACTTTGTATTTGTTTGGCTTTTTAACTATTTTGATCTGATCGTCACTGATGAGTCTTATGTAGACGAAACGCGCGTCTGGCGTATAAAATTATAATCCTGGTACTTTTGATAACTATTTCTGTCGTTTTTTTAAGGTTTTTCTTTACACAAAAACCCTGTTTTCATATCCAAACTACAAGGAAGAAACTGAGCGCGAGATCGTATAAAAGTGTCAGGTTGTGAGGATACATGTCAGTTGCAGTACTATATTAAGATTGATATATATAACTCGAAACTTTATTAAAATAAAGGAACACTCTTTGTGTTCTACTGTTGCATTCAATTGGGTAAATATTATAACCATAATGCACCTTAAATTCCGGAAGTCAACAGTTAAGCGTAAAAAAAATGTCTGTTTTAGTGATATTGAATTTTTGTTTTGCTTTTATTAAGTGACTAAACTTAACTGTTTTTAGTGATTAGGAAGGTAAAGCATCTTCGCCAATACATTTAATCAGTTTTCCTAATTTCCCAACATAATGTAAAGACAAAGGTATGAACATTTTTATTAGCTAAGCAAACAGTAAACATAAAAGTTTAATTCTTTGTATTAATACATTACTAAATTAGATTTAAAGTTAAATTATAAAGTCCATGCATGGTAATTCATTTATAACATATAAAGGAGGGGCGAACTATACCAAAAGGGACAGGCAAACTCAACACTTCATAGAAAACTAAAGACTAAGCAACACGAACCACAGAAAAGCTTTCGGGGATCGCAGGTCCTCCGGAAGGGTAAGCAGATACTGTCGTGTTGCCTATTTGACAATTAATCCTATACAGCCATTTTTCTAGTTCTCTATTCTAATTTTTTTTACATGAGTGTTTTTCTTTTTACCCTTTGATTTGACACTATTTCTGATCCTGTCTTATGTCAATATTGAATCCATTATAGTTTTTCATATTTTTTTTTTACTGCCCCTGTAAGAATGTAATGAATGAATTAGTTTTCAATGTATACTTCTTAAAAATACATTAAATTATTCTAAACAAATAAATAATTAAAATTTATACATTGTTTCTTGTGTTCCAACAGAACAAAGATATATTATATAGGTAGAGAAAATACTCTTTTCCAATATTTTACTACTGCCATTCAATGATTTGATTAGTCAATCTTCAAACATCCGAAACACTTTATAACATTTGTTTGATTAAAACTTAATACTTTTGTTTATATATGTTTATTTTCATCCGGGATGAGAAAATTAACAGATTAAAACTTTTATTATCTGTTGTCTGATGTGTGTACGTGATTACAGATAGATGCATATATAAAATTCAATAACTTACTGAAAGGTTGTTGCTACTTTGTACTTTTAATGATTTTATGACTCAATCTTCAGACAATGTAGACGTACTTTTGTAACAACTGTTTATAATTTCTTGATCATGATGTTAATATATTTTCATTTTTATCGTTGATGAGAAAGTCAATAGATAAAAGAATAATTTATACAATATTAAGATATTGTTAGACACAAAAATCATAAACGTGCACAAGATACGTCAACCATTATGACCGAAAAAGTAACAGTAAAAATATTTTCTTTTAGATTGGAACCATATAATATAGTTAGTGTTAATGAATTTTTTGTTTGTGTCTTTCTATGTTTTGCTGTGGCACTATTGTTATAGATAAGAATATAGGTTGGTACCGTTTGAGATGTTAAACTCTCTGCAATTTTTTGAATCTGTCCTTAGTCAGGATTCTGACGTTTGTTGATGTTTTGTTTGTTTTCCTGTTCAAATGGTTCAACGCTTAGATCTGTTCATAGTGTCTTTTTGTTGATAAGATGTACAAGTGCCTGGCCACGGCCACTTTTTTTTGTCCATCTGATGAGTTAAGCCTTTTTCAACTGATTTTTATAATTCGTTATTTTGTTGTAATGTTATACCACTATCCCAGGTTAGGGGGAGGGTGGGTATCCCGCTTACATATTTAATCCGGCCACATCATATATGTATGAGCCTGTCCCAAGTCAGGAGCCTGTAATGCAGTGGTTGTCGTCTGTGTATGTATTACGTTTTTGTTTTTTGTTAATTTTTTTTATAAATAAGGCGGTAAGTTTTCTTGTTTGAATTGTTTAACATTGTCATTTCTGGGCCTTTTATAGCTGAATATGCGGTATAAGTGACCAAAATTATATTAATGGTTTGTTTATGGTATTTGTTAACAAAATAATTACTTGAAGGTTTTCTGTTTTTTCGAGGTAAAATTGATTTTTCAAACTGGGAAAAAATTCAAACAATAAAAACAGGTAGTGCTTAACTTTTGGCGGACAGTATATTAGTGAATTTGAATCTGTTCAAAGTTTTGATTTTTCTTCCCTATATATCACGTTGCCTTACATTTTCATAAAGAAAAACATTCACACACCTAATTAAATGGGAATTTAAACAGTCAGTATGCGAATACATATGTTCAAACTCTTTTAGGTCATTTTAAAATAGCAATAAATAAAAGAACTATGTCAATTGGACATGTTTTGATACTATATCTGCCCTTGAATTTTTACTAGATAACATTTTTGTTCGCTTTTGAGATTCCGTATATCGTCATGTTATCGGAATTCCAATGGGAACGAACTGTGTACAACTTATTGCGGACCTGTTTTTGTATAGCTATGACTTGCAGTTTATTACAACATCAGCAATAATCAACGAAAACAACATCTGATACAAAATTTAATAATACTTTTAGATATTTGGATGATATACTGGCTCTCAATAATGACGACTTCAGTATGTATACGAAAGAAATTTATCCTGTTGAACTTACTTTAAATAAAGCTAATAAAAAAAATGACAACTACCCATTCCCCGATCTTGATATCTATATCATACGGAAAGCTTAATACAACCATTTATGATAAAAGAGATGATTTTTCATTTCCTTTCGTTAATTTTACATTTTAGATGGTGACGTTTCATTGTCACCATCTGACGGTGTTTACATATCTCAACTTGTACAATTCGCTCGTGTTTGTAACAACGATTAAGATTTTAACGAGATAAATTTATGTAATACTGTAAACTTATTACACCAGGGTTTTCGATATCACAAACTAGTCAAAACATTTACTAAATTTTACTAAATTTTATCGTCAGTACAAGGACATCATTCGTTAATATATCTCAACATGCAAACGTCTAAGACGTTCTGGTATTTCATAACCAATCTTGTATGGTAATATTCTTTATAAAGCACAAAAGTGTCAGTATTCACCTCAGAAGCTAACAAAACTTGTAAATAAACTTATTAAGAAGGGATATAGTTACGATACTGTTGTCAGGTCATTGAAGATTGCATAGTTTGGCTTTAACATCGATTCACTAATAGTGTCTTTGCATCGAAACTAAACACATTTATTTAAAAACCAGTTGTTGGCAGGACACGGGTTATGTTCTTCTGATATATTTTATGATGGTATGATACTAAACACCTAACGGGAGGAATTGTGCCTGATTTCATATAATGAAGACATAATCTTTCAATCAGTTGAATTGAGGTCTGGAGCTGGCATGTCAGTTAAATGCTAGTAGTCTGGTGTTATTTATGTATTATTGTCATTTTCTTTATTTTCTTTTGTTACATCTTTTGACATCGGACTCGGACTTCTCTTCAACTGAATTTTAATTTGCGTATTGCAATGCGTTTACTTTTCTACATTGGCTAGAGGTATAGGGTGAGGGTTGAGATATCATAAACATGTTTAACCCCGCTGCATTTTTGCGCCTGTCCCAAGTCAGGAGCCTCTGGCCTTTTTTAGTCTTTTTTTTAAATTTTAGTTCCTTATGTAAAATTTGGAGTTTAGTATGACGTCCGTTATTACTATACTAGTATATATTTGTTTAGGGGCCAGCCGAAGGACTGCTCCGTGTGCAGGAATTTCTCGCTGCATTTAAGACCTATTGGTGACCTTCTTCTGTTGTATGTTCGATGGTCGGGGTGTTGTCTCTTTTAAACATTCCAAATTTTTATTCTCAATTTCATGTAGGTAGATAAAAGACTATCTTTCAATATTGTATATTATAGTTCGTTTCTGTGTGTGTTACATTTTAATGCTGTGTTTCCGTTGAGTCACAGTTCTCTTATATTTGATACGTTTCCCTCAGTTTAAGTTTGTAACCCGGATTTGGTTTTTTCTCCATCGATTAATGAATTTCGAACAGCGGTATACTACTGTTGCCTTTAGTTACTACCGCCTTTCAATGATTTAATAAGTCAATCTTCAAACATCCCAGATTTGTTTAATTATAACTTTATACTTTTGTTAAATTATTTTTATTTTCATCCGGGATGAGAAAATTAATATTTTAGAACTTTTATTATCCGTTGTCTGATGTGTGTACGTGATCACAGATAGATGTATATATAAAAGTTCAATAACTTACTGAAAGGTTGTTGCTACTTTGTATATTTAATGATTTAATAACTCAATCTTCAGACAATATAGAAGTACTTTTGTAACAACTGTTTATAATTACTTGATCATTATGTTAATATATTTTCATTTTTATCGTTGATAAGAAAGTCAATAGATAAGAAGAATAATTTATACAATATTAAGATATGGTTAGACACAAAAATCATAAAAGTGCGCAAGATACGTCAACCATTATGACCGAAAAAGTAACAGTAAAAATATGTTCTTTTAGATTGGGACCATATAATATAGTTAGTGTTAATATGTCTTTTGAATGAAATTAGCTTTTGCAATTTATATTTTTTTATAGTGTGTCTTTCTATGTTTTGCTGCGACACTATTGTTATAGATAAGAATATAGGTTGGTACAGTTTTAAACTCTCTGCAACTTTTTGAACCTGTCCTTAGTCTGGATTCTGACGTTTGTTGATGGTTTGTTTGTTTTCCTGTCCAAATGGTTTTACGCTTAGATCTGTTCATAGTGTCTTTTTGTTGATGGGATGTACAAGTGCCCGGCCACGTCTCCTTCTTTCTTGTCCATCTGCTGAGTTAAGCCTTTTTCAACTGATTTTTAGCTCACCTGGCCTAAAAGGTCAAGTGAGCTTTTCTCATCACTTGGCGTCCGTCGTCCATCGTCGTCGTCGTTGTCCGTCGTCCGTCGTCGTTAACTTTTACAAAAATCTTCTCCTCTGAAACTACTGGGCCAAATTTAATCATACTTAGCCACAATCATCATTAGGGTATCTAGTTTTAAAAATGTGTGGCGTGACACGGCCAACCAACCAAGATGGCCTCCATGGATAAAAATAGAACATAAGGATAAAATGTAGATTTTGGCTTATAACTCTGAAACCGGAGCATTTAGAGCAAATCTGACATGAGGTTAATTTGTTTATCAAGTCAACATCTAGCTGCCCTGAAATTTTCAGACAAATTGGACAATCGGTTGTTGGGTTGCTGTCCCTGAATTGGCAATTTAAAGGACATTTTTCAGTTTTTGGTTAATATCTTGAATATTATTATAGATAGAGATAAACTGTAAACAGCAATGATGATCAGCAAAGTAAGATCTACAAATAAGTTTTTACATGACTAAAATGGTCAGTTTACCTCTTAAGGAGTTATTGTCCTTAATAGTCATTTTTTATCAATTTTTCGTAATTTTCGTAATCTTTTACAAAAATCTTCTCCTCTGAAACAACTGGGCCAAATTTAACCATACTTGGCCATAAACATCATTGGGGACTCTAGTTTAAAAAATGTGTGGCGTGACCCGGCCAACCAACCAAGATGGCCGCCATGGCTAAAAATAGAACATAGGGGGTAAAATATAGATTTTGGCTTATAGCTCTGAAACCGAAGCATTTAGAGCCAATCTGACACGAGGTTAACTTGTTAATGAAGTTAAGATCTATCCGACCTGTAAATTTCAGACGAATCAGACGACCGGTTGTTGGGTTGCTGCCCCTGAATTGGTAATTTTTAAAGAAATTTTGCCGTTTTTGGTTATTATCTTGAATATTATTGTAGATAGAGATAACTTTAAACAGCAATAATGTTCAGCAAAGTAAGATTTACAAATAAATCAACATGACACAAATGGTCAGTTGACCCCTTAAGGAGTTACAGCCCTCTGCAGTCAATTTTTAACAATTTTCATAAATTTTGTGAATTTTTGTAAATTTTTAACAAAATATTTTCCTCTGTAACTAATGGGCCAAGTTCATTAAAGATGAAGATAATTGTAAGTAGCAATAATGTTCAGTAAAGTAAGATCTACAAACACATCACCATGACCAAAAAACAATTTTGTCATTAATCCATCTGTGTCTTTTGTTGAATATGCACATAGACCAAGGTGAGCGACACAGGCTCTTAAGAGCCTCTAGTTATAGTTCGTTATTTTGTTGTAATATTATACCACTGTCCCAGGTTAGGGGATGGGTATCCCGCTAACATATTTAATACCGCCACATTATATATGTATGAGCCTGTCCCAAGTCAGGAGCCTGTAATTCAGTGGTTTTCGTTTGTGTATGTATTACATTTTTGTTTTTTATTCATTTTTTTATATATAAGGCAGTAAGTTTTCTCGTTTGAATTTTTTAACATTGTCATTTCGGGGCCTTTTATAGCTGAATATGCGGTATGGACTTTGCTCATTGTTGGTGGCCATACGGTTACCTATAATTGTTAATTTTTGTATCATTTTGTTCTCTTGTTGAGAGTTGTCTCATTGGCAATCATACCACATCTTTTTTTATAATTCCGTTAGTCATGTTGGAGAAGTTTATAGATATATAGCTTGGTGTTCGATCAGAGCCCAGGCTCCGTATTGAAGACCGCACTTTGACCTGTAATGGTTTACTTTTACAAATTGTGACTTTGATATCATAGGACACATTCTGATCCATTTATTTACCAACATCATTAAAATGATTTATATAAAAAAGAAGATGTGGTATGATTGCCAATAAGACAACTATCCACAAAAGACCAAAATGACACAGACATAAACAACTATAGGTCACCGTACGGCCTTCAACAATGAGCAAATACCATACCGCATAGTCAGCTATAAAAGGCCCTGATAAGACAATGTACAACAATTCAAACGAGAAAACTAACAGCCTTATTTATGTAATAAAAATGAACGAAAAACAAATATGTAACACATAAAAAAGACAACCACTGAATTACAGGTTCCTGACTTGGGACAGGCACATACATAAATAATGTGGCGGGGTTAAACATGTTAGCGGGATCCCAACGGGATTATACATTGTTAACATAATATTAAACATATTATTAACTCACACTTCAATAAAAACAGAATAAAAATGTGACCATGATGACTTCTATAGTAAAATGAAAAAAAAAACGAAACCCAAAACGAACAGTAAAACATTCATTTATTTTCGTTGGTACCAATTTCAATAGATCGAATAAAACTCTCATTTTCGTGGATATTTGATTTTGTGATTTTGACAAGATCTGCACATTTCTGTATGCCATTTGTAAATAATTCAACTTTTATATTCGTGGTTCCTAGGTAGCCACGAAATCCACGAAAATTCGAATCCAACGGAAAAAAAATTAATACTCAGTACATAATGTGGTACAGTAGATTCACATCCGGCAAGAACAGATCAATTTATGTTGTGGTGCTATTAAGATAGTATATTAAACTCGACACTTTATTAAAAATTAAGGAACACTTATTTTTTACCGTTCCATTCAATTGTGTCAATGTTATACTACTACATTTGTACTAATGCGCCTCGAATTCAGGTAGTCAAATCGATGTGTAGTGATAGTATGTATGTTGCATTAGCGTTTGTGATTGTTGCACTTCAGTATATCTGTTGTTACGTTGTGTTTCTCTTAAAGTTGATTTTTTCTCTATTGGTTTTCGTTTTGAATCTTGCTTTTATTTATCTCGATCGATTTATTTGTTTGCATTTTGTGTTCTTTTGCTGTTTATGCACTGATTGTTTGTCATGATGGATATCCAATATCCTTTTTTTTCAATGATTGTCTTAATTTACGCAATTATTTCATGCATTTTGCCGGATAGATTTTTTATTTCCATAATGTCTTTGGCCATACAATTTTGTCAGTTCGTACTAGACCAAAATATACATTTTGAAAATAACCCTCACTCCCCCATGCTATGAACTGCTGATGTAGCAGGTTACACTTTTTCACTATACACGACAGTAAAAATGGAGATTAGTAACGTAGACAAAATTCCGCTTCAAACGATAGCAATATCATTTTTTTTTTTAAATTCAACCGCTCATACAATTCCTTTTGTAAAATACAAGGGTTTGCACCTACAATGTATTGGGCTAAGTTTGTGTACACAATTACCTATAACATACCATTTTCCTTTCGGATAAGGCAGCATAAAAAATTTGTTGTCTTAAGCTGACTATATACAGAATACATCGGTAATGCCTCGATTCGGGATGCTTAATAGAACAATTTTCCAGTGTAAATATCAGTAAAACTACATTTCCCATTTTAATGCCGGCTATGAACACGGACGATGAAGCAGGATACATATAAAATTCTGTAGATCAAACAAAATATACAATTGCAATTGGATCATAGTAGTTGAAATCTAATGTTCGTGAAAGTTCAAAAAAATGCATCTTACACTTTTGACTGTCAAAACTGTTTTTAAGCTATACAAAGCAAAGATAAAATTGTTCTCCGAAGTCAATACATACCAAGTACTGGTACTAAAGTCACCAACAATATACCATTCCGCGGTAGCACTTTATAAATTTTTGTTTCAATAAAACGTAGTACATAACGATATTGGTAAAACAACATATTCTAGGTAGTAATTAGCGATCCAATTTTTTTGTCTACAAGCAATTTATATGCTTGTGTTTACATTTCCTTAACGAACGGTTAGCATAGATTATTTTATTGTGAATTGCATCGAGATGTTCTTTAAAATTGAAAAAAAACTTTATATCATTGTATATGTCATCTTGATATCTAACCACGTACGATGTTTGGCATCGAAACTAAATGTATAATAACGTTATATCGCTTGTATCTAAATCAACAGTTCCATATTGAATACATAATGAGAAAAACAAACACAACAACAAGAAAAACGTGAGAAAACCAAATATAAAGATTGAATTTCACTTTCTATATTTAACATTCACAAGCCCAGTAGTCAGCACTTTTTGTGCTGACATGAATTGTCATTGATATTGTTTTATTTATAAATTTACTGTTTACAAATTTTTGAATTTTTTGAAATACTAAGGCTTTTCTACCTCAGGCATAGATTACCTTAGCTGTATTTGGCAAAACTTTTAGGAATTTTGGGTTCTCAATGCTCTCCAACTTCGTACTTTATTTGGCCTTTTCAACTTTTTGGGATTCGAGCGTCACTGATGAGTCTTTTGTAGACGAAACGCGCATCTGGCGAATACTAAATTTATTCCTGGTGATAATGAGTTTATTTGCACACTGTTTCTAAATAGTAATTTGTTTTAATTCATTTTATTTCTATTGATTGTTTTATTCTCATTATGTGTTAAAACATTTTTTTTGCGAGTGATATATATATATGTTTAGACGAGTTGTATATATATATATATATATACAACTCGTCTAAACATCAACCCAACAATGTTAGATCTGTAAATTTGCTTTCGCAAATTTTTGGTTCTTCCCTCGCCGGGATTAAAACCCATGCTACTGTGATATCGTGACACCAAATCGCCTGCACTGCAGCCGTCCCGCTAGACCTCACGACCACCTGGGCTCTCAAAAAAAGAGCTTTCGCTGGCCGTGTGTTACCTTTCCTCGTCAGTTTTAATCTAGCGGCGTACTACAGTATGGTGATACATGGCTGTGTACATAATGTATATACAACTCGTCTAATCATCAACCCAACAATGTTAGATCTGTAAATTTGCTTTCGCAAATTTTTGGTTCTTCCCTCTTCGGGATTCGAACCCACGCTACTGTGATATCGTGACACCAAATCGCCTGCACTGCAGCCGTCCCGCTAGACCACACGACCACCTGGGCTCTCAAAAAAAGAGCTCTCGCTGGCCATGTGTTACCTTTCCTCGTCAGTTTTAATCTAGCGGCGTACTACAGTACATGATATATAAGGCATGAAGATGTTATTGTTACAGATCCGCTAAATTATCTATAGTAAAGGATCCTACAAATTAATGTAATATACAGTCACAGAAAATAATTATATTTATTGTTTATTAAAGAAAACTCAGCCACAGAAGACTGCGTAACAGGAGCATATTATGCACAATATAAATCACAACATATTTCATAATACAAACAGAATACATTTTTAAATTATACATCTTCAGAGATAAATCTTTGTTTATTGCAGTTTTAAATCAGACAAGCATCTTTTCTACCTTTTAAATAAAAATTGACAGCTTAGACAGCACATTAGTATTACAATATTTAAGCATGCCCGCTACTTTTTTAACATTTGGATATTTTAAATAATAAGGAGGTATGAACTTCCCCCTTAAATCTTTAACTTTATAATTGGTACATATACATATATAGTGGTACACATCCCCAAGACCAGCTTTACAAAGAGGACAAATTCTCTCATTTCGTGGTACATTTCTCCATCTTCCTGTTTCAATGGGAAACTTTGTATTACATACCCTTAATTTACATATATTTACTCTATGACCCCGCCTTAATTTCAACAGATATGGTTCTAAGCAAAACTCTTCTTTAAAGTGTAAATAAAATTCCCCCCTTGATGAGTTATTTATATCAAAGAACCATTTTTGAATAAACTGGTCCTGGAGACGCTGCCTCACATTAGTTTTAATATAATTATAATCAACTTGCTCCGGAACATTATATATTTCACAAAAAAGCCACAGTCATTAAACACAGATTTTACATAGTTAAACCATTTGAAATTATAACCTTCATGCTCATGCATGTACCAAAGTAACTTGTACAGTTTACCCGATAATTTTTTATCGTTTGTTGCAAGCTTGTGCCAAAAACATACCATTTTTAACTTGATCTGCAGTTCAAGTGGAAATCTTCCAAGTTCTCCATACACCATAAATTTTGGCGTAGAGGATCGCACCCCCAAAATGCGCTTACAAAACTGTAAATGTAATTTTTTTAATATTATTTTTATTTTCAAACCCCCATATTTCCGAGGAATAGGTCAAAATAGGAACCACCAATGCATCAAATAATTTTAACTGTAAATCAATCGGGAGTGAGATATTTTGTATCTTCTTGTAAAGAGCATAAAGTGTTTTTTGAGCTTGGTCTACCAGTTTTTTTCGAGCTTGAAAGAAATTTCCGTTGTAATTTAACAGCAGACTAAGATAAACATATGAATCTTTAATTTCAATAATTTCATTACATAGTTTAAAAGTAACATTCTTATTAAACTTTCTCTTTGAAAAAATTACAATCTTAGTTTTTGATACATTCACAGTGAGTTTCCACTCAAAACAATATTGCTCAAAAACATTCAGAGCCTTTTGCAACCCTTCTGCCGACTCCGCAAAAATAATAGTGTCGTCGGCGTACAGAAGAATAAATAACTTGATATACAAATCAAGATTCTCTGTAAATTTTTCGTTCATAAATGTTAGACCTTCCACAGAGTTTTCATCCAGATATTCTTCCAAGTCATTCAGGTATAAGGCAAAGAGAAAAGGTGACATTTTTTCTCCCTGTCTTACACCTACCTCACACGGGAAAAAATCTGTTTTTAGTTCTCCATTTTTAACACAAGACTTAATATCCGTATACATGCTCAATATAACTTTAAACATTTTCCCACCAATGTTATATTTTAATAATTTTTGCCATAGTCCCACCCTCCACACTGTATCAAAAGCTTTTTTAAAATCTACAAAAGCGCAAAATAATTTCTTTCCCGAACTCAAATATAGTGAAATTAAAGCATGCATGATAAACATACTATCTTGGACAGAATACCCCTTACGAAAACCACCCTGGGCATTAGTTATAATCCCGATCTCGTCTGACAGAGCATTAAGTCTTGAATTAAGTATAGAGGTGAACACTTTTCCTAAATTCGATGTAAGACAAATAGCTCGGTAATTATCCAAATTATTTGGATCCCCCTTGTTTTTAAATAACGGCTTAATGATACCAGTAAGCCATGATTCGGGAACGATTCCAGAATCAAACACTAAATTGAATAACTTAGTGTGAAAAGGCAGAAATTGATTCACCGTGCTTTTTATATATTCGTTGACAATCCCATCTTTCCCTGGGGCTTTGCCATTACATAATTTTTTAACAGCTGACAATATTTCGTCCTCTGTAATTTCCTGATCTATAATTTCAATAAACCCCTGACCTTTTATACTATTAACTAAATCCTCAAAATCAATATCATCATCTGGAACATCGCTCTTATTTAGTGACTTAAAATACTCATATAATTGATCAATAGTAATTTGGATATCTTTATCAGACCCCCCTCTATTCAATCTTTTCAAGATTTTCCAAAATTTACCAGAATCTTTTTTCGAAAGTTTACGCATGTCAGATTCTAGTGCATGTTGAAAACTCTCAAAACTTTTATTCATTTCGGCTCTGTAAACTTTCCCGCACTTTTTCATCTCATCTCGGTTCGCTTTATTTTTATTAAAACTGTAACGATTTTTCGCTTTATGGAAAACCTTTCGCTTATATCTGCATTGTTTATTAAACCAAAGTTGGTTAGAAGAACCAGACAGATAGGATCTTCCCTTTGGTTTAAAAACACGACTAGCAGTGCTCTTAAAAATATCACATATTTTGTCAACGACTGCATTGATTCGTTCTTTTGGATCGCTACTGTCCTCCGACAGAAGCAGTGATATCTCGTCTAATTTTGTAACGTCACTGACGAGTGTCTCAATAAACCGGTTTTCCTTGTCTGGAACCCATCGCGCATGACCACGCTGACTTCTACAATTATCATCGGAATGTGTAGTAAAAATGTTCACTGAAGCATGAAAACAAAAAGATAGGCCACAATGGACATCAGAAAAAAGTTGATTGAATTCGAGAACATTGAATTCTTTTATCAGTGAAAAAATGCTGGAGGACAGTAATAAATAATCAATAAGAGATACACTATTACATGTAGTCAAGCCTATCATATAGTCATTACCTGGTAACCTACTGTTACCAATATGCAAATTGTTACGTTTACAAAAATCTATAAGTTTGTACCCATAGTTATTAGGCACACTGCCATCTTTTGAACATCGCTTTAAAGATACATTACTGTCACATAAATTTTGGAAATCGTACAAATATGACACAAAACTGTCATCTTCAAAATCATCCCGTATATCAAAAAGACCGTCATCAGGGATGACAACATCATCTAACAATTTGGTTTTAGCATTCAAATCACCAACAATTAGAGGTTGACCATTATACTTATTAGCAAATTCTATCATTTCAATTTCAACCTCTGTGAACGCCTCATTGCTTGTATACTTAGTATTTTCAGGTGGAAGATACATACAGCCCATTAATAAGTTTTTATTAAAATCAACTAACCCCTTTTCCAATACTACCAATTGTACAAATTCAGAATTGGATTTTGGAAATTTCAAAAAGTTTTCTAGATTACTCTTAAAACAAATAATTATACCACCCGACTTCTTTTTAAATTTTGTTCTATGCTTAGCAAAATACTTATACCCATCAGGCATCCCTAGAATGTCAAATTCATCAGTCTTTGATTCCAAAAATATAAGTATATCATACACATGATACATCAGCATCAGTTCCTGAAATTCAGGAGACTAAACTTCGATCTCAACTCACATACATTTAGGCTAATACAATTAAGAGTATTATTTGAAAAATAATTATTCTCAGTACTCAACAGATCACTCCTGCTACGGAGTCCATCCTATATACTTTTATGATGTTTACCTTGCTTTTCAGTAGATGAAGGGGTAGTATTTGAACTCAGATTGCGTTTTCGCAGAGCTGGTGTGTGAACAATTGCCTCAACTTATAAGTACGTCTGAGTCAGTGACAACTCTACAACAGATGTATCCATCGGATCGCCATCAATGATGGTGATACATGGCTGTGTACATAATGTATATACAACTCGTCTAAACATCAACCCAACAATGTTAGATCTGTAAAGGACTACTTTGCTTTCGCAAATTTTTGGTTCTTCCCTCGCCGGGATTCGAACCCATGCTACTGTGATATCGTGACACCAAATCGGCTGCACTGCAGCCGTTCCGCTAGACCACACGACCACCTGGGCTCTCAAAAAATGAGCTTTCGCTGGCCGTGTGTTACCTTTCCTCGTCAGTTTTAATCTAGCGGCGTACTACAATACATGATATATAAGGCATGAAGATGTTATTGTTACAGATCAGCTAAATTATCTATAGTAAAGGATCCTACAAATTCATGTAATATACAGTCATAGAAAATAATTATATTTATAAGTACGTCTGAGTCAGTGACAACTTTACAACAGATGTATCCATCGGATCGCCATCAATGTATATATATATATATATAAATATGCCACCTATTTGTCTATATATACATTAGGAAGCAACAGAGAAAGCAGGTTAGGATTTGTATTTCAATAACAAACACATCACTGTTGATTTAGATGCACGATACATTTACATTCAGTTAAGATGCCAAATTGATTATGGTTAATTTGTCAAGATGACATATAAAATAACACAATGGCTTTTTAATGTTTAAGAAAATCTCGACGCAATGAAAAATAAAATAATCTATTCAAATCGTTCGTTAAGGAAATGTAAACACAAGCATGTGAATTGTTTGTGGACAAAGGAATTCGGTCGCTTTTTTACTTCCTCAAATGTATTTTTGACAAAAAGCCTTATTTTCTACGTTTTTTACTTAAACAAAATTTGATAAAATGGTACTGCGAACTTTTATATCAATAGTGATTTTAACACAAGTTATGTATTGTCTAAAGAAAACAATACTATAACTTAATATTTTTGGTTTGTACAGCTTGAACATTTACACTTGGATTTTTTTTCTTTGTTTCTTAAATACATTAAGAGAACTCTGTCAAAAGGTAACAAACATCGATCTCAAAATGACAAAGCTTGATAAAATAGAAGAACGATTGAAGTTAATTGATAATAGGTTTAAATCTGTTGATACAGAATTAAGCAGTTGTAAACAACGGTTAAATCATCTTGAACAAAACGCCCAATTTCTATCAGATGTACACGACGAGCAAGCTGCGCTGAAGAAAAAACTTTATACAATGACAAGTACAATTGAAAAAACAAAAAACTTCAGTAGTAAACTTTTAGATATCGAGACACAAAACCGTAAAAAAAACCTGCTGTTTTTTTCATTCGATGAGGAACCAGTTAAAATAAATACAAATGATAATAACACCGACAAACAGGGGGAAGGAGACCAAAGTGGTGAAAATGAACGTTGTAAGGAACAAATACTTGAATTCTTAGAAAACACTATGAAGTTAGAAGGTGCGACCAATATACATTTGGAAAAGGTGTTTCGTTTAGGGAAACGAAAACCCGACGCGATTAGACCAAGGCCAATAGTTGTTTAATTTTGTCAGCTGTCGGATAGAGCAAAAGTTAAAAATGCATCAGGTCGTTTAAAAGACATAAAGTTCGGAATTAGTCCGCAGTATCCCCGTGAAATTATTGAACGGCGGAAAAAAATGGTTCCGATAATGCTGAAAGAAAGAAAACAGAATAAAACAGCGTATATTGTAGGTGATAAACTTTATGTGAACGGAGAAATATGGGAACGTTAGGAGTCAGCGGAGAGTGTAAATAAAATATCTGAAACCCAACAAAGTGCTATTAATATATGTGCTTGAAATATTTCAAAAGGCCTAGTGCGAAAGCTACGTGTTAAGGAATTTGTTCAAATTGTATCTGAATACGACGTTTTATGTCTAAGTGAATGTTGGGTCAAATGTCCAGATGAGTTTGAATTAGATGGCTATGAAAAGAAATATTTGGCTAGATCAAAATGTGGTGGTGGTGGAGTAGTATTGTTCTATAAAAAAATGGCTATGTCAATTTATTGATGTAATTAAATATGAAGTTGATAGTATGATCTGGTTAAAATTTGTCAAACGAATTATGCCAAACAATAAAAATTTATATATGTGTGTTATTTACATGCCACCTGATCGAAATGTGTATTATAAAAAGTATAATATAGATGTATTTGATGTTTTACAAGAACAAATTGAATTATTTGCAACTGTAGGAACTGTGTCTGTCATAGGTGATTTGAATGGAAGAGTTGGTATAGAACCGGATTTTATTGTAGAAGACACGCTAGATAAACGTTTACTTGACACTATTGACTTTATAAGTTATGTTTCTGATGTTAAAATTACAGATAGATTGTCCGAAGACTTAAAAGCCCCAAATGGTTTTGGCCGTCGTATACTTGGTATATGTAAATCTACAGGTTTACGAATATGTAATGGTAGATTTGGTACTGATAGTAGTAAATATACTTTTCAAAATAAAAACGGTTGTAGTCTAATTGATTATATGTTGATATCACAAGACAGTATTTTTACTTTAATCAAGGCATGTACTGTTAAAGATTTTAATATGTTTTCATGTCATGCTCCATTAAGTGTTGAATTCTATTTAAATGTTGATAAAAAGATTAATGATCAATGTACTTGTGTAAAATCTGTTTACAATAGAGTGAAATGGAATGAAGGGTTTAAAGACGGTCTTGTAAATGACATGCTGACAAATGTTCAAAAGTTTGATGATTTAATGTTAAATTTAACGGAACATGAGAACGATATTGACAAATGTGTTGGCGATTTAAATAACCTGCTTACAGAAATTTGTGAACAATACACCAAAACAGAAGTTGAATTTACAGATTATTGTGAACATTGTATAGATAGTAATGCTAATAAAAGTCGAAATCGTTTGTTAAAATAGATAAACCGTGGATTTCAGAAGATTGCAAGAATCTTTATAGACAATACAAATTAGCTTTGAATATTTTTAATGCAAACCATTCTAACGACAACAGAATAAGACTAAACTTAGCTAAACAGAAATATAAATGTACAGAGACTAAACTTAAAAGACATTACAAAAACCAACAAGGTAATATGTTGAAAAATTTGCAAAGAAAAAACCCAAAGAAATTCTACCAGAAATTCAAAAGATCAAAGACCGAAAACGGACATAAAATAACTTTGGAACAATTTCAGAAACATTTTAAAAACTTAATGTCAAATAACTCAGAAACGGACAAGGCAACGAATACAGAAACTTTACCAAACGTACACGAGGAACTAGACATTCCATTTACAGATACCGAATTAGAAAAATGCTTGAGGAAATTGAAATATGATAAATCTACTGGATTCGACAACATCATGAACGAATATCTTATTGCTGGAAAAACTGTACTTATTCCAATAGTGTGCAAACTTTTTAATAATATTCTTAATTCCGGAAATTTCCCTGAAATATGGGTTAACAGTATTATCGTACCTATTTTTAAAAAAGGAGACGTGAATGACCCTAACAACTACCGTGGAATATCTTTAGTATCGCATGTTGGGAAATTCTTCACCTCGCTGCTGAATACAAGGTTGCTACAATGGAGTGAAAAGAATAATGTGTTGACAGATGCACAATTTGGTTTCCGTCCTGGATTTGGAACAGTCGATGCCGTCTTTGCCCTTTATTCCCTTATCACTAATTCTTTGAGTAAAGGTAAACGTCTATACTGTTGCTTTGTAGATTACACTAGAGCTATTGATAGTGTCACAAGTTACAAATTATGGCAAAGATTAGTCAGATGTGGAGTAACTGGTAGACTTTTAAATGTCATTAAATCTATGTATAGCAAGTTAAAAACTTGTGTAAAACTTAATGGAAAATTTTCTGAATTTTTTTAATGTACTGTTGGTCTAATGCAAGGGGAATCCTTATCGCCTCTGTTGTACTCATTATATGTCAATGATATGGAGATAGAACTTATTACACAAAATTGTAAATCATATGAACTTAAAATTTTAAATCTGTACTTGTTAATGTACGCTGACGATATGGTTTTATTTAGTGAAAGAATAACTGATCTACAAAAGATGATCGATGATGTAAATGTTTATTCAAATAAGTATGATTTGTACATAAATTTGTCAAAAACCAAAATTGTAGTTTTTAGAAACAGAGGGAAAATTAGACCAGAAGAGCAATGATATATAAATGGAAAGGCTATTGATATATGTAACGAGTTCATGTATTTGGGAATTTTATTTTATTATACTGGTAACTTTGCAAATACTCAAAAGAAACTATCAGAACAGGGAAAAAAGGCTGTGTTTAGTATATTCAATAAAATACATGATGATTATTATAATCCTGAAACTTTGTTGTCATTATTTGAAACTGATGTAGCAAGTATACTGAATTATTGCTCGGAAATATGGGGATTTCATATCGCACCTAATATCGAAAAAGTTCATTTGTATTTTTTAAAACGTATTCTTAAAGTCAAAATGAGTGTTGTAACTAATATGATTTATTGTGAATTAGGTAGATTGCCAATGTACATTGAAAGGCAGTATATAATGGTCAAATACTGGTTAAAAATTTTGAGTACAGAAAATTGTATATTAAAGAATTGCTATGATGAGATGTATGACAGAAGTTTTATTAAAAAGAACGATAAACAAAACTGGTGTTGTAAAATAAGGGATATTTTGTTAAGATATGGATTTAATTATGTTTGGTTAAACCAAAGTGTAGTTTGTAAAGACATTTTTCTATCGCAATTAAAAGAAAGAATGCTTGGTGCATTCATTAGTGAAGTAACTATGTCTTTTGAGAATTCAAATAAATGTCATTTGTATAGATACATGTATAGTACACACACATTGCAATTTTATTTAGATAGACCTGTAAATTATATATACAAACCATACATTTATAAATATCGTATATCAGCTCATATATTAAGTATAGAAACAGGTAGATATTATAATGTTGATAAAAATAATAGACTATGTACAAATTGTAATACTAGCTCTATTGAAGATGAATACCATTTTATACTTGAATGTAAAAAATATAGTCAAATTCGAGAAAAGTATATAAAAAAGTATTATTGGAGAAATCCTTCTACATACAAACTTATCCAGTTGTTATCTGTCAGAAATATTAAAGAATTGAATAACTTAGGTATATTTTTAAAATCTGCAGAAAAACTTAGAATTTAACAATGTTTAATTGCAGTAAATAATATTTTTGTTCTCACTTTATTTAAGTATTATATCATGATATCATTCTCCGCTCGTATTTCGTATTTTGTATTATGTATTATGTATTATGTATTATATGTTCTTTCATGCACACCTTATATTTATATATATCATATATCTCTTGTAAAATTCTTATATCGGTGTAAAATTGTGTATATGTATCCTATAAGCTGTATTGCTTTCGGAATAAAGTATTATTATCCTCGGTTATACAATAATATTTTTTGTTATTGAAATCCTTGCTCAACAGTTAAGTGTGGTGTTTCTGTTAAAAACATACGCACAGACACGTGACGTGTGTAATATCATACACACAGACACGGATCCATTACAGATGAACTGTATGTTATTATCCGCCAAAACATGTAATGAAGAAAAGAAAAGAAGGATATCAGATATCCACAATAGACAGCAAAGGAGCACAAAATGTGTACAATTAAATGATGCCAATTAGTCTAAACTTGTTAAATAAAAAAACAAATCAAACGGCGCTGCAAACGCTGATCTAGAAATATGCTGCGGAAATGTAAGCTGCTCTTGCTTCACACGCCTGTTGTTTTGCTCATGTTATTACAACATTCATGAACGGTCATATGACAATATGATATATTTAATATTTTCAACGAGTCGTTTATATAAGAAGTGTTTTTTCATTAATTTTAAAAATGTGCTAATGGTTGCCGCTGCACACAATATAATACGGATGACGATTCATGTTGCGAAGGGTAAATTTTAGGCTTTATGCTTGTCGATTGTAACAAATGATTAATATATATTTTGAATTTAGTGTAATATATGCCCAAAACGTTGCATGCACAATGATACGAAAATTATTCAGAAACTTATTAATCATTATTAGTTGCTGACAACAGGTTATGGATTTGCACATTGTTTAAGTCCGTACGATGATTTTTAGTTGTTTATGGTGGTACCTAACACCTTGACTAAAATTAATTTGGCTCGTTTAATTTTTATAAAATTTTGACAAAATATTTACTTTGACCCTTTGACAAAAATATAAAAATTTCAAAAAACTTGAACCAATCACTTTTTCAGAAAAATTTGGTTGGATATATAGCAGTTTGAAAAACACTAATTCTGATATTTGAGAAGCTTAATATTTCCTTAACTATTCAACGTATTAAAACGTTTAGCTAATTTTACAGAGTAATCTCCCTGTAGTGTAAGGTACCACCTTAAATCCACGCAATATGTTCTCTGTTTGATAGTTGTATCCTTATCTTATAATATACAATCCCTCCTCCCCTCGCACCAAAAAAAACAAATCTAAAACACAACAAAATACTAGCAACTGAAATATCTTAAATCTCTAAACATTATTAAAAATCATAATGTTTTGATTTAAAAATATATAAGATGTGGTATGAGTGTCAATGAGACAACTCTCAATCCAAGTCACAATTTGTAAACAATTATTGGTCAAAGTAAGGTCTTAAACACGAACAGCAAGATATAAAGGGCCATAAAAATTACTAGTGTAAAACCTTTTAAACGGGAAAACCAACGGTGTAATTTATATGAAAAAAATGTTTTAATATATACATTATGTTTAGTCCTTAATCATGAAGAATTAATTCATATTTTAAACCAACTCATTACACAAATAAGCGTTACAATTTCGTTATTCAGACTTGATTCATCAGTGACATTCGAATATTAAAAAAGAGGGGTCCATGAACAAGTTGCCGTGATCACTGTAGAAATATTTTAAATCATGCAAGACGCGAACTGTTAACCAATAGTGGGTCTTTTCTGTGTGTTCTCAGGGGCCTCGATGGCACAGTCGTCTAAGTAGTTCTTTTACTGTCATCACTAGCCAGTCAACACTGAGGTTGAGAGTTTGTACCCTACATGTCCGGGTGCAATCGACTCTAATCTAAACTAAATAGAATTGTCAGTTGTTCTATCAAAATCGGGCACTAATGCCTCCTCCACCAGTAGTTAAAACAGGCCGACACAAAATAGCAGAAAAATATACACTTGGGAGGGACGTTAGAACACCAAAAATCGATCAATCTATGTGTTATCTTCCTTTTATTAAGTATGTTCATATACATGTACTTAGAATATTGTGTTGTTCAACTGTACCATTAAATATTTTGCATTTGTAATTTCTCTTTTATACAATAAATTGTTACAGCACAGATATAATAGCTTCAATTCGACGGATAAACTAGAAACTTACGAGATTCCAAATTCAAAAAGAAACAGTCACATTTACAACCAAGATCAACAAAAGGAAGACAATATTAGTGAAAACCATCAATATTTAGAAGTTCGATCATTGACCACAAATGATATTACAATTACACAGGAAATATTCCATATCAATTAACTGGTAAACAAGTAAAAATACATAACGAGATCGATCCAAATCGATCTTAGGATCAGAATCGTGAAACAGTATACGAAGTCACCGAACTTGATGACTCAAGTTTATCAACCAAAATTAAAAGCGTCAGCTAAAAATACTATAATAAACAGAAGGCTCATAAATTAACTTATTAATCTTTATTTTCTATTAATTCTTTTTAAGAATGTCAGTACTATTTAACCTGCACATTTCATGTAATACAATAAAAGATGCATGGAGAAGCGACATAGCTGAACATTTTGTACTCTCGACTTCGTCTCGCGGGATTATTGTATAAAAAAAAGACATTGATTAATTTACGAAGTACAGCAGCAAAATTATACAAAAGATAGGAAATATTTATAATTCATACTTCAATTAGGAATTGATTAGATGTATACAGTAATAAAAGTTGTATTGTTCCATGGTAAAAATCTTTCGTTGTCCAGAACACAAGTTTTAACAGGAAAAATTTATCATCTTTTTCTTACAGACAATATCTAAATCAATTATGTAAAAGTTAAGCAAATAGAGTTATCTTTCTTCACACAGACAATTGGTAGAACAAAAATATACACAGTACAATGCGAGTCTGAAATATTTATACTTTTACTAAATTTTATCATTGGTATAAGGAAATAATTCGTAAATATAACTCAACATGCAGACATCTTATACGTTCAGGTATTTCACATCCAATCTTTTATGGTAATAATCTTTACAAATCACAAACATGTCAGTATTCACCTCAAAAGCTTACAAAACCCTTTAAACAGACTTCTTAAGACAGGATATAGTTACGATACTGTTGTCAGGTCATTAAAGATTGCATATTTTAATATTGATTCACTTATAGGGTCTTTGCATCGGAACTTAACACATTTATTTTAAAAAAAAATGTTCTTCTCATATATTTTATGAAAGTATGATACTAAACCCCCTAACGGGAGGGATAGTGCCTGATATTCATATGATGAAGTCAAATTCTTTCAATCAGTTTAATTGAGATCTGGAGCTGGCATGTCAGTTAACTGCTAGTAGTCTGTAGTTATTTATGTATTATTGTCATTTTATTTATTTTCCTTTGTTACATCTTCTGACATCGGACTCGGACTTCTCTTGAACCGAATTTTAATGTGCGTATTGTAATGCGTTTACTTTTTCTTCATTGGCTAGAGGTATAGGGGAGATTTGAGATTCCATAAACATGTTTAACCCCGCCGCAATTTTGCGCCTGTCCCAAGTCAGGAGCCTCTGGCCTTTGTTAGTCTTTTATGATTTTTAATTCTAGTTTCTTGTGTATAATTCGGAGTTTAGTATGACGTCCATATATTGTCACTGTACTAGTATACATATTTTTAGGGGCCAGCTGAAGGACGCCTACGGGTGCGAGAATTTATCGCTACATTGAAGACCCATTGGTGGCCTTCTGCTGTTGTCTGCTCTATGGTCGGGTTGTTGTCGCTTGACACATTCCCCATTTCCTTTCTCAATTTAACTAATTAACTAGTTAAACAGAAATATAGTACCAGGATTATAATTTAATACGCCAGACGCACGTTTTATCTACATAACACTCAACAGTGACTCAGATCAAAATAGTTATAAAGCCAATTAAGTACAAAGCCAAAGAGCATTGAGGACCCAAAATTCCCAAAAGGTTGTGCCAAATACAGCTAATGTAATCTTTTCCTGGGAAAAGAAAGTCCTTAGCTTTTTGGAATGTTCCAAGTTTGGTAAGGGGAAATTTATGAAAATGACCATGCAATTGATATTCATGTCATCACCGAAGTGCTGACTATTGGGCTGGTGATACACTCGGGGACGAAATGTCCACCAGATGTGGCATCGACCCGGTGGTGTAAATAGTTATTAAAGGTACAAGGATTATAATTATAATACGTCAGACGCGCGTTTCATTTACATAAGACTCATCAGTGACGCTGGGATCACAACAAATCGATTAAAATGTGAGAATATACAATAACTATGACAATATCGTTAAAATTTCACGACCTGGTAAAACGAAAATAAAGAATGACAGACAGCAACTAACAACTTCCACTGGATTGATAAAACAATAGTAGCATACCGCTTTTAAATTGTAAAATATCGAAAAAAACGAAATCAAATCTGAGTTACAAACCAAAACCAACGGAAACATATCATCCTGTATAAAAAAAAAACAACATCGGAATAACAGAAAAACTGAACTGCTATAAAACAAAAACGCCAAATGTAACATAAATAGAAAACAACTTCCATATTCAACAATAGGTACAGGTTGAACCTGGTTTTATGACTAGCCAAACATCCCACTTATATGGCAATGTTATAAATACCACTATAATGACAAAATTACTGTAAACCAACTTATTGTCGCGAGCAATTTATTTGCGACTTTCGCGAGTAGAAAAATAACACGAATATAAATCTTCGCGAATATGGAAACTTTGATCATTCCTTATTAAACTACATCAAGTAAATCAGAAAATCGCGAAATTAGATAGCTGCGAAATGGTCTAGGAAGGGTATAACACGAAATAAAGTAGCCGCGAAAATAAGTTGGTTTACAGTATCATGAGTATGTGACAGGATAATTTGAATACAAAAGGGCATATAGTTTTTTTTAGAGTTAAGTTTCTACTTATCTTAAGATTTCAACGCTAAGCGCTACATTTTTTTTTGTAACATATGACTTTGTACTGATATATCCCGTGATTGTGTTATTGTTCTTTGATTTTTTGTTTTTTTTGTTATTTTCTCTATGTTATTTGCTTTATTTATATGCATAACTGTTTTTTCTTTCTGACACACTTGTTTGTTTTATAGGGATATTGATTATAACACATGTACAATGTTATCTGCTGTATCCCTTTTTTGACATCTGTCAGTGGTATACTAGCTTTCCACTTGTGAACTTTACATTTCTGTGTAGCAACATTCCAGCAGTGCCTGCATACAGATAAAATTGAGAATGGAAATTGAGAATGTGTCAAAGAGTGAACAACCCGACCACAGAACGGACAACAGCAGAAGGTCACCATTAGGTCTTCAATGCATCGAAAAATTCCCGCACCCAGAGGCGACCTTCAGCTGGCCCCTTAATAAATATATATACTAGTTCCTTGATAATGAACGCCATACTGAACTCCAAATTATACACAAGAAACTAAAATTAAAAATAAAACAAGACTAACAAAGGTCAGAGGCTCCTGACTGGGAGTGGATGTTCTTGTGTTAGTCGGCATTGAAATTGGAGATGCAGTGGTGTAGATGTTCTTGTGTGAGTCGACATTTAAATTGGGTTTATAATCTGGGATAATATGACTAAAAAAGCAATCAAGCTAAACCAGGTTTGTCTTTTACCATGAAAAAATAAATGCATACGGAATATAATTTGGTAACGGAATATGACTCAGTTACTGGACAGAAATGGACCAAATCAATTTATAATATCAGCCTTCATTTCGATTTTAACGGAATATATTTTTCGGTGTTATAACTGTGTAAACATTGTATATCAGTTTGACGACGGTTAGAATTGTAGATTTTTTACAATGAAACTGTTGTACGTACGAAAGAAATAATATATTTTGAATTAATTGTACTATTTAAATATATGTGTCCGGAATAATATATTGCTGTTTTCTATTTAGATATGTCTATGTAGAACTGGGCTTTAACACGGGCAGTATAAGGTCGTGATATCGATGGGCGTTTAGTACAGTGATTTTGTCATAGTTTGGTTAAGTTAGACATGGTTGTGTTAAGAGTTTTTATTGACAATCAATGACACAATATAAACATTCGGAATTTTCGCTAAATGAACCTCTGAATATAAATTCAAGCTGGTAAGTATCTTTTTTATTGCTAATATGTTAGAACATACTAGTTTTATCAGATGGTTATAATTTGACACAGAATAAAGCTTGCGTATGTCAAAATTCATAAGTTGTTGTTCGTTGCTAATGCATAAAGTACAGTTATTTTATTACTGTCTGTTAGATCCGATATTTCTTTATGGTATAAATCTGCCGTCAATTATTCCTAAAAAAAAATCCTACATTTGCACACATTTGAAGATTACAGAAAATTCGGTGTAATGATTTGGTTCACTAGTGTCATGGTTAAGTTCATGTCCGACATGGTTCAGTTATGTGATTCCTGTCGTTTATGATGGAAGTGTAACGATTAAAATAAACATACATTATGTACAAGTATCAAAATACTGTAAAACAATGTTTTCGCTGATAATTGTTTTCGTGTTTAAAACATTATATCCTATTTTGAGTCGATATAGTGTAGCTTTTATCTATAGATATAGGAAGATGTGGTGTGAGTGCCAATGAGACAACTCTCCATCCAAACAACAATTCAAAAATTAAACCATTATAGGTTAAAGTACGGCCTTCAACACGGAACCTTGGCTCACACCGAACAACAAGCTATAAAGGGCCCCAAAATAACTAGTGTAAAACCATTCAAACGGGAAAACCAACGGTCTAATGCGGTCTACAGTTGGGTGCAGACCAAGCATTACATGTAGACGGGCCGAAAAAGTTAACGCGGCGTTTACTCGCGTGCACTTCATGTAAACGCCGCGTTAACTGTGCGTTAACTCCGAAATTGCAGTAGACATTAAAAGTAAACGGGCGTTTACTTTCGCGTTTACCTCCGCGTTAACGCAAAAACGGCGCGTCTTCTAATTTTGTAAAGAGTAAACGGGCGTTTACTTTCCCGTTTACCTCCGCGTTAACGTGAACAGATGCGCGTCTTCTATTTTCGTGAAATGTAAACGCACGTTTACTGTTTGCAGTAAACGCGCTTTAACACAGATTGTCATCGTATCCTGTATACACTGACCTCAAATATCAAATGATAATGTACATCGACATTAAATGACCAACTGGTCATTTCCGCTTGACATATTGACGATTACAGCTGATTATAAATGTTATCACACATCTTTATTTAATTGAAAAAATGTTAAAGTAAATTTCTTGTTCTTCGCAAATAAATAGTTTAAGTATGTTTATTTAAATAATTTAATCCTCACCATAATCAAACAGTTTTCTCATCTAAGACAGTCTGACTCCTAAAACGGACCATATTTACCCTTTATCAAGCTATCTATTTAGTAGTAATTCAGTTATATTTTTATGTCATAATGGACATATATTACAATTGAAAGCAATTTTTGAACCAGCATGACCTCTTTTATTTAAAATATAGTGTTGTAAACAAATTTCAGTAGTTTTCATTTTTACTGAAATTTGTTTACGATTCAATATTTTAAATAAAAGAGGTCATGCTGGTTCAAAAATTGCTTTCAATTGACTGACCGCTTAGTAAATGAGTTAAATGTTTATGTAAGGATTGATGGTATAATACAAAAGGTAGCAATATTTGAATATTATGACTAAAAAGTTTTGTTCGCATCAATTAAGAGTGCCAACATGTACTTTTTTTATTCAAAATATTGAATTGAAACAAATTTCAGTAGTTTTCACACCTCAGACTGACTCTTATTATAAAATTATTTGTCCGCAAAAACCAAAACTGAAAATATAAGCATTTAAGTATGTAAATCTATATAGCCACAAAGTAAATAAGTTATATTTTCATGTAAGGATTGATTGTATAATACAAAAGGTAGCAATATTTGAATATTATGACTAAAAAACTTTGTTCGCATCAATTTAGAGTGCCAGCATGTCCTTTTTTATACAAATTATTGAATCCTAAACCAATTTCAGTAGTTTCCATACCTCAGCCTGACCCGTATTATAAAATCATTTGTCCACAACATTAAAATTGACCATATAAGCATTTTATTATGTAAATCTGTATATTTGCTTAGTAAATGAGTTATATTTTCATGTAAGGATTGATTGTATAATTAAAAAAGTAGCAATCTTTGAATATTATGACTAAGAAGTTTTGTTCTCATCAATTTAAAGTTCCAGCATGTCCTTTTTTTATTCAAAATATTGAATTGTAAACAAAATTAAGTAGTTTTCATACCTCAGACAGACTCATATAATAAAATTATTTGTCCGCAACAACCAAAATTTACCATATAAGCACTTTATTATATAAGTCTATATAGCCATATGGTAAATGAGTTAAATTTTCATGTAAGGATTGATTGTATTATATAAAAGATAGCAATATTTGAATATTATGACTACAAAAAATTATTTGTTTCACAACAACCAAAACTGACCATATTAGCATTTTATTATGTAAATCCATACAGTCACATAGTAAATTAGTTATATTTTCATGTAAGGATTGATTGTATTATATAAAAGTAGCAATATTTGAATATTATGACTACAAAAAATTGGTTCGCGCCAATTTAGAGTGTCAGCATGTACTTAATTATTTATACAAATTATTGAATCGTTAACCCATTTAAGTAGTTTTCATACCTCAGACTGACTCGTATTATAAAATTATTTGTTTCCCAACAACCAAAACTGACCATACTAGCATTTTATTATGTAAATCTATATAGTCAAATAGTAAATGAGTTATATTTTCATGTAAGGATTGATTGTATTATATAAAAGGTAGCAAATTTTGAATATTATGATTAAAAAAAAAATTTGTTAGCATCAATTAAGAGTGCCAGCATGTACTTTTTTATACAAATTATTGAATCTTTAACCAATTTCAGTAGTTTTCATACCTCAGACTGACTCGTATTATAAAATTATTTGTTTAGCAACAATCAAAACTGACCATATTAGCATTTTATTATGTAAATCTATATAGTCACATAGTAATTGAGTTATATTTTCATGTAAGAATTGATTGTAAAATACAAAAGATAGCAATATTTGAAAATTATGACTAAAAAGTTTTGTTCTCATCAATTTAGAGTTCCAGCATGTCTCAAATATTATGAGTACAGAAAATTGGTTCGCACCAATTTAGAGTGCCAGCATGTACTTTTTTATACAAATTATTGAATCGTAAACCAATTAAAGTAGTTTTCATACCTCAAACTGACTCGTATTATAAAATTATTTGTTTCACAACAACCAAAACTGACCATATTAGCATTTTATTATGTAAATCCATACAGTCACATAGTAAATTAGTTATATTTTCATGTAAGGATTGATTGTATTATATAAAAGTAGCAATATTTGAATATTATGACTACAAAAAATTGGTTCGCGCCAATTTAGAGTGTCAGCATGTACTTAATTATTTATACAAATTATTGAAACATTAACCCATTTAAGTAGTTTTCATACCTCAGACTGACTCGTATTATAAAATTATTTGTTTCCCAACAACCAAAACTGACCATATTAGCCTTTTATTATGTAAATCTATATAGTCAAATAGTAAATGAGTTATATTTTCATGTAAGGATTGATTGTATTATATAAAAGGTAGCAAATTTTGAATATTATGATTAAAAAAAAAAATTGTTAGCATCAATTAAGAGTGCCAGCATGTACTTTTTTATACAAATTATTGAATCTTTAACCAATTTCAGTAGTTTTCATACCTCAGACTGACTCGTATTATAAAATTATTTGTTTAGCAACAATCAAAACTGACCATATTAGCATTTTATTATGTAAATCTATATAGTCACATAGTAATTGAGTTATATTTTCATGTAAGAATTGATTGTAAAATACAAAAGATAGCAATATTTGAAAATTATGACTAAAAAGTTTTGTTCTCATCAATTTAGAGTTCCAGCATGTCTTTTTTTATTCAAAATATTGAATTGTAAACAAAATTCAGTAGTTTTCATACCTCAGAATGACTCATATAATAAAATTATTTGTCCGCAACAACCAAAATTTACCATATAAGCACTTTATTATATAAGTCTATATAGCCATATGGTAAATGAGTTAAATTTTCATGTAAGGATTGATTGTATTATATAAAAGATAGCAATATTTGAATATTATGAGTACAGAAAATTGGTTCGCACCAATTTAGAGTGCCAGCATGTACTTTTTTATACAAATTATTGAATCGTAAACCAATTAAAGTAGTTTTCATACCTCAAACTGACTCGTATTATAAAATTATTTGTTTCACAACAACCAAAACTGACCATATTAGCATTTTATTATGTAAATCCATACAGTCACATAGTAAATTAGTTATATTTTCATGTAAGGATTGATTGTATTATATAAAAGTAGCAATATTTGAATATTATGACTACAAAAAATTGGTTCGCGCCAATTTAGAGTGTCAGCATGTACTTATTTATACAAATTATTGAATCGTTAACCCATTTAAGTAGTTTTCATACCTCAGACTGACTCGTATTATAAAATTATTTGTTTCCCAACAACCAAAACTGACCATATTAGCCTTTTATTATGTAAATCTATATAGTCAAATAGTAAATGAGTTATTTTTTCATGTAAGGATTGATTGTATTATATAAAAGGTAGCAATATTTGAATACTATGACTAAAAAAAATTGGTTTGCATCAATTTAGAGTGCCAGCATGTACTTTTTTATACAAATTATTGAATCTTTAACCAATTTCAGTAGTTTTCATACCTCAGACTGACTCGTATTATAAAATTATTTGTTTAGCAACAATCAAAACTGACCATATTAGCATTTTATTATGTAAATCTATATAGTCACATAGTAATTGAGTTATATTTTCATGTAAGAATTGATTGTAAAATACAAAAGATAGCAATATTTGAAAATTATGACTAAAAAGTTTTGTTCTCATCAATTTAGAGTTCCAGCATGTCTTTTTTTATTCAAAATATTGAATTGTAAACAAAATTCAGTAGTTTTCATACCTCAGAATGACTCATATAATAAAATTATTTGTCCGCAACAACCAAAATTTACCATATAAGCACTTTATTATATAAGTCTATATAGCCATATGGTAAATGAGTTATATTTTCATGTAAGGATTGATTGTATTATATAAAAGGTAGCAATATTTGAATATTATGACTACAAAAAATTGGTTCGTATCAATTAAGAGTGCCAGCATGTACTTTTTTGTACAAATTATTGAATCTTAAACCAATTTATATAAGCTTTGGATTTCAAATATTTTGGCCACGAGCATCACTGAAGAGACATATATTGTCGAAATGCGCATTCTGGTGCAAGAAAATTGGTACCGTTAATTTTATTACTACCACTGGGTTGATGCCTCTGCTGGTGGACTATTAGTCCCCGAGGGTATCACCAGCCCAGTAGCCAGTACTTCGGTACTGGCATGAAATACGGATTTTTTGTGTTATTTAAAATTTGCTGTTACAAAGTATTAGAAATTATTATAAATTAAGGAATGTATCTCCCTCGTGCAAAGCTCTCATTCCTTTCAAGAATTTGGCTATATTTTTTGGACCTTTTGGATTATAGCTCTTCATCTTTTATATAAGCTTTGGATTTCAAATATTTTGGCCACGAGCATCACTGAAGAGACATATATTGTCGAAATGCGCATCTGGTGCAGGAAAATTGGTACCGTTAATTTTATTAAGTAGTTTTCATACCTCAGACTGCCTCGTATTATAAATCTATTTTTTTCGTAACAACCAAAACTGACCATATTAGCATTTTATTATGTAAATCTATATAGTCAAATAGTAAATGAGTTATATTTTTATGTAAGGATTGATTGTATTATATAAAAGGTAGCAATATTTGAATACTATGACCAAAAAAAATTGGTTCGCATCAATTTAGAGTGCCAGCATGTACTTTTTTATACAAATTATTGAATCGTTAACCTATTTAAGTAGTTTTCATACCTCAGACTGCCTCGTATTATAAATCTATTTCTTTCGTAACAACCAAAACTGACCATACTAGCATTTTATTATGTAAATCTATATAGTCAAATAGTAAATGAGTTATATTTTTATGTAAGGATTGATTGTATTATATAAAAGGTAGCAATATTTGAATACTATGACCCAAAAAAATTGGTTCGCATCAATTTAGAGTGCCAGCATGTACTTTTTTATACAAATTATTTATTTAACATATGGCTATATAGACTTTTATAATAAAGTGCTTATATGGTAAATTTTGGTTGTTGCGGACAAATAATTTTATTATATGAGTCATTCTGAGGTATGAAAACTACTGAATTTTGTTTACGATTCAATATTTTTAATAAAAAAAAGCACATTGTGGCACTCTAAATTGATGCGAACAATTTTTTTTATTCATACCGTTCCAATAATGCTACCGTTTAATTTATACAATCAATCTTTACATGAAAATACAACTCTTTTACTATGCCACTATAGATTTACATAATAAAGTGCTTTTATGGTCAGTTTTGGTTGTTGCAGACAAAAAACTTTATAATACGAGTCAGTCTGAGGTATGAAAACTACTTAAATTGGTTAACGATTCAATAAATTGTACAAAAAAGTACATGCTGGCACTCTTAATTGATACGAACCAATTTTTTGTAGTCATAATATTCAAATATTGCTACCTTTTATATAATACAATCAATCCTTACATGAAAATATAACTCATTTAACATATGGCTATATAGACTTTTATAATAAAGTGCTTATATGGTAAATTTTGGTTGTTGCGGACAAATAATTTTATTATATGAGTCATTCTGAGGTATGAAAACTACTGAATTTTGTTTACGATTCAATATTTTTAATAAAAAAAAGCACATTGTGGCACTCTAAATTGATGCGAACAATTTTTTTTATTCATACCGTTCCAATAATGCTACCGTTTAATTTATACAATCAATCTTTACATGAAAATACAACTCTTTTACTATGCCACTATAGATTTACATAATAAAGTGCTTTTATGGTCAGTTTTGGTTGTTGCAGACAAAAAACTTTATAATACGAGTCAGTCTGAGGTATGAAAACTACTTAAATTGGTTAAAGATTCAATAATTTGTATAAAAAAGTACATGCTGGCACTCTAAATTGATGCGAACCAATTTTTTTGGGTCATAGTATTCAAATATTGCTACCTTTTATATAATACAATCAATCCTTACATAAAAATATAACTCATTTACTATTTGACTATATAGATTTACATAATAAAATGCTAGTATGGTCAGTTTTGGTTGTTACGAAAGAAATAGATTTATAATACGAGGCAGTCTGAGGTATGAAAACTACTTAAATAGGTTAACGATTCAATAATTTGTATAAAAAAGTACATGCTGGCACTCTAAATTGATGCGAACCAATTTTTTTGGGTCATAGTATTCAAATATTGCTACCTTTTATATAATACAATCAATCCTTACATAAAAATATAACTCATTTACTATTTGACTATATAGATTTACATAATAAAATGCTAATATGGTCAGTTTTGGTTGTTACGAAAAAAATAGATTTATAATACGAGGCAGTCTGAGGTATGAAAACTACTTAATAAAATTAACGGTACCAATTTTCCTGCACCAGATGCGCATTTCGACAATATATGTCTCTTCAGTGATGCTCGTGGCCAAAATATTTGAAATCCAAAGCTTATATAAAAGATGAAGAGCTATAATCCAAAAGGTCCAAAAAATATAGCCAAATTCTTGAAAGGAATGAGAGCTTTGCACGAGGGAGATACATTCCTTAATTTATAATAATTTCTAATACTTTGTAACAGCAAATTTTAAATAACACAAAAAATCCGTATTTCATGCCAGTACCGAAGTACTGGCTACTGGGCTGGTGATACCCTCGGGGACTAATAGTCCACCAGCAGAGGCATCGACCCAGTGGTAGTAATAAAATTAACGGTACCAATTTTCTTGCACCAGATGCGCATTTCGACAATATATGTCTCTTCAGTGATGCTAGTGGCCAAAATATTTGAAATCCAAAGCTTATATAAATTGGTTTAAGATTCAATAATTTGTACAAAAAAGTACATGCTGGCACTCTTAATTGATACGAACCAATTTTTTGTAGTCATAATATTCAAATATTGCTACCTTTTATATAATACAATCAATCCTTACATGAAAATATAACTCATTTACCATATGGCTATATAGACTTATATAATAAAGTGCTTATATGGTAAATTTTGGTTGTTGCGGACAAATAATTTTATTATATGAGTCATTCTGAGGTATGAAAACTACTGAATTTTGTTTACAATTCAATATTTTGAATAAAAAAAGACATGCTGGAACTCTAAATTGATGAGAACAAAACTTTTTAGTCATAATTTTCAAATATTGCTATCTTTTGTATTTTACAATCAATTCTTACATGAAAATATAACTCAATTACTATGTGACTATATAGATTTACATAATAAAATGCTAATATGGTCAGTTTTGATTGTTGCTAAACAAATAATTTTATAATACGAGTCAGTCTGAGGTATGAAAACTACTGAAATTGGTTAAAGATTCAATAATTTGTATAAAAAAGTACATGCTGGCACTCTAAATTGATGCAAACCATTTTTTTTTAGTCATAGTATTCAAATATTGCTACCTTTTATATAATACAATCAATCCTTACATGAAAAAATAACTCATTTACTATTTGACTATATAGATTTACATAATAAAAGGCTAATATGGTCAGTTTTGGTTGTTGGGAAACAAATAATTTTATAATACGAGTCAGTCTGAGGTATGAAAACTACTTAAATGGGTTAACGATTCAATAATTTGTATAAATAAGTACATGCTGACACTCTAAATTGGCTCGAACCAATTTTTTGTAGTCATAATATTCAAATATTGCTACTTTTATATAATACAATCAATCCTTACATGAAAATATAACTAATTTACTATGTGACTGTATGGATTTACATAATAAAATGCTAATATGGTCAGTTTTGGTTGTTGTGAAACAAATAATTTTATAATACGAGTCAGTTTGAGGTATGAAAACTACTTTAATTGGTTTACGATTCAATAATTTGTATAAAAAAGTACATGCTGGCACTCTAAATTGGTGCGAACCAATTTTCTGTACTCATAATATTCAAATATTGCTACCTTTTATATAATACAATCAATCCTTACATGAAAATTTAACTCATTTACCATATGGCTATATAGACTTATATAATAAAGTGCTTATATGGTAAATTTTGGTTGTTGCGGACAAATAATTTTATTATATGAGTCATTCTGAGGTATGAAAACTACTGAATTTTGTTTACAATTCAATATTTTGAATAAAAAAAGACATGCTGGAACTCTAAATTGATGAGAACAAAACTTTTTAGTCATAATTTTCAAATATTGCTATCTTTTGTATTTTACAATCAATTCTTACATGAAAATATAACTCAATTACTATGTGACTATATAGATTTACATAATAAAATGCTAATATGGTCAGTTTTGATTGTTGCTAAACAAATAATTTTATAATACGAGTCAGTCTGAGGTATGAAAACTACTGAAATTGGTTAAAGATTCAATAATTTGTATAAAAAAGTACATGCTGGCACTCTTAATTGATGCTAACAATTTTTTTTTTTAATCATAATATTCAAAATTTGCTACCTTTTATATAATACAATCAATCCTTACATGAAAATATAACTCATTTACTATTTGACTATATAGATTTACATAATAAAGGCTAATATGGTCAGTTTTGGTTGTTGGGAAACAAATAATTTTATAATACGAGTCAGTCTGAGGTATGAAAACTACTTAAATGGGTTAACGATTCAATAATTTGTATAAATAAGTACATGCTGACACTCTAAATTGGCGCGAACCAATTTTTTGTAGTCATAATATTCAAATATTGCTACTTTTATATAATACAATCAATCCTTACATGAAAATATAACTAATTTACTATGTGACTGTATGGATTTACATAATAAAATGCTAATATGGTCAGTTTTGGTTGTTGTGAAACAAATAATTTTATAATACGAGTCAGTTTGAGGTATGAAAACTACTTTAATTGGTTTACGATTCAATAATTTGTATAAAAAAGTACATGCTGGCACTCTAAATTGGTGCGAACCAATTTTCTGTACTCATAATATTCAAATATTGCTATCTTTTATATAATACAATCAATCCTTACATGAAAATTTAACTCATTTACCATATGGCTATATAGACTTATATAATAAAGTGCTTATATGGTAAATTTTGGTTGTTGCGGACAAATAATTTTATTATATGAGTCATTCTGAGGTATGAAAACTACTGAATTTTGTTTACAATTCAATATTTTGAATAAAAAAAGACATGCTGGAACTCTAAATTGATGAGAACAAAACTTTTTAGTCATAATTTTCAAATATTGCTATCTTTTGTATTTTACAATCAATTCTTACATGAAAATATAACTCAATTACTATGTGACTATATAGATTTACATAATAAAATGCTAATATGGTCAGTTTTGATTGTTGCTAAACAAATAATTTTATAATACGAGTCAGTCTGAGGTATGAAAACTACTGAAATTGGTTAAAGATTCAATAATTTGTATAAAAAAGTACATGCTGGCACTCTTAATTGATGCTAACAAATTTTTTTTTTAATCATAATATTCAAAATTTGCTACCTTTTATATAATACAATCAATCCTTACATGAAAATATAACTCATTTACTATTTGACTATATAGATTTACATAATAAAAGGCTAATATGGTCAGTTTTGGTTGTTGGGAAACAAATAATTTTATAATACGAGTCAGTCTGAGGTATGAAAACTACTTAAATGGGTTAACGATTCAATAATTTGTATAAATAAGTACATGCTGACACTCTAAATTGGCGCGAACCAATTTTTTGTAGTCATAATATTCAAATATTGCTACTTTTATATAATACAATCAATCCTTACATGAAAATATAACTAATTTACTATGTGACTGTATGGATTTACATAATAAAATGCTAATATGGTCAGTTTTGGTTGTTGTGAAACAAATAATTTTATAATACGAGTCAGTTTGAGGTATGAAAACTACTTTAATTGGTTTACGATTCAATAATTTGTATAAAAAAGTACATGCTGGCACTCTAAATTGGTGCGAACCAATTTTCTGTACTCATAATATTCAAATATTGCTATCTTTTATATAATACAATCAATCCTTACATGAAAATTTAACTCATTTACCATATGGCTATATAGACTTATATAATAAAGTGCTTATATGGTAAATTTTGGTTGTTGCGGACAAATAATTTTATTATATGAGTCTGTCTGAGGTATGAAAACTACTTAATTTTGTTTACAATTCAATATTTTGAATAAAAAAAGGACATGCTGGAACTTTAAATTGATGAGAACAAAACTTCTTAGTCATAATATTCAAAGATTGCTACTTTTTTAATTATACAATCAATCCTTACATGAAAATATAACTCATTTACTAAGCAAATATACAGATTTACATAATAAAATGCTTATATGGTCAATTTTAATGTTGTGGACAAATGATTTTATAATACGGGTCAGGCTGAGGTATGGAAACTACTGAAATTGGTTTAGGATTCAATAATTTGTATAAAAAAGGACATGCTGGCACTCTAAATTGATGCGAACAAAGTTTTTTAGTCATAATATTCAAATATTGCTACCTTTTGTATTATACAATCAATCCTTACATGAAAATATAACTTATTTACTTTGTGGCTATATAGATTTACATACTTAAATGCTTATATTTTCAGTTTTGGTTTTTGCGGACAAATAATTTTATAATAAGAGTCAGTCTGAGGTGTGAAAACTACTGAAATTTGTTTCAATTCAATATTTTGAATAAAAAAAGTACATGTTGGCACTCTTAATTGATGCGAACAAAACTTTTTAGTCATAATATTCAAATATTGCTACCTTTTGTATTATACCATCAATCCTTACATAAACATTTAACTCATTTACTAAGCGGTCAGTCAATTGAAAGCAATTTTTGAACCAGCATGACCTCTTTTATTTAAAATATTGAATCGTAAACAAATTTCAGTAAAAATGAAAACTACTGAAATTTGTTTACAACACTATATTTTAAATAAAAGAGGTCATGCTGGTTCAAAAATTGCTTTCAATTGTAATATATGTCCATTATGACATAAAAATATAACTGAATTACTACTAAATAGATAGCTTGATAAAGGGTAAATATGGTCCGTTTTAGGAGTCAGACTGTCTTAGATGAGAAAACTGTTTGATTATGGTGAGGATTAAATTATTTAAATAAACATACTTAAACTATTTATTTGCGAAGAACAAGAAATTTACTTTAATATTTTTTCAATTAAATAAAGATGTGTGATAACATTTATAATCAGCTGTAATCGTCAATATGTCAAGCGGAAATGACCAGTTGGTCATTTAATGTCGATGTACATTATCATTTGATATTTGAGGTCAGTGTATACAGGATACGATGACAATCTGTGTTAAAGCGCGTTTACTGCAAACAGTAAACGTGCGTTTACATTTCACGAAAATAGAAGACGCGCATCTGTTCACGTTAACGCGGAGGTAAACGGGAAAGTAAACGCCCGTTTACTCTTTACAAAATTAGAAGACGCGCCGTTTTTGCGTTAACGCGGAGGTAAACGCGAAAGTAAACGCCCGTTTACTTTTAATGTCTACTGCAATTTCGGAGTTAACGCACAGTTAACGCGGCGTTTACATGAAGTGCACGCGAGTAAACGCCGCGTTAACTTTTTCGGCCCGTCTACATGTAATGCTTGGTCTGCACCCAACTGTATAAAGAGTTCACTAAAGTAATATAATAATAGCATTTTTTTTTTAAAGTTGGTGTATTCTGAATACACTATGACCTAAGAAAGCACATAGTAATATACAATAAGTAAATACAGTATTATTTCCCATGAGACAACTATCCACCGTAGAACAAATTATGTAAATGTTAGGTCACCGCACGGCCTTAAACAATTAGCCTGTAGACTTTATACAATGTCATTCATAATATGACGTGGTTTTATTAGAATGGAATACTGCTATCAATATTCATCTTATTGTCTGTGAATTCTCGCCTTGTCGGGTCAGACATTAGACTGTACACTGTATAAATGTACTTGTAATAAGCACAGCAGTAGACGTGTATCATTGAATTATGTTCTAAGTCCATTGTAATAATGTACATTGTGATATACTAAATACTTAACCGACAATGCTTTTTCTAATATCGGACCCTTATGACATACAAGAAAAAATAGTTTAACGAGTTAAAAAAAAACATAATCACTTTTATTCGTTCGTTAAAAAAAGACATTCTGGACCTTTTTATAATTCGAACATGTCATTTTCCACACTTTGATATAAAATTTCATATTAATTTCACTAACAGTTTACTACATGAATAAGTTTAAATTGATAGTTGAAGACATTATGATGTCCTCTCGATATGGTTTGTTTAATTTAATAGTTGAGTTATCAGGGTTTTCCCTGGGTCATTTTTTTTTCGCCACCTCTTTCGCCAAAACAATATATTTTTCGCCATTTTATTATTTTTTTCGCCAAGTAACATAAATTTATTTTTCGTTTAAAATTTACCTGTTTTCTACCCCCCCCCCCCTCCCTTAAATAAGATGATTTTGCCCCATTGAATCTGTGATAATTCTTTCAAACTTATTTAAGAGTCTACATTTCAATGAATAAATACTAAACATTTACTTTAAAACAATAATAAAGAAGATATAAGTCCTGGAATATAACCAAATTAATGGACATGTTTTGATCATATAATACCAGTATAGTTTGTAGGGAAAGTTTCTTTAAAAGATAAATACTGATGGGCCATTTTGTACAAAGAAGTGTTTTTTACAACAAAACAAAAGCTTTTATCACATGAAATTGATCCCTCATTTCATGTGTAGTCATTACATTGATGGGTTACTCTTATTCGAGAGGTGGTTCCCAACCTTTTGGATAGATTTTTTCATGACAACAGTTTTCCTTTCTTGACCATCGGAAATATAAAACTATGTTTGAAACACGTGTGTTACTCAAACGAATTTAAAGTAGTCTCCCCTATCAATTACCTATAATAAAGTCGAAGGATAATTAAAGTTTTAAATCGGAAATTTTTATGCTTTTGAATATTTTTCGTTACAATAGCTTTCTTTTCTAAACTATCTTTAAGAGATGAGGAGACGTCAAAAGATCGCTTCAAACATGTGCGTCGTACAGTGGTAAAGAATTCTGTATGTGACATTTAGCGGAAGCTATTTAACCATATCATTTTGTCAAACAATTCAATCAACACCTTTATTAATTAGTCCTTTGTTGTCACTAGCTATAAAATGCAATCAGCTGATCATTGATTTTCTGTCCAAATCTTAATGAGGTCAAGGTTAATTCCCAGTATTGTCTGATCGGGTAAATTCCGAGAAACTCGAACAAAAAGTAAATAAACAAGATGGAGGAAAATAAATCGTTATATATATTTCTTTCGTCAAATTCTTTCGCAAATGACGAATTTTTATCACCATAATTATTATTTTTTCGCAAATTGCGAAAATGGCGACTGCCAGCAGAAACCCTGAGTTATTGTATCATGGAGGGTATCATTTCTAAGAAGGTGGACTCTGCCGGGGATAATTATCGTAAGAAATGATAAGTAACGTCTCAAGGCAAAGGAGGTTGGCAACATCATTGCTTAGTCATGAAAGATATGTATTATAATTATCGCTCACTTTAATTTTCCGCTTACTAGTATCTTGATCATCCTTTTCATCCGGAACGCTTTTGTTAGGTGTCCGTTTAATCCGTTTGGATGTACATTTGACGTCCGTCCTGTCCGGTACGTTTCCGTTTCGCGTACGTTGCATATCCTGTAAGTGTCAGTTCTAGGCTTTCGTCACCCGTCCCTTTTATTTGATCAGTATTACAACGGACACCGAACGGATAGAAATTTTGTAAATGGAAAATCTATGATTCAACTTTCATAAAATTTGGGTATGAATTGTAAATATGAGAGCGCCTAAAATGCAGTTCTCAATATAATTATATTTCTAAGAGACACCACTCTATGAATTTTTGAATTCGTCCATGACATTGCTAATATAAACCTATGATACAAGTTCCATAAATTTCTAGCAAGAATTGTACATTTAAGAATGCTAACATTGCAATTTTGAACAAAACTGTTATAAAAAAACTATATGACATAAGTTTCATAAAAAAATCCGGCAAAAATTGTGAACGTGAGACCGGATGGATGAACGCACAGACGGATGGACGAAAATACAAACGCCAAATATTTCCATTGAACCTGCAATGCGTTACGCGGGGTAAAAAAATATATGAATGTAAGATTTGCCCGGCCTATTTGCCGCTTACGCCTACCGAATTTGGTCAAAAGACTTTCCCCCCTCTTTAGTCAATTAGTAAATTGTGTTACTTTAATTTTTCACAATCGTATTCAAACAAACTATCTAATTTTTCACAATCGTTTTCAAACAAACTATCTAATTTTTCACAATCGTATTCAAACAAACTTATCAATACTAAGGTGCCACAGAGATGTATGAATTTTGATCTAAATCATGACAAATGTAACCAAAACCATGACGAATTTTTAGACTCTTTTCTTAACCACGTCAATCGCTTAACCAAACCATATCAATTTGGATATCTTGGTTATCCTGGGTTATTTTCTTGAAAACAACAATTTCAATTTATATAGTCTGACTTACAGTATAGATTCAAACATTTAATTAGCTTTTTATTTGCTCACTTGAGAAGAACTGGGGCAATTGATTTGGGAAGTTATAACACTTATCCATGACCAACTTAACCAAATTATGTCAAAATTACTGTACTAAGCGCTCCTCGGTATGACAACCTTACTACCCGTGTTTACAATGATTTCAAATGAAGGACTTTTCGTTTAAATGAGCATTTATGGTCACTTTAAGAAATAAAGATCCTGAAGTTTCTACGTTTTATAAAGTCCTGGAGACCAAATGTTTAACATGTTTAAATCTCAGCGTTCTTGGTGCGGATAATTATGAAAAGCGTTATTTTCGTTTTAAAGTATTTATTGGTCAATCTGAAAATGTTGCATTAATTCATATTGTAATAGATTTATTTATATCGGAATTTTTAAGGCAAAACTGCTTTAGAACAAACGCAATTCATTTTGACATTTAAAGTCATCAGTTTTGTTTACTTTTTATATTTTTAAGTTGGGTTGTTCTTTTAGTCTTATATACTTTCATATTTGTTAGTTAGATACAGAAAGTACCGGTACCTAATCCCGGTCTCATTAAACATAAGATTGTATATTTAGATAGATACTAGTTTGTAATTGTTAGTATTCTAAATTATTTATCAATTATTTCCATATTGTTCAATGAAGAGTGAATTTTATTTCAGAGAGAAAGAAAAGAGAGAAAAGCAAAAGATCAATAAAAAAAAAAACAAACAATAAACCAAACTAGAACAAAAAATCAATGATATTCGGACTTTTGGCAGTAGTATTTTGGTCAAAATTAACATGTATCTTTTGACAAAGTTAGTTTTCCATTGTAAAAAAAAATGATACAAACACAAAACAGATATCAAGAAATCGTACATGTGCTTTTCGGCAGAACACAAGATAAAATTGACAACATAAAACAATATATTATATGAATCATATATGGTGCTGTGGAGAAGGCTAAAAAAATATACACTGTAACATTACATAGAATGTATAAGGTAATGCAGTTGTTAAAGTGTGAATTATTCTTGTTATGGAAGCCAGGGGTCCCAGTAGAGGTTGGCAATGTGAAGAGTCTTTGTTTCATAAAATATATTCTTTTCTAGTATTAGATTTTCTTTTAGATAATTTTTCAGCTCTGCAAAATTTACTTGGAGAAACAATTTTTCCCTTGACTGGTCGATACCAAACCCTTGTGAAGAATTTTATAAAAGCGGGAGGTTTGACTAGCCACAAATCTAGGTTCAACCCACCATTTTTATCTTAAGATGTCCTGTACCAAATCAGAAAAGTGGCCATTGTTATATCATAGTTAGTTTCTGTGTGTCTTATATTTGATGTGTTCCCCTCAGTTTTAGTTTGTAACACAGATTTTGCTTTTTCTCAATCGATTTAAGAATTCCAAACAGCGGTATACTAATGTAGCCTTTATTTATATATATTGACACCACCACAAATATAATTCAGATTCTTGTATGTCAATGATGTTTTATCCATGCATAATAATGTTTTTCAATTTAAGTATATGGCAATTGTCGGTTAGTATAAATAATTTACCATATATAAAAATAGCTACTAAACAGGAACATACATTATTGTTGAATTGTTCCCGGAACTTCGGATGTACCAAAACAGGTACTTCCGATCTGACAAAAAGGCAAAATTTACTCTCCTTTTTAAATTTCATGCCATATTTTTATTATTCAAATTTATCAGTCAAAAATTGTTCTGCAATGATCACCAGTCATGCAGCTTTCATTTGATACCAAAGTTAATAAAATATTCTAAATATTTTGAAAGTTATGTCCAAGCGTAGGGACTATTTTGTGTTAAATATGTACTACTTTCTGGTATGTGCTTTCTGGCCGGGCCTGAATTAGTGGTGTTACACCTAAAAGTCTCATTCTCAGTGGTCATGATAATTTTGCAGTAATGGTGTATTTTCAATTTTAATGCAAAATAAAAGCCTGTCGAACAAACAGTTTGTTATGATGGTGTATTTTCAATTTAAAATGCAAAAAAGAAGGCAGGTGAAAAATTTAAAAAAAATAGGTCATTATCTCGCAACTCCGTTCATAAAATAAGTCACGTGATGTCAACATTAAAAATTAAGTCCGAGTTAGAGCATTGTTTTGCAAGACGATTTTTAACATCCTACTTAACTAATGATATTGCAATTGGTAAACAATGAGATTGTTTTGTAGGACGATTTTAAACATCCTACTTAACTAATGATATTGCAATTGGTAAACAATGAGATTGTTTTGTAGGACGATTTTAAACATCCTACTTAACTAATGATATTGCAATTGGTAAACAATGAGATTGTTTTGTAGGACGATTTTAAACATCCTGTCAAATGCTATTGTAATTGGTAAAAAAATGCGATTGGTGTGTAGGACGATTTTAAACATCCTATCAAATGCTATTGTAGTTGGTAAAAAAATGAGATTGGTGTGTAGGACGATTTTTATCATTCTAATTAACTAATTATATTGTAATTGGTATAAAATAGGATTGTTTTGAAGGACGATTTTTTAACATCCTTAATAACTAATTATGATATTGTAATTGGTAAAGAATTAGACTGTTGAGTAGGATGATTTTTTACACCCTAAATAAGGGTATTGTAATGGTAAAGAATGAGATTTTTGTGTTAGACGATTTTTTAACATCTTTACTAACTAATGATATTTAGTCCTGCAACTATAGTTCTTTTTTTAACTTTAATGTTCCGGAAGAACACATACCTGAATTGTATATCGATGGAAAGAGGAACACGTGTACAATAAGAACATTTTGGTCGAAATTGAGGTCAAACGTCAGACCTAAAAATATCAATATTTCAACCACAAGGACAACTAGAGGCTCTAAAGAGCCTGTGTCGCTCACCTTGTTTTATGTGAATATTAAACAAAGGACGCGGAAGGATTCATGACAAAATAATGTTTTGGTGATGGTGATTTGTTTGTACTGAACAATCTTGCTGCTTACAATAATATTTATCTATAATGAACTTGGCCACGTAGTTTCAGTGGAAAATGTTAGTAAAAATTTTCAAATTTTATGAAAATTGTTAAAAATTGACTATAAAGGACAATAACTCCTTAGGGGATCAATTCACCATTTTGGTCATGTTGACTTATTTTTAGGTCTTACTTTGCTGTACATTATTGCTGTTTACAGTTTATCTCTATCTATAATAATATTCAAGACAATAACAAAAAACGGCAAAATATCCCTAAAATTACCAATTCAGGGGCAGCAACCTAACAACAGGTTGCCCGATTCATCTGAAAATTTCAGGGCAGATAGATATTGACCTGATAAACAATTTAACCCAGTCAGATTTGCTCTGGTTTTTGAGTTATAAGCCAAAAACTGCATTTTACCCCTATGTTCTATTTTGAGCCGTGGCTGCCATGTTCGGTGAATGGCCAGGTCACCGGACACATTTTTTAAACTAGATACCTCAAAGATAATGGTGGTCAAGTTTGAATTAATTTGGCCCAGTAGTTTCAGAGGAGAAGATTTTTGTAAAAGATTATTAAAATTTACTGAAAAAGGTTAAAAATTGACTATAAAGGGCAATACATCCTAAAGGGGTCAACTGACCATTTCGGTCATGTTGACCTATTTGTAAATCTTACTTTGCTGAACATTATTGCAGTTTACAGTTTATCTCTATCTATAATAAAATTCCAGATAATAACCCAAAACAGCAAAATTTCCTTAAAATTACAAATTCAGGGGCAGCAACCCAACAGCGGGTTGTCCAATTCATCTGAAAATTTCAGGGCAGATAGATCGTGACCTGTTAAACAATTTTATCCCTTCTCAGATTTGCTCTAAATGCTTTGGTTTCAGAGATATAAGCCAAAATCTACATTTTATCCCTTTGTTCTACTTTTAGCCATGGCGGCTATCTTGGTTGGTTGGCCGGGTCATCGGACACATTTTTAAACTAGATACCCCAATGATGATTGTGGCCAAGTTTGGTTAAATTTAACCCTGTAGTTTCAGAGGAGAAGATTTTTGTAAAAGTTAACAGACGACGCCGGACGACGATGACGACGACGATTACGGACGACGGACGCAAAGTGATGCCTTCGGGCCAGGTGAGCTAAAAAGATGCCTTCGGGCCAGGTGAGCTAAAAAGGAGAAATTTTCTGATATATTTATTCAATAGAATGCTACAATAGCGGTTCAATCATAAGCATATGCTTTAAACGATTTTAAAACGACAAATCTGATTACTTATATGAGGAGCTGCCATTACAAATAAAAATGGCATTTTTCCATTTGACATATCACAAGAAGAGGTGGCCTTGACCTTTTCACATCCATAAACTTTCATATTGCTTATAATTTTTCACTACAGTATATTACAGAATTATTTTCAAAACTATGAAACACCAATTATTTCAAAGTCTGGACAAATCAGTTATAACACAAAAAATACCATAGTCAACCGAAGCGAATGTGAGGTTTAAAAAAGTGTGACTTGCATTGATTTAGCGTTTGGTTGAGTGTAAAAAAAGACAGTTTGGTGCAGGAACATTTTTTAAGTGGTAAAACAGTGTAGACTCATCAATGTTTTTGGGAAGTCATGAAAAATAATACAATGTAATGCCAATTTGCTAATGTTGTTATCTAAAATCAGCCATGACCCTAAATAACTTTTTTTAAAGCGACATACAATAGCTCTAGTCTTATGAACCAATTTTTTAGTCATCATATGTGGATTCAGTACGCGTATTAGCATTACATTACACTTACCTTTTTTTCGACAAAAACAAGTTCGGCGCAAGACTGAGTTTGTTCAAAGCAAACACAGCTTTTAAGCACAAAGGTTTACCTTTGCCGGTACAAAGTTAATCTTGTAAGTAATCTGATGACATTTGTCCTATGAAAAACCTTGGGGTTTATCATTTTTTTGTCTTCCCAGTCAAACATTTGAAAGAATTCGGAACACGAACAGGACCTCTCTTACCTTTGGTATAATGAAACAGCCGCCAACGATGATGCACTGCAAACAACACGAACATAGAGCAGACAACAACCGACGGCCACCAATGGGTCTTCAATGCAGCGAGAAACCTGAAGTCTCCTCGTGCCATGGGATGAAACTATCAATAATCTTCATGTTGGTACTATATTGTCGGCACCTTTTTGTATCAAACTTCCCCCTTGGTGTTTTGAAACAATACCATTTGGAGCGTAAATACCGTATTGATTCGATCAAACTAGTGCAATGCCAATGACTGACAGGTTTAGTATTAAGTTTACCTCAGCATAGGAAACACAAAAGCCATGAGAGTATAAAGTTTCTATAAATGTTCGTGACCCATAGTTCTATATTCATGATATAACTGCAAGGCCAATCCCAAATGTAATGGGGCGAATGTTGCGCCAAAAGCGGTTTATGTAGTAATATCTATACATTTACTAATGTGTGTTATCTTTAGGGACAATATAACGTTAAGAAGCGCCTTTGTGTGATTTTATCATCAATAAAAACAACAAATGAACTTCAGAAGCGATGCGGGCATCTTTTCCATAGAAACACCCTACGAGAACATAGCTCACAAGAGCGCTCTGGTCGCAGAATGAAGTAATTGTTCTTCTTTTAATGTAAATTTGATATCTTTAGACACGGATCGGTGTAATTCTGAAAGTCTTTACATAGACGTCAATTTTCCAGCAGCAGATATGGCATCCCCTATATTGAGGTCAGAGCTAAACTCTATATTTGATATCCATTGGCTACGCTGTGTCTGGATTGTAAGGTGTCATACTATCTAGTTAATGTGTTCTGGAGTTTGGCAGTTTGGTAAGCATCAGAGACTATCTTGGGTAAAAGTGATCGGTATATATCGAGGATATGCTACATACATTTGTAAGAAAGGACTTTTTATGAAAGAACAGATCATCACTAACAATCGTTTTCAATTAATCGACAGCAAGTTCAAATTTTAATTGTTCAGTAAGTGTTTTAGCTGAAAGGTAGACTGCATTTGAAAATAAAACTGTACTCGCGTTTTTCTTTACCATGCCATGCATTTGTCGTTTTTAAAGATTGCGCTTTTACATAAAAAAAAAACTGTTTTCATATCCAAACTACAAGGAGGAAACTAAGCACGATATCGATAAAAGTGTCAGGTTGTGAGGATACATGTGGATCAGTTTGATCACATATATAGCTTTCTGTTGTTTCTAATTTAAAGACGCAACAATTTTGCCTTCTGGTGTAAGTCTTTAACATCATTGATGATTCACAACTCTTTCGCCGAAGGAAAGCAGAATATCAAGAGAAATTGATTGTAGCATCACCTTGTCACACACTAAATGTCTGCGACACTACAATTATAGTACTTTTTCCCATACCGCTTACATGCATATAAATTGCTTTGGGGTTGAACATTGACATACAATGGTTGTTTTCACACAGTTTCACATAGTGATTAACCGGAAAAACATCTTATCCGAAGGCTTTGGTTAACTTTTATGAAAAGTCAAAATTTTATTACCTAAAAGATATCTTATTAACAGAAAATACACGAAATAACTACTATGTATATCAAAATCTTTCAAAAATAGATTAACTTATCCTAGAAAATGTGCATTTATCACATCGAAGCTATTAAATTCATTGTTAAGGAAAAAATAAAATGTGGAGTTGATTGACGGATAGGAAATTACCGTTATTTAAAAAGGTACAAATGATGTTTTTATTTTTGAGTTTTTGATAAAATTGTTTGAGATTTGCCAAACAAAATTTGGATGCAGTATCGCAATAACATATAATGTCCTCTCAAATGTCAAATGCTGTTATTAAGACATATGTTTTCTCATTTTAAAAGAAAAACTCATTAAATTTCCATCTACAAATAGCCAACTTTAAGTTTTAAATTTTTACTATGTCTTTATCATTTCTATGATCCTTGATGTGCATCGAAAATGTTAAACAAAAATATTATGTTTTTTTATTTTAATGTGACTAACCCACAATCGTAAATTGAGGGTTACCCCATTAAAGGGCTAAAATACAAAAATGTATCTATGGAAACTTTTTACGACCTGGCGGAAATTAAAATATAGATATTATTCTATCATTTAAAACAATTTCCAGCCGTGTGTTATTCCGGAACATTAAACTCGTTAACTAAGCGTCTTTTCCGAGGTCGGTTGCAGTACTAATTGTAATTGGTAAAAAAATTAATAACAGATGTTATTGTTTGTTTGTTTGATGTTATATTTGTTGGTTTTGATGTTATATTTGTTGGTTTTGATGTTATATTTCTTATTGGTCTAGACAAAAACAAATGCCAACAATAACAACTTGTTATATTAGCCTCAAGTGTGTTTTACGAATTTATTTCAATCGTTCATCATTAATTTTTTCGTCTGTTGAAACATTTAGTTTTTCCTCAAAATCCGTTATAAATGACCTTCCAAATGACTTGATTTGAGCGTCACTGACGATCGTGCATACACAAAACGTTCTGCTGGTGTACAAATATCAGTATCAGATACCTTTGATTATTTTTTCGATCTATCGTTATAGTACACTAGAGGTGACAAAAAACTTAACATTTATAGGTAACCTTATCTTCAACTGTTTAGAAAATTGCATGCCTCTTTCAATGTGGCACTTCTTGAGTTCAATGTAAGTATACTTATTTTGATGTAGAGTTGAATGGATTTCCAGAAAGAAAAAAAAATGACAAAATAAGAATAGAGTATAAAAATATAAAAAAAAAATAGAAATTAATGTACAGTTAAGTAGTGGCTGAAAAGTATGCATATACAATATTAACTCATCCAGGATTAAAACTGTGTACGTCAGACGCGTGTTTGACCTACAAAAGACTCATCAGTTACGATTAAATTTTAAAAAGTTTGAAAAAATTATTTACAAAGAGCATTTTGGTACAGTTTAACTATTGCTATTATGGTAGATCATTCTTACTAAGTTCGTAAACTTCAAAGTTAAGTAACCAGTAAATTCATAAATATAACTATATCAATGATTATATTATGTATGGAACAAAATAGGTTGTATTGACTGCATAGTTTGGTGCACAAAATGTTCAAATAACGACAATTGTTTTCTATTCTTTATATTTATTATTCTATAATATACTTTTCTTTGTTTGTTAACCTTTTTTACTCTAGTTGTTCTCACTTTTGACCTATTATTATTATATTTTTGTAAACTAATGATATAAGCCAGACCCCTATAATTTTATCGTTCGACAGTGACACATAACCTTATATTTTGTTACCTTTTTCTAAATATAGATTTGGTTCACATAAACCTGAATTGAAATCAGCCACAGATTGCTGATGCATATCACCTTTAATGTATCACAGCATCTAATAATATATATTTGGATATAAAGCTGAACATAAATGCAACTATGAAATTAATTCGTGTGCATCATGTCATAATGGTATAATTGAATACATAAAACTCAAGACAAGTAATCGAATCGTGTACTTATCTTCATTCATTGACAATGAATGCTTACAAGTAGGTAGGATTCAACTTTCGTAAGTTATTTACACATTTAAAAAAAATTATACATCATGATTTCTCTATTTTTTGCGATATTTTCACATTTCTTGATCGGTCGGGGAAAATTTTTCTCCTCACTAGTGATAAATATGTTCTCGGCAAATGATTGGTCGAAATTTAATTCTGACATTAATTTTCTTGTTTTTTTCTGAGTTTTCCTAATGTGATGTCATGAAAAGGCGACCATGCCTGATGCGTCACATAAAAAGTACACACACTTTCTTCAATTATTTGAAAAGGAATGATAAAATCATTAGAGAAACAGATTCCATCACTATAACTTGTGTGTTACGATATTTCTCCACTCTCGACAGTTAAATTTAAATTATTCAAAAATATTAAAATTTAACTGTTTCGAGTGGAAAAATATAATAACACACTTTTTGCAGTTGTGGAATCTATAAATTGACTAATTATATTTATTTCGATTATCGTTACCATTATGCTAAAAAAATACATTTTCGTTATCATAATTTGTACACAAACCATTGTATCCAATAGCATCACTTATTGTGCGGATCGGATAGCAATCGCACACATGATTCTTCAAAATTGCATCTTTTCAGAATCTAGAGGACTATGAGTAATCTCATTGTTCGTACACCAAAACGAAAATTACGTTACGTCATTGGTTGAATTTCGATCACAGGACTTTCTGAAATATCCAATATAAATTCTCACAAAAAAAACATTTACAAGCACTTCTTAATTATGAAAAAAATAAGAAAATCAGAATAAAAAAAAAGAAACAAGAAACAATGGATAAAACTAGTATCTCAATTGTTTGAAAAACAATTGAAAGGTCTTTCCTGTAAAAGTGATGTCTTCGTAATGTACTTTGTACGACCTTTCGTTTGATATACGACAAGCATACCTTCTGAAACTTTTCACTTTTTACACTTAATGACCTTATTAGCCTACATTTTTTGTTACACAGGGTAGATGAGCTTTCATTTGATATGCGACAACGCCATGTTCTAGAAAGTTGGATTTTTGCACTTAATAACCCCATCCAACTAATTTTTGGAGGTCGGGAATTTGATATTTCAAATGTGCACATCATGACCTTTCATTTGATATACAACAACCCTATCGTAAAAGATTTTCTTTTTTGCACTCAATGACCCCATCCAACCAATTTTTGGGGGGTGTCAATTTGAAATTTGAAATGTACGCTTTATGTTCTTTCATTTGATATGCGACAACCTTACCATCTGAGAAATTTGAATTTTTGCACTTAATGACCCCACCCTTCCACCTGGGATGAAAAAAAGGTTTAAAATTTTCATTTTTAAGTAGAGTTTATTGAGACCTTCAATTTGATATATCAGATGACCCCATTTGACAAAGTGCCAAAAATGATGCAATATCAACGATATAAATAGAAGTTATGAAACTTACAAAGTCAATGCAAAACATAAAAATTTCAAAATGATTTTTGGTTTTTTTTTCAATGGAATGTTTTTGGTATTTGGTCAAACATATAACTATGTTAACCTCTTCTATTTCTTAAACATTTTTAGTGGTAAGCTGTTGTTGATTCAGAAATACATGCCGCCGTTCGCAAAATTCAAACTGCATTATCTCTAAAACAACAATAGATATCTCAAATCTGTTCAACGGTAAATGATCTACAGTTAAAGGATAACATTATAGAAAAAGAATTGGGACAATTTCAAAGTTCACCAAGGTTACAATTAATCATCAAATATAAGATGCAATACCAAACTTGAGAACCGGAAGTTGTGGAGACATGGGACTACCACCTTTCAACTCAGGACCACTTGACCTTTCAAATATCACAAGGTCAAGGTCATAGTATAATGTGAAGGTCAAGTTGAAATTTCATCATGACCTGACATTGACCTCAAATTGACGGTCTTGAATAACTGATCATCTTTGCAGTTTATAGTAGGTATTGATATCTGTTACCTTTAAAAAGATATACACAAAATACTATACTTTTAAGAATCATCCCGTTGTAACTTTTGAACAGACAGTCGGACATTTTTGAACTTATCATATAAAATGTAGAGCTTGTCAAGAGGAACATTTTATACGCTGTATGTATGCAGCAAAGTCTTATCGTTTTCCTTATATGTAAGCTTGAAATTGCAGCGTATTTTTTTTTTTTGCACTCAGTGACCTTTGACCTTGAAATACATTTTTTCTCAAAGGGGAATAACTCCTTATAAGGGTTAATAACAAAATGATTGTACATGTTCATTGACATTGCCATCTGTTCCTGTACATGTTGCCGTTTTCAAATCGATTCTATCTCTTATACTTTTTGAGAAAAATGCAAAGAAAAGAAATTGTTTCAAGGAGATATAACTCTCATAGGGGACGATGAAATCCTATTCAGCCTCATATGGTAATACATCATGATGAGATCTACCTATTGTCCAAATAAGGTAATGATATCTTGAAAAACAACGAGAGGGGGCCATGTTGAAAAAATACTAATAAAAGGGAGATAACTTATAAAGGGGATGATGAAATCCTTAGCAGGGTCATCTGGTTATACCTCATGATGAGGTTTATCGATGGTCCATGTTTGGTCTTGATAACTTCAAAAGAAACATGGGGAGGCCATGCCAAAAAAATGTTGGAAGAAAAAAAAGGAAAAAAAAGAAAAAACATTAGAAAAACAATAATGTCTTTCCTCACGTAGGGGAAAGACCTTAAAAATCAAAGAAGGCGCATAACTGTACACGTTATAGTAATAAGCTACGAAGATGTGGTAAGGAGAGAACAATTGACACAGACATTAACAATTATAGGTCACCGTACGAACTGTTTTTGTATTTTTTTTATTAATGACGTCCTCTCGAACACACCAATCAAAATTGATAATTCAAAAGATAATAAACTGAATTAACATCAATATTTTAAAGGCAATGCTCGAGTTGTACGTTTCAATCGCATGCAACCCATTTCCATAGACTATCAACATAACATAAACAATGATAAATAAAGTGAAACCTGACTAAACCGAATCTTGCATAAACCAAAATCCTATATAAACCAAACATGTTCTAAAGCACCGCCATATCAAACTGTATACGTTGTGAACATGATAAAACCGAAAAGGAAAAAAAGTCCCGAAGAGGTTCGGTTTAAACAGGTTTTACTATATTGTGTTACTTTGCTAATAATTGTGAATAAAGTTATAGTTTATTAAAGAGGGACGAAAGATACCAAAGGGACGGTCAAACTCATAAATCTAAAACAAACTGACAACGCCATGGCTAAAAATGAAAAAAGACAAACAAACAACAGCACACACGACACAACATAGAAAACTAAAGAATAAACAACACGAACCCCACCATATTACCTGCAAATTGAAAATTTTAATGACAAAAATTGTAAACTATATAAAAAAAAAAAAGATGATTAAAAAAATCATAACCGAAAGCTCGATGAGGATAGCTGAAATTGTTAACCCTCATAAAATATTGTCAACATTGGCTATGCCCTATTTGCACTATCGTTCTTTTAACTCTGTGTTATTTAAAAACAATATAACTAGTGGATCTAAAATCTTTATACCGGAAAGAATGATAGGGTACTTTGTTACCCTTTGAAAAAAAACATTATCAACATTGGCCTTAGCTGCCATATTTGCTCTATCAACCTTTAAGCTATGTCTAACATTAAAGGTATTTACTAGCTTTAATTTTGTATTAAAGTGCATCATAGTATTGAGTATTCAGATTTCTTAATGTATCGTTAAACTATTGTTATATAAAATACAAAAACACGTCTTATCTGTGCAATTTGACCATCCATTGAATTTGTGATATATTTAGCTAGGTCATAAGAAATAGTACTATGTCGTTATTTTATATTTTTCTCTCCACAATCCCTCTTACATTATTAAAAAGTTTGTGTTTGCTTGTGTTTTAGCATTATGGATCGCATACGTGGAGCGAACCTGTATTTTGCAGTTCTTGTTGTTATTTTGCACATCACAGTAACAAATGCGTTAGATCGTAAGCAAATGATTTCATCATAGATACCAGGATTAAAATTGTATACGCCATACGTAGTTTCGTTTGAAAAGGGATACCAAATGTCTTTTATTGTGCCAATTGTGTATGAAAATAATTAGATTGTTGGTACAAAATGTAAATTTAAGATAGTGCTGGCAAAATGCTTTTTCTATGTTTATTTTCTAAAAAAAAAAATACTCCTTGCCTAAATAGTTTGGATTTCTGGAGAAAATTTTGAAAATTAATTTCAAAATATGATGGAGGTGGGTATACGATTGAATAATGGAAATAGGAGGTAAATTAATTTTAGGTATTGGAATGTGGATATATGGTTTAAAACGTGGGACCTGTGATACAGAAAGAAAATTTGTGAGCGGGAAAATTTTAAAAAGTGGTGTTGGAAAGCTTTATCACCCCCTCACAAATTAGTTCAAGCTTCACTGTGACTTTGAGATGCAGAACAGCAATAAATACGCTGTTCGTTTCCTTTTTGTGAGCTTCATTTATTGTTGTTCACGTACTGATTTTGTGAATGTAATGTGAATACCCTTGACCTTCTATTCAAACAAAATAGTGTTATGGTCTTAATCCAGCAAAATTGCGTTCGTGAAAAGCGGAATAAATTAGTTGAAAATCATATTCTATCATTCATACTTTAGTTTCTAACATATATCTGTTATTTGGTCTCTGATACAAGAGGCCCCTCATGGGGGGTCCTAGTAATCACATAATCACCATTTTTTTGCCAATATAATCACATAATCATTAAATATTTGCTTATCTTTAGTAATCAAATAATCATAAACTAAAAATAAAGTCCTAGGTAATCAAATAATCATGAAATATTTGGCTAAGTAATCAAATAATCATTAAAAAAACGGCCAAGTAATAACATAATCAAAAACCCCATGAGGGCCCTCACACAAAGTTGCTGGAATGTTAATCATATTATATCTTCTTATTTTAAGTTTTTTTCTACCAGATTGGCAAGATGAAAGGCTGACGTTATATATGTATTTGGTCGCCGTGACTTTGTCGTTCGTGGTATAAAACAAGTGTTAACCTTTTATCTGGTGAATAGTTGTCCCATTGGCAATCATACGGTTACCGTTTCTTCTCATGCTCATTTCTATGTTTTATCTTTGAGAGGAATGTACGAATTCAACACTGATTGAACCCCTTGCTACTACCTGCGTCACAACTAGTTTTGTAGCTTTTTCTGCGGCTACTGATGATGCAGCAAAATGCGTGTAAGAGAAATAATTGTGAGGACCATGTATCCCATTAGAATGTGGCAATATTGGAATTAAGAGTTATTTATTAGCTCCCTTTTAAGTTTGAGCATATTTACATTTTATTTAATTACTATTGTTTACATGAAAACTTTCACCTGTGTTTATGTACACAATAACTTTACTCCTTTTCTAAACCGGTTATTAACAGTTAAAGGTAAGATTGTGTTGGTTAAATTGCAAATCTTAGTTCAAGAAAGTACCATTTGTTAAGTCATTTTGTTATTAATTATATACTGAATTCACATTATATTGTCCAGAATTCATACTTTCCTCGAAGGTAACTATCAGTATTTATTACAGCCATGCTGTTTACTGTTTCTCTGGACCAATTCGTCTCTTAAATGTTTTGGCAAAATATTTAGGGTATAAACGTTAGGACTTGGGACTAAAATGGTTTAAATGATACAATTTAAAAGCCCTACTTACAGTAAGACATTTTCCCCCCTTTATTTAACTTCTGTATTGTTGTACAACTTACTGTCATAATATAGGAATATTTATTGTGTATTTTGGTATGAAATAAATATGATAATTTAGGTATTATTTCTTTAAGACTTCCCTTCCTAGAATGCTGGCTTATACTTGTCCAAATCATTATCCGGTCAAGTATTAGCTTTGTCCTCCCAGAGAATTGTCCGTTATGTCGGTTGTTGAAGACACTTGTCCCCTAGTGTGACCAGGTGTCCAGGGCAGAACTGGTCTTCATAGTTTATGTAAAGAACCTGGGTTTATTTTGGTTATTTCGCGGCTGCGCTAACATTAAGTAAAAAGGTATCCAGAAAACGTTACTTTTACTTGAATGTAAAGCCCCAGTCACACTGTCACGTTTCGGCTATCCCGTTTTGCTACGTTTTCAAAACGTAGAGAAACGGCAATATCCGTAGTGAATCGTATCGATCCGTACTTAAAACGGCTATATACGTAGTTATGCGTAGATTGATACGTGATCGGTGCCGTTTGTATTGGTCTGCACAATACAAACGTGACTAAAAATGAAAACGTAGTACTAACGTAGAAAAGCGCAGTAAAACGTAGAAGGAACGTAGAAATGCGTATTAGAAACGTACCTGATACGTTCTTAAACGTATTTGATTATAATCACTAGGTGTTATTACGTTTAAGTACGTATCTGCCACGTTGCATTAGGTTTTTGTACGGTATATTACGCTTCTTGGTACGCATTAATAGGTTTCATCACGTTATTCTAGGCATTATTACGTATCGATGCGTATTACTACGAATGATTACCTTCTTCTACGTATAATCAAACCACGTGTATCTATATTTCTCGCCATTTGCTAAAATAGTTTGTCAGTCTTACAGCAAGATGGACAGACAACGGATGGAAATGACAAATTATGGATTATTGATACACAATCATATTTTGAAATTGAGAATGTTGTTAAACAGACACATACATAAACGAATAGATCGCAGAGTGCGCACGGTATGGGTAAGGGATTGGATAGGTAGAAGATCTCAGTTTGTTTTTTATGCACAGCTGTTGGATGAATTGAGATGTGAAGACACCGTTTCTTTCAAAAACTTTTTGAGAGTTGATCCAACCATGTTTCAGGAAATTGTTAATAGATTAACACCAAGGCTACAAAAGAAGGACACGTGGTACCGAAAGGCATTGCCAGTTGGTCTTAAAGTAGCAATAACCCTTCGATATCTAGCCACAAGAGACAGTTATCATTCACTTATGTATTTATTTAGAGTGCCGCACAACACGATATCCAATCTTGTAGTACAAGTCTGTGAAGCAATTATTTCCGAGTATGCTGAAGATGTTATCAACACACCTACGGAAGAAGCTGAATGGCTAGCCATTTCGCAAGAATTTAGTGATATGTGGCAGTTTCATCATGTGCTAGATGCACTAGATGGGAAACACGTTGCTATCAAATGTCCGGCTGGTGGTGGTTCTAAATACTATAATTATAAAGGATTCCATTCTATAGTTCTAATGGGCTTAGTAGACGCTAATTATAAATTCAAATGGGTTAAAGTTGGCGCACCAGGTGCTTGCTCTGATGCACAAATTTGGAATCAGTCAGACTTAAAAAATCATATAATTGATGAGAATATGCACATACCAAAAGCAGAGCCTCTTCCGAATGATGACAAAGACATTCCGTACTTCATCGTTGGTGACGACGCGTTCGCCCTCAGAAGTTGGCTAATGAAGCCCTTTTCTAGGAGGAACATGACCCTTGAAGAGAGAGTTTTTAACTACAGGCTATCGCGATCACGAAGAGTTGTTGAAAACGCATTTGGGATACTTGCAAATCGATTTCAATGCTTACTTTCAACTTTAAAGCAAGAGCCTAACAATGTCGTATCCATTATTCTGGCCTGTGTTTGTCTGCACAATATAATGAGGATAAGATATCCAGGTGATCAGAACATTTTGTTAGACAGAGAAGACGAGAACCACCATCTTTTACCTGGAGCTTGGCGAGACGAAACAAACCTGAAGGACATTGATGATGTGCAAGATCGCAACTATCCTAGCAAGGCAGCAAAACAACAAAGACTGTATCTTAAACTCTATTATTCGTCACCTGCAGGAAAAGTTCCATGGCAAGAACGAATGGTTCAATAACGTTTTTTTAACTGTCTTATCGTAGTATATTTGAATGATAAGTATATGATTTGTACTTTTGTTTATTTAACTTTGAATGTATCAAAAAATAATATCATGATACATGTAATTAAACTTTAAGAAATTCTTCTATCAATACCAGTTTTCTGGTCTTTTAAAAACAATGCCACGCATGGGTCAGCATACTTAGGATAAATTGAAAATTTCATTATTATAACACTAAAACAACAAGACAAATCAAAATAAAAAAAAACTTTGGGATCCCGCTAACATATTTAACCCCGCCGTATCATGTATACATGTGCCTGTCCCAAGTCAAGAGCCTGTAACTCAGTGGTTGTCGTTTTTTGCTGTGTTACATATTGTTTTTCGTTCATTTATTTGTACATTAATAAGGCCGTTAGTTTTTTTTTCGTTCGAATTGTTTTACATTTGTCATTTCGGGTCCTCTTATAGCTGACTATGCGGTATGGACTTTGCTCAATGTTGAAGGCCATACGATGACCCATAGTTGTTAATTTCTGTGTCATTTGGTCTCTTGTGTAGAATTGTCTCATTGGCAATTACACCACATCTTCTATTTTTATATTAACCAACAAAATAATCACTCAAACAAAAAAACTTTTAATTTTACAGACAACTGTCATAATACATGAAATAAACAAACTGTCTACATAATAGAGTCGTCTTTTAATGTCATTCATATAAAACTTTTAAACACCTCTACGGTTCCTGGTATGAATAAGTTTATAATGAGAAAAGTGACGATGAGGGTGAATCAACGTTCATTGAATCCGATTGCATTATTACACTGACAATACTTGATGTTGTAATATCTTGTGCGCATGTAACAGGTGGAGCAGAATGTGCTCTTATAGGTTCAATGTCTGCTTGAGTTTGAGACCGGTTTTGCAGAAAGGCGACGTCCTGTCCAGGTAGCTGATATTGCTGCTGCCATGCAGGCAGGTACCCAACATTACTTGATTGATTACAGAAGCTGCCCATGGGAACATCCAATGCAGATTGTTGACCAGTGAATCCCTGCAACAACAAAAAACCATGACCATATAAACAAGTTTAATCAACTGTGTATCATCGGCGTTGGAATTAGGTACTAGAACTGGGGTTATGCGGGGTTTCAAGGAAGGATAATTAACATAACTGTACGGGGTACTGTTGCCTTGTTCGGTAATGCCGATTTCTTAAAGATAAATAAATCCCAGTTCCTAAGTCAATGATACACAGCAGTGGCGGATTCAGGGGGGGGGGCATAGAGGGCGTACGCCCCCTTTATTTGTACTTTTTCCCCCTTTTTACGTGATTTTAGCCACAAAAAAAACAATTTCGCCTCGCTCCGCTCTCCAACAAAATATAGTCTACGCCCCTTTCCAATTCTGTAACCATATCGTTTTAATATACGTAGTATATATAAATATATATATATATGACCGGACGCATGACAATTTCAAAATGCAGCAATTACCTGAGAGTAATTACAACACGAGGCATCCAAAATATGCAGGTGAACTAAAGAAATGTGTATTTCGAAACATGTTCTGACCTTTCAGTCTTAACACAATACTAGTACTAGTAAATAATATGTGAATGATATACCTGCAGTTGCTGAAGACGTTGTTTATCACGGCTGCGTAGCTCTTTACTTTTATTTTGAAATCTGTCCAATAGATCCATACTCTCTCTTTTAAACCTGAAAGCAAAAATTTGATATAAATTCATTTAAAAAGTGAACATCAATTTCATATTAATGTAAAATATAGCTATAATGGATTATTTTTGATACATCTCATTCTTTTGAGAAAGTGTGAGGAAAATAATTGAAAACGAATCATACTGACGTTTGATAAACACCAATCTTTACATATAAAATTTTTGCAAAGTTTCATGAAAATCTCTCAATAACTTCAAAGTTTCATTTCAAAACGGCTTAACTTAAAAACGAAGTTTTCGATATATCTTAACATTAAACTTGTAAAAGCTCTCTGTTATAGTACTCAACAATTGAGCAAAGTTTCAATAAAAATTATGGATTCGTTCTTAAATGACTACTTAGTAACAGTCGATGACGGACGGACAGATGGACAAGCGGACGAAAGAGCAGACAGACAGGCAATACGCAGACGAACGGACACTCAACCAAGCGTTTTTTACGAAGGGTATTACACAATGCCTTGCGACAAATGTGGCGGGGTATAAAAACTAATGTCATTACCATAGCGTATCATCGGACACAGGATGTTGGTACCAGGCTTAAACGATTTGTATGGTGTTCAATTTTAAAGCTGCTACAGTACATCAAAAAGTTGTTGCACTGCACCGTGGAGTTATGTTTTCCTCCTAAAAAATCAGAATAGACCCTCTGCTCGATGATACACGATTTTTATATAGCGTATTCGGCCGTGTATAGTACACATTCATCAAGTAACAAAACATTAACATACAAAAGCATAGCATACCTCCCCCACAATCTGTCGTCAATACCTGGAAGAATGCTGACCATCCAATGTCCCCAGTTCTGCCTTTCGGGTGTCATGTCCGCATGACTAGCCAGCTTAGCCTGCACTTGTTTCTGTAATTCAGAAGACTGTTTTATTGCTTCCTGGATGTCTTTTTCAACTGGAGATTTCATTTTCTGGTATTTCTTTTTCGTTTTTGTTGTAACTATAGGAGAGGGAATATCTATTGTGCTGGACGTCTCCTCAAGATTACATTGCGATCTAAAGAAAAAAAAACGATGAAAGGTGTATTTTTTGTTCTAAACAATACAAAAAGACACCCTATCTCTACTACTACGGTGGGTTTTGAACGACCTTGACTGGCTTGACACCCTATCTCATAACAAGAAAACTAGAAATGTCGGAAGCACAATCAATCCGATACAATTACTTTTAACTGAAAAGTATTTACAAATGTAAGTGTGATGGACGGACGGACGGACGGACGGACCAAAACATTATAATAAGTCCTGATGTGAAGATATAGTTTCAATTTAACTAATTATACAAAGAAGTAAATGGTTACTGACCTTCTTTCATCGTCTTCTTGACTTTCCTCTTCGTCCTCATGTTCACTGGGAGAGTCGACGCAAGCATATGTTCCGTATTTTGCCTTGAGTTTCTCTTTCGGCTGAAATATTCAGACATAATCGGAACATTATTTATGTATTCGTACAAGATATATCGAGATGAAGTCAAACGTGTGAAATGAAACAGCTGTAAAATGAATTTCGTAGAATCAGAACATTAAGTATCATTTAGAAAAAGAAAAAAGGTACGGGAATTCAACAAAGGAAATAACAATAAAAGGTAAAAAAAAAAAGTGAACTGAAATATTAAGTAATAGAAAACTGTATTGCACACGTTTATTCCTCCTCTGGTTTCTATTCTGGCAATATGTGGACCCAAGAAGCCAAATTTTTCTTTGATCCATTTGTCTCTTTGAGTATCATCTTTTCTGCCTGAACCAGATTTATTGCCTTCTCGTGTCAGTCTTCCGAGCTGAGATCTCATTGACTCAACCCATGTCCTGAGAGTCTTCCAATCCTCTACTCCTAGCTCATTAGCTTTTGCTTGCCATCGTGTATTTTTGAGAGCAGTATCTTTGTACTGATAATGAGTTGAAAGAGAAGAAAAAAATCGGTCACATTGATTTTTAAATATAAAGACCATGCTGTAAGTTTATCTATGTCTACTGGTGGGGTTAACATCTTTTGACATTTATTCTCCGTATTAATATTTTAAATTATAGCAAATAAATACATGTACCTTTGTTGTATAGAGGTTCGTTTTCTCTATACCAATCTGCCACCTCATCCTGCTTTTCTTGTGGTATTTCTAATGACTTGCTTCTTTTGCGCTTCTCTTTATTGGTATTAGCTGGCTGTTCACTATCACTATTTTGTGTTTGCTCATTTGTTTCTTGTGTATTAGTTGTTTCAGTCTCAGGCGCCACACTAACTATGCGGCCTCTGCCACGCCCACCACGACCCCTTCCTCTGCCTCTGGTCCTCATCAGAACGGTCTGGTTTGAAACACACTAAAAGATAAATCAAATGCCGGTAAGAGGAAAATTGGATTTAAAACGGACAATGTGCAACGTAGAATATTTCAAAAGAGCAATTATTATAAAAGGGAAACCATTGACAATGTTCTAACCAAAGCTTTAAATGTTTTTCATGATTCATGTATCCACTCAACAAAAATCTTATCTGAAAGAAAAAACAATAAAATCTTTCTTTTGAATACAAAAAATCTAAATTTTTAGACCATAAAATGGGAACAAAATAATGTAATTACAATGACAGATGTATTAATAATTATAAAGTGTACCTCTATTAATGTCTCCAGATTTGTTTTAGTTACTCTGCTCCCTCTTTGCATCTCTGTCCTTTCTAAATTTTATTGAATAATGATGCCGTTTCATGATAACTTTTTATTGATAGTGATCACAGCGTAGTGACACGTGATACTGCGTGCAATAAACTTGCTAAATCGTAGGAAATCGTGCAAAAGCGTACTTGAACCGATTTAGAAACGTACTAAACACTAGTAATACGTAGTGAAACGTAGTAAACCGTAGTAAAACGTAGTTTATACGTACTGAAGCGTATTAAAACCTAGTAGAACGTACCCCTTGTAGTTATAAAAAAAAACTAGCAAATCGTAACAAAACGAAACAATACGTAGAAGAACGTATCAAAACGTGGCGTAAACCTAGTTAAACGTACGGACCGTTAAAAATGACAAAAAAATGCCATGAAACGTAGCATTTCTACACGTACTAAAACCTAGCTGTCGAAACGTGACAGTGTGACTGAGGCTTTAGATCAGTCCGTTCACAAGAATAAGAAAAAACAAGAAATTTCAAAACAAAATGTTGCTACAAATAATGGACAATTATGAGAATTTCTACACGTCTGTCAATGGTTTTACCGTTACTGATTTGTATTGCAAGTTCTCAATTTACAAGTGAATTCTTTTTTTCTTTTTTTTTTACAATAACACGTGTAATTGTTGATGGAGGCAGCCATCTTGTTAAGCATACGATTGTTTCGTAATATTTGTATACTTGCTTACCAAAAAAAAACTTCTTCCTCTCTTGCATGTAACATCTCTCTCATATTAAAGATGCTAGTCTACTTTCAGCTATTTATAGATTTGCGTTCTGTTTACGATAGTAAAGTCTAATCATTAAACGTGTTATTTTTCTTTGATGCTACAATTTAATGACGGCATTCTTCTCTTTGTATATATACTAGACATTTCTAAGAAACGACTATAATTTATATTTCTGTCTATGAGGAAATAAAAAAAATAATTTGGCGCACATTGAATAACATGCATAGCGTATTATTTAAAAGTTTGCACCAAATGTTTGAGGTTATTTCGCAAAGACAGAAACATATTATGGTCAGTCCTTATAATTGAATTCTATTAACTTTCGTTTTAACGGAGTTAATCATGAAAAACGTTGATGACGATAAAAGATATAAATTGGGACTGTCGTCGAAATATAACGAAACATTGGACAAAGACTTACAAAAGAGAAGCTAGTGTCCAAAAGAGGGACGAAAGATACCAAAGGGACAGTCAAACTCATTAATCTAAAACAAACTGACAACGCCATGGCTAAAAATGAAAAAGACAAACAGAAAAACAATTATAGTACACATGTCACAATATAGAAAACTGAAGAATAAACAACACGAACCCCACCAAAAACTAGGGGTGCTCTCAGATGCTCCAGAGGGTAAGCAGATCCTGCTTCAGAACATGACTTATGTAAAATAATGACATTGTATACTTCCTTCAAAAACTAAGAACTGACTGTTTCTATCTAATTCCATGTATGTATGTCAGGTCTACGTTTAAAAAATAAATAGTGATGGAAGAATACCACAGAAATAATTGGACCAATAATTGAGAAAACTCGACTACTAAGGGAGCTACCACTTGATTTTCATTCGAGGGTGGTGGGACCGTATAGAGTGAAAAATTAAAAAAAAGCCGGACAGGGATTACAGGTAAAACAAAAGCAAGACATACTTTTTGCATCCCCCAATTCAAATCCAAATCGTAGCACGGTAAGATATACAAAAAAAGAATAATCAGCAAAATATTTCAAAAGTAAAAAAAAACGTTTAAAGAAAAAGAAAGAAGAATAAAAATTTCAATATCAAGATCATTACGTATTTGTTTGTTTTATTTCGGATCGCTACGGGCACTATCTTGCCATGTATAACGACTGCAGTACAAGACACGTACACTGTTACGTGTACCGACGCACAACAATAAAATTGAGAATGGAAATGGGGAATGTGTCAAAGAGACAACAACCCGACCAAAAAAAAAAACAACAGCAGAAGGTCATCAACAGGTCTTCAATGTAGCGAGAAATTCCCGCACCCGGAGGCGTCCTTCAGCTGGCCCCTTAACAAATATATATACTAGTTCAGTGATAATGAACGCCATACTAATTTCCAAATTATACACAAGAAACTAAAATTAAAATAATACAAGACTAACAAAGGCCAGAGGCTCCTGATTTGGGACAGGCGCAAAAATGCGACGGGGTTAAACATGTTTGTGAGATCTCAACCCTCCCCCTATACCTCTAACCAATGTAGAAAAATAAACGCATAACAATACGCACATTAAAATTCAGTTCAAGAGAAGTCCGAGTCTGATGTCAGAAGATGTAACCAAAGAAAATAAACAAAATGACAATAATACATAAATAACAACAGACTACTAGCAGTTAAGGTAGTTCAGGGGTATAGAAAAAAATCGACAGAATTGTCTTATACTTTGTGAAATTTAACTTTGAAGTATTGTAAATGAAAAAATGCAAAAAAAAATGGGGGTCACCGGCCATCTAAGAGATATTTTGACCTCTGAAAATGAGTGCAAATAGGTTATAGGGAATTATAGGGAAAATGGACACAAATACACTTTATTGAATTTTCAAAGCAAAATAAATGACAGAAGTGGCTCATTTTTTCATACTGTATAGCTTGATGTCTCCATTTTATAAAATTGAAATAAAATTTGGGGGTCATCGTCCATCCAAGAGATTTTTTTACCTCTGAAAATGAGTGCAAATAGGCTAAACATAGGAAAAACAGACATAAAATCTCTTTGATTGAATTTTTAGAGCAAAATAAATGACAGAAGTGGCTCATTTTTTCATACTGTATAGCTTGATGTCTCTATTTTATAAAATTGAAATAAAATTTGGGGGTCACCGGCCATCCAAGAGAATTTTTGACCTCTGAAAATGAGTGCAAATAGGCTAAATATAGGAAAAACAGACCTATTATCTCTTTGATTGAATTTTCAGAGCAAAATAAATGACAGAAGTGGCTCATTATTTCATACTGTATAGGTTGATGTCTCTATTTTATAAAATTGAATTAAAATTTGGGGGTCACCGTCCATCCACGAGATTTTTGACCTCTGAAAATGAGTGCAAATAGGCTAAACATAGGAAAAACAGACATAAATCTCTTTGATTGAATTTTCAGAGCAAAATAAATGACAGAAGTTGCTCATTTTTTCATACTGTATAGCTTGATGTCTCCATTTTATAAAATTGAAATAAAATTTGGGGGTCACCGTCCATCCACGAGATTTTTTGACCTCTGAAAATAAGTGCAAATAGGCTAAACATAGGAAAAACAGACATAAAGTCTCTTTGATTGAATTTTCAGAGCAAAAATAAATGACAGAAGTGGCTCATTATATCATACTGTTTAGCTTGATGTCTCTATTTTATAAAATTGAAATAAAATTTGGGGGTCACCGTCCATCCAAGAGATTTTTTTACCTCTGAAAATGAGTGCAAATAGGCTAAACATAGGAAAAACAGACATAAAATCTCTTTAATTGAATTTTCAGAGCAAAATAAATTACAGAAGTGGCTTATAATTTCATACTGTAGAGCTTGATGTCTCTATTTTATAAAATTAAAATAAAATTTGCGGGTCATTGGCCATCCAAGAGATTTTTTTTAGCAAAATAAATGACAAAAGTTGTTCATTGTTCAAAGAGGGGTTGACCTCTGCGGTTGTATAAAGCTGCCTCATGCAGAGCATCTGGTTATTATTGTGCTTTTAAAAAACGTATTTGGGACAACATATGAAAAGTGTGAGCTGACAGTCTGCTTAGTTTTTATCCATTAGTCTCATTCTGACTTTCTATCTAAAAGGTTTTTATGTGTCAATATTTGTGTTTCAATACAAAAGGAAGATGTGGTATGATAATGGTTTGTTAATGAGGCAACTCTCTGCAATAGACCAAATGACACAGAAGTCGTTATCGCATAGTGAGATGTAAAAGGCCCTTCAATGACTAATGAAAAACAATTCAAATGAGAAAACTGAAGGCATATTAATGTACAAAATGATGAACTAAAAAATATATGTGACACAACAAAAGACAATCACTGTCTGAATTACAGGTTCATAACTTGGGACAGGCACATACATAATGTTGTGAGGTTAATGTACCCCTTAAACTGGTACAACTGTTACTTTTATTTATTATAGGGGTTTTATCAATATGTATTATTCATTTTTAAACTCTAAATCTACATGTAGCAAAACGTAGATTATCACAGATAAATTTGCAGAATGAGTTGTATGAATAGTCTTGACCCTTGTCTTACAAACTTTGTGGAGCAAGAAAAATGTGATGAGGTTTGTATGTACATAAAGTCTGTCGTAAAATTAAAGATTTCAGTATATATTCGCATTTTACAATATTTTTTGTAACAGTAACTGCTGTATTTCACGTTATTTTTCTTTTCTACTATAGGATAGTATAAAGTGGTTCAAATACACATATGCCTCTTGAGACTTATATCACATGCAATAGAAATCAACTCCCCAAAAAAGCAAATTTTAATAATTTCAGCTATAGTATGCATTTTTAACATGTTTCAATGTAATGTATGTGCTAGGGGCCTAAATTGACCCTGAATTATTTCAAGTGTTTTTGGCCTAAGACTTTTTAATACATATAAATGTATTATTAAATTATTACATTTTCATTGTAATATACTATGCTATTTGTAATTTCCATTTTATTTAAAGTTAAGATCAGTTCGTTTCTACTATCCTGTTAGATACATCTAAGGAACCTCCTTTGATTTTATCTTTATTTACAAAATAAAGACTCTTGTGTGAACATTACCATGCATTTGACATGAAAATCAATTATATAATCATTTTTATAAATTTGATTACTAAAATGTACATATCTTGAAATATTTTTTCATACACCTTTAATAAATAAGCCATCAAGAGAATATGACACCCACTTAGCGCAGGTGTAATTTTTAAAAGTTTGCATTTAATGTCTTACTATAATATACTAAATAAATGCATTTAGAAATAACTGTGTAGAGACCTAACAAGCTTTTAATTTTAGAAAAATATCACTTTATGACAAGACCACTTTTCCTGTTTAGGTAGTAAAAGTTTTGTTTTTCTCTCATGAAGATTCTGTAGGATCAAATATATTATAGGGGGTAAGGAAAAGTTTTAAAGAATAGAGAATAATGCATGTAATGTCATGAATGTTCACAATACATTTGTAAATAAAGAAAATAGACATACATGTAACAATGAAGAAAAAACGGGTTGTAAAATTATAAGAAGTACAGAAAAATGGGAAAAAAATAAATCGAGATAAATAGTATGAAGAATAAGATAGGAATGAAATGAAGGACCCTCAATCCAGACCATTGGTATACGTAAGAAAGGTAGTTATGTGATTCTTTTGTAAAATCATTCATTTTTAAAAATAATTTATACGGTCTAAATCTTGCTAAGGCCGTAGTTTTTTTATTTTTAGTTTTACGAACCCTCCTACCCTAATTTTTGCCAAATAGGAAAAAAAATAAAATTAAAAATTATGATTTTTATTTTTTTTTCTCCTCCGACCCAGTGTTTTTCATGCAAATAAAAATAAATTTTAGTTCATAACTGCATGAAAGAATCTAAATTTATGCTCTTGGTGATTTAGTAAGTTGTTGCACATTGATTTTCAATTCAAACCTTGTCAAGAAAAAAATAATAGTTGTTACACTAGTAGAAAATCTCCTGGTGAAATAAAAAAAAAAAAAATAATATTGACGGTTGGTATTAAAAAAAAATCAGCAGCAGCAGCATTTTTTTTTGTTTTTTTTTTCGTCCTCCTACTCATTGGTTTTGTCAAAAAATTTCGTAAAACTAAAAATATAATAACTATATGGCCTTACGTGTTTAACCTCGCCACATTATTCATGTATGTGTCCGTCCCAAGTCAGGAGCCTGTAATTCAGTGGTTGTCATTTGTTTATGTGTTACATATTTGTTTTTCATTAATTTTTCTATGTAAAAATAAGGCCTTTTGTTTTCTTGTTTGAATTGTTGTTCATGTATACATGTACGTACATCATGTACATTGTCAAATCTGGGCCTTTCATTGCTGACTAGTATATGTGCGGTATGGGCTTTGCTCATTGTTGAAGGCCGTATGGTGACCTATAGCTGTTTATGTATGTGCCGTTTTGGTCTCTTTTGGATACATTGAAGTTGTCTCATTGGAAATTATACCACATCTTTTTTAAATAGATTGGTTTTGTTCTCACATGTCTAAATTTTAAGTGTGCATGCTTAACCAAAAATGTTATTTACTGGAAACTGGGCAAAATCAACTGCATTCACATTCGAATACACCTGATCGCTATTTGTCCGCCATTACAAGATATCACACAGTTCTTGTAAAATTTTGACATCATAAAATAAAATATCTGACGTCACAATGGAAAAGTGATTGTTGTATGCGTCAAAAGGTCAAGCAGCCGGGTCGGCCGACCGAGTAGGCTAATAGCGATAAGGTGTATACTCCAGGTTTACAACAAGAAAATTCTGTTTGCATATGCATGTAATTACATGTATATATTAAACCTAAGCTTTACTTTCATGAATCTTGACCTTTTCTCCCAGAAACCTAAATGGTCTGAACCCTTTGCAGATTACATATTTCTCAGGTCCACAAATTTCAAATCTATTACATGATAAAAGTATCATGAGCTTTGCCTTTGGTTACATTTATAATTAATTTTCTGCCTGAAAAAGGGGGGGGGTCATTGTTTTGTTATTCGACACAGATATTGGTTTGAAATTATTTAAGCTTACATGTTATTTTTCAGTGGTCGTGACTCGCTCTTGAACATGTATATTCAATTTATTAGTACTTACTTGTCAGTTTAAATTTCCCCTTTTCCATGATTTGTTTACATCATCTTTCGCATGTTTGTCGGACCTTTTCTAGTGTAAGACAAGAGTGAAACTGCTTCATAAGCTACCAAAATGAAGATCGTTAACTATAATTTCGATCTGCATTACAGTATTCATGAAAAGCAGTTCACGTGTTCGATAAATGTGAGTAATAGTCTCTTTTCATTCTTCTCCTTCGTCAAAAACATGCTATTTATTTTTAGAACGGAAGTCCGATTTCAACAATGACAATTGTAACAATAAATTTTATTAAGTTTTAAAATTGCATTTAAAAGTTATTCAACTCTTTCTCAATGCATTTAAATAAAAAAGATTATTTAAATGATCCTATTTTACTGTTATGGAAAGTTACGACAATGTACATCACTTACGATATTAATGCGCAACTTTATGCGCAGACGGCGCGAAAATTTAAACCCCCGAACTACCTTAACTGACATGCCAGCTCCAGACTTCAATTAAACTGACTGAAAGATTATGATTTCATCATATGAACATCAGGCACAATCCTTCCCGTTAGGGGTTTAGTATCATATCATCATAACATATATGAGAAGAACGTAACCCGTGTCATGCCAACAACTGTTTTTAGAATAAATGTCTTTAGTTCCGACGCAAAGACCTTATCAGTGACTCAATATTAACGCCAAAATATGCAATCTTTAATGACTTGACAACAGTATCGTAATTATATCCCTTCTTAATTAGTCTATTTAAAGGTTTTGTAAGTTTCTGAGGTGAATACTGACACCTTTGTGCTTTATAAAGAATATTTCCATAAAAAATTGGATGTGAAATACCTGAACGTATAAAAAGTCTGCATGTTGAGCTATATTTACGAATGATGTCTTTATACCGATGATAAAATTTAGTAAATGTTTTGATATAATAGGTATACATTGTTATAATAGGATTCAGGTCAACAATCACAACAGCTCTACAAGGATTCGATGTTGTTGAAAAATGTAAGTATACAATTAAAAAGTATACAAATTCCCGTACCAATATAACCAAGTCAGGAAATTATGACAGTTGTTGTACATTTATTTGTTTGATGTGTTTGTGCTTTTAATTTTACCATTTAATTAGGGTTTTTCTGTTTTGAGTTCAGTATTTTTGTGATTTTGTTTTTTAGCACGTGCTAGGTGTGCTCGACTTCAATCTTAATTAATTCGGATTGTAATTTTTCCTGCCAAACGTCAATTATTCTCTCCGGGCGCTCCACTTTCATCGACTAATAAAAACCTAAAATAACAAAAGGTGTTGAAAGTAGCATTGAATACCAAAGAATTCAACTGATTCCTAGCTTGACAGTGTTAAGTCATTATAAGGTCATTACAAGGTATACTATACCCTTTTAGATTTCGAACAAGAACAGGCCAATGCCGCTACAAGGCAGCACTCGAACCCGCTAGGTGGATAGGGATTTATATAAATTTCAAAAATGTGTTTACCAATCCACTTTGAATAAACATGTTTGAACTAAACTAAGGTATACTAACCTCCTTTTGAAGTAGTATAGTTTATAGAAAGATGGATTGTTTTTCTGTCGAACAAGTCTACTCTTAAAGTAGGGTAGTTGATCTAACCTAATAAAGACTTCACATGTAAGCTTGTAAGAAAGCTAATCAACCATATTGTTCTCTACACACTCAATGAAATCGGTTATAACATGTATTATATATAGATGTCAATGAAACAACTTTCTACCAGATACCAAACTACAAAGACGTTAACAACTATCAGTCATTGTACGACCTTCATAAATTAGCAAACCCAACACCGAAACCTCAGCAACAAAGTGCCCGGCATGACAAATGTAAAACAGTTGAAACTATAAAAAGCCAGATTTAAATACAAAACAATTAACGAAAAAACAAATATGATATACAGCAACAAACGACAACAGCTGAATTACGGCTCCTGATTTGAAGCTAAAAAAGTGTTGCGGGTTTTCATGTACAGTCGCATGTCTAAATATGTTAATGTTCAGTCTATTATTCATCGGAGGAATTGAGAGTACAGTGAAACCTGGCTGAACTTAACCTCTTCGAGACTGACGATTTTGTTGTTTTGGCCGATGTTCGGTTTTATTGGTTTCACAACGCATAAAAATGACGGTACTTAAGAACATGTTTGGTTTATATAGGTTTTCGGTTTATGCAGGATTCGGTTAGCCAGGTTTTACTGTATATTGTTCTGTATCACACGGTTTCAAATTAAGTTTTCAATCAAGAAACTGATTCTGCAACATTGTTCTAGAAATTTTGGAGAAAGTATGTCTCATTGCCTATATATAGCTACTTATTCAAATGTAGTGAATTAAATTCTTAGAAAAACAAGTTAGTAGTCAAGACCGTGGTTGTTTTTTCTTGATGTAAAATGAATCTAAAGCCCCAGTCACGCTGTCACATTTTATTCCGTTTTTAAATGCTACGTTTCAACTACTCTTTGAAAGAAAATGTTCCGTTATTTTAAAAGCTAGGTTTTACTAGGTTTGTGCTACGTTCTTGTTACGTTTTGCGTCGTATTAGTACATTTAAACGTTTCCACCCCACATTAAGGTGGTAGACCTTGGTTCAGGGAGATAACTCTTTACATCAGTAATGTGTTTGTAAAAGTCAAGTTGCATCAACGTATTTTAAGCATTTACCTGAAACAGTAATTAAAAATTTGTAAGGGTTCCGCGGAACCCAGTGTCTCGCCTACTTTTGCTGTAACTCCCATGCTCAACAAAAATGAGGAAAATAATCAATAAAAATATTCCTCTTGATACTTTCTTTTGATTGTAAGAAGGTTCTGTCCAAGATTGGTAAAACATTCAGGATAGTATATGAATCAAATAAATGTTTTAAAAACTTTAACTGCAGACTGTATGTAATGTTAACTGGAAGAAAAACTATGTCCATTTATAAGTAAAATACAGATACACAGGTACCAAATATTAACAAAATTTCCTTTCTAGATACTAGCTTTTGATCATTAACAAGCTTCTGTCCACGTTTGGTGCAAATTTAAAATAATATATTAAAGTTATTAAATTTTCAAAAAATTTAACCACAGAGTGAATGTGTTGTTTCCTGGCAGAAAACCTAAGTTCATTTAAAAGTATAATACGGAAAAAAGGAATTTATTTATTTACAAAATTTATTTCTGGATACTATCTTATGATCATAAACAAGCTTCTGTCCAAGTTTGGTACAATCCCAGTATAGTTTAAGAAAGATATTCAAATTTTAAACACTTTAACCACAGAGTGAATGTAATGTTTCCCCGCAGAAAAACTAAGTCTATTTATAAATAAAATACAGAAAAAATAGAATTTTATTTTTACAAACTTTACTTCTGAATACTATCTTATGATCATAAACAAGCTTCTGTCAAAATTTGGTACAAATCCAGTATAGTTTAAGAAAGTTATTAAATTTTCAAAAACTTTAACCACAGAGTGAATATTTGTGGACGCCGCCGACGACGACGACACCGACGACGACGGAAAGTAGGATCGCTTAGTCTTGCTTTTTCGACTAGAGTCGAAGGCTCGACAAAAATAATGTATGTAACATAGAAGCTTAGAATATATGAATGAAAATGGTTGACACAAACGAACTGATGATTTTAAGAGTTATTTCCCTTTACCAAGGTCTACCTCCTTAAACGTTTCGTTATGTTTTGTTACGTTCCACTAGGCTTTGAAACATATTTACTAGGTTTTATTTCTCTTCAGTTTTCGCTACGTTTGCTTTTGAATTTTTAAAACATACGGGGCAGGTCCCGTTTTAAACAAAGGATCACTACGTTTTGATACGCTTCGTTACGTATATTCCCGTTTCGCTACGCTTTCAAAACGTAGTGAAACATAAAAAAAGAAGAGTTGGTATGATTGCCAATGAGACATTTTTAGCCCTTGAAACGTGACAATGTGAGTGGGGCTTTAAAATGAATCTATGCAACGTTTATTGTTTAATAGGTCTACCTACGTTTACCTGTGGGGATATTGCATCTATTGTATACTACGCAGCAAGAGCTTGTTCTGAGCAACTCCTTGAATTCCAGGCACATAGTAATTGCAGGTACATTGCACCATATATGAAAGTTTTTCTTACTCCCTACACATTTCTATGAATATGATTGGTTAAAAGCAACCACGTGGAGACCGTGTTTATTCCATATTAGGTTGGTAGGCCGGACATGGGTTTATTTTGGGGAGAGTCTGTCAATTGTGTATAATTTTATTTTTTAAGCTTTTTTCTTAATTTCTCAAATATTGTCTACTCATTAGATTCTAAATCCCCATTATGTTCTATCCTTGTTTTCATTTCCTTTTTTTCTGCATTCGATTATAACTCGATCATTCAAATAAGTCGTCGTATTTTATTTGACAATTTCAAAAAGTTTGTTTATATGTGTCATCGTCCTTAATATGCATGAAATATTTGTCACTGGACGTTAATCAACCAATAATCAATCAAACAATTATATGCTTCATTTGAAGGAACAAATATGATTTTCAATGCTAATCTGAGACTTGCAAAAACCCAGTAAACAGATTTCTGAATGTAAAACAATTATTACGGGTGCCGCATGTGAAGCGGGAACACTTACAATACCCTATTTCTATCTTTCTATGTTTTGATTTTACACTATTGTTTAGATAATGTTGAAGGTTTGGTACCATTTAAACAATTAAACATGTTGCAGTTCTTTGTACCTCTCCTAAGTCAGAAATCTGATGTTCAGTAGTTGTCATTTGTTTATGCAGCTCATAAGTGTTTCTCGTGTTTTATGTAGATTAGCTATAGGTTGCACTTTGTAATTACAGCTGTTTCTCAAAACACGCCTCGTTTGGGGAGATCTTGAATATTCATATAAAATTAATTTTGTTTACATACTGGTTCCCAGTTATGCTCTCTGTGTTCAATATCACAGAGACAGAACTTGGGACCGTTACCAGTAAATAACCACGTGCATAATATTTGTTTACATTGAAATTTGTGGTAACCTTTCATTCGAGGTAGGGGTAGACAAGAAAATGAGTGTCAGTTTAAACTCTGAGAAGTTTATGGCATATAAACGTTGAAAATATGCCGGCAAGCCCTATATTTTGACCTTTGAAAAAAATGTTGTGCATATGAACTTTCAATTCTAGGATAAGATTTTTTTTAAAACTTAAATTCATAGTAAAAGTGGTACAGTTTTAGCCGTAAAAGGAGTTCCAATGGGAAATTGCATTGTCAATATTTACAGAAATGCAACATATAGACCGTTGGTTTTCCCGTTTTAATGGTTTTAAACTAGTAATTTATATAGCTTGCTGTTCGATGTGCACCTAGGTTCCGTATTGAAGATCGTACCTTGACCTATAATGGTTTACTTTTAAAAATTGTGACGTTGATGGAGAGTTGTCTCATTTGCACTCATACATGTACCACATCTTCTTATATTTGTTTTGACTTATTGTAAATAATTATAGTACATTGTATGGCCTGGCTACATGTTATGCCACAGCAGCCTCGGAGGTGTCATCTTGTTCAGTAGATGATTTCGAGCAGACGATCACAGACAATGCAGCAGCTTGGCAAGCTGCATTCTCAGAAACCCAAACGGAAATGTGTTGTCGTGAATATTTATAGAATCTAATGCATTCTGGGTAACATTTTCAAAAGAATACACCAAACACTAAAATTAGGTTTGAAGACAGCAATATATATGTTTTTATTAATTTTTGTAAATTATAATACACAATTTATTATGCAATGGACATATCAGTTATCCAGTATTTGAAGTCTATGTCACTTACACTGTATAATTCTATATGTACATATACCTCTGTAATATTTATCAATTTCTTGTAAAATGCTTTTATTTTTATATTGAAAAAGTAATGTGTAATGTAATGCATTACATAGGCAAAGTAATTGTAATGTAATGTATTACATGTTAGAAAAAATGTAATTGTAATTGTAATTGTAATAGAAGAATCACAAAGTAATTGTAATGTAATGCATTACATTGCAATGTAATGGCCCCAGGTCCACATTGCCTCACATTCTCATTAAGAAAAAATTCACACACCTAATTAAATGGGCATTTAAAAAGTCAGAATGTGAAAATATATGTTCAAACTCTTTAAGGTCATTTTTTAATATCAATACACAAAACAACTATGTTACTTGGACATGCTTTTATTCTATATATGCCCTTGAATTTTTACTAGATAACATTTTTCGGAATTCCAATGGGGACTTATTGTGCACAACTTGTTGCAGACCTTTTTTTGTATTGCTATGAGTTACAGTTTATGACAAAAATAAGCAAAGACCCATCGAAACAACATCTGTTACATTAATTTAATAATATTTTTAGATATTTGGATGATATGTTGGCTCTCAATAATGACAATTTCAGTATGTATATTGAAGAAATTTATCCTGTTGAACTTACTTTGAATAAAGCTAATAATAACAATGACCACTGCCCTTTCCTTGATCTTGATATCTATATTACTAACGGAAAGCTGAATACTAAAATTTATGATAAAAGAGATGATTTTTCATTTCCTATCGTTAATTATCCATTTTTAGATGGTGACGTTCCCTTGTCACCATCTTACGGTGTTTATGTATCTCAACTTGTACGATTCGCTCGTGTATGTAACAATGTTTTAGATTTTAACGAGAGAAATTTATGTATTACTGAAAATTTATAACACCAGGGTTTTTGATATCACAAACTAGTCAAAACATTTACCAAGTTTTATCATCGGTATAAGGACAGCATTCGTAAATATAGCTCAACATGCAGACTTCTTATACGTTCAGGTATTTCACATCCAATTTTTTATGGGAATATTCTTTATAAAGCACAAAGGTGTCAGTATTCCCCTCAAAAACTAACAAAACCTTTGAATAGACTTATTAAAAAGGGATATAGTTACGATACTGTTGTCAGGTCATTAAAGATTGCATATTTTGGCGTTAATATTGATTCACTTATAGGGTCTTTGCGTCGGAACTAAACACATTTATTAAAAAATCAGTTGTTGGCATGACACGGGTTATATTCTTCTCATATACCGGGTATTTTATAATGGTATGATACTAAATCCCTAACGGGAAGGATTGTGACTGATGTTCATATGATGAAATCATAATCTTTCAGTCAGTTTAATTGAAGTTTGGAGCTGGCATGTCAGTTAACTGCTAGTAGTCTGTTGTTATTTATGTATTATTGTCATTTTGTTTATTTTCTTTTGTTACATCTTTTGACATCAGACTCGGACTTCTCTTGAATGAATTTTAGTGTGCGTATTGTTATGCGTTTACTTTTCTACGTTGGCTAGAGGTATAGGGGGAGGGCTGAGATCTCACAAAAATGTTTAACCCCGCCGCATTTTTGCGCCTGTCCCAAGCCAGGAGCCTGTGGCCTTTGATAGTCTTGTATTATTTGAATTTTAGTTTCCTGTGTACAATTTGGAAATTATTATGGCGTTCATTATCACTGGACTAGTATATATTTGTTTAGGGGCCAGCTGAAGGACGCCTCCGGGTGCGGGAATTTCTCGCTACATTGAAGACCTGTTGGTGACCTTCTGTTGTTGTTTTTTTTCTACGGTCGGGTTGTTGTCTCTTTGACACATTCCCCATTTCATTCTCAATTTTATTGTTCGCTTAGGGGATTGCATATATCGTCAGATTATCGCAATTCCAATGAGGGACTAACTTAGCACCATTTATTGCTGACCTGTTTTTGTATTGTTATGAGTTACAATTTATGACAAAAATAAGCAAAGACCCATCGAAACAGCATCTGATAAACAAATTTAATAATACTTTTAGATATTTGGATGATATGTTGGCTCTCAATAATGACAACTTCAGTATGTATATTGAAGAAATTTATCCTGTTGAACTTACTTTAAATAAAGCTAATACTAACAATGACCACTGCCCTTTCCTTGATCTTGATATCTATATTACTAACGGAAAGCTTAATACTAAAATTTATGATAAAAGAGATGATTCTTCATTTCCTATCGTTAATTATCCATTTTTAGATGGTGACGTTCCCTTGTCACCATCTTACGGTGTTTATATATCTCAACTTGTACGATTCGCTCGTGTATGTAACAATGTTTTAGATTTTAACGAGAGAAATTTATGTATTACTGAAAAATTATTACACCAGGGTTTTCGATATCATAAACTAGTCAAAACATTTACTAAATGTTTTCATCGGTATAGGGACATCATTCGTAAATATAGCTCAACATGCAGACTTCTTATACGTTCAAGTATTTCACATCCATTTTTTTATGGAAATATTCTTTATTTAGCACAAAGATGTCAGTATTCACCTCAAAAACTAACAAAACCTTTGAATAGACTTATTAAGAAGGGATATAGTTACGATACTGTTGTCAGGTCATTAAAGATTGCATATTTTAACGTTAATATTGATTCACTTATAGGGTCTTTGCATCGGAACTAAACACATTTATTCAAAAAACAGTTGTTGGCATGACACGGGTTATGTTCTTCTTATATATGTTATGATGGTATGATACTAAATCCCTAACGGAAAGGATTGTGCCTGATGTTCATATGATGAAATCATAATCTTTCAGTCAGTTTAATTGAAGTTGTCATTTTGTTTATTTTCTTTGGTTGCATCTTCTGACATCAGACTCGGACTTCTCTTGAACTGAAATTGTATATGCGTATTGTTATGCGTTTACTTTTCTACGTTGGCTAGAGGTATAGGGGGAGGGCTGAGATCTCACAAACATGTTTAACCCCGCCGCATTTTTGCGCCTGTCCCAAGCCAGGAGCCTGTGGCCTTTGATTGGCTTGTATTATTTGAATTTTAGTTTCCTGTGTACAATTTGGAAATTATTATGGCGTTCATTATCACTGGACTAGTATATATTTGTTTAGGGGCCAGCTGAAGGACGCCTCCGGGTGCGGGAATTTCTCGCTACATTGAAGACCTGTTGGCGACCTTCTGCTGTTGTTTTTTTCTTTGGTCGGGTTGTTGTCTCTTTGTCACACTCCCAATTTCCATTCTCAAATTTATAATTTATATATGTTTTTAAAATGTCTATCACGGTATCTATTATATATTTCTTATCTTTCGACATTTGATAGGAGAAAACTATATTCAACTCCGAACAATTTTAAGTTTTAGAATTAGAAATATAAACTGTCGTATCTCGCTAGGTCCAGTGCTATAATATATCTTTAAATTTCCTTTATTAGAATAACCCCAGATCAAATAATGTCATTCAAATGAATAATTTATATTGATAGTTTATATATATAATATATATCAACTTTTCAGTTTTATGAATCTCTGGATTGGTTTCACAAAGTAAAGGATGCTAGGCCATACAAATAGTTATCAAAAGTACCAGGATTATAATTTTATACGCCAGACGCGCGTTTCGTCTACATAAGACTCATCAGTGACGCTCAGATCAAAATACTTAAAAAGCCAAACAAATACAAAGTTGAAGAGCATTGAGGACCCAAAATTTCCAAAACGTTGTGCCAAATACGGCTAAGGTATTCTACTCCTGGGGTAAGAAAATCCTTAGGTTTTCGAATAATTCAAAGTTTTGTAAACAGAAAATTTATAAAAATGACCATATAATTGATATTCATGTCAACACCGAAGTGTTGACTACTGGGCTGGTGATACCCTCGGGGACGAAACGTCCACCAGCAGTGGCATCGACCCAGTGGTGTAAATAGTTATCAAAAGTACCAGGATTAAAAATATAGAAAAAGTACAAACGAAAGAGCACTAATATAAAATAGAAAACTCGGAGTAAAAGATAAAGGGTATAAAAAAAATACATTAAAAGTTATTGAATACAAATCCTATTCAGGAATAGATTACCTTAGCTGTATTTGGTATTTGGCAAAATTTGAGGAATTTTTTATTTTCAATGCTCTTAAACTTCGTACTTTATTTGGCATTTTAACATTTTTTATTCAAGCGTCAATGATGACTCTTTTGTTGATGAAACGCTTCTGTCGCAAATATGATATTACAGGAAGTACACCACTAATTCATGGTCCCATTGCTTTCTATGTTAAATTCCTCAGTTTCAAGCAGGCACACCTCTTTTATTTTAAGTTCAAATAAAGTGGCAATCATTGCATTTCAAAGCAACACTTTGTGGTGTCTTGTACCGGAAAAATCAACATACCTTGCATGGCATATAAGAAAGAACTGGTTCCCGGAACTTCAGATGTACCAAAACAGGTACTTCAGATCTGACAAACAGACAAAATGTACCCTCTTTTTAAAATTTGCTGCAGTTTTTTTAATATTCAAAACTAAAAGTCCAAAAGTGTTCTACAATGATCACCAGTCCTTCAGCTTTCATTTGATACCAAAAATATCTAAATATTCTACATATTTTGAAAGTTACACTCATGCGTAGGAACTATTTTGTGTTAAATATGTACTACTTTCTGGTATGTGCTTTCTGGGCGGGCCTGAATTAGTGGTGTTACACCTACAATCCTTGTATCTATGATGAGTTTGATATTATAAGACCCTCATTTATGGCACACAATGTTATACTTTGACAGTTTATGATTCTGAAATAAAATATTGATAAGAATAATCTATATTGAACTGAAAACGAAGTACTACAAACATATTTATAACAGAGATTTCGACATCATTTGAAATCTTTTATATTTTTCGTATTTTCTTTTTCAGTAGGTATAATCTTCAATATGGAGTTGACTGTTTTCGCATTGGCTGTCGTTACTGGAGTCTTCTCACAGAAAATTTTTTGACGTGAAATATCTATGACTTTATACTTGTTTAGAGTAAAATGATATGCATATGAGATGTACCAGAGATATTGTAGTATAATAATGTCTCTGAATGTACAAACCTAAGCTTTGTGTCATATACGTGACTGTTTTTCGAATAATTTTTTGACCTGATTTACATGAGTGTTTAACGTTGCAAGATCATGTACTGCACTGAGAAATAAAATAAATATAGTGACTAGAAAGGATTTATTGAAAAGTGTAGAAATTGAGGGAAAAATTTAGATAAAATAGAGCCAGAAATATTTCTCAATTCTGAATTCGTAAGTAAATGGAATAAAAGACATTAATCTTTATAATTATCATACATGTTCATGCAATATTCTTCTATGCACCGACCATTTTATTTTTTTATCGTGTGTGTGTTTTTGTTGTATAATTCAAAGTCTTTTAAACAAAATGTTTTTATCTTTTTTCTTTCGTGTGTTTTTTTTATGTATAAATCAAAATCCCTTTTTATAAAAATGTTAAGAAAGAAATTTATTTCTAAATTACATAAAATGTTCCTTCAAATCATATGCATTACTAGAAATTGTTTGATTATTGTATGTTTACTCTCTTGCTTAATGAATGGCTATTATCTATTTTGAATTTATTGAACCATAAAACTAATTTTTGACTCTTCAATAATCCGCGAAGAGGATTATGTAAAATATGAAGAGTCAAAAATTAGTTTTCTGGTTCAATAAAATCAAAATAAATTATTGCCATTCATTATAAATAAATGGAATAATTAAAACTAATATTTTAACCAATCAGAAGACAGTAAAAACACCGTATCGGTGTTTTTGTTTCAGCAAAGTTGATGTTATTCGTTTTTTAATATCCAATCAGTTGCTTGCAGTCGGTACGATATTCAACTGATGTCTTAGTTGAAAAAATTAAAGATATTATATATTCGATACTATTAACAGCTTGATAGTCATAGTTAAAGTCACAAGAAACGAGTGACCGGTGAAAAATAATGTTCTTCCAATTCTTGAACTAATGCATACAAACATAATAAACTTAGTTTTCTGTGCACGAATTTATTATTTTTTTCGTGTAAATTTCGTATAATCGTCATTTTTTTTCAATCGGTCAATGTTGTTGTGAAAATATGGCAGGTAATTAAAGTTCGTGTTTTGAAGCCGGAGTTTAACGATGGTCACCTGTTTGTCAACAATCGACAAAAAATAAACAAAAAAGCATGGAAGAGAGCACGTGTTTTTAAAACATGTAAATTCAGATAATAGTTTATTTTAAGGACATCCATGCGTATTGTGATCACCGGATTTTTACGAGATGGGTCACACTGAGGTCACTTTGCATACGGAAAATATGTCGGGGGAATAGCTTGCTGGAAGGAAGCAATTAAAATAAAGTAAACTTCTTCTAAATATGAATAAATTAAAGAATTTTCTTCAGAAAAAAGTATCTGTACATAAGTTTTATAATGAAAACTATCCATTAAGTTATAAAAAACATATGCATTAATTTTTTTTTATTTGAGGTTTCTTATGACTTTAAAAGGAGTAAATAGATATGAAGAAAATAGCTTTATGACACCTTTAAGCTATCATAAATTTTCGTTCTCCTCAAATAAAAACCTTTAGAAAAGTATATTAACATCGAATATCGAACCGGCCGCTAGCTTTACATACATGTGACTTGTCTATCGCTAAGGAAGCCGCTGTTACAACACTCAAAATATTGATAGGTCATGCATGAACACCTTTTATGAAATATTTGATTTATAAAATATGGCGGGAAAAGGCTTTCTCGGACTTTTACCTTATATTTGCATTGATGTCATTTGGGACTCAAAATAAAAGAAGAACAAAATCAAGAATCTGCTTAAATTTTGTATAACGGTCGACCTTTTTATGAGATATTAAGTCTTATGATAAAAGATAAATAGGTGTTATGGGACAAAATATTTTACCTTGTATCGTATGGGAAAATACTGAGGAGTCCGAACATTTGACACTTTTTCCAAAACCTCACCTAAGTACAGTCTTAACGAATGTTATGTATTGCTTAACCGCACAAATATACAAAAAACAAAAGCACTTCAATGCCGAATGACGTGTGAACCGTCATTTTGATTCCGGAATAAACGCTGAAGAAAGGAAATGTGGCATGATCGAGACAAAAGACGGAAATGCTAGTACATATTGGAACTAGAGCGCATGTCTGTAAAAGGGAAGCTTTAGCCCGCCTCCGGAAGCGGGAATATGTCGCTGTGTTGAAGATCCATTGGTTGTTTTGAGCTGTTAACTGTTCTTAGTTCAGTTGTTGTCTCATAATTCAGACACATTGCTAACATCGATTTATTTGTATGGGCGAGTTTGCTGATTAAAGATTGGTGTGCAATTTCCAGTGGCAAACATTGTATTTTTACTTAAGAGAAAACATAGGTTCATGTATGACCAATATTTTTAGTGGTGGAACATTATTTATGTATGTGCTTGTCCCAAGTCCGGAGCCTGTAATGCAGTGGTTGTCGTTTGTTCATGTGTTACATATTTAACTTTCGTTCATTTATTTTATATAAGTAATGCCGTTAGTTTTCTCGTTTGAATTGTTTTACAATGTCATATCGGGGTCTTTTATAGCTGACTACGCGGTATGGGCTTTGCGCATTGTTAAAGGCCGTACGGTGACCTATAGGTGTTAATGTATGTGTATTTTTTTTCTCTTGTGGACAGTTGTCTCATTGGCAATCATACCACATCTTCTTTTTTATATATAGATGTTCCATAGGCAATCATACCACATCTTCTTATTTCAATATGCATATGTTATATGCAAGTTAATCCTACTTTGTCCTAGATGAATATGGTAAGTTCGATTTTTAATGCGCTATTTCATACGGTAACATAACACCCAATCCGGATATTGGTGAACCGACCATCTGTGAAAAACATGCACCAACCGTGCGTACAGCCGAAGCTTTTTCAAAAATAAAAACAAAAAAGTCCCAACAGGGATATGATGAACTTTTGTCTATTTTATGTCCAGTGGCAAATATTAAATACATTTTCCGGACTCATCGTTTTAGAAATTTAAATGATAGATTGTTTCATCAAGAGATAGGTCCCCGGAACTTTAAAAGTTGTCTCTGGATAAGGATGGGGAGTTCGATAGTAGCAAATAAATTCATCATAGATACCAAATCATAATTTTATGTTTACGTCATACGCGCGTTTCGTCTAAAAAAGAAACATCGGCAGTGACGCTCGAATAAAAAAATGTTTAAAAGGCCAAATAGATTACAAAGTTGCAGAACATTAAGAACCAAAAATTCTACAGCTAAGGTAATCTATTGGACTCTCAATTGACCCCTCAGAGATTACTAAGGATTCCATAACGACAAAAGAGCTTACCACTCTTCCCCAGACATCCTTAGACTAAGTATCGGATTAGGGTCTAAGCATAAACTGAACGTAGCTGCGTATTTACATGTGTCACAACTGTGCCGATTCCGTACCTCTAGCGGACTCACCCGAGAATTGCCGATTGTGCGTATTCATACAACCATCACAACCAAAAGGACGCAAAAGCTTAACTTCCGAACGTGACAGGTCCAAAGACAACTATGTGTGCAATACTTAATCAATCTTTGGGGTTTCTGACCAAATTTAACAAAAGTGTTTGCATTCCTTAGCAAATAAGTAAAGATATATCACGAATCAGGCTCAAGCTGGCAGCCACTTTAATCCGCCAATCAATAGAGCACCACCTTTTTTCCAGCAGCAAATTAAATTGAACAATGTCCACCGAAAAATCACGAAATGTCGAATTCCGTTGTCAAAGAGGTGAGATGATTAGTATATTTGAATAAGATTTTTAAATTTTTGAAGCGTTTGCGTCTTACAAAGTTATTGTTTATTAGACATATCATTAAAATTTGCTGCTGAAAAAGTGGCTGCTACATGAACCTTGATTGTCTGAGTTTGGTGAAACATTGTACTTGAAGATCATTATTTACCGAATAGACATTGTTATCGTATCTGTCTGTTAGTAGTTTCCAATTACTAACTAAGTGTATACAATGTGTACATTGTTATCGTATCTGTCTATTAGTAGTTTCCAGATAATATCACAGTCTATACAATATGTACGTATATACATTGAGGGGGATTAAGAGAGGTCCTGATCCCGAAATCCCGGGCTTATAACACGAAGTCCCGAAATCCCGAATTTAAATAAAGTAAATCCGACCATCCCGAAATCCGAAAAAAAGAATTCCCGGATCCCGGAGAGTCAATCCCGAAATCCCGAGTTTAAAAACAACCGATCCCGGAGTCCCAATAAAGGTCCTATCCCCCCTTTACATGCATTGAATAGTAGGTAGAACACAAACAATTTATATTTTACATTTGAATGCATACAATTTCTTTGTACTTCAATGGAAATAGGTGAGTGTATTAATGATTGGCAAGTCTTGCCTTTAGTTCTTTGGAAAGGTCGAAAAATACGTCGATTTTTAAAGAACTACTTTTTAATCTACTTTTCATTTCTAGTTTCGATGTAAGTGGTGGAAAATAAGATACATGACATTCGTTTTTGTTGGGATCATCCTCCATACCACCCTCCCATCCCCCACCCCCTCCCCCCACACCACAACCACCGCCACCCCACTACAAAACACCTTCCGAATCTGCTCGTGATTGCCATTACCCAATACATATATTTTAAATTTGATTATCTTGTCCATATGTACTTATATGATTCATAGCTCATGTCAGGTTACAACATTCACAGATTCTTTTAAAGTTATATATGATCATTAGCACAAACTTACAACTTCTCGTCCAATAAATATGCTTGAATTTGCCTTCTAATTTTCATAGTACATACTTTTCCGTGTACTACGTAACTTCGCATGAATGACCACAAGGGTAAGATTTCATTGTATTGTAATCAAGATATTAGAACAAAAATTGCTACTGGCTATTTTAAAATAAATTCTGTGTTCCAAATTTAACTAAATAGTTTGTGATTAGTTTTCAAACAGATTTTTAACATCCTACTAATCAATCTTTTGATTTGAATTTTGTTTTGACAATTAAAAAAGGTTCTGTCATTAAAATGAAGAGTTATAATTATGGTGCTTTATACCTTGATTGAAGTACAACTAAATCTTAAATTTGTAATCCTTTATCTTCCATGCAATTACTGTGTACACAAAAAGAGTCAACCATTAATCTTTTGAAGGGAAACTATTAATAAAGCAATTTGATATATTTAGTCATAAATTGGTCGATAATTGGTTGTCTTATGTCCAGTGACAAATATTTCATGCATATAAACTACCCACTAGACTACCTATGGGTACATACCAGGGGCAGATTCAGGCATTTTTAAGAGGTGTTTCAACCAAAGATGTGGGAGGGGGGTCCAACTGTTTGTACTCATTCAAAAGCATTTTCAAGATAGTTTTAGGTTTTATGTGAAATAAAAAAAAATGTTTTCAAGAATGTAAAGCTTTCACTTCAATTTAAGAATTGCCTGCTCTTGATCAATTCATTTTGTCATCTTACCATGTAAATAAGTACATGTTTAATAAAACAACGCTTTTAATCAATAAACATACTTACACCAGCAGCTACCTTCTTTACATTCAAAAGTCAAGGGCCTTTTGAAATCCCATTTTTACAATGATATTATAGTGAGTAGATTTACAAAACTACGTAAATGAGCTACATCCAGTCAGCCAAAACATATCAATAGAGTAATTACAGGATTACTCAAGTTGTAAATATGTGCGAAATTGGATATTGTATAGAAAGGTATATACTATGAAAATAAGAGCTTGGGGCAAAGCCCCGCGCTATAATTTTCATAGTATATACCTTTCTATACAATAACCGAGACATATTCAATATGTATCGATCAATCATGTTTACAAACATTTTGGTTGTTATACTATTACATTTTCTATTAATAACTACATGTAAACCGAATGAAGAACGTATAGGTAAATTGGTGTCATTCTTTTCGACTTTATACTTAAGACAAACTGGCACTCGGTCAGTTATGAGCAACCAAAAGGAGTAAAATCAAAGAGAAGATAATCTGTCGAAGGAATATAAATTCCGAAGTCAAAAGTTGGTTATGTGAAGGAGAAAAAAGTCTATTATTAATTTAGAGTGTCTATTTATTATGATTAAAAATAATGACAAAGCAGCGAGTTCTTAAGCTTATACATAGAATATATAATCTGCAGTTTTTAGAAGTTGTGTATGTTTCTCCTTAGTTTTGATAAAATTGTAATGTATAATGGTTTCCACCGGAAGTGACGCTGTATGCTTGAAACGGGTTTTTTTTTTTAGGAAATACATGCATAAATGATGGACCCTCAAGGGTGACTGGGGTATAGAAATATGGTCACTTGGTCTTCTCCCGACCGGCAGTAAAACGCTTGCCGAAAGGGGGCGTCCGTTTGGCTGTGCGGGATGTATAAGTTCGCAGTCACGTCCGGTCAGAAGGGGGACGTTAAATCCGATGCCTCGTGTAAAGAGAGTGCCCTTTGCACGTTAAGAACCCTTGCAACAACTGTTTGAGGGGTCCGTAGGTGGCCTGTTGCAAGGCAAAATGTCTGTCTCTATCCAATATACCTTCATTTTCCAGTGGCAGTCCAAATTTCCCCGACCATCATCCTCAATTATAACAACCTACCTATTGTATTTATTGTGAACTTGTTCTCGTCCTGAATATGCATGAAATATTTGCCACTGGACGTTAAGTAACTACAATCAATCATAAATGATGGACTAATAAAAATTAAAAAAAACTTAAAGTACACAAATAATAACAATAAGAGAATAATTATACACAAATTATGATAAAAAATATAATAGAATTAACAATGATAATGAAAAAAAGGATTGACACAAAATATATATACGACGCCTATTAAAACGTGTGAAACAGGACTGGATGAGTTGAATAACATTTATACATGTAATACTCTATGTAATTTGTTAATAGCAAATAAACAAGCTATAACTACACATTCCCTTCGGCAATGTTAATATATTCGTTACATGTCCACTTACCGGAAGTAAATATTTACGACAACAACCGAATTTGCTTCTTTACAACTGAAAGATATTCGCGAAATGGAAATTGGAATTTGGAATGGACGTAAAACAAAATATAACAATGTTTGACGATTTCGATATGTTTTGCAGGATAATATTGTGAATAATCAATAATGAAGAAAATGGTTATGAAGATATTCCTTTTAATATTGGTTGTAAATTTACAAATTCTATATGTAACAGCAAGTGAGTATATATAAAACATTACGAAAACAACAATGGTAATATAAGCCTTTGTATCAACAATAATCTTTTACAAATACCTTTAAATATTATAATAGATTGTTTAAATCTGTTTGACATACATGAATTAACCTTATAGGGTGGTTTATTTTTGAAAGAGTTAAATACAAAGTATACAGGAGACATCCATTGCTCCCACTGTTTATGTCCCACCTACGATAGTAGAGGGGCATTATATATATGTTTTCTGGTCTGCTCTGTGCGCCCGTTCGTTCGTCCTTCCGTCCGTTCGTCCCGATTCATGTTGAAGTTTTTGGTCAAGGTAGTTTTTGATGAAGTTGAAGTCCAATTAACTTGAAACTTAGTATACATGTTCCTTGTGATACGATATTTCTAATTTTAATGCCAAATAAGAGTTTTTATCACGGTCCACTCAACACAGAAAAGTAGTAGTTCCGTTCTTTAAAACAGTCATTTGCACTGAGGGGAGTGCATACATATTATTGTAACATGCACAACTCTAGTATATATGATGTTTAATATATTATAATTTTTGCATTGTGTACACATTTGTATTGTATGTAGATATAGGAAGATGTGGTGTGAGTGCCAATGAGACAACTCTCCATCCAAATAACAATTTAAAAAAGTAAACCATTAAAGGTCAATGTACGGCCTTCAACACGGAGCCTTGGCTCACACCGAACAACAAGCTATAAAGGGCCCCAAAATTACTAGGGGAAAACCATTTAAATGGGAAAACCAACGGTCTAATCTATATAAAATAACGAGAAACGAGAAACGCGTATATAAATTACATAAACAAACGACAACTACTGTACATCAGATTCCTGACTTAGAACAGGTGCAAACATTTACAGCGGGATTAAAGGTTTTAATGGTACCAAACTTTCTCCCCTTTTCTGAAACAACATCACAACAAAGAAAATCATACAATAAAATATCAATTGGCAGGCTTAACTCCATCAAAAAAAGCTAATTAATACACAATGAACGAATACATTTGATCTGCGATATCTGAATGTAAATGCACAGTTAATAAAATATTAGGGATAAATATTCAAACATTCAACATTCAAACATTTATGCATTGTGAACCTGATGAAACCGAATACCTGCCAAAACAGAACAACATCTCATGTCCCGAAAGGGTTCGGTTTAGTCAGGTTTTACTGTATATGGTTTACATATGCCTTCAATCCCTAGGGGTATACATGTGCATTCCATTAATGAATTAAGAATAAAAATTATTTTGCATTTAGTACAAATGTAGCTTTAAGATTCAAAATAGGTCAACCATTCCAAGTAATCTAGTGCAAAAATGAAAATAACCCTAAACAAATGTCCTGCATCCGACGTGCTTTTCTGGATTTACCTTCGCCAAGAATGCTCAAAGCCTAATGTATGAAACCCTGGGATGTATTAGAACTTTATAATTTACCGAAATTCAGTACGTTAACAATGGCCAATTCAATATGAGTATATAGATAAATAAGTTTTGGTTTGATTGCCAATGAGTCTCCAACAGCTTCCACATGACATACAGTAAAACCTGACTAAACCGAACCCTTTCGGGACATGAGATGTTGTTCGGTTTTGGCAGGTATTCGGTTTCATCAGGTTCACAATGCATAAAATGTGAAATGAATGGTCTTCAGAACAAGTTTGGATTGGACAGGTTTCCGGTTTATTCAGGGTTCGGTTTAATCAGGTTTCACTGTATAAGTTAACAGAAATCAGTAGGTCACCAGCAACGAGCCTTCAACAACGCCCAAACTGATACCGTTTACTAATTTTATTATAAAAGGCAAATTGTAAAATAATCCAACGAGAAAACTAACGACTGTATGAACAAGATAATGGAAAAAAATGTATGTCAGATAGACGGCAACATCGACAACAACTGAATAACAGGCTTCTGACTTGGGACCAGCGCAAACAGATAGAAAACTTCGCCTGACTGAGTTGAAACGAGATAATAGTTATTGACGTTGAAGACTGTACTTTTACATTGACCTTTAATTGTTTACTTTTTATAAATTATGACTTGGTTGGTTTGTCTCATACCATATCTTCTTATATTTATCTATACATTTACTTGTATTTCCAGACCCATGTACAAATGGAGAACTGATTGAAGGAGCTGCCTTAAAATGTACCGCCCAACAACTGATTGGTCTATTACAAGCTAAATCTCTTGAAGAAAAATGCGGGTAAGATCATTTATGATGACGTACAAAATGTATCATGATATAAAACATTCATATTATTCATGTAACCATTCAGCAAGTCAGGAGTCAGAGGGTATTGCAGCAAACGAACTGTCACATGCGTATAAATTCAATTTGAAAGTTAGTTTTCTCAATTGAAATAATTCAGGCCTTTTTATATCAGACAATACGGTATGAATTCATCCTCATTGTCGTACGGTTGCTTACAATTGCTTAAGGTGGTATGGGTGTCTTTCGCCATCTTGGACTGTAAAAAACAGAAAATCTAAGGTCCATATTTTTTATCAAGTTAGCAAACTTTGATGCAGGAATGCAGATATTTAATGTGAATTTTCATTTAAAAGAACGAATTTATAAGAATATAAATTAGAAATATTAATATTTTTTACAAGTGTAGATTATTTTTGGTTGTTTTTAAATATTTTCAAATTGGCATTTTAAGGGGAAGTAACTCTAAAACAGTGCATTTTCTGAAGGGCTCTTCATGAAATTTTCCTATTTTGTCTTTTAGCCGGAAAAAACGTACGGTGACACTATCTTTTCTTTTGATATTCTAAAAGCATTTAATTTGTCTGAAAGCTATCTTTTCCTAACTTATTATACAATTCTATCATTTTGTTTAGTTTCTATTCATAAAATTGTGTTTTTTTTTTGTATAATCCATACACAATTTGTCATGTTGTCACAACCTGTAGCTTGAGAAAATGCGCGGTGACCTATCATTTTTATAATATTTTTGAACATGTATCAATAGATACTACATTTTGACAAAGTATGGACAAATTCTATCATTTCTATTTTAGACTCCCATACCACCTTTAATTCGCTTTACTTGAACTTTGGTGGAAAGTTGACACATTGCCAATGATACAACATCTCCTTGTTTTAAATGCTTGTCTGGAAACGCTTCACAGTGATGTACTGTAAACCAACTTATTTTCGCGGATACTTTATTTTGCGTTTTACCCTTTCTAGACCATTTCGCGGCTATTTAATTTCGCGATTTTCTGATTGACTTGATGTAGTTTAATAAGGAATGATCAAAGTTTTACATATTCGCGACGATTTATATTCGCGTTTTTTTCTACTCGCGAAAGTCGCGAAAATAAATCGCTCGCGAAAATAAGTTGGTTTACAGTATTACTTTACTTGCTAACTACTACGAGATTCGGTCTTTAATGGAGAGATCATGTCTCATTTGCGATCAGCCCAAATCTTCTTATCTTCAAATTACTTTTTAGTTTCATGTGTTTATTTTATTTATTTAACCAGCAGATATATTCACAAGTTAGAGTTGGGTTTTTAAACTACAATTTACATATAAATGTTAAAGAAAGGCATTAGCCTTTTTTAAGTTTTTATAGGATGGACAAGTTTACACATGGAAAAAAGTATTGCAACACCAAATTGAAATTGAAATTAAAAAAACACTTTTTATTTTTTGGTGATATATTTTGGTAAAATCGAACTAGTTAAACATTATTTAAGTATCATCTGAGTTTAATCAATAAATATCGACTTGATAAGTTTTTAACTGCCCATGCAGCTACTGTACCCGTAAACAGCAAAACAGATGTTTTTTATACTCATTGTTTTCAACACTTTAAATAACCAAGTTTTTAAAGAAATGTGATTGACACCTTGAAATGGGTCCTTGACAACTCTTAACTGCAGCAAGATGGCAGATTATCAGCATAAGAGAAGCACGGATGTCGCTGTAACAACTGCACGTATAGTTGGTCATCACCATTCCACTATAAGTCGTTTTGAGAATAAAAATCAGGCAATAAACGCTGTTAAAGACCTGCCGAAATAATGAAGACCCCCTATACCATTGGCTAGAGAAAATCAAGCATAATGAAGGTTGGTCAGAAGGAAACCCATTGCATACAAGACAATCCTAAAAAGAGAGTGTTGGCCATACATGAGCCTTTTAACAAGAACCCTTCGAGATCAACTCATCGCTACTGGTTATCGTGCGATAAGACCATTTCGAAGACCTTAAGTTTGCTAACGAACAGACACACAGTTTTCCGTATCCAATGTAGTGCAGAGCTCGCCAAAGTTGGAAATTAGCATCGTGGAGGAATTTCCAATGTTCAAATGGATTTGGTTCATCTTCCTTGGCCTGATCGTAGCCCGGCTTTGAACCATATCGAGCATATATGGGACACTATTGGGCGGAAAGTGCGCGAAAGGACACCCCAGTTCAAACACATCATGAACTAAACAATGCTCTTCATCAGGAATGGTTGCTGCTACCTTAGCAACAAATTAGTCGATTTATGGCAGGAATCAGAAGACGTTAAGTTGTGGTTATTCGTTTGAATGGAGACTGCGCACAAAGTACTAATTCTTTGGCGTATAACGATCAACCATGATGTGAACAGTCATCTGAAGATTAATTATGAAATGTCTGACATTGTAAAGTTCGACTACAGTAAAAGTTGTAAAATGCATTTTTTTGTACAAAAAACACTTCATTTTGTTATTAACATTGTGGTTATATAAATCATTTTTTTCAAACATTTTTCGTTCGTTCGTTTCAATGCCAATGTTATGGTAAACTATGTTTCAATAATATCATGAACATATTTTTATTATATTTCATCCCAAAAAAGAGGCTGATTTTTCAAGTTTCAAAAAATCAAGGTGTTGCAATACTTTTTTCCATGTGTATAGAATTGAAAATCCTTGCCGACAGCAAAAATCTATTAAAAGTGAAAAGCTATTGAATTCATTTTTGTATCCACTGTTATTCGAAATCAATTTTAACAAGAAACGTTTCAGCAAATGTCGTGTATTATTCGTCACAACTCGGCCGATTCCGTGCCTTAGAAAAGAGGTAGCGGATTCATCCGAGGATTGCCGATTGACACGAATTAACGGAGGATTTTAAGGAGGTAGACCTGGGTTAATGGAAATAACTCTTAAAATCATCAGTACGCTTGTGTCAATCATTGTCATAAATATATTCAAAGCTTCTAGGTTACATAGACTGTTTCAGGTAAATGCTTAGAATACACTGATGATACTTGACTTTTACAAACGCATAACTGATTTAAAGAGTTATCTCCATGAACCAAAGCCTACCCCCTTAAAATCAGTATTTTTTTGTAAATAAGAAAATGGTATATGTTCACCAAAGCTGTATTTGTATTTTTCAGAATTGTTTTAGATAAAGTAAGACCCTGTATTGTAACCGCCATCAGTACAGACCACAACAGAACGTGCAAAGCACGAGAGATTCACGAACTTATAGTTAACTTTCGTGACGTCATTGTCGAGCATTTAAAATTCGATGTCACAGAATGTATGTACATATGTTTTAATCAAAATACGATACGAAAATTATTTGTTTTAAACAAAAAATATTTATTTACAATTTGTTTTCAAATTTAGAATTACCATACAATTTGCTATACTATATGCAGTCATTTGAACTTTGGTGGAAAGTTGTCTCATTTGCAATCATGCCACATCTCCTAATTTTCATATACAATTATATTAATTTAAAAAGTAAACTAAGGCGAAAGATACATGAACGAACGAAAAATTCAAAAACCAAAAGTCCATAAGTCGAAAAGAAAAATGAAAACCGTGTTGCAAAGACTGAACAACGATGAAAAGACAAAACAAATCAAATCACAAAACAATACTACATGTAAGACTAAAAACTCAGCAAGACTAATCATTATCTGAAATTTTCTTTTTCTTTTACAAAAACTAGTACTATAACAAATGCAGTATATTTCCTTATTATTGATTTATATGCTTAACTTTACTATGTTCTTTGATTTTAACGTTGCGATTTACTAGTATAAGAATGGAATCATATCCTTTATGCCAAATGAAACAACCATAAATGAACAATCATAAAGAAGGAGCCTTCAAATTCTTGAAATATTTATAATAAAAGAACAACCACAATATGAAACACAAGAAACATGGTTTAACTAATGTTGTAATTTTAGGTTTACCAGTAATGAATTGTTCAGATTTCGAATCTGTGATGTACTACCTCGAGGTGTCCTGTGAATCTCAATTTGAAAGTTTTATAGAATACTCAAATTGTGGGTAAGTTATGATAGCTTTACTATACACACATACAAGTTTGGCTTCCATCAAATACCAAATCCACAACAAAGTTATAGTACTGTACATTTGCATTGTCGTAAAACTTAAGAGTACTTCAATCGACACTCCTCGAGTTGAGCAGTTACATGTGGAGCAGGATCTGCTTACCCTTCCAGAGCACCTGAGATCACCCCAAATTTTGGTGTGGTTCGTTTGCCTATTCTTTAGTTTTCTATGTTGTGTGTTGTGTACTATTATTTGTCTGTATGTCTTTTTTAGCCATGGCGTTGTCAGTTTATTTTCGATCTACGCGTTTGACTGTCCCCCTGTATGAAACAATCCGTATGGAATGTAAACGGAATATAGTAGGAAAATTGCTTTGAATTCCTACCAGAAAAGAGTGATATTCTAGTCAGACAGTAGTAGGAATCCACACGGAAAATAGCCGAAAAATTTAAATTATCAGGAATTTCTTTGTAGGAATATTGTATATTCCTACCAGGAATATGCAAATTAGCAGGAATAATTTGGTAGTAGGAAAATGAATAATCAAATCAGATTTTCAAAATAGAAAAAAATCTATACAGACTTTAGCAATTCCACCTAGGTAGAAGAATTTTTCAAGTAGGAATATTCAAAAATCCAGTCAGACTTTTGTTCATTTTCCATGTCCGTCTCCTTTCTATGTGGAATCTTTGAATCTAGGTGGATTCCTACTTCATTCCTACTAGTGTCTAGGTGGAATTCTACTACTTATTTCGTACGGGCCTCTGGTATCGAGATGAGACGATTATGACTACTATTTATATCAAACACATAGCGAGACATCATTGATATGCTTAGTTTATAGCAAATCAACTAATCTTGACGAGAGTTTTATTTTGTGCCGCTCTCGCGAGAAGGAAAGTAATTATATAATTTATGTCAAATATATGTCAATGAGTTATTTAACTCATAAATCTATAACAAACTAAAATGTAACAGCTAGCGCCATGACAAAATACAGTAAAACCAGACTTAACCGAACCCTTTCGGGACATGAGATGTTGTTCGGTTTTGGCAGGTATTCGGTTTCATCAGGTTCACAATGCATAAAATGTGAAATGATTGGTCTTCAGAACAAGTTTGGATTGGACAGGTTTCCGGTTTATTCAGGGTTCGGTTTAATCAGGTTTCACTGTACGATCAAAAGACAAACAACAGTACACAAAACACAACTTAGACATTTAGAATAATGCTAAACAACACTAACCATATATTCCAAGTGCTCTGGAAGGGTAAGCGGATCTTGCTCAATATGTGGAACACGTTGTGCAAATCATGCAAGAAATTATTATTGCTATTATGTTTTATCACATATTGACAAATGTAAAAATAAAAAGAAGTACATTATTTGTGTTAATGTTTGTGTATACATGTGGTATTTGATATTAATTATTTCATGTTTATATTTTTGTTTAGAAATCTGTGTAGATTAGGATCTTGCATGTCAGATTCAGTAACAGCACAAAATAAAACGTGTTCCCTGATAGAGTTTCAAGATTCGATAATGTCCAACAGAAACGCATGGACGGCGGAAATGGGAACATCAGAGGTCGATATTTGTTGTAGTGACGGTAAATACTTTTTAGATAACAATATTTCATATACAGTCAATATAAAAAAAAAGATGTGGTATGATTGACAATGAGACAAGTATCCACAAAAGACCAAAATGACACAAACATTAACAACTATAGGTCACCGTACGGCCTTCAACAATGAGCAAAGCCCATACCGCATAGTCATCTATAAAATGCCAAACCTGCTTAAGAGACAGCTGTATTAAGCAAACACCTACATGTATGTCATGTATGTTCAAAGACCACAAATTTTATCTAAAGTACATTTCATATAGATCAAACCTGTATTAAAACACAATCTGGCTTAAGGATGTTTGCTTGTCATGTTTTGGAGTTTTTGTCAGATTTTCGAAATCCTCTGGTTTTATCCATTTCAATGCCTTAACATATTTTGCCCATGAACCCCCATATTTCTTTTTATAAATCTTTTCAATGTATAATTATAAGCAATTTGTAAAAGTTTTATAAATTTTTATTTATTTTTTGAGAACTTTAACTGGTCAATGATAAAGCTATGAAAAGTCAAGAGAGAACATTTTCCCGCCAAAATTTCAATGGCTAATATCTCAAAAACAAGCCCATTGACCCCTAATTATTTTTTGCTTTTTAGCTTCTTCAATTAATCCCCTATCAATATATACTAGTTTTATGGAAAGTTATTTATTATGAAACTGAGCAGCGAACATCCTTAAGAGACCTCTTTTTTGCTCCCCCTTAAATGGTCTCTTAAAACAGGTTTGGCTGTATATGAGAAACGATTTAAGATTGACATATAGGCCGCCATTTTGGAGAGATACATAAAATGGCGGAGATGGAAACATCAGAGATCGATATATGTAATAGTAAAAATATACTTTGTAAACCATAATACTTCACGAATAGATGAATTTTAACATGACATTTTGAAAGGGCAAATGGCTGATTTTCATATTTCACTAACCAAATTAAGACATGAAAGCATATTAAAAAATACTTCATACTATATTTGGAAGTGGAAGAACACACATGAAGTTGTCATATAAAAAGACTTTTTTTCTCGTCTTTGTATCAGATAAATTCAAGATGATATCCCCTACATATGAACCTGTACGTTCTTGATATTAAATCCACACGACATGGAATATCGTCAAAACCAACCATCAAAAGTTTAAGGAAAAAAAGAAATTAAAATAAAGAAAAAAGTAACCAATTACATTAAGCAAGCTTAAAATAGATGACTTATATTTGTTCACATTTGATTAGTGTCTCTTGTTACTATAATAACCCAGATCTTCCCTTTTTTAAGTAAGGAATATATTCATTTGCTACCTTACTACACAAATGTCATTATACTTTATGTAGCAATATTGATTTATTCATATACAGTGAAACCTGACTAAACCGAACCCTGAATCAACCGGAAACCTGTCCAATCCAAACTTGTTCTGAAAACCAATCATTTCACATTTTATGCATTGTGAACCTGATGAAACCGTATACCTGCCAAAACCGAACAACATCTCATGTCCCGAAAGGATTCGGTTTAGTCAGGTTTTACTGTACATACAATCATATGTTCATATGTTCTTTGTAACTGAAGTTTTATGAAAAATGTGAGAAATAAAGTCATTCTCAATAAAGTAATTTTGCGCCTGTCCGGAGTCAGGAGTCCTTGTTAGTCGTCTTGTATAATTTTTAATTTTAGTTCCTTGGGTGCAGGAATTTCTCGCTTCATTGAAGACCTATTAGTGACCTTCTGTTGTTGTCTATTCTATGGTCAGGTTGTTGTGTCTTTGACACATTCCCAATTACCATTCTCAATTTTATCATTATATTTTCTTTATTTTCAGATGTAAATTCAGCCAGTTTGCCATTGATATCAGTATCACTGAACTTAGTGTCGTTATTCGCCATGTTTGTTTTGCTTTGATTATTTAAAAGACGATATTATAATCTAGATCAATGTTGCCTTATTTTGAAAATATGGCCACGCTTGGTCTTCTTCCGACCAGCAGTATGACCATTGTCAAAGTGATGATTCGGTTTTATGGTTGAGCCGGATATAAATTTACAGATCGATAAATATGAAGCCTCGTATGGAGGGAGTCCTTTATTCTCTACATCATTGTACATACGTTAGAATCATTTTAGCAACTTTTGAGGGTTCCGTATATCGCATGTATATTGCATGTACATTGCATGTATATTGCATGTTGCAAGGCGCGAAATATCAGTCCAAATCTCATTGACCTTCATCTCGCACAGCCTCTTTTATCTATCGTATTTTTATAGATTTTTTATCGTTTTAATCATGCAAGAAATGTTTGAAAAAAAATATTTGGCCCCCGCAATGCGTATAAAAACAAATTTACCGTCCACACAGGGAACTATATTTCAAAGGGAGATAACAGTGGTCTCGGGGTTTGTATTTATATATATAACTTAACAGAGGCGGATATAGGGAGCCAGAGGGGCCGCCCCCCCCCCCCCCTTGTTGGGGAAAAACTTGGTTGCTTATATAGGGAATCACTGAAACGTGACTTGAGCGGTCCCCCTCTTAGGTCAGTCAGTGGGTCCCCACTTATGAAAATTTCTGGATCCGCCACTGAGACTTAACACTAATATATGATGTTGTCATATTATTTATAAGATATTTCAACCACATGGTCCTGAAAAGTATTGTTTCATATGCAGGCGTTAAAACTGAGATGCAGCCTTTAATTTTCAACTCTTTATTCGTCAACTTTTTTTTTTTTATATAATGTATTTAATTGGAGTTTAAATTTTAAAGGAGTAGGTCCAGTAAGACCCCTTTTGGCCCCAAAATATAGCAGTTTTACAAAATTGTTAAAATGCAAACTTTTTATTATTTATTGGATAGTAAAATGATTCTGCTGAATAAATATGGGCTGTTTTTTACAATACAATGCACATATATTGGGAACTAGCACCATTAAGTCATGCTTAATTACTGAAATCCTCACAATTCTTGCATTTTAGTTATATTTTAGACGGTTTCCGTGTTAAACGAAAGTGGCCGCATTCGTGTTTATCCCTAATATTGAAATGTAAGTTGTATTTAAATTGATGATCATAATACATAACATTTATAAAGGTTGAGGATGAACACGGATGCGGCCACTTTCATTTTTGACAAAAACCATCTGAAAAGTGACATTTTTCGGCATATTTGGTAGATTTTTCATATTTGAGCTGGAATCGGATCGTTTTTAATGACAAAATTAGTTAAAATCTTTCTCATAAAGTAATTGAATCAAATGAAATAGACACGTAAGTGTTCAAAAAGTGGCCAAAATCGGTCCTTACCGGACCTTCTCCTTTGTATTTTTCGTCATGTAACGTTTTTTTTAAATCTTGATTCCTTTTGAATCATCTGTAAACACTGCTTATATAAAATGAAATGTTCTTTGATCTTCTCCTTTTGAGGGTTATTTATCACTAATAAAATGTCAAGTTTCATATTAGTATGAGTTATAATAGTCCATGTATTACAAAACAATACCATTTTTAGTTACCTAATGTGAAAAAATTAGTAGGAAAAACTCAACTAAATGGCAATGTTAATTGAAATTGTTCAACTGAACATGTTGAAGAGAAGCAGTGTATGTTTCAACCACATAACTTTTTTTAAACATTCTGACACCATAAGAGAAAATATCTGATGCCAAAAAGGAGAAGTGGTTGTTTTATATGACGTCAACAGCTGAAGTGTCGCTAATTCTCGTGTCAAATGTCGCAGATCCCCAAAAGGTCTATACATTGATGGTACAATTGTTCTGTATGAGATGAGCATTTGGGTGATTCTCGAGGCTCAGCATGTCAGTCTAAAACAAAGCAGGGTTAATATACTCATATCGCATTAAAATGTTATTGTACTTGTAGTTTGATGTTAAGCATACGTCATAACTTTCATTTTGTCGTGTTTACAGCTGTTATCTTAATACTAGCAAGTTAAAGGTTTGGTTTGCTTGCTTGCTTTGTATTGATGTTTGTGCAAGTGTTGTTAATAAGATTGACATCTGAAAACAATGTAAAAAGGCGGAATTAAACTTAAACCTTCAACTTGCTAGCATTAGGATAACAGCTGTAAAGGTTCAAACTAACAAAAAACGTCTAATAAGGATACCATTTGTAATGCTAAGCCTTAAGGGGGATCGCGGGTCTAAATCTATTGTTATGCCCCATCTACGATAGAAGAGGGGCATTATGTTTTCTGGTCTTTATCTCCGTTCGTCCGTCTGTGCGTCCGTGCGTCCGTTCGCTTCAGGTTAAAGTTTTTTGTCAAGGTAGTTTTTAAAGAAGTTGAAGTCCAATCAACTTGAAACTTAGTACTAATGTTCCCCATGATATGATCTTTCTAATTCTAATGCCAAATTATAGTTTTGACCCCAATTTTATGGTCCACTGAACATAGAAAATAATAGTGTTAAGTTCAGGTTAAAGTTTTTGGTCAAGGTAGTTTTTGATGAAGTTAAAGTCCAATCAACTTGAAACTTAGAACACATGTTTCCTAGTATGATATGATTTTTCTAATTTTAATTCAAAATTAAAGTTTTGACACCAATTTCACGGTCTACTGAACATAAAAAATTATAGTGCGAGTGGGGCATCCGTGTACTATGGACACATTCTTGTTTTATTTAATATAGGATTTAAAATTGAGAATGGAAATGGGGAATGTGTCAAAGAGACAACAACCCGACCAAAGATAAAAACAACAGCAGAAGGTCACCAACAGGTCTTCAATGTAGCGAGAAATTCCCGCACCCGGAGGCGTCCTTCAGCTGGCCCCTAAACAAATATATACTAGTTCAGTGATAATGAACGCCATACTAATTTCCAAATTGTACACAAGAAACCAAAATTAAAATAATACAAGACTAACAAAGGCCAGAGGCTCCTAACTTGGAACAGGCGCAAAATGCGGCGGGGTTAAACATGTTTGTGAGATCTCAACCCTCCCCCTATTCCTCTAGCCATAGTAGAAAAGTAAACGCATAACAATACGCACATTAAAATTCAGTGCAAGAGAAGTCTGAGTCTGATGTCAGAAAATGTAACCAAAGAAAATAAACAAAATGAAAATAATACATAAATAACAACAGACTACTAGCAGTTAACTTACATGCCAGCTCCAGACTTCAATAAAACTGACTGAAAGATTATGATTTCATTATATGAACATCAGGCATATATTTCTCTATGTGTTTCTATAAATGAACTCAACATGCAGACTTCTTATACGTTCAGGTATTTAACATCCAATATTTTATGGATATATTCTTTATAAAATACAAAAATGTCAGACTGAGTATTCACCTCAGAAGCTAACAAAACCTTTAAATAGACTTATTAAGAAGTGATATAGTTACGATATCGTGGTTGGGTCATTAAAGATTGCATATTTTGGCATAAATATTGATTCACTTATAGGGTCTTTGCATCGGAACTAAACACATTTATTTTAAAACCAGTTGTTGGCATGACACAGGTTATGTTCTTCTCATATATGTTATGATGGTATGATACTAAACCCCTGACGGGGAGGATTGTGTCTGATATTTATATGATGAAGACATAATTTTTCAATCAGTTTAATTGAAGTCTACTAGTAGTCTGATGTTATTTATGTATTATTGTAATTTTGTTTATTTTATTTGGTTACATCTTCTGACATCAGACTCGGACTTCTCTTGAACTTAGTTTTTTCACTGACCCCCCTCTTAACTTAATTTGGGAAAAAATTGATTTACCAAAAGGGATATATGTCAAAATCGATTTTATATATACAAAACTTGTAGAATTTTACACCCCCCCCCCCCCCTAAACGATTCGATTTAAGTTTAAGACCAGGACACATAGATCGCAGGCATCGAAAAGCTTAATATTCAAATTAGACATGTGAAATGTCTTCACAAACAATATCTTTGAAAGATCTTTGTTTTCGACGTATGCGCTCTATGTTTCCTGTTCGATAATCTATGGAAATTTACCCATTTTCATTATTTTTTTTCGTGAAAAATCAATATGAGTACAACTTGTGACGTCATAATGAAACGCAGAAACGTAAAATTTTCAATAAAATGGTTTATATCCTATCTAGTCAATGGATAAGCTATAATTTATCATGATATTGCTAAATAAATCCAAATTTCAAATTTACGCTAAAAAAAATTGGGCCATTTAAGGACCTTATCGAACATACTTTTATTTAGATAATAGTTTGCAATGAAAATAACACATTATAAATTTCTTTTCTTCGAAATGCCTTATCTAAGTATTAGCATTTGTAATTACTATCAAGGCAGTAATATATTTTTAGAAAGCTATTTTTTAAAACATTCTAAAAAGTTATATCCCTGCTATTCTAATATATTAAAATTTGGTACATGTATGCAAATGAGAGGCATTCCATAAAGGCATTTGGAGAATGCATGCATGAAAAAACAAGATATGAAATCGGAGGTTGTAGCCCTTTTTGCGCCAATGGCAACTATTTTTAATATTATATGTATCGTGTATCAGTTTGTCAAACATTATTTACAAAGGTTTCATTGAGCCAATAAACAAAAATTCACTCGCGCAAATAGAAACATTCACTCGCGCCAATAAACAAAAATTCACTCGCGTCAATTAGACAAAAACTCATTCGCGCCACTTTACCTGTACATCTATCTAGAATTAAATATACCAATAATATTAAGAATTTGGCAGTAACAGGAAGACAACATTGTCAAGTGCTCAAGGCTTTTTCTGGAACATAACAAGTCATGATAGTAAACGTAATGTATGTACATTGTATACTTGCTACATTTTATAGTAAAAGTGTCTTTACTGATGTTTAACCTGAATTTATGAATAACATTATTGTAATAAATATTGTACAGTGGCATTGGTGGAAGATCCAATTGTATCTATATTGTCTGTGAATCCGAAGCTATAATCAGAAGTGGTGTGCCAGCTTTGGTGGGATTTTTATTACGGAATCCGAGGTACAATATATTTAAATTACTGCCTGATCTTTTTTTTTTTGGGGGGGGGGGGGGGACTTCAAATAGAATTGTCTTAATCTTAATTGCTGTATAGTTTGAAATTTAATATGTGTCTGAAGAATTAGATGACGCTTGAAACGTGTCTGAAAAATTAGCGACAAAATAGTCAATACAATGGTAGGTAAAGTATTATATAATTATCATAATTGGGAATATGAATGACAATAATGCATTTTTGTCTCGCCTTCGATGAAAGTCGCGGAAGGCGAAAGGCGAGACAAATGTTTTTCTTTTCCCATGGTTGCAGGGTCAATAATATTGTGAAGTTTTCTCTTGAAGTCAATTTGTCAGGAACTTCTTGTGATAATAAACGTTAATCGTGCAATGTTGGGTTTTTTTGGTGGGAGGGGGGGGGGGGGGGGGGGGGGTCGTGTTCTTGAATTGCAGATCAAAGCAAATTAATTGCACCTTTTTACAACTCTAAATGTTAGAATATATCGAACTTTAATTTAAATTTAACTTTCATTTTTCAAAGCGTTTACTTATAAGGGAGCCACCATATGATTTGTATGGGGGGGGAGGAGGGGGGGGGGGGGCTAGGATGAAAAATTTTGTCCTGCCTTTTTTTTTAGCTGTAATCTCTGTCCTGCCTTTTTATTTTTCATTCTGTTCGGTCCTGTTTATCCTGACTTTTTTTACCTAAATTGTCGTCCTAACTTTTTTTTGCAAGTGTCTCATTCTCTCTAAAAACTCCTGTCCTGCCTATTTTTTTCAAATTTCATTCTAGCCCCCCCCCCCCCCCTCTCTAAAAATCAAATGGTAGCTCCCTAATAACCAGTAACCAGACTGAGGCCTGCAGTTATATATGATGGGTAAACGTGTCGGCTATTAATACTTTTATACGTTCATTTCATTTGCATTTTTGTTGATTTTTTTTATATTCATTTCGTTGCATTCGAATTTATTTTGAAATTAGCAGCTATTGGTGTAAAGTCTTTTTATCCATTTTTTTGTATTTCTGTTGTAGTTTCCAATGTATTTCTGTTGTAGTTTCCAATGTATTTCTGTTGTAGTTTCAAATGTATTTCTGTTGTAGTTTCAAATGTATTTCTGATGTTGTTTCAAATGTATTTCTGTTGTAGCGTAACGCAAACACAAACCTAACCCGAATAATGTCAGTCGTTATATTCCGCTGATCTCCGTCTAATCTCCGTCTAATCTCCGATTGCTACATAGGCTATAGACCGCTAGAGGGCGCAGAGTTATTCGAGTTTACACCAACCAATCAATTAAAATGCATGTTAATCCATACTAATGAATTTTCTTGAATGTTATTCATTGAAACGTACATTTAAGAGGCTGTTGATTAAGCTTTACAACAAAAAAAGAATAATAAACAAAACATATAAAAGAAGAGAAAATGGCTTAAAGAATAAAAAATACAGAATGTCTCATGCATCCATGCACACCCCATAGAAATTCTACGTTTTAAAAATTGAACTGTAGATGTTAACATCAGGATAATCCCTCTTTGACCATGATTTAAATTTACAATCATTCGTAACAGTTGTAACCGGAGAGCACGTATCTACTCTACAAATTCATAACGTCACCACCGGGATTCGAACCCCGGTCGATTGCGTGACAGTCAGTGCGGTTTTTTTTTAATCTTTATTATGCAGTCAACCCACCCACTGAGCCAAATAATCGATTCCCCAACTCAGTTGATTATGACTGGCTATATAATTATGTTCTACCTGTACTAAGGGGAAGCAACCCCGCTACATAATAAAGGAACATCAAATCATTCGTCAGAATCAAAATTAAATTGATTTCTAGTGAATAGTGATCACAACTTTTATGACTCTTAATATAATTGTCAGTTTGTGAGAATTTGTGAGAATAAATATAGTGGAAGATCTCTTGACTGAGAACATCATCGTCTGGTATTGAAAGTATGAGATTGGTATCATCCCATTCTGTTGTGCAGGTAAGAATATGACTTATACCAGCAGCTAAGTGTTGTCTTACAAAAATTGTAAATGAAGGACAACCACCTGAATCTCCATTTGAAATGAACGTCCAGGTGGTTGTACTTCGTTTCTGTATTCTAAAACTTTTGGGCATTGTTTTTATCTACTTTTAATTTTGTTGTCCATTATTTACCTTACTATAATCCCCTCCCTTAAAGTATTTTAGATTCTATGTTGTTTATTATCCCTAAAGCCTTTTTCGTAATTTTGTTTGCCCTTTTTTCTGTTTATTTGCATACAGAAAAATAACAAAAAAATCAAAAAGATACAATGTAAGAGAACAGAAAGGAAAGACCCATATTCAGACCCTCCCATATCAGTGGCATTTTTATACACTTTGTAGAATGTGCCTTATCGTATTATGCCGTTTGATTTCTGCTTTGTTAACATATCACCAACAATCCCTTTATTTGATGATTGGAATCGAAAGGAATTTACAAAAATGAAAGTAAATAGCTAAAAGTTGCAGAAAATTGGGATAGAAAAGACAGCAACTCCAAGGAAATTCCTGAATGGAGGATAACGGGGTTGCAAAATTTTAAAAATAGTGAACTTTTAATTTGATTAAAAAACATATCCTGTTTTCAAAATCCGCCAGTAGTCATTACACTGTCTCTTCTGGTGTTTGTTGCAGCATCAGCTAATGAAATTTCAGCTTTTAAATGTATGAAGCAGTGTAATGATCTGATAAAACCAAAGGTTCCCGAATGGTCTTTAAAACAGAAAGTAAATGGGAACGTTTTTAGATAGATCTATGTAAGCATATGATATGATCTGTATTCTAGTTGGATGGAAAGAAATTGAAAATGATAGTCAAAATAAATTAAAGATTAAAAATACCTGTTTTGGGGAGAGTCATGATGTAGTGGTTAGAGCTTCGGAATACAAATACAAAGATTCCTGGTTCGATTCCCGTTCCGAGGACTGTTCTGGGGAGAGTCATGATGTAGTGGTTAGAGCTTCGGAATACAAACACAAAGGTTCCTGGTTCGATTCCCGTTCCGGGGAGAAAATTGCAGGGACTTAAATTGCGGCTTTCCCTTGACATAATTTGCGAATATGGTCTTAAGAAACTATGATACTCTTACGTCGGATATCGAACAGTTTCTTTGTTATTTTAATATCTGTACTTCAAATATTTACTTAATATTAAATAGGTAAAAATTATTGCTGAAAGCATGTTCAGGGTTTCTTTCTTGTGTATGATTATATAATTTTTCACATGCCTGAACTCATTGACGATAATGTAAGGTGCTCTATTAGAAAAAAAAATTGATTTCTAGTTCGGGTGAAAAGGAAATTTCGCCTTTACCCGGCCACGTCCACTTGTATTTTTGTCTATCTGATGAGTTAAGACTTTTTCAACAAATTTTTATAGTTCGTTCTTATGTTGTACTGTTATACCACTGTCCCAGGTTAGGGGGAGGGTTAAGATCCCGCTAACATGTTTAACCCCGCCACATTATTTATGTATGTGCCTGTCCAAAGTCAGGAGCCTGTAATTCAGTGGTTGTCGTATGTTAATGTGTTACATATTTGTTTCTCGTTCATTTTTTTACATGAATATGGCCGTTTGTTTTCTCGTTTGAATTGTTTTACATTGTCTTATCGGGGCCTTTTATAGCTGACTTTGCGGTATGGGCTTTGCTCATTGTTGAAGGCCGTACGGTGACCTATAGTTGTTAATGTGTGTGTCATTTTGGTCTTTTGTGGATAGTTGTCTCATTGGCAATCATACCACATCTTCTTTTTTTATATTTTCTTCAGCCTGTTTTGTACATTTAGTTGAACAGATATGTTCCAATGGAAATTTTCAAATGGAACCTTCGGTGAATAGGAAAATGAAAAGATATGGGGTAATTTACAGAGAGACCACACTCCATTCATGAGAAAAACGGAGGGAATTTAAAAATCTAGAGGTCTCCACAAGGCTTTCAACAAGGGTAGAATCTCAATCCTTCTGAAAAGCTCGAAATCGCCCCAACGTGTACATTCGTTTGGTCATCAAAAGATTCTGGTTTCTCTTTTTGTGTGTCTTAAACTTTCAATTCGGATTTGAATTTAATTTACCGAAACATTTCCGTACATTAAATCTTAGGACGGTCAGAACATTTTAAGGACGCAAAAGATCGAAGTACAATTTTAAGTAGTACATAGATGTGCAATAATTTAGCTTCCTTTACAAGTTCATGAAGTTCTAAATTTTGCATGTTGATTTCATTAAAAAAAACACCATCTTTTACAAAAAAAATCTCAAAATGTCCGTTAACAATAAAAAAAAAGTTTGACCATGAAAAATCTAAGAAAAGCAGTCGTTTGATTGGTTACAAGAAAGTTTCAGTATATCATGTCAAATTTCTTTAATTTGAGAGTTTTCCTTTAGTTACAAATGTAGCTCCATGTCTGATGGTGAAATAAAAAAATGAATGTCTCAGAAAGTGGTGAATTAGTTTCCGTAAATGACAGATGAATCGGGTCAAGCTTAGTAACTTACAGTAAACAGACAACTGTAACATTGACGCACTCGTCGAACTGTTTAAAAGATTTGTGTTTATGACCAAAAATGTATATACAACTTCATTTACAAATTAATCTGTCAGTTCGAAAGTATTTAATCATTTCAACTCCTTTGTATTTCATAATAGGTGTCATGAACAAAGACATATGTTCGATTGAATAATGATTTCTTCGTAACAAATGATAGATTCCGTATTTGATCCTCTTTGCCGTTAAAATGAAAATGCCAATGACAGAGGTTTATTATAAAAAAAAAAATGAAATATTTTGTCGATGAAGAAAATTAAATTATGTCACTTCTGAAATAAGTTTGTCGATCACGTAGCTTATTTTGACGATAAAGAAACGCGAATTCGATCACTTCTCTGTTACGGGCTGTAGTACTTTGGAATGGGACGATTAATGGCTCTTCCGAGTTAAGAGAGAACCATTATATATCTTGCACGTAAAATACATCCTCGTAGATTTTGAAAAAGAGCAGGCTAATGACGCTGCAAGGCACTCGCACCCGAAAAGTGGAAAGGGATTAGTATAAGTTGTAATAAATTGTTTCTCTATCCAATGTAAATAAATAGGATTAAACTAATTGCCTTTATTTATTAATTCTTTTGCAGAAATAGCTTAATAACCACGACCCATCTGTTAGAGCGATGATCCTGCTATTGGTTTTGACAGTATTGCCTGTTTGTATTTATGGAGGTAATGGACAGTTAGCTTTATAATGTGTGTATTTATGGAGGTAATGGACAGTTAGCTTTATAATGTGACTTCTTAGTTGATAATAAATAACTTTGGCGAAGACAAGTTAAAAATAAATATTTTGCAACTCAAAATGCAGAAAATAATTGTATTTCGAAATAAAATTTAGCATGCGTAGCCACATCTGAACGTACTACTGCCCTCCACCTGCCCCATGCAAAACAATAAAAACATTGTCCTTAATATCTTAAATTGTAATGAAAGTTTAATGGTCAATTAGTGCATATTTCTGTGTTCATTGGTTTATGAATATTGATTGCAGATATATGTACTGACAGCAAAAAGTTAGAAGAAATAGCAACAAGTTGTGCTACAAAAGACATCCTCACGTTCTACCAGTCGACAACAACTGAGGAAAAGTGTGGGTAAGAAATAACTTTTGATGTCCCAAGTCAGAAACCTGATGTTCAGTAGTTGTCGTGTGTTGATAGGGTGCACTCGACTCCAATCTTTATTGACTATGCTTGTTAGATTTCCTATCGAAGGTCGGTTGTTTTCTCCGGGCACTCCAGTTTCCTCCACCAATAAAAACTGTCCGCCACGAAATAGCCTAAATGCAGTGCTTAAAAGTGGCGTTAAAACACCTAAAATCAAATCAAATGATAAGTGTCTCTTGTTTCTCGTTGTTTTTGGGTCCTCAATGCTCTTCAACTTTGTATTTGTTTGGCTTTTTAACTATTTTGATCTGAGCGTCACTGATGAGTCTTATATAGACGAAACGCGCGTCTGGCGTATAAAATTATAATCCTGGTACTTGAACTATTTACACCACTGGGTCGATGCCACTGCTGGTGGACGTTTCGTCCCCGAGGGTATCACCAGCCCAGTAGTCAGCACTTCGGTGTTGACATGAATATCAATTATATGGTCATTTTGATAAATTTTCTGTTTACAAAACTTTAAAATTATTCGAAAAACTAAGGATTTTCTTACCCCAGGAGTAGATTACCTTAGACGTATTTGGCACAACTTTTGGGAATTTCGGGTCCTCAATGCTCTTCAACTTTGTATTTGTTTGGCTTTTTAACTATTTTGATCTGAGCGTCACTGATGAGTCTTATGTAGACGAAACGCGCGTCTGGCGTATAAAATTATAATCCTGGTACTTTTGATAACTATTTACACCACTGGGTCGATGCCACTGCTGGTGGACGTTTCGTCCCCGAGGGTATCACCAGCCCAGTAGTCAGCACTTCGGTGTTGACATGAATATCAATTATATGGTCATTTTGATAAATTTTCTGTTTACAAAACGTTGAATTATTCGAAAAACTAAGGATTTTCTTACCCCAGGAGTAGATTACCTTAGACGTATTTGGCACAACTTTTGGGAATTTTGGGTCCTCAATGCTCTTCAACTTTGTATTTGTTTGGCTTTTTAACTATTTTGATCTGAGCGTCACTGATGAGTCTTATGTAGACGAAACGCGCGTCTGGCGTATAAAATTATAATTCTGGTACTTTTGATAACTATTTATATAGATTAGACCGTTGGTTTTCCTGATTTAAATGGTTTACGCTAGTCATTTTGGAAGCCCTTTATAGCTTACTGTTTTGTCTGTGCCAAGGCTCCGTGTTGAAGACCGTACTTTGACCTATAGTGATTTTTGTCGAGCCTTCGACTTTAGTCGAAAAAGCGAGACTAAGCGATCCTACATTCCGTTGGCGTCGGCGTCGTCGGTGGCGTCAACAAATATTCACTCTGTGGTTAAAGTTTTTAGAATTTTAATAACTTTCTTAAACTATACTGGATTTCTACCAAACTTTGACAGAAGCTTGTTTATGATCATAAGATAGTATCCAGAAGTAAATTTTGTAAAAATAAAAGTCCATTTTTTTCGTATTTTACTATAAATGGACTTAGTTTTTTCTGCGGGGAAACATTACATTCACTCTGTGGTTAAAGTTTTTAGAATTTTAATAACTTTCTTAAACTATCCTGGGTTTGTACCAAACTTGGACAGAAGCTTGTTTATGATCATAAGATAGTATCCAGAAGTAAATTTTGTAAAAATAAAATTCCATTTTTTCCGTATTTTACTATAAATGGACTTAGTTTTTTCTGCGGGGAAACAAAACATTCACTCTGTGGTTAAAGTTTTTAGAATTTTAATAACTTTTTTAAACTATCCCGGGTTTGTACCAAACTTGGACAGAGGCTTTTTTATGATCATAAGATAGTATCCAAAAGTAAATTTTGTAAATAAATAAATCCATTTTTTCTATATTTTACTTTTAAATGGACTTAGTTTTTTTGCGGGGAACCATTACATTCATTCTGTGGTTAAAGTTTTTAAAATTTTAATAACTTCCTAAAACTATCCTGGGTTTGTACCAAACTTGGACAGAAGCTTATTTATGATCATTAGATTGTTTCCAGAAGTAAAGTTTGTAAAAAGATTACTCTGTTTTTTTCTGTAATTTACTTTTAAATGGACTTAGATTTTCTTACAATCATAAAATAGTAACAAGAGGAATATTTTTATTGATTTTTTTCCTCATTATTGTTGAGCCTGTGATTTACAGCTAAAATAGGCGAGACACTGGGTTCTGCGGAACCCTTACAAATTTTTCTGTTACAAATTGTGAAATGGAAGGAGAGTTGTCTCATTTGTCGCTCATACCACATCTTCAATATCTATTGTAGTATAAAACTATGTTTTTCAGTATACAATATATTTAGACATTGTCGAAAAAGGTAGGGGCCTCCGAGGGTTCTCATTGGGGGGTTCTGATCCCAGATCCCGATTACTGTTTTGTCAGATTTCCGTTTTCCGCTTACAATATGTACGTAAGCAATTCTCTTTTTTTTTTTTGCAATTTCCCGTGTCCCGCTTGACTTGATTTCCCGTTTTCACGGCACAATAACTTGATTTACACGTGTCACGCTTACAAAAAATCGGCAATCCCGCGTCACGCTTACACCCCAATGAGACCCACCTCCGATGCCGAGTGTTTTAGGTAGTCACTACTATATCAATACCCAGTCTTCACTGAGGTTGTGAATTTGAATACGACACGTGGCAAGTGCACTGCACTGCATATTTAATTGACAATGATTGGCAGTTTTCCTACGAATGTGTATGGTTTTCGCCAGGCAATCTGTCCTCCTCCACCAATAATTTAATTTTGGATGTAACGCAATTTCTGATTGGCTGATGTTATTTTGTAACGAGCCCACCATGATTTAGCACAATAATCTATCGAAAAAGATAGAAACACATATCATGACCAATTCCTTGTGAATTCAATAATTAACTTTTGTCAGAAATAAAGGCAACGGTAGTATACCGCTGTTCGAAATTCATAAACCGATAGAGAAAACGAAATTCATAAACCGATAGAGAACACGAAATTCATAAACCGATAGAGAAAAAATAAATCAGAGTTACATACCAAAACCGAGGAAAACGCATCAAATATAAGAGAACTACGACACAACAGAAACATAACATTAAAATGTAACACACATAAACGAACTATAATATAAAAATGGTAATTTTCCAAAGCTGAATTTAGGTTTTGTTTTCGCTTTACAAATAAGGGTGCAATTGGCAAATTAAATTGATTTTAGAATATTTTAACTACGAAAGTATTTTTTTTTAAATTTTGACCTTGACAAGATAATATAACTGTAACATACAAGAATATTTTGATTGCAAAAGACAGAACTTTAATATGACAAACGCAAGACTTTGGTATTCAACTTCATGTAAATTCAAATTTATATTTTACAGATATTTGCTAAATAATGTACAGGGGTGTGTTTTTGATACAGTCAATACTACATACGATGAGGTTTGCTCGCTCAAAGAACAGCATCAAATGATTGTTGACTTCAAGGATGAAGTGCAGCAATTTCTTCAGTTTGATATTAATCTATGTGAGTTATCTTTCTTTTTTGATTGGTGGTACCTGGTCGTTATTGACAATTGAGGGCCCTCATGGGGTTTTTGATTATGTGATAACTTGGCCGTTTTTTTAATGATTATTTGATTATTAAGCCAAATATTTCATGATTATTTGATTACCTAGGACTGTATTTTTAGTTTATGATTATTTGATTACTAAAGATAAGCAAATATTTAATGATTATGTGATTATATTGGCAAAAAAATGGTGATTATGTGATTACTAGGACCCCCCCCCCCCCCATGAGGGGCCTCACAATTTAATATTTGTATATTAACATAGCTTTGCGTTCTAATCTTTTTGCTTATTTAAAAGACTATGTACCATTGTTATAACATCTTGATGCATTAAATAAACTTAAACACATTCTAAACCCCATCACTGAATTTGTTCGTCATTTTGGAGTCTTCATTAAACAGTCTTTAGAACTGACGGAGTCAGACCCGTGTCAGGTAAGGTTATTATGGTGTTTTACATACATTTATAAATAAATAAATTTGGTGTATTTACTGTCTTCTGATTGGTTAAAATTATTAGTTTTATTTTCAATGTTGTCAATTTTGATGGCGGCACGCCCAGTCTGACGTTGTGTATTCATACGCCAACATGTGTGTACGTTGTTATTATCAAGATAAATAATATAAAAAGTTCTTTGAGCCTTATTTTGATAGAAATTTATTTATAATGAATGGCAATAATTTATTTTGAATTTATTGAACCATAAAACTAATTTTTGACTCTTCACATTGAATAATCCGCGAATAATCAATGTGAAGAGTCAAAAATTAGTTTTATGGTTCAATAAATTCAAAATAAATGATAGCCATTCATTAATTGAACTCTAATGTTCTATTTTTCCATATATTTTATTGTACTTCATTGTATTGCATTGTATTACATTGTATGTCATTGTATTGCATTGTATTATCTAAACTTGTTGTTTGATTGTATTGCTTGACCCTTATGGGTGTAATTTTGCAATAAAGATTATTTATTCCGAAAGCTATTCGGGTCAAACTAAAGACTTTAAAATTGAGGTGTGCTATCTCTGCACTGAGCAAGCAGCATTAAGGAGTACAACTGGTTGGTTCAGAGTCGAATACACGTGTAAGGTTGGGATGATATGTTTTCCTCCCACTGTAACCATAGTTAGCTCCTAAACTTACAAGTTATAGCATCAAGCTGTACGTGTCGGTATAGTCCAAAGCACGTTTGATATTAATATTATATTATCATGTTCTCGTCCTGAATTTGCATTTATTTTTCCACTAGACGTAAAACAGCCATCATCATGCAATTTTATGCCGGAGTAAAACATATGTATCTCACACTGATTATCTGCAGCATATTTTTCAGATAAAACAAAAATGACAAGACAAATTGAAATAGATGAAAAAAGTGTGATAATATTTTTGAGAGTGTTCCACAAATAAGTTAGAGTTATTGCCCGTATACCACAGATGCTATATATCCGTTTATTAGAATTTAGCAAGTCATGTTAAAGTATAAATGAATCATGCAGTTTTAGGCGTTTAAATTCGTTGATTTCAACAAATTTACATGGCGCATATTGGCCGATATGATATAATGTACCATCTAAGAAAATGTAAATAGCATAAACACTAACTATCATGCAATCAATCAATTGTTTTATTCTATTAGGTATACCACCGAGATCATGCAGCAATATCCAGTCCATACTTTACTATTTACCTGTTATATGTGAATCTGTATACTATCAGTATGTCCAGACTGGAAATTGTAGGTAAGTTTTTCATGGATTTATTGGTACCGTATTCGGTTATGTATAACACACTTTCATGCAAAGCACAAGACTCGTGTGAGTTTTCTATCGATTTTTTTTTACCGTTTTCGGATGTGTAATACGCATTCATGCAAAGCATAGACCCATGTTTGAACATTAAAACTGCAGAGAAAGAGCTATGTATGAATAACCAGCGTTAACTATCTGGTAAAATAATTACACGTAAGGTTTTTGAAACAATTATTGTATGATTGTTCTTCAGCGTGTAGGTTGTCATGTGAGTGTCGTGTTGCTTGCTTGAAGCTTTTTTATTTTCTTGTATTTGTTATAAAATTTTGTCTTTAGTAATTCATAATTTTACTATAACAAAATTTTAATATAGCATATTCATTATTCAAACATTTATGAAGGCACATTTCTATTAAAGTTCAAAGGTAACGAAGTTTTAAAAATATCATTAGTCAACTTACATGTAACCATGTCAAGTGAAGAATAAAAATATCACATAAAAAATAAGCCGGTCTTACCATTCAAAACAAGTGCATAATCTTTATTGGAACATATTAATCTGACAATCTGAAATCAATTTGTGTCAATAGTCGTGGTGAATATCCAGACCAATATTTCACCAAATTTGAACTAAATATTCCTAAGATTATTGAGGTATGAATTATTTGTGTTTTTCAATAGCCAACATGTCGGTCTTGGACAAATTGTATAAGTGCTAATAATACAACTATCCATAAAGTCACACAAGTTCGGCCGTCAACACGGAGTCCTTAAGTTGGGTGACAGAGAACAGCAATCTTTAAAGGGCCCCTAAATTACTTGTTTTAAATTTTAAAATGCGAAACTTGTTTCTGAAAAAAAATATTATTCTAAAAAAATGTAAAAATTTTTTTGCATATTTGTCACGTGATTTTGGCGTTTAATAGTCTCATTTTCCATTTCTTTACTAATACTTTCTTGAATTATTCATCCTTTTCAGTACGTATTTAGATGACCTAAATTGCTACAAAGGCAACATTAATACAACTGAAACATGTGATATCAGCATTATGAATAATATCATCAAGTCTAATATTGATATGTGGACAGGGTCCACTCAACAGCATACAAACTGCCCTGCAGGTAAACCTACATATGTATAAAAATATAGCTTCGTAATTCCCTCCTGTTTAGGAGCACTCGGATGAGACCATTAAAATGTTAACAGTATATGTATATTAAAACACAATAAATCCTCTGCAAAATATAAATGAACAGCATCCTCCACCATCAAAACCAGTATATTTACAACAAGTCGTGAATTTGTATATAAGCATTAATATAGGGTCTTTTAAAGTGATGTAATATTGAAATGGCAAGAGACATAAATAAATTACATGTTCGTAAGGCTCTGGAATCATAATTTTAAGCAGGTGCTTTTCAATGCAATATCAAAACATAAACATGATCTTTTCATGTAATTTGGATGTTGGGTTATATTATTCAATATAGTCATGTTTCCCGCCTACGTACTTAAACCAAGTGTGTATGCTCTTACATGTGTTTGTTCAAAATTAGCACAAATATCACTCTCTAGCATCATCAAAGTATATGGTACATGTATACCCGACGCTCTCTAGCATCATCAAAGTATACGATACATGTATACCCGACGCTCTCTAGCATCATCAAGGTATATGGTATACCCGAAGCTCTCTAGCATCATCAAGGTATATGGTACATGTATACCCGACGCTCTCTAGCATCATCAAGGTGTATGGTACATGTATACCCGACGCTCTCTAGCATCATCAAGGTATATGGTACATGTATACCCGACGCTCTCTAGCATCATCAAGGTATATGGTATACCCGAAGCTCTCTAGCATCATCAAGGTATATGGTATACCCGAAGCTCTCTAGCACCATCAAGGTATATGGTATACCCGAAGCTCTCTAGCATCATCAAGGTATATGGTATACCCGAAGCTCTCTATCATCATCAAGGTATATGGTACACCCGAAGCTCTCTAGCACCATCAAGGTATATGGTATACCCGAAGCTCTCTAGCATCATCAAGGTATATGGTATACACGAAGCTCTCTATTACATCAAGGTATATGGTATACCCGAAGCTCTCTAGCATCATCAAGGTGTATGGTATACCCGAAGCTCTCTAGCATCATCAACGTATATGGTATACCCGAAGCTCTCTATCATCATCAAGGTATATGGTATACCCGAAGCTCTCTAGCATCATCAAGGTATATGGTATACCCGAAGCTCTCTATCATCATCAAGGTATATGGTATACCCGACGCTCTCTAGCATCATCAAGGTATAGGGTATACCCGAAGCGAAGAAAAAAAATAGCAAAACGTATCTGTTCAATCGATATCCCCATTCTCAGTTGCAGTGTCTGTATCCGTTCTGTTGATGCTTTGCAGAAATTGCAATACTGCACAGAGTGTGTTTTTACGTTTTTTTGTAGTCTTAAATAGCAAGAAAAAGTTAGTAAATTGTAGTTGGCTATGGTGGATTTTTCAAATATGAAAGTTATTGTGCAATAAAATATATTTTGAGACAGCTGATGACCAATTTAAACTCTCTATTAAGGTGTGTGCTTGTATATGGTTGATATTTATCCAACAAATAATTTAATCCATGAAATAGAGGTGTTAACAAAATAGGGAATAAACTACTTTGTTTTATTTTTACAATATAAAAAAGAAGATGTGGTATGGTTGCCAATGAGACAACTATCCACAAAAGATCAAAATGACACACACATTAACAACTATAGGCCACCGTACTGCCTTCAACGATGAGCAAAGCCAATACCGCATAGTCAGCTACAAAAGGCCCCGATTAGACAATGTAAGACAATTCAAACGAGAAAACTAACGGCCTTATTTATGTAAAAAAAAATTAACGTACAACAAAAATGAAACACATAATCAAACGACAATCATTTATCAATCGTTAAATGTCTTAATATGTGTTTGTTACTATTACAGGGATTACAGCGAAAACACAAGGGGATGCCAATTCAGCAGATACGATTTCGTCATATTTTTATTTTGTTCTAACTTGTTATTTTTTGTGTTTACCTTTTGTTTTCCTTATTCTTTAATAAATAAAGTGTTTTTGTACATTTTGAAATTTTTATTGGAAAAGTTGGCGCTTAAAGTACAATGGTTGCGAAAAAAGCCTACAGAAAAAAGAAGAAGATGTGGTATGATTGCTAATGAGACAACTATCCCAAAAAGACCAAAATGACACATACATTAAAAACTATAGGTCACCGCACGGCCTTCAAAAATGAGCAAAGTTCATACCGCATAGTCAGCTATAAAAGTCCCCGATAAGACAATGTAAACCTAGTTTTTTTTGTGTCATTGTTTTGCTGTAAACTCAGTTTCTGATGCATTCTGGGTACATATTTAATTATGTAATGAGAAGTTCTTTTATACAGGGAGAGTAATAAGGAAAAAGAGGTTATACATAATGAACGATTGTTGTTTGTTAAATTTCCAGCGGCAAATATGTCTATGTTTAATAAATCAGATTGATGGTTTATGCTCCTGTGTTTTTTAACATCGAATCCAACAACCCATAGCCAATCAGCTCGTAACCCGGTACAGCTTTATCATGGAGTTCATTAAAAATCAGGACATTTTTGAATGGTTTTAAACTAGTAATTTTTGGGCCCTTTATAGCTTGTTGTTCGGTGTGAGCCAAGGCCCTGTAATGAAGGCCGTTCATTGACCTATAATGGTTTACTTTTTAAAATTGAGATTTGGATGGAGAGCTGTCTCATTGACACTCACACCACATCTTCCTATATCTATGTATCTGTTAAAACAAACTTATTGGTAGTTTCGTTTATACAATAACCCTGGTCTAAACTGTTATTATCGATTCCCAGTCGCTTCATTTTTTTGATGGACCTACGTTCAACTCTACGCACGATACATGATATAACATTGAGAATGGAAATGGGGAATGTGTCAAAGAGACAACAACCACTAGTTCATTTATCTTGTGTAAAGTTTCACAATAGAAGCTTGTATATAAAAAAGAAGATGTTGTATGATTGTCAATGAGACAACTATCCACAAGAGACCAAAATTACACAAACATTAACAACTAAAGGTCACCGTAAGGTCTTCAACAATGAGCAAAACCAATACCGCATAGTCGGCTCTAAAAGGCCCCGATAAGACAATGTAAAACAATTCAAACGATAAAACTAACGTCCTTATCTATGTAAAACAAATGAACGAAAAACAAATATGTAACACATAAACAAACGACAACCACTGAATTACAGGCTCCTGACTTGGGACAGGCACACACATAAATTATGTGGCGGGGTTAAACATGTTAGCGGGATTCCAACCCTCCCCCGAACCTGGAGACATAACAAGTATAACTATGCTGTTATAAACACGGCATTATTAGTCAGTGTAGTGGAATGATCCACCAAATCCATTGGATGTTTGATGTACACGTACTGATTGATATTTAATCTTAGATACATTTTTAGGTCACCTGTCACAAAGGGCAAAGTGAGCTTTTCTCGTCACTTGGCGTCCGTCGTCGTCCGAAATCTTCTCCTCTGAAACTACTAGGCCAAATTCAACCAAACTTAAACACAATCATAAGTAGGGTATCTAGTTTGAAAAATGTGTGCGTTGACCTAGCCAACTTTCCAAGATGGCCGCCATGGTTTGCACCACTGTCCAAGGTTAAAGGAGGGTTTATATATGATTTTGAAGTTGAACAGGAGATGTATTCGTTACTTGATAACAGTAGCAAGTGTCGTATCTATAAATAAATCATAAACAGTTTTGATTAAAAAATTTATTTGACAATATATATTCCTATTGTGTACCGAAGAGCTCTTTCAAAAATAAGACTTTCTTCTCATTAACAGTGGAAAGTGGACGCTACCTAACATTGAGTTGTCACGTCGTATATGAACAAATGCCGTCAGTTAATAGAAGACGAATTCCATTTCATCTTAGTGTGTCCGAAATATAAGGAACTTGGAGAAAAATTCATATAGAAATACTACTGGTCTAACCATGTGTGTTTAAATTTATTGAACTTTTAAGTTTAAAGAACATCAAACAATTAACCAATTTCGGAAAAATACATTTTTAATGCATTTAAAATCAGAGACAATATTACATGAATATTCTCTGTCTGTTTTTACATGTTTACTATGAAAATTTGTATTTACACCGATGAACTGTAAAGATCAGGTAATAAAGAAAAAAATGAAGTTGTGCCGGGTTTGTTACTGTATGTCCTTTTTTGTTCGTTCGTTGTCTTGTACAGTAAAACCTGACTAAACCGAACCCTTTCGGGACATGAGATGTTGTTCGGTTTTGGCAGGTATTCGGTTTCATCAGGTTCACAATGCATAACATGTGAAATGATTGGTTTCAGAACAAGTTTGGATTGGACAGGTTTCCGGTTTATTCAGGGTTCGGTTTAATCAGGTTTCACTGTACATTATTCGGGCTGTTTGGCTTTTCGTTTGAATTCTCTACCATTTGTCAATTATTTCTTCCCGTAGACTGTTAGAGACGCCATCAAAAGTTCAATGTAGGATAAAAAAAAAATCACATAGTTTTTTTTCACTGACCCATCCCTCCCCCTCTTAACTTAATTTGGGAAAAATTGATTAACCAATAGAGATACATGTTAAAATCGATTTTAGATATACAAAACTTGTAGGATTTTAACCCCCCCCCCCCCCACCCCCAAACTATTTGATTTAAGTTTAGGGCAGGGGAATAGTTGAAAGCATACAAACATGTTCTTTGTTCTGTTCTTACACCAGCTTAGGGCAGGATAATAGTTTAACCATACAAACATGTTATTTAGATATAGGAAGATGTGGTGTGAGTGCCAATGAGACAACTCTCCATCCAAATAACAATTTAAAAAGTAAACCATTATAGGTGAAAGTACGGCCTTCAACACGGAGCCTTGGCTCGCACCGAACAACAAGCTATAAAGGGCCCCAAAATTACTAGTGTAAAACCATTCAAACGGGAAAACCAACGGTCTAATCTATATAAACAAAACGAGAAACGAGAAACACGTATATATTACATAAACAAACGACAACTACTGTACATCGGAGTCCTGACTTAGGACAGGTGCAAACATTTGCAGCGGGATTAAACGTTTTAATGGATCCAAACCTTCTCCCTTTTTCTGAAACAATAGCATAACATCACAACATAGAAAAACATACAATAAAATATCAATTGGCAGACTTAACTCAATCAAAAAACGTATGATTACACAATGAACGAATAAATTTGATCTGCGATATCTGAATACAAATGCACAGTAAATTAAATATTAGAGACAAACATTCATGACCAAAAAGCTAACAAACAAATTCAAACACACTGAGAAATATTTAACCAATCAATGCTCACTTTAGAAAAAAAAAACGTTTTTTTTTATAATCTTGAAGTTTATACAAATGTTGTAAGAATAAGTGAAAAATTGAAGATATTACAAATAATCAAAGCTGGTGTACAGACAAGATCCATATTTGTTCTATTCTTACACCTGCTTAGGGCAGGAGAATAGTTGAAAGCATACAAACATGTTCTTTGTTCTATTCTTACACCTGCTTAGGACAGGGGAATAGTTGAAAGCATACAAACATGTTCTTTGTTCTGTTCTTACACCAGCTTAGGGCAGGAGAATAATTTAACAATACAAACATGTTATTTGTTCTATTCTTACACCTGCTTAGGGCAGGAGAATAGTTGAAAGCATACAAACATGTTCTTTGTTCTATTCTTACACCTGCTGAGGGCAGGGGAATAGTTGAAAGCATACAAATATGTTCTTTGTTCTGTTCTTACACCAGCTTAGGGCAGGAGAATAGTTGAAAGCATACAAACATATTCTTTGTTCTGTTCTTACACCAGCTTAGGGCAGGAGAATAGTTGAAAGCATACAAACATGTTATATGTTCTGTTCTTACACCAGCTTAGGGCAGTGGAAAAGTTGAAAGCATACAAACATGTTAAAACCATAATAAGAATAAGATTAATAAGGTTTTTAAATATAAAAAAAGTGAATATTGGTCAAATAGATATAAAAAAACAGAAAATGGTATAAAACTAAAGAAGAGACCTTCATTCAGACACCCCCTCATTGTCTTTGGTTCGTCGACATGACTTTGACACGGACCCGATGAGAACATCTTAAATACATGTATCTCTGACGCAAAGAAATTAGTTTAAACATATTTATTTATAGTGGATTGGGAAACAAGTTTTGCAACTTATATTAATCCCTTTCCACTTTGCGGGTGCGAGTGCTGCCTTGTAGCGGCATTAGCCTACTCTTTTTCGAAATCTACAAGGGTGTCTTTAACGTGCAAGAGATATGGCTCTCTCTTAACACGGGTCAGCCATTTATCGTCCCCTTCCGATGGACTATCATCGTTTCCTTAAGACCATACTCGAAAATGGTGTCAAGGGAGAGCCGAAAATTGAGTTCCTGAAATTTTCATCCCGAACGGGAATCGAACCTGGAACCTTTGTGTTAGTAGTCCGATGCACTAACCACTACACCACGGCTCTCATCATCGCAAAGAAATTATTCGGCAATCCATCGTACTACTCTTCTTCTCAGGGTACAGAATCGGCCGAGTTGAAAGGAATGGCCAACATTTATTTTAATATTTCAGCATAAATGCAGGACAACATGTCAAGACTTTATTCGATAAATTACAAATAAAGCAAAAATAAGAAGTTTTCTTTGAGATTTAGCTACAATATGTATGTCTTAATCCCGGGACTTATGATGTTTCGCCGTTTTATTTTTTTAAGTTTTTTTTTATAATTCGTCCTTTTTAAAATAAAAAAGATAAAATTGTTTTCAATTACAATCAAGTAACAAGATTATTTTTTTAACTCAACTTGGTTTATTTCTTGATTTGTCGGAGGAAATAAATAACTTTCATTAAAAAAAATCTGGAGATTTATAGATCATAAAACAATATATTTCTTTAACTGTCATACATCATGAACAATCGATAATGAAGACTATTTTTATTATCTAATTCTTTATTTGCAAAAACAGACAAAAACCAATTTTGGTTATGGCAAATACATTGACTACATATATATCGTCCTAATATAACTACGAAAAAAGAGAATATTTTCAAAAATGATTTAACTTCAGTAATGAATTATAAGTTGATAGGGAAAGTCCCTTTATAGTGTTATGTAATATTTTCGGATTTGGTTTTCGCGGGTTTGCTTTTCTCGTGCTAGAAAGTCGATGTCCAGTGGTATTTAAACTTCGTCTGACCACTTTTTCAGTAAACCGTCGGAAGCAGTCGAATCTGTAAGTTGAATTTTAGATTATGTTAATATTATTATTTTCCGTTTTTGACTTTTACATTTTGTTTTTGTTTTTGTTTTTTAGAGTCGAACATTGTTCAATTTTAAATTTACATTTCAGTTGTGAAAAATGAACGAATTGTACACTTTCTTTGCTATTATTAAAGTACAGTGTAAGCTGCAAATATCTAAGAATTGAATGCTTCTTTTTGAAAATTCATTGTGGTGTAAAAGCGTTGACCGAAGTTCATTTTTTATATGAAGCTTCATTAAAATGTGCGCACGGTCAATGCTTTTATAACCCTATGAAGTTACAAAAAGAAGCATTCAATAATATATTTACAATATTTAACTATAATCATGAAAACACGAATTTTATAATTGTTTTATTCAATTCACCTATGCACTATATTGTGGGACCACTTGTTATCATGAACGAAAAGTGTTATTGAGTAATGCAATTGCTTTAGGTTCATCATAACAAATGGACAAATATGGCTGTATTTACATGCCAAAAATTACTCTGAGTACAGACTTACCTGTAAAGTTGGAAAAGTTTTAATGCCTAGCATCCACTAGATATAAAAAAGTTAAATCCATTTTGTGTTTCAGAAAGATAAAATCTCTTTTGGATTTTGATGAGCATTTTTTTTTCTTCATGCAAAAGGTGTGAAAATTGACTAAGTTGTGGAACAACTATGAGATGCTCCCTCGGGTAAAAAACTCGTTTGAATTGTTTTCATTGTCCTTAAGGTTCATCAGCAACATATTTGAGGGACCCGTAGGTGGCCTGTTGGAAGGCAATTTTTTTGCCCTATCCAATATACCCTCATTTTCCAGTGGCAGTCCAAATTTCCCCGATCATCATCTCCAATGGCCTCTATTCTAACAAGACCTACCTATTGTATTTATTGTGAACTTGTTCTCGTCTTGAATATGCATGAAATATTTGCCACTGGACGTTAAGCACCCAACAATCAATCAATCAATGTTTTCTTGCACCATACAAAAATCGTAGTCTATGGTCTCTTTTGAACAAATGATGTTAATAATAAGCATCACTTAGGAATATCAAACTGTTTTATTCATAACACAGTGACCCTTGGATTAACAAAATATACACGGATACCTAAGTTCCCGATGGATAACTTTTCAAAATGAACTGGTTTTTTTTTTCATTATCCTTTTTTTTGTATAAACCCGTCATATTCTGTCTGTTGCCTTCATCGTCAAAGAGGTGTTAAAATCGTACAATGAAATATGTAAGGAAATTGTGTCGTAGGTTTAAGATTTTTGATATTTTATCATAAGGTCAGAACTATGAGAGAAACAAAAATTCGTGCAGACTAAATGCTGATTTAGTCTTGTTGGAGGAAGGTGGCGTTGTCATCATCGGCCTGAAGATTTTGGAAAATATTCTAATAGCCTGACTAGAAGTAATGAAATAGTCTTGCCAATGGTAGGATGGAATGTATATTTTTTCATCGAATTGCAGGAAATGGTTAATTACAAAAAGGAGACCAACTTAATCGAGCAACAGGCGAACACGAATGTTACGTGCACACAATATTCAAGCCCTCTTCTCGTATGAATAAAATTATTGTCGCTTAAATGAGTAAAATTTTCGAAAACATTCAGCATTCCTCATTCTTTTGAAAATTTTAAACAAATTGAAACAGCATTGATTCCATAATTTTCTTTATGTTGTTATGTTATTGCAAAAAGTTTGTTTATTAATTCAAGATATATTGTTATAGATTGTGCTACAACGGGATTTAAACTAGAAAATCACATGTGACGTGAAATAATTTCGGTGCAGAAGGTTTTGGGTTTTATTTTTTCATTGTCCAGAAGTATTTCGAGTTATAAATGTGTCACTAGAAACATAATTTGCATAAGCTTTCATGCGCAGCTATAACTTGAATCGTTTATAGACCATTGACATCGGAAGTATCATGCAACTCAAAAAGACGGTTTAATACGAAAAAAAAATATTTTACTTAAACTCCAACTCAATTTGATTGATTGTTTGTAGTTTGCTTAATGTTTAGTGGCAGATATGTGATGTGTTTTCCGACAGAGAATATATCAACAATATTAATGGTTTTGAATGATTTGACCACCAGGGATCAATGAATAACGAGACATTTGACTTACCAGTTTAAAACATATCTTGGAAAGAAGCATATTTTTTCCGTACAATATATAATTTTTGGAACTCCAAGAAATTGTTGGAAGATTCAAACCGCTGCATTTTTCGCGTGAAGTGCGCTTTCTACCACGACTACTACGGCGGCACTAGCGTATTGATGAGGGGGAGGACAGGGGTAAGGGAAACTGGGAGAAAGGAGAAAGTGGGTAGAAGAAAGGAGAGGAAGGCTGGGAGAAAGGAGAAAAAGTTGGAGAAAAAAATAAAATATGAAAAAATAAAATATCTCTCTTTTTTCCGGTAAATAAATAAAAAAAAAATAAGGAGAAGAGGAGTAGGAGAAAGGAGAAGAGGGATGGGAGAAGGGAGAAGGGTACCCCCCTGTCCTCCCCCTCATTGATCAAGTAATGAAAATATACTTAATGTTACTGATAAATGAACAATAAATGAACAAATAATAACACAAAGACGGAGAGACAGATACAAATACACAAATACAATGTATGAGAAAAATTTAAACATCGTCCGTTTACATTACTTAGTATTATGATTTAAAAAAAAGAAAACATTCTTTATTTTTACTGTATTGCCCATTTGGTCTATAAACCAATGAAAACATCCGACACTTCAATTACGTCTTATTTGCATATTAACGCATCCGTTAACAGCGCACCCGTTATCGCAATGTTTACGGAAACGTTTGTGAATACCACGTTAAATTTTAACGGACGTTAACGCCTCCGTTAAGTTAACGGGTCCGTTAGCTAACGGATACTTCGTGAATAAGCTCCCAGGTATCTTCACAACTATAGGTGAGTTAAAGAGTTTACCTGAGTCAGTGAGTGGACAGTATCAAAGTAATGCAGGTGTTTGTTTATTTTTGCACCTTCTGAAGAAAGGAAAAAAAATGCCCAGCAAAAACCAAGAAATATTTTATCTTTCTTAAACACAAAATGCATTTACCTTTTATATATCTAGTGGATGCTAGGCATTAAAACTTTTCAAACAGCACAGGTAAGTCTGTACACAGAGTAGTTTTTGAGGTAAAAATACGGCCATATTTGTCCATTTGTTATGATGAACCTTAAGGAATTTTTTCACCAGAAAAAAACACCGCCCCCTTTTTTACGTAGGACGAATGGCCAAAGCATCAGAAAATGATTCGAGTAGGCCTACAAAAGTCTGCATGTATCATTTACCAAGAGAAAACATCAAATATATTGAATTATAAATATAAATTTTATTGCATTTCATGGAACATGCATCAGGATAACGATTTTGTAGACACTTTTACTGAACTCTCAGATTGCTGTGTTGTCTCGGTATTTATATATATCTTATCGCCTTTTTAGTTTTCTCCGATTTTAATTTTATATGTAGAAAGTAAGATTTCAAAATGGTGTATGTCTTATCAGCAATATAGCAATATAAATATAGAGCCAATTTTTTTTATTTTTTTTGCCTCTCATTCGGTAATTGTACTACATGTATACTTACATAATCATGACATTGTGTTAAATCCAAATGATAGAGACTGACTGTATATACACATGAATGTGTCACGAGAATCACGTGCATGATTGTTTATTGTGTGTTAGCTCCTGTTGTCGTATATTATATATACATGCTTATCATAATTGTATTGTAATTACTGTATAGATATATCGTCTATTTATGTATGAATGTATATTGACCTCTTGTACACTGTTGTGTCTGAGGATAATAAAAACTTTGAATCTTGAATCTTGAATCTTATATAATTATGGAAATTAAAACCTGTAAAATGCGATTTAACTATTTTAAACAGGATTCGTCACGGTGCCTTGATTAATCTATCGGAATATACAATCAACTTTGGTCAGCAGTTTTGGAACTTTCGGACAATACAGTTATATACCAGAGAATAACCATGCTTCGACTCGCATTAATACTTTCAGTATTGTATTTAGTTGCACAGGTAATTAAATATTATTTTAATCTTTACTATCTACTGGTTATTGTGTTTGAGGTCTGGGTGGCAGTCTTCATTTCTGAATTCCTAATTTTCCCATTCTACATGTATACTGTTATTCTTTTAAGTGCCAATGAGACAACTCATTAGCAATCCAAAAACAATTTATTAGCGTAAACAATTATACATCAAGGTACGGCCTTCAACACCGAGCCTAGACTCACATCGAACAGCAAGCTATAAAGGGCCCCAAAATTTCTAGTGTAAAACCATTCAAACGATAAAACCAACTGTCTTATCTATATAAGAACGAGAAACACGTTAACTACATATAACAACCACTATACATATAAGAGGGCTAGATACTAGGGTTTTACATATTTGACGGTAATGCGTATAAAATATTGAACAGTGATAAGACCAGATAAAGTTCCCCAAAAAATATATTGAATTATTGGTGAATTAACTGATCGGCAATCTTCGGGTAACTCCGCTACTCGCCTGAATCGGCCGAGTTTTGACGAGTGTGAATTAACGGATCGCATCTACACGGAGAATCTAACTCCCATTTTTATTGTCCATCCATCTATTTATCTCTTCTTTTTACTTTTTTTTTTCAAGTTAAAGATAAAGTTTTCCATTCAATGGACCAATATTGAAAGTAGTAATACTTTATCATTATGGAAATATAAATCCGTTAAATTTTTTTATTTTTTTTCCTTTCGTGACGTTTTTTTCGCGATTTTTTGTTTTTTACAAAATTAACATAAAACGACAATTAAAAAAAAAGAAGTTCCAAATAATGATGCCAACCTCTTATTTAAAGGTAAATACAGTGTTTGCCATCAAGTTTTTTTTTTTAAATCATACAGTTTCTTCGTTTATTTGTTAAGCAAAGTTTGTCCCCACGAGAAATCGTTAAAATGTATACATTTTCAACTGCTTTACTATAGACAGTATGTGTAAAGTGATATTCAACTAGCGGGAACAATCTTAAAACTGATCCGAAAGGTTCCAAATTTACTGTGTGTTGTTTTAATATCTAAAGCATTGATTTGAGACGAAAATAAAAAAAAAATGCATTTTTTGAGATTTCAAAAAACACTTTTTCCCAAAAAATTTGAAAAAAAACAATATGTCAACCCATTACTTACAACATGAACATTACTTGATTAGCATATTGAATATTTTTAAACAAATTTGAAATTTTATTTAAAACTTTGAAAATTATGTGTCGATTTTTATTCAACTTTCCGCAAAACTAATTTGCACCCTACGATCGTTTACACTGAATTTAGATGCTTTCCGACAAGTTTTGATTTTCATTATCACATGTGAATACATTGCAAATGAAAGCTTTTTAAAATAGTATCTCATTTTTTTTTATATTTAATACTTTTTGATAAATTTTATTTCAAAGTCGTGTATCGTTTCTTTTGTTGACTAGTATATGTAGTCATAGAATCGCTGAATTGATCAGATGCCACTACCCTTCTTACAGCTGTTTATATGGCTTGTATATATATGCTAATGGTAGAGAAACACTTGGCTTTTATATGAATAAAAAAATGTAACTTTAAATACTGAGGTTGCGGTTGCGCAGTGCTTCTCTGATTGCGGAAGTGATATGACGAACTAAAATCACTAGTTGCCAATGAGTATACAAAAGATGTGGTATGATTGCCAATTAGACATAACTTTCGAAAAGAGACCAAAAATGAGTTCTAAATTAACAACTATAGGTCTCCGTACGGCCTTCAACAATGAACAAAGCCTTTACCGCATACTCAATAATATAAGTCCCCGAAATACAATGTTAAATATGCAAACGAGACCACTAACGGCATTTATTTATAAATTTTCTTAAATGAAAGAAAAACGAATATTTGGGGGTCTGAAATATGTAACAATGAGAACTTTATTCGAGAAAGTGATTTCTTTGCCAAAAACCACCCATTTCAATGTAACTAAGAAAAAAACAACATCCTAACACCAGATTTTAAAGAAAATTACTCGGAAACCGACGACCCATGAATTTGATATTTCAAAAAACTAATGAATTCTGGGTAATATTTTCAAAAACGTACAAAGAAACGTTGTGATTGTCCAGTGCATTGTGAACAACTGACGCGACGTTATTTTCTTCAATTTGAACTCGGAGCAATATAATTTAAGAATAATATGATGTTAATTACCGACAACATTATAAAAAAATAGTTCGTTTGATTTCTATAAATCTTCAGAAATTATTAATTATTCTTAAATCATTTTTACTAATATTTTTTTTCTTAATGTGTGTTAATGTATGATATATCCGAACTCTGAATATCATAATTTTGAACAAAAAATAAAAAAAAACTACTCATTGGCTCTTTGTTATTTATTTTTTTAATATTAAGGTGGTATGGGTGTCTTTCGCCATCTTGGATTGTAAAAAACAGAGAATCTAAGGTCCATATTTTCTATCAAATTAGCAAAATTTGATGCAAGTATGCAGATTTTTCATGTGTTTTTACATTTAAAAGATCCAATTTATAAGAATATAACTTATAAATATAAATATATGTACAAGTGTATATTATTTTTGGTTGTTTTTAAATATTTTGAAATTGTCATTTTAATGGGAGGTAACTCTAAAATAGTGCATTTTCTGTTGGATTGTTCATGGAATTTTCCTACTTTGTATTTTAGCCGGAAAAAACGCACGGTGACCCTATCTTTTCTTTTGATATTATCAAAGCATTGTTTGAAAGCTATATTTTCCTAATTTATTTTACAATTCTATCATTTCGTTTAGTTTCTATTCACAAAATGGTGTTTTTTCCTGTATAATCCATACAAAATGTGTCATTTTGTCACGACCCGTAGCTTGGAAAAATGCACGGTGACCTATCATTTTTATAATATTTTTCAACATGTATCAATAGATACTACATTTTGGCAAAGTATGAACAAATTCTATCATTTTTATTTTAGACTCCCATACCACCTTAAATACTCAATGGAGTGTGTATGAATATTGTAATAACCTTCCATTTAAAACAAAAACATTAGACTTGTGCTTTAAATCTGGTTTATTTAAGAATTGTATTAATTAATGGTGGTAAAAGCGTTGACCGAAGTACATTTTGTATGAAGCGCGGAAGCGCTTCATTCTAAAAATTTACGCACGGTCAACGCTTTTGCCACCCTATAAAGTTTCAGAAAGAAGTATTCAATACTTATAATTTCATTTTTTTTAGCTAAAATCATGAAAACACGATTTTTATTCAGTTTTATTTAATTCACCTGTGCACTTTTTTGTGGACCTCGTGTCATCATGCAATGCCATGATAAATGTTATTGTCTGATGCAATTGTTTACGGAATAACATGTTAGCCAATCAGAATAACGTATTATAATGAAACTTACATCTAATGTAATTATTGTACTATGTGATTTTAATCATTTTAAAATTTTAAAAATAACTCGGGTCATGTGATTACTGAGTTTTCTGTTTGCCTGCTTTTATATTTCTCATTGCATATAGAAAACTCAAAAATCACATAATTATAGATTATCGTTGATTATCTCAACGAGATTGATTTTCTCGCTTGAGCTGGTACAGCGAAAGTGAGAAAAGCAATCTAGTTGAGATGACCAATGATAATCTGTTTATCGCTATTTTACCTGTGACGACGTTGTCAATTTCAATGTCAATTTTGTTAGCAACGCCACGTGGCTCCTTAGTTTCTAGCAATAATTTTTCCATATCAAGCGAGAAGCATGATATGAAAATTATCACAAAAAAAGATGCACAAAATAGCGATAACCAGAGTTATTTAAATTAAGAAAGTCACATGGTACAATAAAACGGGTTTTAAGCACATGTCTATAATGTTTTTTTGTTATGAAGGAAAGGCTGTTCTACTATTGATAATTACCCCATTGATTATTTTACATTAAAAAAAAATAGAAGTTACATAGAGAGCTAATGAGTAACTTTTTAATTTTTGGTTCAAAATTATGACATTCGTAGTCGGAGTTCGTATATATCCTACATTAATAGATATGGAAAAAAAATTATTTATATGTAAAAATGATTTTTTAAGAATTAATTTTTGAACATTTATAGAAATCAAACCGCCTACACCTTGTTTTCTCTATATATCTCCGATTGCCGCAAAATATGAATCGCAGTTTAATTTTCGTTTCAAAGGCTTTCATGTTTGTTTTTTTTATTTTAAGGTTTATGGTCAACGTGGTGGAAATCCACGACGTCCTGGTCGTCGTTTTGGTCTTCTAAAACGATTTTACGACATGGTTCTTCAAGAAAGAGGTAAGGGTTCTGCAAGGAACGGGGTAAGGGTTCTGTCAGGAAAGGGGTAATGGTTATGCAGGTACGCGTTAAGGGACTTGATAATATAAAAAGTTCAATTTCAATGGAGAACTGTGGAGTACTAGTAAGCGCATCACACGACTATCACTAAGGTTCCTAGTTCTGTTTCTGTTTTAGGGAGACTTTAAGAGACCATTTGCGAGTATGACCTTGATAAAACGATGATAGTCCGTCGGAAGGGAATGATAAATAGCTGCTCAGTGTTGCCATATACCTTGCACGAAAAACTCACCCATGTAGATTTCGAAAGAGCAGGCTATTACTTTGACCCTTTAACGAAACTATAAAAATTGTGAACCAACCGTTTTGTCAGAAAAATTACACTGGTTATATAGAAGTTTGACAAACACCAATTTTGATAAGAAATAACTTGCACTTTTTATGTCTCATTTTAAGACACTTATGTTTTCTGGTCTGTAATCGTTCATTCGTCCGTCCGTTCGTCTATGTGCGTCCGTCTGTCTGTCCCGCTTCAGGTTAACATTTTTGGTCGATGTAGTTTTAGATAAGTCCAATCAAATTGAAACTTGGTATACATATTCCCTGTGATATGATCTTTCTGATTTGAATGCAACATTAGATTCCCCCAATTTCACTGTCCAATGAACACAGAAAATGATAGTTCTAGTCGGGCATCCGTGTGATATTGACACACTGTGATTCTTTACATATTTTAACTTTGTAGAAGTTCAGAAATGCTGGGGAATTTCAGAATCCTTTTTGGATTGCGCAGTTGAACAAGGATGTGAAAACGAGGCGTGTCCAGAAAACATGTACTGTTGTTCTACAGATAAATGCGGAAATATGTGTCGTGAGTAATTTATATTTTCTCGTTTCATTGAAAAACAATTCATCTGTAGCCGTTGGCTTTTTTTTACTCTTTGATCGGGTTATTGCCTTTTGACACATTCCCAATTTCCTTTTTACAAAACTATTTTTAGCTTATCAATAACACAGATTTTTGCTTTATAAATCTGGCCAGCAAAAAAATAAGAATAAAAAAAACAAGTATGTTCAGTAGTAAGAAGTATTTTCAGTAAGAACGAAATTTTCAATAAGATTCAGATTTTCAGTAAGAATTCTTTTCAAACTTTTCAGTAAGATTTCTTTTCAAACTTTTCAGGGACAACACTTAAAGGAGGCCCAGTCGCCAATGGCTCCTAGATTTTGAGCTTCGTCCCTAAACTTTCAGTTCAGTTGAACATATAGAAACTAATTATGAATGTCTGGTCTGGGCTCCTTGCTTGAAATTCTCAAGTTTAGTCCCTGAACTTTTCAGTAAGAATTCTTTTCAAACTACATTTTTCAGTCTGTAAGAGTACTCCTGACGGCTGCAATAAGTACTGTGTCAATGGATATGTTAATGGGGCCAATGGATGCCCTACATGTGCCTGTCGTAAAAAGAGCCAAAGTAAGTAGTACAAGTATGAGCTTTTTAAACAGCTATGGACTGCTCCGCTCTATCCTAATTTAAAAAAAAGGTTGCTTGTCATGTTTTGGAATTTGTCAGATTTTCGAAATCCTCTAGTTTTATTCATTTTGATGATTTTTTTAAAATCCCCGTTTACCACTATTTCTTCTTATAAACCTTTTACATATATAATGAAGTCATCTGCAGGAGTCTTATAAAATTCTAATTATGTTTTAATAGTTATGATAAAGATATAAAAAGTCGAACATTTTCCTGCCAAAATTTCAATGGCTTATATCTCGAAAACTGACCAATATAATTTGTTTTGGCTCTTTGAATTCCTTCATTAATTCCCTATCAATATAAACTTTTTAAATGTTTTTTGTAAAGCTTATTATTTTGAAAATTTGAGAAGCAAACTGCTTTGATTAAGGTAATATGTGTGTATGTGGTTGTTGAATTAGAATTGGAAATGTGGTATTTATAGATATTGATTGATAAAAAAATGGATGTACTTTTAACATTTTAAGTGTGCGTTATACACCTATGTTTGTAGTAAGGAACATTGTTTAGCAAAGCAAATCGTGTAAATTGCAGAGTTACAAAGCAAATAAACACGTATTAAGAATTGCTATTTCGACTTGATTTTAAAGGGTGTGAAATTTTAAAAAGGCAGGACAGTGTTTTGTGAAAAAAAGGCAGGACGAGACACTTTGCAAAAGAAAAGGCGGAATGGCAATTCATGTAATAAACAAGAGGCTGTCACAACGACAGCAAACCGGATTAATTAGCATTTATTTGTGTCCTGGCAATAAGTGTATATGAGACAAGAACCATTACTGATGATTGGTGAAAGTGAAAATTGTCAATATCAAATTTGACCTCTATTTTGTCATCAGTATCAACATATTAAAATTTGAAAAGCTTAGAATGAATGGTTCGTGAGTAAATGCAACAACGTGAATGCAAACACCATTTTAAGATCTTTCAAGAACCATAACTCCTGAACGGTAAAAGTTAAAATCGTCATTATTGAACTTGACTTCTTTTTTGTCATCAGTAACAACATATTAAAATGTGGGAAGCTTTGGTAGAACAGTTCATGCGTAAATGCACGGACACGACTGGAAACGCCATTTTACGATCTTTCAAGAACCATAACTACTGAACGGTAAAATTCAAAATCATCATTATTAAACTTGACCTCTATTTTGTCATCAGTAACAACATATTAGAATTTAAAAAGCTTTGGTTGAATGGTTCATGAGAAAATGCATGACCACGACTGGAAACACCATTTTTCAATCTTTCAAGAACTATAACTCCTGAACGGTAAAAGTCAAAATCGTCATTATTGAATTTGACCTCCATTTTGTCATGAGTAACAACATATTAAAATTTGAAGCTTTGGTAGAACAGTTCATGCTTAAATGCACGGACACAACTGGAAACGCCATTTTTCAATCTTTCAAGAACCATAACTCCTGAACGGTAAAAGTCAAAATCGCCATTATTGAACTTGACCTTCATTTAGTTGTCAGTAACACCATATTAAAATTTTAAAAGCTTTGGTTGAATAGTTAATGAGTTAATGCATGGACAACATTTGATTGCCGCCCGCCGAGCATCCCCAATCAATAACCGACATTTTTGTCACAAAAATCCGGTTAAAAAGCAGGATCGAAAAACAAAGAAAAAAGACAGAAGACAGAAATAAAAACAACTACAAAAACGGGAATTTTTCATCCTACAACAGTTTAAATGATACACAAAATAAGGTGATCTACAAATAAGTCATTACGATTGAAATTATAAAGATCTATAGACTCTCAACGAGTTGACGGGACGAGGCCTAGGCTAAGGGAAATAACTATTAAAATCATCAGTACGTTTGTGTTGATAATTTTAATAGATTTTCAAGCTTCTAGGTTTCATGGACTTGTTTCCGGTCTGTTTCATGTAAAATCTTAAAATACAATGACGAAATTTGACATTTACAAAAGCATGCGGTATTGGCTTTGCTCATTGTTGAAGACCGTACGGTGACCTATAGTTGTTAATGTCTGTCATTTTGGTCTTTTGTGGATAGTTGTCTCATTGGCAATCATACCACATCTTCATTTTTATATGACTAATTCTACGAGCTATCTTCCTGAACCAAGATTCGCCCCTCGACCCTTTACAAATATAATTTATCTATACTATTAAATAAAACTCGGAAGACCTCATTTTGTCTGTCGTTTCTCTTCCTTCCACGATAAATTAATCATCATGCCTCTGTGTTCTATCGTCTATAGGTACCTTGCATACTCGCAATTTTCGTCTATTCTTATGACTATTCAGTTGGGGTTATTTTGGGAGAGTTCGTATATTGTGTCCGTCATCAGACCAACTGTTATGTCGTACAAGACTTCTGGTTTTAAACTTGCACATAGTTTTCATAAGAGTACTCGGGGACAGGACAATACTTTTGGCGTTGATAGACTCTCAATATATGATGTAATATAGCAGTGACCGTCTTAGAAGAAACTTGAAATTGATAGTTAATATCAAATACACTTTATATATATATAATATTTAATTATGTGTATTTTAATTAACAGACGAACAGGATAAAAGAGAACCACCAATGAGATATAACGGTCCCCAAGTGAGACGAGAGGAAGAGGAGCTCAAAAACAGGTATGACAAATCAGGGGAACAACCGTTAAGGTTCATCATAAGGAATTGAAAAATATGGCCGTGTTTACGCCTCAAAAATTACTATGAGTACAGACAAACTGGTACATCCAGGAAAGTTTTCAGGCATGGCAGGAACTAGATATATAAAAGTTGTATGAAGTCTACGTTTCAGAAAATTAAAAACTTACCTGCATTTTGATGTACATTTTTTTCCAGTCTGCAGAAGATAGCAAAATAAACAAAAAACGAAAAAAAAATGGATAGCAAAATCTAGAAAAGTTTATAATTTTCTGAAACATAAAATGCATTTAAAATTTATATATCTAGTTCCTGCCATCCCTTAAAACTGCTCCAGGTGTATAGGTTAGTCTGTGCTCTGAGTAAAATTTGGGGCGTAAATACGGCCATTTTAGCCAAAAGGTTATGATGAACCTTAACATGTTAACAACATCTTTATTTGAGCACAAACAGTGCATTTGTTGTTAACAGTTGACAGGGTTGCAACCGTTACATGTAACAGCTTAAATTGATCTCAAATAATTAATCTTTCCCCACACAACGTACATTAATGGGCCTTCGCTATCAATCTATCATGCAGAGTTATCGGTCCTGGGATGAGGAGGAAGAGGAGCTCGAAAAGAGGTATGATAAATCTTTCCCCACACAAAGTTCATTAAAGGACGACTTAAAAAAAATCAATGAATGTGTGAACGGACTGAATTTGATTAAATAATGATAAAAAAAACTTATTTCAACTAGTTTGGGGTGGGTCAAAATTGCTGTATTAAGTTCTGTTTAATTGACACCTATTTTTTATATATCCTTGTTGGTCCATCGATTTCCCCCAAATTAAGAGGGGTAGGGGGTCAGTGGAAAATCTATATGAACAAAGTTCCTTAAGCTGTCAATCTCCCATGCAGGGTTATCGGTCCTTGGTCTTTACATTTGCAAATCACGTGTGTTTGTAGTGAAACATTACTATTTTCAACGTAAATAAAATAGTTTAATCTAATTTTCAGAAAATTTGGTTTCGGAAAATACGCCCGTCAAGTGAGACGAGAGGAAGAGGAGCTCAAAAACAGGTATGACAAATCAGGGGAACAACCGTTAAGGTTCATCATAAGGAATTGAAAAATATGGCCATGTTTACGCCTCAAAAATTACTATGAGTACAGACAAACTGGTACATCCAGGAAAGTTTTCAGGCATGGCAGGAACTAGATATATAAAAGTTGTATGAAGTCTACGTTTCAGAAAATTAAAAACTTACCTGCATTTTGATGTACATTTTTTTCCAGTCTGCAGAAGATAGCAAAATAAACAAACACCCGAGTTTCATTTGATACGGTCCACTCGGTTACACAGTTTAAACCTCTTAAATCACCTATTGTCTACAGGTGTCTATTGTTCATCTATTGTCCATTTAAATCAATACTACTCACAACATTGATTATATGAGGGGAGCTTCTCAATCGTTTTCACTACTTAGTTCATTTTTGCACCTTCTGCAGGAACGAAAAAAAATGGATAGCAAAATCTAGAAAAGTTTATAATTTTCTGAAACATAAAATGCATTTAAAATTTATATATCTAGTTCCTGCCATCCCTTAAAACTGCTCCAGGTGTATAGGTTAGTCTGTGCTCAGAGTAAAATTTGGGGCGTAAATACGGCCATTTTAGCCAAAAGGTTATGATGAACCTTAACATGTAAACAACACCTTTATTTGAGCACAAACAGTGCATTTGTTGTTAACAGTTGACAGGGTTGCAACCGTTACATGTAACAGCTTAAATTTATCTCAAATAATTAATCTTTCCCCACACAACGTACATTAATGGGCCTTCGCTATCAATCTATCATGCAGATTTATCGGTCCTGGGATGGGGAGGAAGAGGAGCTCGAAAAGAGGTATGATAAATCTTTCCCCACACAAAGTTCATTATAAGGACGACATAAAAAAATCAATGAATGTGTGAACGGACTGAATTTGATTAAATAATGATAAAAAAAACTTATTTCAACTAGTTTGGGGTGGGTCAAAATTGCTGTAAGTTCTGTTTAATTGACACCTATTTTTTATATATCCTTGTTGGTCCATCGATTTCCCCCAAATTAAGAGGGGTAGGGGGTCAGTGGAAAATCAATATGAACAAAGTTCCTTAAGCTGTCAATCTCCCATGCAGGGTTATCGGTCCTTGGTCTTTACATTTGCAAATCACGTGTTTGTTGTGAAACATTACTATTTTCAACGTAAATAAAATAGTTTAATCTAATTTTCAGAAAATTTGGTTTCGGAAAATACGCCCGTCAAGTCGGACGAGATTGATAAGAGGAGCTCGAAATCAGGTATGATAAATCTTCACCCACACAAAGTTCATTAAGGGCCTAAAGCTATCAATCTCCGATACAGTGTTTTCGGTCATTGCTATTATTTACATAGTAACAGCTCGTGTGTTAGTAGTGAAACATTACTTGAAAACCGGTATGATCAATCTTTCCCCACAGAAAGTGCATTATGGGACGACATAAAAAAATCAATGAAGGATAAAAAAAACCTCATTCAAATAGTTTGGGGGGTTGGTCAAAATTGCTGCAAGTAGTTAAATTTACATCAATTTTATATATATCCTTTTTGGACAAACAATTTTTCCAAAATTAAGTTAAGAGCGGGGGTAGAGGATTCCGTGAAAAATCTATATGAACAAAGTTCCTTAAGGTACCTAAGCTACAAAATGTATCGATATCCTATGCATAGTTAGCTGTCCTCGCTCTTTACATATGCAAAGCACGTTTGTTAGTGAAACAATTATTTTGTTCTATGTGAATAAAATAAGTTTAATTTAATTGTAAATCAGATTTGGCAAGAGAGCAAGGGACTAAATGTTTCATGGGAGGTGGATTAGCTTTACGAGATATACGAAATAATGTAATTGTGTTATATTTCCTATTTTGCGGATGTTAAAGATATATTTTGAAATTCCGAATTCGCAAAATAGGAAATATAACAATTGTGTTTTTATTCAATATCAATTCATGAAAGAAATAGTGAGAAATATTGGCTTTTAGCAGCCAGTTGAGTTGAGATTTGTAAAAATAAGCCAACGTGAATTATTCACTTTGCTTTTAGTTTTCGAACACTTTCTACCAATGATCCCTTCAATTGAATGCTTGTTTTCATCAAGTAATTTTTAGGTGATAATTTAAAGCGTTGATCGAAGTATATTTTGTATGAATCGTTGAAAATAATACTAGAAGCATTCAATACTTATAATTATATTTTTTTTAATTTTTCTTTAATTGAGCACTTTTATGTGAAAGCTCGCCACCATAAATCGTCATTCGGAATGACGCGAGATTGTTGTTAACCAATCAAAATAACTTTACGAAATAACATGGGATGAAAGGATATTTGAAAATCGAACGGGAGAGAAACAAATGAAAAATATTGATAAAAGGGATAAAACGGGAATGTGTCAACAGTACATTGTTCATCGATGTCACACACGCACATGCATTTTCTAATGTTCCGTGGACCGTGAAAGACGGGTCAATACTCTTTAATTTGTCATTGTAGTTAGCAAGATGATGTCACAAGGCACGTGTTTTTTAAGTGTTCAATTGATTGACTTCAGCTTCATCAAAAACTACCTTGACCAAAGAACTCTATAATGAAGCGGGTGAACAAACGGTCGCACGGACACGCCCCTGTCCCTAGGTGGTGCATTACTCCGGTATATTAAGCAGGCCCGGTTTATTACTCGATTTTTTTCACTTGACTGGCCGTAGTTTAACCGGTTCGCTCATAATAAGCCAGTCCATCTAGATCTATAGATAGGTGTTTATGATAAACTCACCAATGAAGTGTCCAGTCATTGTTTTGTAAATTCCTATGACACTGATAGGCGATTATAAATCAGTAATGATTATAACGGCAATCATCCTTAGGGAGCTACCATTTGATTTTTATGGGGGGGGGGGGGGGGGGCTAGGATGAAAAATTGTCCTGCATTTTTTTTAGTTGTAAACTCTGTCCTGCCTTTTTTTTCACTGTATCCGGTCCTACTTTTTTTTTTAGTTTATCCTGACTTTTTTTTACATAAATTGCCATCCTGCCTTTTTTTTAATCAAAACTCTTGTCCTGCCTATTTTTTCAAATTTCATCCTAGCCCCCCCCCCCCCCCCCCCCCCCTATAAAAATCAAATGGTAGCTCCCTTATCACACACATCTTCAAATATATTTTCCTAATGCAAATTAAAACGTAAGCTCCGCCCGATCAGTTGAAATAACATTGGTAATAGCAGGGTTTAACAAGTTCAAAACCAGCTTGTTTCGGGCTGATGTGCGGGAAAGGCGTTAATTTTTTAAATCAAATTCAAAAGTTTTCAACACGAGTACCTGCATTTTAAAGGGCGATTGCACCTGCCATTTTGTATTTGTTTGGAAATCTTTTTTCTCATGACTTGATTTGGTTTTTCTTTGATTCAGCATGCAATGCGGATTTTGCCATGCATGATATTATTCTATAATTGAATTTTGGATGTAACGCGAATTCTGATTGGCTGACGTTATTAATTTGTTATCAGCCCATTGACATAATTGAGTCATGTGACCGTGACGTCATCAAAATTTTGTCATGGTTTTCTACGGTTTAAAATGGAATCTAGAATTAAATTATAAGAAATGACTGTAATAGTTTTCCTGTCTATTCGAAATAAAATAAAAAATGTGGTGCACACTGTGAAATAACCCGCTTCACGCGTTATTCAGTGTGCACCCCCGCTACACGCGTTATTCAGTGTGCACCAAATAAACATAGAATGTTTTTTAAAGTCTGTATAATAACTGTATACGAAAATTTTGAAATGTACTTAAAATTATTTTATCTTTTACAGATTTGTATGATGTAGGAAGAGGGAACAAGAAAACAACATAAAATTTAAAAAAGATAATAAAAAACATTGCAACTTGACTATTTTGTTTGGTTATTTCTTGTAGACATTCTGTCGTCACAATATTTGTTGACTGTCATGAAATAGGTTAACCCTTTCCCAGACTTGACCAACTCGTTTTTTAGGGGGAATAGTGACAAAGAGATACCAAAGTTTGTATGTATAAACACGTAGCCATATCTGGTACCGGTCACTATAAGGAAATCAAATCCGATGAGAAAAGTAGACTAAATAAAAAAAAAAAAAAGTCCTGAGTCTTTATATTTTAGAATGTGGAAGACCTGGATGCTTCATACTTTGTATATGGATGCCTCATGTTGCGAAGTTTCCATCAAGTCGCATGTCTAATGTCTTTGAACTCATTTTCATGGTTCAGTGACTACTTGAAAAAAGTTGAGTGATTGTAATGTTAAATTCTCTCTTAAAATAAGTAACAGGATAACTGTATTTTGTATGTGCGTACCTTGCAAGGTCATCATGACTGTCGGACAGTTTTCACTTGACCTCTTACCTCGACGTTATTTCACTGATCGGTGAACAAAGTTTAGTTTTGGTCATCAAGTCCATATCTCTGATACTATATTAAAGCATTAGGTCTAGTATATTCATTATATGGAAGGACTATAATGTATATGTTAGCGGCAATAAGTAAAATTAGGCATTAAGCTTAAATCCTAGGCAATAAGCTAACGCCTAGGCATTAAGTTATTGCCTGAAATTTTCAGGCATTAAGCTTATTGCCTGAAATCTGATGATGATTATTCATCCTATTGCCGAACATAATTTAAGGCAATAAGTAAACTCTGGAATTTATGTATATTGGGTGAATTATTCTTGATATAGTTTCGTTTTTTAATTATAATTTTACATTTATAAATATATACATTCATTTGACAGGTCTCCAAATTTAGTAAGTTTAATTTAGTAATTTAGCAATTGAAAAACAGAATTAACATATACTTTTTTCATATTGGTGTGGTATTACTAAGTATCAAAAAGACTTAAATAAAGTAAGGGTATCCAATTGAAAAAGGGGGGAGAATCTATCGAATATTTGTAATTTTATTTATTTGAAAATTTTTACACTTCATTAGTCGAGCTGGTTTGAACTGGCCAAAAGAAGACCAAATTAAGATATGATTTTTTTTTATCACAACATTTTCCATTTTTTTTATTCCATAAATAAATTGTCTTTGTTAATAATTCCACAATTTAGAATAACAAAATGATTTTTTAACACAAATTTCTCTCAAGTTTTTATAATTCTAAATTAATATTTGATGCATTTTAATATAAATATTTTATTAGTAATTTTTTTCTGGTCTCTTGTGTAGATCTGTCATAATATTGGCAATCATGTCACATCTTCTTTTTTATATTTAGGATGACACTGGGCCCTGTACTTTTGCATCGTTAAAATCGGTGAATTCGATTTTTTTCTTCTGGTCATTTTCAAACGTATGTTATTTGCAGTAATAAAATACAATAGTTGAAATATTCAGTATCTATATGAAAAATGCACAAGATTTTCCTATGAACTTTTAAGTATGAAACCGTGACAGTTCGAATTCAGGTCCCTCAAAGCATTAAATGATTTTACCGATTATATATTCAATTTTAACTATTTACAATTATTTTGTTCAATTCTAATATAAAACGTAGTTATATTTTTTTACTTATATTTTGTTCTAAGAGTTTAGATCTACAATTATAACATAAAAATTATTTATGACCTTTCATTTAAAACTAATTATTTTTTTCTAATAATTAATCGGTTTATGAATTACAGTTTTTGGTTGAATTTGATACAATATTTCATTTTTTTCATTTGCTATTTTCTTTTACGCCAATACTTAGGACATCCCAACTAATATAATCCTCAGATAGCTTCGATGTGCAGCATGCTGAGAAATGTCGTAAGTCGATCCTACCTATATCATATTTTCTGTCCTAAGAATATCTTATATGACTAATCTTAGGACAGTGTCGATAAACAGGTTTTACATTAATTACATTTTAGGCATTAAGCTTAATGCCTGCACACATTTTTCAGGATTTAAGCTTAAATCCTAGGATTTAAGACTAATGCCTAACATCATTTAGGCAATAGACTTACTGCCTAGGCGTTAGCTTATTGCCTAGGATTTAAGCTTAATGCCTAATTTTACTTATTGCCGCTAACATATATATATGTCCAACTGGCAAGTGTCATCCAACCGTCAGTTCAGAGGTTATAGTTAAGTATTTGTTTTTTGTCTGTTTTTCTTATACTGTATGCAATATGTCTACTATATTTGGGTTGGGGTATGAAATCTTTGTAAGGTTCGTGTGTCTAGCTTGCATGTGTAATCTGACCTTGACCTCATTTTCTTGGTTCAGTGATCCAAGTAAAGTATTCGTGTTTTGGTCGGTTTTTATTATACTGTATGCAATATGTCTACTATATTTGTATATGGAATGATTGTAAGGTGTACATGTCTACTTGCTTGCATGTGTGATGTGACCTTGACCTCATTTTATTGGTTCATTGGTCAAAGTTAAGTTTTTAGTTTTTGTCTGTTTTTCCTATAATGTCTACATGATAATAAGGTGTACATGTTTAGCTTGCATGTGTCATCTGACCTTGACCTCATCTTCTTCTATCATTCATTATATTTAAAAGTGTACAAAATATATGATATTACAGAAAATTAAAAGATGCGGAAAACCAGGCCTATAAACAATGAGCAAAACACTTGTTTTTTTTTTATATTAGTACACCTAAATGCAGTTTCGGACTATGACTTACCGGGTATATTAGGTGTACAAAATGTTATGATATAAAACAAGGAAATGTGGAATGATTATAAACAAGACAATTATCCACCACCGCAAGCTCAAATTATCAAAAGTTCAGGTAAGCAATTAAAGTCAGTCGTACGGTTTATACACAATGAGAGAAAAGTCTTTGTTTTTGGTTTTTTACATTTTTTATAGCTAGGATCATGAAAACACGATTTTTATCCAGTTTTATTTAATTCACCTGTGCACTTTATTGTGGGACCTCGTGTCATCATGCATGATAAATGTTATTGTCTCATGCAACTGTTTCCGGAATAGCATGTGATGTGCATTTGGCCAATCAAAATAACGTATTATAATGAAACACATCTATTGTAATTATTTTCGTATACCTTTATGCACTCTGTTTAAGATTTCGGTGAACATATTATTATTAGTTTTATTGTAAATAACAGGTGCTCAATATAGCATTAATGCGTGAAAAACCTTTTCTTAAGTAAAACATGACTATTTTTATGAAGATATTTGAATATGATTAAAAATTAAATGTCATTTGTCATATCTTGCATATAATCAAATGAACTTGTGTATGTGAAATGTTTCAGATATATGAAGCATTTTGTACCTAGGGCATAAAAGTCCATTATGACTATACAACCTAAAAAATGTGAAAATTGTACACATTTTTTAAAAATTGTTATAAATTTGTCGTAAGAAAATGTATCTTATTTTTGTAGTAACATATGATTAGATTGGTGCAATGTTAAGTTTATGCATGCAAGTTGTAGAACGCATATTAAAAAAATCTTGGGTTATCAATCGTATGCAAAAAAAATCAATCTGATGCCAAAAATATCAGCATATGTAGCAAAAAAAAAATGAAAAGTCAATCCGATAAAAAGCATGTTTGTTTTTTTTTGTATAAAATTTAAAACAATAAGATGTAAATGATAGAACAAAGAAATATAGAAAAGAAGATGTGGTATGATTGCCAATGAGACAACTCTCCACAAGCGATCAAGTGACACATACATTAACAACTATAGGTCACCGTACGGCTTTCAACAATGAGCAAAGCCCATACCGCATAATCAGCTATAAAAGGCCCCGAAATAACAATGTAAAACAATACAAAATGTAGTACATTTATTTATAATATATACGTTATTTTGATTGGCTAATAGCACATCACATGCTATTCCGTAAACAGTTGCAGGAGACAATAACATTTATCATGCATGATGACACGAGGTCCCATAATAAAGCCTACTTGCAGTACTTGGGGTCTAAAAAAAAGTTTTTTATCGTCTGTTTTTAGAAGGTTTTTCTTTATCATTAACAATAACGCTTATTCTGTTTAATTCTAATGAAAAAGATTTTACTAGTATTGTTTTACTGAAATAATACAGTTTCATACTTCTGTACGCCATTCAATTCTATATTCAGTCAAGTTGTATTCTTTATTTTTCAGCAACGATTACCTATAAGTACCCGTTTATAACATTTTTTGCCCATTGTTCTCTGTTCTGTAAATCCATGTACGAACCCAGGGCCAAGGAATGGTGCCCCTCTCCCACCCCCTACCATCCTTTTCTGTAAAAAACGGGGTTGATTATATAGAGAATCTTTGAAGCATGACTGGAACAAGTTCCTTTTACGGCAACCAATGCCATCCCCCCTTAAAATAATCAGGGCCGTATCTACCTATGAGGCAGGGGAGGCAGTCTGCCTCCCTAAATTTTCTACACCAAAACTTTTTTTAAGTAATAAAATGAAATATTGATAATATGTACACGAAGAACTTGAATTTATATTATAAACAACACAAGTTTACAGTTTTAAGGGCATACGATACAGTTACAGGGGAGGTAATGACGTTGCTAACGTAAAATGTTATTTTCGCGACGTCAAACTGTGACATATCGGGAAAAGATACATTTTTCGACTGATTTTTATCATTCAAACTGATCTAATTTGAAATCGAGTTCATGGACCCCTATTTTTCAAAACAGCAATTTGTTTCATTTTGCAGGGAGAATATGCGACCCAAATTTTATAAAGCTGTAAATAGAGGATTTTTTCTTAATTTTGATAAACATCTAGCAAAAAATGACGTATTTTCCTCAATTCATGAACATTTGATAAATATGAGTTATTTTTGAATAAAAAAATGCATAATATTTTATGATACTTATAAAATACAGAAATTACCAATTATTTAACAAAAAAACAATTTGTGTTTATCTTTTATAACAAAAAAGTTATGTCTTTCTTTCGAAAAAGAAATTACGGTCACAAATCTGAATTTTGAGCAAATATACAAAATTTCGACCTCATTTTACTAAAAAAATAGCACATGAAGGTATATTTTTTATTACATATTTGATTTAATCAGGTAAAATTAGCCTATATGCAAATTTTCACGAACTTGTAAATACAGAACCAAAACTGTATCGTATGCCCTTAACAGTTTTATCATGATACGCCATAAATCTGTCATTTTCCGGATTTTTGGATCGAAAGTGAACCGTTTCAGTATATTTTTTTTTTTTAATTTCGTGTGGTCGTCCGTCTGTTATTCAGTTAAGCTGGTTCTCGACTGACTACTACACTTTGTTCATAGTCTTAGTGTAGCGATAATACAAGCGGATTCCCAGTTTATTATTCAGTATTCGCACGAGAACACATACGAAACTTTGCGTTCTATAATTTTGAATAAAACTTAACTATTCACATTTATTTAGGGGCTCAATTAAGCAGAGGAAGTTCCCTTTGTATTGTGAATCTCTTATGACATCGGAAATTCGTTTCCGGCTGAATTAGCTGTTGGGTCATTTTTGTAATAAAATTAACAGTACCAATTTTCTTGCACCAGATGCGCATTTCGACAATACATGTCTCTTCAGTGATGCTCATGGCCAAAACATTTGAAATCCGAAGCCTATATAAAAGATGAAGAGCTATAATCCAAAAGGTTAAAAAAATATAGCCAAATCCATGAGAGGAATCAGAGCTTTGCATGAGGGAGTCGATATATATTCCTTAATTTATAATGTCTAATATTTTGTAACAGAAAATTTTAATAACACGAAAGATCCGAATTTTCATGCCAGTACTTCGGTACTGGCTACTGGCCTGGTGATACCCTCGGGAACTAATAGTATACCAGCAGAGGCATCGACCCAGTGGTAGTAATACATTTAACGGTACCAATTTTCTTGCACCAGATGCGTCTCCCGATCGTACGAGAACATTATGGTCAATGCCTAAGTAGTTAAACACTCTTATTCGTTGTAGCAGGGACTTTCTATACTAGTAAGTAAAATATTATAATACATTTGTAATACTAGTATTGAAAGTCCCTGTTTGTAGTTATATACATATCTGTTCAGCTTTCAACAATATAGAAATTCAAGGTCCTCGATAACAAATAAATATCTTGCGTTTTTAGATCTTGCTTTATATGTTTTTTTTAACTTACCACTTTGATTTCTAACAAACATAATTTTTTTATCTTTAAATACAGATAATAATTGTTTGCATAAAAATGCTTCCACAGCAATACTGATGTTTCTTAAAGTAAGGAAATCGAAGGAAAACGGGTCATTTTGAGCCATATTGAGAAAAAAATCCGCATTTACAATTTATCTAATGTTAATAATTATACGGCCTTCAAGGCGGAGCCTTGGCTCAACCCGAACAGCTATCTCAGCTTGTTGTTGCATAAATAGTTATCAAAAGTACCAGGATTATAATTTTATACGCCAGACGCGCGTTTCGTCTACATAAGACTCATCAGTGACGCTCAGATCAAAATAGTTAAAAAGCCAAACAAATACAAAGTTGAAAAGCATTGAGGATCCAAAATTCCAAAAAATCATAAAAATTGCTTCAAGGTTCAAGCAATACTGATGTTTCTTAATGTAAGGAAATCGAAGGAAAACGGGCCATTTTCTGAGAGAAACAAATCGTCCAACGCCCCTCCTCAATGGGGCCTAAATCGGCGGCCCCAAACCCCTGCCTCCCCTGAATTCGAAACCTAGTTACGGCCCTTTTATATATAAAAAGAAATGGATCTGCAACTGAAATCCCATCTAAACCTTTATCGTATTATCGGTGTAAGTGTTTATGTAAGTAGTTAAAGTATAGTGATTTGATTTTAATGTGGGGGGGGGGAACGACTAAACAGAGTGAATAATAAAAAGGCAGGACAGAGAATACAGATTAAAAAAAAAGGCAGGACAACATTTTTCATCCTAGCCCCCTCCCCCCTATTAAAATCAAATGGCAGCTCCCTAAGTAGTTATTGTATACAGAGTATAGTGATTTGATTTTGATTTTCCATATTGAGTGCATAGCTAAAATATACAATATCTTAAGGGTATATAACAACTTAAGTACCATTATCAATAATAACATATTTATAGGACCTTTAACTACAGTGAAATCTATTTAAACCGAACCTCTTCGGGATCTTAAGATTGTGTCCAGTTTCGGCCTATGTTTGGTTTTGGCCGATATTCGGCAATATAAGGTTCATAACTGACACAATTTGATATGACGGTGCTTAAGAACATGTTTGCTTAAACAGATTTTCGGTTTATGCCGGATTCGGTTAAGACAGGTTTCAATGTATACTAATTATGTATGTCAATTGTCATTATTTAGAAGAAATAACCGTAGGTATTTTAGATTGAGAATAAGTGACATTGCTAACTTACAATTGTTTTTACGAACTGTGATTTCACGTAGCGTTTATCATTGGAAATCATATGTTCATACACCTTGAATACCAGGCGAGCATAGGGCGAGACTCACAAAATAAGTCAATCTGTGAATATATAAAACTCTCGCCTATATCAGTAAAGAAACCTTATGTCACGAGAACAATATGATAAAATTCTATACATACAACTGAAAAAAATGGATTTCACAATACAAGTCGATCTGTGAATATTTATTGACTAGTTTAACGCTCGTCTCTATCAATAAAGTATGACCAGAGGCGGATTTAGGGGGGCAGGCCCCCCCTTTTTTTGGGAAAAAAATTGGTTGCTTATATAGGAAATCACTGAGGCGTGACTGGAGCGGGCCCCCACTTATGGAAATTTCTGGATCCGTCACTGATGGCTTGAGAAAAGTATGACAAGCATTTTATACACACACCTAAAAAAATGAATTTGACAATACAAGTCGATCTGTGAATACTTATTAACTAATTTAACTCTTGCCTATATCAATAAAGTATGCATTGAGAAAAATATGCCATATATTCTATACATGCACCTGAAAAAATGGATTTCACAATACAAGTCGATCTGTGAATACTTATTAACTAATTTAATTCTCGCTTATATCAATAAAGTATGCATTGAGAAAAATATGACATATATTCTATACATGCACCTGAAAAAAATGGATTTCACAATACAAGTCGATCTGTGAATACTTATTAACTAATTTAACTCTCGCCTATATCAATAAAGTATGCATTGAGAAAAATATGCCATATATTCTATACATGCACCTGAAAAAATGAATTTGACAATACAAGTCGATCTGTGAATACTTATTAACTAATTTAATTCTCGCCTATATCAATAAAGTCATCTTCGCTAGCCAAGGGTTACGATCCACTCCCGCTCTCTTCACCCTTGGCGGATTGAGATAATATTTCGGAGACACAAGGTAAGGATTTTTATTGGTTGCAGTAGATACTCGCTGCATCCAATCAAAGAGCGCCTATAACATGATCACGTGTAAATGTTGAAAGTGTTTGTAAACAATTGCCACGTGTTTATTGTGCAACAAGTCTTTACATTACTAAACATAGGACTATATTTAGTGACAACTTGAATGTTTTTAATTAACTTATAGAAGTTTCTGTGTATGTTTCATGCACAAATGCATGAATATTGACATATATTTTCGTTTCCGGCTTTACCAAGTGGTTAGAATCTAGACGCTACCGTGTTTTTATCTCCAAATTGAAGAGTTCAAGTGCTACCATTGGTCAAGAATAATCTATTCGGAATGGGCGTGACTTTAAACTTCCGATAGATGGCGCAACATTGGTATCACAAATGTTGGCTCAATCTGCCAAGGGTGAAGAGAGTGGGAGTGGATCGTAACCCTTGGCTAGCGAAGATGCAATAAAGTATGCATTGAGAAAAATATGACATATATTCTATACATGCACCTGAAAAAATGGATTTCACAATACAAGTCGATCTGTGAATACTTATTAACTAATTTAACTCTCGCCTATATCAATAAAGTATGCATTGAGAAAAATATGCCATATATTCTATACATGCACCTGAAAAAATGAATTTGACAATACAAGTCGATCTGTGAATACTTATTAACTAATTTAATTCTCGCCTATATCAATAAAGTCATCTTCGCTAGCCAAGGGTTACGATCCACTCCCGCTCTCTTCACCCTTGGCGGATTGAGATAATATTTCGGAGACACAAGGTAAGGATTTTTATTGGTTGCAGTAGATACTCGCTGCATCCAATCAAAGAGCGCCTATAACATGATCACGTGTAAATGTTGAAAGTGTTTGTAAACAATTGCCACGTGTTTATTGTGCAACAAGTCTTTACATTACTAAACATAGGACTATATTTAGTGACAACTTGAATGTTTTTAATTAACTTATAGAAGTTTCTGTGTATGTTTCATGCACAAATGCATGAATATTGACATATATTTTCGTTTCCGGCTTTACCAAGTGGTTAGAATCTAGACGCTACCGTGTTTTTATCTCCAAATTGAAGAGTTCAAGTGCTACCATTGGTCAAGAATAATCTATTCGGAATGGGCGTGACTTTAAACTTCCGATAGATGGCGCAACATTGATATCACAAATGTTGGCTCAATCTGCCAAGGGTGAAGAGAGTGGGAGTGGATCGTAACCCTTGGCTAGCGAAGATGCAATAAAGTATGCATTGAGAAAAATATGACATATATTCTATACATGCACCTGAAAAAATGGATTTCACAATACAAGTCGATCTGTGAATACTTATTAACTAATTTAATTCTCGCCTATATCAATAAAGTCATCTTCGCTAGCCAAGGGTTACGATCCACTCCCGCTCTCTTCACCCTTGGCGGATTGAGATAATATTTCGGAGACACAAGGTAAGGATTTTTATTGGTTGCAGTAGATACTCGCTGCATCCAATCAAAGAGCGCCTATAACATGATCACGTGTAAATGTTGAAAGTGTTTGTAAACAATTGCCACGTGTTTATTGTGCAACAAGTCTTTACATTACTAAACATAGGACTATATTTAGTGACAACTTGAATGTTTTTAATTAACTTATAGAAGTTTCTGTGTATGTTTCATGCACAAATGCATGAATATTGACATATATTTTCGTTTCCGGCTTTACCAAGTGGTTAGAATCTAGACGCTACCGTGTTTTTATCTCCAAATTGAAGAGTTCAAGTGCTACCATTGGTCAAGAATAATCTATTCGGAATGGGCGTGACTTTAAACTTCCGATAGATGGCGCAACATTGATATCACAAATGTTGGCTCAATCTGCCAAGGGTGAAGAGAGTGGGAGTGGATCGTAACCCTTGGCTAGCGAAGATGCAATAAAGTATGCATTGAGAAAAATATGACATATATTCTATACATGCACCTGAAAAAATGGATTTCACAATACAAGTCGATCTGTGAATACTTATTAACTAATTTAACTCTCGCCTATATCAATAAAGTATGCATTGAGAAAAATATGCCATATATTCTATACATGCACCTGAAAAAATGAATTTGACAATACAAGTCGATCTGTGAATACTTATTAACTAATTTAATTCTCGCCTATATCAATAAAGTCATCTTCGCTAGCCAAGGGTTACGATCCACTCCCGCTCTCTTCACCCTTGGCGGATTGAGATAATATTTCGGAGACACAAGGTAAGGATTTTTATTGGTTGCAGTAGATACTCGCTGCATCCAATCAAAGAGCGCCTATAACATGATCACGTGTAAATGTTGAAAGTGTTTGTAAACAATTGCCACGTGTTTATTGTGCAACAAGTCTTTACATTACTAAACATAGGACTATATTTAGTGACAACTTGAATGTTTTTAATTAACTTATAGAAGTTTCTGTGTATGTTTCATGCACAAATGCATGAATATTGACATATATTTTCGTTTCCGGCTTTACCAAGTGGTTAGAATCTAGACGCTACCGTGTTTTTATCTCCAAATTGAAGAGTTCAAGTGCTACCATTGGTCAAGAATAATCTATTCGGAATGGGCGTGACTTTAAACTTCCGATAGATGGCGCAACATTGATATCACAAATGTTGGCTCAATCTGCCAAGGGTGAAGAGAGTGGGAGTGGATCGTAACCCTTGGCTAGCGAAGATGCAATAAAGTATGCATTGAGAAAAATATGACATATATTCTATACATGCACCTGAAAAAATGGATTTCACACCACCCTGATGTTTCTCGTAAACTAAAATATTATAGTTTGAGATATTATTTATTGTCCCGAAAGTATATACATTATCCCATTTGGTAATTGAAAAGACCAGTCATAAAAAAATTAAAAAGGCGGAAGAAAAACCATTTTAAATAAATAATTTTGTTTACAAACTAGATTTCGTGGGTACTTAATATAGATAATATTTTGCTTTGAATGCTTACAATAAGATTGATTGATTAATTGTTGGATGCTTAACGTCCAGTGGCAAATAGTTCATGCATGTTTAGGTCGAGAACAAGTTAACAATAAATACAAAAGGTAGGTCTTGTCTTAAAAGAAGCCATTCGGGATGATTGTCAGGTAAATTGGATTGCTACTGGAAAATATGGGTAAAAAATGTATATTGGATAGGGATTGAAATAGCCTTGCAATAGGCCTCTTACGGACCCCTCAAAGATTGTAACGTGCAAAGAGCGTGGCACCCTATATACATGAGGCATCGAATTAAACATCCCCATTCTGACCGGACGTGACTGCGAACTTAAGGGCATACGATACAGTTTTGATCCTGTATTTACAAGTTCATGAAAATTTGCATATAGGTTAGTGTTTACCTGATTAAATAAAATATGTTATAAAAATATACCCTCATGTGCTACTTTTTGAGTAAAATGAGGTCGAAATTTTGTATATTTGCTCAAAATTCTGATTTGTGGCCGTAATTTCTTTTTCGAAAGAAAGACATAACTTTTTTGTAATAGAAGATAAACACAAATTGTCTTTTGTTAAATAATCGGTAATTTCTGTATTTTATAAATATTATAATATGCATTTTTTATTTAGAAATAACTCATATTTATCAAATGTTCATGAGTTGAGGAAAGCACGTCATTTTTTACTGCATGTTTATCAAAATAAAAAAAAAAATCCTCTATTTACAGTTTTATAAAATTTGGGTCACATAATCTCCCTGCAAAATGAAACAAAATGCTGTTTTGAAAAATAGGGGTCCATGAACTCGTTTTCAAATTAAATCAGTTTGAATGATGAAAATCAGTCGAAAAATCCATCTTTGCCCGATATGTCACAGTTTGACGTCGCGAAAATAACAAATTACGTTAGCAACGCCATTACCTTCCCTGTAACTGTATTGTATGCCCTTAATACATCCCGCACAGCAAAACGGCAAAGTAGGGATTTCGGCATAGGGCCAAAAACTATATCCTGTAAATGGCGTACCGTGCAGTAAGTTAGTAATCAAGTGCCATTCGTAACAACTCGGACGATTCCGGATAGAAGTAGAGTAACGGCGTCACCCGAGGATTGACGATTGGACAAGTGTAATACCCAAAAAGTGTTTAGAAGTGGTAAGAGGAAAAGTTGGTTGATTTCTATTAATAAATTTGGTCCAGTATTCTATTTTCTGTAAGCTCCTTTTCAGACAACCCATGGCCCTAAAAATTAATGAAACACAATAATCAATATTTAAAGTGTCTCTAAAGATCAGGTAAGGTCATGAAATTGTCCTAATTACTATCATCTGATCAAAAAAGGCGGGTCCATCGTGCTCACCGGGTATAAAGAGGTCGCGTACCTGACATCATCAGTGTTGCCCGAACTGTATCAAGTAAAACTGGTATATCTTGATTGAGGATATAACACAGCGGAGAATAATAATGTTTCGGATTGCTTTAATATTGTTCATAGTTTATCCAGTTATCCAGGTAAATGATTTGTGTATTCATTTAATTGCTGTTTAGTCATTAATTTAATATTGTTTGTTATTGCTGCATAGTATTCATGTTCATTTACTTTAATTTGTTTGCGTGTTTGTTAGTTTTTATTTATATATTTCTGTTAAAAAGCAAAGTTTGAAATTAAAATTCGCCAAGGAAACTAATGCTGAAATTGACACAATGATCCATAACTGAAAATTTAGGACGATACTCTGAGAAGAAGTGCTACATAAACATTCCAGATAATATGCCCCAGTATTTGAAATTCACACAGCGGCTAAATCGTATTTGTACTATATATTGTCTAAGCTTTAATACTCGACTGAAATCTAGTCAGGTGATATTATTTCAGTGAAAGTCATTTGTAGACGTATGTCATTTTTGCCTTTAATTTTTTTTTTTTACATTAATCAAGCCTTTAATTTCTCTTATAAAATAGTCATTTCGGATAGTTTTACGTTTCGCTACGTGGTATGGGTATGTTAACTTCAACCATTCGGTAATCCTCGGTAAAATCCGCTACTCTCCTTCTATCATTCGATAATCCTCGGTAAAATCCGCTACTCTCCTTCTATCATTCGGTAATCCTCGGTAAAATCCGCTACTCTCCTTCTATCATTCGGCAATCCTCGGTAGAATCCGCTACTCTAGGGTACGGAATCGACCGAGTTGAGACGAATGTAACGAAAACATCACTCTGATAGCGTGTTCGTTGACTTTTTTGAAAATCATGTGACATCTTCTTTTTTTCATCTTCACTTTTTTTTAAAATATTGCTATAACTAAAATTGACTTAATTAAAAATCTAAATTTTGTTGAATCTAATCTTAATTATACCCCAGTCCAATATTAGCTTTACGTGAATTTTTCCAAGTATAAACTGATCATTATGATTAAATCACATTTTTTAAATTTAAACCAATATTTATAGAAAAAAAACTATGTGAGAATATAATGTATGATTTGCAATCATTATTACGATACACCTCTATAATTTCAGAAACATTCAGCACTTAACTATTTTCTACTGGTTTTTTTTTTGTATTGTAACAATATTTTCCAAAGTGAGGGAGGGGTTAAGCACTCACAAACATACACACGTGTGTACCTTCCTAAATCTGGAGACCACCATTTAGTGGTTGTTGTCAGATAAATATCTTTTTTATTTTTTTGTGAAACAATAGGCTTTCGGTTTTCTCGTATTAATTGATTTACATTCTGTCATGTCGAGACCTTTAAAGGATGATGGGGCATTTTATGTCATTGTTAAATGCCATACGGTGACCTGTAATTGCTGAAATCCATGTTATTTTGACAGTTCTTTAGTCTTCTCATTGGAAAGCATACCACGTCTCCTTATTTTCATCATATATTTCAGAATAAAAGAAAAAAGTAAAATCACAAAAACACTGAACTCAGAGGAAAATCAATTAGGAAAGTCCATAATCACATGGCAAAATCAAATAACAAAACGCATCAAAAACGAATGGACAAGAACTGTCATATTCCTGATTTGGTACAGGCATTTTCAAAAGTAGAAAATGGTGGATTAAACCTGGTTCTATAGCGCTAACCCTCTCACTTTAATAACAGTCTCATCAAATTCCGTTATATTTACATGATGTTTTAAATAAACAGTCACAATTAATAAAATAGTCAAAATATGGGTACATCAGTCATCATCGTATAACAATTTTAAAAGGGGACAATTTAAACGAACACAAAAACATCTTCTATCTAGTTTAGTTTAACCAATATTTTTATTCAAATAAATTGAATTGGATTGGGCAACAGGCATAGCCTATGTAAGCCCTCTCCACATCTTCTATCTACGAACACATTAATTGATTTGAGTGTCTGACGTCAGAAAATTTTACACGTCACATAAATTTGTCGTTCAATGTGCATACAAACAGTTTTCAAATTTACATAGGCAATGTAAGCATACAGGGTTAAAAAATCAAAAGTATGTAAGAATAAATTACAGAAATAGACCGATATTAATACTAGTCCAAAAGTTATAGGTAGAATTTATGAGAATCCAAAAATAGTTAATACCACTACGCGATTGAATGATTTTGACGTTAGTGGTTCAACGTATATAGTAATTCATAATAGAAATATATCATAATGACATAGAATAGACCAATATAATAATGACGGGATCGTTTTTGATGCCTTTTTTTGTTTTTTGATTTTGCCATGTGATTATGGACTTTCCAAATTGATTTTCCTCTGAGTTCAGTATTTTTGTGATTTTACTTTTTAAATTACAGAGTCACGTAATAAGAAGAAAAGAAATACAAACAGTCGCATATATAAAAACAAACCACAAAAAAATGAAAGCCAATACAAACACATTGACGAGATGTATAAGTACCGAGCCACGTCAAACTGATATCACATAAAACCATTCAACAGTAAAAGTAATATTAATACTATTACAAAGAAAAATGAAAGAACAATAAAACATGTTGTTAAGATGATAAACAACATCAGTACGTAGAATCTATACATCAAGACCATCGTGTATTATTTGAGAAGTTGATACGGAATATTTATCAACAAGGTCTTGATACCTTCCGATGAACTTTTTTAGAAAAAGGACAGACGTTCTTTGACATATCCCTGGTTCATCAACTTTCTACTCAGACACTGATGACGTTTTACAAAGTCTGAGTAGGAGCTGCAAGCTCTTGAATATCGAATTAGTAGGGAAATATATATCACATATGCAGGTGAAGTTGTTATATTGCTACTAAGGTGGGGAAAATTTATAATTTCAAAATTAAAATCGTCTCGTTTGTCATAGATTCTGGCACTGAGATGATTGTGTAAGTCAAATTCGAGGTATAAGTCTAAAAATGAGGCGGAGGAAGCTGTTTCTGTTGTTTCTTTAATCTCTAGTTCTAGGTCTAGGGGATATATCAATGGAACTCAATCAGAAAAATTTGGATTGTTTATGGAAAGAACATCATCAATATATCTGAAAGTGAAATTAAATAATCTGGCTTCTTTGATTCTCTTGTTTTGACAAGTGTCTGGAGGAACTCCGATTCATATGAAAATAAGAAGAGGTCGGCAAGAAGAGGCGCACAGTTTGTTCCCATGGGAATGCCGACAATTTGTTGGACAAATCTACCTCCAAACTCAACAAATATGTTGTCGATAAGAAGACTTTACATGTACCGCTGGTTTTTAGATTTGTGTGGTGTTAAAGAATTATAAATCACTCATACAATATATACATATGTATAAATTTGCAAAAGCAAATTTACAGATCTAACATTGTTGGGTTGATGTTTAGACGAGTTGTATATCGATATATATATATGTATATAAGTACGTCAGCGACAACTCTAGAACAGATTTATCAATCGGAACACAACCGGTTGTCGAGTTGCTGCCCCTGAATTGGTAATTTCAAGGAAATTTTGTCGTTTTTGATTAATACCTTGAATACTATTATAGATAGAGATACACTGTAATGAACAGCAATAATGTTCAGCAAAGTAAGATCTACAAATAAGTCAGAGTGACTAAAATGGTCAGTTGACCAATAAAGGATATATTGGCCTTTATTGTCATTTTTTACCAATTTTTCGTAAATTTTTGTAATCTTTTACAAAAATCTGCTACTCTAAAACTACTGGGTCAAATTTAACCAATCTCAGTCACAATCATTATTGTGGTATTTAGTTTTAAAAACGTGTGTGGTGACCCAGCCAACTAATCAAGATAGAACAAAGGGGTAAAGATGTAGATTTTGGCATATAACTCTTAAACCCAAGCATTTAGAGCAAATCTGACAGGGTTTATTGTTATCAAGTCAATATATATCTGCCCTGAAAAATTTTAGATGATTTAGACAACTTGATGTTGGGTTGCTGCAAACACATCACAATCACCAAAACACAATTTTGTTATGAATCCATCTGTTTCCTTTGTTTAATATAGACATAAACCAAGGTGAGCGACACAGGCTCTTTAGAGCCTCTAGTTTTAGAATGAACTACCACTTCCTATATGTAAGAAAATAAACTTGTTATACCATTCAAATGTTTGATATCTTAATCATTTATAAGGTTAATGGCAGAATAAGCAGCCAACTTTCGGTTGACAAAGAAGATGATAGTCTTTTAAATCTAAAAGAACGTCTTTACGAATTGATGTTGGAAGATCGTGGTAAGTAACTTTATAAGGAGGCCCTCAAATGTGTGTTAAAGTAATCACATAATCACATTTGTTTGCTTATATAATGACATTTTGGTCCTCTATGCTCTTCAACTTCGTACTGTATTTGGCCTTTTTAATATTTTTTTTTATTCGAGCGTCACTGATGAGTCTGCTGTAGATGAAACGCGCGTCTGGCGTAAAAAACTTTATAGCTTGTTGATTGGTGTGAGCCAATGCTCCGTGTTGAAGACCGTAAATCGATCTATAATGGTTTACTTTTTTTTAAATTGTTATCTGGATGGAGAGTTGTCTCATTGACACTCACACCGCATCTTCTTATATTCATAATCATCAATACAGACTAGATTATTAAATATTTAGTCTGATAATCAAATAATCACGATGAATTAATCAAGAGGGGGGGGGGGTCTGTAAGGAAAGTCCATTTTCATTCATCGAAATCTGACTCTTTTTTGTGAGCCAGGAAAAAATCTCATAGGGAGGTCATGTCAAACGGAAAAACTATATTACTGTTACTAAATTTCAGATTTATTTAGCAAAGATAGAACAACTTGTATTCGCAAATTTATGATTTATTTAGCAAAGATAAAACAACTTGTATTCGCAAATTTATGATTTATTTAGCAAAGATAGAACAACTTGTATTCGCAAATTTATGATTTATTTAGCAAAGATAGAACAACTTGTATTCGCAAATTTATGATTTATTTAGCAAAGATAGAACAACTTGTATTCGCAAATTTATGATTTATTTAGCAAAGATAGAACAACTTGTATTCGCAAATTTATGATTTATTTAGCAAAGATAGAACAACTTGTATTCGCAAATTTATGAAACGAGCACTGTGTATTGTGCGGGATATTACACGTGTTTTTACGTCGTGTATGGGATTATGGATTAGAACATTCTAAAAAACTTTGAAACTTGAATTAACCCACGTGTATAAATATGCAAACTCAAAAGCCCAAAACACGTCAAACTAATGGATAACAACTATAATACCTGTATATTGTTCCTGACTTGTACAGCCATTGTCTTATGTAAAAATATGATAAATTACATCTGGTTTTATAGCTAGCTAAACCTCTCACTATATGATGTGTTTATTTACAACCAGGTGCACTAGGTCGATGCAACTGTTGGTTGAGATTTATTACCCCGAGGGTATCACCAGCCCAGTAGTCAGCACCTCTGTGTTGAATTGTGTAATCATTGATATGTTCATAATTATAAATTTACTGATAACAAAATTTAGATTTTTTGAAATACTAAGGCTTTTCTACCTTCGGAATACATTACCTTAGCTGTATTTTGCAAAACTTTTAGGAATGTTGGTCCTCAATGCTCTTTAACTTCGTACTTTATTTGGCCTTTTAAAAATTGTTTGATTCGAGTGTCACTGATGAGTCTGCTGTAGATGAAACGCGCGTCTGTCGTAAATATAAAATTTCAATCCTTGTATCTATGATGAATTCATTTGTATGGCATTCGAATAAAATTCCATTAAAATTGACAACAATGTGTGCACAAAACAAAGAGATCATGCCAAGAAATTGACTCCTATTAAATTCTACAAACATTTCATGGAGCAAATTACTAGTACATGGATGATTAATATTGACCTTTTTGAATATAGCCGTAATTTTAGCGACACATACACAAATGAAGGCAATAGTAGACTGGTATACCGCTGTTCGAAATTCATTAATCGATTGAGTGAAAAAAAAAAAATTCCGGGTTGCAAACTAAAACTCAGCAAAACACATCAAATGAAAGAGGATCACTACGACACAACAGAAACACAACACTATAATGTAACACACACACTGACAGAAACGATTTATTATACAACATTGGCCATTTTCATGACCTGGAACAGGACGTTTTGAGAAGTAAATGGTGGGTTGGTCATAACTTAATTTGTTGAATGAAATGATATCTTTATCTTCTAATTGGTGCCGTAAGAGGTCTACCAAAATTTAAAGCAAAGTTTTGTTTTAGAATGATATCGTATAGCGGGTCATTTTCGCGGGTATAAAATTTCGCGATTTTCATTGAATATGGAATACGAAAAATTTTGGCGGTTATTATTTTGGCGGATTCAACATTTTTAACATTACCTTTGCATGTACACTTTTAAATTGGCGGAATTTATTTTGGCGATTTTGTTCTATCCGCGAAAATAAGCGAAAATTTACACCCCGCGAAAATAACCCGCTATACGGTAATACATGTGTACTATTTTACGTTATAGAGATTTATTCCTGTGGAATACAAGATGCCTATTTGAACTGTGCAAATATAAATTTCTGCCAATATAGCAACATATGTCCAAAAGGTCAGCATTGTTGTTCGACGACTTCATGTGGAAATATTTGTCGTAAGTATTTATATTTATACATCAGTAACTTGAGAATTCCGACACCATGCTTTGTCCGACATTTTTTATCCGGCGCCATAAAGTGTCGGTTAACAAATCTTTTTGATATTTGACGTAATGTATCCTCTGATTTGCTGACAGTGCTTTGTTTATATTGGCTGAAAGACATAATTTTTTATATGACCGTGACGTCATCAACATTTTTCCCAGTAGTCAGCACTGGTGTGTGAGAATGAATATCTATTATATGATCGCTGTTATAAATTTACTTTTTGGCAAAGTCCATGTTTGAATTATTTGAAATACTTATTTTCTTATACAAATTAATGTACCAGGCATTGATTACCTTAGCCGTAATTGGCGCAACTTTTTCGAAGTTTCGTGTCCTAAAAGCTATTCAACCCATTTACTTGTTTGGCTTTCTAACTATTTTGATCTGAGCGTCACTGATACGTCTTGTGTAGACAAATCTCGTGATTGACTTATTAAATAACAAGTCTGGTACCTTGATAGCTATTGACAATCAATTATGAAAGGGATGATTTCAACTTCCCAATTATTAATTCCTTAATTCCCAGCAGTAACTTACCATCTGCTCCGTCGTATGGTGTGTTTATATCTCAATTCATACGTTATTCTCATGCATGTTTACTATATAGACATTATGCAATGAAACCTGGCTAAAACGAATACTGCATAAACCGAATACCTGTATAAACAAAACATGTTCTTACGCACCGTCATATCAAATTGTATGCGTTGTGAACCTGATAGAACCGAACATCGATCAAAGCCGAACAAAATCTTAAGTCTTTTAAGTCTTAAGTCTTAGGTTCGGGTTAAACAGGTTTCACTGTATGTAGAAGTGTGCTCCTTACGCAGAAACTGCCCCAACAGGAGTTATGAGTAGGATAGATCCAACATAATACTCCATAAGGTGTTTGGACACCATTTCGAATTGGTTGAGCTATAAAATGTTTCTGTATCTTAACAAACTAATGACATTTTACCATCATGTTAGCTACGTCTTAGATTGAAGTTAAAATCTATATCGTCTGTATAAAGTTTTAGATTGCATGATATTGAAGTAAGTGCTCATTAATAACTTTTTGCATTCATGTTTTCTTAAACAATTAAAAATCTTGATTTATATAACAGATGTTTACATGTTATATTTCAATATTGTTTTATTTTTGCAGTCTGCAAACCAACCCCCGATAACTGTCCGAAATATTGTACATATGGATATAAGACAGGACCAGATGGCTGTTATATTTGTGACTGTAATCCGATTAGTATGTATCTTCACTTTTTAAAGGGGTATTCATATGTAAAGGTAGATTCATTGATAGGGGGAATAACTCTGCAGGGAGATAACTGTTCACAGTTTTGTCGATATAAGACAGGATCAGAGGGCTGTTATACTTGTGATTTAATCTAATATGTGTGTATCTCCATTCTAAAAGTGGTAGACATAGGTAAATGGAGATTGATTTATAGGGGGAATAAACCTGCAAGGGAAATAACTGTTCACAGTTATGTCGATATAAGACAGGATCAGAGGGCTGTTATACTTGTGATTGTTATCCAATAAGCTTATATCTCCATTCCTAAAGGGGTAGACATAGGTAAAGGGATATTCAATTATAGCGGGAATAGCTCTGCAAGGGAGATATGTAGAAACGGATATAAGACCGGAAGAGAGAGCTGTTATACTTGTGATTGTAATCCTATAAGTTTGTATCTCCATTCCTAAAGGGATAGACATAGGTAAAGGGAGATGCATTTATAGGGGGAATAACTCTACAAGGGAAATAATTGTACATATGTGTGTAGAAACGGATATAAGACAGGATGAGAGGGCTGTTACATTTATACTTGTGATTGTAAATCTATAAGTTTGTATCTCCATTCCTGAAGGGGTAGACATAGGTAAAGGGAGATTCATTTATAGGGGGAATAACTTTACAAGGGAGATAATTGCACATATGTTTGTAGAAACAGATATAAGACAGGATGAGAGGGCTGTTACATTTATACTTGTGATTGTAATCCGATAAGTTTGTATCTCCATTCCTAAAGGGGTAGACATGGGTAAAGGGAGATTCATTTATAGGGGAATAACTCTGTAATGGAGAGAACTGTTCGCCGTTTTGTCGATACAAGACAGGATAAAAGGGCTGTTATACTTGTTATTGTAATCCAATAAGTTTGTATCTTCATTCTTAAAGGGGTAGACATAGGTAAATGAAGATTCATTTTAGGGGAGATAACTCTGCAAGAGAGATACTTTGTACATATGTTTGTAGAAACGGGTATAAGACGGGGACAGATGATTTTCATACATGTGATTGTAATCTGATAAGTATGTTTTTTTCGTTCTTAAAGGGGTAGCCATAGCTTAATGGAGATTCATTTAAAGGGGAGACAACTCTCAAAGGTTGATAATTGCACAGATCTATGTTTGTATATAGGCATACAAGACGGGGACATATGGTTGTTAAACGTGTGATTTTAATCAAATTAGTATGTATCTCCATTCTTAAAGGGGTAAACATTGGTTAATGGAGATTCTTTTATAAGAGTGATAACTCTTAACGGCAGATACTGTTTCAGTTGTTTGTAGATAGGGATACAAGACGGGGACAGATGGTTGTTATATGTGGGGTTGAGTATCAAAAGGAGGCTCTGGTTTAAGAAAACGCATTTTACTAGAAAAGTACACAATTCAAGGTCTCCTTACATTCTTGCGTATACGTATATTTTTATATATGGTAATGTACAGAATCCAAGTATGTACCCAAACGAGGCTCTTTTGTAAAATTACGTTCTTTCCTTGAATAATGTATTTAAAACTTCCCACTTTACGATAAACGCCATTAGAACATGCGCCATACAACATACATAATACACTTTTCCATTTCTCCTACCTTATTCGAAGAATGCGATATGAGCACACCAAATTCACCATACATAATTACTAATTACGGCATATGCCATTCCCCATACATCTTACCATATTTCTTATTTGAGTCCTGCAATATTTTTCAATATTTTTAATATTTTCACCATTCAAAACTGCTAAAAATGTAACGTGTTTGAGAGTTGTAATGATTGTCAATGAAACTACTAGCAATAAAAACAAAAACAAAAAGCGTACACCAAAACGTTCTTAAACGGTAAATTAGACATTTCTTGACCAAAAAATTAAATTAATAAACAATAGGTGTGAACAATTACAAGTCGTTAATAACCAACAAACCATTAAAAAAATACCAAGTTTCCTGTTTATGAACGCCATGAATATATTTCGACTACAATATGACAAATTTTAATTATAATATTTTATTCAGATTTGAAACGACTTCTTAGAAGGATTCTTGACAAAAAAGAAAAGCAGCCAACTCATGCAGTTGCAGAGAGAATAATACATTAGAACGTTATACAGGTAAAACAATATAATCAATTTTGGATGATTTTTTGACAAGTATTTTATGCCACTTTCATCCTTTTATGTACCACAACGAGGCTCTTTCGTAAAAAGACGTACTTTCTTTACGTCAGATTCATTTCTCTGGATTTATCTTCGAAATCCAGGGAAAAACCCAGAGAAACGGTACATGCAACGAATATCCAAATCCATTATTCTTTTAACTATGTATAGAGTCTAGTTTATTTTGTCAGGTTTTAAAGAATTTACGTCCAGCAATCATGTATTAAAATTCTTTATTATGTATAAGGTATTGAACAAATATACATTTTAGTTTAAAATCAAAATAATTGAAATCTTACTAAAGACAAATATGAATAACAAAACGACAGTTACATGTATCATTGAAAGAAAATAAAAAGAAACCTCGAACGTTATAAATATAAACATATAAAAATTATAAGTACATTTTAAAAAAAACCCACTTACATGAATTTAGAGAGACGAGGAGTCTGCAAATGTCACATGTGAACTTTTATTGTCTCTTCATATTATCGTCTTTACAAATACCCTAAACCAAAACTCTGTTTAAATTGAACCTCTTCGGGGCTTTAAATTTAGTTTAGTTTTAACCGATGTTCGGTTTTATCAAGTTAATAACGCATGCCATTTGATATGACAGTGCTTAAAGTCATAAGAAACGAGTGACCGGTGAAAAATAATGTTCTTCCAATTCTTGAACTAATGCATACAAACATATTAAACTTAGTCTTCTGTGAACGAATTTATTATTTTTTTCGTGTAAATTTCGTATAATCGTAATTTTTTTTTCAATCGGTCAGTGTTGTTGTGAAAATATGGCAGGTAATTAAAGTTCGTGTTTTGAAGCCGGAGTTTAACGATGGTCACCTGTTTGTCAACAATCGACAAAAAATAAACAAAAAAGCATGGAAGAGAGCACGTGTTTAACATGTAAATTCAGATAATAGTTTATTTCAAGGACATCCATGCGTATTGTGATCACCGGATTTTTACGAGATGGGTCACACTGAGGTCACTTTGCATACGGAAAATATGTCGGGGGAATAGCTTGCTGGAAGGAAGCAATTAAAATAAAGTAAACTTCTTCTAAATATGAATAAATTAAAGAATTTTCTTCAGAAAAAAGTATCTGTCAATAAGTTTTATAATGAAAACTATCCATTAAGTTATAAAAAACATATGCATTATTTTTTTTTATTTGAGGTTTCTTATGACTTTAAGAACATATTTGGTTTCAAAAAATAAAATCACAAAAATACTGAACTTATAGGAAAATCAATTCGGAAAATCCATAATCACATGGCAAAATCAAATAACAAAACGCACCAAAAACGAATGGACAAGCGTGGATTAATCCTTGTGCTATAGCACTAACCCTCTCACTTTAATAACAGTCTCATCAAATCAACAGGTTTTCAGTTTATGCAAGATTCGGCTAAGCGAGATGTCATTGCATCATCTTTACAAATAACCAAACACCATACATCTGTATAATCATGAATACATTGTGTGTAATTTTGTTTCTTTTATAGGTAGGGAGTAGAGAAATACCATTAAAAAAAGAAGACAGAATCAACATTAACGTATAATTTACGGAACATTTATATATTTCGCAGATACATGAACCATAATTATGATAAAAAGAGTTGATCACATTTTTCGATCAAACTGACTTCTGAGTAACGGACAAACCACAAAATAAACATGTCAAATGTGAATTGAAAATTAGATTATACGAGTTTCTTATATACTAGGTTCCTAATTTTGTCAGTTTTTTTTTTAAAGGGAGACGGATTTATATTAGTTTTTTTTGTTTCCGAATCCCTGTATTTATATTGTATAATTATATTTCATGCAGTTTTTGAATAAATATTGTTTAAACTAACGTATAATTCAGTCAAACATAACATTCTTATGAAATAAGTTAGTTACGCCATGCTTAAAATACAATAGAGTTAACTCCGAATTTTCTTATCTCGTAATCATTTTGAATGTTATAATTCATATAATAAAGTAATTAAATATTGTGTATTTTGGTTTATGGTTTTATTTAATTTTGGGAAAATATATATATATAAAAGGTACCATACTGTGAAGGAAAATAGCAAAATTAAAAGCTTAAACATACCATACGAATGGATTACGACTTCATAAATCTGACTTGAGATAGGCGTTTTTTTAATGATGGGAATGGTGGAATAAACCTAGTTTTTACGCTCACTATTTCTAATATTTTTAATAATATGCGTATTTTTCCGTAGCACCACTTGAGTTCATTGCAGGGTTTTAGTTCGGGTCAAGTTGTTCTTTTTTCTATGTTGTGTGTTGTGTACTGTTGTTTGCCATGTCGTTGTTTTTCGTCTTTTTTTTTACTAGCCACAAATCCAGTTTTTTTTATTAAAACGTCATGTACCAAGTCAGGAAAATTGCCAGTGTTATATTATTGTTCGTTTCTGTGTGTGTCGCATTTTAGTGTTGGGTTTCTGTTGTGTCGTTGTTCTCTTATATTTGTTGTGTAACCCTGATTAGTTATTTTTTCTCAATCGTTGTAAGCATTTCGTACAGCGTTATACTACGGTTGCTTTTATTCATTTCGTCTTATTAAAGACACCAATGTAAGTAACAACATCTGTATTTCATTTTCCCAAGGTGGCACAAAACAAATTAAGGGAAGGCAAATCATAATACAAAATGACGTGAATAGAATTTAAGTACCAAGAGTACTGATGCACAACAAAAAATATAGTACAGTTACTTCTATTGGTCATACCTGTTAATTGTACATGCGTTTCTTTACGTCTATATCGTTATGCCAATTTGTCATACTGTTTTGTGATGATAGCAAGATTACATCCACACTTTCTTCTGAAATATGAGAGATATGAAACGCTCATGCTACATCCTTATTTTACATGGCATTGGTATGAAGCACTCCGATTGGGTCTTTTTTTCTAAATATGATGCGAGACTCGTCGTAGTCTCATGTAAGAAGACTTACTAATAGTTTCAAATACGTTAAAACTAAATCGTATTTTATGTTTTTGTTTGCTTTGTCGTGTATTCACCCCGTATACGTGGTATCACTACTTATCCATTTCACACGATTGAATTCCTCATTTTAGAAAGCTATCTTCTTCTTAAGTTAGCAATAAACAGTCAACAAAAAATATGAAAACTTGCCCTCATTAATGCATGTTTTTTATTGCAATATTAATATAAAAATGAAGATGTAGTATAATTGCCAATGAGACAACTATCCACAAAAGACCAAAATGTCACAGACATAACCAACTATAGGTCACCGTACGGCCTTCAGCAATAAGCAAAGCCCATAACGCAAAGTCAGCTATAACAGGCATTACGCCTACTGTGTGTGTGTCATATTTGTGCATATGGATGTAATCAGAATCTACCAGAGATTATGTATCAAGTATATAAAATGGTAAAATATAATTTCTTTTCGATGTATCCTTGGCAACAATCTGAATTTATTTGCTATATAATATTGTAAAAAAGATGTCACATATTTCCCAATGATGTGGCTTAAAGTAGAATTTCAATCGCTAGAAGTAATACCTTTTCTCAAACTGTTTTCAAATATATTTCAGGAAATCCAATGAAAACAATATGTCTTTCATATATTTTTTTGATAAAATTGCGTCAAAATCTTGGTAGAGAAAATTTTTTAAAAAGTGTTTATTTACATAACATTGATTTCTGGACCAATGGCCTATCTTACTATGAAAACGTGGAGAGTCACACAGAAAATAGTCCATAAAACATATAAAAAATAATCTTGATGTTTTTATAAACAATCTTTCAAGGCTTAGTACTCAGTTGTCTAAAAAAGAATTTGATTACACAATTAGTTTTATGTATGAAAAATCCACTGAGGCCAAAATGCGAAACCATACTCCTAACTGTGTATTGTTACCAAAAATACCTGTTTAAGTCGCTATTTTAAAATCTAATGCTTACTGATGAGTCTTCGATAGACGAAACGCGCGTCTGGCGTAAATATAAAACTTTTATCCTGGTATCTATGATGAGTTTATTTGGGTAATATTTCCAAAAGCGTATACCAACACGTTGTTATTAGTTTAAAACGTGATAAACAATGGAAATTCAACTAATGACGTAACATCATTTTCATTCATTGTGTCAGCTGTTATAAATTTCCCCTTTTTACATTTTCCCAAGAGTCCTTTTTTTATTGTTACACCACGTACACACTGAAAGTTTTCAAAGTTTGAATTACAGAAGGTATCGCAACGTACCAAACTATTCAAAGTAGCGAAACAGTTCAGTAACAAAAAAAAAACATTTCTATTTATTAATATTTAATTTTTGTATGGCTTAACTTTGATATTGGGTTTAAGACAACCGTATCAATTTTTTTGAAAATGACAACAATTGTTTTAAATTGTAACGTTTAAAGACGGACTACCCGTAAAAGAATATTTAATTACTTTTAAATTTCAATCAGTGACTAAAAATATTATATTTGTTAATTAAATAATTATTGTCGTTTCTGAAACTCATATTTCCATACAATTATGTTGTCAATGTACAAAGTAACTATGCATGAATGACCACAAGGACAACATTGCAGTGATGATATTAGTTTTTTTATCTACTGATATTTCATTTAAGGTGGTATAATGGGTGTCTAAATTAAAAATGATAGAATTTGTTCCAACTTTGCCAAAACGTAGTATATATTGATATATGTAGGAAAATATAATAAAAAGGATAGGTCACCGAGTTTTTTTGTGACAAAATGACACACTATACAGGAAAAAACTTCATTATTTGATATAATTGTAAAATAAAAAATGAGAAGATAGCTTTCAATCCATGTAGATGCCTTCCAAATATCCACTATTTCAGAGTAACGTCCCCTAAAAAATCCAATTCAAAAAAATTAAAAATCAAGCCAAAAAAAAACTACACATATAAAAATATTAATATCTATAAGTTACAATCTTACAAATGTGTTCTTTAAAATGCAAATTCACACTAGTTAGCTGCATGCATGTATCCAATTTTGCTAACTAGATTGAAAATCTTGACCTAAGATTATCTGTTACAATCCAAGATGGCAAAAGACACCCATAACGCCTATTAGATAGATAATTTATTTGCCGCATAACTATATAAATATTTTGAGAAATTAGCATAGTTTTAGAACGACATTTTCATACTATAAAACGATGCTTTCGAGGGGCTGGAGAGAAGCATGAGGTATTTATACCACATAGATATATATTAAAACTCATAAGTAGACAAACACACCTGTTGATTAATTTATGTCGGTAGGTCACATTCGAGGAAAAAAGAATATGGAACTGTTCGAACAACAAATTCGATGTCGTCGTCTGTGAAACCAATATTTCAAAACTTACTCGTGATGGCGTTCGCAAATTGTTAAAAGGAAGGGATGACTTCAACTTCAACACCTGGAACTGTTCATCTTAACATATATGATGATGGAAGTGTTTAACTACCTTGACTGAATGTACATCCCTCGCACAGTCGGTAGCATACATATAAGTAGATATAGTTTTAATCTCAAAATTCGAATAAACACTGGCTGCTACTAAAATGTACCATCATTTTTGTTCCTGGAGTTATAGAAATAATAAACAACGGTTGCCATATGTGGGGCAGGATCTGCTTACCCTTACGGAGCACCTTATATCAGTGGGGTTCGTGTTGCTTATTTTTAAGTTTTCTATGTTGTTTCATGTGTACTATTGTTTGTCTGTTTGTCCTTTTCATTTTTAGCCATGGCGTTGTCAGTTTATTTTTGATTTATGAGTTTTACTGTCCCTCTGGTATTTTTCGTCCTTCTTTTTTAACATATAGAAAGTAGATATATTTTTAATATCAACATTTCTAACAACATTAGATGCTACTAAAATGTACCATCATTTTTGTTCCTGGAGTTATAGAAATAATAAACAACGGTTGCCATATGTGGGGCAGGATCTGCTTACCCTTACGGAGCACCTTAGATCAGTGGGGTTCGTGATGCTTATTTTTAAGTATTCTATGTTGTTTCATGTGTACTATTTTTTGTCTGTTTGTCCTTTTCATTTTTAGCCATGGCGTTGTCAGTTTATTTTTGATTTATGAGTTTTACTGTCCCTCTGGTATTTTTCGTCCTCCTTTTTTAACATATAGAAAGTAGATATATTTTTAATATCAACATTCCTAACAACATTAGCTGCTACTAAAATGTACCATAATTTTTCTTTCTGGAGTGATAGAAAATTGGAAATCATAAATTTAATTGTTTAAATGAAAATAAACCGTCAATGTTCCAATTTGCGTTTGTTGAATTTATAAACTTAAGAATCAAAAACATCAACGTAACAACTTGAACTAATAGATAGCCATGATACTGAGTAATTTGATACAGTGAAACCTGCCTAAAGCGAACCTCTGCGGGACTTACGATTTTGGTCGGTATTTGCCGATGTTCGATTTTATCAGGTTAACAAAGTATATAATTAGATATGACGGTGGTTAAGAACATGTTTGGTTTATACAGGTTTCTGGTTTATGCAGGATTCGGTTTAGCCATGTTTCACTCTACTTATGTTTCATGAAACTTCAAAGCTAATGAGCTCCTATTAAGAAATATCTGTGGAACAAGTAGTCAACAAAAATCTTATACAGTAAAACCTGACTATAAACCGAACCCTTTCGGGACATGAGATGTTGTTCGGTTTTGGCAGGTATTCGGTTTCATCAGGTTCACAATGCATAAAATGTGAAATGATTGGTCTTCAGAACAAGTTTGGATTGGACAGGTTTCCGGTTTATTCAGGGTTCGGTTTAATCAGGTTTCACTGTATATATATTAATAGACCAATTATAAAATATTTTTTAAAAGTCGTCTATATGTACTAAATTGGATAGTCAACGGAAAGGTATATATACATAATATATATTGCAATTATGTGGTCATGGCCAAATTTTTGATAATTAGGTAAGATGAATAAATGCATTTTGTTTATTGTGTCAGAAAGTTAACGAAGTGAAAACCTTTAATTGGTCTATTTTGTTGCTTAATCTTATGTATACATATACAGTGAAACCTGTTTAAATCGAAACTCTTAAGGACTTCAAATTTTGTTCGGTTTTTGACCGATGTTTGGTTTTATCGGGTTCACACGCATACAATTTGATATAACAGTGCTTAAGAACATGTTTGGTTTATACTGGGGTTCAGTTTATGAAGGACTTGGTTTCGCAAGGTTTCACTATATATATTGATACCGTGAGAAAATCTCATTATATCGTAAAAGTAAACTTTAAAATTGAGGTAATTATAGCTTTTAAATGGTATATAATACTATCTACTTTATTCCACAACTCTGTGTCTTTATACGCTATTATTAAATGAATCGGTTGTATTTTAGCGTGCAGACTTCATTTAATTTCTTTTCTATTGCAATCTTTGAAAAATTGCCAAATTGTTTTGTATCAATAAATTTTGAAAAAATAAACTTGATTAGAAGGGAACGAATATTATATAAACATCAGTCAATAAAACTATATTTGTTTGTGAATGAACCACATTATAGAAAGAACAAAAACATATCATAAGTTAAGCATAATTCACAAGACAATTTTTTTTTATATAGGTTTATCACAAACGATCTATCATTCCAAAGCATTACTGAAGTAAATGTTGACCAAACACTAAATACTGCTATTTATAAAAGGGCGTTCTGATGCAAAGATGAATACGAAATATTGTATACTCATAGTCGTAGGTTTTTCAAAGCTTGTTTTAGAATTAGGGTAATAAAAAAAACCTGACACTCCCTATTGGTGGTTATCATGTTTTGGGAGATATCAACCATCTGTCAAACTTATCTTAATAACCTTCATATCAGTAAAAATATAAATTATTCATTGCAATTAAACTATTTCATTTCAAATAGATATGCATTTTTTAGTCATCAAAGATAATATGTTTATAATTCAAAAGTCTTCAACGGAACTATATTTCATTGATATGTAAGTAGTCGATTTTTTTCAGAGGTAATAATTCTAACTAAGAAAAAAACCTTAAATCTTAATCGCCGTCAGTTTTTTATGTTTGGGGTATTTTTTTACATTTATCATTCAACTCAGACAACCTATAATGACGGTTTTCAAAAATGTGGGATACATATTGTATTATTGTTTCCAGAAGAGGGGGAAGGTTTGGTTCCGTTAAAACGTGTGAACCCGCTGCACATGTTTGCACCTGTCCTGAATCAGGAATCTGATGTACAGTAGTTGTTGTCTGTTTATGTAATTCATACGTGTTTCTCGTTTCTCGGTTTTTTTTTATAGATTAGACCATTGGTTTTCCCGCTTGAATAGTTTTACATTACTAATTTTTGGTGCCCGTTGTAACTTGCTCTTCAGTGTTAGCCAGACTCCGTGTTGAAGCCGTACCCTGACCTATAATGGTTTTCTTTATAAATTGTTTGGATGAAAAGTTGTGTCATTGGCACTCATACCACATCTTCTATATCTATTAAGTACAGCTATTTGTAAGAACCAGGCAGGGTGCCATATACATGTGATTTATGAGGGTTTCAAATTTTATCTATAAATGGCCAAGAAGAAGCAGTAAGTAAATACTACTCAAAAAAAAAATATGAGTGGGAAAAAAACGAGTGGTTGCCATGGTTACGGACACTCTATTTTTTGGTTTTTAGACATAGTAAAATCTTTCAAAAATCAGCTAAATCACTACAATTCAGAGCCTGATTAGGAATAGAATCAAGCATTTTTAATTAATTTTCATAAGTAACATTGATACAACTTTGTTTAAGCATCATTTAATTTAAGATTGCATGTAAATTAAATTTGTAAATTTTTTGAAAAATTTTGCCAAAAAATGCATATTTTCAACTTTTCTGAATTTGGGATTTTTGCGAAATTATCAAATTTTCTATGGTGTTTTTCAGAAAAGAGCAACTGTGTATAGCAAAGTTAGCACTATAGTTATGAAGTTTTGATATTACTTTACCAAATTAAATAGAAAAAAGCTTGGGACTTTCTTCAGTTTTATCACCATAGCAACCGATTTTTTCCTTGGAAACGGACTTATTATTTGCAAAATATTGCAGTTTTAGAGCTTAAATGTACCGAATTGTTTCATAACTGATTAAAAAATTACATTTAAGCATAAGCTTACCCTAAATTACCATCGTTAATAGTTGCTGACTTCAAAAGCAACCATGGAAATGCACATTACCCATAGCAACATCTATTTTAAAATGTATCAATAGAAATTTATGTAAAAAAATACATATATTAAATATAGACGCTGTTTATTATAAAGTTGGAATATGACTGCATGCTTTGCTTCACTCACAGTCTTGTCTGTTCTTTTTAGATGGTTCAACATGTGTAATATATAACGAAACATTGGGTTTAGAACCGAAGGTTAGGAAAAAAGGGGGGGTAGGTTTATTTAAAAAAAATCATACATGTAGATTCTTGAAAAGATAACGTTTGGTCGGAAAGTCTGGTTATGAATAGAATAATGATTATATTATGAATAGAATCAATTTTATTTTCAGAAATTTCATATACATGAATAATTCATCTATATAGCTTTGGTTTAGCTTCAGAGCTCAGTTAATATTGCAGTTTAACCCCGACTTTTAGATTTTTTTGTTAAAAAATAATAAAAAAAACATTCATTTTTTTCGGAATCATGAAGTATTGTGGAATTGTCAAATTCTCTCATGCGTTTTTCCAAAAATTGAAAATATGTAAATCATAGCTAGCATTATAGTTACAAGTTTGAATACTACCTGACCAAAAGAAAACATTGCGTGGTGCTCTCTTAAATTTTATCACCATGTTAACGTATTTTCTCCTTGGAAACAGAGTTATTATTTGTTGAATTCTGCAGTATAGGGAATTCGATGTTCTCAACTGTTTCCAAACCTTTATGAAAAGACATGCATTGAAGCATATAAAAGCTCTAAACTACAATCGTTAAGTATTATTACAACAGTTGCCATGGTAACACATATCACCCATACCAGTCAATCAAATTTTAATCATATAGTTTATTTAAAAAATTATATATAATTCTGTTAATAGTGTTCAGTTTTCTAAGGGGAATATAACTGCATGCTTTGCTTTGTTTCACTCTCAGTACTGTCATGACTGTCTTTGCTTATTGAAAAGAGTCAACATATTTAAATATATACCCTGTTGCATTTTGGGGGAAGAGTGGAGGTTGAGTCGTTTTTGTTTGAATCTTTCATAGATCAGGATCATGCACAGCTAAAGTGTACATAATAATCATTAACTACCTCAGATATACTGCAAAGTTCAAATGTACTCTTAACTGGTCCTAACAGTGTATTCCATAAAATTAAAATAAACAGCGCATGTTACCCCCGTCGCTTTTTCTAAGAATAATAACTTCTCAGTGTCATCTATACTACTAAACGAAATACCTCATTTCGTGTGTTGGTTCCCCTCCTTCCACAATATATTAATCATCATGCCTCTGTGTCCTAAAGGTAACATTTATAGTCGCATTTGTCATCCATTCTTATGATCATTCAGTTTGGGTAATTTTGGATAAAAACGCAAAAGAAAGAGTCCGAAGATTTTCCCGTCATTAACTTTAAGCCAGATTAGATTTCCAGTTTGAGTTTTTCTGTTCTTTGACACAAAGACTATGAATAAAGTATATAAATTTGCTTTCTGCTATCATTTTGAGTTCTAGCATGTATCATCCTTGCTTAATGTGTTTCAGTTTGGTTTATTTTAGGAGGGAAACGAAAATGAATTATATTTGCTATTCACTATCAATTAGTTTACAGTGGCATAAGGGTAAAGGGGGGGCTGACTGACATAAGAGGGAGGGAACGTTCCTCTTATGCTTCAGTGATTCCCCATAAAAGCAACAATTTTCTTTCAACGAAATTTGGAACAGGGCCCCCAGGCCCTTCCCCCTGGGATCCGCCTATGGTTTACTATCAACGGCTGTCACTGCGGATATATTTCTGTATGCTTACATACATTTACTATTAATAATATAAATAACTTTATTTGTTATAATTTACTATAAATTCCAATGGTTATCTATAATATGTTCAAAGAGTACAGAAAAACAGAAAGTATAAAAACCGGTATTTAAAAAATAAGGGGAGGGAAAAAAATTATCCCAGTCCCTAAGTACCTTTTGACTTTTGATACCTCTCCTGAAATTCTCCAGTCAGTATATTTCCCCATGATCTCACGGGTGTGTTCTTGTATCACAAATTCATGAAAACTAAAAGGAGGTTATGATTTAAGATATACACCCGTCACCAAAGTTTGATAACTGTTCAAAGCATTGTCTGAATATTGAAATTTTTTGGTCGTATATTGGTATAAAGTTGGCGTCGTCGTCCGGCGTCGTCTTCTTCCGAAGACGTTTGGTTTTCGCACTATAACTTTAGTATAAGTATATAGAAATCTATGACCTTTAACACAGGGTTTATGACCATAAAAAGATGGTTGAGATTGATTTTTGGAGTTTTGGTCCTAACAGTTTAGGAATTAGGGGGCTAAAAAGGGCCCAAATAAGCATTTTCATGGTTTTTGCACTATAATTTTAGTTTAAGTAAATAGAAATCTGTGAAGTTTTGACACATGGTTTAGGACCACAAAAGGAAGGTTGGGATTGATTTTGGAAGTTTTGGTCCCAACAGCTTAGGAATTAGGGGCCAAAAATGGCCCAGATAAGCATTATTCTTGGTTTTTGCACAATAGCTTTAGAATAAGTGAATGGAAATCAATGAAATTTAATCACAAGGTTTATGAACACAAAACTGAAGGTTGGGATTGATATTGGGAGTTGTGTTCCCTACAATTTAGGAATAAGGGACCAAAAAAGGGCCCAAATAAGCATTTTTCTAGGTTTTAGCACCATAACTTAAATAGAAATTTATGAAATTTAAACAAAAGGTTGATGATCATAAAAGGTAGATTGGGATTGATTTAGGGAGTTTTGGTCCCAACAGTTTAGGAAAAAGGGGCACAAAGGGTCCAAAAATTAAACTTTGTTTGATTTCATCAAAAATTGAATAATTGGGGTTCTTTAATATGCCGAATCTAACTGTGAATGTAGATTCTTAATGTTTTGGTCCCGTTTTCAAATTGGTCTACATTAAGGTCCAAACGGTCCAAAATTAAACTAAGTCAAAAGTTGAATAATTGGGGTTCTTTGATATGCTGAATCTAAACATGTACTTAAATTTTTGATTATTGGCCCAGTTTTCAAATTGGTCCAAATCGGGGTCCAAAATTAAAGTTTGTTTGATTTCAACAAAAATTGAATTCTTGGGGTTCTTTGATGTGCTGAATCTAAACATGTACTTAGGTTTTGATTATTGGCCCAGTTTTCAAGTTAGTCAAAATCGTTGTCAAGAAAGTTTTTCCTTCAAGATCAAATGGTCACTTTTAGAAATTTCTTCACTTAATCAGGACATTTAAGGTAAACTTAAAGTTCTAAACTCAGTGGCGGATCCATAACTTTTTGTAAAGGGTGCGGACGCTCCAGTCACACTTCAGTGATTCCCTATATAATCAACCAAATTTTTCCCATAAAAGAGGGCCCGGGCCACCCAGGATCCGCCTATGAAACTGATCTGGTTCTCGGTTTTAACAATTTTTAAAGTATCAAACAAAGAAAAGTAACGCATAACGGGCATATCTCGGGAAAATTTAAAGTGACGCCACCTAAACTCAAACTTGATCTCTGTTTTGTGGTAATAAGCATTGTGTATATGTTTCATAACATTTGGTTGAGGCAAACTCAAATTAGAAAATGACAGACATGCGTGAAATTTATGATATACCCCCCTTTTTTTGACGATCAATGCATTTGAATGGGGACATGTAATTAGAACCCCCCCCCCTTTTGTCCTGGGTTAGGAACCCCTTTTTAAAATGGCTGGATCCGCCCCTGCCAAATGACCCTTCCATGAAATCAAATGTAAATATAGAGAAATATAATTGCTTGTTGATAATGTAAGAGTAGTTCGGGAGTAGACCCAGTGACCATATTTCTATTCCCCAGTCACACTTAGGGGTTCTTTTGTGAAGAGCAGAAGCTCTAAAAGTATCAGTAGGAGACAAAAAATCGTTTTGAAACCGTTGTTGTTTATTATATTGATTGTCATTAAGCATAGTTTTAAATATTAGTGACTTGAAATAGCAGTTAAATTCATTTCATTAACATTTTCAAAATTTTAGGTTTTTGTTGCCATGACAACAAAAACAGGTTTTATATTCTACCTTTTGTAGTGGGTTCATAAATGTCTTAAACTTTAATCAATTTAAGGCACAACACCAATTTCATGTTATGATTTTGTGACAAAGTAAAATCTTACCAGGAAAAGTAGTGTTATTCATGTGTCTTTCAACATTTGATAACGTAGATTTTGTTGCCATGGAAACTGAAATGGTTCTAAAATTATTTTTTCTAAATAAATTTCAAATAGTTTCTGTACTTAAATCATTATTATGAACACCACCAATTGCATAATATTATCTAATGACAAAATATAATCTTACTGAAAATAGAAGGGAATTTCACTTTTTTACAATTATTCCAAATATGAGGTTTTTGTTGCCACGGCAACAGAAATGTGTAATATATCACATTTTTTAAGAGCTTTCTGTGATATCTATATTTAAATTATTATTAGGCACACTTCTTGCTTTTAAACTTTTATTTTGTGACAAAATATAGGTTTTCTTGGAAAAGTAGTGAAATTCACATTTTTTGAGATTTTCAAAAATAAAAGATTTTTGTTGCCATTGCAACAAAAAATGGGCGCAGATCCCAAAATTTTAAAAGTTTTTGTTAAACAAGTATACTTTGGATATTATCATGCACAGCATCTATTAAGTAATTGAATCTGGTAACTGAAGAAATTAAACGATCTTAAGCCTAAAAAATCATCGTTTTTGAGAAATAGCAAATTTGCATTTTTTTCACATTTTCACATCTATTATTTCATTTTATTGATATCGATTACTTAAATGTTGATAATATAATATGAAAATGTATGAATTGGTTTGCTCAAAACATATTTTGTTTTATTTTTATTGTCAATCCTAATAAAATATATTGACATTTGAAATTTGTTGATTTTTGACATATTTAGCCCTCCATTTTAGGTAAAAGTACTGCCCTGGTTACCATGGCAACCAGTACAATTTTTGGAAAAAAAGTACCAAATTTTTTTTCAGGGGTTAATCCTACTACTGTGATAAAATTTCATGTCTTTTTGAAAGGGTCATGAATCACCCTCTGCCTGCATTTTACAAAGAGCTGTACTTAAATGTTAATGAAAGATTTGAAAGCTGATTAACAAATCATTTATATAAATAACTTGAATTTCACTTTATTCTATATTTTGAAAAAAGTATATTTATAGAATGATTGGTAAAAAGATTACCCCTTTTACAGTATATGTGCATATGGATGAATATTTGATTCTGCATGTCTACTTGTTAAATAAAAGAGACCAAGGTCAAATGAATCAGTCGAAGATTTTTATTCAATTTTGCTTATTCCACATTCGTATTATACAGAATCTAAAGAACCATGGGAAATCTCATTTTTCGTACCCCAAATTGAAAATAACGTCACTCAATTGGTCGAATTTCCATTATTTATGACAATTTTAACCAATTACGACGTGTTAGTGTACACTTTTGAAAATTTTACCTAGGATTCAAAAGATTCTGAAACGGCAAATTACAGTAATCTGTGTAACTTAGAATCGTTGAATGTAGTTATGAAAATGCTTGGTTCAAACGTAGAGCGAATTTGTTTCTTAATTGATGTTTAACACCGGACATGAATATGGTGAGGCGTTCCTGGTGACGAGTAAAAATTGATAACATGTCTATTACTGAGATGCATAGATAAATTTGAATGACGATAGCGTAATAGTCGACATAGTCTTAAAAGAGGGACGAAAGATACCAAAGGGACAGTCAAACTCGTAAATCTAAAACAAACTGACAACGCCATGGCTTAAAATGAAAAAGACAAACAGAAAAACAAAAGTACACATGACACAACATAGAAAACTAAAGAATAAACAACACGAACCCCACCAAAAACAGGGATGATCTCAGGTGCTCCGGAAGGGTATGCAGATCCTGCTCCACATGCGGCACCCGTCGTGTTGCTTATGTGATTACAAATCCGGTAAATAGTCTAATTCGGTAGGTCAAATTCATGAAAGGGAAGGGGATTGTAGTTACGACGTAAGGAACATATCCGATATCATTTGTGAAACGGTTATTCCATAACGGTCAACCAACTCGTGATGGCGAAGGGATGCATTCAACTTCACCATTTGGAACTCTTGGTTTAATAGCTTCCTTGTGAGCAGTAACCCTCTTTCAAGAAAATCATGATAGGAAATGCAAGCACAGGAATATCGTATCAATTTGGGAGATATATACCCCGTATGCAGGTGCTGCTGGAATGTTGCTACTTAGAAATGGAAAGTTCACAATTGGAAAGCTGAAATCATCCCTTTTGTCGTAAAGTTTTGTCTTCAACCGACCCTCATTGTCAACTTCTAGATGTAAGTCAAGGTATGAAGCCGACTTAACTGTATCTGTAGTATCCTTTATCTCCAATACGATGGGATAGATGCGATCCACATAGTCACCAAATTTTGAATTGTTTAGTGAAAGAACGTCATCTATGTAGCGTAAAGTGGAGTTAAAGGATATTGCTAACTTCTTATCTTTCTTCCTAATAAGAAGTTCCTGCATGAAGTCAGCCTCATAATAATAAAGAAACAAGTCAGCAAGTAGAGGGGCACAGTTTGTTCCCATTGGGATGCCGACAGTCTGTTGGAAAAACACGTCCCCCGAACGTAACAAATATGTTGTCAATCAAGAAATAAAGCATCTTGATGATATCGGTTTCAGATAATTTTTTGTTTGAATCAGAATGATTCTTTACAAAGTAGGATTTATCCCTTCCTAAGACAAGATACTTGTATCTACGTTGGCCATTCTTTTTTATGAAGCAAAGTTATACCAACTCTTTTAATTTGTCTTTTAGTTTGGAATGTGGAATACTTGTGTAAAGAGTAGAAAAGTCAAATGTTTTAATACTGTTACAAGATGAAAGAGAGTTTGATTGTATGCACTCTAAAAGATCTTTGGAATTTTTAAGTATCCACATCTGATTCACGCCACCTCTAGAATAGGCAGTTTCACAATAACTTTGAAGCCCGTCTTTGATTGCTGATAAAATAGATGTTAATAGTTTAGAAAGGGGTGCACTTGGAAGACCCAGCAATATACCGTTGTTTGTAAGGACACTTATGTAGTTTAGGTATCCAATATAGTGATGGAAGATCCCGTTCTTCATCTTTGGTTGTCCACTTCAAAGAGATAACCTTTCCTTCAGTACTAGTAACATTGCTTAAGTAGATTTTTTGTAGCAACATTTCTCTATCAATACTTTTTATCGAAATATTTATATATCTTGTATATGTTCTTGAAGTAGTCTATTTACTCTATTTTGTATACCCGTAATCCCTTTAAACTGATATCATTTATAATTTAGAAAGTCCTCATTATAGGACAAACATTTCTTTCTTTAGTTTAATTTTGCACATTAAAATTATATGATCCTTTAATTTAGATTGATCAAAGAAGACGAATTTGATTAGCATAACGAATTTCCTTCATCTATTTTATTAAAAAATAGTTCATAAAAATTTGTGAAAGTAAAATCCTTTATTTTATCTAATTCCTCAGGACATATGCTGTAATTGAAGTGATGTCTTCTCGTCAGCATATTCTCTTTGCCAGTTTACCGTATACGTTTACCTTACATGCAACATTATATATTATGATTTTCTTTTTTCATTTCTTTATTCTTCTTTCTTTTTTTCGGGGTACCGGTGGAAAAGGGGGGGATGAACTGCTGCAAGATTTGGTTATTCGACATTGCTTTTAACATACATCCATATGGGTCAATCATTGTTTCCCAAATTAAGTTAAGAGGAGGTTGGGAAGCTCTGTGAAAAAACTATGTGAATTAAGTTTTTTTATCCTTCATTGAACTTTTGATGTCGTCCCTAAAATGTGTCCTTGTCAATTTACATTGAATAATATTCAATATAATTTCAATAGAAATGTCTACCTAATAAATCTACCCTTTGGTTATTTGCATTACATTAAATTTTGATTTTATAAAGACACTGAATGATAGAAAGTAATATATTCAATGTAAAAGCTTTTCATAAAATTTCATAATTAGAAACGAGTCAAAGTTGAAATGACTTAACAAACACTTGAAATATCAACCTTCACAATCTACCTTTTGGCCATTTACTATCAAAACATTGAGTATGCATACGTCAAATTTTGATCTAATATAGATATTGTATGAAAGATAAAATTGAATGTAAAGGCTTTTCTTAAAATTTTATGATATAAAAAAAGTTAAGGTTGCCATGGCTTTTAAAAACTTTACTGTTTTGATATGCATATTAATATTGTAGAACAGACGAAATTCCCTCTTGCACTTTTTAAATGATTTAGAAATAAAGAAAACTATCAAATTCCTTTTGAAAGTTTATCATCAGTTGTTTTTGTTTTCTTTTATCTTTTTTGTATTGTTCACCAATCCTGTTACTTAACAAAAAGCAAAATTGTGAAAAAAACAATACGTTCAATTATCCTGGAAAACCACATTTACTTTTTTTGCTAGCTATATTTTGTAAGATAGCTATGTAGGCAGGTTTGAAAAAAAATTATCACAGATACCAGGATTGAAATTTTGTATTTGCACAAGACGCGCGTTTCGTCTCCGAAAGACTACATCAGGACAAAAAAAGAACCCACTCTTGATTTCGGAATATAGCTGTACCAAGTCAGAAATATAACAGTTGGTTAGCATTTGTTAATATATGTTTGATTCTGTCAGGTTTCATGGATAACAAAAATGTACCTACCCCTTTTTCACTTTACTTTTGAATTCCATAGGGTTTTTTTAATATTTTAATCCGCAGTTGTAAATAAAGAAATAAAGGAAAGCAAAAAAAAAGCAAAAAAAAAAATACTAAAAAAAAGAAAGATATAAAAAAAAAAAACAAGAATGTCGCCAAAGTACATGAAGTACACGGATGCCCCTCACGCACTATCATTTTCCATGTTCCATGGACCATAAAATTGGATAAAAATCTAATTTGGTATTAAAATTAGAAAGATTATACTATATAAAACATATGTACTAAGTTTCAAGTTGATTAGACGTCAATTTCATCAAAATCTACCTTGACCAAAAACTTCAACCTGTAACTCCCACTTTCATTTTCTATCTTTAGTGGGCCGTGATATTGGGGTCAAAAGTCTAATTTGGCTTTAAAATTAGAAAGATCATATCATACGCAACAAGTGTACTAAGTTTCAAGTTGATTGGACTTCAGCTTCATCAAAAACTACCTTTACCAAAAACTTTAACCTGAAGCAGGATGCACGGACGAACGAACGAACGGAGCCACACACCAGAAAACACAATGTTCCTCTACTATCGTATGTGGGGCATAAAAAAGCAACCGATAAAAGATAATTTATTACTGTGTAAATTAAACCGGTTCAATAGTTATTTAGATTTTAAAACGTTCATCAATCTTTTAATAATGTAAACCCTGTTAAACTCTTTTTATAATATAGTAAATATTCTTTTCGTTGATTGTCCAGTATTTAGTGACGGCGTGTGATCTTTATGATGTTTATGTCACTTCAATTTAAAAGACTGCAATATTTACTGTCAAATTATGTGGGCATGATAACATACTGATAATGGATAAAAACGTACAAGCTGGTTTTAATTCATAACCCTCTTTATTTGTAAAACACCTAACCTAGTAAGTATATTCAGACGTTTTTATATATTGTGTGTTCTTTTAAATCTATTGACTATTATATGATGTTAACGTTTTTCTTTGTAAGTTGATGCCCCCTCCTTTTCAATACTTTTAATTCGTCATATTTCATCGTATATATAACCCATTAGGATAGAATAAAACCATTGTGCGTTAAATGTGCTGATTAGATTTAACTGATTATTTACATAATAAATGGGGAATCGTGTGAAAATTTATCAACTTATTTCTTTTTTTCTATAAATAAACCCGATATTACTAGGATTAAAATAAAATTTTCGTCTGACCCATTGTTTATCATTATCTCCCGTCTCTGTGCGTCCACGATTTGGTCAGTTTGAACCAGCTTGTTAAACAAATCATTTTTTTTCAAAAGATATATCGAGAGATTAACCAAATTTGTGTGTGAAGAGTTCAATTGTGGATTTAACGTTCAAAAAATTAGTTCTACCAAATGTTTGAAGCATTACCAGTTTAACAAATAGTTGCGACATATTATCCTGGACTGATATACCCATTATCTCTTAATCTATGTCAAAACCAGTAAAGTATACTAATACAACAAAAAAATTGAATTATTGAAAACACGTCCGTCCCGTTTTTGCAATGTTAAACAGATTTGCATACGTTATTCAGAAAGCATTTACCATGCCATAGAAACGTTAATTGTTAAAAAAAATTCGACCATAATACATTAAATTTGTAAGCTTGATAATTTGGTAGGCTAGACGCTCATTGCATCTGCATCAAACTTAAATGTATAACTCAAACAAATAAAAAACATTTGAAAGTCAATGGATCAAGAGCATAAAAAATCAAAATCACAAAAGTGTTCAGCAGACAACCATGCGTAACAATCGGTCCCGATTTCACACTTACCAATATTATGCCTATAGTCTTCATTTTTATTATTCAAAATAAAAAAAGGTGTCAATTTTAACATAATCACAATATTTTACTCTTATAATTTACCGAGGTACATTTTTATGCTTATGTTAAGAATGTACGACGTCATAACAGACTTTGTTCTTTATTACAACACAAATAGCATGGTCAAGGAAAGATTAAAAAAAATAGGTCAACGAAACCAATATCGATAAGCATTTCATCGAAAATAGTTAAAATAAAATATATCATAGGGCCATGAGTTCTAAACATTTTTTCCATAAAGTAATAAAACTGCAGCCTAGTTATTTTTTTTCTCGTTTTTTTTTTTCCTTTAAAAATGTCGGCCTTTGTTTCTCCTATTTTTGCATTTTCCTTTGGTGTCTTTTAAAAAATATATATAAAGGTTTGGTATGTCTTTATTTACTGTGTGTCACATTGTTTATGTTGATGACAAGATTGATTATTTTGATAACCATGCACATTTAATTCAAAATAGTTAAGTGCTAGTCTACCTAAGAATCAGGCAGTGGTGAAAACATGACAAACAAAACCCCACTCAGGTTGACATTAATTTATGTTCAAAATGTATAATGATGCGCAGATATAACATTCGTTTCATTGTCCTGTTCTGGTAATTGGAGATAAAATTTGGTTACAATGCACTAGAAATTAACAATTAAGGGGAGCTAACTCTGTAATTTGCTATCATTCTAACCAAAGTTTGTCTAAAGATTTCTCAAGTTACCAGACAGGCAGACACTAAAGACCTTCCATTTCTAACTCAGGATGAGTGTTACTTCAAAGTAAGATGGCTAGGTAGGTGGGTTTTTTTCAGCCATGTTTTGATTTTTTTCAAAATTGCCTGATTCTTACAAAGACTGGCACTTAATATAAAACACATTATAATGATAATATGGACATGCGTTCTAAACTCTCTTTACAATTAAAGCCAAAACAGAACGACCTTGTAATCGTCTCCCTGGGTTTTTTTCTTGCAATATCTGTCATTTTGTTTTTTTAATCTATATATTGCATTTCCTTTGCTTTCTTTTTAAAAATTCCTTAAATGTATTGGTTTGTTTATAATTACTGTGTGCCATTTTCTTTTAACTGTTGACGAGATCGATTATTTTGATAAAAACCCACATTGTATTCAGAATTTATTTAATATGAAATATATCGTATGTGTTCTTAATTCGTCTTACAATGTAAGCCATAACACATCGGCCTAATTATCTTTTTTCTAGGTTTTTCCTTTTGCAATGTAAGTCTTTTTTTTCTAAATTTTGCATTTTTCTTTGCTATCTTTTAAAAAATTATTACTATTATTATTGTGACATGTTCTTACAATATCTGTCGAGATCGAATATTTTGATAAACCCCCACATTTTATTCAGTATTTGTTTATATTAAATATACATAGGGAAATGAGTTATATCCATCCTAAAATCCTTTAAAACTTCGAAATCTTTATTTTGGTTTTTTGTTTGCAATGTCTGTCTTTGTCTATTTTAGTTTAGCATTGTCTTTTCTATCTTTTAAATTTGTTATTTAGTTTTAATTCCATTTTTGTACGAATCTTTCAAAGATAAACAGTGTTGGGTTGAACCTGGTTTTGTGTAATGCCAAACCTCCCACTTTCATTGCAATGTTAATTATAAAGCCAGAACACACTGACCTGGTAATCTTTTCTCTCGGTTTAATGTTTTGCTATGCCTGTGTTTTAATCTTCGTTTTGCATTTCTCTGTTTCTATCTTTTTTTAATTCTACAAAGGAATTGATTTGTTTTTTATTACTCTGTTGTACATCTCTCATTTGCTGACGAGAAGGATATTTTCATAACCCTAAAAAATGATTTAAAACCAGTTAACATAAAAACAATTACCATAAAGACATGCATTCTTAACTTTCTTTACAATAAAAATTACGTTCTAATTTTTCTTTCGCACTTGGTTTTTACTTAATTTACGTATTGCAATCTTCTTTTCTATCATTTTTTAAATTTTAAAAATGCAATGGTAGGTTTTATATACTGTTTGCTACATTCTTTCAATCAATGATCAGATCAATAATTTTGATAAACCTGTTGTGGACCCTCCATAAATACGTTATGATTACAAAATACATTTAATTGTTGTGATAGTAATAAAATCTACACAATAAGGTCATTCACTACAGCGGTATGGCTACAACGTTACCATAGTTTAATTTTAGTTCATCGCGTATTCTCCGACAAAACTCTCACATCTATAAAATATATCAAAGGGACATAAGTATTACTTTCTTTACAATTTAAGCCAAAACACATCGACCTTGGATAGTAGCCCGTGGTTTGAAACGTTTAAGCTTTAACAAAAGTAGTCAAAGCATTCTTGTAAAGCGTTATTTCTTTTTGTCAACATTAAAATTTTCGAAATCAAATCCAATAATTTAACATTTCTGATCAAATCACGGTACTTATACTATTGAGTAAAATACATAATTGACAATGCAATTATTCTTTCCTATCAGTTTTCGAATATATATGTTGAGATTAGCGTGCTAGTTTTGTTGTTAAGACTTTGACATGTCAATTAGGGTGAAGGGTTAAGGTAAGGGTCAATCGACCTAGTATAAAAAAGAATTATCTGTAGTTGCCCTGATCATACCTTTAGCAGTGATGTTTCGCCTTGCATTCATTTTGTCAGTTTTAGTGCTGGTCATCCAGGTAAGTGACCATTCTTAAGGTGGTACCTAACACTACAGGGAGATAACTCTGTACAATCAGCTAATTTTTTTAATTACATTGTGTTGTTAAGGGAATATTAAGCTTCTCAATGATCAAAATTAGTGTTTGTCAAATTGCTTTACAAAACAATGTATTTTTTCTGATAAAATGGTTAGTTCGAATATTTTGAAATTTTTATATTTTTGTCAAAGGGCGAAAGTAAGTACTTTGCCAAAAATATAAACATTAAACGAGCCAAATTAATTTTAGAGAAGGTGTTGGGTACCACATAAATTCATTTTTTTTCCATAAGAGTAGTTTACTGTCATTCCATGTACCCATATTGTGAATATTTTACCTTCTTCGTCTATTTTGTTCGCGCATCGTTGTAAATATAACGGAATTTGATTCGACTGTCATACAAGTAAGAGATTTAACGCTATAAAATTAGGTTTAATCCATTTTTTTTTTATATTTGAAATGCCTGTACCAAGTCAGGTATATGACAGTTGTTGTTCATTCGTTTAATGTGTATGTGTTTTATCATTTGATTTTGCCATTTGATTAAGGACTTTCCGTTTTGAATTTTCATCAGAGTTTTGTATTTTTGTGAATTTACTTTTTCTAAACAACAGTTTTTTAGAGATTTCTCAAATTACCATTTAAGCAGAAGAAAAAGACCTACCATGTCTAACTCAAGATGATAAAAAATTAGAAAAGGAAAATAAGGCCGGGTTTTTGGTTTTTTTAATTTTTTTTTGGCATGTTTGGAATTTCTTCTGAATTTTCTGATTTTGTTCAAAGACTGGCACTTAATTCCGTAAATATCATTCTTCATTTTTGAGATTTCCGCATAAATGATCTCTAAAATGAATAGATATAAGAAGATGTGAGTGCCAATGAGACAACTCTCCATCCAAATAACAATTCATAAAAGTAAACCATTATAGGTTAATGTATAAAATGTTCATTTTACTAAGCCTTTTTTGTTCTTATTCTCATAGATCCTAGGCCAGACCATTTAGATTTCATATAGAATGTACAAATTCACACTTCTAGCTGTATTACAGAACTAAAGAGTTTTTTTTCAAAAAGTCAATCTAAATTTTTCAATTTATATGTTAAGAGTTAGTTTGCTTTTATTTTAGCAACTAAAAAGAACATGAATTCGATTAATGATTATAAATAAGATTTGTTTACGTTTCAGTTGGAAGCTTAAAGTAAAACAAAATGATTAAAATGAACTGAAAACCAAATCTCTAAATGCATAAATGAAAGAATTGTTGGGCAAATTAGAAGTTTCTCATGAACTCCAAATTTACTTTCTTTGACAATTTGACGATGTTGGATAATATGCTTGTTAAATTAAGTTTTGCCCTGCGTATTGCTGTGTATTTGTTGAATGTTCATTAGCTAGAGATATAGTGATAGGGTTGAGATTTCACTAAAAATGTTTACCGCCGCTGCATTGTTGCGTATTGTCCAAATCAGCAAGCTCTGACCTTTGATAGTTTAGTATGGTTTTTTTTACGTTTATTTCATACTTATGCTTAGGAGTTTAGTATAACGTCATGTTTTACTGAACTAGTACACATTTGTGTTTAGGGGACAGCTGAAGTAAGCGTTTGCTGTTTTTTAGCTTTTGATTTGTCGTTTTATAAATGACTTTTCGTTTTTTATATCCCTTAGTTTTAAATATTTTCTTTACTGTTGATTACTTTATATTCGTGGGATTCTATTTTTTGTTGATTTCGTTGTTTCATATGAACCACAAAGTTAAGTTTTCAACGAATTACATCATTTTTTTGGCTTTTGTGCAGACTTTGGGAAAAGTAAGAAATCAAATATCCACGAAAATACTATTTAAGAAACAATTGATGCAAGCTATACTTTATTGTAGTTTTAACATGGCAAGGGTAGGCCATAAATTCGTGATTATTTTTGCCCGAGCGATAGTGAATATAATGCCTTCCCAATTTCTATAAGTGGAGAGCGCTTCTTCCATGAACCTCCCTTTTGGTTTGTAAAAAATCAAACGACTGGGAATGAGACTTTTTTAGAGGGAGGAGTGTTAACAGCCAGCATGGACGGTTGTCGTATCTAGGTCAAATATGTCAATTTCGAATTACAACACGTTACAGTCACAATTAATGAATTAGTAACAACATTTGCATCATTTTAGAGGTTGGAATTGTTTTAAGTTTAATCAAATATATTAAATGCATGCTAATTTGATAAAATACATTATTCTGCAGTAGTCAATATACACATGTGCAACTAATTTTATTGGATTAGGAGCCTGGAATTATTCACAAAGCGAAAATTAGAATTTCTTTCAGATCATGAAAATTGGTACTCACGAAAATAAATGATTGTGTTTATTATATTATCATATTTAACTAAAGGTTAATGGCGACGATGAAAACGACCCACTTCCCAATGATATAGAAGAGAAGATACTTTTACAAGATCGATTATACGACTTATTGCTTGATGACCGTAGTGAGTAACTTTATATTATTATACGGCATGTCAAAATTCTAGATTTTGATTATTTAAAACGAGGGGGGTAACTTGATATAGAAGAGAATATACTTTTACAAAATTGATTATACGACTTATTGCTTGATGACCGTAGTGAGTAACTTTATATTATTATACGGCATGTCAAAATTCTAGATTTTGATTATTTAAAACGAGGGGGGTAACTTGATATAGAAGAGAATATACTTTTACAAAATTGATTATACGACTATATGCTTGATGACCGTGGTACTTTATATTATTAAACGTCATGTAAACATTCTATAGTGAACAGCAGATTTTGCAAAACAATAGTTTTCATAGTATTGTATTGCATATTGTAAATCAATTCACTTTCGCGAGCGATTTAATTCGCGAGTTGAATATAACGCGAATAATAATCGTCGCAAAACAAAATAAAGTTGGATCTTTCCTTCTTCAGATATGTCATAAAAAATGAGAAAATCTCGAACTTTAATCCCTCTGATACGAGCTTGAAAGAAGGAAACGTGGAATAAAATATCCTCGAAAATAAGTTGGTTTACAGTATCTAACGTTAATGATATTAGTCCAGTCGATCTAGCATAAATTTGGTCCTAACCTTGAAGTGATTGCAACAGAAGCAATTACAAACTGATAACCCCAGCAAAGTATCTCCCTTGTCAATGGTAATTTCCATAAGAAATTAGAAATGCTGATTTTGAGTTTACCTCAAGTTAGATTTCATCCGACTCTTTTCTGTATATATTTGGGGCTTACTGCTAGAGATTATAACTAAAACATTTTCTGTTGCAATTAGTTTGAGGTTCAAACTTAGTTTGACTTGACTATATGTATTAAAACCATTTAAACGTTTATGTGAGTGGTATGAAAATATTTTACATTTTAGAGGCTGGTCAATGTGGAATACAAGAATCTTACCTTAGTTGTGCCCATGTAAACCTCTGTACCAGAGGGCAGTGTCCACAAAACCAGCACTGTTGCATCACGAATAAATGTGGGGATATATGCCGTAAGTATTTACAATAGTTGCAAATTAATTTATGGTCATTATTCATCCTTTTTTGTGTACAATTAAAAATCTAGTTGGTGCAAGCTATACTTTATTGTAGTTTTAACAATTGAAGACATCATATTCGTGATTAGTTTTGCCCGACAAATAGTGAGATAAAAATAACACGAATACAATGCCTACCCATGTTAAAACTACAATAAAGTATAGCTTGCATCAATTATTTCGATTCTGATTAGGACAATTACGGTAATGTCTATGTCAAAAGTATAAGTGTAACGCGTTTAAGTAGGCTCTTCCATGATCCTCCCTATTTTTTTTGTAAAGAAACAAACGGCTGGCACTGTGATATTTCAGAGGGAGTAGTTTTGAACACCCAGCATGAACGGGTGTCGTTTATAGGTCAAATGTGTCAATTTCGGAATGCAGCACGTTACAATCATAATAAATGAATTAATAACACCATGTGCATCGTTTAAGAGTTTGGAAGTGTTTTGAGTTAATGAAAAATATTAAATGTAAGCTAATTTGAAAAAAAATATTATTCTGCAGTAGTCAATATACGCATGTACAAACAAACCATATTGGGTTCATTCACAAAGCAAAAGAAGCACGTCATATGAGAATGGAATACCATTTTTTGTTTGCATTATTTCCAGCAGTCGGATATTTTCATTTCGCACTTTTATTCAATTTAGTCACAATGATAAATACATTCATTTTTTTTTCTAAATTTACAGTTGATAAGATACACTTGTTTCTACTTTTCTCTCTAAATAAGCTGTACGCAATTGTTGGGTTTTTTAAATCACAAAATACATTTTTAAGTTTACATGACTTTTATATTTTATTTTTTCTACTGCAGTCTGCAAACCACATCCCGAAAACTGTTCGACGTTTTGTACATACGGATATAAGACAGGACAAGATGGCTGTTATACGTGTAGTTGTAATCCATTCAGTATGTATCAAAACAAATTTCTATTGTTAGAATACATAGAATACTTGAGAAGTGTGAGTCTAAAGTTTACACAACTCAATGACAGTATGTCTTCATAGGTACATTGTTATACAAGAGGGACGAAATACACTAAAGGGACAGTCAAACTCATAAATCTAAAAAAAGAACTGACAACGCCATGGTAAAAAATGAAAAAGACAAACAGACTAACAATAGCACACATGACACAACATAGAAAACGAAAGAATAAACAACACGAACCCCACCAAAAACTAATGGTGATCTCAGATCCTGCTCCACATGTGGCATCTGTCGTGTTGCTTATATGATAACAAATCTGGTAAGTAGTCTAATTCGGTAGTTTACATTCATGAAAGGGAAGGGGATTGTACTTACAACGTAAGGAACATATCTGATATCATTTCTTACATGTTCTTGTAATCTGACTAGATGGTTGTTATACGTGTGGTTGTAATCCATTAAGTATGTATCTCATTTGTTATAGGGCTCGACATTAGTTAAGGGAAATTACTTTATAGGGGATATAACTCTTCATAGTTCTGTAGATATAGACAAGAACAAATGTTTGCTATACGTGTGGTTTTAATCCCAAAAAATATGTATCTCAATAGTTAAAGGGGGTAGACATAGACAAAGGGACACTACTCTTTAGTTAAAATAAAAATCTTAAAGGGAGATAACTGAACACATGTTTTAATAGATTAGATGTTTATTTTCTTGTGGTTTTTATATACATAGTAGGTTGCTTTAATGTTTAAGGAATTAGACATAGGTAAAGGGGAATAGCTCTTAAAATGAGATAATTAGTAATGTGAGATAACTCTTAAAGGAAGATAACTCTCAGAAAAGAGATAAATCTGAAAATTAGATAACTACTAAAGAGACAAAGATATAACAGAAATAAACATCTGAAAAGGGAGACAACTAGAGAACTAAAACACGTTACGGAAATTTTTGACACAAACTTTCTTCATTGTTTAAGGAATTAGACATAGGTGAAGCGGAATAGCTCTTAAAATAAGATTACTCTCAGAAAATAGATAACTCTAAAAATTAGATAACTTCTAAAGAGACATGATATTACAGGAAGATACCTCTAAAACAAAGTCATGGGATACAAAATTAAAATAAATCTATGCAACTAAGACACTAAGAAAACGTTCATGGAAGTTGTTGACACAAACATTAACTTAATAGAACTTCTCTATATATGTTTTTCAGAAAGTGATGTTTACTTCAAGTTCGATGTTGATTAATATGTGTAAAAACATCATCCACCAATTTAACTATAAACAATATGACATATTTTCATAAATATTTTTTATCCAGATTTGAAACGACTCCTGAGGAGGTTAATGGACAGAAAGGATATACAGTCCTCTAAAGAGGGGGAAATGTGAAGGTAAGTGTAATCGTAATACAGGTACAATGTAAGCTTTATTTAAGATAAAATTGTAAACAAACGTACATTTTTCATACTACATTCGGCGGATAACACTTATAGCTGTTTGACCTGCCACTTTCATACCATGATCAATAGATTAAGTGATAAACGAACTATTTTTTTTCTCTTTTTGTTCCGTCAGACTTTTAAAATTCATTTGGATTCTTGGGATTTGTTGTCATAATTCACTCAGTAATAAAAAAAAAATACGTACTAAAACTTCATTGTTTGTCATTATTTTCAAGGACATACATGTAGATCAAATCTGCACGCTGCCAGAGCACGGTTAGCAAAAAGTGGACATATCATCTGTATTTAAGTCGAGCAGCATTACCTTTTAATGCCTTATGTTTAAGGAATGACTTTCTCATAATTTTTCTGTCTATGAAGATACTACAAAAACATGTGGTTTACACTTTTAAATAACCCGCTACATAGTATGCATTTTAAGTGCACAGCATTTTCTTATGCTATTTCGAATAGACAAAAAAAAACAGTCATACAAAATTTGGTTCTTAATTCTATTTTGAAGAAGTGAATGATGAATATGTGCAGATGACGTCAAGGCCACATAACAAAATTATGTCTATGTGCTAAGTAGATAAAAAAAAATTCAGTCAAGCAGAAGTCGTGTTACATTCCAAAAATATCTATTTTAATATACACATAATGTGTAAATTAGTGGTAAGATAATACTCACAAAAATATTGAATTCCGGTAAAAATTCAAAACGGAAAGTCCCTAATCAAATGACAATACCAAAAGTAAAAACACATTAAACTAATGGATAACAACTATCATATTCCTGACTCAGATGATATACTTAAAAACCTTTGTATATTTTACAGACATGGAAAATATCAGAAGAGGAAACAACAAGGACATATAGTTTAGCCAAAAATAAAAACTATTTTGGAAATTACTCAATCATCACCACTTTCAATATTCTTCAATGTAACATACATGTAGGGTACGATCTCACTACACCATGTTGGCAGCCTGTAGATGAATACGTTTGACAACTCTGCGAAAAAAAGGATTTCTTAAACTCATCTTACAAGATACAAATCTTATCATTGCATAATAACGATCAGAAATTCAATAACTTAACAGATTGGTGTAGTTTTGTGAGCTAGTTAAAGTTTGCCAGAATATCATCAAATGATATATGCAAAAAAAGAAACTTGCTAACATTTAATTGAAGTTTGACTTAATATTTTTATTATGTAAGATTCATATCCGCCTAGTAAATAAATATGTTTCATTATAAATGAATTTTGGATTTTTTTTGTAATTTTCTTCAGAGAGATTAACGTCTTTGCTGAAATGACTAAATAAAAAGCTCAAACTGATGTGTGGATGACACTACACTACACTTGACTTGATTAATGTCAGTTCGTATGTTATATTGAACCCGGTTTATAGCTAGCTTAACACCTCACGTTCCTAACAGTCGCATCGGATTCCATTACATTGACAACGATTATGTCAACAAAACAAACAGCCAAAATAGGTAAAAATGTCAATAATAAAGCAGCCAACATTGTGTTATTATCTTTATCACAAAGGAAACTGATAACAAACGGGAATACAAAAATGTATACTAGCCAATGCAATGTTAAAATGTTCAAAAAGACAAAAACAGAAACAGTCGGTCATATCATATTTTCTTATATCTAGTAAATGAATGAACAATCTTTTAAAATTCGATAAAGATAGTTATTGGTGGAAGGAGAGGTTGTCCATACTGAAAACTGAGTTTCGAATAATTACATATTGTAGTACGATAAACCAAAAAAAATAATCCCGCTGTTGAAATTCGTGCAACATACGTTGCATAATTTTAACTTCATAACTACAATAACATAAGTTACAGGTCCAATTCGGACCAATGGTCAATTTTGATTAAAATCAATAAGCAAATGCACGTATGTGTCATTTTGGGTTTTTTCTTTGTTGAAATAGTGATTACGATTATAACTCATGTCGACTGATTTATCCCCTATTTTGATACTTCCAAGTGTGAGATTTTGCCTTTCAAAAAAAGACGCCGTATCGTATAAGAAATTTTATTACTTTATCATAATTGATAAAACGATTATCCAAATAAAAATTAGAAGTTTCACACAGTAAGTTTTACTTACTTGTCAAAACTAAAATAAATACATTTTATACCGATGGTCATTACCCATTTGTTATTACAAGTGAATGGCAATATGTCAACTTAAAAAATAAATTCCAAACATTTCTTAATGAAATGTTACACAAGAAGTCACTGAAAAGTAACATAGTTCACTTAAGACCGTGTTCACACCAAACGCCGTGTACAGTAAACATGTTTACAATTAGTTTAATGTAATGGACATTGGACCGTGTTCACATTGACCTAAACTCGGTGTTGTGTTAGTGTAACTCACACATAAACTAAACATAATTACGTTCTCATTGATGAAACTCAATGTTTACATGTAGTGTAAATCATGTTTTGTCTACATGCAGTCGATAGTCGATGTAGGCCTTGTGTAGGTTAAGTGTACACTAAACTAGGCATTCAGAAATTTAATGTTCCCATGTATATTTAAAAAAGAAGCGATTTTTATATAAAATTGATACTAATAACACTTATTAATAAAGTTCTTTGAAGAAATATTTGTCTAAACTTGATATATTTATTAAGGTCTTTCATTTTACAAAAGGGAAAGACCTTACTGTATTTCTTCTGTTTATTATTAAGGTCTTTCCTTTTACAAAAGGGAAAGACCTTACTGTATTTCTTTTGTTTATTATTAGGTCTTTCCACTTTTCCGTGGAAAGACCTATTGGTTTTCTTCTGATTATTATTAGGTCTTTCCACTTTTCCGTGGAAAGACCTATTGGTTTTCTTCTGATTATTATTATTATTTTTTTTCTTCCGCCAACTTTTTGTTCCTTCGCAATTTGTTTGTTTCGCAAGATGTCGCTTAGATATATGGTATATGATATCGAACAATTAATACGCTTTTGAAACTTACACCGCGTAACCAAAATCTTTTCAGTGTAAGAGTTATCTCCCCGAACACTGTTTTTCTTGTGATCCCTTAATATTTGCAACCGTATAAGAAACCGCCAAATTTCTTTTACCAAATTACTCGTTATATCCTCAGGATGATTTGATTTATTTTCACCGAAGCTATCCGGAGACTCCATATGAGAGTTATTTCCTCTTTTATATTTGATATAAGTGATATGCATTTTTAACTGGAAAACCATAAGTGTTAGAGGCCTAGGGTCTTTTGTTTTGAGATCCTTGGTCCAAAATAAGAAAATGAGGTCAAGGTCAAAGGTCAAGGTCATGTTCAAAATTTTGATTTTGGCTTGTGATCTCTTATTTTCAGATATCTTAAAGATATCGACAAAATATTTTCACAAAATTGTTAGTTGCGACATGTCGTAACACGTAAATATTAGTTGAAAGAGTATGTAGACGTTTGAGGCGAGTTTTCCCCCCTTTTATATCTAATATTAGTAATATGGTAATATAACTCATTAACAGTATAAGGTAGAGGCCTACAGTCTTTTGATTTGAGGTCCTTGGCTGATGACCTTGAAATTGAGCTCAAGGTCATATGTAAATTTAACGTTCTAGATTTTGACCTTTGCTTTTACCTCATATGTATACATGATAAAGCCATGGGTTTTTTGCATTAGGTTGCAAGCAATGTGATCTAGAAAAAGCCAACCGGAAGTGACAATTTGTAAACCGGAAGTAGCTATATTTTGTACTAAATTAATGTAAAAGTATATAGAACCATATATTTATGGAATCAGTGTCAAGTAAACTATCGAAAAATACCGGAAGCAACATATTTTAAACCGGAAGTAACATTTTTTAAACCGGAAGTAAAGAATGATCGCCCTTATTTATATCTATTTGTATAGAAACCATATATTTTTGGAATCAGCGTTCATTAAGCTGTCATTTGACGGCTAAAATTGACAATTAAAACCAAATTTGAATATTTTCATATAAAAAAATATCTTTACTGGTGGAAAGACCATCAATGGTTCTTTGAACAATTGGTTTTTAATTATTATTAAGGTCTTTCCTTTTACAAAAGGGAAAGACCTTACTGTATTTCTTTTGTTTATTATTATTATTATTCTTCCGCCAAACTTTGACGAAGTTAGCAGCCTAAACCGTAAGACGTGTTGCTTTCATGTTCACACTTTGTATCGGTGTCATGAATACCTATCTGGAACTCACCCTGTTAGTCGAAATATTTTGTCGGTTCGGAGTAATCCCTCCGAAACCAAAAAACCTTGTTATCGTTCCAACACCGTAACCATAATAGGTAGAAAAAAAACAAAGGGTGAAATTTGTTCAGGACCAGACCTCGGTTCTTCGTTACATTTGGATCGAAAAGATTCAACGACTCATTGGTAGGGTTATGCCCCTATGAAAATTAACCGGTGTCGGTGGAACACCAAAACTCAGAAACCGTAAGTCGTAGAGACCTAGGACCTTCACCATTCATCATCAATTCATGTATCTTTGAAAAAAACCTCAAGGTCAAATTTGTCTGTTGACCTTGACCTTTGACCTAACACCTTGTTATGGGATAATCTCAAAAACCATTATACTTACAGAAGTTTTAAATAGTGGAAAATGTTTGGGTCATTATGGCGCAACTTTGTTACATTTTGACCAAAGAGATTTGACCTTTCTATAAGGGACATAACCCCTGTTTTAGGTTTCTGAAAAGACAAAATCAGCTTTTACTATATAACCAAAGGTCCTAGACCCTTGGGGTCTTCAGTAATGGCATTGGGGACTAATGACCTTGACAAAGGTCAAAAGGTCAAAGGTCAAGGTCATGTCCCAGATAGCGAATTTAGTGTTTTTAACCTTATATAAAGGATTTTTAGTGTGTTTTGGAGCTTTTTAAGGTTGACCTTGACCTTTTCAATACATTCTACGTCTGTTGGAACATGTATTTTACATTACAAAAGGAAAGACCTCTCAATTGTTCAAGAACAATTGACAGTTTAATTATTATTATTTTTTTTTTTCTTCCGCCAACTTTTTGATCCTTCGCAATTTTTTTGTTTCGCAAGATGTCGCTTAGATATATGGTATATGATATCGAGCAATTAATACGCTTTTGAAACTGACACCGCGTAACCAAAATCTTTTCAATGTAAGAGTTATCTCCCCGAACACTGTTTTTCTTGTGATCGCTTAATATTCGCAACCGTATAAGAAACTGACAAATTTATTTTACCAAATTGCTCGTTATATTCTCAGGATGATTTGATTTGTTTTGACCGAAGCTATCCAGAGACCCCATATGAGAGTTATTTCCCCTTTTATATTTGATATAAGTGATATGCATTTTTAACTGGAAAACCATAAGTGTTAGAGGCCTAGGGTCTTTTGTTTTGAGGTCCTTGGTCCAAAAAATTGAAAATGAGGTCAAGGTCAAAGGTCAAGGTCATGATCAAAATATTGATTTTGGCTTGTTATCTCTTATTTTCAGAAATCATATAAGATATTGACAAAATATTTTCATAAAATTGTTAGTTACGACATGTAGTAACACATAAATTTTAGTCGAAAGGGTACGTAGACATTTGACGTGAGTTTTCCCCCTTTTTATATCTAATATCATATGTATGGTAATATAACTCATAAACAATATGAAGTAGAGGACTAAAGTCTTTTGATTTGAGGTCCTTGGTTGATGACCTTGAAATTGAGCTCAAGGTCATTGGCAAAATTAACGTTCTAGATTTTGACCTTTGCTTTTACCTCATATGTATACATGATAAAGACATGGGACTTTTTGCAATAGGTTGCAAGCAATGTGACCTTGTAAAAGCCAACCGGAAGTGACCTTTTGTTTACCGGAAGTAGCTATTTTTTGTTCTAAATAAATGTAAAAGTATATAGAGCCATATATTTTTGGAATCAGTGTCAATTAAACTATCAAACTATACCGGAAATTACGTCGTTAGAACCGGAAGTTAACAATTATCTCCCTTATCTATATCTTTTTCCATAGAAACCATACATTTTTGGAATCAACGTTCAATAAGCTGTCATTTGACGGTTCAATTGACATTTAAAACCAATTTTTTAATATTTTCATATAAAAAAAGATCCTTACTGGTGGAAAGACCATCAATGGTTCTCTGAACAATTGGTTTTTAATTAAGGTCTTTCCTTTTACTAAAGGGAAAGACCTTACTGTATTTCTTCTGATTATTATTAAGGTCTTTCCTTTTACAAAAGGGAAAGACCTTACTGTATTTCTTCTGTTTATTATTATTAAGGTCTTTCCTTTTACAAAAGGGAAAGACCTTACTGTATTTCTTCTGTTTATTATTAAGGTCTTTCCTTTTACAAAAGGGAAAGACCTTACTGTATTTCTTCTGTTTATTATTATTATTATTATTATTCTTCCGCCAAACTTTGACGAAGTTAGCAGCCTAAACCGTAAGACGCGTCGCTTTCATGTTCACACTTTGTATCGGTGTCATGAATACCTATCTGGAACTCACCCTGTTAGTCGAAATATTTTGTCGGTTCGGAGTAATCCCTCCGAAACCAAAAAACCTTGTTATCGTTCCAACACCGTAACCATAATAGGTAGAAAAAAAACAAAGGGTGAAATTTGTTCAGGACCAGACCTCGGTTCTTCGTTACATTTGGATCGAAAAGATTCAACGACTCATTGGTAGGGTTATGCCCCTATGAAAATTAACCGGTGTCGGTGGAACACCAAAACTCAGAAACCATAAGTCGTAGAGACCTAGGACCTTCACCAATCATCATCAATTCATGTATCTTTGAAAAAAACCTCAAGGTCAAATTTGTACGTTGACCTTGACCTTTGACCTAACACCTTGTTATGGGATAATCTCAGAAACCATTATACTTACAGAAGTTTTAAATAGTGGAAAATGTTTGGGTCATTATGGCGCAACTTTGTTACATTTTGACCAAAGAGATTTGACCTTTCTATAAGGGGCATAACCCCTGTTTTAGGTTTCTGAAAAGACAAAATCAGCTTTTACTATATAACCAAAGGTCCTAGACCCTTGGGGTCTTCAGTAATGGCAATGGGGACTAATGACCTTGACAAAGGTCAAAAGGTCAAAGGTCAAGGTCATGTCCCAGATAGCGAATTTAGTGTTTTTAACCTTATATAAAGGATTTTTAGTGTGTTTCGGAGCTTTTTAAGGTTGACCTTGACCTTTTCAATACATTCTAGGTCTGTTGGAACATGTATTTTACATCACAAAAGGAAAGACCTCTCAATTGTTCAAGAACAATTGACAGTTTAATTATTATTATTATTCTTTTTCCGCCAAACTTTGACAAATTTAGCCGCGTTAACCGTAAGACGTGTCGCTTTCATGTTCACACTTTGTATAGGTGTCATGAATACCTATCTGGAACTCACCCTGTTAGTCGAAATATTTTGTCGGTTCGGAGTAATCCCTCCGAAACCAAAAAACCTTGTTATCGTTCCAACACGGTAACCGTAATAGGTAGAAAAAAAACAAAGGGTGAAATTTGTTCAGGACCAGACCCTGGTTCTTCATTACATTTGGATCGAAAAGATTCAACGACTCATTGGTAGGGTTATGCCCCTCTGAAAATTATTCCGTGTCGGTTGACTACCAAAACTCAGAAACCATAAGTCGTAGACACCTAGGATCTTCACCCTTCATCATCAATTCATGTATCTTTGAAAAATACCTCAAGGTCAAATTTGTATGTTGACCTTGACCTTTGACCTACCACCTTGTTATGGGATAATCTCAGAAACTATTATACTTACAGAAGTTTTGAATAGTGGAAAATGTTTGGGTCATTAAGGCGCAACCTTGTTACATTTTGACCGAAGAGATTTGACCTTTTTTTAAGGGGCATTATTCCTGTTTTAGGTTTTTGGAAAGACAAAATCAGCTTTTACTATATAACCAAAGGTCCTAGACCCATGAGCTCTTCGGCAATGACATTGGGGATTAATGACCTTGACAAAGGTCAAAAGGTCAAAGGTCAAGGTCATATCCCATATAGCGAATTTAGTGTTTTTAACCTTATTTAAAGGATTTTCAGTGTGTTTTAAAGCTTTTCAACACATTCTATGTCTATTTGAACATTTATTTTACATTACAAAAGGAAAGACCTCTCAATTGTTCAAGAACAATTGACAGTTTAATTATTATTATTATTCTTCCGCCAAACTTTGACGCAGTTAGCCTCCGTAACCGTAAGACGTGTCGCTTTCTTGTTCACACTTTGTATCGGTGTCATGAATATCTATCCAGAACTCACCCTATTAGTCGAAATATTTTGTCGGTTCGGAGTAATCCCTCCGAAACCAAAAAACCTTGTTATCGTTCCAACACCGTAACCGTAATAGATAGAAAAAAAACGAAGGGTGAAATTTGTTCAGGACCTGACCCCGGTTCTTCGTTACATTTGGATCGAAAAGATTCAACGACTCATTGGTAGGGTTATGCCCCTATGAAAATTAACCGGTGTCGGTTGGCCACCAAAACTCAGAAACCGTAAGTCGTAGACACATAGGATCTTCACCAATCATCATCAATTTATGTATCTTTGAAAAATACCTCAAGGTCAAATTTGTATGTTGACCTTGACCTTTGACCTAACACCTTGTTATGGGATAATCTCAGAAACCATTATACTTACAGAAGTTTTAAATGGTGGAAAATGTTTGGGTCATTATGGCGCAACTTTGTTACATTTTGACCATAGAGATTTGACCTTTCTATAAGGGGCATAACCCCTGTTTTAGGTTTTTGAAAAGACAAAATCAGCTTTTACTATATAACCAAAGGTCCTAGACCCTTGGGGTCTTCAGTAATGGCATTGGGGACCAATGACCTTGACAAAGGTCAAAAGGTCAAAGGTCAAGGTCATGTCCCAGATAGCGAATTTAGTGTTTTTAACCTTATTTAAAGGATTTTTATTGTGTTTTTGAGCTTTTTAAGGTTGACCTTGACCTTTTCAATACATTCTACGTCTGTTGGAACATGTATTTTACATTAAAAAAGGAAAGACCTCTCAATTGTTCAAGAACAATTGACAGTTTAATTATTATTATTATTATTATTATTATTATTATTATTATTATTCTTTTTGTTCCGCCAAGTTAGCCTCCGTAACCGTAAGACGTGTCGCTTTCATGTTCACACTTTGTATCGGTGTCATGAATACCTACTTGGAACTCACCCTGTGAGTCGAAATATTTTGTCGGTTCGGAGTAATCCCTCCGAAACCCAAAAACCTTGTTATCGTTCCAACACCGTAACCATAATAGGTAGAAAAAAAACAAAGGGTGAAATTTGTTCAGGACCAGACCCCGGTTCTTCGTTACATTTGGACCGAAAAGATTCAACGACTCATTGGTAGGGTTATGCCCCTATCAAAATTAACTGGTGTCGGTTGGCCACCAAAACTCAGAAACCGTAAGTCGTAGACACCTAGGATCTTCACCATTCATCATCAATTGATGTATCTTTGTAAAATACCTCAAGGTCAAATTTGTATGTTGACCTTGACCTTTGACCTAACACATTTTTATGGGATAATCTCAGAAACCATTATACTTACAGAAGTTTTAAATAGTGGAAAATGTTTGGGTCATTATGGCGCAACTTTGTTACATTTTGACCAAAGAGATTTGACCTTTCTATAAGGGGCATAACCCCTGTTTTAGGTTTCTGAAAAGACAAAATCAGCTTTTACTATATAACCAAAGGTCCTAGACCCTTGGGGTCTTCAGTAATGGCATTGGGGACTTATGACCTTGACAAAGGTCAAAAGTTCAAAGGTCAAGGTCATGTCCCAGATAGCGAATTTAGTGTTTTTAACCTTATATAAAGGATTTTTAGTGTGTTTTCGAGCTTTTTAAGGTTGACCTTGACCTTTTCAATACATTCTACGTCTGTTGGAACATGTATTTTACATTACAAAAGGAAAGACCTCTCAATTGTTCAAGAACAATTGACAGTTTAATTTGTTATTATTTTTTTTACCTAGCCTTATTAACCCCCTATCAAGACAAACAAGACTCATCCATCATCATTGCCGAACACATAATTCATTTGAAAAGGTCTTCCCGAATCGACTGGACGTACACACTGACAGAAATATTTGCCACTGGTTTTTACTCAAATAACGATTCACTCATAAATGCATTACTGAAAAAGGGTGAGGCTTATTGTTTGTTTGTGCGGTATCTCAAGTTCGTTAAAATACAGTTAGAAAAAATATGACCTCCTACTTTTGCTAAGGCAGCAACCATTTGATGTTCGGGGGGGGGGGGGGGGGGGGCTATAGATTAGTTTTGGAAAAAAAAGTTTGTTTCCAATTTTTGGAGAAAAATATAATTTGTTTTTGACACTGAGAAAAAAAATTGTTTGTTTCACCCTGAGCTGCTACTGCATTTTATGCTAAAATTGAAAGAACAAAAAAATCCATAGCTCCCCCCGAAAATAAAATCGTTGCTGCCTAAATACTCCTTGGAGAAAAAATACCATTTGAAACAAACAGAAAAGATAAAAATGTAGTGATCCTTAACATCGCAATTCTAGTCTGGTCTGTAAGCAAGCTTATGCAGCCTACGTTTTTAATGCGTAATCGAGACATATGAGTCAGATTTTTTTCTTGGGCGAAAGTTTATATTTATTCATTTTTTCTATGGTACCAATTCAAAATTTGGCACTATAATGTATGGGCAAACAATGGATTCAGAACATTTGTCCATTCTAATCTTCTGTATGACCCCATGTTTTTAAATCAAATTGTGGTAAAATCAACCCCCCCCTTTTTTTAAAGTCAAATGGTCGTTCCCTAACTGCTAGAAAAGTTGTTGGAAAATTTGAATTCTGTTCTACGTAATGAACATTTAAATGACATATAGTTTACAAGTGTGAACAAATCTTATGTACAGGTAGCTAAATAAGGTGTATAGATGTGAACAAATTTAATGTGAAACTAGTGTGTATTACATTAAACAAAATGTAAACATGTTTACTGTACACATCGTTTGGTGTGAACATGGCCTTGGTTTCACATTAAAAAAATCTGGTTATACAAATGATAAAAGAAATATTCTGAATCAAGAGTTTCCCCATTCATTACAGTGTTAAATATTGAAGAAAAAAAAGTATGTGATCGCTAACATCGAAAAAAAAACGGAATAAAAACGTACGCGAGAATAAATCTCACTCAGATAAAAAATAACCCTCCCCTTTTTTCAATTGAGCGGTTGCTACTTTATGAAAGCCATTTTTATAATTTGCAGTAGTTTGAATATACTAGAGATGTCTCAATTAAGCATTAGAAAACGTTAGCAGCAGCAGCGTGCTTACAGCCAGAAAAAAAGGATTGAGATATTAGGTATCACTACATTTTTATCTTTTCTGTTTGCTTCAAATGGTATTTCTTCTCCAAGGAGTATTTGGGCAAGGAATAGGGTAACGTTTTGTTTTTAATTTTAAGTGTTATTTAACGAATCTGAGATTCTAGACAAACATATCATTTACTTCACACTTTTTTTAGTCATGCATTTATGCGTGAATCGTTGTTTGAGTAAAGACCAATGGCGAATACTTCTGTGTACGTCAAGTCAAATCGGGAAGACCTTTTCAAATGAATAAGCCAGCAACTATTTATTTCATTTTTAAGGAGGGGGAGGATGCTATATATTTTTTTTCAGGACAAATTTTGGTGACAAGTCGAATTCCATTTAAGCATTACATATAATGGCAGCTTAGGGTGAACATAGCCCGCCACCCCACCCCCTGCCTTTTTGTTTTATACTCAACTATAATAGCACAACCCCCCCCCCCCCCCCGAAATCATTTGGTGGCTGCCTTATTGGTTCTACAATGATGCTGCTGTGAGTCTTTATCAGGGGTAAATAAAGTACGTTAATTTTTTTTTACAAAATAACCCTGTAAAATTAAGACAACAATTTCTGTAAAAACTATACTAATAATTATTAAAAGTATTAAATTTACTCAAAAAAAGTTTCCTCCTTAAATATATACACGGTAAAACTAAATGCCTAGTTTTGTGTACACTTAACCTACACAAGGCCTACATTGACTATCGACTGTGTGTAGATAACACATGATTTAAACTACATGTAAACATTGAGTTTTATCAATGGGAACGCAATTGTGTTTAGTTTACGTGTGAGTTACACTAGCACAACACCGAATTGAGGTCAATGTGAACACGGCCTAAGTTATCTTGTGAGTATGATGTATTGCAGTCATGCTACGATATTTTGAGATCGCAAAACACCGTAGACATATCAGAATGGACAAAGACCTCGGTATCACTGTACGCAGCTACAAAAAGGCTAGCTTTTCACTCACAAGCAAAAGGTGTAAATAAAAACGGTCGTGCTCAACCAAGACTCTGCAAAATTAATACAAAAAATCTACGATACCGTGTGGAATTAAATATCACCCCAAACCTACATGCAAGAATGTAATTAGCGATGAAAACTAACTATGGCATCAATATCTAATTTTTACGTAGTATTTGAATTATAAAAAAAAAATACATTGTCATGTAACAATCATTGTTTTATTAGATAGAGTTTTTGTATTATTGAAACTTTTATAATGTAAATTAAAAAAAAAAATATATGGTCCAAATAATCATATGGCCCAACCCGTTAATAACCATATGAGTATGCGCATATGGTCATGACCATACGCGTATGGTCCAAATACTCATATGGTCCGGAACAAATATACGTCAGTCTTAGTTCTTTTAAGTATTAATTGATTTATACTATTTTCAGTTATAGTAAATGTTAAAAAATTAAACGACGTAAAGCACTTTCCATCAACTGAGTATATGTTTTTATGTCCCACTTAGGGTCATAATGTGTTCTGGTCCGTGGGTACGTTCGTCCGTACGTCGAATCGTTTGTTATTTCGTCCGTCTGTCCCGATTCAGTTCAAGAAAAGATAGTACGAGTGGCGCATCCGTGTACTATATATGGACACACTCTTGTTCGTAAATTTTTTATGGGTTATTGTTGTTATCATATCGGTAAACATTTTAGCTTTTAGTTTTATGACTTCCCAATAAAAATTAATTTCATATTTCGAATCTGATTTAGCATTAAATTGAAGTGATTATATATATTTTATCTACATTACATCTAAAGTATTCCATTACGGGTGATGACTTTTAACATTTATACGATAATTGTATTGCCTTTTAAAATCAATATCTCATGAAACATATTTACAAGTATTGTAATATGTCGATAAAAATGAAAAAGATGTTCTTGAAACGTAATAATAACCAATGAGATATTACAAAATAAAGGCGGGCGGTATGTTGTTCTTTGTTAGAAAGTTAAATGAAATATGGCTATTGTATTTCGTACAACATAAGTAGAATAATATAAAGTTAGGATTTCCTTTTCTCGATCTTAATATTCAGAATGATTGTGTTAGAATAGTAACTGGTGCAATCATAGACGGAGTCTTATCTTAAGTCTTGTCTTTAAATTTACCAATAGTGTCCTAGTCGCAACTGTGACAGATTGACCATATGTGGATTTAAATGTGGATTAATCAGTCTCGCTACTTTTACAGTTCATGCAATTCCTTCAGTCTTGTTGGTTTAATCTCATTAATATCTCTCTCTTTCTCTCTCATTTATATAAAAAATCAGACACTTATAAACAATTATAAAACTTGTAATACATTATATATTAACAAATAAAAAGTTTGAAGTTCTGACGTTTTACAATGACCATACTTATATTTGTGTATATCATATTTCAAAATATGTTTGTTTAAGAGATACAATTTGTTATTAGTTTGGTTAACATATGTTTGCACCTGTCCTAAGTCAGGAATCTGATGTACAGTAGTTGTCGTTTGTTTATGTAATATATACGTGTTTCTCGTTTCTCGTTTTGTTTATATAGATTAGACCGTTGGTTTTCCCGTTTGAATGGTTTTACACTAGTAATTTTGGGGCCCTTTATAGCTTGTTGTTCGGTGTGAGCCAAGGCTCCGTGTTGAAGGCCGTACTTTAACCTATAATGGTTTAATTTTTAAATTGTTATTTGGATGGAGAGTTGTCTCATTGGCACTCACACCACATCTTCCTATATCTATTAAAGTTTATAAGGATTCTTCCTCGACTTTAATATTAAATGTCTACTTCTGAAAATACTACGCAGGCGTGAAATGCGATTTATTTTTGCTCTGCATTTTATAAATGAGAAAAGTCGAGTCATGTTGCAATTTAGTATAAAAAAAAAACCACAAAAGTACTTTGAAATTCATATTATTGTGATTGTGGTAGATCTTATCTAAATAAAATATGCACTTTAAAATTGCATATATTTTTGTTTATGAACAGTAATGTAGACTTTCACTCTTGTAAATGTTTAAACGTAGTAAATATTCACTATCAAAAATATATATTTGACAAGTCGGAGATTCTGATATTGATTTATTGGTTGTTTAGTGTTTTGGGAAAGAAACTTGAGAACCATTACAAAACCTGCATTAGGAAATTTCGGATCATAGTAAAAACAAAGTTTCAAGTTTAATTTGTATTACCACTATGGTATTCTGTACATATTTTTTTCCTATAATAAGTCGTTGCTTTATTGTTTCGATTTATTTCTTTTTTTATTTTTTTTTTATTTTGTAATAAAATTCTCATTATATACTGCTTAGAAGTAATTACAGATAATTTGTATGTGTAATACACTCATTGGCAAGCGTGCTGTATCAGCCATCCATGATGATATCGATATCAGCACGTTTGCAAAAGCTTTATTACACCTTTAATTTGTATGACGTAACGCCATTGATTGCTGTCATTGTTGCAAAGGCTTTATCAAACCATAATCTGTATGACGTCATGTCAAACCTATAATCTGTATGAGGTCATTTCAAATCCCTTACCTGTATGACGTCATGTCACATAAAAAAAAATCTACTTGGGGTATATGTATATAATAAAGTGTGTATGATATGGCTTTTTCAATATCACACACCTTATCAACCCTCGACCAATATATAATACCTCGAGCAGATGTCTCGGTTTGATACGGATGAGATATTGAAAAAGCCATATGATATTCTCTATTTATCTGCTCATGCACACGCACACACGCAACTATGAGCATCGCGTGGTAGTACAATTTACCGGGAGGAAAAGCAAGCAAGAAAAAATACATTCAATCGAGAGAAAAAAATCCATAAGGATAAATCAATATCTATTTAAATATCTATACAACGCACCATATTCTACCATTTCGTCAAAGTATTTGTTTTATCTTTATATATATTTTGTTATAAACGATACCTGTTCCCAAAGACAAATTCGTTTTTAATAGCAGTCCTAATCCGATTACATATACTAGTACAAGTCGCCAAAACTAAATTTTCTTCGGGATTTGATATATTTTACGGCTCTCCTTTTAAAAAATAATTGTACTTTTATAATTACTTAACGTTTTAAATAGTTCACTGTCCTGTACAACTGTACATATATTTGTTAATAAATAAATTAAGAATCAAGTGTTAAGTGTTAAAAAAGGACGAAAAATACCAGAGGGACAGTCACACTCATAGATTGTAACTAAACTGACAACATCGTGGCTAAAAGAAAAAGACAAACAGACACATAATGGTACACAAGACAAAACATATATTAAATTGTAATCAAATAAAGGGTGTAACTATCATTTATAAATGCAATTTAAATGCATGAATCGGATATATTCTTACTATAGCTTGCATGAAACTAAAATTATATTTGTACAAAAGTAAAATCTCAAAAATACTCAACTCCGAGGAAAAGTCTCAACGAATAGTCTCTAGTTGAATGGCAAAATCAACAAAGGAAGGGACAACTGTCATATTCCTGACTTCTTATGTAGAAATGATAGAAAAATCTGGTTTTATAGCTAGCTAAATCTCTCACTTTTATAACAGTCGCATTAAAATCCATTATATTGACAACGATGTGTGAACAAAACAAACAGACATGTGTGTGAATAATTACCATATATTTTGCTAATTTTTTGGAAAATTAATTTTTTTCCTAATAATGTTTATGTAGAAATTTTGTTATTGACTATCATATTTCTGGTAAGTTTTTACGAGCCGTGTTGATCCAGGTTTTAATCAAATATCAATCCACTGTTTTGTATCTACAATCGAAAGTATATGTCTACATCTTGTAGGTAACCTTAGTATAATCGAAATGCTCACATAATTTTAACACATAATTTTGATATTTTACATCGATCTTTAAACAATTGTGCAACTGTTAAAGTAAAAACTAGAAATCAGACACTGTAAGACGGGTTAAAAAGAGCTAGGTTGATTCAAAATTAGTGACGAATATAGTGATAAAACAAACTTTAGAAAAAAGCACTGATTATGCTTTAAAAACTGATCTGTTAAGTAATGTTCAGCCTTTAAGTCAATATTCAAACGTGACCGATGCGTTATTCATCACTGTCCCCATAATTTTCCCAAAATGCTTTTTTTATCTGATCAGGCCATTCCAAACGTGTCCAGTGGCAGTCGTTGGCTTATACAAATCAATAAATACTGACAAATTAGTGATCTTGAAAAACCATTATTTAGATAATTTGAGTACAAGTATATTTTTTTTTTAAATGGGTCAGAAACGATAAACAAAAATCATAATGAGACCTATCACTGATTGTCCTGACCTGGTCTTGATTCAGAACAACATGAACTTCAATACCAATTTGATTCAATTGTTAAATACGACTTCACATCATGGTTGTAATGGTTCAAAATGGGGTTATCAGAAGAGCGAAAAATAGGCAAAAGTGAGGAAAACACATAAATGGACAACAACAAAAGGAAATAAAAACACACCATTTGCAAATAAAGATTACTGTAAAAAAATCAATATCCTCGTTTATCACTTGAATGAATAGCATAAGATGAGGTTAAACACATTAATGAGCGATTTAAATAAAGGCAACAGAAGTATGCCGCTGTTCCAAACTCATAAATCGATTGAGCGAAAACAAATCCGGGTTACTAACTGAAACTTAGGGAACCACATCAACAGAGAAAAACAATGAAATTACAGAAACACTATTATAATAGTGCAACAAAAAAAACCAACAATGTTACACACAATTTTGGTTAAAAATACTCTGTGTATAATCTGTTTGTTTGTTAGTCGTATTATTCAAAAATATATATTTATGGAAAGCTTAAAAAAAATAAAATTCATTTGACATTAAAAAAAAAAACACATTTAGTATAGTTGGTATAATTGGTACAAACAGAAAAAAAAACAATTAAAATAAAGACTTTGCCATAAAATTGATGTTCCTGGTACAGCATCTTATGATAAGTTGGGTAGCGTAAATAAGGTTTATCTCACTATTTGCCTCAAGACAATACTGTACAAAGTCATGAATTTAACAGTTGTTTTCCATTCAATCCTTTGATTGAATAATTATTACGTTTAATTTCGTTAGTTTTTGTGGTCTTCCACATTTTTAAAATACCTATTAGATCGATGTTTTAGTTACTAGTTCATGTTTTATTCTTATACGTGTACATGTTTACAACTTGTAATATTTTAACCTTGCAAAAACAAAAAAATGCATGTTTATAGGGTTACGGATACCATAGACACCCAGAACACCATATGTCTAATCAACAAAGGGAAACTGAAAAGAAGTTAAAGTTTGAACATTTAAAATACTTTAATATTTGAGTAGACCTTAATTACATATCATATGTCAGACTATGTTTATTCAGTAAATATCACTTGTTATTATGTTGAGATTTTTTTATGAACTGGCATGCTTCTGCTTAAACTTTAATATAACCTTTCCACGTCTGCATATAGTGAGTAGGCGTAAAATACATTTTGAGTACAATTGTACTCTGCATTTTATAACTTGAAATAATCATGTTATATTTCAATGTGTGAAATACCTCAAAGGTTCATTTATATTAATTTTATTATGTACATTCCATCCAAATAAAACTTGTCCTTTAACGATTTATTTATTAATACTTATGAATGCTTAATCGTATTACTTCGTCAATTTCAAATATCTATTGCACAAGTATTAGATTGTTAAGATTTTGTTTCTTTCTTGGAATAAGTCAAAATAACAGGTAAAAACGTCGATCAGAAACTTCATTCAATTAGGTTCGTACCTTGTCATTAACGTTCTTGTTTTGAACATCAATATGTATAATTCCTATGAACAATCTAGCACAAATTTGCGTAGGTGAAACTACGGCAGTTTTACTACACTGGTTGATATGAAAAAGTACAGGTTGTATCTTGCGAATGCCAAAGTACCCTTACTTAGGCTAAATGTAATGTCATTGGTGACAACAATGCTAATCCATACTTTTTTTTTAAATGTTTCCTCAATAAATTGTAGGTTAAAGGCTAGGTTTTATTCCTTTTAGATTTTTTCAAATTATTTATACAATTATTTTAGTATGTAAGCTCGTTGAAGCAAGTAAGTTCCTCTCCCTTTTCGTTTCTATTCACTATCTCATTTGATCATTTGATTAGGAGATGGTGTAAGGTGCTAGCTGGAAAGGGAGATGCCATAATGAAAAATCATATAATATGATAAAATTGAGAATGGAAATTGGGAATGTGTCAAAGAGACAACAACCCGACCATAGAAGAAACAAAAGCAGAAGGGCACGAAAAGGTCTTTAATGTAGCGAGAAATCCCCGCGACCTAAACAAATATATACTAGTTCAGTGATAATAAACGCCATAATAATTTCCAAATTTCCAAAATGCATGTATATTTTTACATTACACCATAAATTTGAAGTTGGATAAAGTTTTCGTTTTATCTTTGCATACCTTTATATCATTTTATATAAACTATCTGTACTAATTTTATAACGCTGTCTTATAGTTCATTAAAAGTGAATGCATGTGAAAAGATTAAGGAGTTGATAATTTTGGAACCTGTTCATTTCATCTTTTATAGCTTTTTGCCGTCTTTTTAAATAACAACAACTCTTACAAATTTCAATTGCCAAAACAATATTGTTTACAGGATTTGCATATTTAAATGTAAAATATCTCCATTTAATCAAGATTTTAAGAGAAAAAAATCAAATATCGTTTTAAATAATTGACTATCGCTTAGATCTGCAAATAAATATTTTAATATAGAAAAAGAAACAAAAATTAATGAAAGCATTAAATTGTCATAAAATGCAGGGTGTAGCTTCAATTTATAAAATGCAATATATATGCATGAGTTTGGAATAATAAATGAAGCTTGCGTGAATCTACGTCTATCATCTAGTTTTCCCAATTAGTTTGTTTCATTTTTTTAATGTCAAGTGCCTTCAAAGTTTCTCATTGTTGAAGGCTGTACGTTTGCCTGTAAATGCCCCAGTCCACATTTGAATACCGGTGTACGGTTTACTTATTGGCGATTATGTAAAATCTCCTAATTTTCAAATAGTTCTTGTGTTTATGTGTGCCAATCTAGATATAAGGCTATTTATATGAAATTATTCTATTTGCCTTGATAGCAATTGATATGGTCATGATTATAAATCACCTGTTTACAAATCTTTATACATTTTCGAAATGCTATCGATGTTCTACCCTTCTACTTTGGGACTAAATAACAGCAGCATTATTTGGGAACACCATTCTGCAGTCATGAATGTTATTAACTCCGTACTTTTATTTGTCTTTCAAACTTTTTTTCTTCAACGTCACTGATGGGTCTTTGGAAAACGAAACCCGTGTATGGCGTATACATTTTAATCTTAGTATCGATTCTGAAATTATTGTCATCAATTGCGGATTTTTTTGATTTTTTTATATTTCCATAGCTCTGTCTAGGTTTCTATTTAAATGACAGTTATTTTCAGTTCCCCATTCCTTAATAGAAAAAGATGATTTTTCTTTATTTGAAGAACTTTGAAATTAATTCCATCTTTAAGAAGTCTTCGAAACATTTGCCTCTTTAGATTGGATGCTTAATGGCGAAATGTACGGGGTGTGGTGTGTGATTCATGGGCGTAGGAAGTATTTTGACACACACCATTTAATTGTTGTCTATTTATTGCTTAATGAAAAGATACCAGGGAAACATTTAAAACTCATTCAAAGGAAGGGAAAAAATGACTCCACTATGTAAAAAACCGAAGGACACAAAAGTCCAAACACACTACATAAAATATTTTATGTATGCCAAACGTCTTATATCTTATAATTCGTTAAAAAGGTATCAAAATTAAAACGTTTGATTATTCTGTTTTGAGTGGTTTCTTTTCACCTATATAAATTGATTACGTGACAAATTCTCTCCATGTCGTAAAGTTTAATCAGACGTTGGGGGAAGTTTAAGGTTTTAAAGGATATTCAATACCGGTGTTTGATACATGTGTTATCAACATAATTATAAGTGCAAACTATAGTAACAACTTTGTATATTCGCTGGGCACTATTTAATTACATTTTTTTCACTCTTTTACAGCAGTCTTTTGAATGTAGTGTATGTTGTTGCCATAACATGGCTATATTGATGTAACCCTTTGTATGTTGGCTCTGTTCACTTATATACTTCAAATTATTTTCAATATTTAACTACAGTCTTTTAAAGGTTGTATTTTCTATGTAATCGTGAAAGTCATTTTGTTAATTTTGATAAAATTCATACATTCATGCTGTTGTTTTTTTTATTTGGTCGGGTTGTTGTCTCTTTGACGCATTCCCCATTTCCATTCTCAATTTTACTCTAGGTCCAGTTTGCAGAAAAATTTAAGTAAACTCAAACTTAGTAATACACACTATAGTACAAAAATTTAGAGAGTGAAAAGTTGTTTCTACTTCGATAGTTAAAGAATGGATATATACAATGTAACAAAGTTATTACTTTTGATATTTATCACAATTTCTGCAATCCAAATTGCGTTTTTAATAATCTTGCTGAATGCAACTATCAACAGCATCAAACGAACTACAGTAGACCTTTGACTATGATAATGAATGATCGAATGACACTTTGCAATCTTTTCAGTTTCAATGAATTCCATTTTTTTTAATTTATTAAAAAATATTTTGGTGAAAGAGAAATAAAATGTGTCGTCATCAACAATATTTTTATAAACGGTTAATATCTATCAGGGTATGTGAAAAGGGATTTTAAAAAAAAGGAATAACGGACTAATCATAAGAAATTAGAACTTAACGTTGTAATAAAATATTTTTTAAAAATTAATCAAAGAAACAGAGCCTTGATACAGAACTGAAGACTTCCCTTATCAAGATCCCAGTTTATTATTCAAATGAGATCAGATCATGATGAGAGGGTCTTTACAAATGAGTAAAAGAATAGGGGGTTAAACGATAGTGGGATATTTAAAATCTCGTCACCAAATCAGGTGTGTATAAGTTGAATGACACAGTATTCTTTATAGTCTGTTTTATTATACAAATAAAAGAACATTATGGATTTTCATTTTTAATTATTCATTTGACCTTAAAAGATTGATCTACTTAGTCTGATTCTTTTAAGGGCAAACGATACTGTCACAGGAGAGAAATTGACGTTGCTAACGGAAAACTGTATATTTCACGACGTCAAACTGCGGCATACAAAATGAATAAAGAAAATATGCATGTTTGAGTGATTTTTAATCATTAGCCTGAAAACAAGCACATGGACCTCTCTTTTTTTAAATAACATTTGACTTGAGTTTGAATCAAAGGTTGAAAATGTTGAATTTTTGTTTTTGTATATATATGTTGGTTGTTTTAAGACTATTTTCAAAGTGAAATGAAAAATTACTGTCGTCAAGAATAACTGTTAAAACGTTTAACATGTTTTAAGATAACATTGGGGTTGACAGAAGAGAGAAAGATGAGCACTACATATCAAAAATACAAACTAGGACAACAATAAAAGTGCGCAGAGAAAAACAGCGTCATAAAGTAAAATAATTAAAATGAGGTCGGATCCTGCAAAGAGGGTCTTTACAAATGAATAATAAAAAAGGAGGTTATTAAAATCTTGTCACCAAAACCTTTGTGTATGAGTTGAACGTCACTTTATTCTTAAGCGTCATCTTAATATTCCAAAAGCATAAGTATAGAAAGTTTTTTTTAAATTATGCATTTGACCTATAAAATCGATCCACCAAGTTTCATTCCTTTTAGGGCAAACAATACAGTAACATGGGAGATACAGACGTTGCATACTGAAAATGTTATTTTTCGTGACTTTAAACTGCGACATATAAAATGCATCGACAAAAGATGCATTTTCGTGTGATCTTTTTTTTCCAATAGGTTGAAAAAGAGTCTTTTTTTTAAAACACTTGACTTGAGTTTGAATCATAAGATTACACTGTTGGGGTTATTTGTGTATGTTGGTTCAATTTAAGACTATTTTGAAAGTGAAATGAACAATAACTGTCATCAAGAATAACTGTTAAAACATTCAAAAATTGTAAGGGTGTGGACGAGGATTCACACATAAAAGTGAAACACAGGCAATACATATAGCGACAATACAAACCAAGCACGAATCCAGAAGGGGGGATCTGGGGGTTGGACCCCCCACCCTTTTTTGGACGATCAATTTATTTGAATGGGAACATATGATTGGAACCCCCCTTTTTTTGTCTTTGGTTATGACCCCCCCCCCTTTTGAAAATGGCTGGATCCGCCCCTAAAAGGACAACAATAAAAAAAAAGAGTATAGAGACTAGCGGCTTCATGAAAGATATAGAATGCAAAAGCCTGCAAAAAAGACTCAAGAAAAAAATGATACTAAATTAAAGATTTCGCCCATCAAGCTCCTCGTTTAACATTCAAATGAGGTCGGATCCTGGTGAGATGGTCTTCACAAATTATTAAAAGGAGAGGAGATAAACGTTAATGAGGGATCATGTCTGTATAATTTGAATGTCACTGTAGTCTGTATCGTCTGCTCCATATTTAAAAGTATATTTATGGAAAGTTTTTTAAAAGGTTATGCATAAAGTTGACCTAAAAAATGACTTTATATAGTTTGATTCGTTTAAGGGCAAACGATACAGTCACAGGGGCGTTATTGACGTTGCTAACGGAAATGTTATTTTTCGTCACGTCAAACTGTGACATACAAAATGTATTGAGAAAAGATTATGTTGAGTGATTTTAATCAAAAGCTTGAAAAATGAGTCCATGGACTGGTCTTTTTTTTTAATGATATGGGGACGAATACCCCTATTACAGTAGAAAATTCAATTAAAAAAATAATAATCGGGAAAATTAATGAACTCAAAATCGTTCAATTTTTTTTGTCGCGTTTTTGAATTTCCGGATCGGCGCAGAAATGTACTTCCGTTTCCGGTCTTGTTTACATGAGACTTTGAATGAAATGTATATTTTTCAGTCTAAGAAAGGAACTAATACTAATTAATTTTTAAAAAATGTTTGTTATTAAAAAAACGTTACCTGATGACAGCGTTTCTTTGTTAACATTGAATATGATGTCATAACTTAAATAACGTCATAACTAAAATCCCTAACAAAAGAACCAAAATCGGAAACGTTACGATATTTCCGTTTCTCTTTTTAACATTGTTGATTTTTTTTTAAATCATAGACTTCGTCCCCATTCACAGGTAATTCCTGCCTCATATTATTTAACTTGATTCTGTATGAAGATTATTTTTTCCATTTCTAATGAAAAAATTACACGGATTATTTTTTTCTTAATTTACATACAATGCAGCAACAGTGCTTGTTTTTACAATCATGAAAATTCTATAAAAAAATAATTATTAATAAAAAAAAAGTTACATAAATAAGGAGAATAAATAGCATTTTTTAGTAAGAAGATATTTCTAATCATTTTATGAAAATCTGCATGAATTTATCTCTTTGAAAAAAAGTTAAGAATTATATTAATATTTCACCAATTTTAACCTTGCATTAAGACACAGATAAATTTTCAGGTAACAGATACTACAGATTTTTCAAAACTTATAATAGAAAGTTTCCTTATTTAAACACTCCTAATTTGGTATTGCAGAAAAACTCAACTATTATTCAAGTTTTAACTAAAATAAATAAATCAAGGACAACTGTATATAAAATTAAAAGGATTTGAACATATCTTCTCTATAGTTTATACAAACAAGCTAGAAAGCATGATTTGTTCGATAAAGCAGTCGTCAGTACTATAGGGAGGTACTCGTAAATAAATTATAATACCGATCATATATAATTAAAAGTGTGTTTAAATATACATTGTATGCTGTCTTCTCGTCCTTTATAACACTCTGTTTCAGAATGTTGTGTTTATTTTGTTAAAGATCAAATCACTTACTGTATACGTCAAGAAAAATTGTGAAGATTAGATTACAACGATGTAAATAGATATAAGAAGATGTGGTATGAGTGCAAATGAGACAACTCTCAAGTAAAAACTTATAAAACTAAACCATTATAGGTCAAAGTACGGCTTTCAACATGGAGTATTGGCTCACACCAAACAGCAAGCTATAAAGGCCCCAAAACATTATTAGTGTAAAACCATTCATACGGGTAAACCAACAGTCTAATGTATATAACAAAAATTCAAAGATCAAATCACTAGATGTATATGTCAAAATATTTGTGAATATTAAATAACAACAAATATAAACCCATTTGAAATATCAAACCAATGAATCTATACACCCCCCTGTGGTGATCTATGGTCATGTACCATTCATTATACCCGGATGTCTAATTGCGATCTAAAATGGCGATACAGAACATTGAAGATACAAATAATGTAAAAGCTTTTTCTAAAGTTATACCCTATTAAAAAGGTGAAAGCTAGCAATAATTTTAATAAAGAGTATTTTTATAGTTGTATAAACATAAATAACTTTACTGGCAAAAAATGCAAAATTATTCATAAATAATTAGTTTAAGGTGGTACCCAACACTTTCACTAAAATTAATTTGGCTCGTTTAATTTTCATAAAATTTTTACAAAGTATTTACTTTGACCCTTTAACAAAAATATTAAAAAATCAAATAATTTTGAACCAAGCGTTGTGTCAGAAAAATTACACTGGTTATATAGCAGTTTCACAAACACCAATTTGTCATTGAGAAGCTTAATATTCCCTTGACAACACAACGTAATTAAAACGTTTAGATGACTTTACAGAGTTATTATTTTATTTTATTTTTCTTTTTTCTTTGGGAAAGGGGGAAAGATAGGGTGTCGCTGGGTTTTTTGACAACAATATTTTAAATATTAAGTAGAAAAAAATACAACATATAGAAAAAAACTTGTAAGTACTTCTTTTAGCCTCACACTAAAAGTCTATCATTACACTTCAATATTGCTTCAGCCGCACATAATTTATTAACTTATATGTTCCTCAGTTCAGTGATACGGAAACACAAATAACGAAACAAAACAAATCAAAACAAAATTTACATAAAAATGCCAATTAACCCTATAAATTACAAAAATATTGTATTTCAAATAAAGTGTAAATAATACCGCTTCAAACCAGTCAAAAATATTATCTATTCAAAATTTAAAAGTTCACATATCAATGAATTCAAACATTACTTGTTTGTACTCTTTCATAATTTTAATTTATTCGGGTAAATATACTTTTTATTTCATGTCAAGTATTTGGTGACGGGGTGTTACCTTTCTGTCACCTCAATTCAAAAGAAGAAAAACGTTTTAAGGACTCAGATATTTACTGCCGAATTATGTGGGCATGCTAACATAATGAAAAAGAAAAAAAGCACGTGCTGTTTTTAATTTCAATACCTTTTTAAATGTGGTGGTGTATTCAGTTGATTTTTTTATGAATTTATATACTTTTAAATGTTCTGACATCTGTATGCGAGATGATGTTTACATTTCTATAAGTAACTGCTAACATCTTAAATGATCTTTATCTTAATGTAAATATGACTCTTGTGGGTCGGATGAAGCCATTACGCTTTATTTACATACATTTTTTATATTGAATAGATAGAATGGTAATAAGAATGAGTGATTGATGGTTGTTTAATTTACGTTCAGTGGAAAATAGTTCATGCATGTTTAGGACGAAAACAAATTATCAATACAAGCAATCAATATGTCCTGTTATAAGATCTGATAATGCACAAGCAAATTAGATTGTCAATTGAAAGTGACAGGATAATTGAATAGGGTGGTAATTAAGCCTTTCAACTTGCCACAGGTTGACTCCTCAGAGACTTATTGCAAAGATTCATAACGTGCAGAGAGCACCCCATTAAGAAGGCGTCGGTTTAATTGACATAATGAAACTGGACGTGTCTGCATATATATACATCTAGCACTTTCAAATGAACCTCCATCCCCACCAACTCACCCCTCACAAACACACTTTGGCAAGGGTATAATTACTCAGTTTGGCTGTCCGGAGTAACAAAAACTGGCCATACTTCTGTGTCACAGTCACCCTTGGCTAGATTGGCAATAACAGTAATACGTGGAGTTGCATTTGTAATTTCTCGACATTTTTTTACTCCAAGTGATCCGTATGATGTACTTCGAATAATTCAATTTGGTCATTTAGACTAGCGTTACTGAACAATCATTCTTTATGTTACATTGTGGATCCAAGGGGGGGGGGGGGGATTCCGGGGGTTGGAACCCCCCTTTTTTTTGGTCGATCAATGCATTTGAATGGGGACATAAAATTGGAAACCCCCCCTTTTTTAAATGGCTGGATCCGCCCCTGTGTTAGCATTACTCTTAAAAGACTTTCATGCGCTACATGTCTACGGTTTGTCTGGTCCATCTTGACTGAACGTGTACCGATGTTTTTTTTGTGAACGTGATATCTTTCAAAGGTCAGAAAAGGTCATTTTGTCAATTTCTCAGAATATTTTTGTTTATTTACTTTTTTGCAGTTATCATATTTATAATTGGTATTCCCTTAACGTCCAGTAACAAATATATCAGTTTGAACACAAATAATACGCATAATCCATAAGATTTTTAAAAAAAAATTAAAAAAAACTGACATTATATTAAGTTCAAATGTTACCCTGGCCCCAATAACCTTAAGCAGACCAAATATTATGGAGATGGTGAGGTGTTAAAAATAAAGAAAAAGAATATTGAGGTGTTAAAATATAAAGGATAGAAAATGATGAGGTGCTCAAATATAAAGAGAAGAGAAAATTTACCTAACAAATGTAAGACCCCCATCCAGGCCCTCATGAATACGGTTAAAACCGGAAATACCTTACATATTGCATTTAGAAGGTTACTTTAAAAAAAAATCAGCAGGATCCAAAAACTATGATTTAAAAGTAGGCTATAGGTTGTATATATTTTCTATTTTTATTAAAAAGAAAATTATAAGAAAATATCAAGGGGACTGACAAAGTGCACCTATTTTGACAGTTTACAGTTTTATCATCTACGTTTATCAAAGATCTTATGAATCTTGTAGATGTATTCCTAATTACTATATAGTTCACAAATTTGAATTTAAATTAGTACCAATAATTAGAACAATAATGTTTTTCGGACTTATCTTAATTGAGGGTCTCATTGATTGGGGTCTAACTTCGTGACGTGGGATCGCCGATTTTCTGTAAGCGTGACTCGTGAAAGTCAAATTAGTGTGCCGTGTACGGGAAATGAAGTCTAACGGGACACGGGAAATTATCAAAAAAATGAGAATTGCTTACGTATATAGTGTACAATGTAAGCGTGTTACGGTATTTCTGACAAAACAGTAGCTTTTTGACTTTTTGTGGACGCCACAGCTAGGCGACGCTTGTAAATTTTACTTTTCTCTCTAAGTACTTCTCAATAAATGACCATTTTGTGCGTACATGTATTTCAATTTATCCACCGATTTTGCAAAAGCAAACTTAAAAATACAAATTATTGAAAATTAAAGAAACTTGTATGCTGTCCGTTGCTTTTTATTTGGCAAACTATGTGAAATTTGCATGGATACTCAGTGCAAGTAGTGTACTGTGACGTTAGGTTTTGTAATGATTTTTCTTTACAATATCGAAAAAAAAACATGTATACTTTGACACATTTTGTAACACAAAAAAATGCGAAGATAGGCATATAGCCACCCATATTATGCAGTCGGCCTTGAAGAAAATTAGTCAATAGTTACATTGTATTTTTCAACACTTTAAATATTTGCTTTCTTCTTTCAAGTTTTAAAATACCTGATAACATCATCTTTTTCAATTCAAGTTAGATTTTTATTGTAATCAGGTACATCACTGACCATGTGGTTTAAAAAAATAATTAAACAAGTTTCAGAAAATTATGCAGAGGTTTGCGTGTCAGTATTGTGTTCGATATATTTTACAGACTGGGTATGTACAATGAAAACCTGCTACATGTTGTAGACATGTTAGCCGAAATATGCGTAGGCTGTAACTAAACGGTCCACCAAGCGAACCGGTATAAAAAGATTCTGTCTGTATTCGCCCAGATCACACCTATTGCAGTCATGATTCGGTTCGTAGTTATCTTGTCAGTGTTTGTTCTAGCCATCCAGGTAAGGACCTTTACTTAATTATGTTAATCTATGGCCTGGCCATTGAGGTATACAACTTCAAGCATGCATAGATGTATTGCTAAACTTATTTTAGATTTATTGTAAAACTTATATTTTAATATACCGATATTTCTTTATTTTCTTTTTTTCCAAGCCATTTTATTTCATGTAAATTCAGTAAAAAAATCAATTTGTTTTGTGTCTGTCTTTCTATTCGTTCTTCTCAACGTAAAAATTTATTCCTAAATTTAAGTTCATTTTACAATGTAACTTGTATTTACTGTTGTTCATTCTAAGCTACTTTAAAAAGTTACAAAAGCCACAAAATAATTTTAAATTTACCTCTGGGGGTTAATATTGGCTTCCTCTGCAACCATTGGAGGAGAACTTGCAGATATTTTTCGAGTAGGCTATGCATTTGTGGACCAACAAGTAATCCCGTTGTTTATAAAACTGTATGAAAGTTGTAACGTCAAAACCAAATGAGTGTTAAATGGCACTTTTATATCATGATATTTTTTATCAAAACAACTGCTCTTTGTTATAAGTCAATGTGTATATGAGAGTGACAGATATGTGTTGTATAAGAGTATCTGTTTTATGTATATCTTTAATAACCTAGGGCGGATGCAGAATTTTTTAATTGTTAATTGGCTAAATTAATTCCTAATAATTGAATATCAAACACCGAGCAGAAAGAAGCAAATACATTTTGAATAATCTTATACCAAACATTTATATAATGTATAGTGAAAATCATGACATTTTTTGACGATCAAAAATGGCCATCCAAGAAGCCCTCTCCATTGGAATGAGTCCATTATTGCTTAAATCATTTCTCAAATTTTAAAATCACAGACGTAGTACTGTTGCACTGGAGACCTCCGAAAATCGAAATAAGTTATACATTACTAAAGTATCAAATGACTGTGGGTTTTATTTTCCTCTGGTTAAAGGGAGATAAATCAATGCGAGATAATTATATTCATCGTCAGTTTCCTTAACATCACAAGATCAAATTATCATCTTTCCACATAAGACCAATGTTAGAACAGACATGCTATACATTACCATTTTTTTAATGCATTATGCATAAGACTGGAATGTCCCCATACCTACGTAACATGATTGATTGATTGTCTGATTGGTTGATTCCTAACGTCCAGTGGCAAATATTTCAGGCGTTTTACACGTTTATTGGTCTTTGATTGATAATTGTCTCATTTGCAATATTACCTCATTCCTTTCATTTTATCTGTACAACTTACAATATGCCTGTCCCAAGTTAGGAGCCTGTTATTCAATGTTGTCGTTTGTTTAAGTGTTATATATTTGTTTTTTCGTTCATTTTTTGTATAAAGCCGTTAGTTTTCTCGTTTGAATTGTGTTACATTGTCATTTCGGGGGCCTTTTATAGCTGACTATGCGGTATGGACTTTGTTCATTGTTGAAGGCCATACGGTGACCTATAGTTTTTAATTTCTGTGTCATTTTGGTCTCTTGTGGAGAGTCGTTTTATTTGCAATCATACCATATCTTCTTTTTTACATGTACATAAATCCCAACAGCCGTTAGTTGTTGAATTGCAATGAGACTGGTCAGTGAATATACAATGTAAATAAACTATTGTTGTGCTTTGGCTTAAAAATCATATTTTTTAAAATATTTAATAACGAACTATTCATTTCAGGCTAAGCCTTCTGAGAATGAGTACTACCGACTTCTAGAAAACCTTCTTGAAGAACGTGGTAAGATATTTTTATATAATTAGTTCTTTGTTTGGAATCATTCAAAACTTTTCACGCGGGGTGGCGCTGCGGTTCCAAGAGGGGTTACATGAACGCTTCATGCAATCATGTAAAACGCTTGCATCTGTATATTTATATGTTTGAACCATCATGCATCAGAAAGATATATTTAATACATTGGAATTCCGCACACAAAGATTGGACATTCAGATTTTAAAAGAATTGCGATTTTTATAACAACAATAGACAACTTTCGAGTTCGATGCATTTCTATAAAATGAACTCTGATTTTAGTGAACATTATTAGTGCGTTTAATGGCATCGTCTCTACCGTTCTAATATTGAGCGAGTGGTTGGAAAACTATAATCCTATATTGCGCGTATTATTCGGCAAATTTAATTCTCATTATTGTTTACAAAACAAACATTATTTCTGGTTCATCATGACCAATGGCGATCACTAATACGCTTCATGAACGTTAATAGGATATGCATATAGGCTGTCTGGTAAATGACGTCATAAAGACGCACATAATTAGCGAGTTTTTTTTCCCGGTGAAGGATGAGCTCGAAAGTGGTCGATTGACTCTTTGTCATTTGTATGTCATCATATTACAGTCAAAATCAATATATTACCTGCTGGTGTTTAATTTGCTTTCTAAACGTTTTGAAAAACATTATTTTTATATTAGTTTCTTGTGTACAATTTGTAAATTAGTATGGCGTTCATTATCACTGAACTAGTATATATTTGTTTAGGGGCCAGCTGAAGGACGCCTCCGGGTGCGGGAATTTCTCGCTACATTGAAGACCTGTTGGTGACCTTCTGCTGTTGTTTTTTATTTGGTCGGGTTGTTGTCTCTTTGACACATTCCCCATTTCCATTCTCAATTTTATTTTATTCTAAAAATAAGCATCGATCAATTTGAAATTGGCTTACTTAAACTGTTCGGCTGTCTGCCGAGATGTGCCGAATTGAATAAGATTGATAGAGTACACTTCATCTTTACTTAGTAAGGTAATGTTTTATTATTTGTTGTTTTCTCTCTAGCTGGCCAGCTTGTTGGTTGATTATTTTTTAATCAGGCAAGAATTTTTTTCAATCTTCGACAAAATTGAGCATTGTTGTTTCATTCGGCATATTCCGGAAGATCAAACATTATGGTGGAAACTACCGAGATTAGCCGATTGCTCATTTTCTTGCATTTATTTTGTTTATTGCAGAGGTTCAGAAATGTGGGGTAAACGACAAATATTTGAACTGCAATTATCAACAACAGTGTCAAGGTGAAACATGTCCAGGCGATAAATATTGTTGCTCTTCCAAATGTGGAAATATTTGTTGTAAGTATTAATTCACATACATCTTAACTCCGCTGATTCCGTACACTCAATTTTTCACAACTCGGTCGATTCCGTAGAAGGAGAGTTGCGGATTATACCTATGATTGCCGAATGTATTGCTTCATTGACTATTTTCACATTACCGACTTTTGACTTCTAATTTTAAAAAAATCGACATGTAACCCGGAACAACCTTTAGTTTGACAACCTGATTTTTTATGCACTTTTTTTTAATGTAAATATTTGTTTTACTTCTCTGTAACCTTTTTACTTGCATGTTTTTTTAGAATAAACTATCTATCTATCTTTAGTAAGACAATCTGATGCTCGGTCAGGTGGGAGCAACTAAACGTAGAAATTAACTCATCATATATACCAGGACTAAATTTAGTATACGCCAGACTCGCCTTTTCGTCTAAATTTAAAAAATACTCATCAGTGACGCTCGAATCCAAAAAAGTTAAAAGGCCAAATAAAGTACGAAGTTGAAGAGCATTGAGGACCAATAATCTTGGAGTCAAAAGTCGGTTATATGAAAATAGTTTAATTCAATAGGTTAATTTAAGACTTTAAGGCTTTAAGAACACTATCCGGTTCCGAACCTTTAAATTTCCTTTAGCTAACTAGTTGATTAACTCAACATATTTATATATGTCTCAGAAAAAAATATGAAATATAATACCTTAATATAACACAGGGAACTTAATTCGCATTTTTGAAAAATATCCCCCGGTCGTAAATTTCTGTTTCTAGTACAGTTAAACCTGAATAAACCGAATCCTGCATACACCGAAAACCTGTATAACCCAAACCTGTTATTAAGCACCGTCATATCAAATTATGTGAGTTGGGAACCTGATAAACCCGAACATCGGTCAAAACAGAACATAATCTTAAGTTACGAAGAGGTTCGGTTTAAACAGGTTTCACTGTATTTCTATTTCACGATTGTCTAATCGGCAATCCTCGGGTGACTTCGCTGCTTTTCTTCAATCCGTTAGATGAATGTACGGAATCGGCCGAGTTGTGACGATCAACCCTTCAATTTTATTATGCTGTAGATCAGTTAAATTGATAAATCATCACAATAGTATGGGATATTTAAATTTTCTAAGAATAGTGCCTGTGACCTTGTCAACTTTTCCATTATTTTTTTTTAATTCACGAAGGATAAAAACTATTCAAAGACCATGGTTTGCATACATGTAGTTACAAATAAATATATACCTCGATAAACCATGGAACATGAAGTTTATAAATTTAAACTTGAATATTACTGTTTTTATTTCAATGATTGAGTTATAGTTGAATACCTGCTTATAATTTTAACAGTTTAACATTTTAATTATTAAAAACTAAATGATTTTTTTTCAGTATGCCATCCAATTCCACCGAACTGTCCCAAGCACTGTATCAATGGGTACCAGCTTGGAAATAACGGATGTTATATCTGCGAATGTAATACCAGCAAACGAAGTAAGAACTTGTAATCCTAGTTTTGAATGTTCCTTTTTCGCCGTTTCATATTTTGTAGGACCATGAATTACACTGTTCGGGCCCAAAATCTTCTGTTGATTTACATTGTTAACAATGTTGGTTTATCTTTCACCAATCGCAACAGATTGAGTCAGTGCAATAATAGATAAAAGCCGATAAATATTAGATTAACGTCGATACATCTGAGATTAACGACGATACATACGACGTTACAGACGATTGAAAATTACCGACTCCACCTCATCAAAAATATTTTGAGTTTTATGAGTATCTTTAGAAAAAATATAGATATGTATCCTACGTATGTTTTTACCTCCGTCAAATGAGGTTTTATATGTCTATCGATTTGCGAAATATTATCATCGTGGAAAAGAGAGACAATAGATAAAAAATAAAATGTACGGTGACCTTTAAGGAGATAGACCTTGGTTAAGGGAAATAACTCTTAAAATCGTCAGTACGTTTGTGTCAGCCATTTTCATAAATTTATTCTAAGCTTCAAGGTTGCATAGATTTTTTTTCCAATCTGTTTCAGGTAAATGCTTAAAATACATTGATATTACTTGAATTTTACAAGAGTTATCTCCCTGAACCAAGGTCTACCCCCTTAATTTTACATCATCGTTCTTTTTGGTGTCTGATAGTTGTTCCATTGACAAACAAACCACATATTCGTCTTATAAAAAACGGCCAATCTATTTATAAAGCATGTACATAAATATGCCACTTTTATTTTGATCTTTTTACTAGGTTTTAAGCAATTTTTGACCAGATTACTTCAAAAGGATGAAGAGAAAGAAGAAATTGAAGACGAAGAACGCAAAGGTGAGAACTCCTTATAATAGACTCCTTCATGTGGGGGGTCTGTAACACGTGATATAGTATGATAAACAGGTTTCACTTTTTTATGCAAATGACGATGAGGTATGCAGGGGCGGATGCAGGAATTTTCGAAAGGGGGGTGCTAACCCAGGGCAAAGGGGGGTGCAAAACATATGTCCCGATACAAATGCATTGATCGGCAAAAATAAAGGGGGGTGCGCACCCCCGGAACCCCCCCCCCCCCCCCCCCCCTCTGGATCCGCCACTGGGTATGATTGCCAATGATACAAATCTCTGCCGAAGACCAAATGACATTGCGGTAAACATCTACTCCAGTGAAACCTGAATAAACCGAAACCTGCATAAACCGAAAACCTGTATAATATCAACCAAACTTGTTCTTGAGCACCGGCATATCAAACTGGATGCGTTGTGAACCTGATAAAACAGAAAATCGACCAAAACCGAACAAAATATAAAGTCCCGAAAAAGTTCGGTTTTAACCGGTTTCACTGTATAATACACAGCAAAATTTGCTCACAGATGACCCTCACATGCAATTAATTTGAAAAATTCCACTTAAGATTCACTTCAAACGAACTTTTTATTTAAGAATTGAATGTTTCTTTTTGTAAATTTATTGGGGTGTAAAAGCGTTGACCGAAGTACATTTTGTATTCTAAAAATGTACGCACGGTCAACGCTTTTACAACCCTATAAAGTTACAAAAAGAAGCATTCAATACTTATAATTACATTTTTTAGCTAGGATTATAAAAACACGATTTTCATGAAGTTTAATTTTTAAATTCACCTGTGCACTTTATTGTGGGACCTCGTGTCATTATGAAAGAAATGTTATTGTCTCATGCAATTACTTACGGAATAACATGTGATGTGCAATTAGCCAATCAGAATAACGTATTATAATGAAACATACATCTAATGTAATTATAACAAAAACAATGGCATTTTTCATGATTTTAATCAAATTTGAAAAAATTAATATGTTATTTGATTCATGTAATTTTACCAATTCGCGTGAATTTCGCGTGAACATATTTCATACGAAATTCATACGAGTTTCACATAAAATTCACTTGAAAATCCCATTAACTGATTTCACGTGTGTTTCGTGTATAAGCTCGTATGAAGTGGAGATTCACATGAATTTAAATTCACGTGAAATTGGTGTGAGTGAAATTTGTCTGTGTAGGTCACCGTGCGGCCTTCAACAATGGACAACACCTATACATGTACCTACTAGTAAAAAAATATATTTATATATAATTTTAAGATTATTTGTTTTTTTCATTAACAGAACTAACATCTGCAGAGAAATAAAGACACAGAAGAATCGTTATTTTTTTTATATTTTGTAATCGGCTCATGTACACCAGTGAAGACGCCATTTTATAAACACGTCTGTAAACGTGAAGTCATGCTCATACCACCGGACATTTTTATAGCACTATTTTATATTTCAGATTTTTAGATTTTAAAATTTTTGCCTTAAAAAATAAATGTGTTTTTTTTCACTTTTTTTAATAAATTTGATTTTCATTAAATGAACAACATTGCTTTGTTTATTCTATATCTTATACAAGGAAAGAGGAGAGAGTAGTGCATGTTATTCACGCCTGGTAAACCATCTAATCTCAACCAAAATGGTGAGACGGAAAAAAGTATTCTGGCACTTCCTGTTGAGTCTTTCTGGTTCAAAATATTCAAAATAAACAAAGGGTAGGTCGACTTTTCGTCAATTTACTGAAAATCAATGACTTTTTTGTAAAATAGAAGAATGTCATGCCATAGATAAATGATAATTGTAGCTAATATGTCTCTGTTTGGTTCAAAATATCTGAAATTGAAGTCACAATCACTTTTCTCCTACGGATTATCATGTTTACTTTCTTTGAATCCGATAAAACTGCTATGATATTTATGACCTAGCAAGAAAATATGTCAATTTTTTGTGATTTTTTTATGCTTTACGATAACCACGTCTGTAAATTGCAAAAATATGTTTTGTCAAGCCTATTCTAAGCAGAAAAATGAAAAATTCTAAATGGTTGAGATATAAAGGTACTGGTTGAGTCTTTCTGTCACAATGTTGAGACTTTCTGGTAACTTTGTGTCATAAAGTATATTATTGTTAAAATATTGGCGCTGAGGTTTCAAAGTTCAAATTAACTACGACTAGAAATCCTTAACGCGTGCAATATTACCATATAAAGACAAAAACTGCTAAAACAGCTTTGCTTATTAAGTTTAATTTAAATAATTAAATGTAATTTCTATTGTACAAATGAAGTTATTTCCCAAAATGAACAACGTAACTTTATCAGTGAGCGGTACTATTCGAGTTTACCTTATTGCGGTTTACCTGATATGTCTGATATATTTGTTTTCTGTCTGTGGTAAGTTAAAATCTAAATACTGATACAATTTCAAGAATTGCCGATAGAAAAATGCATGCTTTACAATAAAATTGAGAATGGAAATGGGGAATGTGTCAAAGAGACAACAACCCGACCAAATAAAAAAACAACAGCAGAATAAGATTTTTTATACTATTTATTTATTATTATGTTTAAGATGATTTCGATTCCTAAAAGACTTTTTTTAATGTCGAAAATGCTTACATTTATAAAGAAAGAAAATAGTTAAAAACTATTCAATCGAACAGACTCCCTTTTCTAGGTTTAATATTTCATACAGGATGACTTCTTAAAGGTGGTGATAATCTATTTGTTAGTAAAATATGTCATTTTTGTCATTATATTACTTATCACACAAAAAATATCGATATTGAAACTGCTTTATGCAAGTACTATAAGTGATGTCCAACTTAGCGTAATAACACGTGTTGTATTGAAATGATTATAACTTAGATTGTTTGTTTACAACTGCATTCAGGGCACATCCTTAATATTTGGTAATATTCAGCAACATTTATAGTATACTCTAAGCCCGTCACACTCGGCCATGATCGTACTACGATCTCTATAAAAAATAATGCTTTTGACGATTGTACTGCGATATTGTCGTGGTACGGTCTTGAGGTCTTTAAGATCGTATTGAGAGTAGCCAACATGTTCAAAACAATCGTGATATGTCGTTACGAAATCATGTCAAAGAAGAAGCGCGTTAAGGTCGTAGTCCACAAAGATCGTTACACATGTCATCGTATCTTGAGCGCTATTCAAGTCGCAGATACATGTACTGCGCTACAATCTAACGTCGATGTTACTACTACCTTAATTCAACCACTACTAGACGATACCTTATTAATTCGACCCAACCACTTCGACTGTTCTACGGTTATGCTTAGCAGTTCAAGACCGTATCCTTTGCAAAAGTCGATTCTAGTACGATCAAGCCCGGTGTCCTCATCACGCTCTTCTTAAGACTTGACTACGATCATATTACTTCGGCGAAATCAGCTCTATAGTCGTGCTCATTGTCATTTTCACAAAAAGATATAAAAGCTCTCCAGGTTTTATTTGTATGTATTTTGGATCTCATGTCTCTTTTTTTCCAACGGGCCCAACCATGCATGACACATTTCATTGTGTCATTTCCACTGTCTTTCATTAAAACATCGTTATTTGATCTACATTGACCAGCAATATGTTGTGATTCAGGTTGGATTGGTCGGTCCATCATTTTTACTGGATCAGGATAACGCCCAAGGACCTCTGTCTCTATCACTATATATATATTACTAATACTTCTACGAGTATGCTTTTGTTCCAATGATACAAACAAAAAAACGATAAAATTATTGAAATCAATACAAAATGAAAAAAATACAGAATTTTGGTTGAAAAAAGTGAGGCCTGTCAACAAGAACTTATGCTCAGAATAAAAGTGGTGAGAAGAGAACGTGGTATAATTGTAGCAGAATCGTTGTATAGAAGCGTAATGACTGAAGCAGGATCGACGGATGAACGAACGAACGGACAGACACACACACACACACCGAAAAGCATAATGGTCATAGCTTAAAAATATTTAAGACTAACTATTGGGTTCCTGACTTCAGACAAGCGCAAAAATGTGGCAAGGTTAAATATATTTTGTGAGATTTCGACCCTCCCTCTATGCATCTAGCTTAATGATGCAGAATAGACTAACACTTAGCAATACGCATTACCAACTTATTTATCAAAAAAAGACAGAGTCATAAGTTTGTCTATGCTTAGCATGCAAGTTTTGCTTAAAACTGTGGTCACACTTTACCAGATAGCTCGAACGGACGCCGAAAGGATGAACAAAACTTTTCTATTTACACCATTTTCATCCATTAGGAGTCCGTTATGTAATGAACAAATAAAACGGACGTGTAGTATGCCAAGAAATGGTAGGGGTGGAAAAGAAATAAGAAAACAAATGTCAGAATAAAAACTTTGCCTGATCATGATTTGAAGATCATATAAAAAAGAAGATGTGGAATGATTGCTAATGAGATAACTCTCAACAAGAGACCAACATGACACAGAAATTAACAACTATAGGTAACCATACGGCCTTCATCAATGATCAAAGCCCATACCGCATATAAGTAGTCAGCTATAAAAAGCCATAAATATCCAAGATACTAAAGAAAACCAACATACCAATAATTGTTTTTCCTGACGCGATTTTCAATTGGTGTGTATCCGTTTTATAATCAATTATCGTTCTGTTATCCTTCTGTTCATGTCCGTCTCACATTCGTTTTATCCTTTATATGTATGGTCCGTTAGTGAACCTGTCTACCGGACCCCCAACGGATGTATAACGGACAAGCAACAGATGCAAAAACGAACACAGAACGGACGAGTATTTAAAAAAAAAAACCACAGACGCCTACTGGACACTTCATCCGTTGAACGTCCGTTCAAAGGTTTTTAACATGCTAAAATTTTCCACCGGACCAACCGGACGTCGACTGTTAAAGTTCATACTGAACGGAATGAAACAGATATGGACGGACGTCTCACGAATAACAACACTCGTTTCACGGAACGAACGGATTGAAAAAAAAGTTATCCGTGCTGCGTCCGTTCGCGCTATCTGGTAAGGTATGACCGGAGATTTAAGCACATGTTACACATTCTTTTTTTTTAACGATAACAACTATTTTATTGCATGTTACACCTTAACGGATAGCGCAAACGGATTACTTTTTACAATCCGTTCATGTCCATAAGACGTCCGTTAATTTTCGTTTCATTTCCGTTCAACATTCGTGATATCAATCAATGTCCCTTCTATCCGGTGGAGAATTTCGAGCATGTTAAAAACTTTGGATTAACAGACATTCAACGGATGAAGTGTCCGTTGTACGTCCGGTAGTCGTCCGTTTTTTTACGGATGTGCATGCCTTCTTAAAGTGTGACAAATCTTAACTGCGGGATAATACCTTGTATACTATAAATATATAATTATATAAAAGAAGCATGATTGCCAACGAGACATCTCTTCACAAGAGACCAAAATGACACAGAGATTAACAACTATAGTTCAACGTACGACCTTCAACAATGAGCAAAGCCCATACTGCATAGTCAGCTATAAAAGGCCCCGAAATGACAATAGTAACGAGAAAACTAACGACCTTATGTATATATAAAAAAAAATGAACGAAAAACAAATATGTAACACAAAAACAAACGACAACTACTGAATAACAGGCTCTTAACTTGGTACAGACACATACATACATAATATTGCGGGGTTAAACATTTTAGCGAGATCCCAACCCTCCCCTAACATTGGACAGTAGAATAACCGTACAACAAAGGAACGAACTATAAAAATCAGTTGGAAAATACTTAATACATCAGATGGACAAAAATACAAGTTGACGTATATATCAATTTCCTTTTCAAAAGCACGCACGGCGTGTCAATCTAGTAAAAAGGAGGGTTTATGTTCATATAACATTCATGTTTACATTTCGTGTACTCGTCTTGAATATGCATTTAGTTAGAAAATGAGTATTTTAATGACTCATTAAAACATCTATCCTGCAATATGCGCAGTTTTACTCCTGTTCATGTTGATTTTAAACATAGAAAAAACGTTATAGAAAAAAAACTGACCCACTTACATTTTAATTTGTGAAATTGCTACCCGTTGATATATAATTTGACTATGAATAAAGAGAACCATTCCTGCGGCACGTTATGTATGCTTTGTAAAGAAGGAATCCTTTACCACGGTATGAATAAAGGTCTAGTGTTGAAGATTCAAAGTTAAGCACTGATTATGCATGTTAATATACCGCAGATGATGCAAATTGTCCAGTGTTAACTATTTTTAAAAATCAGTTCTGTATATAGATAAAGTTAAGTGCTGATGTTACCCCCAAGCACTGCAAATGTAAAGTATAGCGATGTAGATTTCGAAAAGCTAGCTATGCGATGTCAAGTTAAGCGATGTAGGAATAAATTCTAGCGCTGGAGATATGAATTACAACATTATTGACTTTATAGCTTCTGTGCAAAACTGCTTCTCAAACGCTAGACTATTAATCTCCAGCGCTAGACTATTTATCTCCAGCGCTAGACTATTAATCATCAGCGCTAGACTATTAATCTCCAGGCTAGAACTTTAATCCAGAAAAAAACACAGCTATTCACTATTCACTTTATTACAACCAAAGGTCTGTTTAGAAGCTGTCTGTCATAACTATACAGACACGAATAAAATGAAAGTTGAAAAAGTTAAGATTAAAATGACAGTTGAAATGTCAAACAATTTACGGCAAATTTATTAATTTTGGCGGTTGTACATTTGTATGTATAATTGATACTAAGCTAGTAGTTGAAAATTTCAATCACCAGAAGATCTCAACATTGTTCCAGAATATCTCAACCGATACCAGAAAATCTCAACATGATCTACTTCATAACATATTTAGCTTAATGAAATTATATTAGTAAAGAAAAGGAACAAACTGTAATTTATGTTTATAAGGTTTAAGAAAAATACTAATTTACTGATATATACGTAGTTTATCAATGATTTCACTGTCATTTTGTCAATAGCTGACTGCACTGGCCTGATTTACCTGCCGGAGAAAAGTCATTCCAATGTCATTTTAAATCATATTGGTCCGTGTTATACACCAAACAAATCCAAATTCAATTATCTATGGCATGACATTCTCCTATTTTACCAAAAACTCATCGATTTTCAGTATATTGACGAAAAGTCGACCTACCCTGTGTTTATTTTGAATGTTTTGAACCAGAAAGACTCAACAGGAAGTGCCAGAATACTTTTTTCCGTCTCAACATTTTGGTTGAGATTAGATGGTTTACCAGGCGTGTTATTTTAATGATGGTACATCTATGCACATAGTTAGCAATAGTATACATCTGGAGTCTAAACTTCCACTTGATACGATATTTGAAAGCTTGAATTTTTCCAACAAATTAACCCAAAATTTTCAATTCGTTAAGTTGAAAACAAACCGTAGAAAAATGTTGGGACAAAAAAACAAATTGTTTGACCGCTATGAGATGTAAGTTTCACAGATGACGACAGTATTTTTTTAATTATCGTAACAACGACCCCCTTATCGAATGTGACCTTCTGCATATCATTGGTTTGTACTAACACGAGCAACACAACGGTTGTCATGTGTAGATCAGGATCTTGTTATCCTTCCCGACCATCTGGGATCATCCACAGTTTTTGGTGGGTTTCTTGTTGTTCGGTCTTCAGTTTTTTATGTCGTGTTTGTTACATTTACTGTTAACTGTCTTTTGACACTTCTTTTCTTAAATTGGCATTGTATATGTACATAGATACATGTATAAGAAGAGGTGGTATGAGTGCCGATGATACAACTCTACATCCAAGTCATAATTTTTAATAGTAAACCATTAAAGGTCAAAGTTCAGTCTTCAAACGCCGAATAGCAAGATATAATAAGCCCCAAAAAGCTACAAGTGTAAAACCATCGAAACGGGAAAACCAACAGTCAAGTCCCTATAATTAGCAAGAAACGAGAAACATTTATGAACACGTCAACAAACGACAACCGCAGAACATCAAGTTCCTGACTTACGACACTGGCAGGTGCAAACAAATACAGCACGTTTAAACTTTTTTATAGGCACCAACCTACTCCCGAAACAATAGTGTAAAATCACAACACAGAGAGATACACTATACAATATCAATAAAATACATGTACTGTAAATTCAGAAATTATTGCGTGCATTTATTATTGCGATTTTGTCATTTTAGACTTAAATGCGATTTTATTTTTTACGATTTTGAGATAAATTCTGTTAAATTCATCTTAAATATTTCAAAATGCGAGTTTAAATTATTGCGTTTACAACTCAGTCGCATTTTTCGCAATAATAAAAACTCGCATTAATTTCTGAATTTATAGTATGTAAATGACGGGTGGTACATGTGTATGAGTAGATGCATGTTATGTTCCAACTGGTTCGTCGTTAATTCTCAGGCAAAGAAAATTTGTTCATGGTAACCTAAAGTCACATTATGTAAACTCGTATCCGTTTTGTAAGAAATAAACCCCATCTAGATCTCTAACAGAAAAATATATAGGTAGATAGTTCGGAGGATCGTAAAGGAGTTTTCCTAAAATGTAAAATAACAAAAATACTGAACTCCGAAGAAAATTCAAGACGGAAAGTCACTAATCTAATGGCAAAATCAAAAGTCAAAACACATCAAACGTATGAACAGCAACTGTCATATTATTGACTTGGAACAGACATTAAGCCTGAGTGTATAGCTAGCTTAACCTCTCTCTTATATGCAAACTTTTAAACCCGCTGTAATTGGTTGCAGTTGTCCTAAGTCAGAAACATTGGCTACATGTATAGCTACGTATTAAAGTTAACACGACGTTAGAGAGGAGACAATGTATCTCAAGGTACGGTCTTAAACACGGAGCCTGGGCTTATATCGAACAGCTAGATATAAAGGGACCCAAACATTACCAGTATAAAACTATTCAAACGGGAAAACCAACGGTCTAATCTATATAACACGAGAAACACTCATGAACCATATAAACAGACGATAACCACCATGCAAATGTAAGGTAAATGTCCGCAATAGCATTTTCCTGTCATGTTTTAAAACTTAAATATCTCGAAAAGGAGCTCAACAACCTATCAATATTTTTAGTTGATTTTATATTTGAATTTGTTCTTGAATATGCTTAAACTTTTAAAAAAAATGTAAGTTCTTTAATATATTGCCTGACTGTATAGCTGTACTCTACCCATAATTGCTTTTTAAACTACCTATCCACACTTCTTTAAACTTTGAAGTAAGCGAGTCATTGGCGTTTGTTTTTCTTTAGTTTGGCTGGTTTACAACGTTTACTCTCAATCTAGCCAGGAATATATGTCTGATATTTTCTTTTCAAGAATCCAGATTAGATATTCTTACTGTGATAGATTTATGGCCTCGCATAAGATAATTTTTACAGGTTCTATTCCGTCGTAAGCTTAGGATAAACGCAATATTTTATCAAAATTACATAAAGATAAATTGACAACGATGTGTGAACAAAATAAACAGACATAATATATAGGTAAAAATGTTATAAGAATAAGGGACACAGCAGTGTTATGATATTAATCCCAATTACTATAAAAACAAACAAATATGCATCAAAGTAGCACACAAGAGCATAAATAAACAAGCATAATTTTTATATTAAACATTAAAGACTAAGAAAACACAAATTTACCACAGTACAATAACACAATGACGGGATGTATAAGTATAGAGCCAGGTCATTTATATATCAAATGAACATAACAGGACATTATAGACAAACCACATTAGAAAAAAAATACAAGAATACAAAAATATTTTACAATTATAGCACAATAATGGGATGTGTAAGTACAGAGCCACGCCATTTGTATCAAAGAAACACCACAAGGTGTTACTGAAGTTTTAATAGTTAATGTATTAAATATAGATATCTGTTTAAAAAAAGCATGAATTACAATGATACTCATTATAAAGGCTGGCTGATATAATATACAATTGCTGATGTATTGAATTGTAAATGTGGTGTTATATTATGTTTCTGTATCAGGATGCACTTTAGATCAAATAAATCTGTTATAAATCTAATTTTCTTTGTACATTCTTAATAAGAACTGCGTCTGAAAGACATCGACCTTTTCCAAGTGCACATGTATATATACTATGTGTACATGTATTAGACTTTGATAGACATTTGAACAAGTAAGAAACAGAGAAAAACTTTGGTCTCTTATTCTGAACTTAGTTTAAAAACAATTCTACTTTGCATATATTTTTCAACATGAAACTAGGTTAATCAGATGCATTGATATCCATTTCGGAATTTGATTTTTGTGGGTTGGAGCTAGGATGAAACTAGGTAGGACAGGAGTTTTGAGAGAGAAAAATCAGGATAAACTTTAAAAATAAATAAGGCAGGACCGAATAGTGTGAAAAAAAATAAAGCAGGACTTAGATTACAACTTAAAAAAATGCAGGGCAAGATTTTGCATCCTCGCACCTCCATGAAAATCAAATGTTAGCTCCCCTACATAAGTTCGATTTAGATCCGGTGTTGATTAAATATTACCTAACGTTATGATAATAGAACAATCCATGTCAACTTATATGACCGACATTCTAAATATAGAATAAAATCTAGACAATCTTCTTATAAGGTCAAATATTATCTATTTGCAGTAGGTTTGGAATTATTTACAATTATGACAGTGCACACTAAAACATTGCTACGTGAGTAGATTTAAAACTAGTGTATCATTTGAGATCAGCTCTTGGTTGGTATTGTCGTTATCGTTAGTTTTATATGTTGTGTTTTGAATATTGCAATTTGATGTTTTTGCGTGGTTGACTATGTATTGTCAATTTGTTCATTGACTTATGAGTTAGAATATCACTTTGATATATTTCGCCTCTATTGTATTAATAACTCATCAAAGATACTAGATATTTCTATTGGTACGTCAGGCACTCAACTTGCCATTTCAGAACCTAATGGATTATGGGTTATTCTGTGAATAGTATATACACAAAAACGTCGTGATTGTTTAAAAAAAAATACAAAATCGAAATTCAACCAATAACGTAACGTTGCTTTTATTTTTGGTACGAACAATAATATAACAAATGATCCTTTCGATTCTGAAACGGTCAATTCGTTTGCATAAGACACATTAACGACACTCGTATACAAAAAGCTCGTGTGTTCAATATATGAATATTAATGAAGAGCATTAAAAACTGGAAATTCCAAAACATTGTACCTGGGCAATCTTTCATTTGGAGTAGAAATTTACTTAGGTTCTATTACTAATTACTGATACAGTAACTCTTCATCAGTCTCTTTATCCTTATCTTCTCCACCTCCTTAAAGTATTCGTACACCATTGTTTGGTTCATCCAGTATTTGTGTCGTCTATTCTTAAATGTATTTGGGGTTGATGATGTCACTATAATATAGGGTAGTGTATTCTATGGTCTCACAACTCGTAGAGCATAGGCATTTCTCTTTAATTCTGTTCTAGCTCTCTGATGAAATGTTTTCGGACTGTTGTCCAGTACCTCTGTTCTGGTAGATATCGTACCATAATAACAATTTGTGCCGCCTCTCTATCATATTTTCCGTTCAGTATGTTGTGTCAATATATTTTGTTTTATATGGATGCCATAATAAGCTTGTAAACTGTTAATGTGTTCTTACGAGCGTCTTTTAAAGTGGGACAAAGGTATCTGTTTCTAAATATCAGAATGCCATATTCAGTAGTGGAAACATGGAATTTGCTTTGTTGATATTTTCAAGGATTTTTTTTCAAAATTTAATTCAGTGTCAATAATTACTCCACTGTCTTTTTCTTCATTAGCTTTTTTGTAGTATTGTCGATTTCAGTGTATATTTTGAGTTTCGGTCCCGGTTTACCTATGTGCATATGTTTGCACTTGTCGGGGTGAAACTTTCATAGCCACGTATCACTCCATTGCAATGTTTGTGCAAGTCACTTTGCAATTGAGTTTTTTTTTTTAACTAATTGTGTTAAAAATTTCTGTATCTTCTGCATAGAGATATACGTCGGAATCTACCAGGGTGGACCCTTGACTATTTCGAAAAGTTTACACCACTTTTATTCCCCTTTAAAAGTGTCCTGTACCAAGTCAGGAAGATGGCCATTGTTATATTATTGTTCGTTTTTGTGTGTGTTGCATTTTAACGTTGAGTCGTTTGTGTTTTCTCTTATTTTTTGAGATATTGAGATAAGACGTGGCACGGTACTTGTCTTTCCCAAATTCATGTATTTGGTTTTGATCTTATATTTTTTATTCTCGTGGTGTTTTGTCTGTTGCTTGGTCTGTTTCTGTGTGTGTTGCGTTTCGGTGTTGTGTCGTTGTTCTCTTTTTATATTTAATGCGTTTCCCTCGGTTTTAGTTTGTTACCCCGATTTTGTTTTTTGTCCATGGATTTATGAGTTTTGAACAGCGGTATACTACTGCTGCCTTTATTTATCAATTTAAAAGAGTTAAAAGAAAAGGAATATAGCAATGAAATTTCATATCAAGCTTATTATCAAATTTTTCTCACCATGTCTTCCCTGCTGCTTCTCTCCAATGATTTGATCTCGCTATGGCATTATTTTTTGTATTCTCTAGTTATGAATAAACGTTCAAACTTTCCATAACTTTCTCTCCTTCAAAGTGACATTTAACAGTGTTCGTTGAGAATAAATCTATAACCTTTAATATCGATTTTCGTTAAGAGACATCATATATCTATGGATATTGGTTAGTAGGTCAATTTGACATGTAAATTCTTCAACACGTTATTAATCTAAGCCAAGTATGCTCGATAATCTAAGTTAAGAAAACCAAAAACAATTAGTACATCCCATATGTTCCAAGCAGAAAATTTAAAACTGCCTGAATCTAGTGGACACAATCTGTGAATCGTGCAGCTATCACCATAAGGCTTGATCTTCTATGGTTTTTTTTTCTCTTAACAGTTGAAAACATTACCGATTAGTGATAACGTATACATCGAATTTGTTTCTGATCGTGACCTGTTTGTGTGTGTCGACAAATGACCGATGAAGGTTCGGTTAACGACTAGTCTGTGAACGTCTGTGAAGGTTAAGTAACATAACAGTTGTTTCCATTTGCTTGATGTTTCTGAGCATTTTATTTTGACATTTTTCAAGGGACTTTCCTTTTTGAATTTTCGATGAAGATCGGTTTTTTAGTTATATCTCATTTTATAATCATTTTAGGATTGCGTATATTCAACAAATCTTTCTGGGATTATAAGCATCTGGTAAAATGAGATTACATAATGTCTCAATCTTACTGAAGTCAACTTATGTTCGGGCAAATAACTAGACATTTTAATCTTTAAAAAAAAAAAAATTCTAACCAATGTCTGTTTCGTGCATTAACGATAGTTGAATTTTGATATTTCGACATGTTTTGAAATATGTTGTTCGAAACTTCAATATCCAAAAAAAAAAATGTATAGAAGATTTAAAAAATATCGCTTATATAATGATATCGCCACTGCAAATTAATAATGAGTTAAATGTCCTTACTTTTTTTTTACAGATTTGTTTCTTCTAGCTTATGCTTGTTATGATGTAGTAGGTATGTATCACATTTTATGACAGTATTTAAGATGTTTAGCGGAGTGGGTTATTTTTAAGTGTGCACCACATTTTTAATGTTATTTCGAAAGAAAAAAAATGAAAACAATACGTTTGATAATAAATATTACAGTTATTCCTTATAGTTTAATTCTAAACTGCATTTTAAACCGTAGAAAATGATGAAAAAATGTTGAAGACGTCATGGTGACATGACAATAGTTATCAAAAGTACCAGGATTATAATGTTATACGCCAGATGCGCGTTTCGTCTACATAAGACTCATCAGTGACGCTCAGACCAAAATAGTTAAAAAGCCAACTAAATACAAAGTTGAAGAGCATTGAGGACCCAAAATTCCGAAACGTTGTGCCAAATACGGCTAAGGTAATCTACTCCTGGGGTAAGAAAATCCTTAGTTTTTCGAAAAATTCAAAACTATGAACGACAAAACTATGCCTATGCACTGATAGACAAAACACTGTCAGCCAAGCAGAAAACGCGGTACATCCAAAATTAAACTATTACATACTATGATGATTGTTATAATGAAGCTGACCTTTGTTTTTTCGTGGCAGGTTTAACTTGTGGTAACTGTCAAGACGTCCTTAAACCAGAACAATGCACAACAAAAACACAGTGTGGGTCTGACCAGGTAGATATTTTCGTATTTAGCTATTGAGAAGATGTGGTATGAGTGGCAATGCGACAATTCTCTATTCAAGTCATAATGTGTAACGGTAAACCATTCAACACAGAGCCTTGGTTCACATCGAACAACAAGCTATAAAAAGCCCAACGAATGAATAGTATAAAACCATTCAAACAGGAAAATCAACGGTCTTATCTATAGAAAAAACGAGAAACACATTTGAACAACGTCAACAAACAACAACTACTGAACAACAATGTGTCAACCCTTTACTAGTATAGATATAAGAAAATGTGGTAAAAGTGCCAATGAGACAAATCTTCATCAAAGTACAATGTTTAAACAGTAATCGATAATAGGTCAAAGTACAGACTTCAACACCAATCAACAACCTATAAGAGGCCCAAAGAATGACTAGTCTTAAACCATTCAAACAGGAAAACCAACGGTCTAATCACACACGAGGAACACTTATGAACCATATCAACAAACATCAACCACTGAAAAACAAATTCCAATCGCAGGATAAAAATTACCAAAAGTTTACGGCCCGTGCTTACACAAATTAAGGAGTACATATCAAACACTAAAGCGACACAGAATGTTCAAATATTGTACCAAATGTATACGTTGAAAACTTCATTCGCATATTTAATATCAAACACGTCATAACTAGATGTAAAGTTGAGTATAATAGGTTTTGGGGTTTACTTTCAGTTAGATCAAAACAAAACATGTGCGTTTGTTCAATTCGAATAGTTTTCAACAAATTTATACGAAAATATATAGAAATGAAGTATATCGTAACGCTGACTAATTAGATACAAATACTAGTACATTTATGTAACATCCTATTATAAAGAAATCATTTTACTAAAAGAGAAATAATATTGATTGGTTGATTCATTTGAATTTTGATCCACTGTTAATACTCTTGGCTATGTCATGTTGGCAAGTTTGTGGATTGACTTGGATTCCCAGTAAATAGGCATAGACCGTTGGTTTTCCCGTTTGAATGGTTTTACACTAGTAATTTTCGGGTCCTTTATAGCTTGTTGTTCGGTGTGAGCCAAGGCTCCGTGTTGAAGGCCGTACTTTAACCTATAATGGTTTAATTTTTAAATTTTTAAATTGTTATTTGGAAGGAGAGTTGTCTCATTGGCACTCACACCATATCTTCCTATATCTATAGATCAGTGTTGACAGGCATATGGTTAACGTATGATAGCTACATACACCTGTTGGCCAAAGACGCACCGCAAATATGAGAAAGAAGATATAGATACAAAGGTTTTGCATCAAACGAACAAAATAACATATATGTTTAGGAGTATTTACAAGATGAAACAAATTTCTATCTAGTGTTTATGGACTAAAAGAATGGGCCACCGTAGAATGCTTCACAATCAAATTCTACATAAAGGTTCATTCTGTGAATCACGCCAGTTAGAATACTAGTAGTACTGTTAAATCTCTGCGTTACATTTATGCAACTGTTTCAGCTCAGTGTATTCGTTAAGTTTCAGGCTGTGATAGCTACTTCATAACTTTTAGAATTCTGTAGACGAATTATTATTTTTCAGTTGTGTGGAATTAATCAATTTATGTCAAGCTTTGCCTTAGAACTGAGATTTCACTTAAGATGTATGACAAGATCAGTAAGTACTTTGCATTGTTACATCTTCATAAATAAGTTTGGTCTCAGTCCGCTTTATAGAAGATGTTCTCTCGCTGAATAATTCAAATTTTGGTGACTAGGTTGAACACATCTATAACATAGAACTAGAGATAACAACAGACACAGTTAAGTCTACCTCATATCTCGACATACCTTACTTCACATTATTGATCTTCAATCAACAATGAAATAAAAGACTGACGGATTCGGGCGCTGGTAATTTGAGCAAATATTCGAAATATACTAATATGTGTGTATATATAAGTTGGTGATACCGTTTCAAATGGTCCATTTGACCTTGATTCTGAACACATGTAGTTTTGTCATGATTTGTTTGATAGTTGAAAAACATCAAACAGTGAAATAACAAAAAAATCGAACTCCAAGGAAAATTCAAACTGGCAAATTTCAAAAAACTTATTATACAAAAGTAAAATCACAAAAATACTTAACTTAGAGGAAAATCAATTCGGGAAATCCAAACTCAAAAGGCAAAATCAAAAGTCCAAACACATCAAACGGATGGATAACAACTGTCATATTTCCTGACTTGGTACAGACATTTTCTAATGTAGAAAATGGGGGATTGAACCTGGTTTTATAGCTAGCTAAACCTCTTGTATGACAGTCGTATCAAATTCCATTACATTGTCAACGATGCATGAAAAAAACAAACATACTCAAGGAGTAAAAACGTCAAAAATAGGGCACAGCAGTCAAAACAAATAAGGGTACAGTAGAAAAATCAAACTGGCAAGTCATTTCAAATAACATTTTATTCAAGTTAGAATCATTTGACTGTTGTACCCTTATTTTGACATTTTTACCTTATATGTCTGTTTATTATGTTCACACATCGTTGTCAATATAATGAACTGTAAAACACTTGAGAGGTTAAGCTAGCTACAAAACCAGGTCTAATTCTTAATAATCTATATAAGGAAATAACAGTAACAAGTCAGGAATATGCCAGTTGTTATCCACTCGTTTGATGTGCTTGAATTTTTGATTTTGCCATTATATAGGGGATTCTCCGTTTTGAACTATCATCAAAGTTCGATATTTTTGTGATTTTACTTTTTTAAAATTCAAAAAAAATTCTTACAAAATGGACATTTCGTATGAAGCCTTGATTAAGAAACAGAAAAAGTTCAAAACGTAGTCATTTCTTATTCAAAAATAATTAAAAAACGAGTTTTGTTCTTTTATTCTAACTTTGTTGTTCTTTGGAAAAAAATACATACTTTTTATGTGAATTAACCATTCTATTACATTCCATTTCAGTTATGCAGTAATCTTCAGTCCCTTCCGGGTGATAATTTATGTGTTCAGTGTTGTAATACCAGTATGTGTAATACACATGTTTGCAGGGAAGGTATGAATTATTATTTGTAATACCAGTATGTGTAATACTCATGCTTGCAGAGATGTATGCAGAGAAGGTATACATTCATTAGTTTTTATGTCATGTATTCACCAACCAGAATCCCTAATAAAGTCCGTCGCACTTATACAACTATTGGAAATTAAATTACTTGTGAAATGTCATTCACCGGTGTTGTTGGATCCATGGTTATTTTCAAGGGACCAGGAAACTTTAAATTGAACATTCTGGTACAGATGTACAGTTTTGTAGCTATGCAAATAATGACAATTTATTTTAAAGCACAGATTATTCAAACTGTTCTGTTCCGGGTTTTTTTTTCGTTTGTTATGTTTATTCTTCATTTAACACTGGCAAAAAGGTTCTCGTATGGACTATTCCAAAAATGTCATTTACGCACGTGAATAATGGCTGACGCAATTCGAAAGTAATAAAAGAAAATTCATATGAAATCATTAACAAAATAAATATACTTCAGACAAATTCTTCAAATATTCTAATATTTCGTCTTCGAAAGTCACATGATTGACATTGTCGCTCTAAATACACATCAATAAATAAATTTTGTGTATTCACTGTCTTCTGATTGGTTAAAATTATTAGTTTTATTTTCAATGTTGTCAATTTTTATGGTGACACGCCCACTCTGACGTTGTGTATTCATACGCCAACATGTGTGTACGTTGTTATTGTCAAGGTAAATAATATAAAAAGTTCTTTGAGCCATATTTTTGATAGAAATTTATTTATAATGAATGGCAATAATTTATTTTGATTTTATTGAACCATAAAACTAATTTTTGACACTTCAAATTTTACATAATCCGCTTTGTTTCAACATTTTAGCAACAACAATACCGACAACATTATCAACAAAAATGTCGACACCACCTACAATGAAGCTTACAACAAAAGTTCCAATATTATCAACTACAATACAAACAACACCAACAACTACGCTCGCAACAAAAGTTCCATCAACAACCACGACACCGCCTCCGCCACTAGTTCTGATTTCAAAAAGCATAATAATTCTCCATTCTGGGCATAGTAGGGACCAGTTTACATGTATAGCTGAAAATGTAGATCACCTGAACATATATGTCGATGGAATGGTAAGTGGTTGTAGAATAAGTAGCCTTCTTTCTATGTTGTAATGTTACACTATTGATGTAGGAAGTTGGTACATATTATAACATTCAAACCAAATAAAAAAACTAAGTTACGCATGTCTAATCTTCATTTTAAATCTTGTCATACAACCTTGATATAAAAATATCGAAAATTCAATTCCAAACTATCGATCATATCTTCATATATTCAAATTAACTGTGGAACGACAGCAAAGACATGTCAACTAAACAAGCACGAACCAAGATACCAGAAGCACTGGAAAATTGAGCGTGCAACAACATTATAAAAAAAATAGTTCAAACATTAAGTTGTCGTTTTAATATATTTGTAATTTACCCGTAACAATTTGATAACATATATTTTCGTTTTAAAAGACATAAGTAATATAAGTACTAAAGTTAAAATTTAGTGTGCCATATCATTGGATCGTATACATTTTTTTTCGTACATAAATGACAGTGCACCATAAGCCCTTAAAGACTGGTTGGTATAATTATGCATGATTATTGAATGATTATGTTTAAAATTGAAATATATTGTATTTCATGTATATGTACCAAGTTGTGCTTTAAAATAAAAATATATATCTATCGTACACGTACAGAGACAACAACGTGCTATGGTGAGCGACACACTTATACTGCACTATTAATTTCAGAAAATTAAAACTATTTCTAAGATAACTGTGAGTAATATTCGATATGAAAAAGTAGTAACGATCTGGAGGAATGCAACATATAAATGTGAGGGAGTCAACACCGGAACTACGAAGAGCGCAAGTGCATCAGTCTCTGTATTTGTTAGAGGAAGTAAGTAAATAATTTAAAACACATGCGCAGTCTAAATAAACTTTTCGATAGATTTTAATAAAGTAAGTTGAGATTGATAAACCTCGATCTTAATAATTCAATTTGTTTATTCTTTAGTTGTCCATGTTGTGTCATGTGTGCTATTGCTTGTCTGTTTGTCCTTTTCGTTTTTAGCCATGGCGTTGTCAGTTTATTTTCGATGTATGAGTTTGACTGTCCCTCTGGTATATTTCGTCCCCCTTTTACATTCTATATGACCGAACTATGACCGCTTGATGCATCAGTACTAGTAAAAAAGGCAATATTTACATTCTAGGACAAACTGAAATCGCCTTAACAAACAACAAAAATAGAATATGTATTTGTTGTCATCAACTGTAAAATTTTGTGCAGTTAATCGGTTCTAATGTATAGCAAAAACGGGAAATAAGACAAATACCGAAATCAAAGGGAAATTCAAAACGGAAAGTTCTTTAGTTAAAAAATCAAACACATCTTACGGATGTAAAACAACTGACAATTCCTGCTTTGATGCATACATTGTATCAGGTATTAAACGATAGATTAAACCTGGTTTTATAGCTAGCTTAACCCAGACTTGCATGACAGTCGCTTAGAATTCCATTATATTGACAACAATGTGTGGGCAAAACAAACAGACATATCAGTTAAAAATTTCAAAAATTTGGATACAGTTTTAAAAGCAGTAAACATTGTAACATCATCTCTTTCACTATAGAAACAAATAGAGAAACCTTTTTATTTCATTCTAAAACTGGAAATTGTAAAGGAAAAATGACCCTCTTAGACCCTTCTTTTTATCCTAATCCTTTTATTATTTGTTGTTCTTTGTTATTATTCTCTTATTTTCTGTCTTTAATACATCATCTTTCCCAAAGTCCTTCTTCTCCGTGCTTTCTGGTTGTCCTTTTCTATATTCAGCTACCACCAAATACAAGTTGAAGAAAGGAGTAAGGTTTCGATTGTCAAATGCTAAAGTTTCTGTAAAAGAAATACAACTTTCATTTTCTAGGTTAATGTTTTGTATAAAATATTTACATGATTTATTACGTTTGCAATATTACAGCTCTTCCTTACTTTCCGGTCAAAGATACGAACGACGTGTATGTACAAGGCGGCGCAACTGTAGGATTAACTTGCATACCGGAAGGTGACCCAAAGCCAACGATCACGTGGACACTTCCAAATATGGTGACTATTAAGTGAGATATCAGCAAAACATTTATTCATTTATAGGGAAGTAAAATCATCATAGATGCCAGGTTTAGATTGTGTACGCCGACGCATGTTTCGAACACGAAATATTCACCAAAGATATGAAAAAATTGAAAAAAAAATAAAACAAATAAAGGTTTAAAATGTTTAATACACTTTGATTTAAACATAGAAATAGTTTTGTAAATATTGATACACTTAAAATGATTTTTTTTGCGGTCTGTTTTTGAGATTTATTGTAAAACCTTTCGACAAAGCGTGATTACAGATACTGTCGAGATTGGGTTCACAGATAAAAAAAAATGATACAAAAAGCAACTATAATACTGTGGATTAATTATTATTCGTTGGCTTTCGTGGGTAGTCTAACCACGAAATTAAATATTCAACGAATATCAAATTTTCAATAGGCTTGTATGCAAAACCACGAAATCAAATATCCACGAACATTCGAATAGTTCTGTAATCAACGAAAATTGGTACCCATGAAAATAAATGAATTGACAGTAAATAATTTATTATAGCGGAATGCAAACGAATAAAGAATAGCTGATGAAAATAAAAGTACAAAGATCAAACAGCAATGTGATTTCATAAGAATATATCAATTGAGTGGCATTTTTAAAGATAAAGAAGTATGACCTGAAAAAACTAAAGAATACAGAAATTAAAGACCGCCTCCAGAACCCCGTATTTGCAAATATCATTTAAAACAAATTTATCTTTATAGGATAGCAACACCAGACAAACATTTATTGATTTCTATTATGAAAGAGTTGAGCTTAGATTGAAGAATATGACACCAATCCTTGTGGGAACGTACACTTGTGCTGCTCACAATCCTCTTGGAACTGCAACGTTCACTTATCATGTGTTCTACAAAAATGGTATGATGTAACGATCGATCTTAATAAAAAAAAATTACGCCATGCTCGCATATCGTTTAAAATAGTCTCATTAGTGACGCTCGAACGTTTGCTAAATTAAATAAGACTTTTAAAGACCATAAAAGATACAAACTTTCGAGACGTTTTTTGCAAAAAATAGCTTTCAAACACGCAACTACTTACATATTCTTTATGGTAAGTGTCAAATTTGTACTTAAATCTGCATACCAACTGTCATTTCGTTACGTTAAAAAATGCACGGAACAGTGTTTCAACTACATCAACTACTAGATGGTATATATGTTGTATGAAATAGTTATTAATCTGTAGTGATTAGAATATTGTGAATTGAAGATGAGTAGGTGTGTAGTCATTCGTATTTGTTAGTTTATTAGCTTGTGAAATATTTCTAATTAAGGAAGTTTGCTGCTCAGTTTCAAAATAAATAGCTTTCCATAACACTAATATATATTGATAGAGTATTAATTGAGGAATAAAAAAAGCAAAAAAAGGATAGGGGTCAATGTGCTTGTTTTCGATATATTTGCCATTGGAATTTTGGCGGGAAAATGTTCTCTCTTGATTTTTCTTAGCTTTATCACTGACCAGTTAAAGTGTTCAAAAACTTTTAGAAAATAAATGAAATTTTGTAAGACTTTAACAAATGACTTATAATTATACATGTAAAAGACTTATAAAGAGAAAAATGGGGGTCCATGAGCAAAATTTGTTAAGGCATTCAAATGGATAAAACCAGAGGATTTCGAAAATCTGACAAAAATTCCAAAACATGACAAGCAAACATCCTTAAGAAAGATATTATATTTTACAGCATCAGTTGTACCGATCCTGACAACACAGTCGACGGCAACTCTGATGATAAAACCAGATATTTTCTTACAGCAATCCATAAATGTAACAGAGGGTAGAACCACATTAGCGATTCCATGTTCAGCGGATGGTATTCCTGTTCCTAAAATCCATTGGTCAGTTGACCAGGTAACTAACATGTTCAAATATCATTACTTAAATTAACGCTCTTTAAATTTTTGTGCGTCGGAAGTGCTTTTCTGACTTTTTCTTTTTTAGAAAGATCAAAACCAAAACATAAGGGAAGAAACTCATGCATTATAAATACCAGGACTAAATTTGTTTATACGCCAGAGGCGCGTTTTGTCTACAAAAGACTCATCAATGACGCTCGAATCCAAAAAAGTTAAAAAGGCAAAAAAAATTACGAATTAATGAGTTTTTACTATATGTCTCTTTGAAAAAATAAACGAATGTTGAGCTCGAAAATAAACGTATTTACACTTTTGGTATTTAGCTGTATCTTGCCTCCGAATGACCTTACATCACCTCCAAATAACCTTTTGACGTCAAGCAACAATCACTTTTAAGTTGTGACGTCATATGTTTTGAATTATGAAGTCAAAGTTTACGGGAACCTGTGTGATGTTATGTAATGGCGGACAAATTTGCATACAAGTGTAAATACGTCTATATAGCAGGTCAAAAAGTACAATGGACTATATTAGGTTCGTTGGTGATGGTATTCAAACTGAATACATATACGATTATTAAACCCAACAACATATATAACATTAATATATACACTTTACAATAGAAAACACATAACAACATAAAACAGAATCATAGACAAAGAGGAATAAGTCAAATATATTTCAATGCTATTTCTTTTCAATCTCATATTAAAATGAATTGCACACATAAAGTCTCATTATCATGTGCTATAAAGTGTCTGGATTAGTTGTTTCACAATATATCATACATATACAGGACGATAATAAATCATTAACAAGTAGATAAAAGTAAAACAACAAAAGAACCGAAATCTGAGAAGTATTGAAAAAAGAAAATCCTGTATCAAATGGCAGTATCAAATCAACGGAAAAGATAACGGTCGTATTCTTGACTTGAAGTAGGCATTTCGTTTATGTAGAAACGGTGAATTAAACCTGGTTTTATATCTAGCTGTTCCCCTCCCATGTACGACACTCGCGTAAAATTTCATAACATCAATAACAATATCTGAACAAAACAAACAGACATTCTGTTATAATTTCATTTACTTAAGAACCAAACAAATCGGTATAAAAGTCTGGAGGGTTTAACTGCTTTGGATGAAGAACGCATAGCGTATTAGAATATTAATTTTGCAATGCATCACGCTCATGTTGCACATTAATCATCCACTGAACTTTTTTCAATGTGGTTTTAACCTGTACTTGTATATGAAAATTATGTATATATATATATATATATATATAACACTTCTTATTATAACGATTATTCAACGACATTAAATTCTTTGTCAGATAACTTCTATGGCAGATAAGTTATTGAGGGTTTGTCCAAGTACATATTGGGCAAATCCTATGATATGGGTGGCACAAAAAATTTTTTCCCCACTGAATTTTTGGTTCCAATGCAATGTTTATATAATACAAAGGATATATATGTCAAAGATATTTTGAATCAACAGTGGATGGCTCAGAAAATGATTTTAAAGTTCACTAACAATGCAACAAAATTTTGTACAAAATGATGAGTTATCTCCTCTTTTCAATGAATTTTCAGTGCTTTCTATGTATTTTTTTCTCTTCATTTGTTGCAGTTTAAATAAAAAATTAAAAATAAATTAACTTCGAAAAAGAATGAATTTGTGTTATGAAAAACATGAAAAAAAATTGAAAACAAAATGTGTCATGTGCCATCCACTGCCTGGTTTTTCCATGCACAGTCTCTTAAAACAAACAAATTTAGGGTATGCTTTTCTGAAGAATATACGTATCCTGTTTTTTCGAAATTTGTGGTTTAAAAAGGGTAAATACAAACAAAGGCTAATCAATTTAAAGTATCAAGTAAAGCAGATGCTTGACTTGAGTTCTTTCTGTATGTTGAAATCGGCTTAACTTTTTTTCTCTAAAGCAATCTTTTTATACCTGGAAGTTAACTATTTTGAGAAAAAGAGTCACTATTATTTAGATATAAGAAGATCTGGTTTGAGTTCCAATTTGACAACACTTATGGTCTTTTGTGGATAGTTGTCTCATTGGTAATCATACCACATCTTTTTTTTTCAAATAGACCTAGTCAAAACTTATAAAACTAAACCATTATAGGTCTTTTTAAAAAAAAAGATGTGGTATGATTGCCAATGAGACAACTATCCACAAAAGACCATAATGACACAGACATTAACAACTATAGGTAACTGTACGGTCTTCAACAATGAGCAAAGCTCTTACCGCATAGTCAGTTTTTGCTTGTTTTAGGGGTCAATGCCTAGCAATATCCAACAGTATCAAAATTATTTGATTATACACAACGTTGGTCTACGGGACAGTGGGTATTATAAATGTACAGCTACAAACAAAGCTGGAACAACAGTGAAAGGAATCCGTATTATTGTCAACCCAAAACGTAAGTTGCTAGTCATGCGTCATGCACGTGTTTCGCAATCAACTCTGCATGTATAACCTAATATCAAAACTATAAATATACGCAGCAGTAGTATACCGCTGTTCAAAACTCGTAAATCTATGGACAAAAACAAAATTGGGGTAACAAACTAAAACTGAGGGAAATGCATTAAATATAAGAGAACAACGACACAACATTGAAATGTAACACACACAGAAACGGACAAAAATTACGCAATATTTTCCAAGAACTCATCGAATTGAGACTTTACGGTTGATGAACAAGGACCATACAGACCTGAATGATATTGAAATAAACAAGTATTTGCGTTAATTATCTTTTGATATAGCATGAAAAATGTATTACATAAGGTATGATAGTCAAAAATTTTAAATAGATAGATAAAAGAAAACACTTAAATAAATATTTTGATATTTCACGAGTATTGAAAGAAGTTTATGCACATTTTGTAACCAAGGTGTTATATCGTTAATAGTAAAGCTAATTGTAAAAATGGGTTTCAAATGAATTGATTAGAGGTCAGTTCTGTAGTCATTGATCAGAACTTCTATTGAAAAATGTCAAACTTTGAAACAATAATACATGTATATTATTAATCCGACAATCTATTTTTCCAGCTCATATCCCTCCAACAGTTAGTTTGATAACAAACTTACAAGTTCAATATGGATCAACTGTACACCTTCATTGCAATGCAACAGGATATCCGGAACCGGAAATCTTGTGGTTTGTCAACGGTGTAAGTATTTTCCTATTGTAATGTTCTCGTTTTCTAAACTGTCATCATCAGAAGCAACAACATGCAGATTACTGTTCATTTACCTTTTCTTTTATCTATGTCTTGTTTCGTCCCCGGGGGTATCACCAGCCCAGTAGTCAACACTTCGGTGTTCACATGAATATCAATAATGTGGTCATTGTTATAAATTTCCTGTTTACAAAACTTTGATTTTTCGAAAAACTAAGGATTTTCTTATCCTAGGCATAGATTACCTTAGCCGAATTTGGAATTTTGGATCCTCAATGCTCTGCAACTTGTAATTGTTTGGCTTTATAAATATTTTGATATGAGCGTCACTGATGAGTCTTATGTAGACGAAACGCGCGTCTGGCGTACTAACTTGTATTCCTGGTACCTTTGATAATTATTTATACCTTGTTTTAGTTATCTTGAATTAGAAGAAAAGCATGTTACAACTCTCAAACAGAGACCCCATTACGACCTATAAGTTAGCAACTATATATCAGCGCTCAGTTTTAACCAATGCGTCAAAATAAAACCATATAGCAAGATACAAGTATAAGATTACTAACAATGACAAATATAACTCAATTGAAACGAGAAAACTTATGGCATGATTTCTGCATGGTGTGTACATGACTATATACGAATAATTACATTAGATGTATGTTTCATTATAATACGTTATTTTGATTGGCTAACAGCACATCACATGTTATTCCGTAAACAATTGCATTAGACAATGACATTTATTATGTATGATGACACGAAGTCCCACAATTAAGTGCACAGGTGAATTAAATAAAACTGGATAAAAATCGGGTTTTCATGATCCTAGCTAAAAAATGTAATTATAAGTATTGAATGTTTCTTTTTGTAACTTTATAGGGTTGTAAAAGCGTTAACCGTGCGTACATTTAAAGAATGAAGCGCGTCCGCGCTTCATACAAAATGTACTTCAGTCAACGCTTTTACACCCCAATAAATTTACAAAAAGAAGCATTCAATTCTTAATTAACAGTTATAATATTCATCAACAAACATAACAAACTTCAGACTACATGCTACTGGCTTAAGACAGGCACATTACAAAATTAGTAGTCATAATCGCATATTTCTAGGACATTTTTCCATGTAAGGTGGTACCATACACTTTCACTAAAATTAATTTGGCTCGTTTAATTTTCATAACATTTTGTCAAAATATTTACTTTGACACTTTAATAAAGATATAAAAATTTCAAAACATTTGAACCAACCGTTTTGTCAGAAAAATTACACGTCTGGTTATATAGCAATTTGACAAACACCAATTTTGATCATTGAGAAGCTTAATATTCCTTTTACAACACAACGTTATTAAAACGTTTAGGTGATTTTACAGAGTTATCTCCCTGTAGTGTCAGGTACCACCTTAATGTGAAAAAAGAGAGTTGGACAAGGTTAGGTGAAAAACTAAAGGCTTAACATTTTATAGAATAACTCACTTTGTCGATACATCGAAACAATCATATTGTCAACATAAAAAGAATAAGGTATGAATGTATGATGTTTTATGTGGGTACAGAAAATTGAAATCGACTAAGTCAAAACAATTATATTGTCAACATAAGATTAATGTATATAAAAATAAAATTACAAAAACCTTAACTCCGAGGAAAAGTAAAAAAGAAAAGGCCTAATCAAATTGCAAAATCCAAAGCTCAAACACATCAAACAAATGGATGACAACTGTGATATTCCTGACTTGGTACAGGCATTTACCTATGTAGAAAATGGTTAAATCTTGTTTAATAACTAGCTCAAACTCTCACTTGTATGACAGTCGCATAAAATTCCATCATATTGACAACGATGTGTGAACAAAATATGCAGACATAATAGTAATCTGATGTACAGTAGTTGTCGTCTGTTTATGTAATTTATACGTGTTTTTCGTTTTCTCGTTTTTTTATATGGATTACACCGTTGGTTTTCCCGTTTTAATGTTTTTACACTAGTAATGTAGGGGCCCTTTATAGCTTGTTGTTCGGTGTGAGCCAAGGCTCTGTGTTGAAGACCGTACATTGACCTATAGTGGTTAACTTTTGTGAATTGTTACTTGGATGGAGAGTATCTCCATTGGCATTCACACCACATCTTCCTATATCTATATAATAGGTATAAATGTCATAAATAGAGGTACAGCAGTCAATATTGTGTATTGTGAATATGTATGTTGTTTCATATAGGTACAAAGCGGGAAATCGAAGGATTTTATCATACCCATGGCAAAACTTATAGACACAGGAGCTTATGTATGTGTTGCTGTAAATGATGCCGGAAGAGATCAAAAGACGTCAATTCTACTTGTTTCCGGAAGTATGTTTAAAAATATATCGCCCGGGTTTTACTCCAATATTATTAGAACCCACAAATCGAAAAATTTTGTTTCATATGAAAGCATGAAAAATGGGTAGAAGACATTTTTTTTTCCACGTACAAAAGTCTGATAATAAATTATGGTTTAGAAAGGCACAATACCATTGTTTGTTGTAACGAAAGCAAAATAAGATGCGAAAATCTAAAATTTTCTCGATGACGCAAGGGACAGTTTATGATTCGGTTTAACAATAATATCATTATTTGAAATTACACCTTACAATATAAATTAACTTTAAAAAAAGGAAAAGAAATTACTGTCGCTGTGAAATAAAAACTGTTACCGAATAAGAAATGACATTTTGAGGGCCTCAGGGTATAATAGTTTATTGTAATTAACTGAGTTTACCCTCTTTAAATAAAGATTTTTTTTATTATTGTTATTATTATTATTATTTTAAGAGAACAAAAATAACTATAACGATACTTAATCGCCACTTTTTTGCCGTTCATCATCATTATCTAATATTGTATAATGTCATGCTTAAGGGAATCCAAAGCACTCCAGAACATCGAAAAACTGAATTGATCGAATTGAATAAAATTATCTACTAGTATTATATTTTTATTTTTAAGCTCATCCTTCTATTGTGACATCAACGCCTACAACTGTCACAACAACTTCCACAAAACCTGTGTCACTGACGTGTAATGCAACAGGAAATCCACCTCCAACAATCACATGGAGGTTTCAAGCAGTAGGTAAATTTAGAATATCTTCACAGTGGGTCTGGATGGGGCATATCATTTCATTCATACAATTAACAACTAAAGGTAACCGTATGGCCTTTAACAATGTGCAAAAATGCATACCTGATAGTCAGCTATAAAAGACACCGAAATGACAAATGTTTAACAATTCTAGCGGAAAGGCTATCCTTCTCTGAAAGCATATTCCTATCAATAGACATTCTCTAATTCGTAATACACATACTGTTATTTTTGACACAATTATGAAAAAAAGATCTAATAGTTAAAACACTTTTGTTTCTGATATTTTTCAGGGAACGCCATTCATTATTTCAAACTGATATACAATGAATATTGCTCATTGTGTACAGACTGTACAGTTTCGATTGTGTCCGCCGGGCCACCGTTTCACAAAAGGTCGTAAATCGTAAAAAAGGTCGTACGACCATTTTAACAATATGCGACCGCTTCACAAAGATTCACGATTTACGACTTATCAATACGTTATACTTCTGCAATCTGAACATTCAAAAATCAACAGTTGTTTATTAACGAACTTACAGGTTCTTGTTGACTTCATTTTCTGACCTTCGTTCAAAGGTAGCAATACACAGTTAGAAGTTTAGTTTCGCATTTTGGCCATGGTGAATTTTTCAGATATGAAAGTGTTTGTACAATAAAATTGATTTTTAGATAATTGGAGAATAATATAGCCTTCTTAGTGGGTTTGTATGAATATTTAGATTGTTTTAGCTTTTTTATGCTATTTGTATGTTTGACAGTCCGTATTTTCCTATCCGTACCGCCCATAGGTCCATAAATTAGTGTAGTGTTTAGCAACAAAATTTTGCGCTCGATCTTTTTCCATTAAATTTTATGGAGAAAAAGAAACGAGCAGAAATGCATATGATTTTTTTTTACCACTTGATAGATATAAACCTATGATTTCAGGAAAGGTATCACTGTAATTGATTGAAATTTTAATTTGGACTGAATTTTGGAGATTTTTGTGACATGTTCAACCCCCTTTTTTGCTATATTTTTGTATCAAAGAAATGCAGATTGTTGCCATGGTTACACCCGATAGAGTTTATAATTCATCATCATGACCATTAGAAGTCAAATCTATGGAAGATTCTCTTTCTATAAATAAACTCATCATAGATATCAGAACTAAATTTGCATATACTACGCGCGTTTCGTCTTCAAAAGACTCATCAGTGACGCTCGAATCCCAAAAAGTTAAAAAGGCCAAATAAAGTACGAAATTGAAGAGCATTGAGGACCAAAATTTCTAAAAGTTTTGCCAAATACAGCTAAGGTAATCTATGCCTGAGGTAGAAAAGTTTTAGTATTATATATACATTCATACAGGGGTCGAATTTAAGCTTTTTAGTGTACTGGCCAGGCGAACCAGTGGACTTCAAATCTACTTATCCGGCTCAAAATTTACTGGTCCTACAAAAATGACATTCATTTGATAACCGCTAAAAGATATGACAGATGTTTAGTTTTATTTTCCTCAGCTGTTTTCTTCTTCTTTATTCCAGTAGATTTTTGTGCTGTTCTGTTTGTTCATGAGCAAGTACGAAATCTTACTTAAAATTTGAAGATCCCGTTACAAAAATACATTTTTCCTCTAAGTCTGTCACTGCAAATTGTTCACATGTTTTACAATGCATTACATAACGATCGACTTTACAATTTAACCATGCTAGATCTTTTTCCCAGGATATTTTATATTCACATTTCCTTTTGTCAGTTTGAAAAATCTTCCTTTTGAATGTCGCATAGCTAATTAATTTGTATTGCCCGGCGTTTTAACTCCATCCAAAAATTTCCACATTTTCTGTTGTGTAGTGTGCTCACCTGATATATTAATTAAATAATTTTAAAAACGTACCCTCAGTACCATGAGTACCCTAAAAACAATTTGTCAGGTTTATTTTTTGGCAAACCAACCGAGATAGAGATGCAATCATTGATCTTAACGCAAATATTAAGCCTTATTAGTTAGACAGGAGGGGAAAGAGGGTGTTTAAAATTATGCGTGTCAATTTTAAGTTTTTTTTCCTAACTGTGTATTGCTACCAAAAGAGCTGTTAAAACCGAGGTCCATAATCGGAAGTAGTCGGAAGTAATCGGAAGTAGTACGATAATTATTTGTGAAACGCTCGTAAACTTGGTCGGTAACCTATCCTACGATTTACGATCTTTTGTGAAACGATAGCCTGATCTTTTATGGCGTTGCTGTAAAAGGGAAGCATCCGGAATTTCGGAATGCCACATGATTAGTTTTAAGCATATATATATTCCCTATTGTAAACTGAGGAAATAAAGATGTTTTTCAAATAATATCATTTTTTGGTGATTTCAGTTTGTAGGACCTAGTCATATTCAACAGACATTATCGTCTGATAATTCGACCTTGACATTGAGTCATGTTGATAGATCTGGGACAGCAATGTGCACGGCATCCAATCCACTAGGACAAGTTCAAGCCTCTTTTTCAATCATTTTAGTTTCACGTAAGTACTGCATATACAAATTATTTTGAAAAGTAACTATTAATTATTTCAGTCTCTACGTTGACTTAGAATGAATTAAGACTAATTATATAGTAAATTCAAGAATGAATATAGGGAATGTGTCAAAGAGATAACAACCCGACTGAGGAAAAGACAACCGCCGAAGTCCACCAAGGGGTCTTCCGTGCAGCGAGAAATTCACGCACCCAGAGTCGTGCTTCAGCTTTAAATCTTGTATCGGATTATAAACATAAGAACGGCGGAAACAGAAAAAAAACTGTACACAAAACACAACATTGAGAACAAAAAACTTAGCAACACCAACCCCATCTAAAACAAGTAGTGATCTCAGACGATCCGAAAGAGTGAGCTGATCCCGCAGAACAAGCAGTAGTCTACAAAACATTTCGCAGAACTGAGTGTCGGTGTCCGGTAGTCTTGAATAGTAAGCACTTTCTGTCCAAGAAAAAAACATTTTTGGAAAACGCAGTAGTTCACGTAGTGTCAATGCTACAAGTTGATACCTAACGATGGGGGAGGTGAACAACAATTGTCAATTACAAAGATGAAAATTCAACAGGTCTTACAGTCAAACACATTCGGCATTTTTTGCTATCACTTTCAATACGTGCAGCTGTTAATTAAGTAACTTTTGGTATGTTGTCCTTATGTACATGAAGGAAAAGGTAAATTAACAAAAATACTGAACTCTGAGGAAAATTCAAGAAGGAAAGTCCCTAATTAAAACGGCAAAATTAAAAGCTCATACACATAAGACGAAGGGATAACAACTGTCATACTCATGACTTGGTACAGGCATGTTCTTATATATAAAATGGTGGATTGTACCTGGTTAAATAGCTAGCTAAACCTCTCACTCGTATGACAGTTGCATCAAATTCCATTATATGACAACCATGCACAACAATTTGACGTAGTCTAAGACATGTACATTACATTTCTACAATATACTATGAATTAAATTAAACAATTCGTTTGTTGACTAAAAAATGTCGTTTTTAAATATCATAATGAAGTTTAAATTTCTTTTTCAGAAAGTACTATCGTAGGCAGATAATTCATCAGGTCAAGAGTAGAAGGTCAAATAAAACACATAACTTGAAATTATTTGTATTATTTTCAAATTTTATACAGTCATGCTATTATCTGCTCTTTTGTCAGGTTGGTGTCTCTTTGACATATTCCCAGTTTCCATTCACAATTTGATGCCTGTCCTTTTGATCATCCAAATATAATTTATGTTAAAATTTCATAATATAGATACTTAAACAACTTAAATAGTCACCTAGCAACAACAAAAAAACAATCAAAAGGTCATTTAGGTCAAGATTCAGCATTGACAACATGAACGTAGGAAGGTCTTAATGCAATATATAATGAATGGAGAATAATTGGCAAATACATCTAATAAAGGATAAAACCACAAAGAAAACAATTAAATTCTCACAAAAATAATGTGAAAAAATGGGCTGTTTTAATACAAATAATAGCGATTAAGGAAGTTCAGGGTTATACCACCATCTTGAATTGTACAATCACAGTAAATAATCGGTCTAGTTCTTTGATTAAATCTGCAAATTTGGAGACAGATTTGCAATACATTGGTGACACTGTTTATAAATATATAGAAAACGTGGTTACTCATTGCATTATACAATTGTCTTAACAAATACCAAATATTTGTCCTTTAAGAATATTTTTTTCAAATAAGCCATTTAAGGGGAGATAACTCTTTTAGTACAAAATTTAAGGTGGACATGTAGGGAAATTTTCATTTCTTACTTGTAGCAAGAAAACAAGTTCAGTGACACCATTGTTTCTTTTTATATTTTGAAAATATATTATAAAACCTACCTTCTTATATTTTTTCCAAATTTTGTCCCATAGATTTCTTTTTATGCATAAAAATGTGTTTAATCATGAACAATTTAAGCAAATTTTGGAATTTTGAACGACTCGTACCTAGAAAAATAGCGCGATAACCCAAACTTTTTTTTAAAGCATAGTGAAATCTTCATTTTGGCAAAGTATAAGAAAATTCTGTTATAAAATTCTGTTATTTTTTAGCTCACCGGGCCCGAAGGGCCAAGTGAGCTTTTGTTATCACTTGGCGTCTGTCGTCCGGCGTCCGTCGTCTGGCGTCCGTCGTCCGTCGTCCGGCGTTAACTTTTACAAAAATCTTCTCCTCTGAAACTACTGGGCCAAATTAAACCAAACTTAGTCACAATCATCATTGATGTATCTAGTTTAAAGTTTGTGGTTTTTTACCCGGCCAACCAACCAAAATGGCCGCCATGTCTAAAAATAGAACATAGGGGTAAAATGCTGTTTTTGGCTTATAACTCGAAAACCAAAGCATTTAGAGCAAATCTGACAATGGGTAAAATTGTTAATCTATCTGTCCTGAAATTTTCAGATGAATCAGAATACCCATTGTTGGGTTGCTGCCCCTAAATTGGTAATTTTAAAGAAATTTTACAGTTTTTGGTTATTATCTTGAATATTATTATAGATGGAGATAAACTGTAAAAAGCAATAATGTTCAGCAAAGTAAGATTTACAAATAAGTCAACATGACCAAAATGGTCAGTTGACCCCTTTAGGAGTTATTGCCCTTTATAGTCAATTTTTAACCATTTTTCGTAAATCTTAGTAAACTTTTACAAAAATCTTCTTCTCTGACACTACTGGGCCAAATTTTATCAAATATAGCCAGAATCATTATTAGGCTATCTAGTTTAAAAATTGTGTTTTGTGACCGGGCAAACCAAACAAGATGGCAGCTACGGCTAAAAATAGAACATAGGGGTAAAATGCAGTTTTTGGCTTATAACTCAAAAACCAAAGCATTTAGAGCAAATCTGTCATGGGGTAAAATTGTTTATCAGGTCAAGATATATCTGTCCTGAAATTTTTAGATGAATAAAACAACCCATTGTTGGGTTGCTGCTCCTAAATTGGTAATTTTAAGGAAATTTTACTGTTTTTGGTTATTATCTTGAATATTATTATAGATAGAGATAAACTGTTTACAGCAATAATGTTCAGCAAAGTAAGATCTACAAATAAGTCAACATGACCAAAATGGTTAATTGTCCACTTTAGGAGTTATTGCTTTTTATTGTCAATTTTTAATCATTTTTCGTAAATCTTAGTGATCTTTTAGAAAAATCTTCTTCTCTGAAACTACTGGGCAGAATTAAACCAAACTTGGCCATAATCGTCATTGGGGTATCTAGTTTAAAAAATGTGTCCGGTAACTCGGCCAACAAATCAAGATGGCCGCCATGGCTAAAGATAGAACATGGGGGTAAAATGCAGTTTTTGGCTTATAACTCAAAAACAAAGCATTAAGAGCAAATCTGACGGGAAGTAAAATTGTTGATCAGGTCAAGATCTATCTGCCCTGGACTTTTCAGATGATTCAGATAATTGGTTGTTATGTTGCTGCCCCTGAATTGGTAATTTTGAGGAAATTTTGCTTTTTTTTTGTTATTATCTTGAATTTTATTATAGATAGAGACAAACTGTAAACAGCAATAATGTACAGCAAAGTAAGAACTAAAAATAAGTCAACATGACCAAAATAGTCAATCGACTCCTTAATGAGTTATTGCCTTTCATAGTAATTTTTTAACAATTTTCATAAAATTTGTAGATTTTCACTAACATTTTCCAAAGAAACTACTGTTATAGATAGAGATAATTGTAAGCAGCAAAAATGTTCTGTAAAGTAAAATTTACAAACACATCACCATCAGCAAAACACAATTTTGTCATGAATCCATTTGTGTCCATTGTTCAATATTCACATAGACCAAGGTGAGCGACACAGGCTCTTTAGAGCCTCTAGTTTATATACTCCTAAACAATCTTAATGAGCCAATCAAGTACAGAAAAGTTTCTATTGATAATTTGTAACGTCATGTGTAGTATGTTATGGACCGGTGGTTGTTCGTAACTTTTTCATTCGGCCACAGGTTTTTCTTCTTCTTAACCTTTTTATTTTTACACATCTTCTCTCAAATGTTTGTATTGTGTGTTCTGAACAACATTCATCCCTGTGGCATGTGTCCTTTGTAAGGCAGCACTTACAACTGCTACTTAAGGGAATAATCTGTTAACCCTTATGGAGTACCTTAGACTATCTTAAATCTTAACATTATCGGCTACATGTACATAACTTATAAATATAATTATTTCTGTGACTGTATCTTGCATTAATTTATAGGATCCTTAACTATAGATCATTTAGCTGATCTGTAACAGAAACATCTCCATGCCTTATATATCATGTACTGTATTACGACGCTAAATAAAAACTGACAAGGTAAGGTAACACCCGGCCACCAAAAGCTTTATTTTTTGTGAAGCCAAGGTGGTCGTGTTGTCTATCGCGCCGGATGCAGTGCATGCAATTTGGCGTCAAGATATCTCAGAAGCAGGGTTAGAATCCCGGCGAGGGAACAACAAAAAATTTGCAAAAGCAAATTTACAGATCTAACATTGTTTGGTTGATATTTAGACGAGTTGTATATATATATTTATATAGTTTGAATGACATTAGTGCAATATTATTGTTTTATATCCATTTTTTTCTAATTTTAGTCTTATGACTTTATCAAACAACATTATATACTTATAATTTTACAAAGTTTCGCTTTTCGCTTTTGCACTGTAAGGATAATAATCGACAATTAGGTATATTCAGCTTTTGAAATGAATCTTAAAATGAATATATGTTTCCATCTTAAATTTAAGGAGCAAACATCTACTTTAACAACATTCATATTCCATGAAAGATCAAGTTGAAGGAAAGTTCCGGTTTTGTGCGATGTAAATAAACGTACTTTATTTTTAGAACCATTGGTTATTTTAAGAAACATTATATAAGTACTACGTAGTATCAATATATTTTTAGAAAATTATGACAACTTTCATTCAATGTGGACAATTAACTTTAAAGGGACTCTTTACATGGAGTTTAAATGATTTATACTGTATCAGTTCGTCTTTTTTATATAGCTTTCAACGTGGATAAAAACTATTGATATTCATTCTTTTTGGAGTCTTCCAATTTCAGTCACCAATCGATGTGTTTTAAGCTATTCGAGTTATATTGGATTGCTCGTAATTTTTTTACACGTCGACCAATTCAATTTAGAGGAACAAGTACATATTTTTGTAATAGTTGAAAAAGGTAAACAAATGGTTAAAAATGAAAACGTTCTATAAAATAATATGTATATGTGTTTTTTGTGTATGTGTATATTTATACGTTTATCGTGATACAAATAAGCATACGGCAGTTCACACGGACAAGATAGATGATTTTGGGAACTATATACCATTTCTCGCGTATTCAATTATATCTATGGTTGATATTACACCAAAACTAATTGAATTGTATAATGTTTTTAATTCACCACCTTTTTCAAAATACTTCAAAGCGCTTAATTATACCACGTATCACATGACAGTCTATAATATGTGGAATCAGCGGGATTCATTACTTCCATATCAGATCGACCAGAGCGGGCGAGCACCAAAAAGAGAGTTTCACGCAATGAATGGTGTCATGAAACCTGTTTTCTTAAAGATGGACAACAAAATCGGAGGGTTTAAAGATATAAATGAAATACAAGTTACTCCAAATAAGCTCAAAAAGATCAAAAAAGGGTCAGCAGGGATAAGCTTAAGAGTGGTCATACGGGAGCCAAAGCAAACAGCTCAAATACATAGTTTGAGATCGTGGTGCGCAGATAACTTTTACAATGATGATGCAAAGCTGATTTTTCATATTACTCTTGGATATCTGTACAGAGAAATTGAAGAAGAGCTAACCCTACCGATACATGAACTTGAACAATGGATAAAAAATAACATTCCAGTAATAGTAGTCAGGCGACCCTCACCAACTATTTTTCTTTCTATGGAAAACTTTATGCCGTATAATAATTTCAGCGATAAATAACCATTGCTAAGCAATGGAGAAAGTTTTGCGGTTAGGCAGGCTTCACCAACTATTTTTCTGCGGATGGTCACTTTATGCTGTATAATAATTAAACTGATAGATAAATGCTTTGCTAAGCAGTGTGTAAACTGGTCACTTTTATGCGAAAAAACACAGCCATGATGTATTGCATTTCTTTACAACATATTTTATATAATAAAGAATTGTCGGTGTAATGTATTACTTTGAAAAAAATTTATCAAAGTTAAAGAAAAGACAACCAGCTCTGATTCAAATATGGATAATTGTATCATTATTTTACTTTAACAGATTCTTATATACTAATTGTTTGTCTACTGAACAGGACCAAAACACAACTTAAACATTTGTGACCTAAATATCTATTTTACAGGAATAACATCTTTGATGCGACTGTATGCAAGTGATAGGGTTAGCTAGCTTTTAAACTAGGTTGAATCCAACATTTTCTAAATAAGGAAATGCCTCTACCAAGTCAGAAATACGACAGTTGTTCTCTGTTTGGCAAAATGGCAAAATCTAAACTTCAAACACATCAAACGAATGGATAACATCTGCCATATTCGTGACTTTGTACAGGCATTTACTTCCACAGAAAATGGTGGATTTGGCCTGGTTTAATAGCTAGTTAAACCTCTCACTTGTATGACAGTCGCAGAAAATTTCATTATATCGATATCGATAAGGAAACAAAACAACATACTTAAGTATAAATATCAAAATAGGGGTTCAACGGTCATTGTTTTGTTATAATCTTTATCACTATAAAAACAAAAATAAATATGTCCCATAGAAACACAAAAAAGGGGCTTATAGACAATGAAAATGGGCAAAAACGAAAGACAAAATTAAAACATTTACCATAGGCACAATAACACAATCACGGGATGACAAAAACTGAGTCACGTCAAATGGATATCACTAAAAAAATACACTAGACAGGAAAAGTAATATTAAAAAAATACAAATTAAAGAATACTACTCTAGTAGACGAAACGCCCCAGTAGTCAGCACTTTTTGTGCGGACAAGAATTGTCATTGTTATTGTTATATCTATAAATTTTACTGTTTACAAATTTTTGAATTTTTTGAAATACTAAGGCTTTTCTACCTCAGGCATAGATAACCTTAGCTGTATTTGGCACAATTTTTAGGAATTTTGGTCCTCAATGCTCTTCAACTTTGTACTTTATTTGCCCTTTTAACTCTTTTGGATTCGAGTGTCACTGATGAGTCTTTTTTAGACGAAACGCGCGTCTGGCGTATAGTAAATTCAGTCCTGGTATCTATGATTAGTTTATTTACAACCACTGGGTCGATGCCACTGCTGGTGGAGATTTATTTCCCCGAGGGCATCACAAGCCCAGTAGTCAGCCCTTTTTGTGCGGACAAGAATTGTCATTGATATTGTTATATTTATAAATTTACTGTTGACAATTTTTTGAATTTTTTGAAATACTAAGGCTTTTCTACCTCAGGCATAGCTAACCTTAGCTGTATTTGGCACAACTTTTATGAATTTTGGACGACACGCGCGTCTGGCGTATACTAAATTTAGTCCTGGTATCTATGATGAGTTTATCTATAACACATCATTCAGATAATAGGAACGTTAGTACTCTGAATCTTTACTTCAAGACCATCGTGAAGTATGTGTGATGTTGATATGGATTAGTTATCTACAAGGTCTTGGTATAGTCCGATGAACATTGTTTACAATAACAAAAAAGACGGGACGTTCTTTGAACTACCACATCAACTTCCTGTTCACACACTGGTGATGTTTAACAAAGTTTGATAAGCAGCTACAATTTCCTGTTCACACACTGGTGATGTTTAACAAAGTTTGATAAGCAGCTACAACTTCCTGTTCACACACTGGTGATGTTTAACAAAGTTTGATAAGCAGCTACAACTTCCTGTTCACACACTGGTGATGTTTAACAAAGTTTGATAAGCAGCTACAACTTCCTGTTCACACACTGGTGATGTTTATCAAAGTTTGATAAGCAGCTACAACTTCCTGTTCACACACTGGTGATGTTTAACAAAGTTTGATAAGCAGCTACAACTTCCTGTTCACACACTGGTGATGTTTAACAAAGTTTGATAAGCAGCTACAACTTCCTGTTCACACACTGGTGATGTTTAACAAACTTTGATAAGCAGCTACAACTTCCTGTTCACACACTGGTGATGTTTAACAAAGTTTGATAAGCAGCTACAACTTCTTGAATACCAAGTAAGTTAAAAAAAAAACGTATATCCCATATGTAGTTGAAGGTAACATAGTAGTACTTAGGTGTGTTTTACATTGATGTGTCCCCTACCTAATGACAACAGTTTAGTTCTTGGTAAAATTGAGATATTGTGTGCATGCTGATTTCTCAATAACATGTGAAATGATACGGAAAAGGTGCAAAAGTTTTAGACATGTATGCAATGTTAATCGTAGAACTACAGAATTCAACAATTATGTTATTACGCCCTTATTTTTAAATAAGTTCAATCATACTTGAAAAACAAAGTGATACCACCTTGTAGAAATGTGCTTCTATATGGTTTTCTCGTTTGAATGCTTTTAAACTAGTAATTTTTGGGGCCCTTTATAGCTTGCTGTTTTATGTGATCCAAAACTCAGTGTTGAAGGCCGTACCTTGACCTATAATGGTTTAGTTTTACAAATTGTTACTTGGATGGAGAGTTGTGTCATTGGCACTTATACCACATTATCATATATATCTTTATATTACATACCAAGTGCCACTCCTAACTAAGATAATAATTGATGGTTGAATTAATGACTACCAAGTCACATCATTGGGTAACGTCATCGCCTAACTGATTAAAATTCAAAGGTCAGGAGATGCGGTGATTACAAAACATGTAATTAGTTTAATTTGGGTGTTTTCAATACATAGTTCAATAAATGAAATGTTTTTTATATAGTATAATTGAATTAATAAATGATTTTTTTTTTAAATCGTGTCAGGCCTCCTTAAATAGAATAAACTCGTTTTGAAAAAGTAGTGAATACGGTACTTAAAAGCATTCCATAAAGACTTCAAATTCTAGGATTCTATTATAGGCATCTTTTATTAAGATGAATGAATAATTCACTTTACATGCTTTATGCTGGGTGACTTTTTCCTTTGGGACGGGGGGTTATGCCTTACAATTTTTATAAACATCAATAATGACATGTTTCACTTTACATTTTTCGAAAAACTCAGGATTTTCTTATCCCAGGCATTTACACCACTGGGTCGATGCCACTGCTGGTGGACGTTTCTTCCTCGAGGGTATCACCAGCGAAGTAGTCAACACTTCGGTGTTGACATGAATATCAATTATGTGGTCATTTTTATAAATTTCCTGTTTACAAAACTTTGAAAAAAAAAATTTGAAATTTTGGCTCCTCAATGCTCTTCAACTTTGTATTTGTTTGGCTTTAGATCGTCACTGATGAGTCGTACGTAGACGAAACGCGCGTCTGGCGTACTAAATTATAATCCTTGTACCTTTGATAACTAACTTAAGTATTGTATCATCCATTATTCTAAAGATATCTTATGAAAGATATAAGAAGATGTGGTATGAGTGGCGATGAGACAACTCTCCATCCATGTCATACAATGTGTGAATGTAAACCATTATAGGTCACAGTATGGCCTTAAACATGGAGTCTTGGCTCACAACGATCATTAATCTATATAATAAAGTGCCCTACAAGTTACTAGTGAAAAAACATTCAAACAAGTAAACCAACGATCTTATCTATATTTAGAGTGTAAAACATTATTGTTTGTATTCTATTTTTTTCTTCTATATAGTTTACATCCTGGATAAAATGTATGAACTTGCACTACATTTGTGGTTACATGAGTGACATGTAACTTTCAATCAACAAACGCTTGATGGTACAGGTAAATATTATGCACAAAAATAGGATCTTACATATTATGTATCGTGCATATCATTGATTATTTACTGCTGTCCATAGAAACCATATTCCATGGAAGGAAACAATTAACAATATCGTTACAGTTATAAAAGGTAAACAAATGGAAAAGTTCTATAAAATATTATGTGTGTGTGTGTTTTGTGTATGTGTATATTTGTTGTACGTTTTACCGAATACACACAAACGTACGGTAGGCAAAACAGACAAAATAGATGATTATGGGAATTATGTACCGTTTCTCGCTTATTCAATCATATCTATGTGCGACATAACACCGAAACTAATAGAATTGTATAAAGTTTTCAGTTCATCATCTATTTCTAAATACTACAAACCTCTAAACTATACAACGTATCACATGACAGTCTATAATATGTGGTCTCAGAGGCGACCATTCTATCCTTATCAGATGGACCAGAGCGGGCGAGTACCAAAAAGAGAGTCGCACGCAATGAATCGTGTTATGAAACCTGCACTCTTAAAGATGACAAACAAAATCAAGGAATTCAAAGATATTAATAAAATACAGGTAACTTTTTCTAAAATTAGAAAAGGATCAACAGTAGTTAGTGTACGTGTTGACATCCGGGTTCCAAAGCAAAAAGCTCAAATAAATAGTTTGAGAAAGTGGTGCGCATCTAACTTTTACAATAGTGATGCAGACCTGAAATTTCATATTTCCCTTGGTTATCTGTACAAAGATATTGAAGAAGATCTCAGTCTACCGATCCATGAACTTGAAGAATGGATTAAAGAAAACATTCCAGTAATAGTAGTGAGGCGACCCTCACCAACTATTTTTCTGTCTATGGAAAATTTAATGCCGTATAATGAATTCATCGATAAGTAACTCTTGCTAAGCCATGAGGAAAATTTAATGGTTAGGCGATCTTTACAAAAAAAAATCTGTCTATGGAAAACTTTATGCCTTATAATTATTTTATTGATTGATAAATTAACCCTTGCTAAGCCATGTGGAAATTTTAGTGATAAGGCGATCTTTACAAACTATTTTTCTTTCTATGGAACACTTTATGCCGTATAATAATTGCATTGATAAATAACCCTTGCTAAGCCATGAGGAAAGTTCATCCACAAGGACACTTATATGCCAGAGAACACAGCCAAAACGTACAGAATTACTTAAGAATCTAAATACAAATTTTAAAAAAAAACAAGAACGAAAGATACCAGAGGGACAGTCAAACTCATAAATCCAAAATATACAGACAACGTCGTGGCTAAAAATGTAAAAGACAAACAGAAAAATTAAAGTACACATTACATACCAAAAACTAGGGATGATCTCAGGTTCTCCGGAAGGGTAAGCAGATTCTGCTCCACATTTGGCACCCGTCGTGTTGCTTAAGTGATAACAAACTCGGTAAATAGTCTAATTTGGTAGGTAACATTCATGAAATGTGTATTAAAACAAATGTGTTTTCACAATAATATGTTTTCGACGTAGTGTATTACTATAAGGATAAATTATATCAAAATTATGGAATAATCTGCCAGCTCTGACTAAAAATATGGACAGTTTATAATTAGGAATTGAAAAGCATTGAATAATTAGTCGGTACAGTCCTTGGAAGGTGTAAAAGATATGCAATATATGCTAAAGTAAAAAGTCTTCTACTAGTAAAAAGTCTTCTACTAGTAAAAAGTCTTCTACTAGTAAAAAGTCATCTACTAGTAAAAAGTCTTCTACTAGTAAAAAGTCTTCTACTAGTAAAAAGTCTTCTACTAGTAAAAGGTCTTCTACTAGTAAAAAGTCTTCTACTAAACTGACAACTTCATGAACAAAACGGAAGGAAAAAAAAGACTAACAATAGTATACAAAACACAGCATACAAAACTAAAGAATGAGCAACACCAAGCTAGAAAAAAATTGAGGGTGATCGCTGGTGCTCTCGTATAGTAAGCAGATTCTGATCCACATGTGTTACTCTTTGTGTCAATTTGAAAAAAAACTTGTATTTTGTAATTATTAATATTGTTGGTAGTAATGAAAAGTGTTATATCGTGTATAAACTGGGAATGGTGTATGCTGTAAATGGGAATTGTCTTTGTTGCAAATAGTGTATTGTACAACCGAGCAGTGTGTATGATTCTAGCACCTTCATCATAAGTTCATGTATTTCAAATATGTTTAGTCGTTTTAAGGTGTATTATCGTGCTTGATTCAAGTGAGATTGATTGATTGTCTTCTTTACACCAATAAGTTGTTTGTAAACATCTATGTCCATTTGTCTCTGGTAGAGAGATAAATCAGATAAAGTGAGAGGTTTTGCTAGCTTTAAAACCAAGTTTAATCCACCATTTTCTACATAAGATCATGTCTATGCCAAGTCAAGAATATGACAGTTGTTATCCATTCGTTTGATGTGTTTGAGCTTTTGATTTTGCCGTTTGATAATATTGATACGTAAAATGGATGGTTCACGATTATCTCTTTTGTCGAAAATTAAGATCTCCGCCAACCCTCATTTTCAACTTATGTTAGTAAGTTAAGTTATTTAACAAACTGAACTGTTTTACCGGTATCCACTATTTAGAGTTTAAAGGAATAGGTCAATGTGTTCAACATAGTCCCCAAATTTTAATTATTTGACGGAACACATCATCTATATCAATTAACGGATCACAAATGATTCACATATTGATTTCTATTGTTTGTGTAAGGGGTACAGATCACCTAAGGGAGTTAACTCTTAAAAATCAGCTGCACGTTTTAATCACATATTATTAGTCTTTTCAACGCTCAAAATGAATTTTCAAAGGAGTTCAAAACGTTCAGTTTTTTGGGTTTTTTTTTTTACTTTTACTTCTGACTTGTGCTTGTTTTCGTCCTTTATGTACATGAACTAGTTGCAATTGGATATTCAAAAGTCAACATTCAGTTTGAATATTAAGTTATGCATAATGATCCATGTTCTTATTTTCTCCACTCAAATATTTGCATGCAATTCGCACTGAAAAATTAAGGAACTCTTTAACATTTCCTGGGACCATTGTTCTTATCAAATATTTGAACAAAAATTAGCTTGAGAACTGATCGATGATGCGACTTTAAGTTCAAAGATCATCCGTCTTCCCTGTCGAATAAAGTTGAACCCGGAGTCAAAAGTCGGTAATATGAAAATGGTCTATCGTTGTAATGATCGGCGTATGTATTTCAATGATTGAGCACTGTGTGTGCAAGCTCCATTTTAACCATTGCTGACATAATATGATAATTCTTTTTTTTTTAATCCGTATTACTTAAAAACTTTATTTAATGGTCAACAATGACATATTCATACAAAAACAGCTTCTTTCATACTGGGAAACACCCAAAAGACAAGAACCAATTTAAATCAGGTGACCTAAAACTAATTATTTTGATCACTAGCTTAAAGGATCATTGTTATTATCAAAAGACATTTCCGACCAGACGATCTTGTGTGCATTATATAATAACGTCTGTCTTAATGACAAAACCATTAATTATAATCCTTAAATTGAAAGACTGTTTTGTTTTGTGTTATGTAATATCTTGCTGTGTTTTATAATCCAAATTGAGTATTTATGAACTTAGAAATTTCCAATCAATTCAATTTGTAATAAGAATTTAATTATAAGGGAGCTACCATTTGATTTTTATGGGGGGGGCTAGGATGAAATTTGAAAAAAATAGGCAGGACAGGAGTTTTGAGTAAAAAAAAAAGGCAGGATAAGACACTTGCAAAATAAAAAAGTCAGGACGACAATTTAGGTACAAAAAAGTCAGGATAAACTAAAAAAAAAAAGGCAGGACCGAACAGAGTGAAAAATAAAAAGGCAGGACAGAGATTACAGCTAAAAAAAAATGCAGGACAAAATTTTTCATCCTAGCCCCCCATAAAAATCAAATGGTAGCTCCCTAAGGAATGACTATCACATTTTTTTGTCTATTCAAACCCATACAATGTGGTTTATTTATTCATTATTTATTTCACTTTCCTTTTTTCATCCTACATAAGAAATAAATAACAACCATAAAAATACTTTAAGACATATCTGTGACGTCAATATTAAATACAACAATGTTCCATATTACAGAATCCTAAAAAAAACGAAGCAAACCTATGTGTCGTTAGTGTCAAGCAATTGTATGAAATACACAAATTATACACAGCGTTTGAAAATACCATTGAAAGTAATGTAATAAAAGCCAATAGCAAGTGGTTAGGTGTCCGTTTGGTCAATTATTCAAAAGGCAGCAAAGGACTAACATTTCTGTATTAAATTTAAATTACCTTTGTTACTAAGAAGCTTTAAAAATATTTACGGAAAGTGATGACACAAACGTTACAGCGATTTTTATGAGTGATCTCCCGTAATATCCTAAAAGCTTGAAAGACCTTGATATAAGAAAAACTGATAAAGCGTGCACTTAATAGTTCCTGATCTTTAATTGGAGTCCTATCTTTCAATGGTATTTTTATTCTGGTTGTACTCAGATTTAACGACAAGATTTACTCCAGATAAGAATTACATCATACTTTATAAATCATACTTTAGATATAAGTCTTACAGTAACTATCTACGAATAGAAATTCTCACCGCCATGTTTTATCCAACAAATATGTGCTTTAAGAAGGAAAAAATAGATAAATCGCTTATTTCCAATCCTTGTCGATACATTTTTTATACAATAAAGTTAGATTGCTGAACGACGAAACTCATTCAGTTACCAGTGCGTTCCCTTTATCTAACGTGTCAAACCTTAGTTTTGAACTAAAGAAACATAACAAAAAGTCTCCTCTAACCGCTCCGGAAATAATCTTTGTAAAGCTGGATTTATGACAGAGAAAACAAGACGAAAACCATACGTCACTTCCGATTAAAACGACCAAAACAGTTTATCCTACATTACTTACAAACTATTGTTATCAAAACAATGCAAACAAATCAGATACGGAAAGTATAACTTATTCTTATTTCAAACGTAACTCGTCAATTGTCATTTAGATCCCACCATGAAATCGACTTGAATCTGTCCAGGTTGGAATTTTGTGGCGTGACCTTCAGCGTACATCTCGTTGTTTTTGTTGTGATACGTCCTAAAACCGTGACATTATTCTTGATGGCTTCAAGAGCTGAGAACGAATGGAAATGCACAAACATGTCCAGGCTGTCGAGACTACCATTTTCTTTTAAAGCTTTCAAGTACTCTTGCTCGTTTTTGACATCGAATTCCATTCCCCTGATACCAAGAAAATTCTGAAGGTCAGATGCATACCTTTTCATGGCGTTGATATTTCGGATTTTCTTTTGAACTTTTTCTCTCCGTTCGTCAATATCGTCAATTACTCTTTGGATCCTTGATTTCATTTCCCTTTGTTTTGTTGCCATTTCGTCAAGAAATTGGCTTTCCATTCGATCAAGATGGTCGTTAATGGCACGCTTCATTTCTCGGAGTTCGTTTTGGTATCGGGTCGCCTGATCATCTAGGGTTAATATGTTATCCGTTCTATCTTTCCGAACGCGGTCGATGGTTTGCAGAACGTTTTTCAGACCCCTTTCTATAGTTATGCACTCGTTTGAAGATTTCGAATCTTTAATTAAATCGCTGATTTGTTTTAAATCGCGACATTCCTTGTGGCGATCTTTTATGCAAATGATACAGCATGGTTTACCATGGCGATCGCAAAAATATTCAAACTTCTCTTCATGATCATCACATCGATTTTTAATAGCAAGAACAGATGGGGCGAGTCGTTGGTAGTCGCTTATATAAACTGTTTTGTGGTTTCTGGACATTTTCATCAGGCCGTGATATTGTTTGCATTCGGAACATAGCGCTTCCTCGCATTCGGAGCACCAGACGACAGCAGTATTGTATACACGTCGGAGTTGGCAAACATTGCAGCGTTGTTCTCGCGGACTGTTCATATCACCAACGCTAAAAATAAAAAAACAGAAACGGATGTTCATCTTTTTAAAATTATTACATACATGTAGAGAATTGTAATGGAATTAAAATCTTGAAGCGTTGTATAGTCATCTGTCTTTTGTCGAAGACCGTAGACTGACCTATAGATGACTTTTCGTTATTTGTGTCTCTCGTTTAGCTTTTGTCATTAAATCAATTGATTAAAATAGAGGATACAATCTTTTTAGACTGTAATTACAATCAATCTCTAATCTAACATGAATCTTTTCTCAAGAAGCAAATCTGAAATGGGGAGCGAAAATTAATGAAAAGACTGCATTATTTTTTCCAAAAGACGGAAAAAATTTAGAAATAAACTAGAAAAACTTTATACTAAGGTATACGTTGTGTTGATGGATTCTTATCATATCTACATTTTTATTAAATTTATTAAGTAAAATAAAATTCACAATATCAAATACATAAGAACATTGTGTAACACCTCTGAAATCAACCTTTCTCAATCGAGTTATGAATTTCGAACAGCGGTATACTAATGTTGCCTTTATTTAACACCTCTTAACGCGTAATGAAACTCTGTGATTCTTTAAAACCATAAAAAGAGAGTATTTTTTTTTTAAATTTTGACCGCAACCAGAATAGTAATATATCTTAAAAGATGACATTATAAAATAACGGTACCTTCCGCACCTCCTTAACTGGTCCATAATTTGCGTGGCTCCAATTGAGCTACTTCTTTATGTAATGCACAAGTCCTGTGCCGATTATGTTCTACTGCTTATATAAAATATAAAATTTATAACAATACTTACAAAAATCGCAGGATCAGATCATACTACGAAGTTATAATTCCAAAAATTATTGATGACGTTTACAAAATGAATTTGAAACAATTGCCAAAATTTTACAATTAATATTAAGATATGTTAAAATTGATGAATACGAACTTTTATTCAAAATTTGACCTATGTTGGGATTCGCGCCAAAACTTGTATAACGTCTGCCAAGTGACGACTTATGACAATTGCATAAATAGATAATGGCGGACTGATTGATTTAAATATTTTGTTGATCATTGTTAAATATTCATTCATCATTCGCCAAATTTTACGATATAAATCAATAACCGAAATACATGTAGTAGTAATTTATGATTGCAATTTTAAAGAAGAAAAATTGCAGTGCAAATTTTAGTTTTGAAAAACCCGAAGATTTTATAATTCTTTATATTTTTTAATTTACTCAGTAGGATGTGGTTGTCGCTCGTGTATAACGTTCTCAAATCAAATCAAAGAAACCATAATAAACTTTTAGATCTAATTTCAATAATTAGTGATTGATTATACTGGTTGCTTTAGATCCAATGACAAATATTTCAAAATTATGCATGTTTGGACGAACTAAAATTAACAATATATACAATAGATTAGTCCAGGGATAATAAAGATAGGAAGATATGGAATGAGTGCCAATGAAATAACTCTCCATTCAAGTCACAATTTGAAGTAAACAAGTATATGACAAGGTGCGGTCTTCAACACAGAGGCTCACACTGAAAACCAAGGTATAAAGGGCCAAAGAGAAATCTAGTGTAAAACCATTTAAACGGGAAAACCAACGGTCGAATCTATATAAAAAAATTAGAAACGAGAAACCCTTATGAACCACATGAACAAACGACAACTACTGAACATCAAATTCCTGACTTAGAACAGGTGGAAACAATTGCAGCGGGATTAAACGTTTTAATGTATCCAAACCTTGTCCCTTGTGTAAAACACAAAGAGTAACATCGCAACATAGAAAGACACACTGTAACATATCAATTGGAATGGCTTAACTCAATCAAAAAAAGTAGTAACACAGATGAACATACACTGAACGAATAAATTTGATATATGATACAATGTAAATACAAAGTTAATGAAAATAAGAAATGAATAAAAATAAACTGTTATCACAGAGATATGTCTCGCCTTTTTGTAATTTTGATTATGCAAATGTTGAAATAAGTGGTGAATTGGAAGTCAAGATTTTATCCGCTATCATACGTACCCTCCTTTTCCATTTGCAGTAGAACCTGTCGCCATTTGAACAGGTCAACCCCACTTCCAAGTACCTACCTAGATTTACAGTTAATTCATTTTTATGCATGAAATATTAGCCACTGGACTTGAAGCAAAAATCAATCAATATAGTTTAAGGTAATTTTACAATATTCCAAAAATAAAAGAAGAGAATGCTGGATAGTATTATAAACCTGGTCAATAAAAGTTTTTTCATCTAAATACATTAACTGTTTCTACGTGTCCAAACGATATCGAACAAAAACTTATCATATCATAAGGAACATGTGTACTAAGTTTCAAGTTAATTGGACTTCAACTTCATCAAAAACTACCTTGACAAATAAACTTTAACCTGAAGTGGGACGAACGGACGTACGATATGACGAACGAACAAACGGACGAACGGACGTGCATACCAGAAAACATAATGCCCCTCTACTATCGTAGGTGGGGCATAACAAATACTTCTAAACAATTAATCAAAAATCAATCTTCAAAGATACAGGTTCATGATTGATTGTTCTTTGTTTAAATATCCAGTGGCAAATATTTCATTTATATTCAGGACGAGCAACTGAACATTTATACAATAGATTCTGCTAGATATAGAGCCGAATGACGTGGTATTTGAATTTCCTCTTCAATACAATTAAATACAATAGTATGTTGGATTAGAGCAGATATTTTACCTGGCAACAGGCAACCAACAGAACTTCAATAAGTTGTTGCAAGAGTTCTTTAACGAACAGATAGCATACGTAGAACCATTGTCAAGTATGCGGGAAAGATGAATAGACGGTGGCTAAAATGCAAAACAAAACCATGTGTTTCAACACTGTTGATAGCTTCTTTTTTATTCGTATTGTAATGCGTTTACTTTTCTACATTGGCTACAGGTATAAGGGGAGGGTTGAGATCTCAAAAAACATGTTTAACCCCACCGCATGTTTGCGCCTGTCCCAAGTCAGGAGCCTCTGGCCTTTGTTAGTCTTGTATGATTTTTAATTTTAGTTTCCTGTGTATAATTTGCAGTTAAGTATGACGCCCAATATTACTGAACTAGTACATATATTTGTTTAGGGGCCAGCTGAAGTTTCTCGCTGCATTGAAGACCTATTGGTGACCTTCTGCTGTTGTCTGTTCTATGGTAAGGTTGTTGTCTCTATGACACATTCCCCATTTCCATTCTCAATTTTATTCTATCTTCTTATGTTTTTATTTCGTTCAATGATTTTACAGAAGGTCGTATATCGGTTAAGTAAACTGATCCTACCTTAAAATGATCTGTAGATTTATAAGAGATATTTCACAATATAATTAATAAGTTACATATTATTTACCTTGTAATCTTCTACCTTTAAAGTAATATTATATACACCATATTAGCTTGAACAATGACCCATGCCAAAAATCGACAAATTTAGGTTGAATCTGGTGCTCTCAGTCTAAAAGCAGGTACGGAATCTGCGGAATAGCGTCACGTGATGATGCCAGTTGATATTAAAGCCAATAACTTATTCCCCGACCGTGCAAGGGCTGTATAGCCAGTCAAGGTCGTTGAACATTTCCATCATTATACCTTATTCACTTATTTGAGGGTGTAAATGAGGGTCTGCATGAGGGTCCTTATTTCTTTATTCTGTAACTTTTTAGACAATTTTTCTGTATTTTTTACCTTGTGTGCACGCTTTGCCAATTATTCTCTAATCTATAAATTAACCTCACTCAGACCGTATTACACAAACAAGAGTACTAACGCGTAAACATGTTATTTTGCAAAACAGACATGTCTTAATTACATTTAATCATACCAGTTTATTTTTACGACCGGTGAGGGGTAGCATAATGATTTGCCATAATTTTTCATCCGTCTCTACAAAATGGATAATATCGTTGGTACAAAATGGTAAATGTTGGATACGAAACGGCAAATTTGGGTACGAAATGAAAGTGGTACGAAATGACTTGCTTCCGTCTGTCCATATTATTTGTGAACACAAAATCCGTGTTGACAGGCTAGTTTTCACAAAAGATGAACATCCAAGCCATCAGCATACTGTTGACAACAATGTTAAACATCAGGATTAGCCCATCTGTTTTTTGGAATGATTCCTGTTCTAAGAAAGGAATATTTTTTCCACTCGTTGTGTTGTTTGAAAACGTTTGATTTTGCCAGTTTTTATTGACTAAATTAATGATACTCTTAATGAAAAAATAGTTCTGCAGCTACGGCATCTATCTAGTGTCAGAAAATAAAAAAATATAGTACCTGATAAATGTAAAACCTCCAAAGCACTTTTCTGGATATGTGTTAAGGTGGTACCTAACACTACAGGGAGATAACTCTGTGAAATCCGCAGAACGTTTTAATGACGTTGTGTTCATAAGGGAATATTAAGCTTCTCAATGATCAAAATAAGTGTTTGTCAAACTGCTATATAACCAGTGTAATTTTTCTGATAAAACGGTTGGTTCAAATTTTTTGAAATTTTTATATTTTTGTCAAAGGGGCAAAGTAAATACTTTGTCAAAATTTTAAGAAAATTAAACGAGCCAATTTAATTTAAGTTAAAGTGTTAGGTACCACCTTAATAGTGATTAAGATTAAAAAAAAAACAATGTGTAACTTGACTGCTGTAATCCAATATTTGAAATTTTTACCTATTATGTCTGTTTGTTTTGCTTACACACTGTTATCAATATAAAGGAATTCTAGAAGAAAAAATTAAATACAAAAATTCTGAACTCCGAGGAAAGTTTTAAATGGAAAGTTCCTAATCAAATGGCAAAATCAAAAGCTCGAATACATCAAACGAATGGACAACAACTGTTATATTCCTGACTTGGTACAAGCATTTTCTTGGTTGGTTAAATCTGCGTTTATGGCTTTTCAAACTTCTCACTTATATCACTGTCATTCAAATGAGAGGTTTAGATAGCTATTAAAACAAGATTAATCAACTATTGTGAACATAAGGAAATGCTTGTACCAAGTCAGGAATATGACAGTGTTTCCACCGTGTGCTGTGTTTGAGCCCTTGATTTTTGTCATTTAAGGAGGTAGACCTAGGTCAAGGGAAATAACTCTTACAATCATCAGTACGTTTGTTTCAACCATTTTCATAAATATATTCTAAGCTTCTATGTTACATAGATTATTTTCAATCTATTTTAGGTAAATGCTTAAAATACGTTGATGAAACTTGACTTTTACAAACACATAACTGATTTAAAGAGTTATCTCCCTGAACCAAGGTCTAACACCTTAAAAAAGAACTTTTCGTTTTGAATATTACTTTGAGTTCAGTAATTGTGCTATTTAACTTTCCACCAGGAACGCTAAAAACCAAACATTTATCATATACAACTTTAACAAAACTTTATTTAATTCAACAATTAAGCAAACATTTATAACAGTAAACATGCATTGTATTGTTATATTTACATTTAAAATACTCCCAAGTATACACTCTCACACACTCTTATCCACACAGACGCGTGTGCGCAATCTTTAAAGTTAAAAATAAAACAGAAATCAAACTTTTATTAGAACGATATAAAGGGGATCACGTTTATTTGACAAATCAAGCAAGAGATGTTAACTGTTTCAAACAAATTAAAAGGCATGTGAGACTTAATTTTCTTAAAATACATTCGTATTACGTTTATTATAAGGAAGAAGGTATGCTTGGCCACTTTTTGGCACCTTGAATTCCAAACAAGAAACTAAATAATTTCATCATTTGGCTGTTCATGTGATAGTAGTCTGTTGTACAGATATATTTGGACTGTTGGACAGCAGAATTTTTTTTTTCAATTTTGACTTACATATGAGCAAGAGTACCTAAAAATATAGTTGGCAACAAATGTATTTTAAAAATATATTAATTAATGCATGAGAAATATCTTTTGTTTAAAGCTCTTGCTAATATATTTTTGGAACAAAAAACTAAGTATGAAAAAGGCAATTTCAATTATATTTCAATTCTATTTCAAATTCGTAAATCTCATACTGTTTCTGCACTTTCAGATTAAAACATATCGTTCATTTATTAATATATTTAGCATAAATAATATTCAAAGGCTTGAAAAGGTGTTTTGTTTTTAGCAATTTCAGGGTTCAAAAATATTTTCCTTTCTCTGTCGATTCAAACAAAGAAATGCGCACGCATGTCATTGTCTCATTTAACTACAATTAAAGCACTATGTTATCTTTAAACAAATTAAAAATACTGTATCCTTCTTTTAATTAAAGCTACAATTATGATTGTCTTACCAAAGCAACATTGGATTGAAAAACTCTCTTTGTGAAATATATATTTTTAAATATAAAAATATAACAAATATTACAAATATGAAAACAACATAGAAGTATAAATTGGCTACAAAAGTTACGTCATGTCACGTGCACAATATCACAGTCATGATGACATGGTCGATTGTTTTTGATTGTTTTGGAATGCTGCTCACCTCTTAAAAATGCAGGATTTCTTTTACGATGGATACTTTTACTTGGATAAAATATTGTTAAACTTAAAATAATACATCAGTCCTAGTAGGACGATTTGAGAGTGGGACTAATATTCTCTTAATATATATGAATAGAATACAACATTTAAAGTACAACAGTACCGTCCTTTTATAATTGCACAACACAATTTTGTAAATATTAACCAAAGTAATCATTCAACGACACGCGAGTTCAGATCCAAGACGGAAAAGACTGGATTATCGTAAAACACTTGATTTCATTTAAATTTTCTAAATCGCGAGTGATTCTGAACAATAACATTAACGGTACCAATTTTTTTGCACCAGATGCGCATTTCAACAATACATGTCTCTTCAGTGATGCTCGTGGCCAAAATATTTGAAATCCAAAGCTTATATAAAAGATGAAGAGCTGTACTTAAATTTGATAGAATCTATATAGCCATTCTTTAAGTGTTGCAGTTTTAAAAAAACACGACGACAAACGTCATATGAAGGCATCCCACATGTCGCTACTGCTTCGATTTCAGGGGACACAGTTACGAATTCTATCTTTTCAAACACACTTATTGTTTAACAATGTTTTAATAAAATTTACAATGATCCATCTAGTAACGATATGATATAACAAACAAAAAAATAATAATATTATACAACTCTATTTAAAATCGATAAATATATGAGGGTGTGGATTTGGTTTTCAAAATAGCGAATAATGTTCAAAAAGTCCAGAATAAAGGACAAAAAATAGAATAGAGAAAAATGTGGTGTTTAAAATATAAAAAATAGCGATAATCGACAAAATAAATAATGATTTTGAAAATTAAAAAAATAAAGAAATGAAGGACCCCTCGCCCCCCCCCCCCCCCCCCCCCAATCCAGACCCTCATATATATAAATTTCAAATTCAGCACCAATCGAGATAGCGACTTTTTATGCCTATATTCTCCCTAAAATATGTTAATACTTTTTTACACATACTTCCAGGTAACAATGCTTTACATATTTTATACAGCGTTAAACTAATAAACAATGTATCTTCATTCGATTAAAAGGGCAATAACCCTTAATAGCCCTTTATCTATATCACGAGAAGGGTCAAAATCAGATTTTTGAAATGTTACATAATTTGAGTCAATGTGACTGAAATACAGATCCAGTGTCCAAGCATATGAAAACGTCATGTGCTACTTTCTGTTTAAACAACTATCGGGATGCTCTGGCTTTGTCGGATAAATGCATACCGACAAAAATGTGAAGTTTGGTATTTCATTCGCTCATGTAAATATTATTGGGACAGATAGCAACACGGAGTGTTGACAGATCCTTGTACGCTATGACGCAGAATCGCTTTTTGATCAGATTAGATTGTAGTATATCAGAGTCTATTTCGAAAATTAAATGGGTTATTTTGTCCCATGAACTTGGACTGTTCCTTTTATTCATGCGACACGCTGAATGGGATTTTTGTTCACCCAAATAACATACCAAAAGTAGAATATTTTACATGGAATGTCGAAAATGTTACATTTTATGTAATGTCTAAAACACTTCATTGTATGTAATGGTCTATGTTACGTCTAAAATGTAACATTCTATGTTTCTATATACATAATGTTACATTTAATGTTAATATGTCTAAAATGGTACATGGAGTGAATATTTAATGTAATGTCTAAAATGTTACAGTTCATGATATGTCTAAAATGATACATTTTATGTTTTGTCTAAAATGATACATTTTATGTTATGTCTAAAATGTTACATTTTATGTTATGTCTAAAATGTTACATTTTACGTTTTGATGATGTTAAAATGATACATAAAATACACTAATGGGGATGAGTATAAATTAAAATCCTGAACGGCTTCTTTAAAAACATTAATGTTTCAAGAGTTTTGAGATTCTCCGATGATCCACAATACTAAATATATAAATTAAACAGATTCACCTGTGATCATAATCTCTCTTTTCCTTACATTGTATTACAATACATTACTAATTCTTAACATGAAAGTTTGACCTAAAGCACAGAATATATTTCTTATCACAGATTTTCCAACAGTCTTTGATGCAATATTCTGCTAAACTACCTAAATCAAATCGTAGTTAGGACAATTCATACATTTTTGTTGTCAAATCCATTAACGTTTATTCGTGACACGTGCGGCGGAACCTGTGACTGAATTAATTTGTTTTGTGATCCAGCAGCACTTATCGTTGACGCTGACATCGACGGGTTCAAAGTTATTTCGGAATCTGTTTCCGATTTCTCCTTTTTCTCTGCCTTTTTCCATTTATTTCTGCACTTGGCAAACAATGTTTTCAAACACCCTGTGTTGTTCTCGGGACCAAGCATTCCCATTAAAAGGGTAAACAAACCGAGAGAGAAAAACAAAGAAAACCCAATTGTGCAGAATAAAAATATCCCAAACTGTAGAAAAAATTGAACCATTGCAAAAAACATAAAACACGACGCTCCCAAAGTTGTACATGCACCTGAAAACACGGATGTTGCCATTTCTTCCAGCATGTCACGTGTTCTATTTAATCTATCCTTGTGTAGTGATAAGTGATATCCTTCCGCCAAATGCACAACATAATCCACAGCTAACCCGACGACAATACACATGTTCAACGAAACTAATAACTGAAATGAATTTAAAAAAATGTAAAGTAAAATTCAAAGTACTAGTAGGGTTAAACAATAATTGATAACAAATTCTATGCAAAATTTCATTCTAGCTAACGGCTTCTAAGAAAACGGCAAAATCGGTTTATTCCTATGTGATACAAAGAAATTAAAACAAAGTAATCCCCTTTTTTAATAACTTTTTTTCATTTACACTGTGTCATAGATCAAGGGTATGTGTTCATTGTATGTTCACTTGTTTTTGTTAATATGTCTTGATCGAGTTTAGCCTTTCTTTTAAATATTTTATTGTGTGTCTTTCTATGGTGTGATGTTACATTATTACTTCAGGGTGAAGATTGGCACATATTATAACGTTTTTAAACCCGCTGCATTTGTGTGCACCTGTTTCAAGTAAAAAACCTGATGTTAAGTGGTTATCGTTTGTTGATGTGGTTTATTATTTCTCGTTTTTTATATAGATAAGACCGTTGGTTTTTATGTTTGAATTGTTTTTGCAGTAGTCCTTTTGGCGACCGTTAATAGCTAGCTGTTCTATTCTGTGTTGAACGCCGTAATTTGACCTATTACGGTTTACTTTTTACAAATTGTGACTTGGATTGAGAGATTTCTCATTGGGACCCATATCTCATTCTCTTGTATCTTTGAAAACTTATATATACAACTTACTCCAAGTTTCCAACCAGCAAGGGGAATCACTCCTATTACACAAATTGTTGTACAGCAAATTGACATTGTTGCAAAAAATCCGATTATCACATTCATGGTTGTCAAGGTCAGGATAGGAAAGGCCAAGGTCACACCTATGATGATTCCTTGTACTGCGTTGTCCGCTAAACTCTACAAAAAAAGACAGACCAAAGTTACACCAAAACATGTTTATAAAGGAAATAAAGGAAAAGTGTTCAATTCAAATTAAAAAAAAATAGTAAAGGAATAACATTTTAAAGTAAAAACTTGTCCAGTAGATTTTACTGCTGCTAAGTGATGTTAAATTTAGAAACATGTGGATAGAAAAATTATTAAGATTGTCTCTTATTTGGCATATTGGTTCCTTAAACGAATTCATTCGTTCTGTTTCCGATTTGATAGGTAAACTAAATTATTACATTAGTTGCAATAAATTACATTGATTTCCCAGTTAGATAAAAACCGATAATTCCACATGTGAAATATCCACTAAACTGTTATTTCTCTCTCTGGCGTCATACAACAATAGGCGTTGTCAAGACGTGTATAACGGCGAACCAAAACAAATTGTGAATGCGTAGAGAAAAGATATAGTTCCTTACTTGTTTTAAATTAACTTCTTTAAAATAAGCCATTTGTCAATGTAATAAAAAGAATAACTAATATAAGAATTCCAATATCGAAAAATATTCAACTCGTGACAGAACAACAATGATTATTAACTCATGCACTACGCGCATTCGTGAATTAATGTGTTGTTCGGTCAGTCGTTGAATATTTTTTTCTATTTGAATTCTTCGATTAGTTATTCTTTAAATAAACACAACCATGTTTATTCCCGTCCACATTATCTAAGTGTCTGTCATAACTCAGTAGTCAGGAGCCTGCGATTTTAGTTGGTTGCTGACTTTCATAATTGTATATCACTTTTAATTTTAGCATAGATCAGTTTGTTAGGTTTCTCGTTTGGATTGTTTTTACTTTTTGCCATGCTGGGACATTTAAGAATTTATTGTATACGATCTGCGTTTCCTTATTGTTCAATGACCACGGCAGGAGATGGTTTTATCTTTAGCTCAGTAGTCCTCACTTCTTTGATGACACGAATTATAATTAATATGATCACAAAAAACTAGAAATTAACCGCATATAACTTTTCGATATACTAAATGTACACCTGTCCTAAGTCAGGAATCTGTTGTACAGTAGTTGTCGTTTGTTTATGTAATTCATACGTGTTTCTCGGTTTCTCGGTTAAACTTTTTTATATAGATTAGACCGTTGGTTTTCCGTTTGAATAATTTTACACTTGTAATTTTGGGGCCCTTTATAGCTTGTTGTTCGGTGTGAGCCAAGGCTCCGTGTTGAAGGCCGTACATTGACCTATATTGGTTTACTTTTTAAAATAGTTATTTGGATGGAGAGTTGTCTCATTGGCACTAACACCACATCTTCCTATATCTAAGGATATATACCCCAGGAAAAGACTACCATATAGCTGCATTCGGCAAAACCTTCCAGATCTGTGGGTCATCAATTCTCTTTGACTTCGTACATAATTTGGCCTTTTCAATTTTTTGATTGACGTCACTGATAAGTCAGTGTTGTAGGCATAAAACCCTTCTGGCATACACAATTTAACATGGTACCAATAACGAGCTTATTTAGGGAGCTACCATTTGATTTTTATGGGGGGGCTAGGATGAAAAATTGTGTCCTGACTTTTTTTTTATTTTACAATTGTCATCCTGTCTTTTTTTTTTTGCCAAGGTACTCATCCTGCCTTTTTTTTTTACTCAAAATCCTGTCCTGCCTTTTTTTTCAAATTTCATCCTAGCCCCCCCCCCCCCCCCCCCCCCCCCCCATAAAAATCAAATGGTAGCTCCCTTAGCGTACTCACCTTCTGTACATAAAACCAGTGCCATGTTTGGAATGTAAGTTGGAATCCGCCTTTTAGACCAGTCGGCATCTTTGAGATCTGTGACCATAAACAAATAATTTTAGGATTATACTTCAGAACTGTGTAATAGAAATATAACCTGAAATTGTTCTTAGGGCATTCTGAATTCATGTTATTAAAAAATACTACAAGTAAACGTCATTTTATGGCGATCAAATTGTTACTAGATATTTTAATGTATCTTTTACTGTGAAGTTGAAATATAATCTGAATACTGTTCTTGATGTATTCTTAATGTATGCTTTTTCGAAAAGTCTACCAGTAAAAGTCATTTTATTGCGATCAGATTGTTACTTGATATTTTAATGGAACTTTTTAAATTATGATGAAAGCTTATCATTCATATTCATATCTTCAAAGTATGGGGCAGATGTTCTTTTCTGTTAACATTAAAGGAAGTAGAATTACATCTCACCTGATCATTTATGAATGTTTCCCATAATTCCACTAACGGTATTCCAGTAGCATATCCGGTTGTTTTCCGGTTGATAGTGGTATTGATCTCTACGGCTATGTACTTAAATTGTGTTCCATAATATATTGCTGTAATAAGATGCATATTATTGTCAGCTTGAGAGAAATTTTATCCTGATGTACTAAAAGAAATCTGTATAAGGAAGTGAGCACATAAATGGGTCACCGAACGGTTTTTGAAAATGAACAAAACCATACCGTATTGTCAGCTATAAGAGGCCTCTACATAACAAAATATTTAAATTTCTCATACCAAGTCAGGAAAATGGCTATTGTTATCTTATAGTTCGTTTCTGTGTGTGTTGTATTGTCGTTTTGAGTTTTTGTTGCATTTTAATGTTTCTGTTGTTTCGTTGTGTTCCTCTTATATTTGATGTGTTTTAGTTTGTAACCCGAATTTGTTTTCTTCCAATCGATTTATGACTTCCGAGAAGCGGTATACTACTGTTGCCTTTATTAAATAAGAAAACCCTACAGCCTAAATAATGACCAAAAAAAATAAAACATATAAAAGACAATGTATGCGTAATTTTTCATGAATGAACTTAATGAGCACTTAAAAATGTGCCAACTTGTTGCATACCTGTGTTGATCCTTTCTCATCAATATTCACTAAACTCATTATTTAAAAAAGAACTAATCAACTCTTTATCAATTCAATGAATAGGAAGAACTTTTCAATTCAACGCTTCATCAGAAACGCTTATTTTAAAATGTCAAATACTATCACTGAACCGATCAGTTGGAGACCTATATGACCAAAATAATATAAAAAATAACCAAATCCCGCTAAGGTCAAATTTTCCGGATGGAGGAGAAACCAAAGTTGAACAATTCATAAAACATTTATTGCAGATCATGTCGGTAACAAAGTTCTGTCTAGGGAGGCGATGATACCAATTTGAACTATTGACTTCCACTTGATATAATAAACAAGAATTAACTGAACAGAATACTGTTACGAAGTCGCCCAAACAAAGCTTCCATAATTCGCCATTCCTATGGTCCCATATTCATTTGATTTGTTTAATTGACCCATAAAAGAATATACATGATTTAGGGGTTGGGATCTTGACCGTTTAAAAGTTTTCAAAATAGAGGGGGTAGGTGACCCAAAGGGACTTCCTTTTTATTTCCTTTGATTTGTTTTATTGTCCCATACAAGAAAATATATGGTTTAGGGGTGGGGATCTCGACCGTTTACAAAATAATAGCAAATTCTAAAATTGAACAAGGTGGGGTGACCCCCTAGGGACTTTCCTGTTATTTTATTTGATTTGTTTTATTGTGCCAAACAAGAATATATATGGTTTAGGGGTTGGGATCTTGACCTTTTACAAGCTTTCAAACAAGAAAGAGGGATTGGGGTGATCCCCGAGGGACTTCCCTTTTATTTCATTTGATTTGTTTTATTGTCCCATACAAGAAAAAATATGGTTTATGGATGGGGGTCTCGACCGTTTACAAAATAAAAGCACATTATAAAATTGAACAGGGTGGGGTGACCCCCTAGGGACTTTAATTTTATTTCATTTGATTTGTTTTATTGTCCTATACAAGAATATATTTGGTTTTGGGTCGGGATCTTGACCGTTTACAAGATAATAGCATATTCTCAAATTGAAGGGTGGGGTGATCCAAGGGACTCCCCCTATATTTTATGTTATTTGTTTTATAATTTACTGTTTTAAACCAAAACGCATCCAATAAAAACACATTATTCTATTGACATTTCAAATATATATCCACCTCATATAAATCAAATTATTGTAGAAATACACCTGGAATTCTTCGAAACCAATTGATAACCATTGACAAACCCTTGATAAATAATGAAATAAAAGGGTGAGTTGAAATTGGTTTTGCGATCTATTCAACTGTATTTTAAGCCCCGTAGAACTCAACAACGTCTTTAAGATTTACTGTTCTTAACCAAACGGAAATCTGCATGCATTTTCAAGTGTTGATTTTAGAGACCAAAATAGTATCACAGGTACTTTCATTGTAAATGTATAGGAATTTGGGATGTTTAATAAACCCATCATAGATTATACTAGGATACAATATTTGCAAAAACAATAGCTCATAAATTAAAGTTTATCGATGTCCTACCCATGTAAATCCATGAAAGTATTTCGTTTAAGGACTTTGTTTTAATTCATAACAGATTCCTGGAAAAGTTAGAAGATATTGTACAAGAAAAATTTGTAAGGGTTCCGCGGAACCCAGTGTCTCGCCTACTTTTGCTGTAAATCCCAGGCTCAACAAAAATGAGGAAAAAAATCAATAGAAATATTCCTTTTGATACAATCTTCTGATTGTAAGAAGCTTCTGTAAAAGTTTGGTTAAAATCCAGGATAGTTTATGAATCTAATAAATGTTTAAAAACAACTGCAGACTGTGTATGTATGTATGGTTAACTGGAAGAAAATGTAAGTCCGTTTAAAAGTAAAATACGGAAAACATGGATTTATTATTTTACAAAATTTACTTCTGGATACTATTTTATGATCATTATTAAGCTTCTGTCCAAGTTTGGTACAAACCCAGATAGTTTAAGAAAGTTATTAAAATTTTAAAAACTTTAACCACAGAGTGAATGTAATGTTTCCCCGCAGAAAAACTAAGTCCATTCAAAAGTAAAATATGGAAAAAATGGATTTATTTTTTTACAAAATTTACGTCTGGATACTATCTTATGATCATAAACAAGCTTCTGTCCAAGTTTGGTAGAAATCATGTATAGTTTAAGAAAGTTTTAAAATTTTAAAAACTTTAACCACAGAGTGAATGTAATGTTTCCCCGCAGAAAAACTAAGTCCATTCAAAAGTAAAATATGGAAAAAATGGATTTATTTTTTTACAAAATTTACGTCTGGATACTATCTTATGATCATAAACAAGCTTCTGTCCAAGTTTGGTAGAAATCATGTATAGTTTCAGAAAGTTATTAAAATTTCAAAAACTTTAACCACAGAGTGAATATTTGTGGACGCCGCCGACGACGACACCGACGACGACGGAATGTAGGATCGCTTAGTCTCGCTTTTTCGACTAAAGTCGAAGGCTCGACAAAAATGGGTAAATAAACCTGTGCAGCTAAATGTCATTTAAATTTACGGTTTTAAACCAGGCGGACACATATGTTTCAAGTGTTATTACAAATTTATGTAAAGTTGAAGTATAATTTTACTCGAAAAAAAGATAATTAACCCCCGTAGAACTATACATCTTTAAGATTTATTGTTTTAAACCCACCCGGACACATCTTTCAAGTGCTATTTCAATTGATTTGACTGTACTTGTAAATGTTAATGACGACATATTACCACAGTTACTGACATAGGGGAAAAGGATATATCAACATATATATTGGGTCATAAACTTAAGTTTACTGATTTTCAACCCTAGGGACTTTTTTTTATTTATAACATATTCTTGGAAAACTTAGAACATTATTTTGAAACATTTGATGTACAAGAAAAATGAATGAAAACTAAAACACACCAATTGATCCCCATTTCAAGCCGATGATATATACTGAGGAAGAAATTTCACAATAGAATTTTACAGTCCCTTTGTTTTAAGTTTATTAAATAAATTGGTATTGACTTTGAATGTTACGTATTTTTTGTTTCGCTAAGCGCTTTTCAAAACAATTTCTCCTCGATCACATAAATAGTCATTATAGAACTACACTATTGAAATTGTTTTGAAACTAATTGAATACAAATAACATACTGTTGATTAATATTCAAATATAAGGTTGATTGATACTAGATTATTTTCTTATCTCGGTGATTTCATTGTTTTTAAAGATTTACTTTTTATACAAGGAAACAATTATATTTAAGTATAAGTATTTTAATCAATTTCACTATATTTAGAGAGTAATATAGCTAAATCGAAATGTGAGAGAAGTCCATGGACCAATACAAAATTAGGCAAGACGTAACAAACCATTATAAATCAAACGATATCATGTTTTATGTCAGACCACAACCAAGTATGAACAGATTTTTGAACATACAATGTACGTAAAACGAATTATTTTAGAAATATACTGCTTGAATTCTCTGGAACCAATTGCGCAAAATATTAACAAACACGTGTTGTAAATAATCAAACAAAATCCTGTTTTTCTATTTTTGAATCCATTATGTATTTACTGTTTTAAACTTGGATATATCAATGTTTTAAGTGGTTTTTGAAATTGGTTAGATTACTTTTGATTTACAAAATGAAAGCATGTTTTAAATTGGCTTCTTTGATAATTATTTCAACCCAATTTATGTCTTTAAGATGTATTATTTATAATGCGTACACATCCCATAAAACACATTAGTTTATTTACATCTTAAACATGTTTCTGTCACATTTAAAGTAAATTATTCAAGATAATGTATATACAAACCATTGACAAACAGTTAATTAATAATCAAATGAACTGATTTGCTGAAATGGGTTATAATTCTTATCAAATGCACTTGTTTACCCCGTAGATATCAACCGTGTTTGTAAGATTTACTGTTTTATACCCATCGGACTACATATATATATATACTAGTATATATTATATGTTTTGAGTGTTATTTCAATTGATTTGAACGTTATTACAAAGTAAGTTTTTAAAATGTTTACCACATTACTAACATATAGGAGAGTTCGTAATGTTTTAACCTAACTTGGTCCTAAACTGAAGTTATCAATGATAAATCTCGTAAGTCGTCGGTCTTTTTATAATTTATAAAAAGAATCTTTGGGAAACATAGACGATTATTTTCAATCATTTGATGCTACTGTATACTTGTTCAAGAGTAATGGATGTTTACAACTTCGTCTTGTCGATAGGAATGTCATCATAGTATTTCATATTCTCTCTTTAAAGCATATCTTTAGAAATTGGCGTTTTGTGTACTCATCAAAGCATTTTCTCCTCACATAACAAGCGGGAGAATTGTATTTGGAAGTCAGGATTGGGTTTTTATTTTTTATTTTTTTTCGGGACTTGCATGAATGATTAAATTTTACTCTTTTTTTCGGGAACGCGGGATAATATCCCACTCCTATCTCCCTTCCACTGAAAAGGCAATATAGAAGCACACTGCACGGATACTTTTGGAACTAACTGTGAACCATTAACAACCACTTTATTTAAAGTCAAATAAAAATTGGTAATGAGTGGGTTTTATTTCAAAATTAGTTTTCAAACCACGAGATATAACTCCCTCCAAGATTAACTGTTTTAAAGTCGGAAACACATATGCTTTTAGTATTATTTAAATCATTTTCACTGTAATTATGGAGACTTAGGACAAAATCGAAATTTTATAGAAATCAGGAGGCCAAACAATAATTGAGACAAGTCATAACACACCATGAAAAAGTAGAAGATATCATGCTTATGCTAGACGGCAAACAAGGACAAAATCTTTATTTCTCATCAAATAATTTTAAGACACAACTAAGAAAGTTATTTTAGGAATATACTACCGCAATTGACAAACACCACTTGATAACAATTCAAACAAGTGCTTGGTGGAATTAGATTTGTTTTAGATTTATTTTTAACCCATTATATTGTGTTTTAAGATTTACTGTTTTAAACCCAAATATATCAATATTTAAAGTGTTATTGCAGCTATATAGTTCCACTTGATTTATATAAAAAAAATATAAGTTCAAATTTGCTTTTTCGGAATTTATTTTTAACCTCGTAAATATGAATGTAGTCAAGTTTTACTGCTTGAAACTAATCTAAGAACAAACCATATTATTTCATTCACATGTAAAATAAGTTTCCTCTTTATATGCAGAAAATTAATTCGTGTTTCTTTGTCCAATATGTTTTATGTTTTTGTATTGTAGTCCTCTAATGTTATGTTGTCATTTTAATGTTATATTTAACATTGCCATTAAAGCGGGAGGTTTGGCATGCCACAAAACCAGGTTCAACCCACCATTTTATTCTTTTTAAAAAAAATGTCCTGTACCAAGTCAGGAATATGGCCATTGTTATTTTATAGTTCGTTTCTGTGTGTGTTACATTTTGACGTTGTGTTTCTGTTGTGTCGTTTGTTTCCTCTTATATTTGAGTGTGAATTCACATTACTATAAGACGTGTCACGGTTCTTTTCATCCCAAATGCATGTATTTAGATTTGATGTTATATTTTGTCAAATGCTTAGTCCGTTTCTGTGTGTGTGTTACATTTGAATGTTGTGTCGTTGTGCTGCTCTTGAAATTTAATGCGTTTCTCTTAGTTTTAGTTTGTAACGGCGATTTGGTTTTTTTTTCTATCGATATATGATTTTCGAACAGCGGTATACTACTGTTGCCTTTATTGCAGAAATAAACTGCTGGAATTCTTTGAAACCAATTGAGAACCATTGACAAGCAATTGGGTTTCATTTTAAATATATGTTTGACCCATATAATCACGGTATTTTATATTTACTGTTTTGAACCCGGATATATCTATTTTTCAAGTGTTATTACACTTGATTTGATTAAACTTGTTATTTAAGAGACTAAAAGATTACCAAAGCTACTCATATAGCGACAAAAATCATGCTTGTCCTAAAGCGATCTTGTCATGAGAGACTGAATGTTATTTGTTATTTATTCTTACACTGTGAAAACTATTTTCTTTATTCTCTATTCTTTGTAATCCTTATTCTCTATTGTTTATATCTAAGCACCTAATAATCCTAGATTCTTTATATTTTGGCCTATTTTTCGCTGTTCTTTACATTTTTGCCCTTATTATGCACTTTATGGCTATTACTTTCTATTCCTTTAACCCTTTTCTGAGACATTAAATGATATGTATCTTACTTTGACACTGGAGAACAAAAGTTTATTTCTGCGTTCATCGTTGTTACATTTATTTTGAGTCATTCAGGGCTGCGTCTGACGTAAATACAAAATTTAATTCCTGGTATCTATGATGAGTTTATTTACACGTGACCCCGTTTAATAAATTTAATAACAGTAAGTATAAAAGAAGCGCTTACAAGAATCTGACAGAAGCTGTTTTGTAAATCCACTTGTATTTTTATATTCACCAATCAGGGCATCGTGATGTCCAAAATCAGCCGTGTAATTTTTCTGAAACTCGTTATAAAGCCAGTATCCAACAGGTATCTACAATAGAGAATATACATTTGCATATTAAAAGCTTACATTTTGTTTACAAATATTTAAATTTTTATTTATTTTAGAAATTAACTTTCGTCAACAAAAGATTAGAACGTGATATCATTGTTTGAATTAGGACGTTATAAAAAAAATTCAAAGAAAACACAGACTGCAAAGTTTGTAAAATTTTAGATGATGAGGAACACTTTTTCCTTCATTGCCAAATTAACAGTAATGTAAGACATTCCCTTATAAATGCAATTTAAACCCATTATCCTAATTTTAACCTTGACTCAAACTCTAAACTTAAAACTATTCTAGATCCCAATAAAGATATTTTGTCTAGTGTTGTAGACTATATAAAGCAATCTATGGAATTGCGAAAATAAGGTCCACATTGGTCAATTATTATATACATCTATATATATAGATATATGTTATTAATATCAACTTCACTTTTTAAAAACATTTATCATGTATAGATATGTTTCTTGTCACTTGTGTATACAATGTACTATGTTTGCATCTTAACCCGTCAGGGTTTCATGTGTTTTGCAATAAAGATATTATTGTTTTAAAATTATTTAATTTCATTTGGGGTGACTTATAGATCCATTGGGTCGGTTGTATTAATATTTATCATATATTATATGTTTATAATTTATACATCTTTACACATGTCACTATAATAAATAATTTACTTACTTACTTATTTACTTACTTACTTTAAAAATACATGTACTTACTACATAGTTATTTTATAAATTATGTGACCTAAGATGGTTTGGTCTATTCGTTTACATGTACCAGCCAGGCGGGAGAACTGGGTAGATAAATGATCACATTAATCTGTGACGTTAGCGTGTGTTAAATTTCCTCCTTTATATCTAAACTTGCAAGGGTGTTCTTGATAAAATACATGGCATACATACAAACATGCATGGGTTCTGGTTTAACCAACATCTTGAATTTGCATCATAGATTTTAACGTGCTCACTGGTACCACTCATCAATTTGTGATGTAATCTCTAAATCAAGAGGGACGGACAGACAAACAGACAAGGCGGTTACAATTCAGCCCCACTTCTAGAGAGGGGTTCAATATATTTTTTTTGTACTTACTACTAAATAATCTTTAAAAGCTGTGGTAAAGGAGGATGTGTCGTAGTGTAATGATAGAGCATTCTTAAAGTTCATAGTCTTTGTATAGTCCCCGGGGTATCCTATACCAATGTCTGATTATGTGATAACTTGAACACCCCATGAGGGACCTTATATATTTGTACTTACTGCTAAATAGTCTTTGAAAGCTGTTGTAAAGGAGGATGTGTCGTAGTGAGATGGTAAGGCATTCGTAAAATTCATAGTCTTTGTATAGTCCCATGGTAGTGATAAGTCTCCTATACCAATGTCTGCTGATTTCGACTGAAAATAAATTCAAAGATGTAAATGCCATTTTATAATCAATAGTTTAATAGTGCCGACAATAAATGTATATTATAGATGGAAGCTTAACTATAAGTAAAAGATACCAAACTTCGAATTCGAAAATAAATTGACAACTTCATGACATAAAAACACAGTTATTAATCTCATTTATCATTTTTTGCTCTTTTCGACTTTAAACAAAGTAAATTTACAGATGTTACTGTCTGATTCACTTAAAATAATTTAAAGTTCAACACTAAATTTTCAATAGTTCAACACTAAAAAAACAAAAAAATCCAAATGGCAGATTAGCTAAATATTTTAAATAATTTAGATCTATCAGGGTAGTTTTAAGTCTTCTAGATGTAAATAAAAGACAAAATATAACTTTAACGATAGGACCTTGTCAGATTTATAATAGATATTCATTAGTTTGAATCCGCCAGGGTACTGACAAGTCTCAAACACCAATGTCTGTAGATAACGAGTATTAAAGACGAAATGAATTAGTAACTGTTACTACCAGTCTCATATTACATATATAATGAACATTCAATAATTCAAAAGAGTCAAAAACAAAAATCACAAATGATGAATTGACTTTGAATATAAAATATTTTGAATTTGTCAGGGTAGTCATAAGTTTCCTGTACCAATTTCATGTGATTTCGAAGATCAATTACTAAATTAAGAAGGATAGATACAACTTTTTCAGATTCACTATAAATATTCAATAATTTGCTCGTGCCATGCTAGTGACAAGTCTCAAATACCGATATTAGATTATTTCGACTAATGCCAAAATATAAATTCATAGACGTTACTTTGTCAATTGACAATAACTATTTGATAATTTGTATCTGTCAGGGTAGTCACAAGTCTCCTAAACCGCATTAAAGACAAAATATATTCATAGATGTAACTTTCTCATATCGACTTAAAATATTGAAATCTGTCAAAAAAGAAAAAAAGTCTAAACTAACGTATATTCATTACATAAAATTAAAGTATATTTATCGGTCAAATCTGGAAACAAATAATTTTAAATTCATAAATAAGGATTGATGATACAATAGTATCAGTGTGTTAGATTATATACGGTATAATGAAACGAGGGTCAATGTTCTCACTGAAACTTATGATGAATTATTTTCAGTATATAAAGGTTATTGAGTTTTTATCAATTTTCGTTTTATTTTTTCAATGTCAGAGGATCTCGATATTATACAAAAAGGTACCCCTATTTTTGACATTTTTACTTTTTGAGTATGTTTGTTTTGTTCATTCATCGTTGACAATGTAATGGAATTTGATGCGACTGTTATAAAAGTGAGAGGTTTAGCTAGCTATAAAACCAGGTTCAATCCACCATTTTCTACATTAGAAAATTCCTGTACCAAGTCAGGAATATGACAGTTGTTATCCATTCGTTTGATGTGTTCGGACTTTTGATTTTGCCTTTTGATTTTTGATTTTCCTTTTTGAATTTTCCTCTGAGTTTAGTATTTTTGTGTTTTTACTTTTATCCCTATTTTTGTACTCTTCTTGTCGTTCTCCATTTAGTTTGACCATTATTTTCTTTTCTTAATATATTTTGTTCAGTATTATTTCTTTTTCTATTTGGAGCAGCCCAAGAGCCCAGTGTGCTCTATTCTTTTTTATGCTTGTCCATTTTCTTAACTTTTTTAATTCTATACACCTTCTCCCGGACCTATTGTATATGATGGCGTTTGTTTTTGAAGCAGTTCAGTGTTTATGTTGTTTCTTTGTTTTCTTCTTTTTTTTGGTTTGTGATCAGCATTTGTCTTCGCTTAAACAATTTTTGACTGTTGAACAGCGGTATAATACTGTTGCCTTTATTAATGATTGTCTATGAGACAAATACCGACTAGAGTCAAAATGACGTCGATTTTAGAAACCGGCTGTCATTCGAAGAGCACAATCCATACTGCATGGTCAGCCATATAGACCGTATAGCGGGTTATTTTCGCGGGTGTAACATTTTGCGATTTTCATTAAATAAGATATACGAAAATTAAAATATTTTGGCGGTTAGGATTCGGCAGATTCAACACTTTTATCATACCTTTGATTGTACACTTTTTAATTGGCGGATTTTATTTTGGCCATTTTGTTCCATCTAAGAAATAAGCGAAAATGAGTATCCCGCGAAGATAACCCGCTATACGGTACACCTCTTGACCTTTGTAAATTCCCCCCTCAATCAGGATAACCTCGAGATCATCCAAAGGTAATATACTTACTTGAAGAAATGTATCTAAATCCTTAGTAAAACACGCAATCTCTAGCTGTCCTGTGGAGGAATCTGTTCGTATCTTGTACTCCTGTATTTCTGCTGCTGTCATGTTATGCAGTCTGTTACAGAACGTCTATAAAATAACCAAACAAAATAAGCATTATACCGGCACACGTTAAAAAGAAATGATTTGCGTCATCATTATCTCTATCGCTCATTGTCTCTTACTTGTCTTTCTTTCTCTGTCATTCTATTTCTCTCTCCTTCTCTCTTTAACAAAATATGACAATACACTGCATCAGTTTAAACATAGTCAATATTTTGTCAGTTTATAATGTTTGTTTATGCTCAGAAAACTGATTTAAAATGACTGCTGATTAACCAATTGATTTTGAACTAAATCAATGTCATACACGTTATAGCGACGACATTACATAGCGAAAAGAGTATTTATAGTTCTAAAAAAGTGTGTTCGTTAAATCATATACCATCAATGCCTGTGTATAAACCAGTGGATCTAAATCAACGTCGTAAATACGTTATTGCATCCACATTAAATAAGAAAAGTATGTTTATAATTTTATTTTCAGTGGGGACACAGACTTGGGTTGTTTTGGTGGCGAATGGAAATTTTGATGTAATAGTATATATAAACTCATCATAAATACCAGGACTACATTTTTGTATATTCGCAAGACGCGCATTTTGTCTTCATGAGACTCATAAGTCACACTCGAATCCAAAAAAGTAAAAAAGGCCAAATAAAGTACGAAGTTGAAGAGCTTTAAGTACCAAAATTCCTAAAAGTCATGCCAAATACAGCAAAGGTAATCTATGCCTGAGGTAGAAAAGTCTTAGTCTTTCAAAAATTCTAAATTTTGTAAACAGTTGATTTATAAATATAACCATATCAATGATAATTCATGTCAGCACAATAAGTGTGACTACTGGGCTGGTGAGACCCTAGGGGAAATAAATCTCCACAATATTTCCAATCAATGCTGATTAACCACTGAATTTGAATCAAAATCATCATTATAAACGTTATTACCACGACGTCAAACAACCAAAAGGTGTTTCCAAAGTTAAACAAGTGTGGACACAGACTTGTGTTGACTGAATAGCGAATTTTATTATACCTCAGTATGTTTTTTCTATATAAAAAGTAATAAAATAGTTGTGCTATTTCATTCCACAGAACCATTTGCCAGTCAATAGTTTCAAAGACTATTGCCCCGGTGAATAGTTTCATAATCATCTTTCCCGTACTTTTTCATGCTTATTTTTCATTGGACGATAATGATGTCATTCACTACTTCGCTTCGTTACACATGCTTTACAATGTCAAACTCCCTCGAATATTGTAAAAAGTGGAATCTGTTTGTGTTGATTGTAATTTCACTTACAAGAAGCAATTAAAGAAAAAAAATCTTCACGGGAATTTTCTTAAAGATCTAAAATAAAGTACCTTATTCAAAATATGGGTTTTCTCTCCGTATATTAAAAGTGAATTTGCGTTCGGTGTACTTTAGCTAGAATTTGTAATAAGCACGGAAAGTTTAACAAAAGTATTTCTAGTCTTGATTGAAATTAATGAAATATTTATAAATACAAAACGAATTATAAAAAAAGTATAGTTCATCATGTGCAAATAAAGTTATGTGACATTTTTCTTTTCTTTCAGATGATATTTATACACTTTTAAAAAATTAGTTATTTGGTATATATATATAGTTCGACCTGTTAGTCAAATGCGTTTTGTTTAAATATACTTTTTCACTCTTTTGGTCTTTTGGAAAATGTTGTTTGTGCTGTTTTTAGACCCTTCTACAACGAAATTTGTTTGACATGCACACGTATAAAAATTGCGGTTTTTATCCAACGCAGTCATAGGTTTGAACGTAGTTTTCAATTTAGACTCGTTTATATTTTTTGTTTGGGCATGTATCATATTTTCCCTCCGGTTTATATGATCCGTTCATCCTATATATTGACTCTTAAAATTCAAGAGTTAATCTAAAAATGAGGTTACTTTCTCTGAAAATGAGGGTACTTTTGATTTGGCCTTCCAAATACCGTTTCGATCCCTAACATCACTGAAGAGACATTTATTGTCGAAATCCGGATATGGTGTACTAAAGAAATATTGACACCGAATGTTTGTGGCACAACATCCTGTCCACAAGTTAACAATTTTTTTTTTCTTTCTGTGACGTATTAAATTTATATGAGAATCCATTTTGTTACATCTTGTGATCAATTTTATTTGGCAATCGCCAATGGCAGTCAGCAGGGTTAAAGAACATCAGTTGTTCGACCTGTTAGTCACATGCGTTTTGTTTAAATATACTTTTTCACTCTTTTGGTCTTTTGGAAAATGTTGTTTGTGCTGTTTTTAGACCCTTCTACAACGAAATTTGTTTGACATGCACACGTATAAAAATTGCGGTTTTTATCCAACGCAGTCATAGGTTTGAACGTAGTTTTCAATTTAGACTCGTTTATATATATATATATATATATAAAACACTTAATGGCTGTGTTGTTCAGTATAATAAAACACCTAATGACTGGTTGTGCGGGTAACAGCAAGTTTGTTGTCCCTTCACATACAAACTATTGCTCTCGGCTTTGCCTCGAGCAATAGTTGGTACCTCAGGAACAACAAACTTGCTATTACCCTCACATCCAGTCAATAGGTGTATACTAATTGTGACTTATAAGATAAATCATATATATTAACCATCAATGCCTGCTGATTAATTAATTGATTTTGATCGAAGTCATCGTCATATACGTTATTGCTACGACATAATATAAAGACAAAAGGATGGTTTTTTTTAGTTAAACAAGTGTGGACACAGACTTGTGTTGTCTGAAAGGAAAATTTTTATATTGACTTACTAGTTAATTATAACTAATGATTAACCGTTGATTTTTGATAAAAAAAAAATCCTCGTCATATACGTTATAACCACGACGTAATACAACCAAAAGGTGTTTTTAAAGTCAGACAAGTGTGGACACAAACTTATGTTGTATGACTAGCGAATTTTTATAATGACCATATATTTACCATCAATGCCTGCTGTTTGACTACTACTGTATTCGGATCAAAATCATCGTCATATACATTATTGCTACCACATTATATAGACAAAAAGTGTTTAAAATTAAAAAAGTGTGGACACAGATAAGTGTTGTTTGTTTGAGTGCATGGCGAATTATTATAATGACTTGTTAGTTAAATCATATATTTACCATCAATGCCTGCTGATTAACCACTGTATTCGGATCAAAATCATCATCATATACATTATTGCCACCACATTATATAGACAAAAAGTGTTTAAAATTAATAAGTGTGGACACAGATAAGTGTTGTTTATTTGAAAACATGGCCAATTTTTATAATAACTTGTTAGTTAAATCATATATTTACCATCAATGCCTGCTGATTAACCACTGTATTCGGATCAAAATCATCATCATATACATTATTGCCCCGACATTGTATAGAAGAAAAGTGGCAATGGCTACGATCCTTGTTCTTTAGTCCCCAGACCACGTGGATTTGGACGAGACTGTCGTCTGTGCTAACTAACATAGTATACTCTTGTGCGTACTGGGCTTTGGAATAATGGTGGTCGTCTTGGAAAAGTTGTAACTGAAAGACAAATCATCCATATATTGAATGAACACAATATCACAAAATATATAAAATTATCACGGGGCATATAGGTGTAACCGGAGAGCACGTATCTACTCTACAAATTCATATTGTCACCACCGGGATTCGAACCCCGGTCGTCTGCGTGACCCACTGATCCAAAGAATCGATTCCCTAGCTCAGTTGATTAAGACTGGCTATATATGTTCTACCTGTACTAAGGGGAAGCAACCCCGCTACATAGGGAATACACGTATAAAGAAAAAAAAGATTGATTAGTATGGATACATATAATTTGAATATACACTCACAATACAATAAGACTGTAATATAGCCCTTTGTTTGTAGTAAATAATCAAGTTAAATGAAAACTAAATAGATCAAGTTTTCCATGAGCATAACTGTCTTTACAGCTTAAGGTGGTACCTTACACTGCAGAGAGATAACTCTGTAAAGGCAGCTAACCGTTTTAATTACAGTGTGTTTTGAAAGGAATATTAAGCTTCTAAATGATCAAATTTGGTGTTTGTCAAACTGCTACTAGTATATAACCAGCGTAATTTTTCTGAGAAAATGGTTGGTTCAAACTTTTTAAAATGTTTATATTTTGTTTAAGGGTCAAAGTAAATACTTTGACAAAATTTTATGAAAATTAAACGAGCCAAATCAATTTTAGTGAAAGTGTTGGGTACCACCTTAATAAATAAATGAGTAATATGTATTATATAAAAAAAACAAAGATGGAGTACGATTGCCAATGAGACCACTCTCCACAAGAGACCAAATTACACTGAAATTAACAACTATAGGTAGCCTCTCCATCAATGAGCAAATTTTCTGTTTAGTGGCCTGTTAATTCCCATTTTTCCCAAATACATTTCCGGAAATCATACACTGCAACTGTTTGCTCTGTATATTTCATATCCATCGGCACATACGTATGTTGATGTGTAATCGAATCTTTTTCATTATTTATTTATACAGAAAGTCAGGTTTTCCCCTTTGCTTTTATCGTTCTAAATAATTCACCATCTAGAATACAGAGACTGTGATCCATTGTGTCGAAACAATTGAAATAAATTCTCAGTACATGGCTACCGATAGTATGTGTGTATGCGTGCAAAAAGATAAAACTTTCAAGTTTAATCTAATGATGTGATGAAAATGCTTTAAAATTTTCAATGTCGTATCAAAATTGTCAGCAGATTGAATTACATTTTGGGATTAAATTGATATCTGTTAATTGTTTGAATATATTTTAAATATGTTGTTGTTCAAATTCGGCTTATAACACAATCTGACCTTTGATCTTGTGAGTGAAGCAAATAGAGAGGAAATTGGCCGTATTTCTTAAAATAAAATTATTCTTGGTATCTCTTTTGAGTGAATTTACTTTGATGAATTGTGTAGGATGATTTTTCTTTCTCTTGAAATCATATCAATGTATGTAACGGAATTATCATATAAAAGCTTACAGCTATAATCAGATATGTTTATCATATAAATTTAATCATTACAAAAAATCATGAAATCTACACTTCATCAATCTGTTGAAATCATGAAATCCTACACCTTATCAAGCTACTGAAATCAGATATACATAATGACATACTAAATCAATATATAAGTAATCTAAAATTAAATCTAGATACTTTTAATATTATGCAAAATAGACTAAGAACTAGGGCAGATTACGGATCGTTCAAATTTCCTAACAAGATAAAAGAGGACCATAACCCTTTGAATGTAATAACAATAAGGCATAAGAGTACATATAATATTATCTCTTTTTATATATGTTTAATATCTTACAATTTGTGCATGGTGTATATCTTTGTAATGTTCATATGTCTTCAACCCCTCGGGATATTAATGTGGATTTCCTATCATAAATTGTAATAGCTATGTGTTTCCATGTGAATTCAGGAGGACCATCGCCATCCCCTCAAAGCTACACGTTATGGTTAATACATAAACTTTCTACCGGTCCTTTAACTAACTGCCTTGGTACGCCCCCATATCAAAAGTAAAAATGGACCCGGAACTGTGCTTTTGATTGGGAAACAGATATTTCTATCAATTTTCTAAGCCAAATCTAACTGACCTCACTGAATGTGTTGTTAAACATATAACTGGTTTAAACAGAGGGTCGAATGATACCAGAGGGACATACAAAACCCAAAAAATCGAAAATAAACTGACAAGGCCATGGCTAAAAAATAAAAGGACAAACAGACAAACAATAGTATACAAAACACAACATAGAAAAATAGAAACAAAGATTATTCGTACAGTGAAACCGAATCCTGTATAAACCAAAAATGTTCGAAAGCACCGTCGTATCAAATTGCATGCGTTGTGAACCTGATTAAACCGAACATCGGCCAAAACCGAGCAAAATCTTAAGTCCTGGAGAAGATCGGTTTAAACAGGTTTCACTGTATATATTATATACTCCCACTATGTTAATTAATGTTTGAATGTCCTCACGTTTACTGCTTTGTCTCTGTTGGATAGTCTGATTGATATATCTTCATTCGGCAATCCTCGGTAGAATCCGTTACTCTCCATGAGGGTACGGAATCGTCCGAGTTGAGACGAATTGATAAATCTTGAGCGTAGGCAACCAGTCAGCTAAAGAACAAACAGTCTTTCGTTTAAAAAACATCTTTTTATTCTTTTCAATTATAGTGGATCTTATTTGCTGCTGTCATCTATTTATCGCGAGGAAATTTAAATACCATGTTTACGCCAATATTTCAAACAGTTACTGACAAAACACTTCCTTCATTCAGTACTAGTAAATTACTAATTACAAGACAATATTCATTTGGTACTAGACGGGTACTGACAGTGATGCTCTGTGAAGTTATTATAAATGCGAACGTATATTATAACAATATTTTCCTTGTAAACTATTATATATATCTAATGTACTTTTGACAGGAACTTGAATATGATCCAATCAACGACGAAGTTTCAGACTTATCTTTAATGTTATTCTAAATGGTGTGAGTAATGTCTATATAATATAATTTTTTAAGCTGTCCTTGTGAATCAAATAATTGCTTTCATTCATTTTAGATGAAGAAATTCAGATACAATGTTTATGCAATTGTTTAAAACAGTTACTGACAAAACACTTCCATCATTCAGTAATTAAGAAGATACCTTTTTAAGTGAAATGCGAACGTATATCATAACAGTATTGTCCTTGTTATATATCTAATGTACTTTTGACAAGAACTTGAATATGGTCCAATCAACCTATCTTTAATGAGGGTTTTGAAAATGGTTTGAGCTATATAAAAAGAAGATATGGTATGATTGCTAATGAAGCAACTCTTCATAGGAGACAAAATAACACAGAAATTGACAACTATAGGTCACCGTGCGGCCTTCAAAAAACTGAGCAAAGCCCTATGTGTCTCAAGGATGTCTATTTTAAGCTGTCTGTATGGAACTAATTTGCTGTCCATCATTAATCACGAAGAAATTAGATAACATGTCTAAACCATTGTTTCGATCAGTTGCTAACAAAACACTTCCTTCATACAGTAATTAATTAGATATTCATTAAGGTACTAGACCGGTACTGACAGTGATGCTCTGTGAAGTTATAAATGCGAATATATAAAACGTATATTATAACAATATTGTCCTTGTAAAACATTATATATCTAATGTACTTTTGACAATAACTTGAATATGATCCAATCAACGATGACGTTTCAGACTTATCTTTAATGTTATTCTAAATGGTGTGAGTAATGTCTATATTATATCAATTTTTGAAGCTGTCCTTGTGAATTAAATTGCTGTCATTCATTTTAGATGAAGAAATTCAGATAAAATGTTTACGCCATTGTTTTAAACAGTTACTGACAAAACACTTCCATCATTCAGTAATTAAGAAGATACCGGGGTATTCATTTATGTAATAGACGGGTACTAACGATGATGCTCTTTTAAGTGAAATGCGACCGTATATAACAATATTGTTCTAGTTATATATCTTATGTACTTTTGACAGGAACTTGAATATGGTCCAATCAACGATGAAGTTTCAGGTCCATCTTTAATGAGGGTCAAAATCGTTTGAGCAATATAGAAAGAAGATGTGTTATGATTGCCAATAAGACAACTCCCCACAACAGACCATCTATGTGTAAAGAGGGTCAATAAGACAAATCTTCACAAGAGACCAAATAACAATTAAAGAAATAAGAATTTTTCAGTCGCCGTATGCTCTTCAATATTGAGCAAAGCCCTATGTCTAAATGATGTCAATTTTAATAACATTAACGGTAGCATTTTCTCTGCACCAGACGCGCATTTCGACAAAACATGTCTCTTCAGTGTTGCTCGTGGCCAAAATATTTGAAATCCAAAGTTTATATAAAATATTAAGCTGTCTGTATGGAACTAATTTGTTGTCAAGCATTGGTCACGAAAAAATTAAGATATTAAACATGTTTAAGCCATTGTTTCGATCAGTTGCTAAAAAAACACTTCCTTCATACAGTAATTAATTAGATATTCATTTAGATACTTGACGGGTACCGAGTTCGATGCTCTGTGGAGTGAAATGCGAACGTATATCATAAAATATTGTCCTTGTTATATATCTAATGTACTTTTGACAAGAACTTGTATATGGTTCGTCAACGATGAGTTTAAGACCTATCTCTAATGTAATACTAATGGTTTGAGTGAAGTCTATTTTATATCAATTTTAAGCTGTCTGTGTGAATCAAATTGCTGTCATCCATTTTTAAGAAATCCAAATAACATGTTAACGCCATTGTTTCAAACAGTAACTGGCTTCATTCATTAATTAAGCAGATATGCATTTAGGCACTAGAAGGGTTCTGACGATGATGCTCTGTGAAGTGAAATATTGTCCTTGTTATATATATCTATAGTGTTGTATCTGGTCCAATTAACGTTGAGTTTCAGACCTATATTTAATGAGAGTCAAAATTGTTTGAACTATATAAAAAATAAGATGTAGTATGATTGCCAATGAGAAAACTCTTTACAAGAGACCAAATAAAACAGAAATTGACAAATATAGTTCACCGTACGGCCTTCAATATTGAGCAAAGCCCTATGTCTAAATGATATCTAATTACAGCTGTCTGTATGAAACTAATTTTCTGTCAACAATTGGTCACGATGAAATTAAGATAAGTTTAAGCCATTGTTTCGAACAGTTGCTGACAAAGCATCATCTTCATTCAGTAATTAGATACTAAGATATATAAGTATGAATTATAAGCAGTTTAACGTCGTAAACATAAATATGACAGACATCAAACAATGACAACCACTAAGCTATATGCTTCTGACTGAGAAAGGCATCTAATTTGCTGTAAACCATTGGTCACGAAGACAAATTTAGATACACGTTAATATATATTGTTTCGAACAGTTGCCAACACAGCACTTTCTTCGTCCAGTAATTAGATAGATAGATATATTGTATATAAGTAGGTATTAAGGTAAACCAGTACTGACGGTGATGCTTTCCCAAGGGAATATATCCAATTACCAGATTATCGACTGTACTCTCAACAATAACTTGGCCTCAAATGGTTCAATCACCAGTGAAAAGTTCATATCTGTCTTTAATACCAAATGAACATTATGCCAGTTGATATAATTATTTCAATTATAATCTATCCCTTAATTACACTGTATATTCTTGTATATTTTCTTCTATATTATTATTTATTCAACCAACATTTTACTAGGTTTAATTATAGCTTTATCCATCCGTAATTACACTAGTGGGTATATCGTTGTATATTCTGTTACGTTTACATAAGATACATGTATGGTTCGACTCAAATCGTGTAAAATATACATGATGGTGTGGATGGGGTATATCAATTTTAAAAACCTAAACCATTTTTTTTTTTGTATTCTAACGTCCTGATTATAAATGTTATAGTCCTGATTATAAACGTAATATCTGCCACTGGATAAAAAAAAAGTCCTCAATAAAAATGAAATATTTGCCACTGCATATCATACAGTCAACAATGTCACCAAAGATATAAAATGTTTGCGACTGAACATTAAATAATCAACAACGTCCTGACTATGGATGAAATATTTGCCACTAGACATTAAACAATCAACAACTTCCTTAATATGCATGCAATATTTGCCACTGTGCATCTTGAAAACAATCCACAATGTCCTGGATATGTTTGAAATATTTGCCACTGGATATCAACCAATCAACAAAATCTTTAATATTAGTATGTTTAAAATATTTGCCACTGGACATGCAAATTAAATATAAAAAATAAAAAATATTTATACATAAGCAAGTGTAAATTAGTCCTTGTTTTCCTTCAGTGTTACAAATTAAATGTCAAATGAGTTGATTAGAGAAGATTAACAACAAAGGACATTTTAAGTTCCATAGACGATTTTTTTACTCATCTGATAAGATAGAATTTGGGAATTTTAATTACCTTCAACGTAGTTATCTTTGTAAAAATCATATCCGCCCTCATGCCAACACCCAATAATGTATCTATAATTATTCATACCCAAATCAAAACTAAAAATACTTTCCCTGACAAAACCACAAGTTCTCTTTGAACGTACACCCTCTGACCTTCAGATTTCTAGACAATACCGAATTCGTAATCAAAAAGGGGAAATAATCTGATTAGTGTACCTTTTGATTTCTAGATAGTACGGAAATTCTTGATAAAAACGGAAATGAGGTTATTGTTAATTCAAAATCGGAAGTGTGTCCTATATATTTGAATGTCAGACCTAAGGTAAAAAAAAACAGGTCTCTTTTAATCTTTATTAATGAAATACCCAACATGAAACGTCAAGAAAAGTTTAGACATTGATCGATTGTGCATAGATGAAAAATGCAGTACACGTAAGTCAGTGCACGCCAAGTGGCTAATTGCTTTCATGGTGCAATCTCTCGATCATAAAACAAAATAACATTTGTTCTCAATTTCATTTAACAAAAGTAGGGGGTACGAATTTTGTCCCACATCGTCGTTTTTTACGCTCGTACTTGTTTGTAAGATTTAAAACCCTAAATTACACAACAGATTTATTTAATTATTTTCCTAATAAATTACAATAGGTTTGTGTGAACTCATTTGATACGCTATAATTAATATAAAACGACCTTGACGAATACACATCAACATTGAGTTTATTCAATGGGGTGTTTAAAAGATCTTTAACGATATAACGTACTTAGTTTAATTCTATGTTAAAAGTTGGTTATCGGCCATATCTCATGGTTTGCTTTGACCGGTCTTTAAAATTCCATACTAGATTTGATAACAGGCGCTTGAGTAAAGGACCCTCTTGTCTTATATTTGTTTGTGTGTTTTTTAACTTAAAGTTTCAAGCATCTAAATTGTAATATTTATAAAAATATTTTCACTTATTTTATTTGGTCTTTCTCTTATCAATACGGATCAATACGGTATCCTTCAGTTTATAAATGTTGCCTCTCTTCCGATCCTGCTTTGTGAAAAATAGCACAATTTACCACTTAAGGAAACTTTTAGTCCAAATAATTGTGACGTCTTTGAAGGCTATTTTCATGTTTTTGCTTTGGCGATGTATAAGGCGTCAAAGAAGAAAAAAATACTCTTTCAAGACGTCATAATTATTTAGACTAGGAAACTTCAACAAATTTGAATATTTTGTATTACTTACGTTCTCGTTGTCTGGTTCCAGTGTAGAAGCAAAGTAACCAAACACACACACTGTTGCTATGAAAACCGGCAAGAGAGCAAATCTCGTCCATTTTGATGTTATGAAACGCCAATAATGATCTCTGAAAAAAACCACTAGCTTTTTTTCCTTTTGTTTCGCTTTTGGAATGCATGGAGAGTTAAGTTTTTGTATTGTAGTCATATGTTTGTTAATATCATTGTCGTATTCGGAAACGCTCCGTGTAGAGTATCCGTTTTCAATCTTACTTTTATCAGAAAGTTCCTTGGCTTTAATAGGACTCAATCGAGCCGATGGGCGAACAAAATCTCCTTTAATTGGGCTTGAAGGATCTTTAGAGTCATTTGACTGTACTGTATACACGTTCTCAGGTACGACTTTGGACATCGAGTTCGTTCTTTGGTCATTTTCTATTTTGCCATTGTCTCCCTTTTTACTGCATCGGCAGCAGGGCCATGTCCAGTCCTCATATTTTATATGATAAACCATAACAACCGTTGGAAAGAAAATAATCACCGATAGATAATTATAGATAACCAAAATGGCGGCAAAAACACCAAACGACTTGGTGGCAAGTAAAGGGGATAAAGCACTAGCGGTGAAAGCGACGGCCGTTGTGATGGACGTTATTAACATGCTTTTACATGATTTGGAATATGCTTCTGTCAGACGATGTGCTAGTGAGGGATACGGTGAAAATGCTGTTAACCGCCAAGAGTCATAGAAAACAAACAAGTCGTCTGCTCCAATACCCAAGATTATAAATATCGCCAAAACATGGAAGAATCCTAGATACTCAAATCCTATTATACATCTGTATATCAAATTGGTCCCGGCAAAGCTCGTTAAAATACTCATAACAGCCAAACCGGAAACGAACAAGGACCGCGTGTGGAATGTCATGAAACAGAATATGAAGAGCATACTTCCAATAGCGAACATCATGTCTTTCATTGCTTGTTGAATAACGTCATAGAATAATAGGTTTGACGAAATATAATAAAAATCAAACTGTGAAATATCATCAAGAAGAGTTTCAAGCCTCGGTTTCATTGTTTTCCCAAGCCATTCCCTGGCTGTATCTCTCATTAAAAGGCATTTTGTACTTCCGGATAAGGAACAGCCAATTGCAATTTGTGTTCTGGTGACCGAGACCGAGGATGTTGTCGGAGTAATGCTGAAGCTCTTTGGCAAGAAATACTCAAAATCTGCTTTCGTCAAATTATTGGTATATGCTTCATAAATAACACCAGCAATGTTGCTGAATGTCGGATCATTAAAAATCGGGCTAACATATGCAAAAGTTCCATCAAAATATCTTATCAGAGAAGTCGGATCTTTGCAGATCAAGGATGAATTTTTAGTATGACAAAATGAAGTACTATATCCATCCGATGCTATCAAATGTTCTTCAATATATTTGATAGTCTGTAATTTTGCTTTTGTTAAAATGTTTCCGCCATCCGCATCAAAAAATAGTTCGATATTTGAAAACGAATATGAGAGTCCTCTTTCGTACGTAGGGTACCCTGTATCTGTGAGTGATCTGCTTATACTGTTGTCATATATGTGTTTGTCCCTATATGCATAATCTCTCACTCTGTACGGTATGTCATAAAGTTCCATAGGTAAAACTTCAAAGTTTGTCGGAAACAAATCATAGTTGGCACCGAACAGAATCCCAGTTATAACGACCGGAAACAACTGTAGAATAAGTGTCACAACTGCAAAATAAAGTAACAGTCGTCATAAGTTATTGCTTGGCTGTGGATCCTTTATTTCTTTACTTTTTATTTTCTTTATTTCTTTACTTTGTATTTTTCTCTTTTAATTTATTGTTTAAGAACTAGGGAATAAACTAGAAAGACTATCAAATTAATACATGTGACAAAAGAATTCCCAAATTTGTTGTTGTTGTTGTTGGTGGTGGTTGTGGTGTTATTGTTGGTGGTGTTGATTGTGTTGGTGTTTTTTGTGTTGTTGTTGTTGATGGTGGTGGTGGTGTTGTTGGTGGTGGTGTTGTTTGTGTTGGTGGTTTTAGTGTTGTTGTTGTTGGTGGTGGTGGTGGTGGTGTTGTTGGTGGTGTTGTTTGAGTTGGTGGTTTTTGTGTTGTTGTTGTTGTTGATGGTGGTGGTGGTGTTGTTTGTGTTGGTGGTTTTTGTGTTGTTGTTGTTGTTGATGGTGGTGGTGGTTTTTGTGTTGGTGGTGGTGTTGTTTGTGACGGTGGTGGTGGTGGTTTTTGTGTTGTTGTTGTTGATGGTGGTGGTGGTGTTTGTATTTGTGTTGGTGGTGTTGTTGTTGATGGTGATGTTGTTGTTGGTGATGTTGTTGGTAGTGGTGTTGTTTGGGGGTGATGTTGATGGTGTTGTTTGTGTTGTTGGTAGTGGTGTTGTTTGGGGGTGATGTTGATGGTGTTGTTTGTGTTGTTGGTATGGTGGTGTTGTTTGTGTTGTTGTTGATGGTGGTATTATGCGTTGATGGTGTTGTTTGTGATAGTGTTTTTAATGATGGTGATGATGTTGGTGTTGTTGATGGTGTTGTTTGTTGTGTTGTTGTGTCAACGAATCTTTTCTATTTATAGTTTAGCAACTCTTTATTCCCTATTCTTTATTTTCTGACACATCATTATCTCTTCTCTTATATCCCCTTGGGAGTTCCAGACCCTCATTTGCCAGTTGCTAAAAAAAGCATTTACAAAAACGTGATTGAGATATATTTACCAAGCGGAAGTTATTAACCAAAAACTTTGTTAATGACGTACAAAATGTTCAGTTTTTTACACTGTCCATGATAACTCCGTATACGAGGGTCTGAATAGTTTTTTGACGGATAATGAGCAATATTTAAAGGGGGAAATAAAGAAGAAAAGATAAAGGAATGAATTGAAGAAAAATATACAAGCCAAATAAAATAATGAATAGAGAATAAAGGATTGCTTAATTATAAAGAACAGCGAATGGCGTGGAAAATAATAAAGAAAAGAGAACCTCCCTCGTTTCATACCACTCTTTTTACCGCGTGAACATTTTCATTAGTGTTCTATGTTGTAATTAATTCTTTCCTTATATTGACTGTTAAAATGCTGAGAATTACGTCAAAAGAAGAACCAAAAACAGGTAATAATTGATCTCAACCACGCGTATGAATTTAACCTTTACGATGCATCATCCGGAGTTTATACCGATATTGATTTTCTCCAATTTTAACAGCTTCTTGATGGATTCTTTGAAATTTGAGACATTAATTTCCATTATTTCTTGTTTTAATCAAGAAAATCATCTATAAACAATATAGCAGTGCGACTGGCTGTTATATCGAGGGTTGAAGGATTAAAAACATGTAAACTACCTTACAGGAAAAAGTTACAAGAGCGCAATTATTCGTAATGCATTTTCCATAGGGTACCACTAGTGTTCCGTATTTTTTTTCTCGAAGACTACACAAACTAGGAAAAAACTGGTGGCAGTTCCTGTTTCTAGAAATGCCAATGTTGCATTAAAACTAAAAAAATATATAGGGTCATGCGGCTCAAATTGACTTAAAATGCAGTTGAAAAAAATCGTCTACTTTTTTCGCTTAATGAAAAAGGCATATTTTTAATGGCTCCGACGTGCAGAAATTGAAGATATTTTCTATGCTTCGTAAAATGTGAATATGATGTTCGGCAATTTTTAAACCTAATTGGATAAGCTTTCGATTAAATGTAATTCCAATCCTGTATCAACCAATCAGAAGCCGTATAGGATTCTAATCTGAGTACCATCTTGGGGTAAAAATGTAAACAAATAATTGCGCTCTTGTAACCAAAAAGAGATCCTAGGGTTGTGATACCGGCGTAACAAAGGGATATAAGGGGCTTTAATGGCCGAATGGTTTGATAATGGTCTATTCGAAATAACATCAAAACTGAGGTGCAAACTGAAAACCCCGCGTAGCGACTTTATTTCAAAGTGTGCATCACACTTTTGTTATTATTTCGAATGGACAGACAAAATATTAGTTAATTATGTGCATGTGCACCACATTTTTGGTGTTATTTCTTCATAGACATTCACTCATTCCTTTAATTAATACCTACAAAACATAAGATAAGGACGTGTTGCCACCCATCTACAGTAGAAAAATGGCTTCCGGTTTCTTCGTTCTTGTTGTAATTTTTCCGCATCCTGTGTTGTTGCCTCATCACTGTTTGACCAAGCCGGTTTAGATGTTTCGTCACTGGCCATGTCTGTTTCTGCAACAACAAAATCATGGATTGGCGTCAAGTGGCAAATATTTCAAACATGATCAGAGAGAGATAACATTGACAACTTATACAACAGTAAGGTTCTGGGATACCAAGAGATAGTCATATTTCTTTGCCCCAATGAACCCTGGGAAGCATGAATGTGCTTATTTGTTAATTGATTCAAGTTCAATTGCAATTGTTATAGTCACGTTTGGTTCATTAACATTTCCAAATTTATCAAAGACTCCAATAGAAACAAGAGGTTTTGTGAAAACAGTTTATCAGATGATACCCTCGCCCTTTACAAAATAGGAGACCAACAATGTCATACTGTTGAGATTTTTAGAAAGTTTAACTGTGTAAAGGGATTTAGAAGAAGAGGTTGATACAAAATGTAGATGACGAAGTATGTGTACTATAACGTGCAGACATAAGGAGGTATGTGTCCATGCCGTTCCAAATTAAACCCAAAAATCTTTCAGATAAAGTAAAATTGAGAATAGAAATGTAGAATGTGTCAAAGAGACAACAACCCGACCAAAGAGCAGAAAAACAACCGAAGGCTGAAAAGGAATGAAATAGGAGCTGCAAATGTACATCATGTGTTCAATTAATTGACAGTTGCGGATACAAAAAAAAATCGAACAGAACGAACGGACGGACGGACGCACGGATAGACTCTTCTGTCACTATATAGCAACCGCCCAGTTAAAAATGCGGACGGATGAGGTGGAAGTCATTAACAGTTTTACAAATTACACATTAATTTATTAAGTATGTCATCCCAGGCAATTGCAACTACATTTTTCGACAATATAATCATATCTAATGAAATCGATTGGCTCTTTTGGCCTCGGATGTAAATTTGTTTGATGTTATCTTAATTGCACTTGTCTATGCATACAATCTTGCAATATCATTAAAGTTAAGACTTGATGCCCCAATATCATTTGTGAACAATAAGCCAGCACTTATAAACTTCTAAAAGTACTTTTATTGAAAGATCGTTTGAGCCAGAATACTTTTAATAATTGAATTACAAATAAAAGGGGACAGCACTTATAAACTTATGCTATTGTAAGATCGTATAGATAAGTGAAAATAAGTTGTTATTTTAAAGAAATCAATCAAAAAAGTTAAACACTGAAATAAAAAGACGAGCCATGTCCTCACGCCAGTGGCATTAAATAATCAAAGGAAAACCTGGGAATTAGTATTTTAGAATTCACCAATAAATATTGTAATTCATTTATTTTTTTTATGATGTTATATATGCCGTCTCTGTACCCTGTACTAGTTGATATAGTAATAAAGATATATATAGACAATTGATCCTGTAATGGTATATTCTTGATTTCCTTTATTTATTTTTAATTACATGCATGTACTCGAGTGTGGAGTACAAGTTCTTCTGTTTTATAAACGTATACATTGATTTTTTCATTATGACAAAAGCTCGTTAAATATTAATATCCATATATCGAATTTGAAATTGCACATTACCTTTAGAGAATGACGTAAATGCAACGTGTTTGCATCAATTTTATATAGTGCAACATCCTGCACGAATTTACAAGTTTGTAATAAATTTAGAATTACGAATTGATGAGATAGAGTAATTGTCATTTGTTCAAATTGGCGAGGAAAATTGGGATTTACGATCTAAGATCACGAATAGAACAAAACTAACACATACATTTTGTTTTGTTAGAAACAGATAATTTAAATTCTAAATGAACTGGGAGTAAGAAACTGGTACGAACTAACAATAAACAGAGAATAATGAGATGCATAATTCATTATGATTAAGTCACTGTCGTGTTTGTTACGTGGGAAATTGAGGGACTGGATGGATGGGTTTTCGTTTCTGTATATATGTATGCCTCATTGATGAACATTATGTTTTCTGGGCTGTGCGTTCGTTCGTTTGTCCGTCTGTCCCGCTTCGGGTTTAAAAAAAAGGTCAAGCTAGTTTTTGAAGAAGTCCAATCAACTTTAAACTTAGTACGCATGTTCCCTATGATATTATCTTTCAAATTGTATTTCCAAATTAGAGTGTTGACCCCCATTTCACGGTCCAATAAACATAGAAAATGATAGTGCGATTCGGGCATCCGTGTACTAGCATTGACACATTCTTGTTTTTATACTATGTGCTATGTTTCTCTGATACGTATAGTTTTACATATATACACTATTAAAAATATAAATATTTCAACAGCTGATTATTCTCTTATCTTTTATTTTTGTCCTATACAATTCTTTATTTTTGTCCACTTTTTCTAAAACATTTTTTTTGTCCAATTTCTCTCTTTTATTTATTTTGTCCTCTTTTATCTATTCTTTATTTTTGTTCTTATTTTTTTTTTATTCTTATTATATTTTCCTATTTTTTCGGCATAATTTTTCCAGTATTCTCAATTTATGTTTGCCAATTATTCTCTATCCTTTATATTTGAGCACCACATTATTCTCTATCGGTCATACATTTTCTATTAGTACTCGGTGTACAAAGGGTTTGCTTGAAAGATCAAATTCAGTGTTTTGATTGGTTATTGTTTTTAGTCTTAATATACATTTATAATCGTACTATAAAGTTTTAGCACCTCAAGACCTGGACAAATTCTTTTTTATTGGTGAACCCGATTTTTTTGGTTTTTGTTAAGAAAAAATGCTCTCTATATACATTGTTATGAATCAGTGTCGTCAACGATTACTTAGAAAACAGTGTCACCAATGATAACCGAGAAGACAGTGTCATCAATGATTACTGAGAAAACTATGCCATCAATGATTACTTAGAAAACAGTGTCACCAATTATTACTGAGAAGACTATGCCATCAATGATTACTTAAAAACAGTGTCATTAATGATTACTTAGAAGACTATGGCATCAATGATAACCGAGAAGACTGTGTCATCTATGATTACTGAGGAGACTATATCATCAATGATTACTTAGAAGACTATGTCATCAATGATTACTGAGAAGACAGTGTCATCAATGATTACCGAGAAGACTATATCATCAATGATTACTTAGGAGACTATGTCATCAATGATAACCGAGAAGATAGTGTCACCAATGATAACCGAGAAGACAGTGTCATCAATGATTACTAAGAAGACTATGTCATCAATGATTACTGAGAAGACTATATCATCAATGATTACTTAGAAGACAGTGTCATCAATGATTACCGAGAAGACTATATCATCAATGATTACTTAGAAGACTATGTCATCAATGATAACCGAGAAGACAGTGTCATCAATGATTACTGAGAAGACTATGTCATCAATGATAACTAAGAAGACTATGTCATCAATGATTTCTGAGAAGACTATGTCATCAATGACTACTTAGAAAACAGTGTCATCAATGATAACTTAGAAGACAGTGTCATCAATGATTACTGAGAAGACTATGTCATCTATGATTACTGAGAAACAGTGTCATCAATGATTACTTAGATGACTATATCACCAATGATAATTAGAAAAAAAATGTCACCAACGATAACCGAGAAGACAGTGTCACCAATGATAACCGAGAAGACAGTGTCATCAATGATTACTTAGAAGACTATGTCATCAATGATTACTGAAAAGACTATGTCATCAATGATTACTTAGAAGACTATGTCATCAATGATAACCGAGAAGACAGTGTCACCAATGATAACCGAGAAGACAGTGTCATCAATGATTACTGAGAAGACTATGTCATCAATGATAACTAAGAAGACTATGTCATCAATGATTTCTGAGAAGACTATGTCATCAATGACTACTTAGAAAACAGTGTCATCAATGATAACTTAGAAGACAGTGTCATCAATGATTACTGAGAAGACTATGTCATCTATGATTACTGAGAAACAGTGTCATCAATGATTACTTAGATGACTATATCACCAATGATAATTTAAAAAAAATGTCACCAACGATAACCGAGAAGACAGTGTCACCAATGATAACCGAGAAGACAGTGTCATCAATGATTACTTAGAAGACTATGTCATCAATGATTACTGAAAAGACTATGTCATCAATGATTACTGAGAAAACTATGTCGTCAATGATTACAAAGAAGACAGTGTCATCAATGATAACCGAGTAGACAGTTTCATCAATGTTTACTGAGAAGACTATGTCATCAATGATTACTGAAAAGACTATGTCATCAATGATTACTGAAAAGACTATGTCACTAATGATTTCTTAGAAAACAGTGTCATCAATGATTACTGAGAAGACTATGTCATCAATTATTACTTAGAAAACAGTGTCACCAATGATTTCTTAGAAAACAGTGTCATCAATGATTACTGAGAAGACTGTGTCATCAATTATTACTTAGAACACAGTGTCACCAATGATAACCGAGAAGACAGTGTCATCAATGATTACTTAGAAAACAGTGTCATCAATGATTACTTAGAAGACAGTGTCACCAATTATTACTGAGAAGACTATGTCATCAATGATAACCGACTAGACTATGTCATCAATGATTACTGAGAAGACAGTATCACCAATGATTACTTAGAAGACTATAACATCAATTATTACAGAGCATACTATGCCATCAATGAATACTGAGAAGACTATGTCATCAATGATTATCAAGAATACAGTCCTATTAATCATTTCTGGGAAGACTGTCATTAATGAAATACTAAGAAGTGAATACCGAGAACTTTAGTAGACAGTGTTATCAATTATTTTGGAGGTATATTTATCAATTTCTTTTAAGCAGACGTGTTTAGGCGACATGGTTATATGGGAAAATGCGTAGATGTTTTTTAATAATTTCGGAGGAAACTGTTATACATGATTTTATTGAGAGACAATGTTATCCATAATATAAGAGGAGACAAGGCTATCGGATAATTAGGAGGAAACCCTTTCATTGTTTTTTGAAGTTGTATAGGTTACCAATTTGAGAAGGGTTATCACCTATCAAAAAGGAAAGATAGTAAATTTTGTATCTCCATTCAAGGTCTTTATTATGGATCGAATTCATTTCATACTCATTCATTTCAGAGGGTGGGAGACCTTTTTTTTTGTTCTCTGAATTTTTGAGTTAATTTGGTATTATGTAAGTTGAATTAATAAGAATACAACATTGGTTTTTACAATCAATGATGTATTAATAGATGGTATTTTTCAAACAATATAACAAGAATCCTAAAGGAAGACCCAAAAAACCTGCACAACTTCTATTATCCCGTCTTTCCGTCTATAGATAAAGGAAGATGTGGTATGAGTGTCAATGAGTCAAATCTCCATCCAAGTCACAATTTATAAAAGTAAACCATTATAGGTCAAGGTACGATCTTCAACACAGAGCCTATAGGCTCACACCGAAAAGCAAGCTATAAAGGACCCCAAAAATTACTAGTGTAAAACTATTCAAACTGGAAAACCAACGGTCTAATCTATATAAAAAACGAGAAACGAGAAACACTTATGAACCACATAAACAGACGACCATGCACCACTAAACATCAGATTCCTGACTTAGGACAAGTGCAAACAATTGCAGCATATCACTACTCTCATAGTCTGTCATTTATTTCTTCACCAATATATCAATACATATTACATATAACATCCTTTTAACCACAAAAAAAAGCTTTTCACAACCACAAAAATTACATTGAGTGTTTCAATTTTTATCTATAATAAAATTGAGAATGGAAATGGGGAATGTGTCAAAGAGACAACAACCCGACCATAGATACTCAAGTCCTTTATTTTGAAATTGTGACCCCTGCCCACAGGCGCATTTCTCAGAAAAAAAACACCTATATACCTGTTATATTAAGTGCATGTGCCCCCTAAAACGTAGCTAGAATAATTGTCATTATAGTGTGGTCAGCTGTCAGATTTTACATTTTCTCTATCATGTTTTACATAATCAATACTATAAACATAATTAAAAAGGCCTACCTTCTTTTAACCTTGTATTCATTATTAAACCACAAATATTTTTGAACGGATTATAGACATAAATACTCACATAACTAGAATATATCCGCTATGGTATTGTAATATATGTCCCTGTACACACAAACACGCATTATTTGTAAAACAACACTTATAAACAAATCCTTAAATGACTTAGCAATTTTTTTTCTTTCATTGAAAAAAAACCTACTTTCACATTTTTAGTTCCTTTTAAATGTATAATAAAAATACATTCGCTAATAAATTTTGTTTTATATAACCCTGTAATGGGTATATCGCTATCTCTGTTCTGGTTGGTTGAATTTATTCGTTCTTTTACGTAATTTAAAGTCTTTAAAATGTGAGGGTCTAGATTGGGGTTTCTTTGTTTCTGTGTTCTTTAATTGATTTAGCTGTTTTGCCACTTTCCTTTCTTTATTTTTTTTATATTTTAGCAACCCATTATTCTCTATTCCCGATATTAGAGCCCCGAATTATATTCTCGAATTGTATTCTCTATTCTTTATAATTAACCCCCCCCCCCCTTTTAGCACCCAAAAATATTATTTAATTCTTTGAATTTTACCATTTTAACACACACACCCCCAAAAAAAATACCATCAATCCCTCCCCCCCCCCCCAATTATTCTATATTCTTTATGTCTTAGCATCCTACTATCATCTTTTTATCTAAGCAACCAATTATTATCTTCTTTCATTCCTCAATTTTTCTCTATTCTTTATGTTTCGGTCCATTTTTCCGTAGACCCCCCCCCCCCCTTTTTTTTTGTACATTTCTATAGACCCCGTTTAGACCCTTTAGAATTAGTTCAAACGTACCCCGGCTGTATGACAAAGGGTTTTGTTATAGTCTAGAGATAGCTGTATTGTTTGTAATCAGAGCATTTAATGTGTAAAAAACAATTACGTGTGCCTGTGTAATTTTTATTTATTTACATGTAATGAACAATTGTTGTTATTGTCGTAAACATGCAGTAATAGAAATTGTACAGAAAAGATTTTTCACGAAGATTCGGTGTCGATATAACAATGTTCTAGAATTATTACTTATTAATGAGCGAGCTTATATTTGATATCTATTATAGCGGAAATTCATGTCAGAGAAGGAAACATAATATTATATCACCGGAAGACCATGTGATGTGCGGTAGAACTGAAGTCAATGAGACGGTTAGAGGACAGAAGGTCACAGGACTGAAAGTCACAGAACAAAAGGTCATGGGACAAAAAGTCACAAAAGTCACAAATTGTTTGTGTTAATTAATATATGAGAAAGATTTTTTGAATTAATTTCTTTTTGTTACATGTATTCATTTTACAGTTAGAAAAATTGTCCATCTAAATATTTATCATTTTTTTTATCCTAGAAAGGGTATATCTGGCACCATGAAACCATTTAATACCAACACCCCCCCCCCCCCCCTTAACATTTTTTTTAGGATAGATGATGTTTCCAAAGTTGTTTTATAAATAAAAATAATTTTTTTAAAAGTTCAAGAAAATAGCTAGATTTGTTTCTAGTAAAACAAGAAGTGTTTTCTTATCCTAAGAAAATAATCTCGAAACTGTATTGCGACTTTTTGTCTGACTTTTTTTGCTTATAGAATTTTGTCTTTTGACTTTTTGTTCTTCATTCCAATGATACAACTGCGAACGTATAATTGTTCCATCAAAGGGAGCAACCCTTTAACTTCAAGTAGGGGGTTATTTTTAGTTAATCGACGCTATCAATCTTTTTTTCTTCTTCAGAACTAAAAATAAAAGTAAATTTTCGCCAATTACTATTTTTGAAATTTATCATTTCAGCCAAATATTATTTTTACAATGGTATCAAATGCTCCAATAAACAGAATTCATTTGCGCTATTTATACCTGGACTCATAATGATCATACAAAATGATCATAGATAAATTTAGATAGTCATACCTTAAAAAGTATAGTGCATGTTATGAATATGACTACTGTAAACCAACTTATTTTCGCGAGCGATTTATTTTTCGCGTCTTTCGCGAGTAGAAAAATAACGCGAATGTAATTCGTCGCGAATATGTGATCATATGTGAATCTTGGATCTTTCCTTATTAAACTTAATCAAATAAATCAGAAAATCGCGAAATTAAATAGCCGCGAAGTGGTCAAGAAAGGGTAAAACGCGAAATAAAGTATCCGCGAAAATAAGTTGGTTTACAGTATTGCTGCTTAAAATATAAAATGAAAGGTGAGTTAACCATTAAAAAAAAAGTATATTAAGATCTTATGATCGAAGATTTTTCATATGGAGGTGAATTCCCTAAAAAAGTTAAAGAAAAAATATCATGTAGTTAAATTGTAAAAATACAGATGAGGTTTAATGATTATTATATATGCAATGTGATTTTGGATAGTGAAGCTTACGTATTCTTTTTTTTTTTTTTTTTGGGGGGGGGGGGCTAGATACAAAAGATTGATTAATTGTTGGTTGCTTAGAGTCCAGTGGCAAATATTTTGTGCCTATTCAAAACGGGTTTGCAGAATATATATTTGTAAAAGGAACATGCAAGTGTCTTAAGAAGTTAAGTACCTCTTCATACATATATTAAGTATGAAAGAAGTTGTCTTTGTTTTGTTTTTTAATTAAATTGGTGTAATCATAATACTTTATTTTGGCACAAATGATATGAAGACAAGAAAAAAATCATTATAGAAGAAATGCAAAAATAATGGACCCCAATCAAGTCCCTCAAAGAAAATAAAGTTATTTCGCGATAAATTTCATCATATTTCAGAATTAATTTGTATTTCATAATATCGAAATTTTAATATTATTAATAATACTCATATTTAATTTAATGTAGGAAGATTATGACACCAAACAGTACCAAACAAACCAAACTCAATTTTCGGCTCTCCCTTGACACCATTTGCGAGTATGGTCTTGAGGAAACGATGATAGTCCGTCGGACGGGGACGATAAATGGCTGACCCGTGTTAAGAGAGAGCCATATCTCTTGCACGTTAAAGACACCCTTGTAGATTTCGAAAAAGAGTAGGCTAATGCCGCTACAAGGCAGCACTCGCACCCGCAAAGTGGAAAGGGATTAATATAAGTTGTAAAACTTGTTTCCCAATCCACTATAAATAAATATGTTTAAACTAAACCAAACAGTAACTATGAATAAAAATTTGTAAATTTATAAAGCGTATCAAGAAAGGTGTATGTGCTCCTGGCTAAGATCGTATCTTACGACATCCGGGTTCTCACGACACTATCGAGGGCCCTCATGGGGTTTTTGATTATGTGATTACTTGGCCGTTTTTTTAATGATTATTTGATTGTTAAGCCAAATATTTCATGATTATTTGATTACCTAGGACTGTATTTTTAGTTTATGATTATTTGATTACTAAAGATAAGCAAATATTTAATGATTATGTGATTATATTGGCAAAAAAATGGTGATTACTAGGACCCCCCATGAGGTGCCTCACTATCCTTATACAAAAACAAATATAAATGGTATACAAATATTTATGTACTCTTAATATGATATACGCAGTGCAAGTGACCTTTCTGTACCTATATCAATATGCATGTACAGTGAAACCTGTTAAAACCGAACCTCTTCGGGACTTAATTTTTTTTTTTAGTTTTGGCCGATGTTTGGTTTCATCAGGTTCATAACGCATACGATTTGATATGACGGTGCATAATAACATGTTTGGTTTATACAGATTTTCGTTTCATGCAGGATTCGGTTTAGCAAGGTTTCACTGTATGACCATTAACGGACTACACAATTTTGTATATTGTGATTTTATATGTCTTTTCATCAAAATAAGAGAATATGAAGAGACATAGTTTTGAAATTTTGCTCTGGATATTGTCTTTTGACAATAATTAAGCTTTTGTTCTTGACGCTTCGTAAAATTGCATTGTGGTTTGAGAAATGAATTATTAAAATGTTTAAAAACAAGTGTGGGCACATTGAAACGTCCCTCCTGATTTACTGGTCAATGATTTTATGTTAAAAAGTCTAGAAAAAATAAGGTTTTACTACAAGTTTAAAATAAATTAAGGCAACCGTAGTATACCGCTGTTCGAAATTCATAAATCGATTGAGAAAAAAAACCAAATACGGGTTACAAACTGAAACTGTTGGAAACACATCAAATATAAAAGGAGAACTACATTTTTTGTACGACACAACAGAAACACAACATTAAAATGTAACACACACAGAAACGAACTATAATATAACAATGGCCGTTTTACTGACTTGGTACAGGATATTTTATTAAATAAAATGGTGGATTGAACATATGGTTTTTGTGGCATGCCTAACCTCCCGGTTCAATGACAATGTAAAATATAACATTACAATGAAATTACATGATGGGACTACAAAACAAATAAATGGCAGAACATATAGGAACATTACAATGAAATTACATGATGGGACTACAAAACAAATAAATGACAGAACATATAGGATCTATAGAGAAACACACGAATAATAGTCTTAACATTGCAAGGAACCCATATGCCAAATGTTGTAACCATAAAATTACTCATTAAAGTGAGAGAATCACATGACAAGGTTTTTGTTGAAGCAGTCGCTGAACCATAAAAATGAGGTCAAGGACAATGGATATATGATAGACGGAAACTTCGTGACATAATTAAGGTATCTGCATAGAAAGGTAAAAAGCACCCAGATCTTCTATCTTCTGAAAATAGAATTTTTATACAATAGTACACAAAACGACACATAAAAAATAAAGACTGAGCAACACTAACCCCCACCTAAAACGGGGGGTAATTTCAGGAGACTCATGTGCACCGTAAGGCACCCGTCATGTTGTTCATGTTAGTGCATTCCTGTTGGTGATTCTGTAATTCTGTAGGACACATTCGGGGAATTTGTATGATTCTGAAATGAGATTTCATACGACCATGGACCATTGTGCTGGGTTCTGGGAGGGAAAAAACGTTATATTGCAAATGGAAAAATATGAATGATGTCTCAAAATATGAAAAAGAAGATGTGGCATGATTGCCAACTGATGAGACAACTATCCACAAATGACCAAAATGACACAAACATTAACAATTATAGGTCACCGTACGGCCTTCAACAATGAGCAAAGCCCATACCGCATATAGTCAGCTATAAAAGGCCCCGATAGGACAATGTAAAACAATTCAAGCAAGAAAACTAACGGCATTATTTATGTAAAAAAATCGGTTTCGAAAATATCAAAAATATATATCTCACATTACCTTAAACTGTTTTTATAACTTATCCTCATATACACAATCCTAGTTTATATGCAATGCCATCCGATTTCAATATCATAACAATATCTAATACTGGTAGAAATGAACATTCTCTATAAGCTATTAAAAATTTATGTATGTATAACTTCATAACATTGCTTATATTGAGTAACATTAATGAAACATATTATTGGAAATCAAATCCAAACTCAACCAATCAGATCACGATGTTTTGAACTGTATTTGTTTTTACAGGTAATCTTTATGGAATTGCAATTTACTTACGTTTATGGTTTTGTTTCCTGGTTAATTCAAATAACTAATTCTTTTTAAGTTTAATTTTAGGGGTAAAAAAATCACACAAGATATTTTTTCAATCAATGTCCGTTTGAAAGTATGACGAGATATTCGTGTACAAGAATCGATTAATGTGGTACCACATTGTTATAGATTCTATATGTAGCGCTATTGTAATGGAATAGAACTAAAATGAACGAAATATTCTGAAATCTTATTTCCATTGGCAAAAATATTCTGGAATATTATTTCCATGCTCTGGAAGAGTTGATATAAAAAAAAAAAGAAGATGTGGCATGATTGCCAATGAGACCAACTTACCACAAAAGACCAAAATGACACAAACATTAACAATTATAGGTCACCGTACGGCCTTCAACAATGAGCAAAGCCCATACCGCATATAGTCAGCTATAAAAGGCCCCGATAGGACAATGTAAAACAATTCAAGCAAGAAAACTAACGGCATTATTTATGTAAAAAAATCGGTTTCGAAAATATCAAAAATATATATCTCACATTACCTTAAACTGTTTTTATAACTTATCCTCATATACACAATCCTAGTTTATATGCAATGCCATCCGATTTCAATATCATAACAATATCTAATACTGGTAGAAATGAACATTCTCTATAAGCTATTAAAAATTTATGTATGTATAACTTCATAACATTGCTTATATTGAGTAACATTAATGAAACATATTATTGGAAATCAAATCCAAACTCAACCAATCAGATCACGATGTTTTGAACTGTATTTGTTTTTACAGGTAATCTTTATGGAATTGCAATTTACTTACGTTTATGGTTTTGTTTCCTGGTTAATTCAAATAACTAATTCTTTTTAAGTTTAATTTTAGGGGTAAAAAAATCACACAAGATATTTTTTCAATCAATGTCCGTTTGAAAGTATGACGAGATATTCGTGTACAAGAATCGATTAATGTGGTACCACATTGTTATAGATTCTATATGTAGCGCTATTGTAATGGAATAGAACTAAAATGAACGAAATATTCTGAAATCTTATTTCCATTGGCAAAAATATTCTGGAATATTATTTCCATGCTCTGGAAGAGTTGATATAAAAAAAAAAAAGAAGATGTGGCATGATTGCCAATGAGACCAACTTACCACAAAAGACCAAAATGACACAAACATTAACAATTATAGGTCACCGTACGTCTATATATATATGCTGGAATATTATCTCTTGTGAGTAGCAAGCCTCTATCAAGGAAATCATGATAGGAAATACAAGCCCGGGAATATCATATACTGCGTATGCAGACGGTGCTGGACTATTGTTACATAGAAATGAAAAGTTCACAATTGGGGAGCTGAAATCATATCTTTTGTCCAAAAGTTTTGTATTCAACCTACCCACATTGTCAACTTACAGGCGACATAAACATAAAGAGAACGAAACAAAACAAGAGATTATGAAACAACTAATCATAAATACAAGAATAAACAAATTGTGTACACCAGGCGCGAATTCCTCTACAAAAGTTTCAGTCTGCTGCTGGCATTCTATTACGTGCAATATATAAACATACTAATGAATTCAACACGCGTACGCGAACCTCTGAACAACATCAAGAACAAACAAAATCAACTATACATAACTGACCTTTACATGAAATTAAAAAAAAAACGTATAGTAATTTTCAAATGTTCATGTTCTAGGAGTCTCCTTCATACAAAGCATAGAAAAATTTCCCAGAGTTACAGTCGGCTGCTGGCATTCTGTCATGCGCAATGGTTAAAAAGGAAAACAAACATAACTCGGACACCTCTGGACAAAAACTTTATATATAAAGGTTCCGTGTATTGCTATAGTGGAAAGAAGCCAGGTTTCACACTCGATATATATATAGAATATTTTCTCAAATGTGTTAGACTTGGATAAAGGCTATCATATTTAATCAATATGGTGACCTGCAAAAAAATACTGTTTTTTCATCTAAAGAATACAAAATGTCAAACGGAAGAAAAAGTAAACGAAGAAATTCAATGTTGTTCGAAATATATAAAATGTATTGTACGAGTTTTATAAATTGATCGAAAAGTGAGTATTTTTTCACAATGTTAAAACATTGCTTGTTCATTCAATTGACATTCTAATGTTACAACGTTTGTAACGTTCATTGTGATTGGATAACGTCGCTTATTTACATGGCATCAATTGACAATTGATGCTATGGGACGTACCTGCAAGCCCAGACGGCATATGGTAGATTTTAAATACATATTTTAGCGTTGTTTTATGTCAGTTTCATCAGAATGGAGATAACAATATTGTATTTGAAGCTCCGACGGCATCAATTGGGGATTTGATGGTCGCAAATATCCGTTTACTGTCTCCGCTTACGCATCGCCAGTAAACTTAATTTGCGACCATCAAATCCCCATTTGATGCCGTCGGGGCTTAAAATACAATACAGTTATCTCCTGAATAGCGGTTTTTTTAACGATTGTTCTATCATTATTATTTCAACACATTAAAACACTACTTTTTATCCAATTGATAATAGCATTTTTTACGTTGCATTGTTATCATTATTATTTCAAATAAAAAAGAAAATGTGGTATGATTGCCAATGAGACAACTCTCCACAAGAAACCAAATAACACAGACTAAATTAACAATAGGTCATCGTAAGGCCTTCAACAATATACGATATAACAGCGACATTCAAACTCTTCAATGGTGACAACACCGCGTCAAAAAAGAAAAAAAAGACAAGACAAAAACAAAAAGATGCCGGAGCAACACGAATCACAACAAAACCCGGGGGTCGATTCTAATAATATAGAATATTTATTCTCATAAAGTGTCAACTGAGATAAGTTGATTTATAAATTTTAATTCTAACATGACGTGCTTCTTTCGCTTTGTAAACAACACTATGATAAAATTCTCAATAAATCTATACTTAGAGCAGACTCCGTGGTGTACATAATAATGGCTGTTACAATATACTTCCCACGTAAACCCACATGTATTGAAACCCATTTGCAATCCCTTTGCCGATTTTATTGTTTTAAAAATTGCATTTAAAAAAAGACAAACTCACTTTTATTCTTATTCGGTTGCATAATAAGTAAGTAATGCACAAGATCTCGGAGAAACCAACAAAATAAAAATAAAATAAAATTCCGCGAAAGTCTATCCATGCAAGCTACGGATTTATTAGAATGTTTGAGCTTTATATAACAGGGAGTAAAAAAGAACAGCAACACATACAGCTTTACCTACCCTCGCTTCAGCTTTTTAATGATCGTATTTGTCCTATTAGAATCGAAATATTTCATGGAAGTCATAGCTTATTGGAAATTTACACATGGCCTGGGGCGTGATATTCGTTAATTTTATCCCTCGCTTACGCTCAGAATAAAATTCGAATATCACGGCCCAGGGCATGTGTAAATTTCCAATAATCTATGTATGGCTTCCATGAATTATTTCTTAAACAAACAAGTGTTCATTTATGCTCAAGAATGAGAAGGTAACAATAGGAAAACTGATATCATAGCTTATAACGGAGCGTATGATAATAAATACTCAAGAATATAAAGGTAACAATAGGAAAACTGATATCATAGATTATAACGGAGCGTATGATAATAAGTACTCAAGAATGGGAAGGTAACAACAGGAAAACTGATTTCATAGATTATAACGGAGCGTATGATAATAAATACTCAAGAGTGAGAAGGTAACAATAGGAAAACTGATATCATAGATCATAACGGAGCGTATGATAATAAATACTCAAGAGTGAGAAGGTAACAATAGGAAAACTGATATCATAGATCATAACGGAGCGTATGATAATAAATACTCAAGAGTGAGAAGGTAACAATAGGAAAACTGATATCATAGATTATAACGGAGCGTATGATAATAAATATTCAAGAATATGAAGGTAACAATAGGAAAACTGCCGGATATCATGGATTATAATTAAAATAGAAATAGAATCTAGTATATATGACAGTTGTGTATAACAATCAGCAGCGGGTTTTTTTGGGGTTTTTTCTGTAACTTCGAGCAATGTGTGATACATTTTGTTTTGATTGAACTTGAGTTTTTGCTATCAAATATACCAGTATTTTACATGCATGTGCTTTTAAAAGTTTTTCATCCACTAATTTGTATTGTTATACATGAGTACATGTTTTTTATTGCACTGTTTCAAGACTGTTGAAGACCGTACCTTTGATTATTTACTTTTAGAAATTGTGACTTGGATGGAGAGTTGTCTCATAGGCACTCACACCATATCTTCCTATATCTATTATAAAATCTGATATATCAAACAAACTATCATCTTCAGGTGGCAGTCTTAATACTTATCCTGCATTCCGATTGATGTACATGTATTGCTGTTTTCGCTTTCTGAATATGTCTGATCGATTCATTGATTGATTGACTGGTGTATAACGCCACTTTCACTGAACACTATTGTGATATCACAAAGCGGTAAGTTTTTATTGGTGGAAAAGCTGGTCAGCAGATGAAAAATTTTGAATCCTAGTAAATCAAGATCGGAGTCGTGGAATTCCAACTCACTGCAACCCCAGTGTTGACTGGCTAGTAACACAGTGACATCAATGCCCCCGTTTGAATATATTTGATATATCTTTTATTGGACAATAATGTAAGATATGTTAAATCCAATTACAGGGCCCACAAAGAGCAAAATAATTTCACATAATGATTTTTTATTTTAATTTTTCACAAATAATTTTGACAATCATGATTAATGAATACAGTTAGAAAACAAAAATAACGCAACCAATCCGCATGGTGGTCGAGAATAATTAAGAGGGAAACATAAAGGTTGAGATATATAGAAACTAGTTTAGACACTTTATAACATGCATTTATAAGCTTGTCCAAAAGTTAGACGTCTTTCACAGTTGTCTTACAACAAAATACAGTTGGATAGATACAAAGGGGGACAATCTAAACTAACATGGTTAACCCCGCCACATTATTTATGTCTGTGCCTGTCCCAAGTCAGAAGCCTGTAATTCAGTGGTTGTCAGAGGCGGATTTAGGGGTGGTGCCGGGAGGTTTGCCCCCCCCCCCTTTGGGAAAAAAATGTTGCTTATATATGGAATCATTGAAGCGTGACTGGAGTTGGCCCACTCTTAGGTCAGTCAGTGGGCCCCCACTTATGAAAATTTCTGGATCCGCCACTGGTTGTCGTTTGTTTATGTGTTACATATTTGTTTTTCGTTCGTTTTTTGTCTTTACATAAATAAGGCCGTTATTTTTCTCGCTTGAATTGTTTTACATTGTCTTATCGGGGCCTTTTATAGCTGACTATATGCGATATGGGCTTAGCTCATTGTTGAAGGCCTTACGGTGACCTATAATTGTTAATGTTTGTGTCATTTTGGTCTTTTGTGGATAGTTATCTCATTGGCAATCATACCACATCTTATTTTTTATATATTAGTCGAAATCATGACACTTGGTAGATGGTTGGGATGTGGTATACAGAATAGAGAATGGGTCAATAATATTAAGAAATTGGCATAAAAAATAGGATAGAAGAAAAAAGTTAAAGAAAATAAAGAATAGAAAACATGACTTTTTTTTTTTAATTAATCCTTAATCACTCTCTATATGTAATATGAAGTTTCAATATAATACGTGAGCTTTCAACTGATCTATTGATGTTTGAACTGAAGATTGATTTCCAGATAAATTCAAAGACAACTTGAAGTGTATTTTATTTCTTTTGATTAATGGAGATTCTTTCTGGTGATGAATATCAGTGAAAACAAAAAGGAAAAGTAAAGTACATGGAGAGTCTCTGAAAATAAAAGAGATCGACTTTGAAGAATTCCTTTATATTGATATCAATGATATCAATGATATCAATTACCAGAAGAAGAAGAAACCAAGAGAAATTTAAAATTAATCTTTAGGCAGAATGCCTTCTTGTCAACAACCATTTACTAGTATAGAATTTAACAACAGAACGAATATACGAATATAATTTAATTTTGAATGTAACGCGTCTTCTGATTGGCTGACGTTATTTTGTTATCAGCCCATAGACATAATTAAGTCATATGACCGTGACCTCATCATCGTTTTTTCGTGGTTTTCTACGGTTTAGAATGGAATTTAGAATTAAATCATAACAAATTTGATGCACACTGTTAAATAACCCGCTACGCGCGTTATTCAGTGTGTACCAATTTTTTTATGTTATTTCTTCATAGACAGTAAAAATATAACAGTCATTCCTTAATTAATTTAAAGTAGTGTCTCTTTTTGCTTGTACGTTTTCTGTCACGATAGTGTTTTCAAATGCTGTTTTGTTTTTCTATCTTTTATTCAATGGCGACGAGTGTTCCGGTTCGAAGGTTTTGATGAGAGGCATGATTTTCATATTCTTTAATCTTTCATGGTTATTATTTTCTATTCCTCATTTTGTCCAAACTGTTCTCTGTTCGCAATTCTGTCCCCATTGTCATGATATGTTGTTATGTTCATCCCCTTTTAATCTAATTTAAATATAGATCTCTGATTTCGTTATTCAGCTCAGCGGCGGATCCAGGAATTTTCAAAAGTGGGGACCCACTGACTGACCTAAGAGGGGCCCGCTCCATCCATGATTCAGTGATTCCCCATATAAGCAACCTAAAAAGCCCCCCCCCCCCCCTAAACCCTAAATACTCACACGTGGTATAACGTATAAACAAAATCTGAGATCTTTATTTTTATTAGATTGGTCCCCTTTATAATATACTATACTATATTTGTACCTCATTTGATATTTTGATTGTGTTGAATTTGATTTTTGTGGTTTTTTTTGTGTTGTTTCCCCCTATTAAGTTCTATCCGGGTTTTTTTTTCCCATTTTTCTGTTGATTTTTTGCTCTATTTCTCAAATCCCATCCAGACCCTAAGAAGATCTTAGTAGCGTGGATGTGGTCATCATTGACCAGAGTACTTCATGACGATCAACCTAATTATGTTAAACATCGATCATTCCTTTTGTAAAGTGAAATAAAAAATAAAAAATATTCAGTACATATATACAAATAAATTTAAGTAATATCTTTAAAATCCAATCAATGCCCAGCAAACAGTTGAGTTATGAGACACTTTAAAAACATACATGTACATATTTACAATAAAACTGCATGTTAGTTTGTTAAATATTTCTAGATTTAAAAATCTAAAATAATATTTCTTTTCAAAAGGTTACATGGAAATCTGCGCGAGATTAAGAATCCTACTTATAATTCAGCACCATATGAATTCCACAGAAAATAATTTCAAAATTTCACCAACTAAAAATATAATAATTTAGGAATTTCTTTATTTAAAGCATCATTGAAATATGAAGATTTTAAGTTTAATTCATTTTTATGTTCGGACTGTATCTCAATTTAATCTAGATACAAATTGATCAACTAGAGTTATCTCTCTTTTAACATGTTCTTACGTAATGCTAAAACCACGAATTTAAGATCATTTAAGAACCCACGAACATGAATTACATTTATCAAATTGCTCAAACCACGGAAATAGATCAGCACGAAATAGCCAACTTCTCTGAAAGTGGCAATAAAAACTGACTAACTACTTGTTTGTTAGTGTTTCTTAATTCTCAGCATTCCTCTTCTACAGTTTATTGGTTACGGGCAACCTTTAGATTTTTTTTTTGACTCATGCATGAGTGAAACGTTTCCAAAAAAATACTTACGGTAGAACTTTTTTTTTTTATATATTTTACGAAGTTTCATATTCGATACATCGAAACATACCAAATCCATTGGAATTTCATATCATTTACATTCAACATTTTTGTCCGATATTTTTTTGTTACTATCAAAGTCATCAAATCATTAATGTTGAACATTGATAGCAAAAAAGATATCCGATAATACTTTCGAGCTCTTTCTTTGATTGTTTTTGACATAATATCGTTCAAAAATGTATTCGATGATGTTTAGAAGTACGGTTTCGTTTTTCAGCCCTGCCTTCACAGTTTATTTTGATAAACCAAAAAGGCTCGAGACCATGAAAAACCAGATGCTCCGCAGGGCGTAGCTTTATACGACCGCAGAGGTTGAACCCTGAACAGTTGGGGCAAGTATGGACACAACATTGAAGCTGGATTCAGCTCTAAATTTGGATTGTGATTAAATAGTTGACACAGCATAGGTTTCTGACACAGAATGAATGTGTTCTAATGAACTTAAAATTTTTGTTTTCTCTTAGAGCAATTCACTATGCTGTTGAATATTAATCCTCTCAAAAAAATGTTTGAAGAAATTTTCTTTTTATTTATGAAATTTCAAATGAGAAAATTGAACCAAATTTTTTTAATCACATCCCCCTTTCCCTTATTCCAAAACTAATCTCAATTAAAATTTCTAATGGAGTTTGCAACAATAACTACTCATTTAAATACATCATAAAATATTAAGATGTAAAAAACTGCTTGTTATCACTGAATGGTAAAGATTATTTTAATTTATCAGTTGGTAGTAAAAAGTGAATATACATTGTATATTGTATATAACAAAGATTTAAGTTGATTCTTGACAAAGAAAGATAACTCCAATTAAAAAAAAAGCTTGCAATTAGATATTTCTTGCTTACTATTCTGGACAAAGAAAGATAACTCTAATTAAAAAAAATTGCTATTTCACAATATTGTGCAATTAGCTATTTCTTGCCATTGTGCAATACTGTGCAATTGAAAAGACTTGCTATTGCACAATACTAAATATAATAATTTTAGATCCTGATTTTGACTAACTTGAAAACTGGGCCCATAATCAAAAATCTAAGTACATGTTTGGATTCAGCATATCAGAGAACCCCAAGATTTCAATTTTTGTTAAAATCAAACTAAGTTTAATTTTGGACCCTCTGGACTTTAATGTAGACCAATTTGAAAACAAGACCAAAAATGAAGAATCTACATACACAGTTAGATTTGGCATATCAAAGAACCCCATTTATCCAATTTTTGATGAAATCAAACAAATTTTAATTTTGGACCCTGAATTTTGGACGAACTTGAAAAGTGGGCCAATAATCAAGAATCTAAGTACATTTTTAGATTCAGCATATCAAAGAACCTAACCGATTCATTTTTTGTCAAAATCAAACTAAGTTTAATTTTGGACCCTTTGGACCTTAATGTAGACCAATTTGAAAACGGGACCAAAAGTTAAGAATCTACATACACAGTTAGATTCGGCATATCAAAGAACCCCAATTATTCAATTTTGATGAAATCAAACAAAGTTTAATTTTGGACCCTTTGGGCCCCTTATTCCTAAACTGTTGGGACCAAAACTCCAAAAATTAATACCAACCTTCCTTACATGGTCATAAACCGTGTGTTTAAATTTCATAGATTTCTATTTACTTAAACTAATGTTATGGTGCGAAAACCAAGAAAAATGCTTATTTGGGTCCCTTTTTGGACCCTAATTCCTAAACTGTTGGGACCTAAACTCCCAAAATCAATACCAACCTTCCTTTTGTCGTCATAAACATTGTGTTTACATTTCATTGATTTCTGTGTACTTAAACTAAAGTTATTGTGCGAAAACCAAGAATAATGCTTATTTGGGCCCATTTTTGGCCCCTAATTCCTAAACTGTTGAAACCAAAACTCCCGAAATCAATCCCAACCTTTCTTTTGTGGTCATAAACCTTGTGTCAAAATTTCATAGATTTTTATTAACTTAAACAAAAGTTATAGTGCGAAAACCAAGAAAATGCTTATTTGGGCCCTTTTTGGCCCCTTATTCCTAAAATGATGGACCAAAACTCCCAAAATCAATACCAACCTTCCTTTTGTGGTCATAAACCTTGTGTTAAAATTTCACAGATTTCTATTCACTTTTACTAAAGTTAGAGTGCGAAAACTAAAAGTATTCGGACGACGACGACGACAACGACGCAGACGACGACGCCAACGTGATAGCAATATACGACGATTTTTTTTCAAATTTTGCGGTCGTATGAAAATTGTTCAATAAACCGAGCCCTTGTGACAGATTTGTCACGAGTGACATACCCGTAGCCAGCTGGGTTCGGGGTGTTCGGACGAGCCTTCCCCTTGAAACCCCAAAACAAGCACTGTCAAAGTCAACGTTCTGTTCAAATTGTGACTGTTAAAGTCGAGTTCACGAGTCCAACCCTCCCCCCCTTATGGAAATTCCTGGCTACTGGCCTGAGTGATTCTGGAGAGGAATTTGTTATGCAATAATGAGTATGCTTTCAGAGGCGGATTTAGGGAGAAGGGGCCTGTTCCTCTCTATTAGAGCTTCATTTAAATATGATGAGGTATTTTATGTTTAAATTAAAAAGTGCATGATAAAGAACACATTAATTTGTTACACTATTTTTTATAATCAAATATTAAATAGTAATGACAATCATATAGACCTATGATCATATATAATACCTGGTTTAAAGTATACGTCACCCATGATCTGTATTTACTTGCTATATATTTCATATCAAAACATTTTTTTTCAAATATATGATTTGACTGAGACATTTATGGTTGTAATTTTATCAACAAAGCGTTAAAAGTCGAAGAATTATCTAGCGAATATTTGTTATTTGGCCGTAGTTTAGTTTGCAGTTGTTTTTGTTTTCTCGTGATGACTGAACACAGAATATAAACAATTACAATTTAGTTTTATTGAAATATATCGTAAATTTATAAACAAAAAATAATATTTGTGTTTATCTTGCGAGAAAATGAAAAATGATTCACAACAAAAATACAGAAATAACCCCACAATGTTTTTTTGAAAAAAAAATGTTGTTTTAAATGAAATGAAATATAATGGGGAAATCTTAAGTAATGATATAGCATGTTAGCCACACCAAGGCTACACTATATATATATTTTTTTTTATGATTTTTAATGAACGATTTTTTTTTATTGCGAAAGATGTTGCCGGTTTTTGTAATAAAATCAGTCACATATTTTCTTTATAATTATTAAATTTATTCTATTTAAATTCCACGGTAATCAAATGTGTCATATTCAAATTTAAAAAAACTGAAAAAGTGGGCGTGGCAAATTCTGTATCTATGAGCTCTTCTATTTAGAAGATTAAAAAGTACATTTCACATCAAATAGAGGCTCACTTCCGCCAACATTGTTTGGGCGGCCAAATCAAAATCTGAACTTATTTATGGCTGTAAATGTACAAAACACACTATATATAACACAAAAACAACATGCTACCAAGGTTATGACCCTTCCAATTAGAAAATGCAATTGATTTTCGTATTGCGATGACCAGAAATGATTTAAAAAGGGTAAAAAAATGTGTCCGTGATGGAGCATGAAAAGGTGGGCAGGGCTAATTTATGTTACCTAGGTACTAAATACCTATTGTGTAAATAGTTGTAGGTAGATATCTTATCACGGCCATTGATTTCAACATGTTAGGACAAGTTTATAATCCTAGAAAGTGTTTACAAAGGTATAACTGAATACACAAAACAAGTTCCAAAGGACACATGTACACAAATGTATGGATAAAAGTGAACTTTAAGCTTTGGAGGAAAATTTATCAGTTTACATTGCTTGAATAACAATTATTCTTTGTACTTTTGACCTATTGAACTCATGTACATAACAAACTAACACAAAGAAACAGCTTATTGTGATTGGATTCTTAATTTTGATTAATTCTTTGTACTTTTGTCAGTGTTGACCTGTTGAATAATTGATGAACATTTCAAACTAAAACAAAGAAGAAATTAATTGTGATTGGAACCTGAATTTTACAAAGTTGTACATATCATTATTTATGTTCAATCCACACTGTACTCCTGTAAAATTAGACAGCAGTGGGGAATCTGACACAAGTCAGAGCCCAGAAGAAAAATGGATAAATAGACAAAGTGTATTCAATTATTTAATGTACAAAATGGCTGATAATTCTGATGCCGATTCGGATAACTGTGAAGAAGCTCAAGATGATAGTCATTTAATTGAAAAAATAAGACAATTGGAAAAAGAAAAGGAAAAGCTTGCGAAAAAAAATGCTGAAAGATTTCGACTTGAAAAGCAGTACAAGGAGTTAAGTAAATCTGTTAAATCATTAAAAGGATCCTCGACTACCAGTCTCAGTTCTGGATACATGTCCAGTAGTCCAAGTCCAGGATCATTAGATAAAAATAGACTTGCAGAATCCAGTGGGTTGTCATCCATGTTGAACGAACAGCGAGAAAGATTGAAAAACTTGTCAAGTCGTCGTTCTGCGGAAACATCATCTTCAAAAAGAGATGAAAGTGGTTGTGAAGATTCAGAGTCAGATGAAGACAAAGATTCCAAAAATTGTAAGCTTTGTTCATTGTTGTACAAATTTTATTGCAAAAAGATATGTATGATACATTTTAATTTTGTATAAGCATGATAGCTTGTATGATGCTTGCATGGCTATACATGTATCTAATTTTTTTCTGGAACGCCTTCTTCCCAGAAAAAAATAAAATAGCCTTACAAGACGTCATAATTATTTGGACTAGATAATTACAAAAGATACAAATAATGATTTTTAGTTTGCAAGCTAAACCTCAATATCCACAGACACAACTTCAAGGCTTTATTTTTATAATACCAAAAAATTAAGTTACTGTTAGATTATTTATATTGGCTAATAACTAAATGTATATAAGGTCAAGTATTAATAATTTTTAAAGGCTCAAAAGCAATTTTACAATGTGCATGCCTTGGTTTGTGGGCTTGTGAATCCTGATTTAACATGAAGGCTATTTTTAGTATAACTTATGGGTTTGTCAAAATTGCTTTTAACAGAAGACAAGCATTGTATTTGAATTCGAATGACAAAATTGTCAAAAATTTGACATTCATAATATTATGCATACAGAGCCAATATGCAAATGTTCTTTAGTGTTGATTTAAAAATGAGGAAATGTTGTATGATTGCAAATGACACAACTATATGAATCGCGAGTAAGCAATTATAATTAGCCACCTACAGACTTCAACAATGAGTAAAACCAATTATAACATACATCAGCTATAAAGACTTTTTATCGCTATTTTGTGCATTTTTCCTTCGATCTTTTTTTGTGATTTTTAATATCATGCTAATTGCTTGAGAAGGAAAATTATTGCTAGAAACTAAAGCATTCACGTGGCGTTGATTAAGAAATTGACAACATCGTCATAGGTAAAATAGTGATATAAAATTAAACAGATTATCATTGGTCATCTCAACTCGATTGCCTTTCCAGCTTTGGCAGTCCCAGCTGAAGCAAGAAAATCAATCTCGTTGAGATGATCAACGATATTTTATATTATCACTGTTTCAATATATACACATGTACAACAATTTGCCATTTTGTTTTTCAGTAGACAAAGTGATGAGTAAGGAACACAAATCAAAGTTGCAGTCAAATAGAGACACGCTAGTCGAAAGTATGATTCCTGATGACATATTTAATGACCTCATCGCAAACAGAGTTTTGACCACTGCAGACGTCAGTCGTATAAAGGAGAAAAATACAAGAGAAGCTATGAATGAGGAATTATTAAACAATTTGGTTAGAAGGTCTGATCGAGCTTTCTATGAATTTGTACGATCTTTACATAAAACTTTACAAGGTTATTTAGCTGACCTATTGGAAGACATTCCAAAACCTCCGTCCAAAAAAAGACAAAAGCGTAAAAGAGTTCCAGGTACATTTGTATTAGTAGAACTTGTAATTAAAATCAAAATAATGCATTAATTTGTTTGAAAAAATGTATTCATGATAATGATCTTATTGAGGAAATTCTACAAGTCAAAACTGACCATGAACTGTCAGAAAATAACTACTGACATGTAATTATTTAAATCTTAAAAGGTCAGTGATATTGTTGGCTTTTTTCAAACTACCTCTACCCTTTTATATTGGGAAAATATGCGTCCTTTTCATCAAATTGGGAAATTTAAAATAAACCATAAATTTGACTGAAACTTCAATTTGCAGACCCATTTTCAAGAGTCAAACCCTTCTTTAAAATAAGACCCCATTTTGTCATTGATGATACATAAAGACACCCTCAAATGTGCACATATACATGTTGTCATTTTAGGCAAGAAAAAATGTTTAAATCAGGGATTTTTTTAGTTTGTATTCATGTACAATTACTACTGAGACTGCACTGTTTGGGAAAAAAAAGTTTTCTTTTTGAGAATAATTTTAAGCCATTTTTTTTCAAATTGGAATTCTTCTCCAGGGGAAAAAGCCTTTATTCTCCACTAATTTAAGGCAAACAATATCACTGAAGGTGCATTAAATTGCACTTCCAATTCTAGGGTTTTATTAATGATTATATCATTTATTGGACAGCCAGAAAAACATACAAACAACATTTATCAATGTCAATATGGGTATTGTACACTACACTACATAAAAAAAAATTCAAATGAAAAATTAAGTAACAATAGCAACATACTTGTACATTGTACATGTAATATCTTACTTTTACCGCACATCATGACATGTCAGACATCCCCGCGCACAAATAATCAATATTTCACTATTTAGGGATGTACATGTATCACCGTACTAGCACCACTTCTCTCTATGAAGTCCATACATTGTATTTAAAGAGAATTCATTTCTCCCAATGGTTCTGAAGCTGTGTGAGCCCTGTGAAATATATAGGGTAGGAGGAGATATCAACACATACCATGAGAGGCTGTTTCAAAATGATAAACTTTTAACTGTAAATTGAAAAATAAAAATTACAATTTTCAAAAAGCTGTTGTTTGTTTAACAAATTAAAACTGAATTATTTTTTTCTTTGAACAGGAGAATTAAGTATTAATGTAGATTGTGAAGACATGGGGCCACTCCCCAACAAGAAAAAACCTCTCTGCTCATGTCAGGAAGTGGAAGAACAGATTCTCATCATGTCAAAGACAGCATACCTCGCCATTCGAAGAAGGGACACAACTCCGGCTGCTTTTGAACAATTTAAAAAAGAATTGTCACAAACTAACGAAATTTTAAGGGAATCTATGGAAGTTATGAATACTCTTAAAATGTTATGTGAACATGGCCGCTCAATGCATGATATATCAAACGGAAGTATTAGATTTTCTTTACTTTGTAATTCTGTAGATGGCGCCAAAGACTTGTGGGAAAAATATTCCCACGGACATTTGTTGAATAAATTTCAGCAGGGACTTGTTACTAAAAGTTTGCTCAAATCATGTCAGGCAAAGTGGGTCAAGTTAAAGGTCAAAATAGCTGAAGATGAATATCATCAATGCATAAGAGAATTAGGTAAGGAAAATACATGACAAGTTTGCCTAACCAAATGTTTTCTGTAAGCTGTTTCTTCTGTCATCTGTGCCGAACCAAACATACAAAATGTACTTGGTATAAACTTGTAAATGAAATGATTTCATTGGTAATAAATATTCTAGGATAATCATTAAGTTTGTATGCTCTGCCTAATAAAACAAAATGACTTTTTAAAAAAATTAAATATTAGATTTAATCTTGCCAGAAAATTCAGAAAGTCCACAGACACATTGAGACATTTCACAATTAAAGCATGAGCATGTAGTACTAAATTCTGAATGTTACCTGCTGAAATTTACAATTAAAAAAAGATTCTTACAAATTGGAAATTAGAATCAAACTGAATACATTATATGTATTACTCGATTTATTTCATTTGACTGGGCGGAGTTTAACTGGTTAGCTCATGATAAACCAGTCCATCTATAGATAGGTGTATTAGGATAAACTCATCAATGAAGTGTCCAGTAATTCTTTTGTAAATTCCTTTGATGACACTGATAGGTGATTAGAAATCAGTAATAATTATAACGGCAATCATCCTTATCACACAAATCTTCAAATAGACTGTCCTTATGCAAATTAAAACCTAGCTCCGCCTGATTACTTGAAATAACATTGGTAATATGTGCATCCAAGTTTATTTTCTTGTTTACCTTCATTAGGAATGCTCACAAACCTTAACATATGAAAACAAGCAGATAAATCAATTTATTATTTTACATTAATGATTTGCTTTTAACTTTGTAATGTACCTTGTAATTTGAGAGAAATGGCTTATTGATTGATGAACATTAAGAGATCAAATGAAAGCTTTTATAATTGGACATATTTTCATCTTTTTTTCCCATAATTAATAATCTTACTCCTTCATTCATATTTTTATGTCAATTTTTATTCTTCAGAAAATGGTAACCATGGAAACAATCAACAAAATGATAATAATTACAGAAGAACCAGACTGAGAGTAAGTTGTAACTGTCAATCATTTAGATATTCTGTAAGAATATAAAAAGATGTGGTATGATTGCCAAAGAGACACCTCTCACAGGGTTCTTGCTAAGGATTTTTGAAGGCGAGTCCAGGGACTCGTCATTTTTGGCCATGGTGAGTCCAACATCAAGAAGGATATATTTTATTGCAATACAATTTAATATTTTATCCTCCATGGTCACTGTAGGGCCAACAACTTGTTTTGTGAATTTTTCAGGGAATGTTGTTGATCAAATTAATTCATAGACAGGCTTACCCACTCAAAATATTTGGGGAAAGGGGAATAATTGTTTTTCTTACATCCAAGGTAACAAAAGAAAATAACCAATACTCCAATAAGATGAAAAGTGTTAGAGAAACTTAGCTGTTTGAATGCAGGCTATGTGGTTACCTATCAATATTTACTCAGAAATTGATTTTTTTTTTTTTTTTTATCTTACATGAAAATGAGGTTCACAAAGTATTGAAATAGTAGGCTTGTTATAGTCCTAGCAGTAAGTGTCATGCATATGGTGTTGGATCTGTGGTTAAGGTGAATGCATGATTTGTGTCTCTTAAATTGCATTCATATATACTTGGATGTTGCCTTTTTTAATTTCAGAGTTTTTGCAGAAAGTCCTCAGAAGAGAATTGTTTACCGTTTACATCACCATATTCCTGTATACAAGAAGATGAACCTCGAAGAGCTTTTAGAGAATTGTAAGAAAACTAAAATGAAAAAGAGGATGGGGTGAAATGTCAATGAAAACTGCAATTCTCCATATCCCTTGATACATAGATTTACCATACAATACCTTAAAATGTCTTTTTCTAAACACATTTGTTTTAGTGAACATTAATTATGTCATTGACTTTCGTTTAAAGTTTTATTAGTTTATGTTTAAAGCTGATGCAGTTTTTGTTTGAATTTCATTTTAAATACAATTTTTTGGACTGGCTTATCAAATCTAACTTACCTTCGGGAACTGCATCATTAACAAATTTTATTTCTTGTTAGAATACGACTAATGATACTATAGATCATTTAGCTGAACAAAAAATTGAAGCTTCTTCAGTAATTGTTTCTGATTTTATGTAAAACTACTTATAACGAGAAATAGAATCGTTACTAAAATCGACAAATATTTTTATAACTGGTTAACCCAGATCAAATATAAACTGCATTAAACTAAATCAAAGATATACTACATGTACTTAAACTTTTTCTTAAAATCTAAGTTTAGATTTGCATCATCAAAGAAATATGTTATTTTTTTTTTTTATTTTTTTTTACAATTTCTATTTATTGGTTTCGTATAATATATATTTTGCCCATATTTGTTTATAATCTTAAAATCCAATGTAAATATTACTATATTTAAAAAATATCTAAGTATATGTATAACATTGATATTTTTGTATTAACGCAACATGTAAACCCTTATAGTCGCCGTCACGTAAAATTGGCACCATGATTTTTGTCAAAATTTTCTTAAATATCGACCGCGTTTACTAGGAGATCATGTTTTTCAATTAGCGGAATAAAAATCCAATCCAAATATATACTACTATCCTACCTTTTATTGTGATTACACAGTTTAATCCTGACCTTCACAAAATCCAAGATTATTTTGTATGGTGGAATCCGACATTGTTATTACCAGAAGTGTTGCCGTGGAGTCCACGTGCTCTCAATTTTCTTGTGTCCCTCGGAGCTCTGCGTCATCTTTAAGCAAAAAGCGCGGGAAATCGTATCATCAGTAACAATGATATTACCGGAGAGTAACTAATGTTATGTAGTAAGGGATCCTCATAGAAACCAAGATGGCGGTTTTACAATGAAAACAATCTTGAAAAAATGTGAAGGTAAGGATTATACAGTGCAAACACAATAAAAGGTAGGACAGTAGTATATATTTGGATTAGATTTTTATTCCGCTAATTAAAAAACATGATCTCGAGTAAAAACGGTCGATATTTAAGAAAATTTTGACAAAAATCATGGTGCCAATTTTACGTGACGGCGACTATAAGTGAGGCATCTTTATGTAGGTGTTCAGGTGTTGGTGTAGAAAGGGAAGGAACAGGATTCTATAAATGGCCATGTTCAACTGAAAGAATGTTATTTTTTTTAATTCATTTTATATGGCACCTTACAGGCCCGTAGCCAGGAATTTCCAAAGGGGGGTTCGTTTGACTCACAAACTCGACTTTAACAGTCACAATTCGAACAGAACATCGACTTTAACAGTGCTTATTTGTTTTCAAGGGGGGGTTCGTCCAAACCCCCCGAACCCCCCCTGGCTACGGGTATGCCTTATCCTTCCCCACATTTAAATTGTTTATGTATGTTTGTTATTAGTAGTATTAATAAGGGCTGTTCCAGAAAATACTACAGTGTATGTCCCCCCCAGGGACGGCACTTTTTTTTAAACCCCACCACCCACAGAAATAAAATTAAATTAGAACAGCACTCCCTTTGCATTTTGGTATTTCAAATACAACCACCCACATAATATTTAAAAAAATTGTCTTCCCTGGGGGGGACATAGTATTTTCTGGACCAGCCCTAACAATCAAATATTATACCATTTTATGTGCAAAGGGGAGATAATTTGGTCAAGCACGTGAAGAATTCTAATTTCCAAAAAAAAAATCAAGAATTTTTTATTCACAATGTAATGGAATGTTATCTTTTTCAGACAACGAAACTTATCACTAAGTGATCATGTGACACAGGCCAAGAAACAAAGAATAGTTACAAACTGTGAAACAGTGACAGACTATCCCCAAAGGAACCTCTTGTATAATTTTAGATTGAGGCCAAATCAAAACCAGTTGTAAACTGGGGAATACCTTCTATTTATAACTTTAATAGTTTTCTTGTTACAATTGTTCAAAGTGCTTAGATTGGTTTAAAATATTTATAAAATATAGTTTAAAAGCTGAATTTTGAATTATCATGAAATGGTTGATTGATAAATAAGTAATGTGTTCACGGATAGTATTATCGTTCATTGTGTATAATTTTTTCAGGTAATTTTTTCAAACTTCATCTTTTGTTATCAGTATGAAATCTTGCTTGTATAGCAGACTTTTAGACAATAAATGAACACAATTTTTAGATACAGTTACAATTTAGCATTATTGATATATGGAAGCATTGTATGTTTTTATGATTTTGAAGAGGTTTGTCCTTATAATATATATGTTATTCATATTTATTTTAGTAATTTAGGTTTTTATTTTCTTATTATATAACTTTTAATTCAACTTTTTAAAAAGGATCACCAATGCGTTGATCAGTAACTAATCCTTATGGTTTCATTGGCAAAATAAGGGGTTATTTGGAGAAAAAATATTTTTTGAAAAGCATGGGCATTTGTAGATAAATGTATGACTTGTAAACTTTATCTCTTAGTCCTGATCTAAAATGCATATACAATTGTTGTTTTCTTAAGGTATTTACATGTAACAAGTAGGTTTGAAGGACTGAATGTTTTTCATTTGTGGAAGAAATTCGGGAATTAGTTTTGTTGATGAGTCTCATTCAAAAATCTTTCAATTATTCTTTGAGTTTGAGTTTCAGATGTTAAATACTGTAAATTCAGAAATTAATGCGAGGTTTTTATTATTGCAAAAAATGCGACTGAGTTGTAAACGCAATAATTTGAACTCGCATTTTGAAATATTTTCTATGAATTTAACAGGATTTTTCTCAAAATCGTAAAAATTAAAATCGCATTTAAGTCTAAAATGACAAAATCGCAATAATAAATGCATGCAATAATTTCTGAATTTACAGTATTCAAGACTAGAATGAAATAGTTGAAACATATCGTCAATCAAATCAATCAATCAAAATGCAATATGTATCATGTGACCTGTCAGATAACAGGGGCGGATCCAGCCATTTTAAAAAGGGGTCCAACTATATGTTCCCATTCAAATGCATTGATCGTCCAAAAAAGGGGGTTCCCAACCCCCGGAACCCTTCCCCTGGATCTGCCACTAGATAAAGGCCATTTTATGAAAGTTTGAAGCTGAGTTTGTCTGAAATGAATAGAAAATGGTCAGAATAAGTGATGTTATGTTATTTTATATGTTTTATAAATTGATGATTTAATGATTGTTTATGTATGGGTTTCGTGTACATTTACTTAAACATCAGAATAAGTGATGTTATGTTATTTTATATGTTTTATAAATTGATAAATTAATGATTGTTTATGTATGGGTTTCGTGTACATTTCTTCTGCATGATTTGAGAGGGAAGTAAAAAAAAAATAGGATTACATTTTTACATCAGATAATTTTTGGCATATACTGTACATGTAGATTCATTATTATTCATGGGATACAATTTTTTTTTTATATAGGAAAAGTGTTCCATTTCCAAAATGTTTGTCCAACTTTACAGATTTTTGCAAAATCATGAAATAGAATATACACAAAAACACAATTTTTTTCTCAACCCGCCAAAATAACTAAACTAAGTGCACACCAATTTAATTTCTTATTCTACAGATTTTTGGACTCCAAAATTTGGGGTTAGCATGCGATTTGAAAATTTTTGATAAAAAAAAATAAAATAAATAAAAATCTGTTTTGAAAAAAATAGGTGCAGGCGGGTCCGTTGAACAAGGAATTAAATTGGTGTGCCTAACTATCTAAATAAAGATTAAATGTGTAGTTTGCTTGGCATATATGTAGATGTGGTAAAATTTGATTAACTTATGTTTGTTGAATAGTTTTGTGTGTGAATATTATGAAAGTTCAAGTTGTAGCTTTGTATAATGTGTCATTATAATGTTTCCTATTTTGAGTGAGGACTTCCTAATTCATTGCTGGTAGTGTTAATATTTTTAAATCATGCAGAGTTGTAGATTTGGTTCCAGATATTTATATTTGTTTTCATATTTTTATTAAATTGTTGATGAATTTAATGTATTTGATGTGAAACTATAAAAATTGAAAACAGAAAATGTGTTATCATTTTTTACTAGTCTGTGACCAAAGAAAGAGAATGCCAGACAAAGTTTTACACTGTCACTGCTGCAAAACTGTTATACCTTTTGAATCTGCCTCTGCTACAGGCACCTGTGACATAAGTGTTACCCTTGTTCGTACATGGCCATTCTCTAACTTGAGTCTGCCTCAACCAAATGTTTTAAACACAATGCTTATTACCACAAAACACAGATCAAGTTGTAAAATTGGATGGCATTACTTTTACCGTGCTTATTACTTCATTAGTTTGCTGCAACCAGATGTTATAAAACTTATACACATTGCTGTTAAAAAAATCACAAATCAGTCTTGAATCCTGTATTTGTATACGGAAGTTGACCCTATTATAAGCAATAGGTCAACTATATTCAATGTATGATTTAACAAATGCATGGTATAGATGTTTATTTGGATGGGTCCATATGACCTTGACCTCATTTTCATAGTTCATTGGTCAATGTAAAGTTTATACAATACTTGTAGTATTACAGCTCTCAACTTGGAAAAACCAGGCAGTAGATGGCACATTTCAAATTTTTCTCATTTCATATCACAAATTCATTCTTTCCCCAAGTTAAATTTTGATTTATTATTAACTGCAACAAATAAAGAGAAAAAAAATACACAGAAAGCAATGAAATTAAAATGAAAAGGGGAGATAACTCTTCATTTTGTACAAAATTTTGTTACATTGTTAGTGAACTTTAAAACCATTTTCTGAGCCATCCACTGCTGATTGAAAAATATCTTTGACATATATATCCTTTGTATGATATAAACATTGTACTGTAAATTCAGAAATTATTGGGTGCATTTATTATTGCAATTTTGTCATTTTAGATTTAAATGCGATTTTAATTTTTTTGATTTTGAGAAAAATTCTGTTAAATTCATATATAATATTTCAAAATGCGAGTTTAAATTATTGCATTTTCAACTCAGTCGCATTTTTCGCAATAATTGAAACCTCGCTTTAACTTCTGAATTTACATACAATGACTAATAAATAGAAAAAAGAAAAACCCCAACATCTGTCTACAGAAAACTAAACTGAGCAATACAAATCCCAGACAAAATCTCAGATGCTCCTCCACCAAATCATGGTACGTCACATCCGGTTGCATACAAAAGTAGGCCTAGAAAAATATTCCTTTGAATTTGACAGTTGTAGAAAATTAACCCTGCATTTCAACGCACTTAAATTTTTCTGAGTCGTAAATATGTATGTTGGATGTCTGAAAGCATCCTTCTTTTTTTATTTGATGGTCTTATAAAATATTTTGGAACGTTGAGGTTACATAGCTAGCAAAGCAGGTAACCAGTAAATAATAGTGTAAAAATTGGGTTGTTTACTTCCGGTGATGATTATTTTCTTATATGCAATGAAATGTTGTGTGAAATTTTCACTGTATCACTGGAAAGGATTAAACTTTACACATGCAAAGTATTTCTTTGGTTGAAATAAAGGTAAATACTGTACAATTTTTTTAAAAGTACCAATTTAACAAAGACTAATAGGGAAAAATCAATGGTGGTATTACACCTGAAGGATTTGAAGGTCCTTCTCCATGGTAACTAAAATATCAGGGATAGCATAATACAGGAAGAGAGGACAATGTTGCAGCTACAACAATTTAGACCCATCCATCGCCATCTTACACACAGATATGAAGAACTTAGTCCAAAACCAGGTAAACAAAAATATGGAATATGTAAAGTATTGCATGGGTTATTATGGTACAAGATATTAGTGATCCAACAGAGCACATAGATGGATCCTATTGTGGGAAAAAAATGGTTGATTATACATGTATAGGGAATCATTGAAGCATGACTGGAGCGGGCCCCCCTTAGGAAAAGTTCTGGAACAGCAGAATTTATGAACTGTAGTTCTGTGGGAAATTATCTGGAATAAAAGATACCAGAGGTTCATACAATCTCATAGTTAGCAAATAAACTGACAACATCATAGCTAAAAAAGAAACACAAATAATAGTACACACATTGCATAGATACTAGATTAAGCAACAAGAACTCCAACAAAATTCGTATTTGCTCCCCAAACTAGTTTACTAGTTTTTATAGAACAGTTGAAAAAAAAAAAGCTCTATATCCTTTGTTTCCACTTGTTTTAACCCAGTTTCAACACATCCAAATTGTTTTACTAGTGTAATAGCATGCTTGAATGCTCATACATTTCAAATCTGATGTACAGTAGTTGTCGTTTGTTTATGTAATTTTCACCTGTTTCTCGTTTTGTCATTTTTAGCTCACCGGGCCAAAAGGGCCAAGTGAGCTTTTCTCATCACTTGGCATCCGGCGTTAACTTTTACAAAAATCTTCTCCTCTGATACTACTGGGCCAAATTTAACCAAACTTGGCCACAATCATCATTGATGTATCTGGTTTAAAATTTGTGTTTTTTTACCCGGCCAACCATCCAAGAAGGCCGCTATGTACAAAAATAAAACATAGGGGTAAAATGCAGTTTTTGGCCTGTAACTCAAAAACCCAAGCATTTAGAGCGAATCTGACGAGTGGTAAAATAGTTTATCAGGTCAAGATCTATCTGCTCTGTAGTTTTCAGATGAATCAGACAACTCATTGTTGGGTTGCTGCCCCTAAATTGGTAATTTTAGGGATATTTTACTGTTTTTGGTTATTATCTTGAATATTATTATAGATGGAGATAAACTGTAAACAGCAATAATGTTCAGCAAAGTAAGATTTACAAATAAGTCAACATGATCAAAATGGTCAGTTGACCCCCTAAGAAGTTATTGTCCTTTATAATCAATTTTTAACAATTTTCATAAAATTTGTAAATTTTTACTAACATTTTCCACTGAAACTACACGGACAAGTTCATTATAGATAGAGATAATTGTGAGCAGCAAGAATGTTCAGTAAAGGAAGATGCATAACAATCACCTAAACACCTAAACACAATTTTGTCATGAACTGTCTGCTTCCTTTGTTTATGCCATATGCATATGCCAAGGTGAGCGAGTCGACACAAGCTCTTTAGAGCCTCTAGTTTTATATAGATAAGACCGTTGGTTTTCCCGTTTGAATGGTTTTACACTAGTAATTTTTGGGCCATTTATAGCTTGTTGTTCGGTGTGAGCCAAGGCTTCGTGTTGAAGGCCGTACATTGACCTATAATGGTTTACCTTTTTTTTTTAAATTGTTACATGGACGGAGAGTTGTCTCATTGACACCCACATCACATCTTCCTATATCCATGTAGAGCAGTAGATATTTTCAATCTGGATTTCAATGGTACATCCAACCTGGGAAAACCTCAAGAATTATAATAGCATTTCCTCTGAAACTAACATAAAAGAAGAAAGACTAATGAAATTTGAATGAATCAAGCAAATTATTCTGCTAAAAAATAGAGTAGATTCAATAACCCCACTGTGACTAAGGGAGCTACCATTTGATTTTTATAGAAAGGGGGGGGGGGGGGGGGGGGCTAGGATGAAATTTGAAAAAAAATAGACAGGACAAGAGTTTTGAGTAAAAAAAAAGGCAGGATGAGACACTTGCAAAAAAAAAGTCAGGACGACAATTTAGTTAAAAATAAGTCAGGATAAACTATAAAAAAAAGAAGGCAGGACCGAACAGAGTGAAAAATAATAAGGCAGGACAGAGATTACAGCTAAAAAAAAATGCAGGAAAAAGTTTTCATCCTAGCCCCCCCCCCCCCCCCCCCCCCTTTTCCATAAAACCAAATGGTAGCTCCCTAAGATACTGAAGAACAACAATAAAAGCTTTTCTTGTGTCTGGTTGTTGACTTGCAAGGTCTTCATGTCGTCAGATGATTTTCACATGACTTTGACCTTATTTCATTGATCAGTGAACAAGGTTAAGTCAATATATCAGATACTATAAACAATGTCACCTATATTTTGTTTATGGAATGATTGTAAGGTGTAGATGTCCATCTTGCAGGTGTTATCTGACCTTGACCTCATTTTCATTCTTCAGTGGTTCTAGTTAAGTTTTTGTGTTTTGGTGCGTTTTTCTTATGCTGTATGCAATAGGTCTACTATATTTGTTGTATGGAATGATTGTAAGGTGTACTTGTCTAGCTAGCAGGTGTCATCTAACCTTGAATCCATTTTCAAGGTTCGTTGCTCAGTGTTTTGTGTTTCGGTCTGTTTTCTTAAACAATAGGCAATAGGTCCACTATATTTGTTGTATGGAAGGTAAACTGTACATGTCTGCCTGGTATGGTTTATCTGACCTTGACCTCATTTTCATGTTTCATTGGTCAATGTTTAGGTTTTTTTTAGTTACTAGTAAGTCTATTTCTTAGACACTACAGAGGCGGATTTAGGGGGGGGGGGCTTTTTTAGGAAAAAAATTGGTTGCTTTTATAGGGAATCACTGAAGTGTGACTGGAGCGGGCCCCCTCTTAGGTCAGTCAGTGGGCCCCCACTTATAAAAAAATCCTGTATCTGCCACTGCACTATAAGCAATAGATCAACTATCATTAGTGTATTGAATGATTGAGGGCCCTCATGGGGTTTTTGATTATGTGATTACTTGGCCGTTTTTTTAATGATTATTTGATTATTAAGCCAAATATTTCATGATTATTTGATTACCTAGGACTGTATTTTTAGTTTATGATTATTTGATTACTAAAGATAAGCAAATATTTAATGATTATGTGATTATATTGGCAAAAAATGGTGATTATGTGATTACTAGGACCCCCCCCCCATGAGGGGCCTCATTAGTGTATTGAATGATCGTACGGGGTACATTTCTTGTTTGGTTTATATGACCTTGACCGCATTATCGTCATGTTAGGTTTATTTGATAGTTGTAGTAAAGCTTTATAGTTAGGTCTATCAAAATCTGATACAATAAATCAATTAATTAATAACAAGACAATAACAATCAAAACCAAGGAGTAAACAAAATTTCACTAAACCAAAGGACATTTACATCAACAGTTATAAATAATATTTAAGAAACAATACGAACTCCACTAAAAACCGGCAGTGAAATCAGGTGCTCCGGAAGGGTAAGCATTTCCTGTACCGTATACGGCACCTGTCGTGTTATTTCTTTGTTCAGTTGTTAATACGACTGAGGAAGAATATCAGATATGATTTCTGACACACTTTTGTCATAAATTACGATGTATATATTTTGGCATACTGTAATAGAAATATATATACGACATAAAGATATTGTAACATAACGTAAAGAAATTTTCGCATCATGTAATTAAACTTTCAAATTAGGTAATGAAACAACCACAACACGTAACATGACGTTTTCACATCATGTAAAGAGGAAAACACATCATGTATAGTAATGAAGTTTTCACATCAGTATTAAACAATGTTGTTTTCTTATATTATATGTCTCTAATTTATGTCTAATCTTACGTACTTGTTTGTAATGTCATGAAAGCTCTTTATATAGGGCCCTTTAATTGGAAATAAAATATTCTGTAAGGCAGCAACCATTTGATTTTCTGGGGGGCGGGGCTATTTTCATTTGGAAAAAAAAATTGTTTCCAGTTTTTGGTGAAAAAAAAATAATTTTGTTTTGGACCCTGAAAAAAAAAATTGTTTGTTTCACCCTCAGCTGCCACTATATGTAATGCTAAAATTGATGTTTTCGGTTTGTCGCTAAAAAAGTAGTTTGTTCTTCACCGGCCCGAAGGCGAAAAAAAAGTTTGTACAGAAAAAAATCCATAGCCCCCCCCCCCCCGAAAATCAAATGGATGCTGCCTAAAAAGGAAACCACATCATGTAATGGAGTTTTCACATCATGTAAAGAAGATTTTACACCATGTAAAGAAGAATTCACATAATGTAATGAAGAATTCACATCCCGGCTATAAAGGAGAATTCACATCATGTAAAGGAGAATTCACATCATGTTTTTATTTACAAGCAACATTTGCATCATGTCATAGTAGTTTCTTCTTATAAGGCAGGTGATGGCGTTCCATAGTTTACCGTTTAAATGATAAAATGACAAGAATATACTTATTTCTTACTATAGAAGATCATGCACGTACGTACTTTAAGTAAGTAAGTAAGTAAATTTTATTTAGAGTCGGCATATATATACATTATAACAGAGAAAAAACATGAGCTCTGGTGAGCTCTTTAACCGACTTTATAATGAGGTGGGGCATAGGATAAAAAGATATTAATTAACAAGTCATTTTTTTATATCAAATGTATGTATTATCACAACTTTTTATGCTCGATTTGAGATCTAAATTTTTATTGTTAAAAAAAGGCTGTTGTCAAATAAACTTTGTGAGCACTTTTAATACCGAGGGTGTGTCTTATTTTGTGAGTTTTCATTGGTTTGAAGTTTCTAGACCCTTTATTTTTGACCAGTGGAAAACTTCCCGCCGAATTGTTTCCAATTTATAACGAACAAGATGGACACAGTTTACAAAAGCAAAAGATTTGATGTGATCTGTGAAACTGTTTGTGAAACACACATGTATACTCAAGGTAGATATTAACCCCTTGGTATTTTCCACAGATTATTTTCATTATATGGATCAAAACACGACTTTTGAAATCTTTTTCGAAAATTAAGGTTCATCATATTAGGAATTGACATATTTGTGTTTTCACCTCAAAATTTACTATGAGTACAGACAAACTGGTACGTCTAGGAAAGTTTTATGGCATGGCAGGAACTAGATATTTAAAAGATATAGACAATAGACAATAGACAATATTTTATTCGCACAAACACATTTACATTAAATGGTTATGGCATACAAAATTAAGACAATAAACTTACAATAGTTAAATTTTACAATTATATTAGAGTGACAGTGGTATTCACAGCAAAGAAGAAAAAAGGCTATAGATATCAACAGTTAACACATTATTAATGTTCATGAACAATTGAAAAAAGAACACAAACAAAAATTAGGTTGGCATTGCATATTAAAAGAAATACAAGTTATACAGATGTTCTTAATAACAGACAATCATTAATATACTTTATGGTGATTTTTATAATGACTGGTAGACTGCTATTTAAAAGAACAGTCAAATGCTTAAGTGTTATAGTGGACTGCAATTTAATAAAATTGAAATTAAGATTTTTATTAATATTTTGTATATATATATAGGTATCCCTTAATGATGTATAGCATGGACAGATTGAGAATATATGAACTGAGGAAGTCTACGTTTCAGAAAATCTTAATTTTGATGTCCAGTTTTTTCCAGTCTGCAGAAGATAGGAAAATAAACAGACACCCGAGTTTCATTTGAAACAGTCCACTCAGTTACACAGTTTAAATCGCCTATTATCTGCAGATGTCTATTGTCCATCTATTGTCCATTTAAATTAATACTACTCACAACATGTATTATTAAAACTTCTTTGAAAATTTGATACATGATTAGATGCAAAACATTGATGAAAAAAGTAAACTTTATTTATATAAGAATCTTAAACAAAAGTTATGTTTTGAAGACTATTTAAGAACATCAAACTTTACTTATAGAAAATTATAACAAAACTAAGAATTAGTGACCATGATTTAAAATATATATATATATAGAAAAAGGCAGACATACTAATATTCCTAGAGAGCAGAGATTATGCCTTAAATGTAAAACATTAGATATTTTGAATTATGTGAGGGGAGATTCTCGAACCTCTTTCCCAACTTAGTTTATTTTGACACCTTCTGCAGGAACGAAAAAAAATGGATAGCAGAATCTAGTAAAGTTTTAAATTTTCTAAAATATAAAATGCATTTAAAATTTATATATCTAGTTCCTGCCATCCCTTAAAACTTTTGCAGGTGCATAGGTTTGTCTGTACTCAAAGTAAAATTTGTGGTGCAAATACGGCCATAATTAGCCAAAAGGTTTAATATGATGAATCTTAAGATATGATACAGAAGACTATCTGATGAAATTTAATAAGTTGGCCTGTGTTCATTGATCGTCCTGAATATGCATCAGAGGGGGTAAGAGGGGTCTGATCAAGAAAGGGTCAATCCCGAAATCCCAAGCTTAAAAACATCCCGGAGTCCCGATAAAGGCCCTATCCCCCTCATGCATGTAATAATGATTTGATTTGATTTGATTTGATTTGTAATAATTGCCACTGGACATCAATCAACCAACTATCAATCAACCAACCAATCGTGTTCATTGACATCGCAATAAATAAAAATTAATAAACTGTAGAGCATGCATCGAGTTACTACAAAACAAGTCTACTTAGATATAGCAAGTATCTTGATGTTTGTAAAAGTTGCACCAACTGAAAATAAAGATAGCACATTTTTTGCTAAACTATCGATAGCAAAGTTTTGAAAATATTTATTTTTTTATTTTTTCGTATTTTACTGATATATGGACTAATATTTCGATCAAGTTTACAGTTAACAAGTAGATGCAGTCTTAAGTATAATATTTGTATTTATAAACATGATAAATAGGCCATAATTCAAAAGGTAGAAGAATTCTTCCTTATATTGTCCTTGATCCTGGTCTTACTTACAGCCGATTTCATAGAGTGTGTAGCTCCTTTTCAAGTAGTCTAGTCCAACAGACAGATCGGATATCTGTCAGACTAGTCTACTCTTAACCTGACAATGACTTCACAGTTCAGCTAACAAGCAAGCTTATCAGAGATATTACCTTTGGCTACACCCTAAATGAAATCAGCTGTATAAATCAAGATAAAGTTTTTGGTTTTCGTGGTTAAAATTAAAATTTTAAAACAGGTTCATTGTGTGATGTTTTAGATTTAACTGTTGTTTAAAATATTTTGCCATAAGGGCAAGTTTTTGTTAATAATTATAATATAATAATACTAATATTTATTCAATAAAATATTAAGCAAAATGAAGCATATTCATAATTACAATACACAATATATACGATACATAAAGACATAAAGACAATACTAACACATATTATATAGTCAAATATATTGGCATTTATTATGAGTGCAGTATCCTTTAATATTAGGCTTAAATGTATGAAAAAGTTTGCTGATATTTTATCAGGGATAACCCATGAAAGCTCTTAAGCTTGTTTCCAATGGGGTCCCTTTATTTCAATCTAATTAAACATGTTAGAAACTGATCTCTCATCGCTCCCGTTTACAGATATGTCACATGTTTTACCAACTGAATTTGTTTAATAGCAATACCTTCCAAATACATTTTTTATATAAAAGTAAATAACATTTTTTTTTCAGAGAATTAACAAGACTTTTATCAGTCTTATTTTGATGAATTGTTGAACCATAGAAATGTAAAGACCTACAGACACCTAGACTGTATAGTCAACAATGATTAGAGAATCAGCCTATTTATTCAACATTACAATGATTAGAGAATCAGCCTATATAGTCAACATTACAATGATTAGAGAATCAGTCTGTATAGTCAACATTACAATGATTAGAGAATCAGCCAGCTGCATTTCATCAATCAGTTAATGATGAAGCTTTGCAGCATTGGAAATGATTACTCGGGTATGTATTGATTAAAATTTTGTGGTTTGTTTTACAGGATAATATTGGTGTTTAGTTATATCTTTCTTAAAATAAATATATTAGAAATGAGGTGAAATATGACAATAAGGAGGTGTACCAGGGAAAACATGCTACTGTCTTAGATTGAATAAATATTTTATAAAGAATGATGAACAATACAGTTTTAAGTTTCAATCCTTTCATATATATTAAGGGAGCTACCATTTGATTTTTATGGGGGGCTAGGATGAAATTTGAAAAAAGGCAGAACAAGAGTTTTGAGTAAAAAAAAAAGCAGGATGAGACACTTGCAAAAAAAAAGAAGTCAGGACGACAATTTAGGTAAAAAAAACTAAAAAAGTCAGGATAAACTAAAAAAAAAGAAGGCAGGACTGAACAGAGTGAAAAATAAAAATACAGGCTATAAAAAAAGGCAGGACATCCTAGCCCACCCATAAAAATCAAATGGTAGCTCCCAAAAATAAAATGATATTTTGTAGGAACCAAACAACTGAGCAGAAAGAAGAACTGTATCCAATGACCTTGAAGAGTAAGCAAAAGAAGAACCGTATCCAATGACCTTGAAGAGTAAGCAATGTATTAAGTATATTTGGGGTTACCAAAGAGTATGGTAAGAACCTCATCTAAAATTATACTTGGTGAGTATTCTTTTTGTTGGTTAAATATTATGCATCATTATGAAAAATGGGGGATATAGGGTATACACCAACAAGACAGCGACCAAATGAAAATAAATAGACATTTTAATAGAGGACTTCAACTATTATAGTCTGATGATACAATACTTAATTTTTGTAAATCATCCAAAGTCTGAAATATTTGTGAATAAAATGAACAGACTAACAAATAACTTACATACACACCAATATCTGACCTACTAAGCACATGAGCATGTTGCGGGGTGAAACCATTTTTTTTATATAAAGCTTGAGTCCGTTTTTTGCAATGCCTAACCAAACTACAAAATTTTATACAGAAAACTTTTTAAATTGAGGGGTTTCAAATTTTAAATAAGCTATAATTTATGTTTTATTAAAAAAAAAATGCCAGATGCAATTAACAAACAACAAAATATTTGGAAATCCTGACTCCCCTGCAAAAGAAAAAGTGTCACTCTTTTTATTGAGGAAAATGGCCACTACCTCAATGGTCTTTAAAATTAATTCAGTTGCTCTGGTCATTTTTCAAAATTGAACAAGTGTATGGAACTGTTTTGATGAGGCTTACCTTTAATTAATGGGATATAATTGTGACCACATGAATCATAATTCTGAAAACTTAAAGAGGGGTCCTGATCCCGAAATCCTGGGCTTAAAAACACGAATTCCTGAGGTCCTGAATTTAAATAAATTTAAATCTCGACATCTCGAACAAAGATTTCCTGTATCCCGAAATCCTGTGCTTAAAAACACCTGATCTTGGAGTCCCAATAAAGGTCCTATCCCCCCTCACATCTATAATTGATAACTAAGATAAAAGAAATACAGAAATTGTTTTGCCTTTTGCCATGCTTACATCAACAAAAGAATTATTTTTTCATTTTTCAAAATAATTTCCAAGATGTAGAATGCCATTCTTCTAACAAAATACCACAGCATGAAGACCCTAATCAGCACACTAAAATGTCCAATGTGTGTCCTACATCTTGAAATAAATATAAATTTATAAATGTCCAAATATTTCAAAAAATTTTTTTTTATTTTTTTACTCATTTCTACTCTGTTGAGACAAATTCACTAGCACTGCACTTTGATTTTGACGAAGACGAACAAAGTGTTTATTGAAATTGAATGGCATTATTGACCTAGTGACAACTTTGTTTGGGACATGGAAAGCTTTTCGTCATTGTTGGTTGTTTTATTGGCTTTCACCTCTTGAGTCACAAAGAACCTTATGTACGTTAGTTTCATTGAAATGTTATATGCATTGTCAATGCTAAACATTTGATTGACTTTGACTGTCAATGCTAAACATTTGATTGACTTTGACTGTGTTTTTTTTTAGTTTCTTCAGAGTGATAATGAGTTTGAACAAAACAGAATATAATCTTTTCTTAGTGATAAGAAGTTTTGACTCTCATTTTTGATAAAGTTTTCACGAAATTTACTGTTGATAGCAAGGCTTAAGTTATGGTTTGTAAAATAGAATCAGAGGTGGATTTAGGGGGGGACGGGCCCCATTTTTGGGAAGAAATTTGGTTGCTTATATAGAAAATCACTGAAGCGTGACTGGAGCGGGCCCCCTCTTAAGTCAGTCAGTGGGCCCCCACTTATCAAAATTTCTGGATCCGCCACTGAGAATATAAATGCTTTTTTCACAAGGAGCTTGCCACTTTCACTCTTACATTAAGAATCCATCAAATTTGTAAAGCTAAGCTTAAGGGTTTGATATGTTACACACACTTAGGGGCTTGTAATTGTTATAAAAAATACTTAATTATCTTGTGTATTTTAGCCACCTTTCACTCCATTTTTAAAAGCTTGAAAAAAATACATTTAGATAATTTATCACTTAGAGGCATTTGCTATGATCAGATGATAAATACAACCAATCACAGCACGTCGTTTTTGATAAACATCGATTAAAGTGGGAAAATGAAGTAATATGGCCAGTCTGTTAAGTTAAATTTTATAAAAATGAGCACAAAAACATTACTAATTTGATTTTTTTCCAAAACTATAATTCAACCTCATTTTGATTTTTTTTTTAAATTATAATTTTTTTTGTAAATTATACTTTTTGTAAATTATATTATTTTTTGTCAAGTAAACATGCAACATTTAATAGGAACCATGCATTGTAGTAGATGGTTGCTAATAGCTTGGTCAGATAATAAAAAGAACAGAATGTCAATATAAAAAAATGAAACAAAGTAGCTACTATATAGTACAGTTTTCGTGACTGTTTTTTCCAACAAAAAATAGGAATCTTATACAAAATTGAAACGATTGTCAGAGACAGCAACCCAACCAAAGAGTTATAAACAGCCGATGGCCACTAATGGCTCTTCAACACTCAGCAAGAAAATACAGCATCCTGAGGCTGGCCCCTACACAAAAAAAGTGTACTAGTTCAGTGAAAGTAGATGTCATACTAAACTCAAAAATATATATAAATGAACTGAAAAAAAAACAAGCTTCTGACAAGGGACCGGTGCATAAATATAGTGGGTTAAACAGATTTGAGAGATATCAACCCACACCTATATCTCTAGGAGCCATTGAAAAAATAAACACACTAAGCGTTTTGCACAGTAAAACTCATCTAAAAAGAAGTCTGTGTGCTATGTCAGAAAAGGTAACAAAAAAGCAGATTGAGCCAAATGACAATTATTTTGGTATTTTTGCATCAGTAACATTGCTTAATTTTAATGAAAAATAAGGTAAAAAAAGTTAATTTAAAAAAGAGTACATATTTAATTTTTGCAATTTACCTCAATGAAAAAAAATTAATGTTAAATAGATTTTATATTATTATTCTTAAATGTATATTTTATAATTATATTTCATTTCAGAGTTCACCAACAGATTATTAATTCTATAATTTTGATTTTTGCAGATTGCAGTAGTGGGATGTTACAGTCATAGACCTTGAATAGACTCCGTTGTACTAGGCCAGGGAGGGTAGCAAAGAGTTTCCGCAGCACTATGCAATAGTAACAAGATCACTCTACCATGAGCTTGTTAAAGGGCCCGTTTGATGAAAGTGACACCAACGTTCTCCACAACACTACAGATTTGTTTTTGCAGATGCAGCCGAGAGGATGTTTCAGTCATGGATTCATTTGATGGAAGTGACACCAACATTCTCAAACACTAATAATTTTCAAATTTGTTTTTGTTTTAGATGCAACCTCAGTCATACACCCTAGAGTATGGCTATGTTGTGACAGAAGAAGAGTGACATATAGACTTCTGTATGTCCATTTTTTATGGAAGTGACAAATAACTAATCTTTCTTCTTCATATCAATTTCAGAGTTCTTACAAAGATGTATAGGTATACAATATTTATTATTTTTGTCTTTTTGTGCGTTTTTGTCAATGAGATAAAACATACAGAACAAATCAATCAGAAGTATTTACTGTGTAATTTAAGACAGAAAACTCTGAAACACAAGAAATATCTTACCTCACAAAATTTCACATGAGACATCTTATTTTCATGGGTTTTTTTTATTGATGCAGCACACACAGTGTAATCAAAAAGGTATCCATGTCCTGGAACATCTGGGAATAACATATCTCTAATGAGGGCCCTCATGGGGTTTTTGATTATGTGATTACTTGGCTGTTTTTTTAATGATTATTTGATTATTAAGCCAAATATTTCATGATTATTTGATTACCTAGGACTGTATTTTTAGTTTATGATTATTTGATTACTAAAGATAAGCAAATATTTAATGATTATGTGATTATATTGGCAAAAAAATGGTGATTATGTGATTACTAGGACCCCCCCCCCCCATGAGGGGCCTCTCTAATAGTATTTTACAATTATCCTCAAAATTCAAACAGTCAGGTATAGTGATTAACAAGATCATACACAAAAAAGGAAGATACCAAAGGACTAAGGGAGCTACCATTTGATTTTTATGGGGGGGGGGCTAGGATGAAAAATTGTGTCCTGCCTTTTTTTTTATTTGTAATCTCTGTCCTGCCTTTTTATTTTTCAGTCTATTCGGTCCTGCCTTTTTTTTTCTTAGCTTATCCTGACTTTTTTACAACAATTGTCATCCTGCCTTTTTTTTTTTGCCAAGTTACTCATCCTGCCTTTTTTTTTAACTCAAAATCCTGTCCTGCCTTTTTTTTCAAATTTCATCCTAGCCCCCCCCCATAAAAATCAAATGGTAGCTCCCTAACCCAACCAAAGACCTGAGAGGTTCTAAGGCACCAAGCACTGACCAAACCAAAGACAAGGGATGGTCTCAGGCACTGAGCACCAACCAAAAACAAAGAATAAGCATGAACTAGGGCAAAGAGCACCAACCCAACCAAAGACCAGGGATGATCTCAGGTATAATATTGAGCACCAATCAAAACAAAGAACAGGGATAATCTCAGGCGCCAAGCACCAATAAAAACAAAGAACAGGGATAATCTCAGGCGCCAAACACCAATCAAAACAAAGAAGATGGTTGATCACATGCACTACAGAATGGTAACAATTATTTGATGTGTTAACTGATTTACAAATTGGCAAAGTTAAATGGTTTTTTTCATTCATTGTTCCATTTATTCTATCAAAAATTGTCAAAATGCAACATTATTTTTTTGTGTTTTTTTAATCTCGTTCTTCAAATTGTTAAACTTCTTGGAAACTTTTTAACTTCTATTGAACTGTCAAAAATAATAAGTTATTAAATTCTTGAATAAAAAAAAAAATGGAAATGTTAATTTTCTTCAATTAACGAATACAAAAAGAAATGTTAAAACCTTTTTCATGCATAACCAAATTAATAAATATGTTAAATAAAAGATTACAAATAACAAATTTCTATATTTTTGGGAGTAAATTAAGATGTGCTTCTGTGTATTTTTACAATTGAACTGTTCCACAATATAATATTGTATTGTTTTTTACAGATACTATAAGGTAAAATAACAATTTATGACTCGGGTTTACATGAAAACACTGATATCTTGAATGACAGTAGCATAGGTGGATTCAGGGAGCCTTGCACCCCCCCCCCCCTTTTTGTGTGAAAAATTTTGTTAATTGTATAAGGAATCACTGTAGCATGACTGGTACGGGCCCCCTCATGAAAAGTTCTGGATTCGCCACTGAGTAGTGAAATAAAAATTCACTAAAAAAAAGGGGAGGTAATTTGTATGAAATGAGGGTATCAATACGATATGGTATTTCAACTAAGTGATGCAATTTTACTCTAAATTTGTGAAGTAAAATTCAGGTACACTATGCCAAGATCAATTTCATGTATATTTTAACCGTGGGAAGTGGTAAAAAAAACTCATTTTTGCTTGTAAATTAAGATATGTCCGCAGAGAATTTAGTAATTGGGGAAAATATGATTTGGTTCAGATTTATTGAATTATGATTTTGAATTTCTGAAATAAGTTAATATTGTAATAATAAAAAATATTTATGATTATTGCAACAATTCACCATCAAAGATTCTGGAAGATTTTGTCAAGCAGTTTTTTATTGTAAAAGTTTTCATCCAATAATTTATAACTGTATAGCCAAATGATCATTTGATTAAAAAAAAGCCATGGACACCTTCTCATAATTTAAAAATATTGAGATAAATATGCCGATATAAATACAAGTGGTACTTATTCAATTCTTGAATAACTTTCATTTCATATTTAAAAATTACCAAAAAGTATTTTCTTTTAGATCATATTCAGTTTGAATACATAAATGACAGAGATGTTTCTTTAGCACTTTATGAGAACAACGAAGTTGGAATTTTGACCCAAAAAAAATCAAAGAAAAAGATTCAGCCATACTAGTGATGTTTAGATACAAATTATAATATACATTAAAAACTGGAAATTAAATAATAAAATTAAGGAAGAAGATTGATTTAATTTGATTACATAACACTTTTTAACCATTGAACAAAATTTTCTTCTGAAATGCAGCAAAATGGTTTGCCCATCAATTTCAATAGTTAAATTAATAGATATAGGAAGATGTGGCATGAGTGCCAATGAGACAACTCTCCATAATTTAATATGCAACAACATTTGAAGCTAAAAAAAAGAGGTTGGAAATTAACCCAGAGTGGAATGCCCATTTATTTCATTTCTTCATTTTTAGCTCACCTGGCCCGAAGGGCCAAGTGAGCTTTTCTCATCACTTTGCGTCCGGCGTCTGTCGTCGTCCGTCGTCGTCGTCGTCCGTCGTCGTCCTGCGTTAACTTTTACAAAAATCTTCTCCTCTGAAACTACTAGGCCAAATTAAACCAAACTTGGCCACAATCATCATTGGGGTATCTAGTTTAAAAATTGTGTCCGGTGACCCGGTCAACCTACCAAGATGGCCGCCATGGCTAAAAATAGAACATAGGGGTAAAATGCAGTTTTTGGCTTATAACTCAAAAACCAAAGCATTTAAAGCAATTCTGACATGGGGTAAAATTGTTTATCAGGTCAAGATCTATCTGCCCTGAAAATTTCAGATGAATCGAACAACCTGTTGTTGGGTTGCTACCCCTAAATTGGTAATTTTAAGGAAATTTTGCTGTTTTTGGTTATTATCTTGAAAAATATTATAGATAGAGATAAACTGTAAACAGCAATAATGTTCAGCAAAATAAGATTTCCAAATAAGTCAACATTACCGAAATGGTCAAATGACCCCTTTAGGAGTTATTGCCCTTTATAGTCAATTTTTAACCATTTTTCGTAAATCTTAGTTATCTTTTACAAAAATCTTCTCCTCTGAAACTACTAGGCCAAATTAAACCAAACTTGGCCATAATCATCATTGGGGTATCTAGTTTAAAAATTATGTCCGGTAACCCGGTCAACCTACCAAGATGGCCGCCATGGCTAAAAATAGAACATAGGGGTAAAATGCAGTTTTTGGCTTATAACTCAAAAACCAAAGCATTTAGAGCAATTCTGACATGGGGTAAAATTGTTTATCAGGTCAAGATCTATCTGCCCTGAAAATTTCAGATGAATCGAACAACCTGTTGTTGGGTTGCTACCCCTAAATTGGTAATTTTAAGGAAATTTTGCTGTTTTTGGTTATTATCTTGAAAAATGTTATAGATAGAGATAAACTGTAAACAGCAATAATGTTCAGCAAAATAAGATTTCCAAATAAGTCAACATTACCGAAATGGTCAAATGACCCCTTTAGGAGTTATTGCCCTTTATAGTCAATTTTTAACCATTTTTCGTAAATCTTAGTTATCTTTTACAAAAATCTTCTCCTCTGAAACTACTAGGCCAAATTAAACCAAACTTGGCCACAATCATCATTGGGGTATCTAGTTTAAAAATTGTGTCCGGTGACCCGGTCAACCTACCAAGATGGCCGCCATGGCTAAAAATAGAACATAGGGGTAAAATGCAGTTTTTGGCTTATAACTCAAAAACCAAAGCATTTAAAGCAATTCTGACATGGGGTTAAATTGTTTATCAGGTCAAGATCTATCTGCCCTGAAAATTTCAGATGAATCGAACAACCTGTTGTTGGGTTGCTACCCCTAAATTGGTAATTTTAAGGAAATTTTGCTGTTTTTGGTTATTATCTTGAAAAATATTATAGATAGAGATAAACTGTAAACAGCAATAATGTTCAGCAAAATAAGATTTCCAAATAAGTCAACATTACCGAAATGGTCAAATGACCCCTTTAGGAGTTATTGCCCTTTATAGTCAATTTTTAACCATTTTTCGTAAATCTTAGTTATCTTTTACAAAAATCTTCTCCTCTGAAACTACTAGGCCAAATTAAACCAAACTTGGCCACAATCATCATTGGGGTATCTAGTTTAAAAATTGTGTCCGGTAACCCGGTCAACCTACCAAGATGGCGGCCATGGCTAAAAATAGAACATAGGGGTAAAATGCAGTTTTTGGCTTATAACTCAAAAACCAAAGCATTTAGAGCAATTCTGACATGGGGTAAAATTGTTTATCAGGTCAAGATCTATCTGCCCTGAAAATTTCAGATGAATCGAACAACCTGTTGTTGGGTTGCTACCCCTAAATTGGTAATTTTAAGGAAATTTTGCTGTTTTTGGTTATTATCTTGAAAAATGTTATAGATAGAGATAAACTGTAAACAGCAATAATGTTCAGCAAAATAAGATTTCCAAATAAGTCAACATTACCGAAATGGTCAAATGACCCCTTTAGGAGTTATTGCCCTTTATAGTCAATTTTTAACCATTTTTCGTAAATCTTAGTTATCTTTTACAAAAATCTTCTCCTCTGAAACTACTGCGCCATATTAAACCAAACTTGGCCACAATCATCATTGGGGTATCTAGTTTAAAAATTGTGTCCGGTGACCGGTCAACCTACCAAGATGGCCGCCATGGCTAAAAATAGAACATAGGGGTAAAATGCAGTTTTTGGCTTATAACTCAAAAACCAAAGCATTTATCAGGTCAAGATCTATCTGCCCTGAAAATTTCAGACGAATCGATGTCCTTTGTTGAATATTCACATATACAAATGTACCAAGGTGAGCGACACAGGCTCTTTAGAGCCTCTAGTTTTTTAAATTGATCAATGCAGAAATGGTGATAGTTGGCCCAAGACCACAATTAATGATCCCGCTTTTCGTTGTTCACGAATATAGTTCCCCTTAATTATAGTGTATTTTTTCTTTATCTTTTTTCTTTCCCTTTCTCATTCATTTCTTAGCTTTTCTGGGGTGGAAATGAAAGAAGAGAGCTGAAATAAACTTTTGGATGTTTTATTTTAACTGATTTTAACAAGGAAAGAGTGATTAGGCCAGGTGCAAAAAGGTTATATTTACACTTTTCGGAACATCTCTTGACTTGCCTATAGGGGTATGGATGTGTATTGGCTAAATTTGTATGTTGGGTGAAAGCAATCTTTCTGAATTTTGGATATACTTTTGGACTAGTACTATATATGACACACACAAAAAATTGGACAAAAAGAATCGGTGCAATTTTTTTAATGAGACAAAAAGTTATAAAGAACTAATAGAGGAATTAATTGTGGTCTGTGGCCTAAGAGGTGCATTTCAGCAAATTTTGAAATTTTACTTTGACATCTTCTCTGAATGATCTAAAGGTATTAATTTGTCAAACTACATGAGAAGAAATGATTTTCACTTTCATTTGATAGAAATTTTGTGAAAAAGTCACTTTTCAGGTTAAAATGCCTAAAATGTAGCTTTTTCAATATTTTTAGTAGTTTTGCAAAACTGCATGCTTAATTTCTCTCTGAGAGTTTTTTTTCTGATATCTATTTGTGTTTGTGGTATTTATTTCAGTTCTCTTACTCATTTGTGAACTCTGCACACAAAAGAAAGTAGATAAAAAACATAAAAAGAGTGCAAAATGTGCTGTTTTTATAGTCTAAGTCTAATGGTCAGTATATGCAGCAGGTGAAATGTGAAGTTCTAAGCACTTCAAATTTGTATTCCTAAACAGATTGCACTGAATCTATATCAAAAACACTTATTACTGGTTGTTTAACAATTTCTGTTTCACAGGCTACCTTTATTTTCTTCTGTTGGATAGCTAGTGGTTAAAATATTGGCCTTTTGAGGCTGAAATTTCATTCAGGTTATAAACAGTAAAGTTAATAAACTTTGCATCAGATCATACTGTCTACATATATAGTTGAAAGTGACATTCTTGTTACATCTAGGCTCCATGTTTTATCATATCTAAGCACAGATTTAAGTAAAAAGAAGCATATATTCATCTCCCATATCATTTATATGCTTTTTAATATGCAAACGTGGGGAACGGCCTAAATTGACAACCTGTTTTTTTAAGCAAGACATAGCTAAAGACCATTTTATCCACATGTGTTATGCTGTTTGAAACTTATATTTCCATTGAAAGTGCATTTATAACATGTTAAAGTTTTTTTGATAACTTAACAACTCCAGAAAATTGTTGTAAGGGAAACATATTACATTTGATATAAGGCCTCACTTTATTTGAAAACCTCTATTTTTTAGCACAGGCTCATATAAATTTACCTTCTGGCCATCTTTCATAAGTCTGATACATGAAGTATGCTTTCTGTTGCTTTAAATAGATGTTAACTGATACATAGAGACATTAAAAAGTGTTAGTTTTGGTTTCTTTTGTTTTTTAGCAGCTCAAATTTGATAGTTGAAATTGTTCTAATTCAACGCCACAATTTAGCACCCAAAATTCAGATATAAAAAATGCCTATTTTTTTTTATTTGGTATCATATGGCTTTGAAACTTTGTAAACTGTTTTATAATATACTAAGCTAAAATCATGCCAAGTTTGATTAGAATTGGTCAAGTTTTAGGCCCCTAATAGGCCCAAGACCACAATTAATGATCCCGCTTTTCGTTGTTCACGAATATAGTTCCCCTTAATTATAGTGTATTTTTTCTTTATCTTTTTTCTTTCCCTTTCTCATTCATTTCTTAGCTATTCTGGGGTGGAAATGAAAGAAGAGAGCTGAAATAAACTTTTGGATGTTTTATTTTAACTGATTTTAACAAGGAAAGAGTGATTAGGCCAGGTGCAAAAAGGTTATATTTACACTTTTCGGAACATCTCTTGACTTGCCTATAGGGGTATGGATGTGTATTGGCTAAATTTGTATGTTGGGTGAAAGCAATCTTTCTGAATTTTGGATATATTTTTGGACTAGTACTATATATGACACACACAAAAAATTGGACAAAAAGAATCGGTGCAATTTTTTTAATGAGACAAAAAGTTATAAAGAACTAATAGAGGAATTAATTGTGGTCTGTGGCCAGTTGAAATAACTTAGGATGAGGTTTATTAGGTTGTAAAACATTTTAAGGTCCTTAGATCAAATGATCAACAGATATTTATAAAACATTTTTAAAACATTGTCTTGTTTGTATTGTCAGTGCTTTTGGGTGGTTGAAATTGGTCTGTAAAGCAATTCATGCAATTTTTGGTGGAACATCAGTTAAAAAGGATAAAAGTGAAATTTTTGAACTATAATTAAACAACTTCCATATTTTTTTTACTGTTTTCAATACATTTTGATTGTCAAATTTGAGAATAACATAGTACATTTGTACTTCAAACTAAATTTAGGTCATAGTCGGCTGCAATTAAAGTTTCATAGCTGAACATTAATGTTCATCTTGAAATATTTTTTTTGAAGACTAAGCAAATATTAAATAATCATTTCAGAAATACATTGTGCTTTGAGCGCTGCGTCTCTTACTAACATATAACAGAGTTTCTCTTTGGAGTGGCTTACAGTAGCTATAGGTCTAGTTATTTCTTGTTTTTTTTTCATTTGTTCTTTGGATGGTGTTATGGTTTTCAAGTGTTCTACTTTCAAGGGAATCTTTCTATGTAATTCTGAAATGAAATGTATTTGATATTTGTATGGTCATTTAAATATTAAAAAGGCTTAAAGCTAATTCAAACTTTAAATCTGTAAAAAAGTAAAACTTTTTATAATTTTTTGAAACAATATGTCTTAAATCAAGTTCTGGTAGTTTACATATTATGATGTATTGGAAAGGAAAAAAATGAAATATATGTTTGTATATTAGATTGAATTGAAATTAGTATTGTGAATAATTACCCAAAATGTTATATACTTAAATTTATTTCAGGGTATCTGTTTAATCAAAGCTCTGATTGCTAACAAGGTAATGGTGAAGTAAAAGAAACATTTCAAAGTTATAATCAGCTTATCTAAATTATATTCAACTTATGTTTTGACCAAGTGGGAAGAACAAGTATTTATATCATTTCAAATACCCCCCCCCCCCCCCCCCCCAAAAAAAAACAACAACAAAAAAACAACTTCAATCTGAGTTTCCTGAAACTATCATCATTTTCCAGAGTATTTTAAATAATCATCCCTTGGCTTAATTAGGTATTAAACGGTAGTAAAATCTGTTTTAGGTTCAAATATCTCATTCTTGCAACTATAACCCCAAAAAATAAGCATTCAGACATTTTACAAATTCTCCATACTAATCACAACATTTTTTTTTTGTGAAAAACTAGAATTTGTGGTTTCCATGAATAAAAAAAACAGAAAAACTTGTCAATAATAATGAATCTTGCTTGCAAAATATTTGTAATCAAATTTCAGCATTAAGCCTCAAATGTTGTATCTGAGCAACATTTTTAGTTTGTTTCTTTGCTGAAAACTATTACTTTTAAGTAAGGGGGATATCCCGGGTTTCAAATTTTAATTTTATATTGAAGATTCTGAAAATTACTTTTGAGAACAGGCCATTTGATTAAGGCTTCTTTGTCCATTTGACATAATATTTTTTTCTAAAATCAGTGTAATTTTTATTCTATTTAAAAAAAATCAAGTAACTATTTGGTTTATAAATATCAGTACATAATGACAACTATTTTTTTTTATTTAAACTTTTTCGTCACATTTTAAAACAATTGCTCATCATGATTTGTAGACAAAATTTTGATATTTCTTTTTAAAATTCCCCCTAAATTTCTTTTGAAAATTGCACACAATCAGTTATATTTACCAAGCAGGTTCAAATTCGATCATGTACCATACTTTGGGGACAGTGGCAGATTTTGGGGGTTGGATCCCCCTTTTTGTTGAGCCTTTGACTTTAGTTGAAAAAGTGAAACATAGCGATCCTACATTCCGTTGTCGGCGTCAACGAATATTCACTCTGAATTTTAAATAACTTTCTTAAACTCTTTTAGATTTGTACCAAGCTTGGACAAAAGCTTGTTTATGATCATAAGATAGTATCCAGAAGTAAATTTTGTAAAAATAAAATTCCTTTTTTTCTGTTTATCACTTATATATGGACTTAGTTTTTCTCCTGGGAAACATTACATTCACTCTGTGGTTAAAGTTTTAAAATTTTTAATAACTTTCTTAAACTCTTTTAGATTTGTATCAAGCTTGGATAAAAGCTTGTTTATGATCATTAGAGAGTATCCAGAAGTAAATTTTGTAAAAATAAAATCATGTTTTTTCTGTTTTTTACTTATATATGGACTTATTTTTTTTTCAAGTTAACATTACATACAGTCTGCTGTTAAAGTCTTTTAAAACATTTATTAAGTTCATAAACTATTGTGGATTTTTACAAAACTTGGACAGATTTTAGACAGATGCTTCTTTCAATCAAAAGATAAGAAAAAGACTAGGGATTGCTACAGTGATTGAATAAGATACCTATTTTTGTGTCTATAGCTCCTTCATCAGGATTGAAACTAAAGCAGAGCACAGAATCCTGTAATGATAATTCGCATTTCATATTGAGACACCATCAGGATAAACTACAAATAGGGAGTATGCAATATGGGCTTTGCTCATTGTTGAAGGCCGTACAGTGACCTATAGTTGTTAATGTTTGTGTCATTTTGGTCTTTTGTGGATAGTTGTCTCATTGGCAATCATACCACATCTTCTTTTTTAAAGTGAAGGTAGATGTGAACTTGAACTGGATCAAGAATGTTAAATAAAATATGTTTTTGTAAATTTGGACGACATTTGAATTGCAATTATGTACCATTTTCTATACTGGATATAGTACAGACTTGCTTACCATACTATTTCAACACTGGAAGAAGTATGTTTGTCTGAGCGAAGCCAATTGGAAGCACGTACCTCTTAGTGAAGCTAATTGGGAGCACATCCTCTGTCTTGTTGTGAAGCTGATTGGAAGTAGTACATATATACCACTGTCTGCTAAAGCTAATTAGAAGCAGTACCCCTGGCAGAGTGGTCCCAATTAGATGCAGTAACTCTGAGCGAAGCCAATTGGAAGCATGTACCTCTGCAAAATTTTATTTACACTATTCAACAAATTTTATTTAACATTCTTTTTAAAGTTTACTTCCATACCTTCTTTTATTTTTTATTTATTATTTTTCCTCCTGTAGACATTGTGAAGTGCAAATTATCACTTCACCATTTTGTACTCTTCTTTAGTTTTTATTCTGATGAAGATGCTGTAGAAATTAAAACATGCCAATTTAGCTAATTACTCTAACAATCCCTGAAGTATTGTTATAAGAATTATAAGTGAATCTTTTACAGGCCATTCAGGCCCGTAGCCAGGAATTTCCAAAGGGGGTTTGTTGGACTCACAAACTCGACTTTAACAGTCACAATTCGTACAGAACATCGACTTTAACAGTGCTTATTTGTTTTCAAGGGGAGGTTCGTCCGAACCCCCCCCCCCCCCCCCCCCTGACTACGGGTATGCCATTCGAATAAAAAAAAATTACTATGCATAGTGTAGTGCTGATTATTTCACTTCATGAAACTGAAAATGTAAAATACCATTAATGCTTTTTGTAGAGCCTTCAACTTTAGTTAAAAAAAAATGAGACCTAGCCTAATCCTACAATCTGTCCGCTGCGTCGTCTTCGGTGATCATAAATATTTGCTCTGGTTAAAGTTTTTGAAATTATAACAACTTTCTAAAACTATTCTGGATATCTACCAAACTTCGACAGAAGCTTGTTTATGATCATATTTGTATTCAGAAGTAAATTTTGTAAATAAAACAAATTAATTTTTCCATATTTTACTTATAAATGCCAGGATAGAATACATTCACTGTGTGGTTAAAAGTTTTAAAAAAATTAATAACTTTTTTTAAATATTCTGGATTTGTAACAAACTTGGACAGAAGCTAATGTCTATGATCAAAAGCTAGTATCTAGAAGGAAATTTAGTTTCTGTTTTTCCGTATTTTACTTATAAATGGACCTACAGTGACTTACAATCAAAATGAAGCCCCTCATGGGGGGTCCTAGTAATCACATAATCACCATTTTTTTGCCAATATAATCACATAATCATTAAATATTTGCTTATCTTTAGTAATCAAATAATCATAAACTAAAAATACAGTCCTATAGTAATCAAATAATCATGAAATATTTGGCTTAATAATCAAATAATCATTAAAAAAACGGCCAAGTAATCACATAATCAAAAACCCCATGAGGGCCCTCCAAAATGAAATTGATATAAACTAAGCTTTTATAGCTGACTATGCCGTATGGGCTTTGCAAATTGTTGATCTTTTGTGGATAGTTGTCTCATTGGCAATCATACCACGTCTTCTTTTTTATATAGTTAACCTTAAATACAATCTGAAGTTAAAGTTTTTAAAACATTTATTAGATTCATAAACTATCCTGGATTTTTACCAAACTTGGGCAGAAGCTACTTACAATCAAAAGATAGTATCGAGAGGTGAATATTTTATTGATTTTTTCCCCTTCATTTTTGTTGAGCCTGGGATTAACAGCAAAAGTCGTCGAGACACTGGGTTCTGGAGAACCCTTAAAATTGTTTTGATGAGCAATGCCTTTGAATGAAAACATAAACTAGTTTGAACCCTTCCTTTTATCCTGGGTGGGAGCCCCCTCCCTTTAGAAATGGCTGGAACCAACCCTGGGGGGGTGTCAATAATTGCTTTTTTAATCATTTGAAGATGGAAAAACTATGTACGTTATTACATGGGATTTGTTTCCTTTTCAAAGAGCTGTTTCCTGTCTGTGTATTGACTGGTGCTAGCTCTGACTGTTATCCTCCATCTAAGGAACCAGTCATTCCCAAAGGTTTCCTTGTATCCATCCATCTCTATGCTAGTTCTGACTGTTATCCTCCATCTAAGGAACCAGTCATTCCCAACGGTTTCCTTGTACCCTCATGAACCATAATTTCTGAATATTAGCTGAATGTGGCTGAAATTTTCTGAATTTTGGCTGAAATGTGTCTTAGAACAAATCAGGTGTCTGAATCCTGTCTGACCTGTTTATTGAACCAGTCATTCCCAAAGGTTTCCTTGTATCCATCCATCTCTATGCTAGTTCTGACTGTTATCCTCCATTTAAGGAACCAGTCATTCCCAAAGGTTTCCTTGTATCCATCCATCTCTATGCTAGTTCTGACTGTTATCCTCCATCTAAGGAACCAGTCATTCCCAAAGGTTTCCTTGTATCCATCCATCTCTATGCTAGTTCTGACTGTTATCCTCCATCTAAGGAACCAGTCATTCCCAACGGTTTCCTTGTATCCATCCATCTCTATGCTAGTTCTGACTGTTATCCTCCATTTAAGGAACCAGTCATTCCCAAAGGTTACCTTGTGAACATCCATCTCAGCTGTTTCCTGTCTGTGTATTGACTGGTGCTATATCTGACTATTATCCTCCATTTTAGGAACCAGTCCAAAGGTTACCTAGTCTCCATCCATCTCTATTAATGTCAAGATATCAGTGATTTCCCTCCTTTCAAACAGAGATTTTTGGAAGCATTCTTATAAAAAAAAAACTAATTTTGATATCACCAATCAATATGCTATCAAACTTAATTTGGGAACAAAAACATCACTTTTTGAATTGTAAATATTGGAACAGTTTTTCTATAAGTTTTTAAACTAAATTAGTGAAATATATATTACAAGCAATTCTGGTTGGGACAATTTTTTTTAATATAAAAGAATCTGTATTTGAATCATTTCTTTAGTTACTATTTTTCTTCATAAACTTTTTTCTATATGTAAATTAAAGAGCATCATTTTGCATTATATTTGTATTTTTTCATTTCATTTCTTTTTTGTACTATCTAAACTTCACAGAAAGATTGCAAACATGTTGAAGTTGTGCATCTCCTAGAATTAAATTGCTTTAGGAATTTTTCCAAATCTGTGAATATATTTTTTTATTAAAATTTTCAAAGACAGTTCCATTTTGGTGTAAATAAGTCCTGTATTTTTCAATCCAGACCTCTAAAGCTACACACAATGATTGCATATATATTTAATTCTACTGCAATTAGTTTAAAACGACAATTTTCATTGGACGTTGATAAATATTTTGAGGGGTTAGATTCCACGTTCTACCAGTCCGTAACTAAGAAAGCCACCATTTTGAATTCTGGGATATGTAATTTCTCAAAAAAAAAACAAGATATTCACATTTTGAGCCTCAAAATCTTCTATTAGTCTATATTGAAACCATTCTGACGCGTACGAAAAGTAAAAATATGTGTAGTATTCATGTTTGACATCCAGAGTAAACACATGACGTCACATTGTTTAGATGCTAAAGACAATGCAACAGTTTCGCGGACTTTTTCATTTATGCCATTTTTAAGCCAAAATATTTATTAAATGACATTTATTTTAATATGTGGCATTAGAATGGAGATAACTGTATTGTATTTTAAGCTTGGCCTTCGTAAAACTTGATTTTACTGTCGCAAATATCCGTTTACCTATCTCCGCTCCGCGTCGCTAGGTAAACTCAATTTGCGACAGTAAAATCTACGTTTTACGAAGGCCAAGCTTAAAATACAATACAGTTATCTCCTAAGTTGTGCACTGGTTACTATGGAACTGATTGATAATTTTTCCAATTTTTCTTTAGTTGGGAGTTTTTCATCTTAAATTGTGTTGAACCCATATCTTTGGAACCTCCAAAAGTGGTTTGCAAATTAATTGAGGTTGGTTTTCATCTCCAATTTTTACATTGTTTATTTCAATGTATAAATTTCAGTTTAGTTTAAACATATTTATTTATAGTGGATTGGGAAACAAGTTTTGCAACTTATATTTATCCCTCTCCACTTTGCGGGTGCGAGTGCTGCCTTGTAGCGGCATATTAGCCTACTCTTTTTCGAAATCTACAAGGGTGTCTTTAACGTGCAAGAGATGTGGCTCTCTCTTAACACGGGTCAGCCATTTATCGTCCCCGTCCGACGGACTATCATCGTTTCCTCAAGACCATAATCGCAAATGGTGTCAAGGGAGAGCCGAAAATTGAGTTCCTGAAATTTTCATCCCAAACGGGAATCGAACCAGGAACCTTTGTGTTAGTAGTCCGATGCACTAACCACTACACCACGGCTCTCATAAATTTCAGTATAGAGCAATCTCTATCATGTTGGGTAAATATAGATTTGCACAATTAAGTTACTTGATGCTAAGATCAATTTTTGGCTCATACACGTCTATGATGTGCATGATGAGAAATTCTTAAAAGAAGGGATTTTTTTTTTTATTAAACTATGCTTCAAAATATTAAAAAAAGTAGTTTGGGATTAACACAGGTGTAAGTCCATTACTATTTTGTTCTTTTTGTAATACCCCTTATTTAGACATATGTGATGTCTTCTTTAAATACTTATATAAGAGCTATGTAAATAAACAAAAATGTAAACATTGTCCTTAATAATAATGGGAAAGAGAAATTGTGGGGTACTATAAAAAATTGATACATTTTCAAAGTCAAGTTTATTATTTGAAAAACATCTGGTATTTTGACTGTATTTCATTAGTGAATTCAATAATTATTTGTGATTTTACATTGAGAATTACTTTAGCTGCCATGAAAAAGAAAATATTGTGAGATGCTTTAGAACATTCTTTGGACAATTATATATTTGGTTAAATTCAATGGAAAGGACATGTCATTAATTGGATAAAATGGATTCAGTGGTGAACTAATCACCACATAGAGCATGACAACGTAGCCATGGTAACAGCTCCAAAGAAGATGGTTATAAATCTTCAACCAAGTCTGAGGCTTTACCAAGAAAATGATAAGGCAAGTTTAATTAAGCCAAACAATTTCTGTACATTCTATGAATAATTTGATTAAAAGTGTATATAAAAAAGAAGATGTGGTATGAATGCCAATGAGACAACTATCTACAAAAGACCAAAATGACACAAACATTAACAACTATAGGTCATTGTACTGCCTTCAACAATGAGCAAAGCCTATACCACATAGTCGGCTATAAGAGGCCCAGATAAGACTATATAAAAAAATGAACGAAAAAACAAATATGTAACACATAAACTAAAGACAACTTATATGTAAGGCAAACCATACAGTTACAGTGGAGATGATGATGATGTTGCTAACACGAAATGTTATTTTTGCTATTAAATGGGAGATAACTCATTGTAAAATATGCAGATATTTACCTTTTATATGAATAATAAAATAAGTTTAAATCATTATTTTTGAAGTTGAAATTCAAGTAGTAAACTTTTTATGCCCCACCTACGATAGTAGAGGGGCATTATGTTTTCTGGTCTGTGCCTCCGTTTTTTCATCCATCTGTGCGTCTGTTCGCTTCAGGTTAAAGTTTTTGGTCAAGGTAGTTTTTGAAGAAGTTGAAGTCCAATCAACTTGAAACTTAGTACACATGTTCCCTATGATATGATCTTTCTAATTTAATGCCAAATTAAAGTTTTGACCCTCATTTTCACATTCCACTGAACATAGAAAATGATGTGCGAGTGGGGCATCCATGCACTAATAAATGGACACATTCTTGTTATTTTATCTTTTATATTGAGTTTACATTTATTTATGTCATACTATTGTGTACATAAAGTTAGAAATCAGAATGTTTGGTAAATGTTGGGGAAATGGAAATGTCAAGTATATAAATTGTCAATTTCTATATTTTAGGTTCTTTCTGTGAGATATTTTCATGGTGTGGGAATAAGACTTGGTGGTCTAATACAGCTAATATGTAGGTAGGTACCAGTATACTGTTTCATAAAAGAAATGAAGGTACCAGTATACTGTTTCATAAAAGAAATGAAGGTACCAGTATACTGTTTCATAAAAGAAATGAAGGTACCAGTATACTGTTTCATAAAAGAAATGAAGGTACCAGTATACTGTTTCATAAAAGAAATGAAGGTACCAGTATACTGTTTCATAAAAGAAATGAATTATCTGGAAATTTTGTGTGCTCTAGGCTTGAAAGTTTGCAAGAGTTTCATGACAATAATCTTCTATTCCTTTTTATCAGTACAAGTATGTGTGTAAATGTAAAGAGCTTTATGTTCTTCTTCACTATACTCATACGAACATAAAAATTGTCTTAATAAAACGTATATAAAACAAAAAGCAATTTGGGATGAGAAATTGTACTGATCAGTTTAATAAATAATAGAAATAAATTGTGACAACTCTGGTTATGTAAATATAACTGCAAATTATACGTGTCGATCGGATCAGTAATTTTTTCTCGACAAGAGAAAAGGCGCGAAATCTAGATATATATGTGTGAAAACCAAATTACTGATTTAAGCGTATGCGAATATTTATACGCCAAATATAAAAAAGAAATGAATTACTTGATTATTTAGTTAAATTGGGTTGTTTGATTTCTGGCTTAGTCAATATATTCTCAACATCAATTTAATACACATATATAACCGATTTCTTTATAATTTTCAAGCAGTAACATAGATCCTTTTAAACCATTTTAGCACTTGGTGTTTCAGGTTAGCATCAGCTTGTCTGTAAGGATCGAGGCTGAGAATGGCCATTGGAGCAGACTTTTATGGTAAGAACCAAAAACAAAAATTAAGAAATCATTACGCCAAGATCATGTTAATACCCTAGAATTTTATTATTCAAAGAAGAATTATATTTTTATTATACAGAGAAGTCATTTTATTCCATATTGATAGAACTTTAGTAGGTTTTTCTAAATGAAAAGGAATTTGAAGGAAAAGTGTATTAAACCCACAAAATGTTGCTTGCCTTAAAGCCAAATAATGTAAAAATCGTTTGATATACAATTGGTTTTGGAAATAATTGTCATTACATGCATTTCTCTCTACACAATTTGTCTTGAATTATAACTAAATATATACTGTGGAATCATTTATTTTCGTGGATATCAATTTTCATGGATTGCTGAAAACTTGCATATTCATGGATATTTGATTTCGTGGTTTTGTCAATCACTGTATACAAAGCCTATTCAAAATCTGCTATTCGTTGTACATTTGAATTTGTGGTTCACCAGTACCCACGAATTCCACGAAAATTGGTATCCAACGAATATTAATGAATCCACAGTAATCTGGAAGGAGGTATAAAAATAAATAAATAGGGAAATAAGATAAATTATACTGTCACTTAGAAATCTTGCTCTCTGAAGTAAAATTGTAAATGAGATGTGATTTGATTGCCAATGAAACAACTATCTCTCAGAGACTAAATAACATGGATGCAAGCTTCTAATGGTCACTCTATGACCTTCAACAATGAGCAATACCTATACCATACAGTTAACTATAAAAGACAGAAACGACAAAATAAGAAAGAATTCAAATGAGAAAACCCAACAGCTTGATTTGTGATGAATCCCTGAAATAATAGTAAGTTCGGTAAGGGCCATATTTGGCCCCAATTATAAAGTTCATAGTTTCAAGACAATAAATCTGTTAAGTTGCCTTAAAGACATGTTAGAAAGTTAAACAGAACTGTTTTTGTCAAAGTTTAATTCTAACACGTTGATTTTTACATCCAAAAAAGGTCAAAATAAGGGATTTTGGTGAAATTTGACAAAATCAGCTAGATTTCAACCAAATGAAGGACCAGGAAACAGAGTGCAGGCGTCGACAAGCTTAAGATTCAAATAAGACAAACATTATTTTAAAAGATGTGCAGGCGTTGACAAGCTTAAGATTCAAATAAGACAAACATTATTTTAAAAGATCTTTGTTGTCGACGTATGCGCTCTATGTTTCCTGTCCAATATTCTATGGAAATTTACCCATTTTCATTGATTTTTTCGTAAAAAATCAATATGAGTACAACTTGTGACGTCATAATGAAACGCAGAAACATAAAATTTTCAACAAAATGGTTTGTATCCTAGCTAGTCATTGTATTAGCTGTAATTTATCATGATATTGGTCATTAAATCTGAATTTGAAATTTACGCTAAAATAGGGGGCCATTTTAGGACCTTATCGAACATACTCCTTTGTTGGACAACAACCAACTACTTGTCATCCCTTGTTTGCTACTGAAGACTGGTTGTTAGTCAAATTCTTGTCAACACATCACTTCAAAACAAATTTACAAGAGCGTAAAAGCAGTGTTCTATGCATCAAAAGTGCAATAACCAGTTATTTATTCCTTTGCATTGAATATTGTTCCGACAGATATTAGAATGTATATTTCTTTTTCAGGTGACTTCAACTGTTGCTGCAGGAAATTATTTTACAATACAACTGAAACCAAAAAGAATGTAATTCAGACTATTTTTGTGTATGCTTGAAATAATGTTATATTTTTTTTACCAAAAAAAAAAGAATTGTAAAGATTTTCCATTTTTAACAAAGCTGGAAGTTGTTGACTAAACTGATACATCATACTTCATAACTTTATGATTTTACTTGTAGACCTTATCTTGATATCTTAATTATGGTCAATGTGTTATCAAACATTTCCAGTAGGTTGAAAATGGAGAATCTAAAAAAAAAAAAAAAAAAGATATGTAAAAAAAATTGTTATTTTGGTAAAATGTACATTTTCAGGTTTTCTGATTTGTTGGATATATATATATTGTTTTTTAATTTATTTATTATTTTTTGTAGTGTTTTTAAAAAAACCCCAGATTATTTCACAAGAAGCATAAAAAAACACATCTTGGTGAGAAAAGATTAATTCAGATTTTTAATGTTAAATGCCACTATAAGCAAGATTGGTTATATATCTTGGTGTCCATTTTTTCAATTGGTTGAGAAAGTCGGAGTAATGGGAGATAACCACCTAGGTGAACATTGATGACCTAAATATTTTTGTTAATTGTTTGAATATTTTATATCAATTTTTTTTATTGATTATAGCTATACCATCTTGTATTTTTGTTAGATATAGCAATGATGTGGAGTCCAAACAGGTGAATTTTTTGGCAAAGGGAGGAAATAAATTATTCCACTGTTTAACTCTAAAATTTATTGTTTTACTTAGATATCCATTTGTATTAGTTTTTGGTTTAATATCAGATGTATACTGGCTTTAATGACTATTATTCAGAGTTCTGTAAATAAAAATAATGTAAACAGTGCTCCAGATAATAGATTTGAGGGTGGGAGAAATTATGGGTCACTATCAGTAGAATTGATTTGGTGAAATTTTCAAGATATGTGATTAATTGAGAGTGCATCTGATATTTTTTTTTATTTATTTCTATAAATAATGGACCAAAAACAGAAGATTGCAATTAAAATAATGATAACAGCCACTCTGGCAGCCAGGACAGCAGCTCTAAGGAAGATGGTCAATAAAATCTTCAACCAAGTCTGAGGCTTTACCATGAAATTGAGAAGGCAAGTTTATTGAAGTCAAACAATTTCTATAGATATAGGAAGATGTTGTGTTAGTGCCAATGAGACAACTCTCCATCCAAATAACAATTTAAAAATAAGTAAATCATTATAGGGCAATGTACGGCCTTCAACACAGAGCCTTGGCTCACACTGAACAACAAGCTTTAAAGGGCCCCAAAATTACTAGTGTAAAACCATTCAAACGGGAAAACCAACGGTCTAATCTATATGAAAAAAAAAAAAAAAAATACATTTTCTAGAAATATGTTTTTAAAGTACATATTCATCCTTATTTTCTGCATGAAAAACGTTATTTACCAGTTTGTTATTTTGAGATACCATTGTACATTAACAAGAATTTCTATTACAATTGCACGAGTTAATTCTGAGATAGGAATTAATTATCAAGGGAAGACTAGTTAAATTAACAGCAAGATCTGTTCATTCAATGGGAGACAACTCATTTTCATTTTCAAATTATTATCATAAACCTTGGACTATTTTTGTTAGTTGTAAAATCTTTTATATAAATTTTACAATATGTGAATGCTATACTATTGGTATTTGAAGTGAGAAATCAGAACAATTCGTAAAGTAATCTTTGTGTTGACGTAGAAATTGGTTTGTTAAAATAATATATTTATTCATTTCTTTTTAGGTGCTTTCTGTGGCATGTTTTCATGGTGTGGGAATAAGACTTGGTGGTCTAATACAGCTAATATGTAGGTAGGTACCAGTATTGTAATCCTGTTTAAAGATAATGATTCTATAAATAATATTATTTGGAAATAGATACCGACTTCAGAGGCGGATTTGGGGGGGGGGGGGGGGTTGGTTATATGGTCCCAGGCCCCCCTGTTTTGGAAAAAAAATGGTTGTTTATATAAGGAATCACTGAAGTGTGACTGGAGCGGGCCCCCACTTATGAACATTTCTGGATCGCCCACTGGACTTAAGGGTTAAAGTTTTATTAGAGTTTAGTCAACAGTATACTCTTTATTTTACCAGTACATATAGTAAAAAAATAGCTTCTTAAATTTAATATAAAACTTTGTAGACTCCATAATTAGCTAAATTGGCAGATATTATCAAAATGCAATGTTTTTGTGGATTCTCTATTCTAAAAGCTTCAAGAATACCTTTGATCCAAAATGTTTAGTAAGGCCATAGTTATTATATTTTTAGTTTTACGAAATTTTTTGACAAAACCAATGGGTAGGAGAACGAAAAAAAACAAACAAAAAAAAACTGCTGCTGCTGATTTTTTTTTTAATACCAACCGTCAATATCAAAAAAAAATATTTTGATTTCACCAGGAGATTTTCTACTAGTGTAACAACTATTTTTTTTTTCTTGACAAGGTTTGAATTGAAAATCAATGTGCAACAACTTACTAAATCACCAAGAGCATAAATTTAGATTCTTTCATGCAGTTATGAACTAAAATATATTTTTTTTTGCATGAAAAACACTGGGTCGGAGGAGAAAAAAAATAAAAATCAACATTTCTAATTTTATTTTTTTTCCTATTTGGCAAAAATTAGGGTAGGAGGGTTCGTAAAACTGAAAATAAAAAAACTACGGCCTAACTGTAACTTATAGGCGCCAAGGGTAATATTTAGATTACAAGAACTATTACTGGATCAGGGAAAGTGAATTCTACTAAAAACTGTTCTTTTTGACAGTGTAGACTGTGTAAACTGTCAGTGTACAATAAAATCTTGAATGGTGAAAAATTAAACCTCAATTGGCGCTATTGTGAAAACACCAAAATTACATATTCAAGAGGTCATAAACTTCATAGTTTATATATTGTGAGGTGCCAAAAAGAGGTTGTGGTTATTCTGTATCAATAATGATGACGCAACAATTGGCCGTTTCAGAATCTAAAGCATCATGGGTAATTTCATTGTTGGTACCCCAAAGTGAAAATAACGTTTCGTCATTGGTTGAATTTCTATTGTTTATAACATTTTAAACCAATCAAAACGCTTTGGTGTACGCTTTTGAAAATATTACCCAGGATGCATTAGATTCTGAAACGGTGAATTTTTTTTATATGGGTCAACATTTTTAATTAATACGCGGATGAAATTTGAAAAAATAGGCAGGACAAGAGTTTTGAGTAAAAAAAAAGGCAGGATGAGACACTTGCAAAAAAAAAAGTCAGGGCGACAATTAAGGTAAAAAAAGTCAGGATAAACTATAAAAAAAAATGGCAGGACCTAACAGAGTGAAAAGTAAAAAGTCAGGACAGAATTTACAGCTAAAAAAAAATGCAGAACCAAATTTTTCATCCTAGCCCACCCCCACCCCCTAAAAATCAAATGGTAGCTCCCTTAGGGATCCTGACCCATATGTCAAATTTGTGTTATTTGGTCCTGATTTAAAGAAAATATTAATCTTGTGGCCTACTTTAGCCCTTTTAAACCTACCCCTTTTAGGATTAAATTGTGTTGTTGGATTGATGTCTAATCAGTGTTCTCAAAACCTTTCACATTGTTTCACCTGTAACATACAATCTAATTAAAAACTATCTCTGATGCCCCTGTTTTCTGATATGTCGCGTGGGAGATCTACCACGCGACATATCAGAAAACAGGAGCATGAGAGATCGTTTTTTGATAAGATTGGGTAACAATGGGGTTACATACATACAGTATTCCAGAAGTGATCCTTTAAAACAATTTGTATTGACTAAGAATAAACATATTTACACTTTTGGTATTTAGCTGAATTTTGTCTCCAAATGACCTTAGATCGCCTCCGAAGAACTTTTTGACGTCAAGCAACAATCACTTTTTTATTATGACGTCATTTTTTTTGAATTGTTATGTCAAAGTTTACGGGAACCTGTGTGATTCTACGTAATGGCGGACAAATTTGCATACAAGTGTAAATACGTCTATTTTATATTTCAGATTAACACCACAGCTTGTCTGTAAGGATTGAAGCTGGGAAAGGGTCATTAGAGCTGAATTTTATGGTGAGAACTAAAAAATAGATTGAACTATTCAACTATTTATTTCAGAGTATGTAAATGCACCATGGATTTTTTTATGTACATCTAACATTTTAAAAATGTTTTCTATATTAAAAGTTTTATTTATACAGGTAATCTGAATTGGGGTATATAAGAATAACTAGATGTTATCGCTATTTTGTGCATTTTTCCTTTGATCTTTTTTGTGATAATTTTCATATCATGCTTCTCGCTTGAGATGGAAAAATTATCGCTAGAAACTAAGGCCACGTGGCGTTTCTAACGAAATTGACATTGAAATTGACAACGTTGTTATAGGTAAAATAGCGATAAACAGATTATCATTGGTCATCTCAACTTGATTGCTTTTCTCACTTTCGCTGTACCAGCTCAAGCGAGAAAATCAATCTCGTTGAGATAATCAACGATAATCTATAATTATAAGATTGCCAACTATACTCCCGGGATCGTATAAGTTGTAGTTTGTGATTGTCTCTATTTATCCTCGACAAACTGACTATTCTTCTTCCTGGTCTCTGTACCAATCTCGTGATCGTATAGTTGTAGTTTACGTTGTGTTTTGAAAAGGGAAAAAAGATGTCTATACAAATGGATGATTTAATGCTTGAATACAAAGACGTTAATACATAGCAACCATGACGTTACATATAGAGAGCAGTAATGCGTATAAGTACATGTATGAATCCCGCGTAATGTGATTGTCTCTAATTATCCTCGACAATACAACTATCAATAAGAGAAGCAAATTTAGTCACCGTAAGACCTTCAGCAATGAGCAAAACCTATGTGAATGTGAATAATGCAACTGGTTGAATATTACAAGAAGAACTCGTAATTATAAATCTAATCTCTAATGCGAAACTTTGAAGCCAGATTTTTCTGAAATCACGGATTATCAATCTTGCATATTTGTCCATTTACAAATGTATTAAAAAATAGCAAGGATAGATGCATGCATAAATTTCTGAATTTACAGTACCAGTTTTAAGGGCCCTGAATATAACAAAATGTGAAAAAATTACAAACAAGAAATCCAACGCATTAATTCATCAGACTAATAAAGGAAAATAAACATGACACACATCAGCCATTGATAAGTTTTTCATCCTGGTTTAATCATTATGTTTTGACAAATATGTTTATTTCTTTTTCAGGAAACTGGCTGCAGCAATGATTATCTGATAAAACTAAAGAATGTTATTCAAAATTTTTTGAATTTTTCAAAAAATGTAATTTTTTATAAAAAAAAAAAAAAAAAAAAAGGTGTAAAGATTCTTCATTTTCAATTAGATTGGAAGTTTGAATTTACAATTTCAAAAATTTTGCTTTATATTTTTGTTGTGCTTATGGAAACTGAACTATTTTTTTATGGGCCGTTTTTTATATGTTGTTTCATAATTTAGATCTTCTTCTTTACTTTATTCCCCTACGGTCACCCCATGTATCTCTATTTCATTTTTACTTTGAAAATGAAATGGAACAGACCAATTTTACTTGTCAACTTAAGGTGGTAGACCTTGGTTCAGGGAGATAACTCTTTAGATCAGTTAAGCGTTTGTAAAAGTCAAGTTCATCAATGTATTTTAAGCATTTACTTGAAACAGATTGAAAATAATCTATGTAACATAGAAGCTTAGAATATATTTTTGAAAATGGTTGACACAAACGTACTGATGATTTTAAGAGTTATTTCCCTTAACCTAGGTCTACCGCCTTAAAATAATGGTCTGTCTAGTCCAAAGGCTTCCAGTCGGTTTAGAATGGTGAATCTAAAATAAAAAAAAATATGTAGTGTTCTTTTGAGTTTCCTGAATTGTTATATATTTTTCCAACTTTTTGTTATTTTTTTAAGTGTTTTTAGCTACAAAAAAGTAACTTGAATGCAACTTATTGTTTATAATTGATATATATTATTTGTATTCCATTTGCATTCAATTATTGTTTTTTAATTGATGAATTATTAAAACTGTTAAATTTTAGGGGGTTCTAAAGGACTGTCTTAGAGGGGGCCAGCACAATTGAATCAACAAAATTTTTCCTGCTAAAGGGGGGGGGGGGGCAGACATTCCCATAAATCCGCTTTAAAATGGGGCGTTATAGAAGATTTGTATCGTTTGTCTGTTTGTCCATCATTAGCTCTCATCCACAGCTTGGTAGATTTTCATTGAAACTTTCAGATGATTTTCTGTAATAAAGGTAGTATGTTTTTTAATTTATCATAATGAAATTTTGGGTTTTCCCAACCTTTTAGAAGTGAAAACAATGGTACACATTGTTGGCAGATACTGCAGATTATTTGAAAGTTTAGAGAAAGTCACATTTAATGTTGATAATTGTGGGTTAAAGTTGTAGATGGATAAGCAATCATATGATACACTTACTAAAAGCTATTGGAAAATCCAGAACTTTACATTAAGGGGCCCCACACCAGTCATTCCCTGTACAATCAAAACAACCCTATTTTTCCTACAGGGGTTGGGGGGGGGGTGCTTCATTCCCTAATAGATAAATACCACAAATATAAACTCAATACTAGTTATCTCCCTTTCTTGGTTACTTAAAAGGAAAAATATATACTACTTATTTATTTAATATAGATTAATATGCTTAGAATTTTGGTGTGAGTAAATATACTTTATATTTTAAAACAGCATGTGATTAAAAATATGAAATGAATTGTAAAACATATCCTTGGTGATTTAATAATTTTTGCACAGATCAAGATATTTAGACAGTAGTTGATTCAGAAATATCACATGGGGAGTATGGTGGGGGGGGGGGGGACTGACTGCCTAAGTGGGGCCATGGTCCAGTCATGTTTCAGTGATTCCCTAAATATTCAACCAAAAATTTAAAGGCAGGTCGGTCCTCTTAATCCAACCCTCTGATAGTTTTTTTTTTAATCACCCAGTAAATAAGTTGAGGTTCTCAAAATTCATGTATCATTTTATTGTAGCATAAACTATACTTTTTCTTTGTTTAAGAATTGTAATGTTTTTTAAATGTCATTTTTAAAGTTCGAGACAAACTGAGGATTCTTTATTATTAAATTCTTTTAATTATAAGTTAAGTTTGCAATAAAAAGCCTTAAGTTTGTATATAAAACAAAAAAAAGTTATTTTATGATTACAAAATTTAATACATGTATCAACAAATTTACATGATTTTCTTTTAATTTATAAAACTTTTTTAAACGTATAAATTAGAAATCACATTAGGATTATCTCCCCTTAATTAGTTTTCACAACACTACTATAAATTCAACCATGAGAATAGATAGAATCCTCAGTACTGTCATTTATTTTGTATTATTGTAATATTTTGCTAATGATACCAAACCCATGATGCAGATCCTTTTCCTCCTTTTTGTTGCAAAGATAATTTACAAACGTGGCAAAAAAAAAGCATTTCACTAGTAACAATTTGTTTGATATTTACACACACCTGAAGAAGCAGATTGTGTTTGGTTTCATTTAGTTATTTTGTATCGTGATGTAAGATGATTAATTGGTAAATAAAATTTATTCGAAAATCAACTTACTTTAATTGTATCTTGATGATAAGTGAGGGGGGATAGGAGGGGTCCTGATTCCGAAATCCCGGGCTTAAAAACCCGAAATCCCAAAATCCTCGACTTAAAAACACTAAATCCCGAAGTCCCGAAATTCGAAATAAAGAATTCCCCGGATCCCGAAAGGGTCAATCCTGAAATCCCGAGCTTTAAAACACGTGATCCCGGAGTCCCGATAAAGGTCCTTTCCCCCTCATAAGTGAAAGGGGGAGAGGTTTCTGTAGTCGAGGGTTACAATGATATTTCCATTATTTGGTATTTATCATCATCATCTTTTTTAAATTTAAGAATTCTTTTGTGAAATTTCTTTGTTGGTTTAAATAATACCTAATATAAATAATGCGTAAGCCTAACCTTACAGAATTGACCTTTGGACTTTCTGATTCCCTGATAATAGGTACAAATGATATTAAAATCATAACCTCACAGAATTGGCCATTGGACTTTCTGATTCCCTGATAATAGCTACAAATGATGTTAAAATCATAACCATACAGAATTGACCATTGGACTTTCTGATTCCCTGATAATAGCTACAAATGATATTAAAATCATAACCTTACAGACTTGGCCATTGGACTTTCTGATTCCCTGATAATAGGTACAAATGATATTAAAATCATAACCTCACAGAATTGGCCATTGGACTTTCTGATTCCCTGATAATAGCTACAAATGATGTTAAAATCATAACCATACAGAATTGACCATTGGACTTTCTGATTCCCTGATAATAGGTACAAATGATATTAAAATCATAACCTTACAGAATTGGCCATTGGACTTTCTGATTCCCTGATAATAGGTACAAATGATATTAAAATCATAACCTCACAGAATTGGCCATTGGACTTTCTGATTCCCTGATAATAGCTACAAATGATATTAAAATCATAACCTCACAGAATTGACCATTGGACTTTCTGATTCCCTGATAATAGCTACAAATGATATTAAAATCATTACCTTACAGAATTGGCCATTGGACTTTCTGATTCCCTGATAATAGCTACAAATGATATTAAAATCATTACCTTACAGAATTGGCCATTGGACTTTCTGATTCCCTGATAATAGCTACAAATGATATTAAAATCATAACCTTACAGAATTGACCATTGGACTTTCTGATTCCCTGATAATAGCTACAAATGATATTAAAATCATAACCCTACAGAATTGGCCATTGGACTTTCTGATTCCCTGATAATAGCTACAAATGATATTAAAATCATTACCTTACAGAATTGGCCATTGGACTTTCTGATTCCCTGATAATAGCTACAAATGATATTAAAATCATTACCTTACAGAATTGGCCATTGGACTTGCTGATTGACAGATTCCCTGATAATAGCTACAAATGATATTAAAATCATCACCTTACAGAATTGGCCATTGGACTTGCTGATTCCCTGATAATAGCTACAAATGATATTAAAATCATTACCTTACAGAATTGGCCATTGGACTTGCTGATTGACAGATTCCCTGATAATAGCTACAAATGATATTAAAATCATGACCTTACAGAATTGGCCATTGGACTTTCTGATTCCCTGATAATAGCTACAAATGATATTAAAATCATAACCTTACAGAATTGGCCATTGGACTTTCTGATTCCCTGATAATAGCTACAAATGATATTAAAATCATAACCTTACAGAATTGTCCATTGGACTTTCAGATTCCCTGATAATAGCTACAAATGATATTAAAATCATAACCTTACAGAATTGGCCATTGGACTTTCTGATTCCCTGATAATAGCTACAAATGATATTAAATCATAACCTTACAGAATTGACCATTGGACTTTCTGATTCCCTGATAATAGCTACAAATGATATTAAAATCATAACCATACAGAATTGGCCATTGGACTTTCTGATTCCCTGATAATAGCTACAAATTATATTAAAATCATTACCTTACAGAATTGGCCATTGGACTTTCTGATTCCCTGATAATAGCTACAAACGATATTAAAATCATAACCTTACAGAATTGGCCATTGGACTTTCTGATTCCCTGATAATAGCTACAAATGATATTAAATCATAACCTTACATAATTGGCCATTGGACTTTCTGATTCCCTGATAATAGCTACAAATGATATTAAATCATAACCTTACAGAATTGACCATTAGACTTTCTGATTCCCTGATAATAGCTACAAACGATATTAAAATCATAACCTTACAGAATTGGCCATTGGACTTTCTGATTCCCTGATAATAGCTACAAATGATATCAAAATCATAATCTTACAGAATTGGCCATTGGACTTTCTGATTCCCTGATAATAGCTACAAATGATATTAAAATCATAATCTTACAGAATTGGCCATTGGACTTTCTGATTCCCTGATAATAGCTACAAATGATATTAAAATCATAATCTTACAGAATTGGCCATTGGACTTTCTGATTCCCTGATAAAAGCTACAAATGATATTAAAATCATAACCTTACAGAATTGGCCATTGGACTTTCTGATTCCCTGATAAAAGCTACAAATGATATTAAAATCATAACCTTACAGAATTGGCCATTGGACTTTCTGATTCCCTGATAATAGCTACAAATGATATTAAAATCATAACCTTACAGAATTGGCCATTGGACTTTCTGATTCCCTGATAAAAGCTACAAATGATATTAAAATCATAACCTTACAGAATTGACCATTGGACTTGCTGATTCCCTGATAATAGCTACAAATGATATTAAAATCATAACCTTACAGAATTGGCCATTGGACTTTCTGATTCCCTGATAATAGCTACAAATGATATTAAAATCATAACCTTACAGAATTGGCCATTGGACTTGCTGATTCCCTGATAATAGCTACAAATGATATTAAAATCATAACCATACAGAATTGACCATTGGACTTCCTGATTCCCTGATAATAGCTACAAATGATGTTAAAATCATAACCTTACAGAATTGGCCATTAGACTTTCTGATTCCCTGATAATAGCTACAAATGATATTAAAATCATAACCTTACAGAATTGACCATTGGACTTTCTGATTCCCTGATAATAGCTACAAATGATGTTAAAATCATAACCATACAGAATTGGCCATTGGACTTTCTGATTCCCTGATAATAGCTACAAATGATGTTAAAATCATAACCTTACAGAATTGGCCATTAGACTTTCTGATTCCCTGATAATAGCTACAAATGATATTAAATCATAACCTTACAGAATTGACCATTAGACTTTCTGATTCCCTGATAATAGCTACAAACGATATTAAAATCATTACCTTACAGAATTGGCCATTGGACTTTCTGATTCCCTGATAATAGCTACAAATGATATTAAATCATAACCTTACAGAATTGACCATTGGACTTTCTGATTCCCTGATAATAGCTACAAATGATATTAAAATCATAACCATACAGAATTGGCCATTGGACTTTCTGATTCCCTGATAATAGCTACAAATTATATTAAAATCATTACCTTACAGAATTGGCCATTGGACTTTCTGATTCCCTGATAATAGCTACAAACGATATTAAAATCATAACCTTACAGAATTGGCCATTGGACTTTCTGATTCCCTGATAATAGCTACAAATGATATTAAATCATAACCTTACATAATTGGCCATTGGACTTTCTGATTCCCTGATAATAGCTACAAATGATATTAAATCATAACCTTACAGAATTGACCATTAGACTTTCTGATTCCCTGATAATAGCTACAAACGATATTAAAATCATAACCTTACAGAATTGGCCATTGGACTTTCTGATTCCCTGATAATAGCTACAAATGATATCAAAATCATAATCTTACAGAATTGGCCATTGGACTTTCTGATTCCCTGATAATAGCTACAAATGATATTAAAATCATAATCTTACAGAATTGGCCATTGGACTTTCTGATTCCCTGATAATAGCTACAAATGATATTAAAATCATAATCTTACAGAATTGGCCATTGGACTTTCTGATTCCCTGATAAAAGCTACAAATGATATTAAAATCATAACCTTACAGAATTGGCCATTGGACTTTCTGATTCCCTGATAAAAGCTACAAATGATATTAAAATCATAACCTTACAGAATTGGCCATTGGACTTTCTGATTCCCTGATAATAGCTACAAATGATATTAAAATCATTACCTTACAGAATTGGCCATTGGACTTGCTGATTCCCTGATAATAGCTACAAATGATATTAAAATCATAACCTTACAGAATTGGCCATTGGACTTTCTGATTCCCTGATAATAGCTACAAATGATATCAAAATCATAATCTTACAGAATTGGCCATTGGACTTGCTGATTCCCTGATAATAGCTACAAATGATATTAAAATCATAACCTTACAGAATTGGCCATTTGACTTGCTGATTCCCTGATAATAGCTACAAATGATATTAAAATCATAATCTTACAGAATTGGCCATTGGACTTGCTGATTCCCTGATAATAGCTACAAATGATATTAAAATCATAACCTTACAGAATTGGCCATTGGACTTTCTGATTCCCTGATAATAGCTACAAATGATATCAAAATCATAATCTTACAGAATTGGCCATTGGACTTTCTGATTCCCTGATAATAGCTACAAATGATATTAAAATCATAACCTTACAGAATTGGCCATTTGACTTGCTGATTGACAGATTCCCTGATAATAGCTACAATTGATATTAAAATCATAACCTTACAGAATTGACCATTGGACTTTCTGATTCCCTGATAATAGCTACACATGATATTAAAATCATAACCTTACAGAATTGACCATTGGACTTTCTGATTCCCTGATAATAGCTACAAATGATATTAAAATCATAACCTTACATAATTGGCCATTGGACTTTCTGATTCCCTGATAATAGCTACAAATGATATTAAAATCATAACCTTACAGAATTGGCCATTGTACTTTCTGATTCCCTGATAATAGCTACAAATGATATTAAAATCATAACCCTTACAGAATTGGCCATTGGACTTTCTGATTCCCTGATAATAGCTACAAATGATATTAAAATCATAACCTTACAGAATTGACCATTGGACTTTCTGATTCCCTGATAATAGCTACAAATGATATTAAAATCATAACATTACAGAATTGGCCATTGGACTTTCTGATTCCCTGATAATAGCTACAAATGATATTAAAATCATAACCTTACAGAATTGGCCATTGGACTTTCTGATTCCCTGATTATAGCTACAAATGATATTAAAATCATAACCTTACAGAATTGGCCATTGGACTTTCTGATTCCCTGATAATAGCTACAAATGATATTAAAATCATAACATTACAGAATTGGCCATTGGACTTTCTGATTCCCTGATAATAGCTACAAATGATATTAAAATCATAACCTTACAGAATTGACCATTGGACTTTCTGATTCCCTGATAATAGCTACAAATGATATCAAAATCATAACCTTACAGAATTGGCCATTGGACTTTCTGATTCCCTGATAATAGCTACAAATGATATCAAAATCATAACCTTACAGAATTGGCCATTGTACTTTCTGATTCCCTGATTATAGCTACAAATGATATCAAAATCATAACCTTACAGAATTGACCATTGGACTTTCTGATTCCCTGATTATAGCTACAAATGATATTAAAATCATAACCTTACAGAATTGGCCATTGGACTTTCTGATTCCCTGATGATAGCTACAAATGATATTAAAATCATAACTTTACAGAATTGGCCATTGGACTTTCTGATTCCCTGATAATAGCTACAAATGATATTAAAATCATAACCTTACAGAATTGGCCATTGGACTTGCTGATTCCCTGATAATAGCTACAAATGATATTAAAATCATAACCTCACAGAATTGGCCATTGGACTTTCTGATTCCCTGATAATAGCTACAAATGATGTTAAAATCATAACCTTACAGAATTGGCCATTGGACTTGCTGATTGACAGATTCCCTGATAATAGCTACAAATGATGTTAAAATCAAGACTGCTAAAATGATGTCAGATTTATTGACATGCCTCTTTGATACTAATCTAGCAGGGAAAGTGTCTTTGTAAAAACTGTATCCAAACTATATCCTCATTTTTTTACATAAATAAGGCCGTTAGTTCTCGTTTGAATTGTTTTCATTGACTTATCAGGGCCTTTTATAGCTGACTATGCGGTATGGGCTTTGCTCATTGTTGAAGGCCGTAGGGTGACCTATAGTTGTTAATGTTTGTGTCATTTTGGTCTTTTGTGGATAGTTCTCATTGGCAATCATACCACATCATCTTTTTTATATTAAACCTAAATGACCTAAAAATTTGGTATTTACTGCTGCTCTATTTGTGGATTGTTAAAAGCAGGTTTAATATTCATGTACCTGTCCTAAATATGCATTACATTGCCACAGAACTTCAAACACCTGTCCAGCTTTACCATCATGAAGGATTGCCTTGCCTGAACAAGTCATGGTTCAGTGATTAATGTTCAGTTTTGGGTATTTGTTTCTCTGAAACTAAGTAATTCATCATGTTTATTCAAAGGATAGAATGATTGTAAGGTGCACATGTATGTCTTACAAGGTTCATCGGACCTTGACCCTATTTTCACTGAACATTCTTTCTACATACAATTATCTCTATCTATAATGAACTTGGCTCAATAGTGTAATAGAGGAAAATATTTTGTAAAAATTTACAAAAATTTACCAAATTTATGAAAATTGTTAAAAATTGACTATAAGGGGCAATTACTCCTGAAGGGGTCAACTGACAACTTTGGTCATGTTGACCAATTTGTAGATCATACTTTGCTGTTTACCTTTTATCTCTATAAAAATATTCAAGATAATAACCAAAAACGTTAAAATTTCCTTAGAAATTACAAATTCAGGGGCAGCAATCCAACAATCAGTTGTCCGACTCGTCTGAAAATTTCAGGGGAGATAGATCTTGGTTTCATTAACAATTTAACTCAGTCAGATTTGCTCCAAATGTTTTGGTTTCAGAGTTATTAGCCGAAATTTACATTTTATGTTCTATTTTAAGTCATGGCGACCAACTTGGTGGGTTGGCTAGGTCATCCCACACATTTTTATACAAGATACTCCAATTATGATTGTGGCCAAGTTTGGTTAAATTTGGCCCAGGAGTTTTAGAGAAGATTTTTGTGAAGGATTACAAAAAATTACGAAAAATTGATAAATTGGTCATGTTAACTTATTTGTAACTCGATCTTACTTTGCTGAAAATTAATGTTGTTTACAGTTTATCTCTATCTATAATAATATTCAAGATAAAAACCAAAAACAGCAAAATTTCCTTAAAATAACCAATTCAGGGGCAGCAACCCATCAACTAGTTGTCCGATTTGTTTGAAAATTTCAGGGCAGATAGATCTTAACTTGATATATAACGCTTCACTCTCACCCCATATGGAATTTACTGACCCTGTATATATCATATTAGGTCACAAACACACTATGTAACTAATAATGTCATGGACTGGTAAAGTTGTTATGCACATTGGGCCATTTCAGTTAATGTCTGCTAAAAAGGGATGCACGGGGGGGGGGGGGGGGTCTCTTCCTATATAAAGGTATATACATATGTGCCGCTGGAATGGGTCCCTTTTTTGATCCGTCAAATATATCAATGGGGTGCAATTTTACCGAGGAATTACATCAATAGGTAGTAATTGACCGATTGTGATATATCAATGGGTCATAAATATATGAATGGGTTATGATTTCGCTGTGAAATATATGTATAGGTAGGGATTTCACAATTATTCAATATATGAATGGGGGGTGTTTTTAAAATCCCAGCTGCACACCTGTACCCAAAATCCCATGTTGAGACCCCCCCCGTGAAGGGATGGATATTCCTTTCTGAGGGGTGTAAAGTGTATATATCTTAGGGGGTGTAATTCTGGGGTTTTTCATACCTTACATGAACAATTATATGCAAAAAACTTCTGAGGGTCTTGCAGTCCTAAATAGTTTTCAAGGGTCAAAATAATTACATCTTGGGGGTTACAAAAATGCCTATTTCATATCTTAGGGGTGTTTTGGTATCTTGACAGTTTCGTTTTATACATTATCTTGTATTGTATTTAAGTGTCAGCAAAATTCTGATGTGTTCACCCCTTGCAGTAAAAATTTATGATAGGTCAATTTTCACCCAATATGAACAGAAACTCTACATCCGATAGGTCTATTTTTTTTTAGATCTGATAGGTAGCTTTTCATGGTGTTTTTTTTTCTTCTAAAACGTATAAAAAAATCTCCCCAACTGTCAGAAATTAACTGGAATGGCGGCCAATGACCAATCAGCTCATGATGGCGACCGTAAAATGTCTTAATGATGATGACCTTAATTTGATTGATTCAATCATAGTCCTTTCTTAGCAACTTTTGAGAAAGCAGTATTCCTCGTTTAACAAAATCAATGTACTTTGAGCTAGCTCTATAGAGTAACGTATACATGTACTCCATATATGCTGGTGCCGCTGGAATGTTGCTACACAGAAATGGAAAGTTGACTATAGAAAAATAAAATCATCGCGTTTGTCATAAATTTTGGTATTCAATCTACCATCAGTAGTCATTTCGAGAAAAAAGGTCTTAATACGAAGCAGATTTATCTGTGTCGGTAGTATCTTTAATTTCAAGTTCACTTGGATATATTAAATGTGACAATCATAATGATATTCCTCTAATTAATAAAGAAGTGATAAATTTCAGCGTGTGCACACTTGTTTTCTATATGCCTTCAACAATGAGCAAAACAAATACCGCGATTTGTCTGTTTTCTTTTTCTTTTGATTTATTCGTTTCCCGTCCGTGCAAGGTAATTATCGACTCTTTTAATTTTGTACATCATAGTTTTTTTTAACACTTTTTAAAAGGAAGAACACACAATTTTACATACATAGATATAAGAAGATGTGGTATGAGCTAGATTCAATAAGACACCACTACACCCAAGTCACAATGTGTAAAAGTTAACCATTATATGCTAAGAACGGTCTTATAAAGGGCCAATCTCCCATACAGACAGAGTTATCGTCCTTTCCTCCTCAATCTATTGAGGAGGAAAGGACGATATCTCTGTCTGTACGGTCTTATAAAGGGCCCCATTAATGACGAATGTAATTTTAACCGTTCAAACGGGAAAACCAACGGTCCAATGTATATAAAAACACTTACGAACCACACCAACAAACGACAACTATTGATTCATTACTTATGACAGGTGCAAACAAATGCAGCAGGCTTAAAGGTTTTAATAGGTACCTGCCTTCATCCTTACCTGTAACAATAGTGTAACATCACAACATAGAAGACCTCATAGAAAGACACACTAAACTGTACCATGTCAATTGAAATGGATTAACTCAATCAAAATATATATTAACACAAGTGAACATACACTGATCGAATAAATTGGATCTATGATACAATGTAAATACAAAATACATAAATTAAGTTCTCGAAAAAAGAAAGTGTTGACTCCTAATTATTGAAATTTCACTCTGGACTACGAGTAAACTGACAACCAAGTTAACAGTTTTTTTCCAGCTCTCCAAAAAGTCACCACCTCGCTAAAAAGAAATACCTTTCAAGTTTTACCACTTACACTATATACATTTCGATTCTTCAGAAATGATGATTTTCGTCATGTTCCCATTTTTGGCATTGGAATATCACTTCAATTTTGCAATCGGTTTTGTTTTTTAAATGAAAAGCAATTGTGTATGAACATTGCACATTGGTCTAGTGTTTTACAAAATGAGTTGTAAGAAAACTATGTGCGGTAATCTAAACAAAACATTGCAATATGTATAAAATTTCGAAAGATCAATAAATCAATAAATGTTCTAAAACAAAAGACTTTAATAGTTTGTTAATTTTTTTTTTTTTTTTTTTTTTCAGTAGTCAGGCTTTTACAATCCCTTTACCACCCCGTATAACCCCGATACAAATGAATCCGGACGTTGACGCGTTCGAAGCGATAATCAGGACAACATTTGGGATGACAATAACTTTGAATGCCTCTCTAGAACCTATTTGAGTATATATAAATATGTCAATGAGCATGTTAGTATCTTTATTCAATTATACAGTTGTTGTAAGTTTTAGATATTGTATAAAACGTTTGATTAAACTGCTAGATGCAAAACGCACAGACATGGTGCAATTTCATACGGTTTACGATGATAACAATGCTGAATATCTTTTTGTGCATACACCTTTGAGTATTAATACCTTAAGCAATACTAAATAACTATACATTGAATTAATACGTGCCTTCAAATGTGCCCTATAACTTAGAATAAACGCAATATCATACAAAATAAATTTTCTCTGACTGTATTGTTCGTTCCACCAAATGTGTCGCGTTCGTTGTGCGTTTTGAAATAATCACTGTACAGTTCGTTGACAAAAACCGTGACAAACATTTTCTTGTCAAGGTTTTCGAGATGGTGTCGGCGACCCTTTTTCTATATTTTATTGTAAATGTTTATCTGTTAACTTAGTCAAAGTAGTTGAACTAAAATTATCTGTCATACAAAGCCAAAATTGAAATATGTAACTCGCGTACATCTGCTTGGAATGTTTCTATTGAAAATTGAGACTTTCAATGATTTTCCAGATGAAATGAACAGTTAATAAATATATTCCAGAGAAAAGAAAGTTTCAAAAAGTATAGAACAGTCATTAAAACTTTAATGACTTCCTTTTCACAATTTGAGGCTCTTCCAAATGCCGATGTTGGTCCAAATTCGCCTAGACGAAAGCAGACATACATGAAGGAGCTCGTTGAACTTAATTTGGCGAATGCCATAGATGGCATTCCAACTGCTTTAATTTTTTTATTACTTTTTTTTTACATGCGGAGCTTTGTAGATGTGATGTGATGGCCAGTGAGACAACTGTCCATCAAAGTTTAAATGAAGTTGGCGTATAAACTATTATAGTCCAATGTACAACATTTAACAATGAGGAAAACCTATACCATACCGCCGCCTAAAAAAGGCCCCGATATGAAAAAAAATCTGAAAAAAAACCCCGATTAAACTAACGGTTAATAACTTATGAAATGACAGATCTATATAACCCATGTACTGCAGGATTCTGACGTTGGACCGACAAAACAAAGTGCGACAGGTTTAAACATGTGAGCCCCTAACCCTCTCCTTAACATAGAACACTGGTGTAACAGCACAACATGATAAAAAAGTTCAGTTGCAATTGGCTAAACTCAAAATGTCGGTACAAGGCACAAAAACCATATACATAAAATATCGACAAAGGAGTAATTGTAGTAACTGATAGTTATTTCAAAGCGAATTACAACTAATAAGTAAATCGTGTATCCAAAGTGTTTTAATCAGTATATCGTACGCTTTTAGGTAAAGACGTAATAAAACGCACGAACTTGTGCAATGCCAAATATGAACAGTATCGAGAGGATGTACGGTATTATGAGTTCTCATAAGTGTGCATAAATTGTAATAATGTTAAGTGATGTTTTGATTTAACAGGTAGAGCAAAACTTTCTATATTGCGGCCAATTGATTTTTTTTATTTATGAAAGAATTTGGTGAAGGGTGACTGGGAGATATGCTATAAGTTATGATCACTTTGGTCTTTTTCCGATCGGCAGTAAAAACTGACTGAAGTTGGCCACCCATTTAGTTGTGTGGGATGTAACAGTACACAGTCACGTCCTGTCCGAATGGGAATATAAAATCCAATGTCTCGTGTAAAGAGAGTACCACGCTAACTACACAGTACGAACCCCTGCAAAAACTTCAAGAGAGGTCTATAAATAGCCTGTTGAAAGGCACCATTTGTGTCCTTATAAAATATACATCATTTTATCCAGTGCCAATCCAAACGTCCCTGACGTTATTCCGGAGGGTATCCTCACAGGACTTACATGTATGTGTTGCTACTTTGTGCTTATCCTGAACATGCATGGCATATTTGCAAGTGATCGTTAAGCAACCAACAATCAGCCATTACGTACGCGTGTCATAAACAAATAAAAGGGTCCATATATTGTTAAGTACCAACAGTAAAGAAGAAACACAGCAAATGTCTAAGGTTAGGTTGGTGATTGATGCTTTGCTAACCCATAATTTACCAATGACGCCAAGTATAACTGGGGAATATAAATATGGTCCCTGTGGTCTTCTGTGAAATAAATCAAAATTTGAATGAAATGCATATGGGTGAGTATAGACTTTAAAGGTGTTTATAATAACCAGAATGACCTGACCAATCATTTAGATTTTTGCACCACAGTAGAAAGACTGTAATGTTCGAGGAATTTAAGCATAATCTTTATACCATAAAAATTAAACAAACACAAAAACATAATTAAAGAAAGCAAACCAGTTAATATTGAGTGTTGTCTCTTCATCTTTATATCTTCACATTAAAGTAACTGTATTACTATTGATGGCTATCAGTTACATGTTCCTTGCATACACCTATTCTTGAGCCTTAATGTAACTCTATGGTAATCTATGACCCCATTGGACCCGCCTCTGAGATTCAGGCCAAAAGGCTTAACCTATAATCCATTGATTATATTTGATTACTTTCTATATCAAATAGAAGATGCGGTATTGAAACAGCTCTTCGCAAGAGACCAAACGAAACAAAAATGAACAACTATAGGTCATCGTACGGCCTTTAACAATGAAAAAGCCCACACCGCTATTAAGCACACCGAAACAACAAATGTAGTCAGTGCATACGAGAAAACTAACGGCTCAATTTTGGCACAAAAGTGTGAACAAAAAAATCTATACAACCACTGAATTACAGGCTCCTGGCTTTGGACAGGCACATACAGAATATGGCGGGATTAAACATGTTAGCGGGCACCCAACCCACCCCCTAACCGTACATTGACTGTTGTATGGTAAACACTTTCAAATATACTATGAAATTAGAAATCGGACGTGTGTATCTGTATGCTTTGTCATAGTTGCATCTGTTGACTTATTGTATTTTCCTACCAATTCACACTTTTGTATACATGAGGATTTTTTTAAATGTAAAAATTTCCTCCAAGTGTTTTTCGACAATACAACTGACATTATGGGTTGCTGTCTGCATGTTATGATGGTAAATTATTATTTTCAAACATGCATATTGGTTATAATCATATCAAAGCATAATCTAATACATGCAAAATTCATTGACAAACGCAATATTTTGTCAACGAAGCGTACAGTATAAAAAGGTGTAATGACAACGAAGCGTACACAACATGAAAATAGAGACATTTTAAAACGTGTATTTTTTTGTTTCTAGATACAACATAAACAAACGATCTTTATAAGGTTGTTGATTTATACTATGAAGTTTCCAAAAATATATGTTTTAAAAACTATGAGGTACGAGAAACATAAAGTTTTGAATGTTTAAAAATACCAAGCACGTTTTATCATTGATATCTTCGTGCGTTTTTTGATGTTTGTATAAAAAAAAATGTCACATTTTTGAAAAACCTTTTAGTAACTCATCAGTATTATGGCAAAGAATATATTGGTGCAAAATATTCGAAGAATAGATATTGGATTGTCTTTAAAAGTATGAATTCCTTACTGTCTGAACTCAGTGCTATACGGTGTGCTCGACTCGAACGCGTCAACGTCCGGTTTCATCTGTATCGGGGTTATACAGGATGTTTACATCACCACCAAACTATGGTGTTAAGAGGTTTGATATATATATATACAACAAAAAATTGACTACATTTTTTTCTTCTAATGTGATTGAATATATATTATTTAAATATTAACATTATAATAAAAAGTGGAAAAGAAACAATCACACACACATACACACACTCTCGCACTTGCATTAACATAACATAAATCAACTTGTGTATTGCAAAGAAAAATGTTATCTTTGTAAAGATCTGCTCTTTATGAACTGTAAGTTTGTTAATTTTACATAAGGACGATTTTATATTTTCCCCACTTTATTTGTGTTTGTACCTACTTACAATTAAGATTTTAAAGTCGGTTTTAGCATTTCTGAATGAAGGAGCTACCATTTGGTTAAACTTTTTAGTGGGCGCTTGGTTAAAGTCCTGCATGTTTTTTTTAGTTGTAATCTTTCATTGCTTTTTATTTTTCCGCCACTCTATATATACAAAAAGTACGGTCCTGCCGTTTTTGATAGTTTAAAAACCTGCCATTTATTTTTGGTAAAGTGACATATGCTTTTTTTTAAACTCAAAATTCCTGTCCTACTATTTCCAAATTTCATTCTAGTCTCCCTCCAAATAAAAATCAAATGGCAGCTTCCTAAATGTGATTTTTTTTTAACAATCCGTGTATTCATGCAACCTTTTTGTGGGACTACTTCTCCGACATTCACGGTACACCTTGGTGCAAGTTACTTAGTATAAAACCAATCTTTTAGAACGTTTGTTGGTTCCTTCGATGACGAAAACTACTGTTACTGTCATGCAAAGCCAAATTTGTATTAGGTTTTAAATTTTGCAAAACATTTCCTCTCCAATAATTGACAATGGGAAATGACACTGATTTTTCTAGTTTCCAGTTTTTTTTCCTGAAATAACATATGGATTTTGTCTTCAATGTGTTTGCTAAACATGCTAAAAGTGTCGTTTATCACAGGATTGGTGGGGTTCATGTTGCCAAGGATTTGTATAGTTAGACAAATCCCGCTTGATGTTGCTTAATCTTTAGTTTTCTATGTTGTTTCTTGTGTACTATTTTTTGTCTGTTTGTCTTTTTCATTTGAATTCGTGGAGTTGTGAGTTTCGAATTTTGAGTTTGACTATTCCTCTGGTATCGTTTGCCCCTCTTTAAGCCGCCAAATTCCAAATTGCTGACTGAATCGTTATAACGGTGAGGTTGAATTCCCTGTTATTTATAAACCATCCATGCATGACATTGTCTCAGAAACAAAATATCTATGCACCTTATCCTCACTTTCAGATGTAGAAAATCAGATGTGATTGTTTTCGGAGACAAGTGCTTCTGGCCATCCACAAGACTTGCGGTCATTCGATGTTCAGTACTTCAGTACTTTGATTTTATAATATATTTGGCGCGTAATTATTCGGAAGTTCTCAGAAGTTTGGAACATCTCTAGACTTTTAACTTCAACCATATCGGGAATAGCACGTTCGAACTGAACATTCACCAAAATACTACTGGTACTAATATTTACGGTAAGCGAATGTGTGTGTCATGTAGAACATGATTAGATGCAATAGACCTGTAAATTTCAATACACTCTGTCCAAAATTTTGCCAAGAATCCAGCAAAGTCGAGCTACAAAATTTATCATGTATAATTTTCCACAAACATGACAAAAAAGTGTCATGTACATGTACATGTACAGTAGAAACATATTATCATATCTATCATATCATAAGTAGACCTTTTTTTCTGACGAACAGTAGATCGTGAATTTAGGTAAAACTGTTATTTTTTTATTGTAAATTAATATTTTATTCATTATTTTTTTTTGCAATCATGATCATGACGATGTGATGGATGTGTGTGCTCTGAGACTGTCAGATTTTTTAATAACTGTGACAGCTATATCAAAGAGATTAGTGACTCGTGATATTGTGTTAAGATAGTCCCAGATTATCATTATGAGTTTAACATTTTGACATGAATTTTTTTTTAATACTTTTTATCATCATAAAGATTAAAAGATTATCTTTTGAGGATGCACTGTATCCTGATATGGTGTTCCTCACAGAAAATGAGGGCCCTCATGGGTTTTTTGATTATGTGATTACTTGGCCGTTTTTTTTAATGATTATTTGATTATTAAGCCAAATATTTCATGATTATTTGATTACATAGGACTGTATTTTTAGTTTATGATTATTTGATTACTAAAGATAAGCAAATATTTAATGATTATGTGATTATATTGGCAAAAAAATGGTGATTATGTGATTACTAGGACCCCCCCCATGAGGGGCCTCGAAAATCATGCACCAAGACTTCTTCAGCTTGTAGGTGCTGTTAAGGGAGAACCTTGGTCTTCCATGTCCAATTTATTGAACTTTGATTAAGAATGCATAAATGAGGTTTTGGAAAATTTTCTAAATTATTCTACGCAAATTTCAGTTTTGTATCTTTTAGGCACTGGGATAGCACTTACATGACTTAGTTAACTTCTTAAAATTTTGAAGTATACTGCTTTCATTTGTCATGAAATATTCTTGAAACAAAGACCTGCATGTGTCTAAACGTTTAACATGTACATGTACATGTGTATTAAGAAATTTAAAAGAATTGATTCATTTAGTTTACAAGAAGATCTGAAGAGTTCAGCCGACTTTGGGGTACATTAGGTCCAAGGCCATCTTTAAGGTGTCGTAATATGTTAATGGATCATTAGTTATCTGTTTGACCTTGATTTATCTATGTGTTATAACACAACATCTAAAATATAAATGTCTGATAAAATACAAGGTATTTAATTTATATAACCTTTTGCTCTAGGTGTAAATATTTATGGTTATACTCACCGCAAAAAGAAAATATATGTCCCCATTCAAATGCATTGATCGTTCTAACGGTTAACCCCCTTCCCCTGGATCCACCAATGTCAATGGTGACTTGAAGGAAAAGTGGGACTCACAGCTTCTTCTGTTGTCTGCAAAAATTCATGACAATTCACAGTTGTATTTTACCTACATTTTTACATGTTTTAAACACTAGCTATTAATATAACCAATGGGACATAAAATGTTAATACAAAAAACACCTCTTTCTGAGATTATTTATATATATTATTCGGAATGATGAAATAAGATGTATTAAATTAGGGAAGTTTTTTGTTGTTTTATCGAAAGTTTATTTATTTTGGAAGGATTTCCTCTTGACCAACAACAAGCTAGATAGATGTGAAATATATAGTTAAAAAAATAAATCTTGCAACCATTGGGTATGCAAATTAGTGAAGCATGGGTCATTCTTTGTTAGATACAGCCCATCACAGTCTTCAAATATAAATTGTCATTATGTTTAGCACAAAATCGTGCACATTATTAAAAAGTTGTGAATAAATTTATAAAAAGAAACAATTATTAATCTGCTATCAACACCCAAATTACTGAATAGCAATTTTCACATTAAAATAAAACAAAACACTAGACAAGGGTTCTGACTTTAAACAAGTACATGATTATTTGTTCAGTTTTAAACTAGTAAGTGCATTTTTATTGCCGTTCAGTATATTTAAAGCATATAAGTTTAATCTTTTAAATGATATTTGACAAATGAAGTCTGAAAGATAAAATTTGTTTATTTACCTTAAAAATACCTGTGCGGCGAAGATATTCAAGTGTCGTGAATCTTTAATAAGATCTATCTTGCCTTGTCAGTGAGAAAGGTATTTTGAAGTGTTTTGTATTTATGAATAAGAGGTTTTATTTTACGTTACAAACTTTGATGTAGGATTAAATATTCTAAACTATAAACAGGAAAATAGTTTTGTAAGAAATTTTTATTCTAAAGGTGAAAACGAGTTGAAGGTAAGCATTTATAAGTAATTGAGTTGTACATGTACATGAAATTTTCTGTAAGTTGTGAATTTTGAAATTTTTGTCTCCATTTTATAAAGTGCAATCAGTTGTGGATCCAGGGGGTCTGTGGGTTTAAACCCCCCAATCAGTGGCGGATCCAGGGGGGTCTGTGGGTTTAAACCCCCCTTTTTTGACAATCAATGCATTTGAATGGGAGCATATAGTTGGACGAAACCCCCCTGGCTACAGGTATGAAAAGTCATATCATTTTGGGAATATTACAGTTAAATTGAGGTTGTTATAAAGTCTTGACCTACAGTCTATGTAAAATTTTGAATAAAATCTTTTCACCTCATTTGAAGTGCAGTACCTATCCTAATAAAAATAAGGAGATATGATATTAATGCCAATGCTACAACTCTCCCCAAAAGTTCAATTAAAATGGATGTAAGCAATTATAGGCACCATACAGCCCCCAACAATGAGAAAACCCATACGGTATAGTTTGTTATAAAAGGACTTGACATAAAAAATTCGTAACAAAGCAAAAAAAAAAAAAAAAGCTGTTAATTTCTGTGTTGTTTGGTCTCTTATGAAAAGTTGTCTTAATGGCAATCATACCACATCTTCTTTCCACAACAACCACTACAATACAGGCTTGAGTTAAAGTGTACATATATATTTATTTGGCCTAAGTGTCAATATTTATAACAAATTATATGATCAAGCCTTACAAGTGTCAGGCTAAATAAAAAAGCATGTGTGTTTCCTGTTTCCCTACCTACCCTATATTTTAAGCTTAGAAATAGCCTACCCTAAAGTTTTTTTGGTCATTTTTCAATAAGCACTGTTAAAGTCAGGATTTCTCTCCCATAGACTCAATGTAAAAAAAAAAGGGTAAAATAAAAAAAAATCCCTACCTACCTACCCTATTTTTTTCAAAGAGGAAACAGGAAACACGCATATTATTTTATTTGGCCTCAAGATATTTTACCTTATTGTTAACTTTAAATAAAATGTTAAACTGTTACCAGTTTATGAAAGGTCCTGTAGCTCGAGGGTGAAAAGTCAGTTATAACATGTAAATAGTATTATAAACATTATTATAACCGGGATCAAAAGATTAATCGCTATGAATAGTTAAATTTCAGTTAATAGCCTGGTCATTTAATTTGTTTAACCATTTAATGTGTTGAAAATAAACTACTGAGTTGGATAGATCTACATTAATTTTCCATACATGTACCAGACATGTATTTTTATTATTCAACAATCCTGGAGTCTTGACACACTCTTAGAGGTCGTGATTCAAAGACTTATGGACAGTATCATATACGCTTATTTTTTCAATTGTGTCATGTGAATTTTCCTTTTCTATGTAGTAACAATGTTCATTCCAGTAACTTTCCTTTATACTTCCTGTGTAGGGTGCAAACCATGCTCTCTATAAGTCCACAACCATCATTGCATTGGAGACCCATTGATGGCCTTCAACTGTTGTCTGCTCTTTGGTCGGGTTGTTGTCTCTTTGAAACGTTCCCCATTTCCATTCTCAATTTGATTGCAAAGCAAAATTTCTGCCCCTATTGAAAATACTATCCCAAAATAGTATATTTGAAAATAGAGCAATCTCAGACTACTTAAGTTGTAGTCACGAATTACTTAAGAGGTCGGACACTCTGATGTGGGACTGCCTGAAAAAGTCCCCACAATGGCTGACCAAGGTGTTAGAGCAATCTAGGACTACATTTATAGCAGCCGAGAATGTTTGAGTTCATGTATCGGTATAGGAAATGGACATCATGTAAATGTGTATTTAATATAAAAATTAATAGCTTTCCATTTTATATCAGTTCTGTGTAAACTTTAAAGCCCTGATAACAGTATTGTATGTTTAGGAAATTAAAAGTCTTCAATTTTATTCTGTCAGGATTATAGAACTAATTTATTTGATAAAATTATTGTATACTGATCCATCTTTCACAAATCAGGATTTACATTTTCAAGGTAAGAACAAAATGAAGTATATAGATATTCATACACCATAAATACCTCTCTTAGTGGGTCTAAGCAAGACTGAGGATCTGTTGATTTTTAAGTAAGCCCGACACATGAAATTCAAATTATTGTGCATGAAAAGAAGTTGGGTTGGGCAAGTGAAATTACAAGCATTATTATTATAATATTAACCAGATACAGGAATCAACTCCCCTGGGTCCCTTCCTCTTAGTTGTTGGTTCAGGACTGTTTCCTTGTCTGCCATAACTTTTCATGTCTTAACTTACCCTTAAACACATTAAATAGATATTTTTGATTAAGGACTGTTCCCATCATTTTTCAATCAACAATTATTAAAGAATAGACATTTCATTTATAAATAAATAAATTATTTTACTTCACTATGTATACGTACACCACTACGCTATGAGGCAGAAGACAAGTATACATATATTTGGCCTGAACAATAATAGCAATTGAATATTAATGTACAGAGATATTATTTAACATTGCATTACTGTCACCAACACTAACAAGCATCCCCTTTGAAAATCTTGCAACAAGAGCTTAACCTAAATTACCATGGTTACGTAATGTTTTGCATATATCTTTGTGAAATATTACTCCATAGGTGACATACCTGGTTTATAAACGTGTTCTTGTAAATAAGCTCTTGAGATTTGTTTCATTGTTATAAAAATTTATTAAATCAAGAATGTAAACAAAAGATATAGCTGTTTGTCTGGGACATGATAAAAGGGACCAAATAAACACTTATTGTTCACATTTTATCTTATAACATTTCTTATTACATATTGTAGTGTACTCCACTAGAAGACAGAGAACATTCAAATAGTATGATAAAGATTTGACTATTTTTTTTATCAAATGAAATGAAACACAAAGACTTATATAAGGGTTGTATAATAAAGGGGAGTAAATGTATGTTTGATGAACTAAAGCTGTAATTAAAATAAACAAAAAAATATGCAATATATATACTTCAATGGCAGATTTAAGGGTTGGCTCAGGGAAGTTGAATGCATTCTAAATATGCTAGTGTAGATTATACATGTATTCTCAGTCACTGTGTTGAATTAAACCCTATTAGTGGCCTTGGCTGTTTTCTACACTTTGGTCTGGGTTGCTGTTAATGTGTTTCTTTGACATTCTCAATTAACACTGAAGGTGTCAGTCTGATATGGTATATACTATCTAATTTATACCATCTATAGAAGATAAAGTGGAAAAACTATATCTTTCAATATTTCAGGAATTTGATCTTATTTTATATTAAAAAAAGTATAAATGAAGGATATTATTACACATTTAATTTAAAGAAATCATGATATTTTGTATAATACACCAGCTGCATTTATACGAAGAATATTTTCTTTAAAAAACACTTCTTTAAATACACGTTCTTTTTAAATGTTACATCATAATTCTCTGTGCTTTAATTCAAATTGATTAATTTACAAGTCTTAATTCTCTGTGCTTTAATTCAAATTGATTAATTTACAAGTCTTATTCGATTCATTGTAAATATATGTTGAATATTTATTTATTTTTTAATTTTCAAAATCAAAGATTTTTTTTTATAAGTTTGTGGCTGTCATCACTTTCAGTCTTTAAAATAATCAATTAATATTGAACAATAACCAATCACTATTCAGAAGGTACTCAGGTTGACAAGTGGAATGAATCAGCTCTGAGTCATGTCCTCAGGTGAACCAAATACACAACTGCATTCAATTAAAGTGAAATTAGCTGTAACAGTATTTTGACTGTCATTAGGTAGGGTTGCAATTGTTTAATGACCTCTTTTCTGTTAACACCTGGATTAGATTAGGCTTAAATACACAGTAGATTGTGATGCAATCATTTAATGCACAGACTGGAGCTAGATTGTGATGCAATCGGATTATGTAACACAAACTGTGATATTGATCTGGGAAAATAAACAAAACTGTTGATGATAAGGTCGCAGAGAGTGAATTAATGGAATATTTGTAATACAAGATAACATTTGATTCATTTTTCGTATAAAATTTCGAGGAAATCAGCTTTTGTGCTTTAAATAGTGGCAACTTGAATTGTTAAAAGAGAATTTTAACTATATTAATTCATAATTTGGAAATAAGAATAAAGTGTCTGACCAATACGTGGAAAATTTGTCAAGGGAATAAATGATCGATTAATGGCACCAATTTGAACCCAAGTGAGTAAATTTTTATTACAAATTATATAATTATTTGACATTTATAAAAAGTATCGGTTATACTATTTGACATTTAATGATTGAAACATTGGAAGAGATGATCAGTTATTTGACCTGACCAATTTACATACCATTATGTAATCAGTCGTGTTTTTTATAGAGCAGAAAGTAACATGAATGACATTCTAAATATGTGCAGTACATGTTGTTTTGAATGCACTGAGAATGCAATACATGAATAGCAAATTTGCATACAGATCTAAAGTACAATTGACTTTCTTTTAATATATGCAGTATGTATGCTTTTTGTCGAGCCTTCGACTTTAGTCAAAAAAGCGAGACGTAGCGATTCTACATTCCGGCGACAGCGGGGGCGTCAACAAATATTCGCTCTGTGGTTAAAATTTTTGAAATTTTAATAACTTTCTTAAACTATACTGGATTTCTACCAAACTTGGACAGAAGCTTGTTTATGATCTTAAGATAGTATCCAGAAGTAAATTTTGTAAAAATAAAATTTATTTTTTTCCGTATTTTACTTATAAATGGACTTTGTTTTTCTGTGGGGAAACATTACATTCACTCTGTGGTTAAATTTTTAAAAATTTTAATAACGTTCTTAAACTATCCTTGGTTTGTACCAAACTTGGACAGAAGCTTATTTATGATCATAAAATAGTATCCAGAAGTAAATTTTGTAAAAAGATTTTCTTCCAGTTAACATAACACAGTCGGCAGTTAAAGTTTTCAAAACATTTATTAATAGATTCATTTACTATAGATTTTTACCAAACTTGTATAGAAGCTAGCTTTTTACAATCATAAGATTGTATCAAGAGGAATATTTTTATTGATTTTTTTCCTCAATTTTGTTGAGCCTACGATTTACAGCAAAAGTAGGCGAGGCACTGGGTTCTGCGGAACCCTTACAAATTTTATTTGATTTACACAAGCAAATGTTATGTTCAGTGGCATATTAAGAAGGGGGAGGGGGGTCTGGGGGTTTGAATCTTTCTTGTTTTTGACAATAGTGCTGTTTTAGTTGGTTGAAGCCACCCTTCATCCTCACCCTTGATGTTTCATACAGATTTAACAGGCGCTAGCCAAAAAGGACTGAAGGGGAGTTGGGGGCAAAAAGGGACCATGCATATTTGTGAGGCATTATTAAGATATTTAAATGCCTGTTTGCACTTGTTTTTAGTGGACCTACTGGTTCCTTCTTTCAAAGTCCTGGAGCTGCCAATTGCAGTGACAGTCAGGAGGGAGATTGGAAAAGTGGGTAGCTTAGTACAAAATGTACATGTGTTACTAACTTGGACAGTTTTCCAGTCAGATCCTGAAAATACCAGTGGTGGATCCAGGGTTGGACACCCCCCCCCCCCCCCCCCCCCCCCCCCCCGCATTTTTTTGGATCATCAATGCATTTGAATGGGAGCATACTGTTTGACCCCCCCCCCCCCCCCCCATTTTACTCTGGGTTGGGACCCTTTTTAAAATGGCTGGATCCGCCACTGAATACACAGGACAATTGCACAAAGATGTTAAAGTTGTGCATCTGATTATGAAATGTTTTGAGGAACTTTTCCTGACCACTTATCGTTTGGACTTTGGAACTAAGTAATTTTGAGGAAAAAAGTCATAATTTGACCCACTTAGTATTGCACTTTGACCTATTTCTTGTTTAGCTTCTGTCTAAAAAATATGTTGCCTTTGCTATTTTTGGATACCTATTGTGGAGAAGATTTGGTTGTTATAAGTTATAATGACAAATCAGATGACCAGCTGTTTCACTAATAACCTTTCTGCTGTCAGCTGTTGACCTCATATATTTCCATGAGTTAACTAGACAGATTAATTAAATGAGGGTAACTATTATAACATCTGAAATAACAATATATAGCTGTATCTAAAAATAATATCATATTTTTTTCAGTCGCATATATATGTTTGAAAATTGTATTATAATTATTCTGCTCATTCTGGGCGCCGTGATTGGCAAATAAAATATTTGTTTGTTTGTTTGTTTGTTTATAATATTAAAAGCAATTATTAACTTCCTTTTTTTTTCTCGATCAGAAGGAATTTTTTTAGATGCTGAAATTTAAAGAATAAATATAAAATAAAAGGGTTAATACTGAAATATAAAGAATAGAGATTAAAAGGGTTTTGAAATGTAATGAAGAGGAAAATCAGATGATCAGCTGTTTGGTCTTAATAACCTACAGTCAGCTGTTAAGCCAGGGATGATTAAAATAATTAACGCCTGGTCAAGAGATTAACTGACAGAATAAATGTTATAACATCTGAAGTAATAATATTAGCTCTTATTTAAACATGATCATAATTTTGTCAGTTTCATATAAAAATCAAGGAATTGTATATTTAAAAGGAATGGAAACGCGGCTCGAGATCAATCGGGATACCCGCAGCGCACCCGCAGAGCTATAAACCATGTCTGGCTCAGGCGGAAGTATGATGAATAATATAAAAAATCATGACGGAGTTCCATTTCCTGTCATATAAATCGGTCTTTTAATTCACGGGGTCATCTTGCTTGAGACGATATAAATAAGAGAGAAACCCGAAATCAAGAATAAACTTTTATTCCTAGCAAAAAAGTAAGGTCTTAGGTATCATTTTAATGCCTCATCAAACATACGTTTGTTATATTGTATTGAGTAAATTCTCATTAGAATAGACCTCGGTCTTGAAAATTGAGGGAGTTTCATCCGGATTACAAAACAAAAAATACTGTGTTTTGATTTTTTTTCTAAAAACTTGAAAACTACGAAGTGCAAAACAAAACAGTTGATATCAATGTGAAGCTGAAACCTTATTCTATCGATTACGCCTTTTTTGAAGTTTCTTGTAACTTTTATGAATTTTCTACGATTTTTCGAAATTTCAGTTTTGAGTTTCAATATTCTGTCAAAATGTGTCTATCAATCTGGGAGTGCACTACGATTTCTTTATTATATTGGAAAGTAGAAAGAAAAAAAGTGAGAAAATGAGATATCATTTTAAAGAAGGAATATTTTCCTACAGTTTGGTCTAAATTACGAATGCTAAATGAAATTGGTACAATATATATGATTTTATTTCGAAACATATTGAAAATTTGAATTTGTGCGTCAACAAATACATAGACACTTTGTATTTTGGTATAAGTAAAATAACTGCATGAAATAGATGTGACCTTGACATATGATTTAAAAGCTTCGTCTTTTTTCTATCGCATAGTGTTGGTTTTTTGAAAATGGTTATAAAAACGAATTAGCTATGATTTTTCAAAATCCCATGTTTATAGTTCACATTGACGCCATTTTGTTTGAAATAACAGACGAGAAATATATAGAAGACACACGATTGGGATTTATTGTGCCTTTTTAGATACCATGCACGATGATATGCATTTTTTTTGTCAAATGCTGCTTTAGATACTAAATTGTTGTTTGGTAATTGCAGTTTGCCATTATAAAGCGTTGCCGCAAATTATCATACGAAACAGCAAAACTGTTCCTTCTTTTTTTCTCCCAGAGCAGTAATCTATAGGCCGCAAAAGTATTCCTTTGGTGTTTAAATAAATAAAATGCGAATGTGGGAAAGTTTTAACTGTTGCTAATTAGAAAATTTATTGCATCTCTGCATAATTTAGCATTAATTAACAGGTGAGCTCGACATTATTAATTTTCAACATCTTAAAAGTATGTAAGACCAGAGACAAATTAGCTTATCATTGATACATGATATATTATACCTGCAAAATACATGATATATTATACCTGCAAATTGGAACATCCTGCATGCCGTTGTTTATTATAACACCTGTAATCTAAGTTCTTTTATCTAGATAATATACTGCAGTTGTTTACATTTTCCTTCCTTCATAATACTTAAATTAACTTCTTTCTTTAACAGTCATTTAGTTACATTTTTAAAATGTCCTTTATTTTGCATGAAAACTTTTAAACACTCGTAAAATGTCCGATATCATCTGATTGTGACCTGAGACTACTATATCAGTTGTGACATACCTTCATGAAATATCACGATAACAAACATTGAATAATAAGTTTTTTATTAGTAACTTTGCATGTGGTCAAAGCAAGAGATGCATCATAATATTTTCTTTGAAGTCGGCCGCGTTTCCATTCCTTTTAAATATACAATTCCTTGATAAAAATAGCTTTTGAAATTGAGCAGAATGATATGTGTTCAGATGGGTGATTTCCACTAGTCAGTAGCCTTAATTTGTTTCCCTAATGGCATTTCAGAATGAAGGGACTATAGTGATTATCAATTTTATGATCAGAAAATCGGTCAGTTGTAGAATTTTTTCCAATTAAAGACAAATCCCTCTATTGTTTATGCGCATATACCAGCGCAACAGTACTATTCCAGAATTGGATATATAAATTAATTATGTGAATTAAGTGTATCTGAAACAAACAACAAAACAGCAAACGATAAAATATATGATCAAAAGAGAGTCAACTATATATACAGCAAACTAACAACTGTCAAGAAACGAAACAAAAATCTGGATACTCGACAACAAGATGGAGGGGGGTAGGACCTTTATCGGGACTCCGGGATCGGGTGTTTTAAGCTCGGGATTTCGGGATCCGGGAATCCTTTTTAACTTTACTTTATTTAAATTCGGGACCTCGGGATTTCGATTTTTTTAAGTCCGGGATTTAGGGATTGGCCAATCATATATTATAATATAAAAATAATTTCCATAATTTGCTACGTGTATGGATTTATCTGTTCTAGTGAGACATTCTCTTTGGTAGCCTAGGTTTTAAATTGTATTTATATTTCCACAAATCATTAAGAAAATACGAAAATCATCAATCATGTCATCAAATTTCAATGTATCTATAGAATTAGAAACCTTACGTACCTATATGGATATGGCAAATTGCACATACGTATTTTGAATGTGTAAGGCGATTACATTTTTACACAAATATAATATTCAGATTTCTGATAAGCACCAACAAATCAGTAACCCAACGACGCATACGTGTAAAATAAAGTCCATCTAGAGAAGTTAACATTTACGCTTCTAACATTGTAGGTTTTTGTATTTGACCACTCCCGAGTATGATCCAATTTGCCAAATTTTATATTTATGTACTAGGTGCGCAATTTTTATATAAAAAAACCCAACATAATCCTGCCTGTGGAAGAATTAAAGAGGAATGCATATGAAAAAAGAATGTGTCCAAAGTACACGGATGCCCAACTCACACTATCATTTTCCATGTTCAATGGACAGTGATATCGGGTAAAATAATCTAATTTGGCATTAAAATAAGAAAGATCATGTCATAAGCAACATGTTTACTAAGTTTCAAGTGATTGGACTTCAGCTTCATCAAAAAACTACCTTGACCAAAAACTTTAACCTGAAACTTGCACTTTCATTTTCTATGTTCAGTGGGCCTTGAAATTGGGATCAAAAGTCAAATTTTGTCTTAAAATTAGAAAGATCATATCATAAGCAACAAGAACTTCAAAAACTACCTTGACCAAAAACTTTAACCTGAAGCGGGACAGACGGACGGACGCACAGAGCAGGAAATATAATGCCCCTCTACTAGTCTATCGTAGGTGGGGCATAAACAATCAATAGTTGATTTGAGAAAAAAAGTCGGACTATGTTCCATTCATAATCACGATATGACAACTGTATGAGTATACTTAGACTGAGTTTCTAGCAATATGACGGAATATTTTGACATAATAGATGCCTATGGATGAATGATGAAAACAGTAGTATGTTAAATAGACCCCGTTAACACTTACACGAAATTGAATCGATCTTTTAAGAACATCTCTCATTTACGATCTTTTTAGAACTTGTGATTTTAATTTAGTATACATTGCAATCCTAAAATAATCGGTCATTTCGTTAAAAAAAAAACTCTTAGTAAATAGAATAAGGAAATATTTGGTTCATAAGATGTGCTTCTGCATTTATTAATTATCTTTTTGATTTATATGCATAAGTCCTTTTAAAAACAAAGAAATGTCAGAATAATTTTACTTATAACGGTCATTTTGTTTGAAGATGAGTAATTTACAGAAAATAATAAAAAAAAATAATAATGAATAAATACAATTGAAATGATAGTTTTTAAAATGTGCACCGATTAACACACGTATATTTAGCGAATACGGAACGAATAAGTAACGGTATCAGTCGAGCAATGAAACGGGTCAGGAGCTTGTAATTACGTTGTTGTCGTTAACGTGTTACATATTTGTTTTCAATTTATTTTTTTATTTTTTCATAAATTAAGCCGTTATTTCTCGTTTGAATTGTATTTCATTTGTCATTTCTGGACCTTTTATAGCTTTATATGCATTATGAAATTTGCTCATTGTTGAAGGCATTACGGTGACCTATTATAAATAGTTCCTGTGTCAATTGGTCTCTTGTGGAAATTTGTATTATTTGCTATCATATCTTTATCTATCAGAAAAATGATGCAAAAAAACGACGTATACATTTTTTTTATCTTCATGTTCTGTCAAATCATTTGAGTATACGGATGAAACTCTGAAATCAGTTACTTATAAGAATATATTAAACTGACCATGCACAGATTTATTTTGATATCTACATAAAACAATTTGAATTGTAGATCGATTTATCTAAGCGTTTAAACTTAAACAAAAATCAGGGTTACGTTCAATATCGTAGCGGCTACATAGGGCTACGTAGATTTATGACTATTTAACATGTAGCTAGCCTATATAGCTAGCTGCTACATAGATATTGATTGCAGCTAGCCTAGCTACTCGTTCATCAGATCAAAATCTATAATACGTAGCCGCTATTATAGTGAACGGAACCCGGTTCATAAACAAATCAATCTTTTTAAAACTACATTTGGAAGTGGTATTTTTAAGTCCGATTTTTCCGAGTCATATTTGCATTATCGGCTCCTCGATCTTTATTGTTAGGGGTCTTAGATTTATATTGATTTTAAGTTATTATCATCAAAATAAAAAGGAACAACATTCTTAACCGCGAAATTAGAATTCATGATATCAAAAGCAAAGGTCTGTCTTGTCTTTCAGATATACTTTGACTGAACTATGAAATGATATAACAAATGTATTCACTATTTTAAGAAGAATTTCTGTTCAACACATAAGCACTTTAAATAAGTTGAATAGAAGCATAATCCATTCGCGTGTACATTTGTTCAACGCATTGTTTTCCAACCACCGGATTTATATTACATGTCTGTGAAACTGATTGAAAACTAAGTACTATCACGTGTAAATTAATATGCATTAATAGTAGTTTAAAACAAACAAACAACATAACAGCAAATAACGAGAACTGTGTTGTCCGTAATTTGTATAGGAATAACGCCCAAAACCGGCGGAACGGCTTTCGACGTTATATTAGAATTGGCGCAATGTATTCCCGCCATTTCAAATTGTTAACCCTTTTGTAGAAATATCTCTTTTTCCATGCCGGTGACCCCATCTTTTTATTTCATGATTTTATCTAGAAATATACAATGCATATTCTGTTGAATACTCATCGAGAAATTATTGGTCAATTTTTTTTAAACATCATTCTTTCATAGTTATTTCACAATAAATAAAGGCGGGAAAATTATTATAGCAACTTATCGCTATTATTTTGCCCTCAGAAATTGGTAATATTATTAAAATAGTTTGTATTAACAACTTGGTTAACAGAACAAACAAGTTTTATGGGAAACCAACTTTTAAAAAAAATATTACACTGCTATTGACTAGAGGTCCCAATTTCCAAATTCCATGAAAAAGACGGCGTTCTAAATCGAAAATGAGGTCGGTGACCCCATTATTTTATTTGCTGATTTTGAAGCTTTTACCTAACCTAAAGTAAATATAAAATATAAAGAAGATATTATTGGTAGATCTGAATAGAAGGATTTGTCTTTAATCCATTTCAACTTTCATTTTCAATGTATTAATATTATAAGTGAAAAACATTGATCTATAAAATGTATTTTTTTGAAAGCATTAAAACACTGAACAGTAAATCCTTTTGTACATTAGTCATTATACATGGTATACATGTACATTGAATATCCATCCGTGTTTGAGCTAATCTTCCTAAACACTACAAATATATATGACATTCAGAATTATTACAAATTTATAGAAAGACTGTTACCAAATTCCTGCATTTATTGCATACATAAAACACTGATTCGATTAGTCAACATGCTGCAGTCTGATTATTCCAGTGATAACTATTATGATTAATCAAGTATTGATTTTTTCATTCAATTCCAAACACAAAAGTCATCACCCACATCTTTTAATTTTCAGTATTGTTAGATATCTGATTCTCTGTAAGTAAAAAAAAAGAAAATAAAACAGCCAATATAGCTTCAAATTATGGTCTCTCAAGTTCTTTTTCGTTCATTTCTTTCAAAGACTTATCTACTATCTTGAAGCTTCTCATAAAGGAGTAGGTCCGGTAAGACCTCTTTTTGGCCCCAAAATATAGCGGTTTTACAAAATTGTTAAAATGTAAACTTTTACTTAGTTATTGGATAGTAGAATGGTTCTGCTACATAAATATGGGCTGTTTTTGACAATACAATGCACATATATTGGGTACTAGCACCATGAAGTCGTGCTAAATTACTGAAATCTTCACAATTCCAGCATTTTAGTTAAATTTTAGACGGTTTCCGGGTGAAACGAAAGTGGCCGCATTCGTGTTCATCCAAAATATTGAAATGGAAGTTGTATTTGATGGAAATACATAACATATGTAAAGATTGAGGATGAACACGGATGCGGCCACTTTCGTTTTTGACAAAAAACATCTGAAAAGTGACATTTTTTCGGATATCTGGTAGATTTTTCATATTTGAGCTTGAATCGGATCGTTTTTAATGACTTAATAAGTTAAAATCTTGCACATAAATTAATTGAATCATATGAAATAGACACTTAAGTGTTTAAAAAGTGGTCAAAATCTTTCGTCAGATGAAACTGAAATTTGAGGCCAAAATCGGTCCTTACCGGACCTACTCCTTTATTGATGCTACCCTTTTTCCCCTTTCTTAAAGTTAAAGATTATTTCCCTTGCTCATTCATGTTCTTCTTCCCCTTTTGGTGATGCCTCAGTGGCTGAGTAAGTAGTTACTATTGTATTCACTATCCAGTCAACACTGAGGTTGTGAGTTGAACCCCACTCTTGTAGTCATGTGTGTGCACTCAACTCCAAGTTTAATTGACTAGGATACAATGTAGTTAGTTTCCCTAAATGTTGGTGGTTTTCCTTAATAAGGCACTCCAGCTTCTTCCACCAATAAAAACCAGTTGCCAGGAAATAGCCTAAATGCAGAGCTTAAAAGTGGTGTTAAAACATAAAATAAAAAAATAAAATCCCCTTTTGGTGATTATAAATACTCACCTTGTCATTTTAGATTATAAAAAATTGATAAAATTGATGTAAAAAATATACATGTATTGTTTTACATTGTCTTATCGGGGCCTTTTATGGCTGACTATATGCGGTATGGGCTTTGCTCATTGTTGAAGGCCATACGGTGACCTATAATTGTTAATGTTTGTATCATTTTGGTCTTTTGTAGATGGTTGTCTCATTGGCAATCATACCACATCTTCTTTTTTATATGTATGAGATAAAATATTTGCAATGAATTCTTAAGCTCCACATTTTCTATAGTTCATTGGTTGAGTCATGGAATGCATTAAGCAACAGGATTGACACATTTAAAAGATATTGATAAAACCACAGTCAGAATCAATATCAGACTTGTTTAGTCATAACTAAGTAAGTGTAAGAATATGCAGTGATCCATGTCAATGTAAACATTCACTGTTGTCAATTTCAGTGTACTTTTCCATAGCACATGTACAGGTACAGGTAAGGGCTTTTGTTTTGTAAAAAAATAAAATAAAACGGACAATTAAAAATTTTTGATTAAAGGAAAATCTGTAGACATTTAGTACAAATATACATGTATATTATAGGGCAACTTTAAATTTTAAACCCCAAAATGTTATGTTAAGTAAAGCCAACGTGAAGGACACTTTCTATTATTATTAAAGACATAAATGTAAATATTTAGTTGATGTAATGAATTGACGTTCCTTATCAGGTTTTCTTTATTTTGAATGTTCAACTATTCCTTAGTCAAATTATGTCTGTCTGTTTGTGCTAGTGACTCTTTTTTAAATAAGAATTGATGACTGTTTGGGTTAAAATTTATCAATTTATTGTCACTATGATCAAGCTCTTAGGATTTCTATATTTAAAATGTTCATAAACTTTGTCTGTCTGTTAAAAATGGTAATGGTTTTCTGATCCTTATTTAGAACTAATGAATGCTTGGGTTCAAATTTATTGAATCATTGTCCCTATCAAACTCTTCAGTTTTTCTTTATTTTTAAAAATGTAAAGTTTTTAGTCTGGCTGTAATTGTGGACTGCTTTCTTTTGTCTCAAATGGAATTGATGACTGCATGGGTTAATATTTATCAAATTATTGTTGCTATACAGCTCTAAGGTTTTCTTTATTTATAATGTGCATGACCTTTATAAGTCTGTCTGTGATACTGAATTCTATTTCCTTTTCTTAAACTAGAATTGATGATTGCATGCCAGGATTATTAAATTTGTGAAATCAGATTTTCTGTATTTGAATTGATGGCTACATTTTTAAAAGTTTATCAAATTATTATTGCTATCAATTTTATTCAGTTTCCCTCATTCTGTCTATTTTTAATCTTTTCCTAATTAAGAATTGATGACTGCATGCAGTGAGGCCTAGAGGTTCAAATTAAGTCTGTGTTCGAGGTCTGGGACCTGTCTTTTTTATACCGCTGGGGTCCATGGATTTATTAAAAAGTTTTGACATGCAGGACCTTCCATTCGTAACTCTGATACTTTATACCAGACCTATGAACTTTTTATGGAGGCCCTCTTTTTTTGAAAATTCATATGGTCCTGGCCCCTTTTAAAATGTTTTGATAATAAAATTTGACTCCCTGGACATAGGACAAATTACTTCTTCAATATAATTATTATATGATACGTCTTTATAGACGAAATGCGCGTCTGGCGTATTAAATTATAATCCTGGTACATTTGATAACTATTTACACCACTGGGTCGATGCCACTGCTGGTGGACGTTTCGTCCCCGAGGGTATCACCAGCCCAGTAGTCAGCACTTCGGTGTTGACATGAATATCAATTATATGGTCATTTCTATAAATTTTCTGTTTACAAAACTTTTAATTTTTCGAAAAACTAAGGATTTTCTTACACCCAGGAGTAGATTACCTTAGCCGTATTTGACACAACTTTTAGGAATTTTTGGGTCCTCAATGCTCTTCAACTTTGTATTTGTTTGGCATTTTAACTGTTTTGATCTGAGCGTCACTGATGAGTCTTATGTAGACGAAACGCGCGTCTGGCGTATTAAATTATAATCCTGGTACCTTTGATAACTATTTATAGATGCATTCTGCAGTAGTACATGAATAACCTGTTATTGTTCTATTGTTTATTGGATTTTTTTGTTGTCACACACTAGTTTTGTTTTGTTCGTGTTATAGTAATGAATAATTGTTCTGTCATCAATAATAAACAACAGTCAATGCTAAGTCCTTCAGATATAGATCTGCATTGTTTATTATCTTGATCTAGTTATGAATGCAAATGACTTATTAGTTCAAGAAATCTTATGGGATTCATTAGTACTGTATTATTCATGGGATATCAAAATTTGTCATGGCTTTTGTTCAAATTTGATTCATTAGTACTGTAAAGACAGTATTATTCATGGGATATCAAAATTTGTCATGGCTTTTGTTCAAATTTGATTCATTAGTACTGTAAAGACAGTATTATTCATGGGATATCAAAATTTGTCATGGCTTTTGTTCAAATTTGATTCATTAGTACTGTAAAGACAGTATTATTCATGGGATATCAAAATTTGTTTATGGCTTTTGTTCAAATTTCAATGTTCAACAAAGTTCAATCTTTTTATACACTTGTACAGTATGCAAACTCTGCTAAAACCATGAAAAAGATTATATACATGTATCCTCTGTCTGGAAAAATTAGTATCCAAGAAAATGAATTCATCCACGTATAATGACCTGTAATGGTTTACTTTTACATTGTTACTTGCTTGGATGAAGAGTTGTCTCATTGGTGCTAGAGTTCCTTTATCTATGTATGTCTGAGGTCCTTGCTTTCTATATGTAGAACCCAGTCTCTATTTTGTTGTCTGTACAAAAGAAATAAATGAAAATTTTTAGAAAAATACTGATCTGACTCCTATCCTACATTTAGTTCCCAAATGCCATACGCCATGATCACTGTCCAAATATTTCAAAATGCAAATTTTTTATCAAGAATTTAAATATTTACCCAAGGCGTTTTCTAATATAAACTATATCAAATTTAAATAACTCTCCTCTTAGATATCATATACATGTATAATGGTAGCTGAAAATAATTATCTATCCACTTTTCTCATGTCTTGAAGGTTACATAAGGTGAAATGATGATAATTATTAAAACAATAGGTTAGATTAAGACGAAATAGGATATAGTTTATGTCTTGATAGGGGTACAGTTGAAAAACCTAAAGGGAAAAGTTTCATCATTTGATCTTTATGAAAAACTGTGTTTTCAAGGTTCATAGAAAATGCATTAGACACATGATAATTGTGTTGAAGAGTGTCACATGGGAAAAAGGTTGGATAAGGCCCATAGAAAAAACTATATGTTTTGATGAAAAAATACTTGAACTTGTGAAGTCATGAACATTTAACTTGCAATTAATTTAAAAGAACCACAGGTTGCATTTGCTCATATTGGAATTTATCTTTATATTCATTTTTCCTTCAAGGTCCATGTACAAATCTGGAGTCGATTTCACAAAAAAACTTACGATTAAGACTGGTCGTAAGTCATGAACAATTCAGTATATTTACGATCAATCTAAGTCGTAAGTTTTTTTGTGAAATCACCTCAATTAAGAATCTTAAATTTATATTTACAATTATTGTTTGATTGCTGTTTCATCCAATTGAACCCAACATCCTTAATATTTATTTGATATCAATTTTAGTGGGTTTCATGGGTAAGCTAACTATCTAGGGAAACCACAATTTTTCTCATTTTGAAATGTTGGAAGACCCATTGGTGTTGTTGTCAGAGCTGTTTTCGACTCTTTGGTCGGGTTTTCTCTTTGATACATTCCTCATTCCCCATTTCCATTCTCAATTTTATCATTACAAAAACGTCATTTGATTCCCTTATTTACCATTTATTGTGCAGGCAGTCGCTAAATAAGTTTCACTATTATCCTGACTGCAAGGTCATGAAAATAGAGGTCATTTTTTGTCATCCCAAAAATTCAACAAATTCTAAACCTGCTTTTAGATAAGATTAATTTTAGATCAGTTGTTTTTTACATTCTTATATTACATAGCAAATTGTAAACAAGTTTTTAAAGTTGGCATATAATACCATTTTAAATATGTTACTGTGCTTTGCATAACAGATAAGATTAAATTTCGCCACAAAAATATATCCCTTTTAATAAATTGTAAAAAAAGATGTTTTGATAAAATAACTTGAGATGCACATACAATGTTATAGAATACATAGAAATGTATTCAAGAGATGATATAATTTGCTAAGAATAGCCAAATTCTTCTATTTAATTAAGGTCAAAGACACTAGTTGAAAAAATTGGGGGGGATTTTAGAATACAATGAAATATGTTATAAATCATGTCAGAACCCAAGCACTGACTTCTAAGCTGATGATACCCTAAGAAACCTTGGAAATTATGCAATTGATTCCTTCAACCTTGAAAAATTCAAAAGACCAAAAATTTACCTAATAAGTGTCATTTAAGTCTTATATAAACAAACTTTTCACAGTCACCTAAATTTATATATTACTAAGTGAGCATACCAAATAAGATTTAATTTCACCCAAATAATATATCTCTTCAAAGCTTCTGTCAAGGTTGTTTAATCAAAGATGACACTGTTTTATGATGAAATAATTTTAGATGCACTGTTATAATAGTTTGCAAGCCTATTAAAACAGTAAAACATGCATGACTTCAAATAATTTAAACGAATGCATGTCATGAATTAAATGTACATGAAAAAAGATATTGATGTTAGACGCCCATGTAATTATTAATATAGGAGGGTGTGGTAAAAAGGTCTTTATTCTTTATATTTAATTTGTTTAGCCATTTTAATCTATTCTTACTTTTAAAATTCCATTATTCTCTTTTCTTACATTTTTGCACCCCATTATTTGCTTTTCTTTAATTTCTAGCTTTTTTCTTTTCTTAAATTCTTTAGCCATTTATTTTGCATCTTTTTTCTATTATTTGCTATACTATAAACCCCCATCAGACCCTCATATTATTAATATAGAAACACTTTTATTAAATATAATTGATTCATTTCATAAGAACCCACATGGTAAGTTTATTTTTATGATGATTAAAATACACATTTCTGGTTTATCTGGTTTGAATTGTTTCTCAATTTTTCATCATATCATGTCTGAGCCCTTTAATAGCTTTCTATCCTGAATGGTTTTTGAGTATTTTTGAAGGCCAAACTGTTATATATATATAGATTCTTACATTGATACCAGTGGATTATCGGATTTATCCAATCGAGATAGTTAAATTATCAATTTTAAAGTTCGAGCCGCCTCGGCGAGTACTTTAAAATTTATAATTTAACTATCGAGATTGGATAAATCCGATAATCCACGAGTAACTATGTAAGAATCTGTTTCTCTAATGATTAAAAAGACATTTTCTTTTTTTGTTTACCGAAAATCCCCTTCGAGTGCCTTTCACATTGCACGAAGTTGTCAATTTCATTAACACCTGTTATCATATTTTGGTTCATCCAGTCAGCCAAAAAGGTCATGACCCTTAAAATCATCCAATGATCTTCTGAGATCACCAGCAACCACACGTTGATTAAATTTTTTTATACAATGGGTTCGAAAAGGGATAAATTTCCATAGAATTAGAGAAATATATATATATATGTACATCCGTGTCCTTTGTTCTCTCAAGGATAGTTATCTCATTGGCGATCATAATTTGCATTTCCTTCTTTTCATTTACGTACTTTATGAATATCAACAATTCAAAATGTTAATTTGAAATTCTGGTATAGTGTGTTCAAATGAGATAAGAAAAATGTCTATTAGACATCAACATAAAGGTTACAATACACCATTAGATTTGATGGGCGCAGCCATTTTATGAGCATAACATGGTATTCAGAATAAAGAGTATGGCGAATCCTGATTGGTCGATATGTGCGCCCGTTATTTTTTATTATTAGAGACTTCGTGCACTCTGCTTTATACAAAAGGCAAAATAAAAATTATTCTGTAGCCCTAAAGGCACTGAGATGACTTTTCAACGCTAGGACAAGACACATATTTTTAAGGGCAAAATTGAAAGGCATGGGAGATAAGTACAAAATACGCTAAGAAAAGCAACGCGAACCTATATTTTTTGGACCAAAAAATACTGTCCTAATAACTTTTCTTTGATTCTAGCAAGGTTTCGTTAATAAAATCAACTTTCTAAAATCTGTATCTCGAAAAAGGCTACCATTGTCGCCTATGGGGAAATTAATTGTTTATTTCAATCTATAGTCACAAATAACCAAAAGACTTCAACAATAAAAAGATGTATACATGTATACAATATGACACTGTCACGAACTAAATTAGAAAGAAATTGTATGGATTTTTTTTTATAAATATATAAAAATATCTTTTTTTCATTATTTCAGTACCACTCATTATTCATTGGTGTAAAGTTATGAAGATAAAAGCTACAGATGAGAGATTAACTAACAATTAAGAGGTATGTTGAATCTTAAACAGAATACCTGCAAAGTTTAAAAAGGGTTTTCACAATAAAAAGAAAACAAAAACGATCAGCTCAGATGGGGCACTAGCTAAAACTAAAAGTGGGTTGCAGTTGTAACTGTAGATGTATGTCTAATACTAGTAATAGAGTACTTTGCCACAATGGCCGTTTATTGCGAAGTGGGGAAAGATACTAAAGGTGCAATAAAAACCATAAAGGAAAAAAAACATACAGCACATGAAGGCTAAAGAGAAACAATAGAAGGCAAACAACATTAGGGAGCTACCATTTGATTTTTATGGGGGGGGCTAGGATGAAATTTGAAAAAAATAGGCAGGACAGGAGTTTTGAGTAAAAAAAAAAGGCAGGATGAGACACTTGCAAAAAAAAAAAGTCAGGATGACAATTTATGTAAAAAAAAGTCAGGATAAACTAAAAAAAAAAAAGCAGGACCCGATAGAGTGAAAAATAAAAAGGCAGGACAGAGATTACAACTAAAAAAAAATGCAGGACAAAATTTTTCATCCTAGCCCCCCCCATAAAAATCAAATGGTAGCTCCCTTATACAAAACACTAAACTTGAAACAAAAGATTGAAAAAGGTTCCTGCAACACTTACAAGTGGCCATTGTATGTTATGCTAATGGTATGTTCTGTGAATTCAGAATTATTTGCAATAAGATTCCTTTATTTTTATCTTTTCCTGAATATCTATTTATAGATTCATCTCTACTATTTTATCATATTTTTTTGTACAGTATTTGTCTTTGTGATGACATATTGATCTAAACAAGTTGGACCAAAATATAAGTTTTCAACATGGAGGTAAAAAAGCATGGTTCCTTGTACAAATTTTGTATTTTTGTCACCTTGTTTGAAAAAGCATGGTAGGGCCAAATAAAAAAGCATGTGTGTTTTCTGTTTCCCTACCTACCCTATATTTTAAGCTTAGAAATAGCCTACCCTAAAGTTTTTTTGGTCATTTTTCAATAAGCACTGTTAAAGTCAGGATTTCTCTCCCATAGACTCAATGTAAAAAAAAATGGTAAAATAAAAAAAAATCCCTACCTACCTACCCTATTTTTTTCAAAGATGAAACAGGAAACACACATATTATTTTATTTGGCCTAGTTTAAAATTTGTTTTCAGATTGTTTTAAGTTCAAGCTTTTGATGTTTTTGATTAAAATGACATAATGTTTTTTCTTAGTTAGTGCTATTCATCCTGCTTCAGCTTGAATGGTATATTTTATTTGTTATATGTCTTAAACTTATTGTTTAAAGTTAATATGGAAATAAATATTTGATTTGAACTGTAATTTGATAATTATGAATGTAATGCCTTGTTTAGATCTGTTTTTAAGAAAAAAATATTTAGTTCTGACTGCAAGCTGGAAAATTAACAACTATTTTGTAACTAAAATAAAAGGATGTTTACGCGTATTTGTGTTGTTCATCCTGCTTGAATGAAAATTCAAGAGTTTGAAAAGGGACACAACTCAACCATGACAATTATGTTTGGTTAACATAAACATAAGCATATTAATGGGGGAATCAAAAGATTTCAGAAGTGAGAGTCTACTGACTGACTAAGAGGGGGCCTATCCTGTCACGTTTTAGTGATTCCCTATATAACAAACCAAAATTTACCCACAAAAAGGGGGGGGGGGGGGCTTACCCACCTCAATCAGCCTCTGCATAAAAATAAGATGTGATGTTTATGAAACACAGTCCAATTACTGAAATGCAATGACATCTTTCTTTTCCCAGACAACTTCATTGACAAACAATAAAATGAATCTTAGCCATAAATTCTAATTATTGTGTTTTATATGACCCTGTATGATCCTGATTTATTTATCCAGGGTGCTTGACTGACAATTCCTGGTATATTCATCACAGACCAATTACTAAATGCAATCATCTCTTTTCAGAGGTCACCCCTCCTGACAAGTTCATTGAGAAACAATCAGATAGTAAAGCTCAGCGACATTAATTCCAATTATTTTGTCTTATATAGATTTACTCTAATTCTCCTTGTAAAAGTGTGCTAAACTGATAATTTCTTTTTACATTTAATAAAAGTATTAGCCCATTTACTTCATAAAGTCAAAGGCTTAATCCCTGTTCCTCACAAGTCTTTAAACGAAGAATATAAAAAAAACATTTATGCTAATTTTATATTTTGTTATTGTCTATGATTTTTCTTTATCACATGTATATTTATATACTTATATATAAAACAACATAAAGACTTTAATCATAATTGTGTTATAAACAAATACTTCACTGTATTTAAGGAATTATCATTGTAATGGGTGCTATAGTACTGACTGTGCAAGGGCTGTATAGCCAGTCAAGGTCGTTTAAAACGTTTCATTTGTTTGGGTGCTATACTGCCAATTACATGTATTACCTCAGTCCAATTATCTGATGCAATGACTTTCAGAAATCACCTCCTCCCTCACAAGTCCATTGACAAGCAATAAAATAAATATCAGTACCTTAAATCATAATTATTGTGTTTTATACAACAGAGTGTTAGACTGGTAATTATTCCTTCTAGTACATTGACTATGTCAATGTAAGTTATACATCCTTGATTGAACACAATCCAATTTCTAATTTCCAAGGCCACTTCCCTTCCGGATAAGTCCTTTGACCAACAATAAAATAAACATCAGTTATTTATGACCATATATTCATGTTTTATATAAATTTACAATACAATATTTATAGGGCTCTTATTAAGACTGATAATTTCTAACAAGTGCTGACATCCAATTACTAAAATGCCAGGACTATTTTCACAAAACCACCCACTCCTGAACAAGTCTATTAAACAAACAATGAAATAAACATCAGATATTTATGACCCTAGAAGTGTTTTATGCAATTTAATCTATTTCTCCTCGTTAAAGTGCTCTACACTCACAATTCCTTGTACATTTGTACTTATTATAAAATGCCATGGCTTCAGAGGCCACTTCCTCCCTTGCCTGTCCAGTGACAACCTATATAAAAGTCTAAATTTTGTGATTTATTTAAGTTTTCTTTCTTTATCCATTGAGACTAGATTTCTTAAGCTTGTACATATAAATTACAACACAGCCCAATTACTAGATCAAAAAGCAAGGCCACCCCCAAGTCCACTGACAAACAATAAAATAGACATGCCACTTCAGAGGCCACCTCTAGCTCCTTAGCAAAAATTGTCCCTTAACAAAACCTTAAATTCTAAATATATAAGTTTCCTTTATTTATCCTTGTTACTCTAAAATTCCATAACTAAGGTTGTACATATACCAGTGAATTATAACACAGACCAATTACTAGATCAAAAAGCAAGGCCACCCCCAAGTCCATTGACAAACAATAAAATACACATGCCACTTCAGAGGCCACCTCTAGCTCCTTAGCAAAAATTGTCCCTTAACAAAACCTTAAATTCTAAATATATAAGTTTCCTTTATTTATCCTTGTTACTCTAAAATTCCATAACTAAGGTTGTACATATACCAGTGAATTATAACACAGCCCAATTACTAGATCAAAAAGCAAGGCCACCCCCAAGTCCATTGACAAACAATAAAATAGACATGCCACTTCAGAGGCCACCTCTAGCTCCTTAGCAAAAATTGTCCCTTAACAAAACCTTAAATTCTAAATATATAAGTTTCCTTTATTTATCCTTGTTACTCTAAAATTCCATAGCTAAGGTTGTACCATGGAAGTAATATTTAGAAGGAATAACAACAACTTCACATCAAAGGTTTCATCTGCGTTACCGCCCATCTTTCAATAACTTGTTAATTGGTTCAATATCTAGCATGGAAGTTTAGTCTCCGCATGTGATCGATCAAATCACTGACACTTATCGGTCATTTTCGTGTTCACGGAGAACTACGAACAGACAAGTTTTTGTCGAATATACTTGCGAAGTAACCCGAATAGTCAATCGTTACATTCCGTTGATGTACGCTGCCGAAAAAAGTCATTCGTTCAATTTTTATTTTAGTCCAATTTTTCCATTTTTTTTGTTAGTTTGATCCTAATAGTTAAAACCGACAGCTTTCACATACGAAATATTACTCATGGTTGTACATATACCAGTGAATTATAACACAGACCAATTACTAGATTGAAAAGCAAGGCCACCCCCAAATCCATTGACAAACAATAAAATAGACATCAGTTATTTATGATGGTATAATTGTGTTCTATATAAATTTGCTTTATTTTTCCTTGAAAAAAGGCATAGACTGATAACCCTTGTACCTTTATATCCAATTATTAAATGCCCTGTTTTCTTTCACAAACCTCCCCCTTCCTGATAAGTCCATTGACAAACAATACAATGTCCATCACTTAATCATGACCATATGATTGTTTTTTTTCACCCTCCTTGTAACAGGGTTTTTAAAACTGGTCATTCATGTAATAATAATTACATTCGATGTATGTTTCATTATAATACGTTATTCTGATTGGCTAATTGCACATCACATGTTATTCCGTAAGCAGTTGCATGAGACAATAACAGTTCATTCATGATGACACGAGGTCCCACAATAAAGTGCACAGGTGAATTTAAAAATTTAACTTCATGAAAATCGTGTTTTTATAATCCTAGCTAAAAAATGTAGTTATAAGTATTGAATGCTTCTTTTTGTAACTTTATAGGGTTGTAAAAAGCGTTGACCGTGTGTACATTTTTAGAATGAAGCGCTTCCGCGCTTCATACAAAATGTACTTCGGTCAACGCTTTTACACCCCAATAAATTTACAAAAAGAAGCATTCAATTCTTAAGTGAATGCAACATTATATAAGTCTAATTTCTAATTAGTAAAAAAGTAAAATGCTATGACTTTCCCAAACCACCCCCTTTCCTGATAACATTGACAAACAATAAAATGTCCATCAGTTATTTATGACCATATAATTGTGTTTTATATAAGTTTGCTCTATTTATCCATGTATCAGGGTGCTAGACTGATAAGGCAATACATGACTATTACATGTACAGCATGTAGTGACTAGTCCAATTAGACTAATAATTTCTTGTACATGTTACCTATCCAATTACTAAATTATGCCCTGACTTCTTTCACGGTAAACGGATAGAAAGTCACAGGACATAAAGTCACAAATTTGATAGGACAAAAAGTCACAATTAATTTTTTTGACAATTGTTTGAATATATAAGAGAGATTTCTTGAAATATTTTCTTTTTATTACATTTATTCATTTTTAAGTGTAGGACATTGTTCATAAGCTTTGTTAAATGAAAAGTTATCAAATTTTAATCATGCAAAGGGGACATTTCTTGGCACCATGAAGCCATTTAAGTACAAAGTCTGACACTTTGACATTTTGTTTTCAGAACAATTATTTGTTCATCATTGATATTTATTGAATAAATTTTAATTACAAAGTTGCTTTATATATAAGAGTTCAAGAAAAAAACAAAAACTTTGTTTTTAAAATTATTTTTTTCTTGTTTAAAGAAAAATACTCTAAAAACTGAATTGTGACTTTTTGTCCGTGACTTTTTGTCTGTGACTTTTTGTCCTGTGACTTTTTGTCCTGTGACTTTCTGTCCTACATTCTTCTTTCACTAACCACCTCCTCCCTGATAAGTCCATTGACAAACAATAAGATAATAAACATCAGTTATATAATGGCCATATAATTATGTTTTATATAAATTTGCTCTATTTATCCTGCATCAGGGTGTTAAGTCTAGTTTATGCAATACAACATGTAGTCCAATTAGACTGATTATTAATTTCTGCATGGTACACATTACCCAGTCCAATTACTAAAATGCCCCGACTTCTTTCACTAACCACCCCCTTCCTGATAAGTCCATTGACAAACAATAAAATGTCCATCAGTTATTTATGACCATATAACTGTGTAGATGTATTGGGTTTATTGATCATGTACATTTTTACTGTAATAGAGGTTCTCTGATTACAACAAATGACATGATCAATGGACTGTGAATAAAAGGTAGAGTTATTTTTATCTGTCAAAAGTATTTATATTTTTTACATTCAGTTAGTGTTTGTATTGTTTTTGGATAGTATTTCCATTCAAGAATAGTCAATTTTCTCTGAGATTATTAAAGCTTTAAATCATGATCAATAAATACAGTGAATAAAAGGTAGAGTTATTTTTATCTGTTGTAAGTATTTATATTTTTTAACATTCAGTAAATGTTTTTTGGATATTATTTCCTTAAGAAAAGTATATTTTCTGCAAGATCATTAAAGCTTTAAATCATGGACAATAGACAGGGGATTTATTTCTATTAGTTCATAGTCAATGGACAGGGAATAAAAGGCAGAGTTATTTTTATCTGTCCAAAGTATTTATATTTTTTTACATTCAGTTTGTGTTTGTATTGTTTTTGGATAGTATTTCCATGCAAGAAAAGTATAGTTTCTGCAAGATTATTAAAGCTCAAATCATGGTCACTAGATATTGGATATATTTCTGTTAGATCATGATCAATGGACTGTGCAGTGAATAAAAGATAGAGTTACTTTTATTTCTCCTAAGTCTTTATATTTTTTTACATTCGTGAATAAAAGGTAGAGTTATTTTTATCTGTTGACAATTATTATATTTTCCCTTTCAGTCGTTTTTAATTGTATTTCCATTTAAGAATAAAATTTTTTGTAATTCTGTGAGATGATCAGATCATGTTCATCAGACAAACAAGTCAAAGGAAGTACTATCCAAAAACACTTGACCTTGACCTATAAGTGGTCTCATTGGGGTCTAAGCGTGATGCGGGATGGCTGATTTTTCATAAGCGTGAAATGTGAAAATCAAATTACTGTGTTGTGAAAATGGGAAATGAAACTTTGTGTAAGCGGGATACGGGAAACGGACAAAACAGTAAGCGGGATCTGGGATCGGAACCCCCCAATGAGACCCCCCTATAATGGTTCTTATATTTATATTCTTTGTATTCTGAGTTAACGTTTGCATTGTTTTTAGATACAAATTAAGAATGGTACATTTACATATTTGTCTTCAATACAGCTGTCAGATTATATTAAAGCATTAATCATCGAACAGCCGAAAGGTTGAGTTATTTTTATCTGCCCACAATAATTGTATCTTTCCTATTCATTTAATGTTGACATTTTAGATAGTATTTCCATTATGTTTTGCGAAATTATAAGCTTTATATGTACAGGTAAACCATACAACAACTTTGAAAACTTTTTATTTTTTATAAGTATGTTTTTGTTATTGTGTAATTTTTTTGTTGTTGTTTGCCATAAATTTAGCTTGATTTTTTACTATTTTATTTCAAATTTGGCTATATTATGTATTGAAAAATGAAAAATAATTGAAAAAATTCAAATAGTATTGTATAATGTAGGTACTAATGAGAAACTTCCTTTCGAACCCCCTTTTGTTGCTGCAATTATCATAGACTAGGAAGTCGTAAGACGTCACAAAAAGATCATTTCTTTTGTGTTGTTTTTACTGTAGGTAGTTTCCCCACGATGTCACACCTGACTTGATTTGTTTATATACATTGTGGTTTGTTTACTTTTATGTCAAGGTCTATTTAAAGTCAATTATAACATCACCCTAAACCAGGTACTTCTATATTACATAAGCTATAAACTTTTATTACAAGCATGATTAAGTCAGATATATCTTTTTAAAAGTTATTTTGCATTTATATTAGGCTGTTTAAAAAAGTGTGTTTTTTTTTCTAAACTAGATACTGCTATATTACATAGGCTAAATTCACTTATTACAATTCTGAGATAGTATCTTTTAAAAGTTATTTTACATTTATGTTAGGTTGTTTTAAAAAAGTGTTGATTTCTTAACCAGGTACTGATATATTTCATCAGCTATTAACTTTCATTACAAGTTAGATATGGTCTTTTCAGATTTATTTTATATTTATATTGGGTCCTTTAAAAAAGTGTTAATTTCTTAACCAGGTACTGACATATTACATAAGCTATTAACTTTTATTACAAGTTAGATACATCTTTTAAAAGTTATTTTGCATTTATATTAGGTCCTTTAAAAAAGAGTTTATTTCATGGTGAGAAAATGTGTATTGAAATTTCATCTTTCTAGTTAGTTAGAGATATCTTACATAAGCTTTTAGCTTTGATTTAATACAAGAACTGGAAGACATCTTTTAAAACGCATTTTACATTTATATTAGGTCCTTTAAAAAGGTTTTGATGTGAAAAGTTATATTTTGTGGGATAAGATGTGAATTGAATTTTATTCCTAAGTAAATTTATTAAGTCAACTAGCTAATAGAAGTTTAGGTATTCAAAGATGTTTAAAAGGATGCTTACATCAATAGCTATAACCTATAATCTTTTACTCAGCCTATACTCAACCTTATTGTTATTTGGTTTGTTGAGAAATAAAGATTCATATACTTGATGTGTTTAGAAATGGAAGGGGTACACATATTTTGATGTTTGTATATTATATATTGAATTATATATTCCTTTATAAATTTGTTAAGTCAACTAGCTAATAGAAGTTTTGGTATTCAAAGATGTTTGTTAAAGTAGGGGAACACAGATTTTCTTCTCTGTATATCTTTTTATATGTTGAATTTTGTTCCTTTATAAATTTGTTTAGTTAAAAATCTAAGGTATTCTTAAGTTATACACAAATGTTGCATTACTTTTAGTTCTTAATTTGTATGGCATGCTTCTGTTGCAGACTAAAATTTAGTGTGTGTACATTTTTCTCCCCATTACTAACAAATTCAAGTAATCTCATCCATTTATCCGTTTGTTCGTTTGTCATATTTTCGTTTCCAACTTCAGTAAGCATAAATCAAATGTTATGAAACTTGTACATAATGCTTATTACTGCAATACACATTTCCAATTTCAAATTTGAATGGCGTCAATTTTACCTTTCTCAATTTAAACCCCTTTATAACTTTATATAGAAGAGGGGGCAACATCTGTGTCCCTTTGACAATTCTCCATTCATTTCTATCTAAAGTAGGAATGAAAGATGTATTGCACACAAATTTGCCTTCTGAATTTATTTCCAGATAAACCAATAAATGCCAACTTACTAAATGATTGGGTGTAACCTTTACAAATTGAAACAGCTTTAACAATTTAGAATACAATAGTTAAACAGCACTAAATCTGAACATTCTAGCAAGATATTGTATAGCAAATAATACTGAAAGTAAAATTGAATTTGATAGTCTTTTGCTGTGTACCTGTACAATGAACATTTCTGCATGTTTTTGTTAAAATGCAGACGGAGAAAAGAAAACTGCATTTTAGAGACCATTAAATAAGATTTTGAAGGGAGTTTCTTACTAAGGCCCCAAAAAAATATATGTCTGTTTCCTGTTTCCCGACCGACCCTGACTCAAAACCCCCACCCCTAGATCTTTTTATTCAATTCCAGAAAAAAATTGTTTCGGGTCCGATCCAGATCCGTATCTTACTATGTCCAAACAATCAAAATGGATGCTCCCAGCACAAATGTGCTACAACTAAGGTTTAAAAAACGTCAGTACTGCAAGGATTATTCAATTAAAGCTTCTTTAAAGAGATTAAATCATTTTGGAGTACATGACATTTAAACGACTGCAAATCTGACAGGGAGAAAAAAAAAAAAAAAAAAAAATACCAGACCTACAGACCCTGACTTATTTGCCTTGGCAGCAGGAAACAGACATATATTTTTTTTGGCCTAAAAGTAAAATTGAATTGAAAGGTTGCGCCATATGTATTTTCAATGAACTTTCCTGCAGGTTTTTTTTATTACAACACATTAAAGTAAAATTGCAGTTTGATAAAAGAAAACTATTTTACAGATCATTAAATTAAATTTTGAAGGAAGTTTCTTACTAAAAGTAAAATTGAATCGATATGTTTTGCCATATATATATATTTTCAATGAACATTTTCTGCATCAATTGTTATTGTTTAAATGCTAAATTCTAAAAAGAAAACTGCATTTTATAGATCATTAAATAGAATAAATTAGGAAGTAAAATTTAATTTTACCATAAATATTCTGCATGTTATTTGAGTTTGAGTTCATTTAAGTAAAATTGCAGTTTGAGAAAAGATTACTGCATTTTACAGATCATTAAATAATTTAAGAAGGAAGTTTCTTACCAAAAGTATAATTGAATCGATATGTTTTGCTATAAATTATATTTTTACAATGAACATATCTGCATCTTATTGTAAAATGCATTACACTAAAATGGCAGTTTGAGAAAAGAAAACTGTATTTTACAGATCATTAAATAAAATTTTGAAGGAAGTTTCTTACTAAAAGTAAAATTAAATTGATAGGCTTTGCCATATATATATTTTCAATGAACACTTCTATTGTTAAAATGTTAGACTTTAAAAAGAAAACTGCACTTTATAGAACATTGAATAGAGTAAATTAGGATGTAAAAATTTTTACCATAAAAATTCTGCATGTTATTTGAGTTTGAGTGCATTTAAGTAAAATTGCAGTTTGAGAAAAGAAAACTGCATTTTACAGATCATTAAATAAGATTCAGAAGAAGGAAGTTTGTCTCATAAATCTGTTGCATGAATAATTAACTAGATTTCAAACCCTCTGAGACCAAAATATTGATCATCAATATGTAAGGTAGAAATATCTCTTGTTGCATTGTGGATAGGTCAATAATTAGGACATTCAACATCTGTCGTCTGCTTTGTTTGATTATTTGCTTACACACTTGTGAACAACTTGGAGTGTCATTAGAATAATACATGATCATTTGTGACAGATAATTTTTATGGATTTAATGGACTGAGGCAATCTAGGAGCTATTTCAACTCAGATTTTTCAATATAATCTTTTTTTTATATTGAATATTCAGTGCCATTCTTTTGATATGTTTTCTAGGGTCCTATCTTATTTGAAATGCTTCACCTTAAAACTATATTCAATCTGTCAACAGCAAGATCATTCTGTAAAGTATAAAAAAAATTGAAGTTTGATTTTTTGAAGTTTATGGAACAAAACTTGCTTACACGGCTTATTTTCTGTTTTTTCTTGGCCTTGATTTTTATTTCCCTCAGACATCAAATATTTAAGGATTTGGGATATATGTTTTCCGTTTTCATTGTGAAATTGGCGAAAATAAATCCCTTGAAAAAATTTCACACTTTCAAACACAAGTATTTTGAAATATACATTATCCTGTCTGTACCTTGATTTAATTTTAATATATTTTTCAATGGTCATGAGAACTCTGAAAGGTACTCTAAAGTTTAGATGATTTTATAGCAAGGGTTAGATTGTAGAAGACAAGTTTATTGAAATATACTATCTATAAAAATCAAACATTATTTGATACAGATAGTACAATGCTTTAACATTTTAGAAAGTATATCATAAACATGATTATTTACTTTCAGATGCCATTTAGAATTCGTACTTCAAAGTTCAGACACGTGTATGGAAATCCTGCCAAAAAAGAAGAATGTTACGAGAACGTAAAAATAACTAAGAGTACACATGACAGTAATTTTTGTGCCGTAAACCCTAAATTTTTGTGTGTTGTCCCCGATACAGGAGGAGGTGGATCGTTTATATGTCTGCCTCTTAAACAGGTAAGCTAATATTAAAATAAGACTTAAGGTGGTACCTAACACTACAAGGAGATAACTCTGTAAAATCAGCTGAGCGTTTTAGTTACGTTGTGTCATTAATGGAAAATTTAAAGCTTCTCAGTGATCAAAATAAGTGTTTGTCAACCTGCTATTGACCAGTGTAATTTTTCTGATAGAATGATTGGTTCAAATTTTTCGAAATTTTTATTTTTTTGTCAAAGGGTCAAAGTAAATACTTTCCAGAATTTTCTGAAAATTAAACGAGCCAAATTAAATTTAGTGGAGTGTTGGGTACCACCTTAAATAGGTTTGATAACCAATGAAACAATAGGGAGCTGTGGTAAAGTGGTGAGCACATTGGCCTACTAACACAAAGGTCCCTGGTTCGATCCCTGATACAGTGATAAAGTTTCAGGGACCGCATTTTCGGCTCTCTTGACACCATTTGAGAGTATGGTCTTGAGAAACAATGCTAGTCCGTCAGAAGAGGACAATAAATGGCTGACCCATGTTAAGAGGCAGCAAAATCTCTTGCACTTAAAAGATACCCTTGTAGATTTCCAAATGATAAAAGTTTCACACTGAGTCCGCTTTAAAAGAGGGACGAAAGATACCAAAGGGACAGTCAAACTCTTAAATCTAAAACAAACTGACATCGCCATGGCTAAAAATGAAAAAGACAAACAGTTAAACAATAGTACACATGACACAATATAGAAAACCAAAGAAACAACACAAACCCCACCAAAAACTAGGGGTGATCTCAGGTGCTCTGGAAGGGTAACCAGATCCTGCTCCACATATGGCACCCGTCTTGTTGCTTATGTGATATCAAATCTGGTAAATAGTCTAATTCTGTAGGTCACTTCCTATATGAGGAATGTGAAACAATTCATATGAGAAAATTTCAGGCTAATTTATAACTATATAATTACAGAAAAAATATATAAACAGACATGAACATAGACTTCCTCTGATTTGCAACCTTCTTTTCAGTCTGATAGTAACTGTATATAAAGAAGCTAATGTTTTCGCAGATGTGAAATGAAGCAAGTTTTACTGAATAAGATATGCAAAATATTTTGGCGGATTCGAAACTATTATCAATACCTTAGGATGTGCACTATTAAATTGGCGGAATTTGTTTTGGCAATTATGTTTTATCCACAAAAATAAAGCAAAAAATTTACACCCTGCGAAAATAACCTGCTATACAGTATATAGTTTAGAGTATTTTATAATTATATTTTTATACTAATGTCTTTCAATCTTTGTTTTGCAGACTGGTAGAGTAGAGTTTAGTGTTCCTAGAGTATGTGGTCATTCTGGAGCAGTATTAGACATAAAATGGAGTCCATTTAGTGATAATATCATAGCATCATCATCAGAAGACAGCACAGTGAGTAACGATAGACCTCCTATCTTGAAGAGTTTCTGAAAAGGGCTATAACATGAAATCATTTTAAACAGAGGAGACAATGAAGTTATTGTGTGGGTCTCATTGGGGTCTAAGCGTGACGCGGGATTGCCGATTTTTCGTAAACGTGACACGGGAAAGTCAAATTATTGTGCCGTGAAAACGGGAAATTAACTCCAGTGGGACACAGGAAATTACAATCAAAAACCCCCAATGAGACCCCCTATTGTTACCTTAACCCTTTGTCTTTATTATTGCTGTATTTTTGTGAGGCACAAAATCTGATGAGATTGAATGTAAGTCTCTCTGTTAGATCAGTTAGTTTTGCTATAAAACTTGTAATAGTTTCCATCTTGGTGATCTACGTAATAAATATATTTTGTATTTACATTGTAGGTAAAAATATGGCAAATTCCAGATAACCTTAATAAAAATTTATCAGAATGGCAGGTAGATCTTCACGGCCATCATCGGAGAGTTGGGTATATAGAATGGCACCCAACAGCAGAGAATGTCATTCTTAGTGCTGGCTTTGATCATAAGGTAATAAATAAATTTGGTGTTTTTACTGTCTCCTGATTGGTTAAAATTATTAGTTTTATTTTCAATGTTGTCAATTTTGATGGCGACACGCCCACTCTGACGTTGAGTATTCATACGCCAACATGTGTGTACGCTTGTTATTGTTAATATAAATAATATAAAAAGTTCTTTGAGCCTTATTTTTGATAGAAATTTATTTATAATGAATGGCAATGATTTTTTTTGATTTTATTGAACCATAAAACTAATTTTTGACTCTTCACATTTTACATAATCCGCTTCGCGGATTATTCAATGTGAAGAGTCAAAAGTTAGTTTTATGGTTCAATAAAATCAAAATAAATAATAGCCATTCATTAAATATATATATATATTAAGTCAATGTCAGAAAAATATAAACTTTTTTGTATGAGGCTGAGAACCTGGGGAAGGGCAAGGTTATATCAAGCGTACAAAAAAGTTAAATTATGATGTCGTTGACCAAATATTGTTTTTATACTGCAACAGGGCTTCCAAAACGGTCATATATTACGGACATTTGTATATTGTCCGGTAAAAGTCCGGCTGGGCAAAGCATGAAAAGGTCATATACTTTTTAGTTCAAAGCTTTTTCGGTCATTTTAACATAATTCACGATCTTTTTGACCCAACCTTTTGCCTTTAGCTTCCACACATTTCCGGTCATAAAAGTGACATGATGATTAATTACTATCAAAACAACCCATAATTCAATACTTTCTAATTTTAATCAAGGCAAATTATGGACTTGGTACAGGCATTTCCTTCTGTAGAAAATGTTGGATTAAACCAGGTTTTATAGCTACATAAACCTCTCACTTGTATGGCAGTTGCATAAAATTCCATGTGTAAACAAAACAAACAATTTGAATGCCAGTATCTAATCTGACATTGATATTGACAAAAAACTGAAAACTTTTGTCAGACCAAAAATAATATAACCTCTTGCATTTTGCCTGAAAGACAGTTTGACAATTTTGTCAAACAAAACAGTTGTTTGTCTGAATGAATATTCATCATTAGGAGACTACAGTGAAACCTGGCTAAACTGAATCCTGTATAAACTGACAATACCATGACTTAAAAAAAAGACAAATGATAGTACACAAGACACAACATATAGAAAACTAAAGACTAAGCAACACAAACCCCACCAAAAACTACAAATTACAATGTTTAATTTGATGAAATGGATTTTTTCTCAGTGTATATTATGGAATGTTGAATATTTTATTGTTTATTTTTTCTCAGTGTATACTATGGAATGTTGAATATTTTATTGTTTATTTATTTGCAGTGTATATTATGGAATGTAGAGCAGGCAGAACCCATCAGTGTGATATCAGAACATCCAGACAGTATATATTGTTGTTTATCTATTTACAGTGTATATTATGGAATGTGGAGCAGGCAGAACCCATCAGTGTGATATCAGAACATCCAGACAGTATTTATTGTTGTTTATCTATTTGCAGTGTATATTATGGAATGTGGAGCAGGCAGAACCCATCAGTGTGATATCAGAACATCCAGACAGTATTTATTGTTGTTTATCTATTTACAGTGTATATTATGGAATGTGGAGCAGGCAGAACCCATCAGTGTGATATCAGAACATCCAGACAGTATTTATTGTTGTTTATTTATTTACAGTGTATACTATGGAATGTAGAGCAGGCAGAACCCATCAGTGTGATATCAGAACATCCAGACAGTATTTATTGGTGTTTATTTATTTGCAGTGTATATTATGGAATGTAGAGCAGGCAGAACCCATCAGTGTGATATCAGAACATCCAGACAGTATTTATTGTTGTTTATCTATTTACAGTGTATATTATGGAATGTAGAGCAGGCAGAACCCATCAGTGTGATATCAGAACATCCAGACAGTATTTATTGTTGTTTATTTATTTGCAGTGTATATTATGGAATGTAGAGCAGGCTGAACCCATCAGTGTGATATCAGAACATCCAGACAGTATTTATTGTTGTTTATCTATTTGCAGTGTATATTATGGAATGTAGAGCAGGCTGAACCCATCAGTGTGATATCAGAACATCCAGACAGTATTTATTGTTGTTTATCTATTTGCAGTGTATATTATGGAATGTGGAGCAGGCTGAACCCATCAGTGTGATATCAGAACATCCAGACAGTATTTATTGTTGTTTATCTATTTGCAGTGTATATTATGGAATGTAGAGCAGGCTGAACCCATCAGTGTGATATCAGAACATCCAGACAGTATTTATTGTTGTTTATCTATTTACAGTGTATACTATGGAATGTAGAGCAGGCAGAACCCATCAGTGTGATATCAGAACATCCAGACAGTATTTATTGTTGTTTATTTATTTGCAGTGTATATTATGGAATGTAGAGCAGGCAGAACCCATCAGTGTGATATCAGAACATCCAGACAGTATTTATTGTTGTTTATCTATTTGCAGTGTATATTATGGAATGTAGAGCAGGCTGAACCCATCAGTGTGATATCAGAATATCCAGACAGTATTTATTGTTGTTTATCTATTTACAGTGTATATTATGGAATGTAGAGCAGGCAGAACCCATCAGTGTGATATCAGAACATCCAGACAGTATTTATTGTTGTTTATTTATTTGCAGTGTATATTATGGAATGTAGAGCAGGCAGAACCCATCAGTGTGATATCAGAACATCCAGACAGTATTTATTGTTGTTTATCTATTTACAGTGTATATTATGGAATGTAGAGCAGGCTGAACCCATCAGTGTGATATCAGAACATCCAGACAGTATTTATTGTTGTTTATCTATTTACAGTGTATATTATGGAATGTAGAGCAGGCAGAACCCATCAGTGTGATATCAGAACATCCAGACAGTATATATTGTTGTTTATCTATTTACAGTGTATATTATGGAATGTAGAGCAGGCAGAACCCATCAGTGTGATATCAGAACATCCAGACAGTATTTATTGTTGTTTATTTATTTACAGTGTATATTATGGAATGTAGAGCAGGCAGAACCCATCAGTGTGATATCAGAACATCCAGACAGTATATATTATTGTTTATCTATTTGCAGTGTATACAATGGAATGTAGAGCAGGCAGAACCCATCAGTGTGATATCAGAACATCCAGACAGTATTTATTGTTGTTTATTTATTTACAGTGTATATTATGGAATGTAGAGCAGGCAGAACCCATCAGTGTGATATCAGAACATCCAGACAGTATTTATTGTTGTTTATTTATTTGCAGTGTATATTATGGAATGTAGAGCAGGCTGAACCCATCAGTGTGATATCAGAACATCCAGACAGTATATATTGTTGTTTATCTATTTACAGTGTATATTATGGAATGTAGAGCAGGCAGAACCCATCAGTGTGATATCAGAACATCCAGACAGTATATATTGTTGTTTATCTATTTACAGTGTATATTATGGAATGTAGAGCAGGCAGAACCCATCAGTGTGATATCAGAACATCCAGACAGTATTTATTGTTGTTTATTTATTTACAGTGTATATTATGGAATGTAGAGCAGGCAGAACCCATCAGTGTGATATCAGAACATCCAGACAGTATATATTATTGTTTATCTATTTGCAGTGTATACAATGGAATGTAGAGCAGGCAGAACCCATCAGTGTGATATCAGAACATCCAGACAGTATTTATTGTTGTTTATTTATTTACAGTGTATATTATGGAATGTAGAGCAGGCAGAACCCATCAGTGTGATATCAGAACATCCAGACAGTATATATTGTTGTTTATCTATTTGCAGTGTATATTATGGAATGTAGAGCAGGCAGAACCCATCAGTGTGATATCAGAACATCCAGACAGTATTTATTGTTGTTTATTTATTTACAGTGTATACTATGGAATGTAGAGCAGGCAGAACCCATCAGTGTGATATCAGAACATCCAGACAGTATTTATTGTTGTTTATTTATTTACAGTGTATACTATGGAATGTAGAGCAGGCAGAACCCATCAGTGTGATATCAGAACATCCAGACAGTATTTATTGTTGTTTATCTATTTGCAGTGTATATTATGGAATGTAGAGCAGGCTGAACCCATCAGTGTGATATCAGAACATCCAGACAGTATTTATTGTTGTTTATCTATTTACAGTGTATATTATGGAATGTAGAGCAGGCAGAACCCATCAGTGTGATATCAGAACATCCAGACAGTATTTATTGTTGTTTATCTATTTACAGTGTATATTATGGAATGTAGAGCAGGCAGAACCCATCAGTGTGATATCAGAACATCCAGACAGTATTTATTGTTGTTTATCTATTTGCAGTGTATATTATGGAATGTAGAGCAGGCAGAACCCATCAGTGTGATATCAGAACATCCAGACAGTATTTATTGTTGTTTATCTATTTGCAGTGTATATTATGGAATGTAGAGCAGGCAGAACCCATCAGTGTGATATCAGAACATCCAGACAGTATTTATTGTTGTTTATCTATTTGCAGTGTATATTATGGAATGTAGAGCAGGCAGAACCCATCAGTGTGATATCAGAACATCCAGACAGTATATATTGTTGTTTATCTATTTGCAGTGTATATTATGGAATGTAGAGCAGGCAGAACCCATCAGTGTGATATCAGAACATCCAGACAGTATTTATTGTTGTTTATTTATTTACAGTGTATACTATGGAATGTAGAGCAGGCAGAACCCATCAGTGTGATATCAGAACATCCAGACAGTATTTATTGTTGTTTATCTATTTGCAGTGTATATTATGGAATGTAGAGCAGGCTGAACCCATCAGTGTGATATCAGAACATCCAGACAGTATTTATTGTTGTTTATCTATTTACAGTGTATATTATGGAATGTAGAGCAGGCAGAACCCATCAGTGTGATATCAGAACATCCAGACAGTATTTATTGTTGTTTATCTATTTACAGTGTATATTATGGAATGTAGAGCAGGCAGAACCCATCAGTGTGATATCAGAACATCCAGACAGTATTTATTGTTGTTTATTTATTTGCAGTGTATATTATGTAATGTAGAGCAGGCAGAACCCATCAGTGTGATATCAGAACATCCAGACAGTATTTATTGTTGTTTATTTATTTGCAGTGTATACTATGGAATGTAGAGCAGGCTGAACCCATCAGTGTGATATCAGAACATCCAGACAGTATTTATTGTTGTTTATTTATTTGCAGTGTATATTATGGAATGTAGAACAGGCAGAACCCATCAGTGTGATATCAGAACATCCAGACAGTATTTATTGTTGTTTATTTATTTACAATGTATATTATGGAATGTAGAGCAGGCAGAACCCATCAGTGTGATATCAGAACATCCAGATAGTATTTATTGTTGTTTATTTATTTACAGTGTATATTATGGAATGTAGAGCAGGCTGAACCCATCAGTGTGATATCAGAACATCCAGACAGTATTTATTGTTGTTTATCTATTTGCAGTGTATATTATGGAATGTAGAGCAGGCAGAACCCATCAGTGTGATATCAGAACATCCAGACAGTATATATTGTTGTTTATTTATTTACAGTGTATATTATGGAATGTAGAGCAGACAGAACCCATCAGTGTGATATCAGAACATCCAGACAGTATTTATTGTTGTTTATCTATTTACAGTGTATACTATGGAATGTAGAGCAGGCTGAACCCATCAGTGTGATATCAGAACATCCAGACAGTATTTATTGTTGTTTATCTATTTGCAGTGTATATTATGGAATGTAGAGCAGGCAGAACCCATCAGTGTGATATCAGAACATCCAGACAGTATATATTGTTGTTTATTTATTTACAGTGTATATTATGGAATGTTGAGCAGGCTGAACCCATCAGTGTGATATCAGAACATCCAGACAGTATTTATTGTTGTTTATTTATTTACAGTGTATATTATGGAATGTTGAGCAGGCTGAACCCATCAGTGTGATATCAGAACATCCAGACAGTATATATTGTTGTTTATCTATTTGCAGTGTATATTATGGAATGTAGAGCAGGCAGAACCCATCAGTGTGATATCAGAACATCCAGACAGTATTTATTGTTGTTTATTTATTTACAGTGTATATTATGGAATGTAGAGCAGGCAGAACCCATCAGTGTGATATCAGAACATCCAGACAGTATATATTGTTGTTTATTTATTTACAGTGTATATTATGGAATGTAGAGCAGGCAGAACCCATCAGTGTGATATCAGAACATCCAGACAGTATTTATTGTTGTTTATTTATTTACAGTGTATATTATGGAATGTAGAGCAGGCAGAACCCATCAGTGTGATATCAGAACATCCAGACAGTATTTATTGTTGTTTATTTATTTACAGTGTATATTATGGAATGTTGAGCAGGCTGAACCCATCAGTGTGATATCAGAACATCCAGACAGTATATATTGTTGTTTATTTATTTACAGTGTATATTATGGAATGTAGAGCAGGCAGAACCCATCAGTGTGATATCAGAACATCCAGACAGTATTTATTGTTGTTTATTTATTTACAGTGTATATTATGGAATGTTGAGCAGGCTGAACCCATCAGTGTGATATCAGAACATCCAGACAGTATTTATTGTTGTTTATTTATTTGCAGTGTATATTATGGAATGTAGAGCAGGCAGAACCCATCAGTGTGATATCAGAACATCCAGACAGTATTTATTGTTGTTTATCTATTTGCAGTGTATATTATGGAATGTAGAGCAGGCAGAACCCATCAGTGTGATATCAGAACATCCAGACAGTATTTATTGTTGTTTATTTATTTACAGTGTATATTATGGAATGTAGAGCAGGCTGAACCCATCAGTGTGATATCAGAACATCCAGACAGTATTTATTGTTGTTTATTTATTTACAGTGTATATTATGGAATGTAGAGCAGGCAGAACCCATCAGTGTGATATCAGAACATCCAGACAGTATTTATTGTTGTTTATTTATTTACAGTGTATATTATGGAATGTAGAGCAGGCAGAACCCATCAGTGTGATATCAGAACATCCAGACAGTATATATTGTTGTTTATTTATTTGCAGTGTATATTATGGAATGTGGAGCAGGCTGAACCCATCAGTGTGATATCAGAACATCCAGACAGTATTTATTGTTGTTTATTTATTTACAGTGTATATTATGGAATGTAGAGCAGGCAGAACCCATCAGTGTGATATCAGAACATCCAGACAGTATTTATTGTTGTTTATTTATTTACAGTGTATATTATGGAATGTAGAGCAGGCCGAACCCATCAGTGTGATATCAGAACATCCAGACAGTATATATTGTTGTTTATTTATTTACAGTGTATATAATGGAATGTGGAGCAGGCCGAACCCATCAGTGTGATATCAGAACATCCAGACAGTATATATTGTTGTTTATTTATTTACAGTGTATATTATGGAATGTGGAGCAGGCTGAACCCATCAGTGTGATATCAGAACATCCAGACAGTATTTATTGTTGTTTATTTATTTACAGTGTATATTATGGAATGTGGAGCAGGCCGAACCCATCAGTGTGATATCAGAACATCCAGACAGTATTTATTGTTGTTTATTTATTTACAGTGTATATTATGGAATGTGGAGCAGGCCGAACCCATCAGTGTGATATCAGAACATCCAGACAGTATATATTGTTGTTTATTTATTTACAGTGTATATTATGGAATGTGGAGCAGGCGGAACCCATCAGTGTGATATCAGAACATCCAGACAGTATATATTGTTGTTTATTTATTTACAGTGTATATTATGGAATGTGGAGCAGGCAGAACCCATCAGTGTGATATCAGAACATCCAGACAGTATTTATTCCATATCATGGAACACAGATGGAAGCTTGTTCTGTACTACATGTAAAGATAAACAGATTAGAGTTCTCGATCCCAGAACAGGGAGTGTTGCAATGGTAAGAACATGTAACTTTAATCAATTGAAAAAAATCCTGTTTCAACAATTATTGAAAGTTTAATTATTTCTTATGAACTGAAAAATGATATAATATGTGTGGTATACAACAATATATGGACCATGGAGTAAAAAACTGTCCTATATTCCAGACATTTATATTATTACAAGACATTGGCCGCCTTGGATAAGCATGTACTGGATGGCACTCACACCACATCTTCCTATATCTATCTACTTTTTAGTGTTCAAGGCTTTCTCAAAAGATGGTCTTTTTAACATATTTGCGATGTTTTTGACCCAACCTTTTGCCTTAAACATCCACACATTTCTGGTCATAAAAGTTACATGATAATTAATTACTATCAAAATTTATATGGACCTAAAAATAAATACTCAACTTTAGAGAGCAACATACAACTTCTTCAATCAACAGGTGTCTTTACAATGAATATAAAGCTTTTTAGATTCCTGGCCGTATACAAGTTTGACTCGGGTCTATAAAAGTTGTGTATGAATTGTACAGAAAAAATAAAAATTCAGCCATTCAACAAAAATAACAAGGAGAGATGCTTGTATAGCAGTAAAACAGAAATATGCGAGTATGCAATTCAAAATTTTTGTTGGAAATCTTCAGTTATTGGTTGTACTTATTATTTGTAAATACTTTAAAGTTGATTCTTTAAAATATATATCAGAAACAGCATTTCTGATGAACAGGTATAATCTGATATTAAATGTTAAATTTTATATGCCATGTTTGAATTTTCTTGCAGATAATAATGTTGTTCAAGGGTGAAATATACTTTCTCTTTGTAGGAATGTCAAGGCCATGATGGAAACCGATCGTCTAAATCAGTATTTGTAGATAATAATAGAATATTTACATGTGGTATGACCAGATCCAGTAGTAGAGAACTGGCTGTCTGGGATATTGTAAGTAAAAAAGATATTTTATTTTTCATAAATATACTGTTGATTCATTTATTTTCGTGGGTACCAATTTTTTGTGGATTAAGGAAAACTTACATGTTTAGTGGATATTTGATTTTGTGGTTTTGCGGAAGTCTGCATACAAGCCACGAGAAATTTTGTCATTCCTCGAACATTTAATTTCGTGGTTCAACTGTTCCCACGAAGTCCATGAAAATTAGTTTCCAATGAATAATAATGAATCCACAAGATATTAAAAATGGTAAAGGAAAATTGGCAGTTACTAAAATTGTCAAATTATCTCCCCTCTATTTATAAAAAAAAAGTGAAAAAAATATTTACACCATATTAACTTCATTAGGTGAGGAGATTAATGACAAAATACAAGACAAAGACCTCTGTTTTAAAATTTACTTTTTTTTCAAGTATGGGTATTTCCTTTATAAGCCAGATGTTGGATTAGATCATTTTGGCCATGGTTGCAACAACGACACAAACATTCCTAATGCTTGCTTCTCTAATTTTTGTGCTATTTTCACATTTCTTGATCCAAGTGAGAAGAATATTTCTCCTCACCAGTGAAAAATCTGTTCTCGGCAAACGATAAGTCGACATTTAATTGTGACATTAAATTTTCTTGGTTTCTTCTGATCTTTTGATGCCACATAAAAAGTACACAACCTTGTTGAAATCTTTGAAAAAGAAGGATAAAAATCATTAGATAAACAGATTCCACCACTATAAATTGTGTATTACATGTACTATAATTCTCCACTCGTGACAGTTAAATTTTAATAATTTAAAGAGCTCTGCAAGCCTTAGCTTTAAATATTAAGATTTAACTGTCTCGAGTGGAGAAATATTGTAACACACTTGTTGCAGTTGTGGAATCTATATTTATACAGTTATGGCCTTCTGAAATAGTAAATCTTCAATATATTGAAATAAAGAATGATATAAAGGGTATACAGAAATGATTTAAATATTTGTAACAGGAATAGTTTTACAGTTTTTGAGACAAAAGCTAAGAATTTTTATTTCATGTTATAAAATTGAGAATGGAAAAGGAGGAATGTGTCAAAGAGACAACAACCTGACCATAGAAAAAAACAACAGCAGAAGGTCACCAACAGGTCTTTAATGTAACGAGAAATTCCCGCACCTGGAGGCGTCCTTCAGCTGGCCCCTAAATAAATATATACTAGTCCAATGATAATGAACACCTTACTAATTTCCAAATTGTACACAAGAAACTTAAATGTTATACTTTATTTCAGAGGAAATTCAACAAGTCATTATTCAACAACACGATAGACACATCTAATGGTATTCTGTTACCATATTACGACAGGGACAATAGAGTCATGTATTTAGCAGGCAAAGGCGATAGCAATATACGATATTATGAAATTGATGACCAATCAAATTGTTATTTCCTTAACGCCTTCATGTCTTCATACCCACAGCGTAGTTTAGGTAAGAAATACTGTGGAATCATTATTATTCGTTGGATACCAATTTTTATTGATTTCGTGGGTACAGGGGAACCACAAATTTAAATATTCAACAATTAAAATTTTTCTAAAGGAATGAATACAGACTTTGCTAAAACCATGAAATTGAATATCCACAAATATGCAAATTTTCCTCAAACCTCAAAATTTGGTATCCATGAAAATAAATAAATTCACAGTACCGAATATACAGATAAGTAACTATAGGAAGAGGGCAATATTACAATCACATTGTCTGTGTGTCTTTTCAACATATTTTATTCATTACAATTTTTCGTATTTAGGTACAGCCTTCAACATGCATCCTTGGCTGACACTGAACAGCAAGCTATAAATATGTACCATTTTCTGATCCGTCAAATGCTTACTTCCTGTTTGCCTAAACTACTGTTAGGACAGAATAACTTCATATTTGTTACGCAGGAAAATAGTGATGTGTTGTATTTGACACTTACTGCCTGTTTTCAGAAACTTTTAATTAAGAATAGGGTTATATAAAAAAGAAGATGTGGTATGCTTGCCAATGAGACAACTGTCCACAAGAGACCAAAATGACACAGACATTAAAAACTATAGGTCAATGTACGGCCTTCAACAATGAGCAAAGCTCATATCACATATGCATAACACTACAAAGCATACTCTATGGTCAGGTTGTTGTCGCTTTGACTCATTCCCCATTTCCTTTCTCAATTTTATTTATTCTTAATGTTATTTCTTAAAAGCTGAAAGTGAGTAAACATGTTAAAGAAAGTCAGACATTTGGTAGAATTAGATGTAACTCTTAAAATACAAAGAGGGACATGTGGAATAATTGCCAATGAGACAGCTATACATTAAATTAGTCCTCTTTCTAAAAACTTTTCAGTTTCAGACTCTGGTTTTCCTTTAAATTACACAAACATATGTTTTACGTCTCTTTACATACATTTAAACCTCTGTCATTGATTGAACACAACATCGTGTATAGGTTTAAGTATTAGATGAAATACGAATAGCATCGTTAAACAATGTGTACTATTTTGATCTGAACGTCATTGATGAGTCTTATATATGTAGATGAAACAAGTGTCTGGTATATTTGATTAATCTGAGCATCACTGATGAGTCTTATGAAGACAAAAAGTGTGTCTTGCGTATTAAATTATAAGCCTGGTACCTTTGATCACTATTTATATTTTTCCAGGTGTGATGCCAAAGAGAGGCTGTGATACGAGTAGATGTGAAGTCATGCGATTTTATAAACTACACTCCGGCAAGGATGTTATAGAGCCGATTTCAATGATAGTCCCAAGAAAGGCTAGTATACTTTAAATTTAAAATACTTCTTGCACATTTATTATAGCAATTGTTGGAAGAATCAACAAAAATGTGAAATTTCGTTTTTGCGATTTCGGTAAATGCGGCATTATGCTTCTTACAAATAGTGCTATCAATATTTAAGTTTGTATTTTTCTTATTCCGTGTATTCTATCTGAATCAATTATGACCCAAAAAAATGTACATTGTTAAATGCAGAGGTTGCTGAAAGTCTGATAATAGGTGAAAAACAAGAGTACTTCTACTTCTACTTCAACCAAATAAATGCCACAATCAACAAAATGAATATTTTGCCAAACATCCTTAAACAATTTCATGATGACTATTTATAAAATGCTATTTTATATTGCAAAATTTTATAATACCATGTTTTCAATATCTAAAAAAATGTTGAACATTTGCAGGTTTCCTCTCAGTTTCACAGTGATATTTATCCCAATACATCCAGTATGTTACCTTCACTAACAGCTGATGAATGGATAGCAGGTCAAAACAGGGAACCAGTTATGGTGTCAATGTTGGTGAGTTATCTCCCTTAAACTTGGCCTTTGCCTCCAGCCTGTTACCTTTGCTTACGGCTGATGAACTAATTTTAGGATGAAAAAGTTTAGTTGCTTGTTCTAGTCGTGTACAGTTGAAGATAACATTAGTTTTACTATCAATTTTTTCAATTTTTTTATACTTAAACACTATTTATGCATTTAATTCTGGCAACCTTTTGCAGTGATCATAGAAAAAAAAACCAGTGACCATCTGTCTGTGTGTGTGGCTGGTCTACCAGTCATGTTAACACTCTTGCATGTACAATTTTTGGCAGAAATTTGAAATTTGTGCCAATCTAATATTTATATAAGAGTTACACAGCTTTAATTATTGATTGTATGTGAAATTGCATTGTGGAAAGAAAAAAAATCTTTAGTTATTGCCCTTGAACAGATTAGGGTTTTTCAAGCAGTTTGCAACTCTGTTCTTTCATTGTTACTTTACATACTCAATATATTTTACTCTATGTAGGTATAGGAAGATGTGGTATGAGTGCCAATGAGACAACTCTCTAACCAAGTCACAATTTTAAAAAGTAAACCATTATATGGCATGGCCTTCAACACGGAGCCTAAGCTCAAATCAAACAGCAAGCTATAAAGGGCCCCAAGCTGCTAGTATAAAACCATTCAAAAGGGAAAACTAATGGTCTAATCTATATATAAAAAAAAGAAATGATAAACACAAGAAACAAATAATTGTATATCATGACAATATGTTTTCTAGGATGGTCATGTGACTAATTGTCCCAAGACGACATCATCAACTGCCATACAGAATCAACAGAACGACATCATCCATCAGGCTCCAACCATTACTACGTATAAAACTGTCAACAAGCAGGGCATGCCTCCACGGGCCAGTACCATAGATGTACCACGGAGGACAGACAAACGACCTGCATCATTACAGAACTTGAAACGACTCAGTACTAACGAAGATTATGTATCTTACAGTGCTGTCAGGTAGAATTCTATCTTTTTGTTAGAGAGTTTTTGGATTATTGATTATAATTGAAAGCTTTAATCAATCATTACACAACCTAAAACAACTCAGGACTAATGAAGATTATGTATCTTACAGTGATGTCAGGTATAACTTCAGAAATGATCTAATGGTGAAGTTCTGATTATCGATTTTTTTCTACCAATGTATTATAGTTTTCAATCATTGTAGTTTTTGTTTCAAAAAAGAGCTTCCTTAAAAAAAATGTTATTGTGCATCAACTCTATGTTAACTGAATACTTAAATTTGTTATGTAGAGACTTTGGCTAAATAATGAAATCAAATATCCAGGAAATCCAGGAAATATGGTACACACAAAAAACAGAACCATATTCAACTTCCAATGATCTTCTTTGATATACATTAAAAAAAGTGTTATGAGTGCCAATGCGACAACTCTTCATCCAAGTCAAAATATATCAAAAGTTAAAAAATACCAAGTACCGTACACAATACTTGAAAGTTGTAGTATCATTAGTGAGCATCATCTCAGAGTTGATCATGATTTAATCTTTCAGTGAAGCTTCTGAGAACCACACAAATAAAAATGGTATGACTAATGGCCACAAGGAAGAAAAGAAAGTAACAAAGAGAGGCTGGTCCCCTATTTCGCCAACAAAAGATGCAATGACTAATGGATTTACTGGTTCCGAACCTGAGGTAATTGTCTATTAAATTTGTCCATTGATTTATTTGATAACCGAAGCACATTCATTGTTGATATTCTGTCTTCCTGTCAAATTTACCCACAATGCTTTGCTTTTAATGTACCTTGACACTTTCTTGAATAAAACAGACAAACTTTTTACACATTGTTTATTCAAACAGACCATTTTTGCATTTTAATCAAGAATTTTTTTTAAAACTGTTTTAGGTGAATTAATACTTTTTGTTGTCTTTGTTTTTTATTAACCCTCACAGCCTTGCCAAGGATTATAGAATCATATATGAAAAAGTTTATGATTTGGGATATAGGAAAAAAGATATCCGTTCTTAAATCTGTATGGCCTGCTAAGGATTTTAATAGAACCATTTGTTGGAATTATTATGATTTTGTCAATTTCTAAATACACTGCAATGATAAGTTGGGGTAAAATGTGTTGACAAGAAATGGGATCGACAGAAAATTACTTGACATGCCCAGATACTGTCATTTTGTAATTTCATCAATTCTAAAATTAGAAAACTAACATAATTTATGTTAATTAGGTGTCATGTGATCGTAGTAATGTAAGTTGCTATAGTGCTGAAGCTTATCCATAGACATAATATCTCTTATATAATCGGTAGAATCGTAACAATTAAAATCTGACTAGCTTTTCTATTTATAGCTTCTACAGAAAATATGAAGATGACCTTTTACCTTTGTCAATTCATTACAAAATGTTATATGTCTACAATTTAATCTTTTGTTAGAACCCTGGTGATTTTATTAATAAAATGAATTTCATTTCTCTTGAATTGTGCTTTTCCTGTTTAACAACATTTATGCTTTTGTATATATGTACTTTCAACAAATCTAAGGGTTTGTCATATCAGAACTGAACTGATACTGAAACAATGTCTGATGGCCCTTTTTTTTGCTATGTTCAGAATTTTTATCATATCTTTTATTGGCCTGTACATAAATTTACTGGACTATGGTCATTGCTGAAGTTAACCACTGCAATTTGGGGAAATATGTAAAAATCATCTACAGTAGAATGCATTTATATTTTGTTCTGGTATGACTTTTTTACTGATAGTTGAAAATTAGGAGTAAGAGTAAGAGTTTTTAAACCTTAAAATTAGGGTGGAAATGCCCTATCTGAAACTGTGTATCCATTTAACAAACATTTGGTTTAAATTTTGTGTTGAATATATTGGTTCTTTTTTATGTGGGTCTGAATCTCCTTCAGATATTTAATTGTTAGTTTTAATTATAACATTATAAAGTACTATCCAACAAAGTAATACAGCAGCCCCATTTGTTTCCACAGAAGAAAAGGGAGATAACTGTACAAACTAATGTTCAGAAAAGGGAGATAACCACTAAAACTAAGAAAAGAGAAATAGTGGTGAGACAGTAAATCCATGTTCTGTTGATTAAATTTTTAGTTGGCAATTTCCAGTTTGTTGAAGTATTATTCATTTTCAGGTTTTACTCAGGGATGTTCCAAAATTTATCAGGTGGAGAAAAGGGTGTTTTTCAAATTGTTAAATATGAATGGTTGCATTTTCCTTTGAATTTTGTTAGAATTATCAGTAAAATGAAAATTTAATGTATGGCGGCAGCAAAATGTGACTCCCATCCTCCCATGTGATAAAATTTTGGAACAATCCTAAAATTACAAAATTGTTTTACAAATGTTTTTTTCATCAGATACATCTGTAAAATTCAGAAATTTTTGCAATATTTTTAAATATTTTAAAAACTTAATTCAGTTTTCAAAAATTGGAAAAATTCATTTTAAATTTTGAAAGCATTATTGGTATTTGATTTTTCCTGCAATCATAATGATAGATTTTGCTTATTTTTCTATTGTTTAACTATCATTAATGCATACAAAAAATTTCTGAATTTGCAGTACATAAAATTGGTTTAAAATGAGGTATTGCTTTATATCATCCACTTAATATAATCCCCTTAATTTTACATATTTATATATATTTGTATACTAAACTGTAAAGTGAGCCTGATATTTCTGTACATCTTATAATAAGATTTGTAATTTTTATAGAAATGGAAATTGTAATTGACCATGGCTAGAAGAAACAAATTGATGAAAACAAATGAGTTTTGGACATGTCTTATATAATTTGGATCAAAATAGATTATTAATCTTCTAATTCAATTAGAATTTCATGGCCAATGCAAGCTGTTGCCATATCTGGAAGTTTAAGTGGTATCTGTTTGTCTTTCAGAGAAAAAAAACCTATTTTTTTGTACACAATTTGTAGAGAAAAATAGCTCACTTTACAGTACAGCTTCAATGTATATCTTGTCTGCACAATATAAACAAATATATAAAGCTTTGTTCCTGTCGTCTGCTTTTGTAGAAATTTCATGTCAAGAAAGTCTGGTCAACTCCGCCTCCTTCTGCTCTTCCCTGTCAATCACCACTTAATGATGTGGAGGTGGGTATCTCTTCCACTTTTAGTTCTGTTCAAGCCCAATCTGGTTGAATAACAGACTCTCTGCACATGTTTTGCTCACAAGAATCTGACATTGTTCTGTTTGACCGTCTGCTATGAAGTACACTTTTGAGATCATTAGGTTTTGTTGTTCTGGAGACAGAAATTTCATTGGTTAAAAAGTAAAAGACTGAAATGTCATTGGTTGAAATTTTGAATGATGAAATTTTATTGTTAAAAGAATTGAAAGCTAAAACTTCATTGGCTAATGTAATATTCAGAGCAGAACAAGTAGAATAGGGCACTGTCAGATCCTTATAAGTGAAGCTAAGAGACCCAATCTGTAATTCAACCAGATTGTGATCAGGCCAAATGATATGTATTTGTGGTTCTACTTTGTGCCCTAATTTCTTGCTTTCCTGAACCTATTTTTTTTCCCTTTCAATCAATCACCATAATCCAGCACTTTTCTTCACTTTCCGTATGAAAAATCTACCCCAAATTTCTTTGATTGGAACCACTTATATATATTTTATTTTGCCATAATATTTTGCTGTCATTCTTTTACTTATGTTATTAATGTTTTCCATATTGATTATGTAAACCCTTATATGTGATAAATGCAATACTATGAAATAGACCAATTTCAGATTTCTAATTTTATTTCCAATTATTTTAAATATTTGATCCAGGGAAACAGCTGTGGTTTTGCCAATCTTTGCATACAGAGCCTATATAAAAATGTGTAATTCGTTGAACATTTAAATTCATGGTTCTCCTGTACAAACCAAAAAAGTAAAAATTGGTATCCAACGAATAATAAGTAATCCACAGTATTTTGCATTTGATTTAAAAGAATAATAAGAGAACATTTGTAAAGTAAAAATTGGGTAAATGTCTACGCTACATCATACCACAAACAATTACAATATTGAAATACCCTAATAACATAAAATTACTTATTTTTAAATAACTTTAAAGTACATTTGTTATCATTATCATATTTTCTATTTATGGTTGCAATCATTATGTTTTCTATTAATAGTTTCAAACTTCATACTTTCTATTTATAGTTACAGAAAGCTTATTTCCAACAATCAGAGGAAATCAAGAGTTTAAAAGAACAAGTGAAATTAAAAGACAAAAGAATCAGACAATTAGAGGATGAATTAAAAATATTACGGACTCCGTCAGACTGTGGTCCTGGTCAAAGCGACTGCTGACCTCTAACCCCAAAAAGTGCAAAGGTCATGGTCAGAGTGACTGCAGACTGATGAAACAATTATGATTTTTAAAGTGCAAAGGTCATGGTCAGAGTGACTGCAGACCGCTGACACAATTATGATTTTAAAAGTGCAAAGGTCATGGTCAGAGTGACTGCTGACCGCTGACACAATTATGATTTTAAAAGTGCAAAGGTCATTTAATCATGGGCTTACTGCAAGAATCATTTTCATTTGTCTTGTATGCAGATATTTTGATGAAGAATGCACAACTGCAGGAGAGTCAAGGACGGGGATTTTAATCTCACTTGACCCTAGAGCCAATGTTGGACATTGTCAAAGCTTCGAGTTGAAACCTGTTCTCCGTTATCATCAGATATCCATTCGATATAAAATCCTTATACCCACACTTCATAATCTTATGTGAGAGAAAAAAATTGAAAAGTTTTTGAACACCTGTCTTCATTCTGATTACCTATCCTAAATATTCTAATCTAAAGAACTGGTGATGGAGAATTGGATTTCTTATATGGGCTTTTTAATTTATTGTTAGAACTAAAAGCAAGGTCAGTAATATACAGTTAAGTCTATTGTGAAAAAAGGGGGTACAAGTAAAGTCCATGTATTTGTATTTGGTTAAAACCAGGTTTTTACATTCTGTTTGTACACTTAAAGACAGAAATTGTTCCTATGCGTATTTATGTAACAACATATAATATACAAAATTGAACCTGTATGGTATATGTTACCCCTGAAAAGTATATACAAGTCCTTTAAAAAATGCTTTGATAAGTTCTGTAATTTTCATTCAGGATGTTTTTAATGTCGAATTACGTAATCAATTAATACAAATGGAACAAAAGTATTTTTTGCTCTGCTTAATAAATGTGGTAAAAGAAAGATAACTCTGGTTGTGATTGAAAACTTCAAAAAATGTATGAAATATTTTGTTGTTTAATATTTGTTTCTCTCAGGCTTATTATTGTTTTAAAAGTTGCTTGTTATTTTTATAATTTTCTAAATTCCCAATATTTTGTTTTAATTTATTTTTTATATAACCTATTTTTCTGTTTTATGATGTACAAGATGTATGTTGTCTTTTAACATGAATTTGATTTTAAATATTTTTCTGTTTTACAAAGAAGCACCCAAATGTGGATTACTAGTCATAATATATTGTTACACAATATTTAGTGCTTATTTTTAAACTGAACTTTAGAGAAAAACTTAAGATCTGAGTTTATTTCATTTTATTTATGAAAACATTTTCTTTTATGTTTATTTTTTCTTTTAAAAGTGCATTCTTTTAAAAGTGCAAAGATTCTGAAATAGATGTACATGATATAGTATCTACATGTATACTCCAATAATTAATCAATTTACAAAATCATTTGTTCATGTATGTGAAAAAAAATATCCATTTAAAATTTCATTAGTAGTGCAAGGTTTAAATAAAGCATGCACAAAGAAAGATAACTCTAATTCAATCATTGGTTAAATGTGTTTTGCAAATTTTTATTTTAAGTCCTCATCGCAGATGTGAGCAATATTTATCCTTCAGTGATCATTTTGTTACTGATTCAATGTGCTAATCATTGCTTTATGAATTCAGTGAATTTATCCAGGCTGTTTGACATTTATGGATTAGACCAATGTACATTGGTCTTTCAGAATGGTGTCAGAAATATTATATTTCAAATCCAATTTGGACTGCTTATACTATAAGTATATTTCAAATTTTTTATTTTTTTTATTTGACTAGTACCTCTATTTTGTTTGTAAAGTCTTATTTCATTGTTGGGCATTGTGGTAACCAAAAGTGTATTCATATATAAATCTGTTAAATGACACCACAGTGGTTCCCATGGATGTTAATGGAAGTTTTGATCTGGAGAAAATTTGAATTTGAATCTTGATTGTATAATTTTAAGTACATTTTTTTGAAACGATCTGTCATAAAGGTTCTTTATCTATTATTCTTTTTGTTTTGTCCTAATGTTTAAATCTTTTAGCCCTTAATTGCAAAACTTTGTATTTCAAACTGCCGAAAATTTTATTATGATCAATATTTTGAGCAAAAGAATATTCCATACCTGCCAACTGTCACTAATGTCGGGGATTTCCCCATGGAGGCTCCAAAATGGAAATTTTGAAAGAGCAATTTTGTCCACAATTTCAAACAAAACAATTAATTTTACAATGGCTAAGGGTTTTTAAAAGTATGAAGAAGCCAAAAAACAACATTAGAATATATTTGAAGGCCCCCTTGAAGGTTTTGTAGGACTTTGGGAGTCATTTTGCACACAACACCCCCATGGGCATTTTAAAAAATTGGCAGGTATTCTCAAGCTAACAAAATATGCTGTTATTGTAATCAATAAATTGAACAAAACATGTTCATGTGTATTCTCAAATAATGCAACTATAACACATAATCTGAAAAAGGGAAAATATTATGTTATGAAATCTACATTATAATTTATACTTAAATAATTCCTGTTTTCACATGATATAATAGATCTGGTATTTCTGTTTTTTTTATAAAGAAAATGAACTTGTAAAATTAATATTTTAAAGAATCACGTTCAGATGTGTGGGACCATGAAAACCGAAAAATAAGTCATTCCAAAATTGTGATGAAGAAAAAATGTTGTGAAGTTTAAGAAGTTATATTAACCAACAATCATTTACTTATTGAGGATCCAACTCGTGACAAATTCTAGACTATTTACATTATTGGCAAGAAGTTGCAAAAAAAACCCAGGACTGAGCCCCCAAATTTGAAAAAGGGGGGACCAACAACAAAGACATTGTGCGTGGGACTTGTTAAAGGTCTGTGTTATAATTATGCCGCCCCCCTTCCTTAATCTGCTTCTTAATAAACTTGTTAAATTGTGTTTTGCAGTGGCAGATCCAGAGTGGGTTTACAGGGGTTTGAATCCCCTTCCTCTTTAGACGATCAAAGCTTTGTTTGGAACACACACACACCCTTTTTTGTCATGGGTTTGAAACCTGCTTCTAGAAATGATACTCCCTTGATTGGTTCACCATGTGCTGATGTACTCTGTTAAAAAACCAAATCTGTAAAATAATAAGTTCTAATTAGCTTGAAATGTTTGAATGGTGGCAAGGTCATCGGGTCAGACAGATTGTGATGCCTATTATTTGCTTATGTGACTGACATTGCGAATGTGATTATATTATTACAATTATGCAAAATGTACTCTGCTTTGAGTAGTGTTTCTTTTATATGAATATTTAAATTTTATCAAAATGTTTGTGAAAAACTGTGCAAATAAATGAGGAAATTCTGCTTTGTTGTTTTCTAACAGAATTATTATAATTAGTTATCAAAGGTACCAAGATTATAATTTAATACACCAAAGGCACATTTTGTCTAGATAGGAATCATCAGTGATGCTCAGATCAAAATAGTTATAAAGCCAAACAAGTACAAAGTTAAAGAATGTAAACTGTCTTATCTTATGATTACTACCCTCCATGTTTTTGTATAAGTGGTATCATGGTAGTTTGCTTGTCTCAAGTGGTGGAGGTTTCTTGGTTCCTAGCCCAGGTATAAAGCAAAGTCTTGTGTTTTGCTGCTTTTCTGCTAAATATATGCAGTGAATAGCGTAACGATCAAAGACTGGTTGGCTTGGAGTAGAATAATGTGTCCCTAAAGGGTGACATGTCAAATGCTATGGACTGTTACCTAGTAATCTAGAATGTTAAAGATAAGACTCTGTGAGTCAGTCTAGGACAAAGTAGGGTTTATATTCATATCAAATTATCATGTTCTCATCTTGAATATCCATTTGATTTGCTACTGGAAGTTAAACAGCAATCCATTCTCCATGTTTTGTAAAAGTCTTCAATTATATGTGTAATATTTGCTACTGGACATTAAGCACAATTCCATCCACCATTACCTTATAACTTATAAATTTCTGTTTATCAATAGCATATCCAATATTTTTTACATAATTAAAAGGAGAAGTGGGGTATACATCACTCAAAAAGCAACCCAATGACTTAACAAACAAAAAGATATCTAGAGGAAAACGCAAAGTCAATGACTAAATATCATGTCAAACTTTAAGTCTTCCAAAGTTTTCAACAAATCTCTATGTCTTCCTAATTTATTAACAAAGACTTAAGTCATGTCAAATCTTCAACAAAACTCTAGGTCATCCCAAGACTTCAACACTTCTCTAGGTCATCCCAAGACTACAACACTGTTCTATGTCATTCCAAGTCTCCAATGAGCACAAGCTCTATGTTATCCCAAGACTTTAACACTGTTCTATGTCATCTTAAGTCTTCAACACAGCTGTAAGTCATCTCAAGTCTTCAACAAAGTTCTAAGTCATCTCAAGCCTTTGACACCGCTAAGCTCCGTCACCCCAAGTCTTTAAAAAATCTTGAGTCATCTCTCCAACAAAGCTCTATGTCACCCAAATCTTCAACAAAGCTATTTATCTCCACCAAGATTTAAATAATGCACCCAAGTCTTTAACAAAGCTCTCGGTCATGCCAAATCTTCAAAAACAAAGCCCTAAGCATCCCAAGTATGCAACAAAACTCAAGGTCATCCCAAGTCTTCAACAAAACTAGGTAATCCCAGGTCTTCATTAAACCTCTAGATCATCATAAGTCTTCAACAATGCTGTGTGTCATGAAAAGTCTTCAACGACACTCTCTGTCATCACAAGTATTCGAAAAAGCTCAAGGTCATCCTACGTTTTTAAACGAAGCTCTAAGTTATGTTAGTCTTCAACACAATTTTTAGTCATAATAAGTCTTCAACAAAGCTCTATGTCATCAAAAATCTTTCAAACATCTCTCAAGTCGCCCAGAAGTCTTCAACAAATTCCTTTGTCATCCTTAGACAGTCTACAAAAAAGCTCTCAGTCATCTCATGTCTTCAACAAAGACCTTAACAATACAAGTCTACATAAAGCTCTGCCTGTGGAAGACTTCAACAAAGCTTTAAGTTCTCCAAAATCTCCCTCAGGGGTCTTAGTCATGGCTTATCTCCTACAAAGCTTTATGTCATCCCAAGTCTTCGAAAAAACTCAAATCTTCAACAGGACCATATTTGGTGTATGGAAGGACTGTAAGGTGAACAAGTCTTCAACAAAGGCCTTTGACTAAATAGAGCTTTAGCTCTCGGTTTTTGAAAAAGCTGTAGGTCATCCCAAGTCTCCAAATTAGCTCAAGTCTTGAACAAAGCTTTATGTCATTGCAAGTCTTCAACAAAGCTCTAATTCATGCCAAGTCATCACCAAGGCTCTAGGTCACCTCAAGTCTTCAGATAAGCTATATGTCATCCAAAGTCATTAACTCATCTCTTAATCATTCCAAGTCTTTAACAAAGCAATATGTCATCATTAGTCTTCAGCTAAACTCTCAGTCATGCCAAGTCATCAACAAAGCTGAAAGTCATTCCAAAATAGGGACGAAAGATACAAAAGGGACAGTCAAACTCATAAAAAGAAAATAAACTGACAATGCCATGGCTAAAAACGAAAAGACGAACAATAGTATACATGACACAACATAGAAAACTAAAGAATAAACAACACAAACAAGTTATAAACAAATATCTAAGTCATCCAAAGTTTTTAACAAAGCTCTGTGTCATTCCAAGTCTTAAACAAAGCTCTAGGTCACCTCAAGTCTTTAACACAGCTCGGTCTTTTGAAGTCTTCAACAAAGCTCTATGTCATCCCAAGTCATCAACTAAACTATAAGTCTTGCTAAGTCATCCACAGTCATCAATAAAGATCCAAGTCATCCAAAGCCATCAACAAAGATCTAAGTCATCCCAAGTCTGTAACAAAGCTCTATGTAATCCTAAGTCTTCAACTATTAGCTATGTGTTAGTGGCTTTGCACTAGCTGTCAGTAACTGCGAGTACTCGAAAATCTGAACTTGTGTCTTTTTGTTGTTGGGATATACAAGTACCCGGCCACGTCCACTCTGTGTAGTATTTGTATTTGTATCCATCTGATAAGTAAAGTCTTTTTCAACAGATTTTTATAGTCGTTCTTATGTTGTATTACTACATCACTGTCCCAATGAGGTTACGGGAGGGATGGGATCCCGCTAACATGTTTAACCCCGTCACATTCTGTATAAATGTATATGACTGTCCCAAGTCAGGAGTCTGTATTTTTTTTTACAATTCTTTATTTTGTATTTCTTCATCTCATACACTATTTATTTCCATTTTTTTTCTATCAAATAAGAATACAATACATTTTTATTCCTTTTGACCACCAGTGTCCGCGCTTATATTAACATCCCTCTCCCAATACATTTTTAAAAAATATTCATGGTCTTATATTCCTATACGATTACATTGGTATTAAATTATTTATTATTGATGCATTATAGTTATTCTATTCGTACATGTAATCATAAAGAAAATAATATAGTGACATACATTTGTATTTTGTTGGAATATCTCTTCCCGACAAGTATGGACAATATGAGTTATCTTTCTTGTATCATAAAATTAATGTAATTAATTATTATGGAGACTGTATTTCAGACTAAAATTCAGTGGTTGTCGTTTGTTTATGTGTTACATATTTGATTTTTGTATATGAAATAGGCCGTTAGATATTTCACGGCCTTTTATAGACGACTTTGCAGTATGGGCTTTGCTCACTGTGAAAGGGCGTACAGTGACCAATAGTTGTTTTATTACTATGTCAATTGGTCTTTTATGGAGAGTTGTCACATTAACAATCGTATCACATCTTCTTTCTTATAATCTATAGATGAAATCCCCATTTCTTAAAGATATATATGATGAATTTCACTTCTATCATTACGAAATAAATTAAAATTTTAAAATAATTGCTCTTCTGAAATTGCTTCTTAAAATACTGACTTTATGAGTTGCACTAACAAAAAAATAGCTTAAATAAATACTCAATAAAAAAAAAACAGTTACAAAGTTTAGGTTCCTTTTTAAAACAGTCAATGGAACTGAGGACAAAGAACTCTTGATATACCGGTGGTCAAAAGTTCTGTGGAATAATAATATGTTGTAATTTGAATTAAGATTTATCACTATATTACATATAGTATATTTTATACATGAAACAATTGATATATACATAAATATATATATATTATATTTATACTGCTCTCGTTCTATTTGAGCAGTCAAAATGCGTTGACTGTATATTTTTATGTCACATACAGTCACTGACCTGATATCACTTTTCCTCATGAATATTTAAATAGAAATTGTCGAAATTATATTTAATTATTCATACGACCTCTTCGACCTATTCTTGTTAATGAATGGCTATTATTTATTTTGAATTTATTGAACCATAAAACTAATTTTTGACTCTTCACATTGAATAATCCGTGAAGCGGATTATGTAAAATGTGAAGAGTCAAAAATTAGTTTTATGGTTCAATAAAATCTAAATAAATCATTGCCATTCATTATAAATAAATTTCTATCAAAAATAAGGCTCAAAGAACTTTTTATATTATTTATCTTGACAATAACAACGTACACACATGTTTGCGTATGAATACACAACGTCAGAGTGGGCGTGTCGCAATTGAAATTGGCAACATTGCAAATAAAACTAATAATTTTAACCAATCAGAAGACAGTAAATACACAAAATTTATTTATTTTCCAATGTAAGCAACGATGTGTTTAACGACTCAAACTTGTTTCTTTTACATTTTTTTGGAAAACATGTTTCACTTATTAATAAATAAATTTTGTGTTTTTACTGTCTTCTGATTGGTTTAAATTATTAGTTTTATTTTCAATGTTGTCAATTTTGATGGCGACACGCCCACTCTGACGTGTATTCATGCGCCAACATGTGTGTACGTTATTATTGTTAAAATATACAATATAAAAAGTTCTTTGAGACTTACTTTTGATAGAAATTTATTTATAATGAATGGCAATAATATATTTTGATTTTATTGAACCATAAAACTAATTTTTGACTCTTCACATTTTACATAATCCGCTTCGCGGATTATTCAATGTGAAGAGTCAAAAATTAGTTTTATGGTTCAATAAATTCAAATTAGATAATAGCCATTCATTAAAAATTTGTGTTTGCAACCTATAAATCATTATGTTTTATGTTTATTGTTGATATTTGTGTCTGTAAACAAACGAATTCGTTCACCATTGATTGCGGTTTTCAACAGGTAATGATGCACATTTCAACGTGATGTACATTTCATCGTGATGTACATTTCTCCGCCTGTTAGATCGAGGCCTTTTTAAAGGGGAATTTTTCCCAATATTTAAATCAAATAAATAACATTAACACACGTAACAACAATTGAAAATGTTTTTTTTAGATTGCAGTATAAAGACAATAATAGTGCATTGACTTGACATATCAAAGATATAAAGATTCGGCCCGAAACGGGGAAATGCTCGACACAGCCTCGCATTCCCCCGTTTCTAGGCCTCATCCTTATATTTTTGATATGTCAAGTCAATGCACTATTATTGTCTATGAATGAGTGTAATTTTAGTTTTTTATTTCAGTTTGTCACAAACATGTTTAATTTGTTTATATGGCAATAAAGATTGTTATTATTATTATTATTTGATAAAAAATTACAGTCAATGCTTAAGCTATGTTAAATAATTTAATGATATCAAAATACATTAAGAGGCGTTTGAGCTTACTCAAGCGCGGGGGATTTTAAATAGACAAATTCATTGCACATTAATCACTTTGTCATGAGACAACATGGACAATCAGCACTGCAAATCGGATTTTTAAATTCAAATAAGATATGTTATAGAAAGGATTTATATTATTTACATGTTCATGTTAACAGAATATTCTAGAGAACTTCAAGTACGTAGCTTCAGTTTCTTTTATTTTGTTGTTTAATTATTCTTTTCTCTTTTTTTTCGAAACACACTTATAAATAGTAGTCAACTTATAAAAAAAGTTGACTACTATTCACTTTGGAATCACATGCACATGCTGATGACTTTTTACAAAATAATAAAAAGTGTTCGTCTTTTGGGGCGGAAACTTTACACAGACGCAATTAAAATCACACAGGAAGTTGTATGCAGATAGTTCATCAGCAATTATCATAATGGGGGGGGGGGGGGTATTGCTGTCCATCCCGTTTAGATATTCATAAATGCATTTTTCACATTCCTACGTCTTCAGCCTGATATTTACGTAATAATTTTCTCACCTCTTTTTTGTTGACCTATACTGTGTTTAAGGCCTTCATTGATTGACAAACTGATGTATTGTACGTATTGGACTATTTTTTAGAAATAGATTGGAAATATTGTCGTCAGGCAACAAAAAGAACTGTGAAAATTAGTGTAAAAAATCTAATAAAAATCTCTTTATTCATATCTAAATAAATACTACGATATGTATATTTCTAGAATAAGAAACAAATCTCAAATACTTTCAAAGCTGTTTGTGTTTGTTCCAGCCGACAAAGCAGACAACACTGTGGTTGTGCTGATGATTGTGTTGATATACCGTAAATACTAAATCCACGAACGTTCTTAAGAATGAAACTTTAAATTCTTCTACATTGAAGTCCGTTCGCTTGAAAGAAAGTCATATATTAAACAAACATATCATACCCACATTACATAATGCTGTTTCTAAATTTCATAAATTTAAATGTGGCATAACGTTTGCCTTTTCGCCATCGTATGTGACGTAATTTTGTTTAATTGCGCAGACGCCTGGACTGATTCGGGTGTGTCTATGCTGTATTGAACTTGGCATCATGTATTCGGGTTTAGTTTTCTGTAATAAGTTAATTCTTCAGTTTCTTTATTAATATATCTTTCACATTCATTTGTTAAAATTTACTGTTTGCAATAGCATGAATCATTCTATATAATAGTGTTCATATCCCGGGCATAAAACAATGCCGTATTTGGGAAAACCTTTTCAACTTTTGATCTTCAGTGCTGTACAACTTTGTACTTTTTTCACTTTCGATCTTTTATATCTGGGCGTTATGTATTCGGGTTTAGTTTTCTGTAATTAGTTAATACTTCAGTTTCATTATGTATATCTCTTTCATATTCATTTGATAAAATTTACTGTTTGCAATAGCATGAATTGTTCTATATAATAAGAATGTTCTTATCCCGGGTATACAAACAATGCCGTATTTGGCAAAACCTTTTCAACTTTTGATCGTCAGTGCTGTACAACTTTGTACTTTTTTCAATTTCGATCTTTTATATCTGGGAGTCACTAGTGAGTCTTGTGTGGACAAGACGCGTTTTTGGCGTATTGAATTTTAAACCTGATGCTTTTTGTTATCTATTAATCATGCTTTTCTTTGTCTAATATGTTCTCCTTTTTATTTGTATTGTAGTCCTGTAATATTATGTTGTCATTTCAATGTTATATTTAACTTTGCCATTAAAGTGCGAGGTTTGGCATGCCATAAAACCAGTTTCAACCCACCACTTTTATTCCCCTTTAAAAGTGTCCTTTACCAAGTCAGAAAGATGGCCATTGTTATTATATTGTTCGTTTCTGTGTGTGTTGCATTTTAACGTTGAGTCGTTTGTGTTTTCTCTTATTTTTGAGATATTGAGATAAGACGTGGCACGGTACTTGTCTATCCCAAATTCATGTATTTGGTTTTGATGTTATATTTGTTATTCTCGTGGTGTTTTGTCTGTTGCTTGGTCCGTTTCTGTGTGTGTTGCGTTTCGGTGTTGTGTCGTTGTTCTCCTCTTATATTTAATGCGTTTCCCTCGGTTTTAGTTTGTTACCCCGATTTTGTTTTTTGTCCATGGATTTATGAGTTTTGAACAGCGGTATACTACTGTTGCCTTTATTTATTCATATATTAAACAAACATATCATACCCACATTACATAATGTCTGTTCTGAACATTTGAAGGTCCTTATTATGTATTGGTTACCTAAACTAAAGAATAAATTAATATAGCGGCGTTTCATCTCTTCCTCTCTTTTAACAAGTTCATTAACTTCTTTAGAACATATCATTAACTTTTGTAATAAAATTTATGATTATAAGAAATTATTATATGTTTTTTTTGGACATTTTTACCACTTGTTAGATTGTGGTTTGTCATTACGTCGTCTAATATTTTAATAACCCAACGTGACTTATTCCCAATTGTGACTGTTTTGCTGAGTGTGAAATGCATTGCTATAAGGTATAAAACCACTTATTCATAGCCCCATTGATTTCTATGTTAAATTCTGCATTTTAAAGCATTGATGGCTACTTTTTCTTTAGTTCAAAACAAAATAGCAATTAGTTCATGTCAAAACTGTACCTTATCTTGATTTGTGCTAAAAAAAAAACCCACCAAACATTTAATTGCGCATAAGAGCGTACTGGTTCCCGGAAGTTTGAACTTACATAAAACAGGAACGTCTTATCTGAACAACAGGCTAAATGAGCTCTCCTATTAAAATGGCATATACTTCTTTATTATTCAAATAAAATTGTTACAAGGGTTCTAAAGCTTTCATTGGCGTATCAAATCATAAACCTTGAATCTTTTGATAGCTATTGTTGTGTGTTCCTCTGTCCTTTATGTTCTCCCATTTACTTGTATAGTAGTCCTGTAGTGTAATGTTGTCATTTTAGTGTAATATTTAACATTGCCATAAAAGCATGAGGTTTTGCTAGCCACAAAACCAGGTTCAACCCACCACTATAAAAATATTTCTTTCTAAATAGTCTTGTATCAAGTCAGTATAATAGCCATCGTTATATAACAGTTCGTTTCTGTGTGTGTGTTACATTTTAGTGTTGTGTTTCTGTGTGTGTTACATTTTAGTGTTGTGTTTCTATGTGTGTTACATTTTTGTGTTGTGTTTCTGTTCACCTCTTATATTTGATGTGTTTCCCTCAGTTTGACTTTGTATCCCGGATTTTTTTCTCTCAATCGATTTATGAATTACGAACAGCAGTATACCACTGTTGCCTTTATTTAGATGAATAACTGTCCTTTTCTAGATGTAGATATTTATGTTTAATACGTGAAAAACTACACTAAAATTTATGATAAAAGGAACGATTTTGTACAAAGATTTAAAAGATATGTTTTCGTTTCATATTGTTCATTTTCCTTTTTTTTGATGGCGATATTCCTATGAGATCAACTTACGGTGTTTATTCATCACAAATCGCTATGCACGTGTCTGTTGTGAATTTTTAGATGTTAATGAACGTAGTCTACGTATTACTGGTAATATTTAAAACAGGGATTTCGTAACCCCGAATTACTTAAAAAGTAACATCACAAAAATACTGAACTCCGAGGAAAATAAAATCGGGAAGTCCCTAATCACATGGCAAAATCAAATGACAAAACACATAAAAGACGAATGGACAACAACTGTCATACCTTTTCTAAATTCTTTCATAGATTTGAAGTTTGGGAAAACTTATTTCGAACGGGATAGCATATCCTAGATTTAACGGAGATGTTATTTACCGAGCCAAGCAATTCATAAACGATCCAGGTATATTGGTCGATATTTTAACAAGCTTATTCTTAAAAAGTTACAAATTCAACACTGCAATTAGATCCTTAATGTTTTGTGTTGGTATTGATATTGATTTTGTTTTCAGAAAATCAAAATCTACTAAATATTATCAGTTGTATACATTTGCACATTTTTGGCTCTACAAGATACATATATCTTGGCATTGCACAGTGTCATGCTTTTCTCTGCGTGCTTATGACGTCTTAACAGTAAATAATATGTTGGATGTGTAATGATTTATATTTCATTTTAGGGCATGACTTCATTTATGAGTTGTCATTGGCTTTGTAGCTATCAGTAATTTCTATAAACCTCATACTAGTATCTGTACTTAGTGATGTGTTTTTTTTGTTAGATGAATTTCTATTTGTATCCATCTGATTAATTAATCCATTTTAAATGATTTTTTTAGTTTTGTTCTTTGTTGTGCATTAAAACTAGTTTAAGTCAGCCAACATTTCGTATGTGCCCAATTCAGGAGCCTGTTATTAGGTGGTTGTCGTTCGTTGCTGTGTACTATATTTTTTTTTCTTTCAGAATTTTGTAAGTAAACTAGGTCGTTAGTTTTTGTCGTTTGAATTGTTTTACATTTGTTATTTCGGGTCATTTATTAACGGACTATGCGGTATGGACTTTGTTCATTGTTAAAGGACGTACTGTGACCTATTGTGGTTAAATTCATTTTGTCACTTGTGGAGAGTTGTCTCATTGACAATGATACCACAACTTCCCTTTATATTTGTAACTTTTGCCAATATAAAGCAATGTTCAGGAGAGGAGAAATGTGATAGAATTTTGTATGTTTATTTTTTATGTGACTTTGACAATATGTATCCTATGGTGAGTCATGTGCGAACTATGAGCGGTTTGATAACTCACTGATTGTAATTGGTTTAAAATTCATTTAAGGTGACATACGGAACTAATCATAACACGAATGAAGAAAAGATTGTAAAGGGGAGGATTACTCAAAGTTTGTTTTCAAAGTTTACCATTCCAATCATATTTAAGACGAAAGAGAGTTAGACAATAGACAGTCTGTTGTGTGTTTTTGTTACCCGATCGACAATGTCGGGTGACATATTGCTTTTCCTCTGTTTCGTTGTTATTCTTATTATTCTTTAAATGATTTTGTTTTGGAGCCAATTAAACAAATCTTAATGAATGACTACTGTAATGAAGAACACAAAATTCCTAGTTGCAGTATGTTTTTGAAACTGATAGAAAATGTCTGCCATGGAAACGAAACAAATAAGTCTTTCCGTTTTTTTCTTTGATAGGCTACTGTATGATTTCTGTATTTCTGGTTCCGTGTTCAGTCTACTGATAGTTCTTGATAGTCTGTGATCGGTTACGTTATAGTTCCTCGGTATCTCAGGCAAATTCTCTTTATACGGCAATGTTGTTTTATAGCGATCGTAGCGATGTGATGTAGTTGACTTGTTTGTCTCGTATTAGTGTGTGTGCTCACGCGTTACTCTTTCAGATTCCAATTTCCAAAATAGCTCCAGATCTGCCTCTTCCTTCAGTGTAGATACTATTCTGTACGCTATCCGGAAGTCGCAATTTTCGAAGCGAGAACTTTTTGGATCACATTTTAAATTTGATGGATATACTGAACTAAACGGGAAATTGACTATATGTACATTGCTTAATGATGAAATCAGCTGACATGAATATTCTCAAATGGATTATAATTAAATTCCGCACATTCATTACTCGTATCTTTGCCTTAATCAAGAGATTTTTAAGTGCATCACTAAGGAAAATTATGCCGTCTACAAAAATCATCAGAAATATATTTGTATTGTCTAATGAAAGAAATTACACGTTATAGTTCCCTGGACAGTTCATAATGTCACATAGACACGTATATACCTTTGAATTGCCGTTGTTGTTGTTGTTGTTTTTGTAAATCGTGACTGGTCATACAGTCAAAAAATCTGAAATCGCTTCTAGAATAGAGTCAGATCTAGACTGATCGTACAGTAATATATTTTGGGTTCCTCATGGAAAACATATTTTTAGGGGAAATACGAATATTCTACTTAAATACGAAAAGAATATTGAAACAGTATATATTTAACTGTAAACTGATGCAAATATTTGCAATAAAATACTACTTGCTTTCTACTACGAGAGCAAAATTGTCCATCGATTTCACTTTTTTTCTATCAAGTTGGCGTGATGCACATGTATATTTTATATTCTTATGCATGTTTTTGTAACAGTTACTCATATTTATGATGCTATACATACCTTGCAGATGTTCCAAGCACTTTATAGATGTAGGAGTAAACAAATGATGAGAAAAGTCACCGTAGGCAAAACAGTTATGTTAGCCAGTTGGAAATTATCGCTTCGAAAATCGCGACTTCCGGAAAGCGTACAGAATAGTATCTACACTGTGATGGTAATCTGCTCCAATTAACATAGCTATTTTAAAATGGTTGTCCTTACTCATTGGTTGGGCTAATTCTATATCTTGAAGATATGGCAACTTAAACGCATTCTTAATGGCTACGAATTGATAGCGGTGCGTTAATTGTTGGTACTATGAGTACTTCCATTGATAATAAACCTCCATGTAATGAACAACGGCTTTTTCTAGGTTTCTTACATGATACTGTTGTTTTCAAGAAAACATCGGTTTTCTGTTTTACGGGATTTCAACCAAGGTGTAACCAGTAGCTATGTGTGTTTCTACTTCATTATTCATAGTATTTATGGCTGCACTGGTTTGTCTGTTCTTTGTGTGATGTTTGTTATAACATAAGCTAGACTAGTGTGATTTTTTGTTGCATTTGCGACATGTATATTTAGACGTTCACTATTGTGATTTCCAAAGCAGTTAAAACAAAGATTTTTCTGTTTGATAAACGCATAGCGCTTTTCATTCGTAGCTACTTTTGTGCACTCTGATGCAAAATGTGGTTCTTGGCGATAAACACATAATTTTACCTTATTTGTATAATTCTTATTTTCTCTGTATTGTTGTATACTAGTGCTGTATCTCTGGGTTGCTACAATATGGAATGATTCAGTAGGTGTCAAAGTGTTGGACATTTGGAAATTCCCTGCTTTTTGTACATACATCTCCTTTGATAAAGCGGGACTAAGCGATACTATATTCCAACTATATTTTCCATGCCCCCGTGTTAAGTGTTTTCTCATTTTTGCGGGTAGTTACCCGAAAATTATGGGTACAAGAAAGGATCCATATGTGGCTTGCGTCTTACCTAGAGATTCAAGTTCCCGAATGTTGGTTTCGAATCTGTCGTAAAATGACTTAATGCTACTGAGGGTAAATGACGGACTTGGTAAATCAAGAAAATGTGTGCATGTGTGCGTTGATTATTTTCTGTTGCTGACCATAATGCTCCGTTAGTAAATTGATTGTCTGGTCATAATTTGCGTTGGTGAGGTATAACCTTGTGATACATTGTGCTGCTTCGTATTGGAGTTGTGAATTTAAATAACTGAACTTGTGTATGTGTGTAAGAGCAGGGGTGTGGTGTATGGTTGATTCAAACGATTGCCAAATTGTCTGACAATATAACATATCTCCCGATAATGAAGGCAAGTATAACTTTGGTAGTCTGTGATAGAAATTCGGAGAGGGGTTATAATTAGCGTTCGCTCCGTGATTTACATACCTGTAAGTGCTTTGCATAGCATCCTGTGTTTGATTTGTGTTGTGATTAATATTGCTAGTTGTCGGAAGTTTTGAAATATGTGCTGCTGAACCTTGATTTAAAAAATCGTTTACCGTAGGTAACACTATCTACTGATTTTGATGCAATGTCTTTGAATTTGTGAATAGACACTTCCAAATATAGATTGAATTTATCACTTTCTAAAATTTCCTGTTCCATATCTCCAACTTCTGTTCCATCCAAAATCTGTTTATCCAAGTTTTCGAGTAAGGTCCTCTCCTTTAAATAAAGACAGTAGTATACCGCTGTTCAAAACTCATAAATCCATGGAAAAACAACAAAATCGAGGTAACAAACTAAAACCGAGGGAAACGCATTATCAAAGAGGAGAACAACGACATATCACTTAAATGTAACACACACAGAAACGGACCGAGCATCAGACAAAATCCCGCGAGAATAACAAATATAACATCAAAACCAAATACATGAATTGGGGATAGACAAGTTCTGTGACTATTGTCTTATTGTCTTTACAATCCCTTTGTTACTTTGATTTCACAAATCTATTGAGAACATAGAAACTTGGACCTTCATGACCCTTACATAATCTGTTATGATTACCAACTATACTTTCAGAATTTCTTTCAATGCAATTGAACACTTGATATATGTTCAGCATTTTCAAATTTCTTTATTCGTATTTTGTATAAATACTAGTGTGTGATTTGTAATTTTTTATTCATTGTATAAATAACGTCGTACTTTTTTCATTTCGGACAGCTCAATCATACAGCATAATGTATATGAGCGGGTTGCTCGATTTGCTACATGTACGTATAAAACCGACATGCAAAAGCGGCACATATTTTTTAAAGTACAGTTAATGGTCATTTAAGTTAATGTCCCCTTGGAGCAATGATCATTCGAGTAACACAATGAATAAAGATTTAAACTTCTTCCAAATAGTTTTATACTCACTACCATTTGAAATGGCGTTTTGAGAATAAATTTTCTTTGCCTTTTCTATGGATTAAAAAGATATATCAAACCACAAATTAAATTCTTTCTGAACATTTTCAATCGATTCAATGAGACGAAAAAAATCGGTAAATTCGTTTTAATTGTTTTAACTATATGTATTATAAAGATAACTGCTCCTTTTTTGGGTTGGGGTTTCTTTGTACGCTCACCGGAAAGTGGTATAAGGAAAACACACAAAAATACTAAACTCCGAAGAAAATTCAAAAAGGAAAATCAAAAGGCAAAATTATTATTAATTATCTGACACCACAACTAGGCACAGTACTTCTATCATATTGAAATAATAATGAAATACATATGTAGTGTAAATTTTGTCTATAATCATGATAATAGCTGCACATTTATCTGTTAAATTTGTCGGTTTATATACCGTTTATTCTAAACCATAGAAATTAACTCTGCCTTTAATGTTGATTGACTGTTTCATATATAAAGTATAGTTTTGTAGACAAAACGCACGTCTTGCGCAAATACAAATTGTCAAATCTGTATCTATGATGAGTGTTTTTTCCCCTTTATTTTCTATAAACGTCTTTCCTTTTTTGATTTCAAATGAAATAATCCCAGATTGCAATGAACTTGGTGGAAAACAGATTTTGATATTTATCCATCTAGTTTCAATACCACCTATTCCTGTTTTAATTTTTCATTCATGGCATACATTATCTCTTATGGTCGCTATCACACTTTCGCCGTTCTTTGTAGTGTTTTGTTTTGTTTTACTTTCTTTTTTGCAACCTTCAATTTAATTTTCTAAAATTTTTTGGTTGCAAATGTTGAATATTTGTTTTTCTTTAGTTCAAAGCCTTTTTCAAATAACCAACTTCATTTGTACTTCTAATTATAATTCTAAGTGTTACATTTTCACTCTTTCTATTGCCTTTCTTTGACCTTCGTTTGTGATTTTTCAGGGCTTATCTAGCTCCGCGAGTTATTCTAAACTACAATATAAGTGTCCTTACAAACAACGGAATATTGCTGGGTCTTTCAAGTGCCCCACAAAACCTCTTTCTGAATTAATAACATCTATTTTATCAGCAATCAAAATCGGGCTTCAAACTTATTGTGAAACTGCGTAGTCTAGGGGTGGCGTAAATAAGATGTGGATACCAAAAAAATCTAAAGATGTTTCAGAGTACATACAATCTAATTCTCTTTCATCTTGCAATAGTATTAAAACAATTGACTTTTCCACACTTTACACTAGTATCCCAGATTCCACACTAAAAGACAAATGAAAAGAGTTGGTTTTGCTTTGTTTCATAAAGAAGAATGGCCAACGTAGATACAAGTATCTTGTATTATGGAGGGATAAATCCTATTTTGTAAAGGATCACTTTGATTCAAACAAAATAATCTCTAAAACTGACATTTACAAGATGCTTGAATTGTTGATTGACATCATAATTGTTACATTCGGAGGACGTGTTTTTCAACAGACTGTCGGCATTCCAACAGAAACCAACTGTGCCCCTTTTCTCGCCGGCTTGTTTTTTTATTATTCTGAAACTGACTTCATACAGGAACTTCTAAGGAAGAAATATAAGTTTGATAACTATGTTGAAGCCGTATTTGGCACAACTTTTTTGGAATTTGGGTCCTCTATGCTCTTCAAATTTGTATTTGTTTGGCTTTTTAACTATTTTGATCTGAGCGTCACTGATGAGTCTTATGTAGACGAAACGCGCGTTTGGCGTAATAAATTATAATCCTGGTACCTTTGATAACTATTGCAGGCATCTTTCCGATCGAACTAAAGATAGGGTATACACAACAGAAACAGTAAAGTCGGCCTCATATCTTGACTTATATATAGAAATTGAGAATGAGGGTCGGTTGAAAACAAAACTTTACGACAAAAGAGATGATTTCAGCTTTCCAATTGCAAACTTTCCATTTCTAAGTAGCAACATTCCAGCATCACCTGTATACGGGGTATATATCTCCCAATTGAAACGATATTCCCGTGCTTGTATTTCCTACCATGATTTTCTTGATAGAGGTTTGCTGCTCACAAGAAAGCTATTAAACCAAGAATTCCAAATGGTGAAGTTTAAGTCATCCCTTCGTAAATTTTACGGACGCCATCACGATTTGGTTGACTGTTATGGAATAACCGTTTCACAGATAATATTAAAAATGTTCCTTACGTCGTAACTACAAACCCCTTCTCTTTCATGAATGTGATCTACCGAATTAGACTATTTACCGGATTTGCTATAACATGAACAACACCACAGGTGCCACGTGTGGAGCAGGATCTCCCTTACTTTTCGGAGATTATGAGATCACTCCTAGTTTTTGGTGGAGTTCGTGTTGCTTGTTCTTTAGTTTTCTATGTTGTGTCATGTGTACTATTGTTTGTCTGTTTGTCTTTTTCATTTTTAGCCATGGTGTTGTCAGTTTGATTTCGATTTTTTAGTTTGACTGTCCCTCTGATATAGTTCGTCCCTCTTTTATTCACTATTGTTAACGGGTGACCTTATTTTATTTCTGAATGCAAAAGTATCTGCAATTATGCGTTTGGTCATGCATATGGACTTACCAATATGGAGCTTGAATCTTGAACTTTATCTTAAATTGTTATATAAAAACAAATACAATTTCCAAAATATCTTGTTTACTTTATTACCATTCATGCAATAAATATTTGTAACGAAACCCTCGAACTAAGATGAGTCAAACCTAGGAGAAATGGAATACGCTAGAGGTGTAGGGGGAGGGTTGAGATCTCATAAACATGTTGAACCCCGCCGTATTTTTTGCGCCTGTTCCAAGTCTGGCCTTTGCTAGTCTTGTATTCTTTTAATTTTAGTTTCTTGTGTACAATTTGGAGTTTAGTATGGCGTTCATTATCACTGAACTAGTATATGTTGTTTGAGAGCCAGCTGAACGACGCCTCCGGGTGCGGGAATTTCTCGCTACATTGAAGACCTGTTGGTGACCTTCTGCTGTTGTATTTTCTATGGTCGGGTTGTTGTGTCTTTGACACATCCCCATTTCCATTCTCAATTAACAACAATTAACAACATAAACTACCACTGTTGTGACATCTCGTAAATCATAGTGATTATTTATATACCTAAACCATTAATGGCTGATTGACAATATTGATTAAGAATTAAAAAAAAAGGTTACATTCTGAATCGTGACTGACTGATACAAATCTTTCTTAACTAAAGAACTATAGAAATTCGATCAAATGAGGTTTGTCTTTTAAATCGATAATATGCGTTCATATGAAATATTTTTCGACCATTTTTCATTGTGTAGACATGTTTTGATTAAGTAAGGCTTATGATGCGTGGACAAACTATTTAAAAGATAAATACAATTTGTCATTGGGATTTTTTGTTTGATACTTCTTAATTAACAAATCGATTTTGACTTGCATCATGCTATATATACATTATTTATTACCTTTAGTGATGCAATTGTATGACATTTTCTTACTTTGTCAGTGTAAGCAATTTAATATTTCGTAATGTTTTGAGCTGTTAAAACTTTTAAAATGTTAACTCATAAAAACGTATTACAAAGTAAAGGATGCTTCTGAATTTTAAGATTTGGTCAAGATCAAGTTGGAGTTTGAATTCAATTCCACTATCATTTAGACTTAAAGATCAACTTAAACATGTTGAAGTTTGCACTATGATTCTTGTTTAGATTTGTATTGTGAGTTAGTTATAGTTGAAGGAATTTTCTGCATGTATGTGATAGTGCAGCTTAAATTAAAAGAGAAGTTTGTGTTACAGTTATATCATAAAAATGCAACAATTCACACATTTGACAAAAACTTAATCTTGTATCAAGCAAAGTTATCTATATAAAATAAGCCCTGGCATAATGCATAATTTCAGCACTATCATGTTCATTGATCTCTCAATAGGAGTGCCACCATGGAAGGTAAAATCGTTGACAACAAAAGAACTGTTTTATATAGCATTTTATCGCTGGGATGTAAACGAAATTGAATTTTGTTTTATTGAGTTATACACTCATTTTAAATATAGTTCCTTCAGCTGCCAAAAAATCCGTTTATCCCATGTTTGCTGTATAGGCAGAAGCTTATTTTTTGTATTTTATAATGCTTTATAGATGCAGTTTTCATAGGAAAACATGGATTCAACATAACCATGATATTCCGATTCCTTGTCCTGGTAAGTAACTGTTTATTAACATAATTGGTATTATATCTTTATGGAAACTGACTATATTTCAAACTGGATAAATACGCTAAACAGGATTTTCATGCCATAGTTCACACGGTTGCGGTTTCTAGCTAAAACATAACAACCTGCCGACAAGGCTTTATTCTTGCTACTTAATACCACCTAAATATTTGAATAGAATCAATTCATATAAATTTTTAAGTTTTTGATCAAACAAATATTGTTTTAACCCTTTGACTCCTGCGAATTAAAGATACTTAGCTGCAGGTAACTTAATATTGGAGATCAGAAGTGATCAAACATGGATAAAAATCGAATACTATTAGTTATCTTGGTGTAATCAGGGGTGTACAGAATTTTACACCGTTGTTGAAAATTCATATGAACAATTCCTTTACTGATTCTTTACTCATTTTGAAACCAGGATGTAAAATTGTAAAAATGGTAATGAAAAATTTCCAGCGTAATATTTTTTCAATCTCCATGTTGCTGCACATTGTCAAATACTTTTTTACTTTATTTTTTGAAAATTCGGGAAATTTTTGTGTTCTTTTGAGTTAACAATTTTTTTTTTATTTATCCCCGGCTGAACCAGGGTGGGTGTTATTTACACCGGGGTAGTCAACCAATCAGATTGCAGTATTTTTGCTGCATAAGAAATAATAGTACTATATGGAGTTATTTTCTTTCAGAACGACAGTTCATTCTTTTTCAGAATCAACCCGGACGATACCATGGTTCAATGATATATGCTCCAAGGCATAAAATAATGACCTGTTTGAGGTCATTTTTTTCCTTGATAAACATGCAATCTAGGATTTACTTCAAAACTTTATTCGTCTAATAGTTTTTTGTTGCCGATTTGGAGATACATTTTTTAAAAGTTCAATCGATGATAGGTGTAATAGAAATCGTCATTGCAGTCCCGCATTTTAATTTTAGAAATAAATAACGTGACATTTTGTTAATTTATCGCTACAATAAAGACTTTCATAAAATAAATCCAGATTTAACATATTTGTGTGTAAGATTTTAAAAATCTTATTGAGTCAAACTGAATAGGTTGATTGATTTTTGGTTGCTTGCTTAACTTCCAGTAGCAAATATTTCATGCATGTTCAGAACGCTGAATAGGAAATCATACTGTGGCCTACATGTATTAATATTCGTCTTCGTGTCAGTTCTAAACTTTAAAAAAATTATGTACACCTTTTACTCTATCAAAGGATCAACTAATAAGATAATTTTATATTCTATTGAATAACATCAATGTAACTCACGAAAGAGTCCGGTGCGGAGAGTATATAATTATATCCTGATTATCTTTTAATAAAATGTATTATTATTCAAAAGACAATTCTTTCTGAATTTTTCATTCGATTCGAGTAAAATTGTTAAAAAATAACAACTTTTCCGCAATAGAAATAACATAACAAATAGAAAACAAACATACCCCCCTCCTCCTTTTCAATAAGCTAAGTGGTACAATAAATTACTTACAATGTGTCTTGTATTTGTCATACACCGTTATCGGATGGTAACAATACATTTGTGTCTTACTTCATGCAGTTACAGTAATATTTTTTATTGTGTATGAGTAATAATTTTTACAAGGTTTATATCTAAATTATTTAGTGAGTTTTATTTCACATTCTAAATGAGCCACAGGGCGTAGTAGAGATGACCAGGATATTGACTAACGAATCTATCTCGACGAACGAACGTATAAGGAGCGGTAATTGTATGTTAACAAACGTACCTAAACCAAAAGGTGTTGTTATGTAAAGATTTATGTGTTTGAATTGTATATTCGGATGCAATCAAGATAATAGAGAGAAAGGCATTATATATACCAATTTTAAATAATTTCATGATTTATCGATAAAAGACGCATAAAAGTGTTATGTAAGTTACGATATGAATGCATAATTTAGATTCTCTCAAACAATATATAAATGTGATGTTGTGGGATCGTTTTTTAATCTGTCTTTTTAATTAATTTAATTAATCACCCTGATCTGGCTTGTATTTGGGGGGTGGGGGGGGGGGGGGGGTGACATAATCCAACGAAGATAGATAAATTTCGGAAAAGAAAACAAGATTTAAAATTAAAATAAATATATCAATATAGTAAAATTTGATATCTATGCTTTCACCATTTTACACCCCCCCCAAAAAAAAAACCACTCGTCAAGTTACGCTTTCGTACGTTCGTTCGTCATTATCCTGGTCATCTCTAATAAAACCTGAACGGATTAGAAAGAAATATCCCACTTAAGTGTTGTCGGTAAAAAAGGATACTAAATTTTACAAATCTTTATAAAATTAATATATTTTTGACGGTATATGAGTCAGATAATGCATATTTTAAGGTTTTTCATTTGATCAATCCTGACACCCCTCGGTGTGTTCTACGACAAGAAAAACCTCAAAATATGCATTATCTATAACTCAAGCAATATTGATTAACTAATAACATAACTCTATATATTTCAGGTTCATGTTTGTGCGTCTTTCCAATTGAAATGCCCTGAACCAGCTCAATGGTCAATCCGCGCAAGAAGTTTGTGTCCTGATCCATCTAAGTATTTCTGTCTGAAGAATGATCTTTTTAACGGATATTCTGAAAACTGCACAGTTTTTGATTTTCTAAATCCAGGTGAATACATTTTTTGTAAATCTGATAAAGTATGTAACATGACAGCGAAATTCAAAAATTAAAAGATCTGGTATTTTTGCCAACGAGATTGCTCTCCATTAGAAGCAAAAGAACGTAGAGGAAACCCATACAGTGTAGCAAGCTAAAGCTCAAAAATGAAAAATGTTACAAATTTCAAACAAGTAAAATAACGACCGGATTTATTTGCAACACAATATATAAAAATAAAAAACCCAAATACAATGTTTATCAAAAGCAAACGAGAAACCCACACAGAAACAAACAACTATCACTGAATTACAATATTCACTTAGAATGATTATAAAGGTATCATGAACTAAGAAGTCAGTACAACTTACTTTTGTTAAATGCCTTATTAAGAATTTATTTGACTTCAATTTTTAGGAGCAAAATGTTGATCTACATGTACATTAATATTGACACTTTTTTTAAAAGGTCCCTTTTGCATTTGGTCATTTAGCTCTTTATATGTTAAGTATTTATACGTCTTTTGGGCTTGAATGTCATTGATGAAGTGATATACATTTTTTTAACCTGCTCCGAAAACAGGGAATTCATAAAGTGTAATTGTTTTCCTTATCTTTTTAAAAATCACATGTAAATTTTTATATAAAATTGATTTGTTTATATTTTGATGCAAATTTATACAATAGAATGATGTTCTAACTCCTGTGTGTTTTTATATAGAATGAATACGATGAATTCATTTTATTAACCACTTACTAAGGACACATAAAAATTATAACATATTTCCCTTCAAGGTCGAAAAAATGTTCTTCGTGGAGGATTAGATGCAGACATTTGTGCGTTTGAGCGCTACCAGCCAATAAAGTTTTATACAAATGCTAGTACCAACTGTATCTTTTTAAAGTCTTCGTGTAATGAGGAGGGACAAGTGATCTTTAATAAAGGAAACCGTATCATTGATGCAACCTGTAGATGTGACTACACAAGAAATTATAATTTCTTGTTTCAACCTCGAAATCAATGTTTTTGCGAACCATCAAAAGAAGATTGTTCATGCTATCTAACGACATGTCCAAGGTCAACTGACAGGCTATCTCCAGGTTAGTCTAAGTACTATTTGGTAGTAACACAAGTAAATACATATTATACTTAATAAGAAGATCTGTTTCTTCGTCGTCCAGATCAAATCAATCTGAACGGTGCTCTACCCTGAAGATAGTATGCAAATTGGAGTTTGATATTGTCCCTTATAAGAATGCATTTTAGGTTTGAAAAGGATCTAACAGACCACCAATTTATTCCCTCATATTTCGAAAGAATGTAAAATTAGCCCGTCTCTGACGCGAAATAGTTGCATTTGATGTCATTGATTCTTAAGCTAATCAACAAACTTGCTGACATAAAACATGATGTGAAATAAGACCACTTTGAGCCAACATGTTATTGTCTATTAGTTTGCAAAACAATTTGAGGACTAATGCGCTCCATATATGTATTCATTCAAACAGATTTAAAAAGACAGCTCATTCCTTCAAGATCTTTGAATAAAAGTAAATATATCACACTAAGAGTAAGTTCGATTTCAGTGCCATTCGCTGTCAGTCAATTACATGCATAAGATGATGCTGAAAAAATTTTGTACCTGGGATCCGTATTTATACATGTAGGAATTCCGTTTTACGCTCATGCGAGAACGCCGCCCACATCATGGCAATTCTTCAATCGAAGCTGTCCACTCCTTTGACACACAAGATACAAATCGTTCATTCAAACTACTTCCATTAAATGTCTAAAAATAAACAGGACTCATCACTTAATAGAATTATGTCCCAGTTGCGAAATGTCTAGTCGCTCAAACTACTACACCATCGGACTCTATGGCGTATTTGAAACGGTCTTATAACGGGTCGAAAATACTTACTCTTAAGGATAATGACATATTGTCGCAGTCGATTTCGGACTACGTGTGATCATGTTCTTCTCAATCCTGGCACAACTGCAGTAGCTTTTTAGGCCAGTTTGTTGGTATCCGTTCCAAAGTTGTGAAATTGTGCTCTGGTTTATATATTCAGTTATTACAAACTCAATGTAGAACATTCCTTCCAGGAGACGTTCGATGACGATATTTCGAATAAGAGTGTCAAACCTTGACATAGCAGCGTTAAAGTTGTGATAAATTCAGTTTGACACAACCGCCGAATGCGACCTACCGAATTAGACTAATTGAAGGTTATATACTCACATGAGGAACATGACAGTCCAACAGGAGCACCTACGAACATCCCCAGTTTTGGATTTGGATCATGTTGCTCAGTCTATGTTGTGTTTGTATATTGTTGTTTGTGTGTTTGTATTTTTCTAATCTACATTATAGCTAATGTGTTGTCATTTATTTACGACTATGAGTTTGAATGGATCCCTTTTGTATCTTTCGCCTCTATTTTACAACTAAAACAAATGTGCCACGAAATTCGGAACAATGGATTTGGAGGGGTGTCAACAATTATATATTATTAACTTTGAATGTGTGTTTTTTTGTTTTGTTGAACCAACTTTCCCTAATATAATTTATGATACATTTCACTGTGGAATCCCAGGTACTAAAACGACATTTTTGTTTAATTTCAAGTTAATATCAATTACATGAATGAGTTAATGATCAGCTTAATCATGCAATACACACAATTTACGAAATTCATATATTAATTAGAATAGTTACATAATGCCATGTTATATACAATAAACAACCTTTCACGTCATTTTCCTTTTTCCTTGGACTTGCTCTTTTCAATGTCGTTTTTGTTCGTTCACTATGATATTTTAATTCCTAAACAGATTACAAGTGCCTTCCAAAACAGAAGAAAGAAACCGTTTCTAAATGTAAAGCAATTAAATATGAAAGGTAAATATGATTTTTTTTTATTATCAAATGACAATTTAAATCTAAAGATATATCGGATAATCGCTAAAATGCATTCGATATCGAGGACCTGTTGGAGACCTTTTTCTGTTGTCTTTTCTATGTTGTGTTGTTGTGTCTTTGACACATTCCCCATTTTCATTCTCAAATTTATTATATGATATTTTTTAAAGTAGCATTAATCTTTTATGATTCCAGTTATATGCAGATAGTTGCGATTCTAACTTGTATAAAAGTTAACTTTGGGCAATCATTTGAATATATCAGCAGACATGCAAGTCAACGTTATCGGCAGGAGATAGGACCAAATATAACAGTATGAAGATGTGGTATGATTGCCAATGAGACAACTGATCAAAAGAGAGCAAAAAGACACAGAGATTAACAACTATAGGTCACCGTACGGCCTTCAACAATGAGCAAAGCCCATACCGCAGTGTCAGCTATAAAAGGCCACAAAGTCTGCCTTTGTTTGACTGTCCCAGACTAGTGCTTATTACATGTATGATTCAGACCAGATCTAGACCTTTAGACAAATCTTCAGTTAACTACTTCTTATGAGACATCTACGTGAGAATAGAACCTTTGAAATGTCTGCGTTTGACAGTTCCGGAGAATGATTCGGCTCCTGTCTCTAGATCTGTAGAAATGTTTGTGTCTGACGGCCGTCAAGCGTAGTTCATATCACGCATGACCTTCGATTGTATAAACAATAGTAGAATATTTCGAGTCCAGTACAGCAAAATAATAAGCTACTATTGACCGATATATAAAATAATACTTCCTCCTGTATATTTCTATAAATATCATTGGTTGTAAGCGACTTCATGGAGACAGTATTTATTTGTATGGGGTAGGTATGCGTTGTTTATTGAAATACACGCTAATAAGTTGTGTAAAGTTTCTCTAAAAAAATACACGATATATTTAAGATTGCATCACTTTGATAAGTCACCAGTTGAAATGTACCATGCTCAGAAAGTCCATAAAATAATTTCGTTACATAACTTGATAATAACATAAACGATATGTATGGGGACGAAAAGATATATGGAATATTTATAATTATTGCTCATCCTCAATTTTTAGATTTTTCAAATCAAATTTGTTTTGGTATTAACGATGTTCAGTCACGAGAAACGGAAATGGCTTTTTCAGAGGTTACGAAAGTAATAGAAGGAATTGATATATTTCAGGGTGAAAATAACTAGGAACAAAAATACCAAGGAGTATATTTTAAGAAATGAATACAACTTAAGTGGAGGTATGCCTATATTGTATAATATGAAGATAAAACTGTATAGTTTCCGTGAAGAAATATAGAGACGCGTCTAGAATTTTGAAATCATTATATATTAGTTGACTGAAACAACAAACATTTAACTTTATTGCCTTTTATTTTCTCATCTAAGCTTTCTACTACGTATGTATGAAAGCCTTAAAAAAATATGTTTTTTTCAACAATTTTTTTTAATAAATCAGGGTTGAAGGCTTTTTTTGTTACATCAGTAACGCACAAATTAAAGCAGTTGACGTTCGTAATCAAACCAAAGTTAAAAGAGTATCAATTTCAATCCACATTACGAATTATCCTGATTAATCTATTTTAATCAAACTTTGTGATTGCAATCATATCACAAACTATTGGTTTGAAATTGAAGAATATATTCCTTATATCATACACATGAAACATGTTTTATTTTAGAGGATGGCACACAAGCCCTATAAGTAACAAATGCTTGATATAACCTCGGCAAATGAACATGACTCTTTTGGTATTTAGGTAAAAGACATACTGTGTTGATAGAATAAATATGTGTTTCATTTTTAAGTAAGATCGAGCTATTAACTAACAGTGACCAAAAGATAATTCCAGACGGCAGATGTGTATTACCAATGTTATTTAAACTGATCGGGCGGAGCTCACGTTTTAATTTGCATAAGGACAGTCTATTTGAAGATGTGTGTGACAAGGATGATTACCGTTATAATCATTAGTGATTTCTAATCACCTATCAGTGTTATCAAAGTAATTTACAAATGAATAACTGGACATTTCATTAATGAGTTTATCCTAAAACACCTATTCATAGATGGACTGGTTTGTTATGAGCGAACTGGTGAAACTCCGCCCAGTCAAGTGAAATAAATTGAGTAATACAACCAAATTAAAAGATGTTATGGATTGCACATTATATGTTTTATCATATAATATGAATATGGTTAACAACTGTCAGTATACTAATTTATTGACTTTTCTATATCATCGCTTAGCTTGTATAAGTATAATGAACCTTCAATAAAAAAAAATCATAGCGTCTTTTTAACCTGCAAACTACAATGAGGGAAGGGGTGACTTTTTTGCGCAGAGGAATGAAAGTTCATAATACGAAAATCGGAATCATTAAAGATCATTAAAAAGATAATATCGATGCTGGAGAAGTTTCATGTGATTAATTATAAAATTGAAATTATTAGAACATACATGTTACAAGGAATAAATATATGTTTACTTTTCTTTCAGTGCAAAAAAAGATTATATTATCATGTCTTATAACCGGTAAGAACTATGGAAAACATTTGAAAAGAAAGCTTTTGTACTCGATTTAGAGGTCGTGTTTGCTGAATGGTTTTATTTTGCTGAGTTGTGACAATTTGTTATTACCTGCACATAAATAATGTACCATTGATATCAACTATTGGTGTTTTATATTGTTGGTGTTTAAAACATGTGACCTATAGGATACGCCAATTTTGTTAGGTCTCTGCCTTCAATAGCAATGACTATTTTAACTACATAATTGTATATAATCACGTCATATACACTGTTTTGAATTTTGATAATTCTTATATGATTTGCATATCGATAAATACTTGAATTAGATTGGTCAATAAGAATTTTTCTCTAAGTCTACACGTCGGTAACCCATGTTTCCGAAACTACTTTCGTAATCTATTCATGCGCGATACACCAGCTCGCAAGGATCACGGGATTTTCGACAAATAGAGATTAAAAAACAAATGCATAACAGTTGTGTCTATTTTAGTTCATATATGACAAAAAAGAAATAAATTAAATACACTAAAGATACGAAATGTATAAATCTAAAATTCAAATAAAATTCCGCGAACTTGCATGAATGATTTGGAGAATTACGTCATGGCATAATACGACGTCATACGAAAAGAAACTTTCATTGGAAAGATTATTTCGTTACTTGTACGCTTCAAATTCGAATATTATATCTCATTAATTTGAAGTTTCGGAGGTAGCTGCTATTTTATTTAAATTGTTGCATTTTTCGAACATTTATGGATTTTTAGAAAGTCAATATGACAACCAACTCGTTAGTTATGACATGTCAATTGTGCATTTGATGGTTATTATAGTAGCATTTACAAAACAAATGTTCTTAAAAATCGCTATTATTTGGCTTATAATTAAAAGGATTAAACACATTTTTTCTAGAGGTTAAAAATCAATCGTTAATGTGCTCTGACACACTATTGTAACTTATGTAAAACTTCTTGATTAGAAAGTGGATGATTCAATTGCAATACAAACAATTGTATTCTTAAAATATCACCATCACCCGAAACTGCATTCAAATTATTTTAAGATGGTTCTTTTTCTCCCAGATTGGTGAGTATGTGTAGTGGTATCTTTTACATCAGAAATAACTATTTTGATTTGACATAAACCAGAGAAGATAGTTCAGTAAAGACCATGTTTTGTCCCGATTATTAAGTTCAACGTTGCAAGATAGCAAGATAAAAACTTTTTAAGTTAATGACAAGACATGTGAAAAATAACTATTTTAGTCAAAAGTTTCATGCTAAAGCCTTGATTTTTATATTCAAAATAGTCAAACAATACAGAAGATTGTGATATCTGACAGAATTGTGAATTTTTTTAACACAATTCACACCTAGGAAACATAGAGCACAGACGTCGACGAACTAAGTATTCGTGACAGATATTTTAAAAGTTACAAGCATTACGTGAAAAGGTTTTTTTTGTCAACACATGCATTCTGTAGTTCCCTTTTCAAAAAATCAATAGAAATTTACTTTCTTTTATTGAATTTCAAGGGAACACTATGAGTTCATAAATAGAACGCAAATACGTAATTATTCAACAAAAAGTTACATTTGCTATCTAGTCATTGTATCAGTAATGATCCAGTGTGAAATTTGTCTGACAATTTCGAAAATCAAAGCTAGAAAAAAGAGGTCTTTTCGGGTCTTATTTTTAAGGGTTTACCCATCTGAATGACAAATAATGTATGGGTGATTAACACATGGCCATGATTTTGTTTTAGAACATTCACTTGTTTTTCTTTAATAATACAAATGTTACAGGACTCCTTGTATAAGTTTTCAACAACAAGTCGACATTAAAGTATAAGAAACACAATCTTTTTTCAAATTAACTTTTTAATTTGATGATGAAAAACAAAAACAAAATCTTTGACACAACATCATACAATGTAATCATTATATAATAAACTCAATATATATATACCAGGATGTAAATTTTGTATTTGCACCAGACGTCTCCTAAAGACTCATTAGTGACGCTCGAATTAAAAAAAGTTTAAAAGGCCAAATAAAGTATGAATTTGAAGAGCATTGAGGACCAAAAATTCTTAAATGTTTTGACAAACACAGCAAAGTTAATCTCTACCTGAAGTAGAAATCTTAAGTATTTCAGAAGATAATCTCATGTAATCGGCTAAATATAAATGATGGTATATAAGTGTATCATAATTGACTACATGACATAAGAAAGGAAATATAAAATTGTTAGCGCAATCGACCACATTCCTGGTATTTATTGTACAATATAAATGGATTCTTTTTCAGGTTTGCTTTTAATCTTTCTAATATTAGTTAACCTTGATGGATGGTTGGACAGGAACTTTTGGAAAGGTAAAACTTTTTTTACTTCACAGAGAACGCTTTATATTTGGATGAAATATGAAGGTTATGGCGTTAGATAAAACTGAGCAGGAAAAGTAACAACCGGCCACCAAAAGCTTGTTTTTTTGTCGAGCCTTTATGATCGAATGGTCTAGCGCGTCGGCCAATAGTGCAAGGCGATTTGGTGCCACGATATCTCAGGAGATGAGTTCAATGAATCGGCCAGGGAAGAACAAATATTTGCTTCCGCAGAAGTAACATTATTGAGCTGATGTTAAGACGAATTATATATATATAAAGTTTCAACTAAAATTGCCATGTGTAATAACTGAAATGTAAAAAAAAAAGGATTGAATTTTCCCTTCAACACACATTGTTTGTGAAATTTCTTGATTACGAAAATCTAATTATTTTCACCGGGCGTGTATTGTCGATCAATGTTATTCTTCTTCAGAATCATCTGCAGGCAGTTGTTTAATTTCAAATGACAACCAAATACCCATTTGAAGCATTTTGGAATGTAACGGTTCTTTGTCTTTTTTCTTCTCGCATGATTCCGTGGCGTGGCGAGGACGAGAACAGTAACTGTTGACTACGCTCCAAATTTTGTAATAATTTTGAAATTAATTTCTATAGCCAATTCAAATCTTTTTTTCCTAGATCTTAAAAGAAAAAAGTTGGACCACTTATTTGTTATTTCTTTGTACTTGTTTTGGCTTTCAAACTTTTTTTTTATCTGAGCGTCACTAGTTAGTCTTTTGTGGACGAAACGCACATCTGGTGTATCAAATTTTAAACCTGGTACCTTTTGTTAGCTATTATTCGTGTGTTTCTCTGTTCTATATTTTCTACCATTTATTTGTATTGTAGTCCTGTCATGTAATGTTGTCTTTTTAATGTTATATTTAACATTGCCATTAAAGCAGGAGATTTGGCAAGCCACAAAACCAGGTCTACCATTATTTTCTTAAAATGTCCTGTACCAAGTCAGGAAAATGGCCATTGTTATATTATAGTTCGTTTCTGTGTATGATACATTTTAAAGTTGTATTTTTGTTTTGCCGTAGTTCTCAAATGCGTTTCCCCCAGTTTTAGTTTGAAACCCGGATTTGTTTGGTTTTTTTCTCAATCGATTTACGAAATTTGAACAGCGGTATACTTCTGTTTCCTTTATTTACCAGAGTATTGACATTGTTAATACTTTTTTTTTCTCGTAATTTGCCAGTAACGAATAATCATTAGGACATTCAATTTTAGTAATGCGTTTTCACAACATTATTTCAATGAATTCCTTAGTTATTATATATCTTACACATTAAAAGGAACAATTTTGAAAGCAAATATATATAAAGGTTTATGACATAGAATAGTGATTTTGTTTTGCTTTGAAGAAATGTTCGTTTTTATTAAAATTAATTTTGTCTAGAATCCCAATCTAATTACAATTAAATCTCTCACTCTATCATTTCAGATTGCCTAGCATATTTCATATAATTCTGAATTGTTCAAATTTATATGAAATTAAATAAAATGAAAATATGATATTTGAAAGTTATATTTGATACAGAATAAAAAGGAATTATTTGAATATGCTGTGCTTTTTTTTCCATTTAATGGAACTATTTTAGTTTTTCAGAAAAATGAAATTGTCAAAATGCGAGTTTAAATTATTGCGATTTTAACCCTGACGCAATTTTCGCAATAATCAAAACATCGCAATAATTTCTGAATTTACAGTATAGAAATGTATTTCAATTGTTTAACTTATACACTGACCGGTCAGTTCTTTAATTTAATGGAAATATGACCAGGGGTTACTCTTGAGTAATAATTTATTTCAGCTGAAAATGTCTTCTAACTGTTGTGCGAAATTCATTATACATTGTACGCAATGTGACTATCTTTCTTTAGTTAGTCTTTGTCTATTCGTTCTAAACATGAATACTTTTCAAGTTTAAAGATTCGATTATATTATAAGGTGGTGTGAATTTGGCCTCCGAAACCTAAAGTGAATACAAACTGCATTTGCAAATAAACCGTTCAGAAGTTAATTCATGTACTCATGCGAAACATCATATACAATATAAACTTTTCAAGTCTGTGCCAAGCGTTTTCCTGCAGAGTTGGCAATTTGCATGCAATTATTAAATATATGTAAAACGAAAACATGCAGAAGTATACAATATTATGTAGGCTATCATTCAAAATTGCAAGCATTTAAAGCCTAATCTTTATTTTCGGTCCAAAATCGTTGGAGATAAATGTTTGATAACGTATTGACAAATATTTGTTTCTCCCAAATTTCAGTTTACTTCATATATAAGCCACCAAGTAAGTTAGAGCTAATTGAGGGACAAACTATTATTCTGAAATACGGATTGTCAGACAGCAGTTTTGCAGTTTCATTTTGGAAGGACAATAAATATATAGTAGAGACAGATAGTATTAAAAAAAGCATAGTTGGTCGCTTTAAATCATTAGAGTTCACCAATGTTGCTCCAAGTGATGCAGGAACCTACTATTTAAAGGTGGTAGACATGAAAAGTAACCTGACAGAATTGATTGTTCACCGTATGTAATATATATGTTTTAAAAATAACTTTATGTTGAAATAACGTAATAATAGGATTCCAAATATATATCTCGATTCTCATTAAATATTTGATTTCTGAGCTTATAACAAGCTTTCGATACGGTTGCATATAACTGCTTAAATCCACCTCTTTTGGTTAATATGTGACGTAGTCAAAAGTTATACAGAACAGTAAGGAATGTCAGAGGCTCACAGAGGTCAAATAATGACGTACATCAGTCAATAATTCATTTTCAATACAAAATCACGCAACTAACACTTTAGATACTTAAATTTAATGTTAAAATGTTATTATAAATTATTATATACACGATAAAATTATTGTCACAGCAAATTACAAAATCCTTCACGTATGCCGAACATATCAGGTTGGGTTTTTCAATAAATGTGATGTAAAAAAACAAATCCACACACACATACAAACACAAAAATATGAAATCTAAATATCCTTATTTGCGCATCTTATAAAAGTGTTTGCATATCATATAATGACTATTGCACATAATATAAAGTTAAATGCACGTCATATAATGAACATGGTCATAACAAGACAGTTTTGGCGTTCCATATAAAAGATATATAAGCCCCTTTGTTCGTACTTACTAAAGCATTTCTCAACACTCTGTTGGCATTACCACCACGGTCCGGAAGAGACATCAAATCAAAACCGATGACTTACTGAATACACTACTTACTTCATTTGTATACATATATTATACACTTTTGTACCTTTATCGCATTGGTTGGTACTGATTTCATTACTTATTTGCTTTACATTTATTCCAAATAATTTTTAAAAAAAAGGACAGATAAATTACGCAGATCAATAAGTAAGAAAATGACTGAAGATACCTAATATATACCGACAGTTGATTATTCTTCCAGAAACCACTCTAAATTGTAAAAGGCCACTGAACTATTTTTTTCTTACAATATAAACTAATGTACATAATCATTATTCCTGCTGTTCCAAGATGTGATATGCAACAACAACAAATCCGAATATTTGATACATAAATATATATAAGCGAAGTATGGAAACTAGATACTCAAATCAAGATATTACTCGACGTTATCATTTATAAATGATTTCTTCCTCGGTTCCGGAGACATTTACATTTATTATAATATATAATGGTATATTTAAATATTGTAAACGACTATCTGTATTTCAACAGCTATGTTTTTATCAAAGATCAATCCACAGATTTGTATCGAAGGTACCAAACTTCAATTGACATGCTCAGTGTACGCAGATAACGTTGAAGTCAAATGGTACAAAGAGAAACTAGAAATACGTAACAGCAATCGTTTTTTGATAACCAGCAGAAAAAATCAGCGTACGTTAATAATTGAAAAAACAACCATGATGGACTCTGGAACATATATTGTTAAAGCTGGAAACGTGCAATTGGAAATTAAACTAACAGTGAAAGGTATTTTTTTTAAATTACTATAAAGAAAACCAGTATTTTGAGTTTCGAGAACTACGTTTTTCTTTTGCTACAACTGACCTTAATTTTGCATATTTCAATTTTCCAAATTATTTTTTGCAATCCCAGAGAGAAATTTACGGTATGTTTAAATGTTTTTTTTAGCAACACCTGTTACCGATTGGCACAGTAATGTTCACTTGCATTGGACCCCGCCTTCTAACAGAAATTCTCAAATCTGGAAATAGTATGTCTTTGTTAAAGAGTCGCTGCTTGAGTATTCTTCTTAGGAATTATCATTCCACTTAGAAAATTACTTTTGGCTGTGTACTATATATATCGTGCTTATATCACGTCAGTTATTGCAAATATTTTCATATAGCTTGAATCGAAGTCTTACTGCCATTTTTTTCTCTTTCTTTTAAAAGATCTTTTCAGACGACCTTTGAAAGACTTAACAGTTATGGAAGGTTTAGATACATTATTTAATTGTGAAACAGAGGAAGAAAACTGTGATGTTCAGTGGTTTATTAACGACAAAGAGATAATTCACTCAACTGAGAGAATAGAAGTACACCAATCGCAAACGCGTATTCATACATTAACCATTCGGCAGACGGATCTTAACGACATTGGAAAATATAGCATACGAGTTAAAGGCCATGACAGTATTGTTGCGTTAGACGTAAAAGGTAATAAACTTCCTCAATTAACGAATATTATAAATGCAATATAAAAAGATATATAAGAAGATGTGGTATGAGTGCCAATGACACATCTCTCCATACAAGTCACAATTTGCTAATTCTTAAATCTATTTTCATTTGTATGAAATACCGGGGATGGCAGGTATAAGGCAACGAAAAGGTAACATAATCAAAACAAAACACATATATGTTTTGTAACGTTGTAAATTAACAGAATGTATATATATTTTATAACAGAAAGTGGTAGGTTAAACATTTTTCGACTAAATTTGAGACAAAGTATGTATATATCTATATATAATAATGTAAGCATTGTATAACCAAATATAAGCCGATGGAAAAGTATGTCGTAAAGTTGTCACATATTTAGGCAGATACCATGAAATAAAATTAAAGTTATGATGTGGTGGAATGGCAAGTAACTTTGTCACCCTTTACGACACACGAATTTAGCAGATCGAAAGGTTTTACCATCCTACCAGCCTCAATAAATCATGTACGGTGTTTCAATCTTACACAAAGCCGACTAGGAACGGCATTACTCGACTAAAAAAGCTATAAATTTTGAGAATGTTCAACGATATATACATCTACATGTAACCATACGGCCTTTGGCAATGCAAGTATATATTTCATGTCAATTACTGTAAGATATAAAAGGATTCTTAACCAATAAAATGATAATTAATTTTAAGTAAAAGTTTATACAGTTTACGCGCGTGTACTTTTCTGGATATATATTTTTCAATTTTAACTTCAAAGCCAATTATGTGTAAATGCTTGAAAATTTAGGAGGTGCACGCCATTAATGAACAGAAAAGCCGTTTTCACCTAGGGATATCTTTGACTGAAAGATTTTTTACCTTCTTTTCTCAAACGATTTCCACAGAAACTGGGAATTTAAAAGGAATTAATCAACTCAAATCAGTAGTGAAGCACTGTATCTAAGCAGATGATTCTATCAGCTTATCGTTAGAGGTATCGAACAAGTAAAACAAAATTAAAAATATCTTCTTGGTTGGTGCACCAGAAGCGTCCTTCTTGATATACCCTCATCTCGTCAGGAACGCTGAACACTTCTGTGGTGACATGAATTATCACTAATGGTCATAATTATGAATTATATGTTAACAAACTTTTAATTTTTTAAATACTAAGGCTCTTCTGTCTTAGGAATAGATTACCTTAGCTGTATTTTGCAAACGTTTCTTGAAGTTTTGGTCCTCACTGCTCTTCAACTTCGTACTTTATTTGGCTTTTTCATTTTTTTTTTATACAAGCGTCACTGATGAGTCTATTAAAGACGAAATACGCGTTCGGGCAAATAGAAAAATCCTGGTATCTTTGATGAGTTTAATTTCAAACCATATTATATATACAAGCTAGGGTAAATAATCACGCTTCGCTCGGAATTTTCCTTTACTGTGGTTTAATTATGGACTTTCCGAATTGATTTTCCATCTAAGTTCAGTATTTTTGTGATTTTACTTTTTATTGAGGCTGCACCGCATCTGTATTTTTTTGGCATTATTTTGTAATTTTGAGTATTTTGATTGATTATATTCTTTGGTTTTTACTCGGACATTTCTAACTGAATTTATATTTACCTGATATATATTAACTTGATAAAATAGAACGTTGCTATTTACATTTTCAATATCAATAATTTTATTGACAGAAATGCCAGACGCAATAAAACAGATATATGCCCATGATAGAGAACAGTTTCTTAAGGCAGCAAAGTCTGGTAAAACCATACGGCATAACATTAGAGTTATAATAGTAGGTAAAAATTCAGCTGAAAAGACATGTTTATTCAGACGAATAATGAAAAAACAAATAGAGGATGTCCATAGTACAGATGGGATCGATATTGAGAGAAGGAAATGCCAGATTGACATAAGGACTTGTTTATACAAACAAACCGAGTCCTTATTCTGTTGTGTCATGTTGTAATTCTTTTCTATGGTCTAATTATTATTTTTTGCAGTGTAAAATTGTATATTAATTGAGTCTCGTAAAGTGAAATATAGTTTTTGTACTTTTAGTATGATGTTGTATTATTTTGTTTAGTTGTTAGAGTGGTTTGCAAATTTTTCTGTTTGTAATAATGAGCAAGTTCTGACAACCCACACTTACTTAAGAATTGAATGCTTCTTTTTGTAACTTTATTGGGGTGTAAAAGGCGTTGACCGAAGTACATTTTGTTTGAAGCGCGGAAGCGCTTCATTCTAAAAATGTGCGCACGGTCAATGCTTTTACAACCCTATGAAGTTACGAAAAGAAGCATTCAATACTGATAATTACATTTTAAAGCTATGATCATGAAAACACGAATTTTATAATTGTTTTATTTAATTCACCTGTGCACTTTATTGTGGGACCACGTGTTATCATAAATGAAAAGTTTTATTGAGTAATGCAATTGCTTAAGGAATAACATGCGATGTGCAGATAGCCAATCAGAATAAAGTATTATAATGAAACATAAAGCTTATGTAATTATTTAAAGTAAAACTCTCATAAGAGAGTAAATCTCAATTTAAGTCCAGATCTCATCCCGTAATTGAGTAAATACCAGATCCGAATAAACAAAACCAAATGTAACATAAGGGATATCTGTGTGTAAACCAAAAACATAGTCTTAGAAAAATCATACAGTCTTAAAGCAGAAAGAGATACAAGAATTAATAATAATTCCATTATAGAAAACAATGAATCAATCTGGTTTTGGTCTTAGGGAAACACTCAGCATACAATCCACTTTTGAGTTCCTGCCTGAGCAAGTCAGCTTGCAACCTCCAGTGTGAGGAAGAAACTGTCTGCCCGACAATACGCTAGCCGGGGAATGTGAAGCGAGGGTTCTCCACTTAGGTGATGAGACTAGGCGATTCATCTGCAGCCGGGGTATGCAAGGTCGGCATGGGGATAGCCCATGTGCTAGTAGAACTATCAAACTGGCGCTGGAATAAATTTGACAATTTTTTCCCCCTTCAATAAAGTTATTAGAAAAGAAAATAATTAAAAACAAAAGATAACAATGGAAAAATCTATGCACATAAATGATAATGTTAATTTTTTACATGTTTAATAATCAAACATGAGAATACTATCATGACTATAAAAATGATATTCAGATTATTCAATGATGAGAATGCTATAAAAAGAATATTCAGTATCAATTTCTGAAATGTGAAGCTGCACCAGATGGTTAATAATGGATTTGAACATCATAAGAAATGCATTCAGTATGGTAATTGAGTGCGAGGTAGAAACTGCCTGTATAACAATCTGCAAGTTAAGAAAAGTGGAGCGATGGTTCTCCATGATGATGTGAGACTTGGCATCTCACTTGTAACTGTTTGTGTGCAAGGTATGCATGGGGATATCCCATGTGCTAGTAAATGAGCATACAGGCATGATAACTATAAATTAAGTATTAAAACATGATTAATTTTCCTAACCAAAGAGGTAGGGCCAATTTGTCGGGAATTTTTTTTCAGAGAAGGGCCAATTTCAAAAATTGCCGACAGAATAAAATTTACTATTAAAACAAAAAATAAAAATGCTTTTTGATCAATATATCGATTTACATATATTAGGGATTTACATATATTAGGATATGTGTGATCAATAGTTAATTTAACCCTCAAATAGGATGAAAGTCCAATATGCGGTATTTCGGGTGTTTTTAGGTGGGAAAAACAGGGAATCCCCCAGAAGGATATTTCAAACCAAAAAAAAGTTTTTCATGACTGTTGTAATCCATACTACTTTTTCCCTCAAAAATGAAAAACAGAGAACAAATCGATTACACTAAAAATCGCGATTGTAGGTAAAACATCAAGAAGCTGTTGTATCTGTATCACAACGAAGGGAAGATTTGTTAAAATGCCAGAAAAGGCAATATAACATGTGTTAGTAACACAGGGTGATCTATGACCAACTGATGTAAGATGTTCTCCGGTTAAAATATATACATGTATTATCTTATCTTATCTTATAGACGATAAAACCTTAAAAGACGAGGACAAATACAGGTTTATATATATTCAAAATGAGAGAAACACGATTTGAATTTATTCGATATTATTTGGCTCCTTGACAAGTTACAATGTACGTGGTATGGTACCTGGCATAAAGGATGTTAATAATAAAATAAAATCAATATTAAAAAAAAACAATCGTCCTGGCCTTGTTTTTATAGGAATACCTGTTCAAGGAATGAAAATAGATGATGTGACGTGTTTTCATTTATTATAATTAGCAACTGTCGGACTATTTAAAACATGATTTACCTATCTTATCGAATGAAACAAAATCCCGACAAATTGGCTCTACCTCTTTGTAAAGAAAATGCCACTATGTTCAGTTGAGGCAATATAAAAAAATTCTTTTCAGGCTTAACGCTCTCATCATTGAATACATGTTTAACATGCAGTATATATTCAATAATTCTGTCAAAGTGTTTGTCAAAAATTATAGCTATAAAGTACTGTTAAATTCTGAGTTACACAGGTAAAATAGCTACGGACGTTTCACGGACGTGGTAGAAAACGTCCGTAAAACATCCGTAAAACGGATGTATTACGGATGAAACGGTTACGTCCGTAGAACGTCTGTAAATATACATCCGTAAAACGTACGTGTAAAAACTGACGTAAAACAGATTGTCCGTTTCACGGACGTATCTTAAACAAACGTATTACGGACGTTTCTGCAATATCCGTATTACGGCCGTTTCATATTCAAAGATGTAAAAGTACCATGCATGATATATGCACGACTGCTAATACACGTATAAAGTAAAGTTCTTAACTTGCTTTCAACATTCTGCATGCCAGACATACATATGTATAGTAAATCTCTGCTTCAAGGCTATAACTTTAAATAAATATTAGCATAATATGAGTACATACATGTATGAAGTGATTTTTTATTATTAAAATAATTAACTTTTGTTCCTTAAGAACATCCATTGGCAACTACCCTATATTTTAAGCCTAGAAATAGTGTACTGAAATTTTTTTTTTATTATAAATAAGCACTGAATTTCTCTCCCATCAGCCCAAAGAGCATGAAGGGTCAATGATAAGAATTAATGTAAAATAAAAAAAAAATCCATACCTATCCTATTTTTTCAAAGAGGTAATAGGAAACACATATATTATTTTATTTGATTTAATTGAAAAAAAAACAAATCTAAAAAAATCTGTCCATCTTAAATTTTTTTAAAGGTTGTTTTAATATTACAATTGATATAAAAAAAGAAGATGTGGTATGATTGCCAATGAGACAACTGTCCACAAGAGACCAAAATGACACAGACATCAACAACTATAAGTCACCATACGGCCTTCAACAATGTGCACAGCCAATACGCCAAGTCAGCTTTAAAAATCCCAGATAAAACAATGTAAAACAATTCAAACGAGAAAACAAGTGGCCTCATTTTAAATAAACAAATTAACGAAAAACAAATATGTAACACAAAAACGAACCACAAACACTGAATTACAGGCTCCTGAGTTGAATTATAAATACAAAGAGTGCTTGGTGTCTTTCCAACAACCAACTAATAATGGATGCATGGTTAAATAATTGCCATGGATGCAGTTAAAGAATATAAAACATCTAGCATATAACCTTATTTGTAATGCTTAAGCAAAAATGACTGTATGTATATATATATATGATATATATTGTACAAGGCTGAATATTAAAATTACCTCAAACCAGGTTTCTTCACATGAGACCAATGGCAATGGATCTGACTGTTGAACTTGTCTAATATAGTAATATATATGATTGTTGATGATTCTGATTATCTGTCCAAGTACAAAACTATGCTAACAAGAAATTGCACATGAGCATATAGAAAGTACCTGAAAAGTTTCAGATTGTTTAATGTCTGAAGTAGTTCTACTGTTCCATGAGGATCATAAGATGCAGGGGGAAGGAAACACTCTTATCGTGTTTTAATCACAACAACCAATTGCAATAGTCACATGGTGTTACTTCGTCCCTAAATCCGCCCTTAGAATATGTTAAAGTAGTCTCAGAATTAATGTATGTAGAATAATACCGCTGAAATTAACCTTTATCATACATTTATCCTCCTTTGGTGTGGAATAAAAACAAATTACCTGCTTCTATTTTATTTGTGATTCAAGCAAGCATTTTTGAAACCAGTACTATGGGAAGAAAGGGGTTACTATTTAAAGTATTTTTGGGCAAGATAGAAAATTACAGTAAAGGGCCTTTTGATGTAGGTCTATTGTTAACGATGAGATTGGAAAGGGGGTACCAATTAAATTGATTTATAACCAAAAATCCAATCAAACGAGATATTAAAGACGGAGAATAAAAGATAAAAACAGCAATATTTAAACTTACCATTAAACATAAACTGACTGTTCAAGAAATTTTTATAAAGGGGATTGGGGGCACTGACTGTTAAAACAACTGGGCTCTCGGTCATAAAACTTTACTCAGTACTCCGAGTACAAAATAAGTGCTCGAAACACAAAATCCAGTATTTAGATTGGTTGATTCTTGAGTCTGAGTACACAAATCGTGCTCGAAAGTTTTCTGACAGCAAGGCCAGGCCTCACTAGTCATGCATTGCCAGCGGCGAATCCTGAAATTTTCATAAGTGGGGCCCTGCACTGACTGCCTAACTGAGGGGTCTGTTCCGGTCATGCTTCAGTGAATCTGATTTCCTATGTAATCAACTTAATGTCCTGGCCCCTAAAAATTCACCTCTGCATGCTTAACTTATAAGTGATAGTCCATATACATGCACTATCAATCAAATATTTCCAACAAAATGGGGAGGGGCAGGCCTGAGGGTGCCCTTAATTAGCCTCTGAATGTGTGCAACATGAACATACAAAATAAAAGAGTAACTCAAGTACTGATAGTAAATAGTGAACAGTTCGGAACTTCCCGGGGTTGCTCAAAATTTGGCAACCTACGTCTCAATTGAAAATTTAGTAAGTACAATTTTGATTTGATTCGACATATTGACAAACATGATAACACAAGGGACACACTGACGACATCAAAAGTTTGATGTAGGATAAAAAAAAAAATCAAATAGTTTGGGAGGGTGGTGGATGGGTAAACATTGCTGCAAGTTTTGATTATCCCACATCAAATTTACATGTATATTCAATATTTTTTTCCAAAATTAAGCGAAGAAGGGAGAGAGGCAGTGAAAAAACTAGGTAAACTCAATTAAGTTTTGTTTATTCAACATTGAACTTTTGATGTCGTCCATAAGATCTGGTGAGCTTTCCGTTGAATATAGGAGGAGAATTATAAAACAAAATATATTGTTTAACTTTTGAACAATTGATGATCAAGTTCAAAATTTAGCAATTTCAAGGATCTATTAGGGTGATAATGTAGCACTGGCTATTCAAATATTTGTTGTAAAACCTTAATTGTATATAGAGTAAATCAAGGAGACAGAAGAAAAAAAAAACTTCGATGTTTCCTAAAAATCATGATTACAAAAGAAGGTCTGTCCGATTGGTAAACTTTAAATTGCACTTAAATGAATGATAAGTGAACATGTAGCCTCAAAAGTTTGATTTATTAGCCTAAAAGTAAAAAAAAATGCAGGAGTTAGAGGTATAAAGGACCGTGGCCCAAAGAGATCTTGTAATGAAAACAAAAAGTTACTTTAGTGGTGTTCATCATATAAAAATCATTTGTATTCAATATTCAACTGTTTGTATGCAGATTCTAAGATGAATATAATAATAATTTATTGGAGAATTTATCAGTACTCTACACTATATTCTTTCATGATACGGCATGCTTTGGTTTTATTTTTGACAAAATCGCTCTATAGATTTCGCTTTAATATATACTTAATTTCTCTCAAACTACTAAGCTGATTAAAACAAAAACTTGTTAATTTAGTGATCAAAGTGAGTGAAATACATGTTTGTCATGTATAATGACTGAAATATTTGGATTATGAAGCCCCTACATCACCAAATTATTGTCATGTCTTACTTAAATCATTACTGTAATATGAATAGCATGTGCTAAAAATATATTTCGATTTGACTGTTGCAAGTTCTTCTTGACATGTTGTCTCCTGAAGTGTGTGAAATACTTATTTCCATGTGTAAAAAATATTGATCGTAAATGATCATAAATATATGTATGAACGCTTGGCAAGTGGAATACGAAAACCCGGAAATATCACCGTTGCCGTTTTTTACACTATGACGCAACTCATCCATCAGGCATATTGGACGCTCGTCTGCTGCTGAATTCATGTTTTACAGTTGAAAAGAATGGAAAGAAATATAGTAGTCCGATAGATAATATGAGGACCTCTTGTTTTTCAAAACTGTTGGGTCAAAAAGTTATTGTAAACAGATATATTGAAATGGATTGCTTGTCGATTAACTGGAAGAAAGCGGTAAACGAAACGCACACAAACAAGAAAGTTGTGTTTCTTTTTGATGTAATACATACCCACTATTTTGTACTTGGAAAGCACAACGAAAGGTAAATATTATCATGCACATATTTAAGAAGATGCTAGTGGTGTACTATTCACGAAAAAAAAACATTTTACTTTATAAATTTCATCGCATGCAAACCCGAAAATCAGTCAAAGTCAGCTGACATAGCTGCGGAAACGTAGCTCTTCTTCTTTAATAGGCCATGGAAAAACAATTGGTGATTTCGTCTAACCTGACCCACTGCCAAAAGGGCTCCTTTTTTTAGCAACCCTTTCTAATTCTATATATGTTCCCACACTTGTTGGTTAAGCTATCATGCAAGTTATAAACACCTTCAGATATTGGCTCATTGAACTTTTTATATTATTTATATTTACAAGAGCAACACACACACACACATGTTGGTGTATGAATACACAATGTAGGAGTGGGCGTGTCGCCATAAAAATTGACAACATTGAAAATAAAACTTATACTTTTAACCAATCAGAAGACAGTGAATACTTCAAATTTATTTATCGGAAAATTGGTTTTACGTTGGCATGGTCGTTGTTGTCCAAAGACATTTGGTTTTCACACTCTAACTTAATTAAAATTAAATAGAAATCTTTGAAATATAAACACAAGGTTCATGACCATAAAAGGAAGGTTGGGATTGTTTTTGGGTGTTTTGGTCTCAACAGTTTAGGAATTAGGGGCCAAAAAGGCCCAAATAAGCATTTTCTTATGTTTTCGCACAGTAACTAAAGTACAAGTAAACAGATATCTATGAAATTTTAACATACGGTCTATGACCACAAAAGAAGGTTGGGATGGATTTTGGGAGCTTTAGTCCCAACAGTTTAGGAACTAGGGGTAAAAAAACCAGGTCCCAAATAAGCATTTCCTTGGTGTTTGCACAATATAAACTTTAGTATAAGTTAATAGAAATCTATGAAATTTAAAAAAAAGGTTTATGACCACAAAAGGAAGATTTGGATTGATTTTGAGAGTTTTGTTCCCAATTAATTAGGGGCCAAAAGGGTCCAAAATTAAACTTTGTTTGATTTCATTAAAAAATGAATTATTAGGGTTCTTTGATATACCAAATCTAACCGTGTATACAGATTCTTAATTTTTGGTCCTATTGCAAAATGTATTGAAAGGGTCCAAAATTAAACTTTAGCAAAAATTGGTTCAAATCAGGGTCCAAAATTATTATATTCAGTATTGTGCAATAGCAAGAAATCTTTAATTGCACAGTATTGTGCAATGGCAAGAAATTTTCAATTGCACAGTAGTGCGCAATATCAAGAAATCTCCAATTGCACAGTATTGCGCAATAAGAAATATCTATGTACACTAAATTGAAAAATAGCAAGAAATTTTCAATTGCACAGTATTGCGCAATAGCAAGAAATATTCAATTGCACAGTATTGTCATGTTTTCAAATTGGTCTACATTAAGGTCCAAAGTGTAAAAAATTAAACTTTGTTTGATTTCAACAAAAATTGGGGTTCTTCAATATTCTTAATCTATTAAAAGCGTCAAAAGAAAAAAATAATAGTCTTTCAAGACGTCACACTTATTTGGACACCTATATACATGTACTACCCAGAAATTAGAAAACACTGATACAAAAATAAAAATACAAATTTAATATATATCCATGAATGATATCTATTGATTTAAAATAATGTGTTATTTCTTAAACCATGATTGAAGATTCATATTTATTATTAAATTATTATGTAATTTATGTATTTATTTACTGTATCATAATCCAATGTAATCTATTTGGACTTTTTTTTAGCTGACTCGAAATCATGCTGTTTGGACCCCCTCTTGTACAATGTACATAGGAAGTGGACTCCTTGAGAAGGTGAAAGGTCTGCTTTACATGTACGTAATGTTTATATAAAAATACAAAAATGTGGTGATAGTGAATGAGAAAATAGAAGAATTTTTAAAAGTGTAAATTCACTTTTTTAGCTCACCTGGCCCTTAAGTGAGCTTATGCCATCACTTGGCATCCGTCGTCGTCTATCGTCGTTGTAAACTATTTCAAGAATCTTCTCCTCTAAAACTACTAGGCCAAATACTTCAAAACTTTAACTGAATGTTCAACAAACATGGTCGCCATTGCTAAAAGTTTTAGAGCATCTAGTATAAATTTTATATTTCATTTCCTTGTATGTCAAGAAACATAGCTCCTTTGGCTAAAATAGAACATAGGAGAAATGATTTTTTTTTACTTTTGAAGAAAATATGATGATTCAAAGAACATATTTAAATAAATTGAAAAGCCAAAATAATCATTAATGAGAGATTTAACCAAAAAAATTAAGGTGAGCGATTCAGGCTCTTGAGAGCCTCTTGTTCCACTCCTAATAAATCTGTCATATTGTAATGATAATAATATTTTAATTAAGTAACTATTTTCAAAATAAAATATTGTTTAACGAGAAAAGAAAACTCTCCACCAGATATCAGTTGACATTAAAGTTAACTGTTAACAACAATGGGTCACTTTACATCCTGCAACAATGAACCAATACTGCATATTCAGGTTTTAAAGACCCTATTTGAGAATCACAAATTTGTTAATCAATTCAAACAATTGATACAAACTAAAAGACTGATCATGATTTATACAATGCAAAATATAAAAAATGCAGAACAAAAAAAACAAAATATGATAAACAGCAACGAAAGACAAATGGAACCACTGAATTACACTAAAAGGCTTCTGACCATGGGACAGACCCATTCAAAAGGTTGTGGTGGGGCTAGACTAGTAGTTTGTGGTGTCAAACCCACATCCTTTAATTGGGGGCGGGTCAATTTTTCTCATTTCAGATTTCATAAATAAAAAGATAATTCCTTCAAACATTTTTTTAAGAGGATTATAATATTCAACAGCAAAGTGAATTGCTCAAAGGCAAATTTTTTATTAAGTTCATTAGACCACATTCATTCTGTTTCAGAAACCTACATTGTATGCTGTGTCGTCAACTATTTAGTTACAATCCAAATTTAGAGCTGAATCCAGCTTGAATGGTGTGTCCATACTTGCCCTAGCCATTCAGGGTTCAACCTCTGCGGTTGTATAAAGCTTACCCTGCGGAGCATCTGGTTGGCTTATATAAATACATGTATCACTGAAACAATTGCATTCAGAGCAAATCTGACCTGA